>NC_057360.1:27963672-29370547 GCF_016509475.1 Prionailurus bengalensis
GCCACCCAGGTGCCCCACTTAGCCACATCTCTTTATGTGACCTTGGGCAAAGCCCTTCCCATCCCTGGGCCTTTTGTCAGGATAGGTAAGGTGGGGTCACAGTAGGTGATCATTAAAGATCCTTTCATATTCTATGCTATGATACCTTAAGTTCCTATATTTTAGTGTGATGTGAATAAATACACTATCCTTTATAGGTGAAGATTCTTTTCTTTTTTTAAACTGTTTCATTTATTTTTTTTTTAAATGTTAATTTATTTTTGAGAGAGAGAGCCATGAGCAGGGGAGGGACAGAGAGAGGGAGATAGGATCTGAAACAGGCTCTGGGCTGACAGCAGCAAGCCCGATCCCACAGTCTCACAAACCATGAGACCGTGACTTGAGCCATAGATGCTCAACCAACTGAGCCACCTAGCCACCTGTTTCTTTATGTTAATAGAGTGTACCGTTTGAGTTCTTTTTCCCGTAAGCACACACCTATACCGTAGAGTGCCTTCGAGTGCTACACAATAGTGCCCTCCTTTTTTTTCAGCCACACATTTTAAGACTGGTGTCTCACCCCACACCTACATTTTTACGTAGTTCATAAATTTTCTTAATCTTGTATTCCTTACTTTTCATGATTCCATCAAGAGTTCCAAACGTACTTTTGTGAGCTATTTTGTACCTGTACAGTAATCTCTCCTGTCTCAAAACTTAGGGCCTTCATTATGTGTATGCTTGGGGTCTTGAGCCATGTGACTTGCACCCTGGAATTAGAGTGTCCTTGCCCTGTGATGTTGAGTCTTGCGTACAGCTAATGCTTCTTTCTTAAAAAAATGTTTTATTATGTATGCATTATCTTTTAATAGCTGCCACATAATTTATTTATTTAAAGTAAACTCTGCGCCCAGTGTAGGGTTTGAACACACAACGCTGAGATCAAGAGTCTCATGCTCTACTGACTGAGCCAGCCAGGTGCCCCCAGCTAACACTTCTAAAATCCCTTTTTACTTATTTATTTTATTATTAATTTTTCTTTTTTTAACGTTTATGTATTTTTGAGACAGAGAAAGACAGAGCATGAACAGGGGAGGGTCAGAGAGAAAGGGAGACACAGAATCTGAAACAGGCTCCAGGCTCAGCTGTCAGCACAGAGCCCGATGCGGGGCTCAAACCCACGGACTGCGAGATCATGACCTGAGCCGAAGTCAGACGCCCAACTGACTGAGCCACCCAGGTGCCCCATAAAATCCCTTTTTAATTTTAAACATTTTGTCGAAATACATTGTAGATAGGTTTGGCCGCAATATTAGGGTGCTTGTTTCTTGTCCTTGATGTAAGGGCCAGTGAGGACTTCATTTTATTGTTCTACGTAGAATAAAAGTAATAGCCTTAAGGAAAAGACAGGGAAAAAAGTTAGCTTTGTATAAGAAAGTATAGAAATCCTCTCAGCCTAATAATTCTTTGATTTGGTAAGAGGCCTAGAGTGTATGATACCCCGTTAGCATATTGTCTAAAGAGAACGTTCCTTTTCCCCAGCAGAGGCTGAAAGTCATCAACAGGAAACACAAAGGTTGGAAGAAAAGAAAGAGAGTGCACTGGATACCAGAAGAAAGATGAATAAAAAGGATTATTTGCGTTATGGTGAGAACAAAATTGGTCCTACTGCAGTGTCGATTCACATTCAGAAATCCTCAGAGAAAACACCTAGAAGACTAGCATTTAAACAATTTCATTGTTTTAGTATTTTTGTTTTTATTTTACTTTGTTTTAATTCCAGTGTACTTAACATACAGTGTTCTGTTAGTTTCCAGTGTGCAGTGTAGTGATTCGCAGTTCCATACAACACCTGGTGCTCATCACAACAAGTGAATTCTTTAATCCGCATCACCTATTTCACCCGCTTCCCCTCTGGTAACCATGTTGTTACCATCCTGGTTATCTGGTAACCGTGATATTTTGGCATCCTGAACAAAATGAGAATTCCCATAGGAGGAAGGACTTTTCGTAAATAAGAAACTAAAATACTCTTTACAGAGTATTAACTTTCCACGTGGCATTTTTACATTTTGACCCTTTAGGAAAAAATGGCCTATTAGAAGTAATAGGTACTTTGAGAGGGAGGAGGACTATCCTGATCATTTCTAAATTGCATCATTAGTTATAGCAACAAATACATAAACTTACCTTTTAACAAAAATACTGTATCATCAAATAATTAAATCTAAGAAATTAGAGAAGTGTTTCTGGTAGACCTAAATTAGCTCAAAGTTTAAAGGATTCAGGCGAAAGAAACTCACCACAATTAGTAAAATCTGGCAGTATCTCTAACTCATTTCAGTTTACCACAGATTTTATTTCTGATCCACCTTCTCTCTAATTTTGTGTTTTATTTTCCCATTCTCTGACAGGCTCCATCTTTTTTGGCTCTGTGGTCACGACTCTTGTTTTGCTAAATTGGGGTAATAGCTACTATTCCTCTTCAGCCCAGCAAGTGCCCAAAAATCCAGCTTTGGAGGCCTTTTTGGTTCATTTCAGCCAACTGAAGGATAAATTCCCAGGCCAGAGTTCCTTTTTGTGGCAGAGAGGACGTAAATTTCTCCAGAAACACCTCAATGCTTCAAACCCCACTGAGCCAGCCACCATCATATTTACAGCAGCTCAGGAGGGAAGAGAGACCCTGAAGTGCCTGAGCCACCTCGTTGCGGATGCCTATACCTCTTCCCAGAAAGTCTCTGCCATTCAGATTGACGGGGCTGCAAGAACCTTGCAGGACAGTGACGTGGTCAAGCAGTTGGTTGACACGGAGCTGAGCTCAGGATTTGAGAATGGCCAGAAGGCTGCTGTGGTGCACCACTTTGAATCCCTTCCCGCAGGCTCTACCTTAATCTTCTACAAGTATTGTGACCATGAGAATGCTGCCTTTAAAGATGTGGCCCTGGTCCTGACTGTTCTCCTAGAGGAGGAAACATTAGAAGCAAGTGTCGGCCCAAGGGAAACTGAAGAAAAAGTGAGAGATTTCCTCTGGGCCAGGTTTACCAACTCAGACACTCCCAGCTCCTTCAACCACATGGACTCTGACAAATTGAGTGGCCTCTGGAGCCGGATTTCACACCTGGTGCTGCCCGTCCAGCCTGTGAGGGACATCGAAGAACAGGGGTGCCTTTTATACTTAAGTACGGAGTTGGTTTTTGAGGCCTAGATTTATTAAAAAGTTAGTTGAAGAGCCTTCTGTTTCTGTGGAAGGAGGTTATGAAAAGCCTGGAGAACACAAATGAGCTTATTTTAGAAAAAAATTCTCATTTTTTACCTTTTGTAAAATCTTTCTAAGCTTGACAAAACTTGACTTTTTTCCCTGGCCTTTGAAGGAAATCAGGTTTGAAATCTGCATAGAATATATAACTGAGGCTTTTTTTTTTTTTTTAATCCAGAAATAGAGCAACAGAATGATTGCATGGGAAGATAATCTCAGAATGACTAAAATGATTTTTGTTTTCTTGAGAGTCTAAGGAGTCTTTTGGGTAGTGTTTGGACTGAACTACAGCAGTTACAGTTATGAAGCAAGGATAATTTTAAAAATGTTTTTTCTATCACATATTAAAATATTTTAAAAACTGATTTTAATAACCTAGTCATGGGATTACATCTTCTACTAATTTGCATTTTTGAATAGTTTGAAAAGAAATATGAATTCAAGTACTTAACTGTATGTAAGGCACTGTGCTTTTATTCCATTAATGGGCCAAGGTAAAAGCAACTGTTCTTAAGAAATGTTCTTGAAAATTGGAAACAAGGGAAGGAATTAACTATAACCATTGGAAATGAAGAAATTCCAATTGGCTGTATCTTTACTTCGCTTTCTTGAATGTTTTAGAACCATGATTTCCAAGGTATGTCTACTGGCAACCCTATTCTTTTTATCAGGGAGGTTCTGCATTTGATTGCTTCAGGTAGTGGGATTCTCCATAAGATATAATTGGAACAAAGAGTTCCACTGATAATGAAATTTGAAAATTGCTGATTAAGTTAAAAACAAATCTTAGAAGATAGGAAAATGGGTAGGAAAATGATGAATGTATTAGAACTCATGAGTTGGAAGAGGATGAAATACAGGTTTATTGTATAGACATGCTGTTTATGAAAGATAAAGACCTATAGATGAACAGCAGAATGTATAAACTAGTATTTACTAAGCATATATATATGTATATATATATATACACACACACATATATATATATATTTTAAGCGAGTGTGTGCACAGGAGCGTGTGTGCAGGAGAGTGAAGGGGCAGGAGAGGATAGAGAAAGAGGCAGGGAGAGAATCTCAGGCAGGCTCCACACTCAGAGCAGAGCCTGACGCAGAGCTCAGTCTTGTGACTGTGAGATCATGACCTGAGCCGAAATCAAGAGTTGGATGCTTGAGGCACCTGGATGGCTCAGTCGGTTAAGCAACTGACTTCGGCTCAGGTCATGATCTCGCGTTCGTGGGTTTGAGCCCCGCGTCGGGCTCTGTGCTGACAGCTCAGAGCCTGAAGCCTGCTTCGGATTCTGTGTCTCCCTCTCTCTTTGCCCCTCTCCCACTCGTTCTCTGTCTCTCAAAAATAAATAAACGTTAAAAAAAAAAAAGCGTGGGATGCTTAACCTATTGAGCCACCCAGGCACCTCAGTATTTGCTAAGCATCTCTCTGATGATTTTGTTAATTTCTCTTAATCATCATTTCTGTCTCCCCTGAAGCGAGTTTTATAATTGTCTAGGATGACAGTTTGAGTACAATTTAAGCAGAATAGAGTTTAATAACTAATTGAATAGGTTTTATATGGGTGTGGTAGCATAACTTTACCATGCTGGTTTACTTGCTGTGCAGTGATGGCATATTATGTAATGCAGCCCATTTCTTAACTAGATGGTTAGAAATGCAAGAGATACTATACTTAGTGAAAGGAAGCAGACATGGAAAATAGATTCTAAGAGGTTTTATTTTTTTATTTTTTTTTAACGTTTATTTATTTTTGAGACAGAGACAGAGCATGAACAGGGGAGGGTCAGAGAGAGGGAGACACAGAATCTAAAACAGGCCCCCGTCTCCGAACTGTCAGCACAGAGCCCAACGCGGGGCTCGAACCCACGGACCGCGAGAGATCGTGACCTGAGCCAAAGTCAGCCGCTTAACCGACTGAGCCACCCAGGCGCCCCTGATTCTAAGAGGTTTTAATGACCAGTATTAATTGTTGGACCGTGTTCTGTGATTGCAAGTAAGATTGAGAACAGTGTTTATGGAGACAATAGTTGTTGGTTTGCCTTGCAGCTCTGAAAGCAGAACTCTAGTAAAATTATCTTGACCTAGCGAAGGGTCTGTTCCATGGCATGGCATGGCATGGCTATAGGAACTATCACCATGATCCTGTAATATTTCAACTAGGTTTTGGCCTCTCTGCTGCTGTGAGAGAAGAATATGTATATATATATAGTGTGTGTGTGTGTGTGTGTGTGTGTGTGTGTGTGTGTGTGTGTGTGTGTGTATCTTCCTAGTGTTTCCGAAAATCCTTCCAGGTTTTAATCATGTAGATTTCTTTTGTACATTAATCATATTGCCAATTAAAGCATGAAAGAAGTCACATGATTAAAGCATGTAAGGATTTTCAGAAACACTAGGAAGATACAGGGATCTTTATTGATACCTAAAAAGAGATCACAAAGACATAGGGGGAAGAATCTATTGGAAAATACCTGTCACAGGAAAAACATATAAATCTGTTCTAACCACGGTCTTAAGTGGTGTTCAGTTGAGTGTAGGGGCACACCTAAAGGAACTATTTTCATTTGTGACTCTGTGAAGGAATCTTTCAAATAGATTTGAGGAAAAACCTGCTTGAACAAGAAGATAAACCATAGTGAATATAGTATCAATATCAATCCAATATAAAATCAGAGGAAATTGAAGAAAAATCTATAATGTTTGAATTTTTTTTTTCTGTATTTCTAGATCTCAGGTGTCAGCTAGCATTCTGTCACACAAAACCAATGGTGCCTTGTAGAATTGTTCTGTTGGTCTGCTGACCTGTGCTACCTCAGATCTATGAAGAACCAGTATAAAATGTGCATATATATCAGTGATTCGGAACACAGATGAAACAAAAATTTTAGTTTCTTCATTCAGTTGAATATGGTTTTTCGTCATTTCCTTTTCATACGATTAAGAAAAAGGTTTTAAAATGGCACTTTTTTTTTAATGTTTAGCCTGTATTAAAAAACACTTCTCCTTCCGTGTGTAAGTGCAATCATCTGAAGCTATTGTCAGTTTTCTGTTCGCTATTTCAAAACTTATTTTAAAAAGCAGTATATTAGCTCTGGATCTATTCATGAATAAAATGATTATTTTTAAAGCATAAAACTTTATATTTTTTTAAGGTACCAATTAAAATTGATTATCTAATGTACTCTTAAGTTCATTTCTATTCAGTTCTTTTTTTAAGTTTCCAGATTTTCTTTTGCATATCTAGTAGTTCACCTTTCATTACTTTTACAGTTTGTTTATTTGTTTGTTTGTTTGTTTGTTTTGACTTAGAACAGTGACTTGTGGACCTATGATACCATACATCATTGTTTAATTATTATCACAGAACAATTCTAATGACTACATTCTATGTTAATATAAATTGCTTCTTGAGTGGTACCAGAGTTCTAGAAGAAACTGGTGTAGAATCAGACACTGTCTCTGGACTTTGGAGTTTTTTCCCCTGTGAGGTAACTTTAAGTTTCCCAGCTAGCTTCCAAGTTGGCAGAGAAGTTCCAGGAAATTCCTATCACTGAAGGTAGTAATGCTGTTGTTTCTATTTTTTAAATTAATAAAAGTTTCTTTTTTTTTTTTTTTTAAATTTTTTTTTTCAACGTTTATTTATTTTTGGGACAGAGAGAAACAGAGCATGAACGGGGGAGGGTCAGAGAGAGGGAGACACAGAATCGGAAACAGGCTCCAGGCTCTGAGCCATCAGCCCAGAGCCCGACGCGGGGCTCGAACCCACGGACCGCGAGATCGTGACCTGGCTGAAGTCGGACGCTTAACCGACTGCGCCACCCAGGCGCCCCAATAAAACAGTTTCAATGTAGTTCATTTGAAAGCCTCCAAACTTCAGGTGGTAAGGCTCAGCAGACCTGTGACCTATCATCGTCCAGCCAGTGACCCAGTTGAACAGTGCTAGCTACTGTGGTGCTTTGGAGCCTTTCACAGTTTTTAATTGTTGGAGTTATACTTTTATCTGTTAAAACAATAAGCATAAGCATTGATGTTAAAATAAAACAGACATGTGAAAGTGATCATTCATCAAGGTGATCTTCACTGGGACTGTTTTTTGCATGCATCTGACCAGAATTTTTATGTGTAGCTTACATAGGTGTTGAACATTTCAAAATCTAATGTTAAATAGAAAACATATCCCATTAGGGTTATCTTTAAATGGAAATGAAGCTTATATCCATGCAGTTTATTTGTAGAGAAGTATTTAAAAATAGCAACATGAAGAAACCATTTTTTAGTGTCTTCTATCATTTCTTTTATATCACCACTTACCAGTAAGAGTCACTTGGTGGCCTTGATTGCCAGAAAAGCCTGCTAGCCCATCATGCAGCCAGTCCAAATAAGGACTGACTGGCACCCATGAGAAGCCACCGCCACAGAATTTCCAGGGGTGGGGCTTCCACAGTGGAGGCTGTGCAGCTGTTTGGGATGGGTGCAAGCCCCACATGCCTTGAGAGCCCTGGCACCACATCCCTTGATGACGTGCATAGGCCACGCAAGTCAGGGCAGCCAGAGACCTGGAACAGAACAAGTGTCTGAAGCATCTGTGTCAGAGGAGCAGGCTCTTGGGCATCTGCCAAGTCCCAAACTTTAACCTACACAAATGCACATGTTGCCCTGAAGACAGAGCTAGAGGAATCTGAAGTGCCTTGTCATGGTAGGGCTAGGCTAGCTGCCCAGATATCCTACAGTAAGAGACACCTAGGAGGCTTCATTGGTGGAGAAGCCTGGGGTTCCATCAAGAAGCCAGTCCAAATAGGAACTGTTCCCAGTTTGAAGCTACTGCCTCAAGATTTTTGGAGGGTAGGCTCCCTTCACCCTGGAGGCTGCACCACAGGCTCTGAAGACACAATATCCCAAGGCCTGAGAGGGTGCTGAGTGGTACTGCATATGAACGGACTGTGCAATTTATGGTGGCCAGAGACCTGGGACAGGGTAAGGGTCCAGAGGCCACATCACAGAAGCAGGCTATTAGGGGTATATCTGCCTAATTCAGACCTTAACCTGCACAAATAACACATATTTTCCCTTACAGTAGAGCTGGATAAATCTGGACTCCGTTGCCAGGGCAAAGCTGGAGTGAGTATGTTCCAGTTACAGACACCGAGGGGCTTGATTGCTGTAGAAGCTTGGGACCACATCAGCCACATCAAAACAGGGATTGACTATTGCCAGGTTTTTTTTAGACTTTTTCTTTTTTTAACATTTATTTATTATTGAGAGACAGACACTGAGAATGAACAGGGAAGGGGCAGAGAGAGGGGGAGACAGAATCTGAAGCAGGCTCCAGGATCTGAGCTGTCAGTACAGAGCCGGATGTGGGGCTCAAACTCAAACTGTGAGATCATCACCTGAGCCGAAGTCGGACGCTTAACTGAGCCACCCAGGTGCCCCGACTGTTGCCAGTTTTAAGCTGCAGCTTCAACGATTTCCGTGGGTGGCCTTCCACCACACAAGGCTACACAGGTGGTTGGGGACCAGCCTAAGCTCTAGGTCTGTGAGACCACGGCTGCGGCTGCCAAAGGCCAGCTGACCAGGTGAGTATGTGACCGGGCCCATATGTGGGCCATGCCGATCATGGTAGGCAGGGGCCAGATCTCATGAATGGGCCATTGGGGTCAGTGGCATTTACTGCATTTCAAGCCCTAACCTTGACAAATATGCATATTCCCCCTGAAGGCAAAGCTGGAGGAATCTAGACTGCCTTATAAGGGCAGGGCCAGGCAGGCTAGCTGGGATATCCTCCACTAAGAGACTCCTGAGAGCCTAGACTTTTTTTTTTTTCCTCAAATTTTTATTTAGTTAGTTGGGGACGCTTGGATGACGCAGTTGGTAAAGCATCCGACTCTTGACCTTGGCTCAGGTCATGATCCCATGGTTCATGGGTTTGGGCCCCTCATTGGGCTCTGTGCTGATGGTGTGGAGGCTGCTTGGGATTCTCTCCCTCTCTCTCAGCAATCCTGTGCTTGTATGTGTGCTCTCTCTCAAAATAAACTTAAAAAAATTAAATTCTAGTTAACATATAGTGTAATATTGGTTTCAGGAGTGGAACTTAGTGATTCATCACTTACATATAATACCCAGTACTCAACACAAGTGCCCTCTTTAATACCCATCACCTATTCAGCCCAACCCCCGTCTCCCTCCCTCCACAACCCTGTTTGTTCTCTATACTGAAGAGTCTCTTATGGTTTGCTTCCCTCTTTTCTCCCTTCCCCTATGTTCACCTATTTTGTATCTTAAAGGCCACATATGAGTGAAATCATGTGGTATTTGTCTTTCTCTAACTGACTTGTTCCACTTAGCATAATACACTCTAGCTCCAAACACATTGACGCAAATGGCAAGATTTCATTCTTTTTTGATTGCTGAGTAGTATTCCATTGTGTGTGTGTGAGTGTGTGTGTACGTACATATATATATATACCACATCTTTTTTTAAGTTTATTCATTTTGAGAGAGAGAGAGTGTGTGTGTGTGTGCAAGTGCACGAATGGGGGAGGGGCAGAGAGAAAGAGAGAGAGAATCCTCTCCCCCCCCCGAGTGGGGGCTCAAACTCATAAACCGCCAGATCATGACCTGAGTTGAAATCAAGAGTCCAGCGCTTAACTGACTGAGCCACCCAGGTGCTCCTCTAACACATCTCCTTTATTCATTAGTCAGTGGACATTTGGGCCTAGATTCCTGATAAGCCCTGGATCCCATCAAGCAGACGGTCCAAATGTGGACTTAATAGTACCGGTTTAAAGCCGCCCATTAGATTTTCGAGGGGTGGCTCCCTCTGTCCTGGAAGCCACGCAGGTGGTCGGGGATGGGCTTGAACTCCACAGGGCTGTGAGCTCTAGCTGCCCAAGTCTGGCTGGCAGTGTGTGCTGTGCACATATGGGCTGTGCAGGTCAAGGAAGCCATGGAACGTGGAACTGGCAAGTGGCAAGAGAGTCAAGGTCTCAAAGCAGGCTCCTGGGGCACCATGGCATCTGCCTAATTCCAAGTCCTAACCTACACAATTACCTATATTTCCCCTGAAGGAAAAGCTGGGCGAATTTGTACTGCCTTGCCAAGGTGGGATGGGCAAACTGGTGGCATATCCTTCACTAAGAGACACCTGGGAGCTTTGACTGCAAGAGAAGCCCAGGATGCCATTTGGCATCCGGTCCAAATGGGGACTGACTGTCGCCAGTTTAAAGCCGTCACCTCAGAAAGATTTCGAGGGGCGCTGCCTCTGCCCCGGAGGCTATGCAGTTGGTCGGGAAGAACTGCTGTTACGGTGCGTACTGCTCGTGCACTGTTTGCACTGATGAGGGGAGCCAAGGACCTGGAATTGGGCAATGTCAGGAGATGGCAAGAGGGCTCTTGCAGGGATCCATGGCCTCTAACTAATCTATATAAATGGAAATGTTCCCCCTGAAGGCAAAACTGGAGGAATGTAAATTGCCTTGTCAAGGCTGGATTTTGAAGTCGGGCCAGGGGATTTTCCAAAAAGAGCCAGTTGGGAGCCCTACTTGCTGTTGGAGCCTCACCTATCAGCTAGCCGGTCTCAATGGGTACCGACTGTGGCCAGTTTAAAGCTGCTACCTCACAAAGATTTTCAGGGCGTAGGGGGTAGGCTTTCTGCACCCTGAGTGAGACCAATCAGGCGGTTGAGGTCAGGCTGGAACTCCACAGGCCTGGAGTGCCCCTGCAGGCCAAGGCTGGCTGAGAGATATCAGGATAGCCAGGTGTCTGGAAGAGGGCAAAGTTGGGAGAGGCCTGGACAGGCAGGACTGTGGGGGATAACTGTCATCTGCCTAGTTCTAATCCCTAACATACACACATGGGTACATTCCCCTGAAAGCAGAGCTGTAGTCCTCAGGGCTGCCTTGCCAGGGCTGGACCCTGGGGGCTGGCTGGGGTATCCACCAATAAGAGATACCTGGGAGCCTAATTACCACTGTAGCCCAGTCCACATCAGGCAGCCAGTCCTCCAGGGACAGGACAGTAGCCCACTTCAGCGGTGTCTCAGTCTGATTTTCAGCCGGGGATCTACATCTACCTTTGAGGCAATGCAGGTGGTTGGGCCTGGGCCCTAGCCTCACAGGCCTGGAAGGCTTGGCTGCCCAATGTTGGGTGAAGGGACGTGCAGGTTAGGCTTGCCAGGGACCTGGAAGAGAGCAAGCATCAGGAGAGGCCGAGGTCTAGGAGAAGGCCAGAATGTTGGCCTGATCACAAGGTCTACCTCCCATTGTGTGATACTCCTCCAAAGGCTGATCTGGAGGTTTTTCAGCTCCTTTGTGAGGGAGAGGCTGGGCAGGCGGGACAGAGTATCTCTTGATTGGGAGGCAGTTGGGAGTCCTGATGCCTTGTGAAGCCTGGGACCATCAGGCAGCAAGTCCGTGTGGAGAGTCACTGGCACCCTTTCACAGCTGGGGGCTCGGAGCAGTTTTCTGACGGTGGGCTTCCTCCACCCTGGAATCTGTTCAGATGGTGGACATCCTGCCTGAGCTCCAGAGGCCGGAGGGCCTTGGCAGCCGAAGAAATGCTGACCGAGTGTGGATTGCACACATGAGTGGGCAGTGCAGGTCCGGATAGCCAGTGACCCAGGACAGGGCAGTGTTGGGTGAGAAGAGAGGGTGGTAGGAATACATGGCATCTGATTAATTCCAAGTCTTAACCTACACAAATGTGCATATTCCTCTGAGGCAGTGCTGGAGGAATGTGGACTGCCTTGCTAGGGTGAGGCCGCACAGGATGGCTGGGGTACCTCCAATAAGAGACACCTGGGAGCCTTGCTTGATGGAAAAGCCTGGGACCCGTCAAGTCGCCAGTTCGTATTGGGACTGTTAACCGGTTTCAAGTTGTCATCTCAACAAGATTTTAGGGAGGTGGGTTCCCTCCTCTGTGAGGCTGATCAGGTGGTTGGGTTCCAGGGGCAGCCCAAGGCTGGATGACATAGGGTGGACAGTGTGTATTCAGTTTGCAGAGGTCAGGATAGCCAAGGATCTGGAATAGGGCAATGTCTGGTGAGGCAGATTAACAGGACGCAACTTTGGGGTATGTGGCATATGTTTAGTCCCAAATCTTTGTCTACGCAAATGTGCATACTCCCCCTGGAGGCAGAGCTGGGGGAATCTGGCCTGCCTGGCCAGGACTTGCTTCCTGAGGGCTGGGCTGGGTATCTAATAAGAGATACCTAGAAACCTTGATCGCAGCAGAATCCCAGGACCCCCATTAGGCATTCAGGCCACACGGAGCCTTATTGTCACCGCTTTAAAGCTGCTGCTTTAGAAAGATCTTCAGTGGGTCAGCTACTCTGCCAATGGAAGCTATGAGGATGTCTGTGGACTGCCTGAGTTCCACAGGCTTGCAAGGCCCTGGCTGCCCAAATCTGGTTAATGGGATGTGTATTGCACATATAGGATGTGTAGGGCAGGGAAGGCAGGATTTGGGAACCGGGGAACTGTGAGGAGAGACTAGAACACAAATGGGCTCTTGGTTGTCCATGACATCTGCCCAATTCCAAACCCTAACCTACACAGGTGTTCATATTTGTCTTCTGAAGCCTGTGCTGGAAGAATCTGGACTGCCTGGTCAAGGTGGAACCTCATGGGCTGGGTTGGGTATCCTTCACTAAAAGACACCTGGGAATCTTGATTACTGGTAAGGCTGGGACTCCATCAGGCAGCCAGCCCAAATGGGGACTGTCACCGGTTTCAAGGTGCGGGCCTCAGAAGGATGTTTTTGGGAGGTGGGTTCCCCTGCCCTGGAGGTTATGCTCATGGTTGGGGATGGCCCAAGCTTCATAAGCTTGGAGGATCTGGCTGTCCTTGGCCAACTGAGGGAGCATATATGGTACATGAATGGGCCTCGCTGTTCATAGTGGCCAGAAACCTATTACAGGAAAAGTGTTGAGTTAGACCAGGCCACCAAGGTGAGTTGGCGGTATAGGGCGTCTGAGGAATTCCAGGCCCTCATAACAAATGTGCGTATTCCTCCTGAAGACTGTTTTCTTCGGGGAGGCAAATTAATGCTCAGAGACTGAGTTTGTCTTTGTCAACAATGTATTTAACACAAGGCATTTGCAAATTTCACAAGCCAATAGCATACAAGATAATGTGTTTTAAAAAACCATAAAGACATAATCTGAACCAACAATAGAAGAATCACACTATCATTCCAGTAAAGGGGAGATGAAAAAAAAAAAAAAGTCCAAATTTAGTTGGACCTTATATAAAGGAAATGCACCTTTATATGAGCTGGTATTGGGAGAGCCAGCTTAGCCAACTGGGAGCTGACTTCCAGTTGCCAGTGCAAAAGTAAAAGTCCTGCGTTGATGGAGCCCCGAGCATGTTGCTAGGGAACAAGGGTGATGGTGTTGATTGGCAAGATAATCCTCCAGGAGCCGCTGCATGGTTTTTGCCACTGCTGGTAAAAGAGCCTCCTTTGCTGCTGGAACTAACTGCCCCATGGTTTTCAGGTTGCTATTTCAGCCAATTGTAGCCTCCCCCAGACCAAACACGGTCCAATAGTCCTCACAAACTCTCCATGGGGCGGGCGCCTGGGTGGCTCAGTCAGTTAAGTGACGGACTTCAGCTGAGGTCATGATCTCATGGTTTGTGAGTTCCAGCCCCACACCCGGCTGTCAGGGTAGAGCCAGAGCCGGCTTCAGATCCTCTGCCCCCCTCTTTCTCTGCCCCTCCCCTGTTCACTCTGTCTCTAAAAAAGAAGTAAACATTAAAAAAAATTGGCAAAGTATTAAAAAAAAAAACCTCTCTGTATTTGCAGTTCTAAATGTCTGCTTGCCATAGTTGTTTCTTCATGTGTTTTTATTGACAAGCCCTAGTGGAGCCCCTCAGCAGCTGAGTGACTGAGCTCTTATCTGCAAGGACAGATGAGATGATGACATCCTGACACAACTTACTTTGTTTTGTATCACTTTGTTTTGATGCAAAATGAACAAACCTTTCAGAATTCCTAAAAAAAAAAAAAAAAAAAAAAAAAAAGGAAAAGAATTTTATTAGAGCTCAAGGTAGAACATCTGCCCAGGATACACAATCTTCACAAAGATCTGGGAAAGGGACATTTGGTGTAGGCTTATGTACATTTTTTACAGAAAAACTTACAGATTATTAGACAAAGGACATTTCATAAAGTTGCAGACCTTAAGTTTCTAGTATATGCAGGGCTGACTGACTTTAAGCTTATGGAAACCAGGGAAGTTTCTTCCTTCTTATCTTTTGTGTTCAGAATGCTCCATTTTGGTTACTTTCTTTAATGAAGTAGATGTACAATGTGTGCTTGGGGCAGAAATAGAGCCCATGCTTTGAGGTTTTGCTGAGTCATTTTGACCTTGTTAACTGTTGAAGTATAGCTTCCCTAGGAGCCCAGGAGCAGGGCCCACAAACATTAAAAGTTGAAAGTTTCCATAATCAGTATCAAAACAATTTTACTTCTTTAAAAAAATTTTTAAAAGTATTTATTCATTTTTGAGAGACAGAGTACAAGCGGGGAAGGGGCAGAGAAAGAGGAAGACACAGAACTCGAAGTAGGCTCCAGGCTCTGAGCTGTTAGCACCGAGCCCGACGTGGGGCTCAAACTCACAAACCGTGAGATCATGACCTGAGCCGAGGTCGGACGCTTAACTGACTGAGTCTCCCAGGCGCCCCAAAACAATTTCACTTCTAATGTATGATTTACATTTGTTAGATTTTTTTTTTTTTTAAGTACCTTCCTTCCCTCCCTCCCTTCTTTCTTTTCCTCCCTTCCTTCCTTCATCTCCACACTCAATGTGGGGCTCGAACTCATGATCCCAATATCTAGAGTCACATGCTCCACCAACTGAGCCAGCCAGGCGTCCTCTACATTTATTAGAGTAATTTCAGGACATCTAATATTTCTCTGGTTATTTTAATAGTTTCTTTATCTTCCACTGACCTAAATACCTTTTTACCTTCCATTGACATATTTATTACCTGTTCTATTTTTACACATCCTATCTTGTCATGTTCCTTATTTTTCCCTTGACTCCAATAGGCTAACATGAGATTTGGCTTAGGGCATACTATTCTGGTCCAGTTTCCCATGTTGTATATAACTGGTAAAGAAGGCATCAAGGCCATACTCGAAGGTCCTTGTAATCATAGGTAGGTATATTCAAAGGTCCAGCAGTTATAAAGGTATTTTGGTTCCATTCCAACAACATATCCTTACAAACATGTTTTCCTTCCATCATAAGGGACCTTTCTGTGGCCTATAGACTCCATTCTCCCTTTTGATATCAGGGAACTGAAAAAGTGTGGTACCCAATATCATGTTTCACCCTTCAGGTGTCAATATCTGATTTCATGATTTCACAGCTATCCAAGGAATCACAACCACTTAGGATGTGTGGTATCTACTCTACTTCTGGTTGGGTTGTCTATTATCTCAGGTGACCAATATTGCCCTGAGATTATAGCTTTTCTAAGATTTCAATCTTAACTTCAACATTGACAATCTACAGTTAGAGAAACATACGTTATGGCACTTTAAGTGTTTCATTATTTTTAGCATTTTCTCCAACTGCTTTATGTCAAATTCCCATTGCTCTGTTTACTTCCATATGAAATTCATTTATGTTTTGTAATATATTGCTAATTTTATCCATCCACATACACAATGTTGACAAAGCTGCCATGCATGTGTGTTCAATTGAGATTGTTTGCTTTCAAAATTTTAAAAATCTAATGTGATTTGATCGATCTGAAATTGAGAAAAAGTGGCTGTCACTGTTCGTCCCATTAAACCTCGTATGAGTCCCATAAGGAACTGTAACTGTTTCTTCCCTTTTAGCAAATCTGTTTTGGGCATAAGTTGTAAACTGGGCATAAGTGAAGGTGGATAAAACTGAGCAGAATTTGGGGACCTATGTCTGGCTTGAAAGTTGTCTATATTAAATTTCAGGGTGGGGCGCCTGGGTGGCGCAGTCGGTTAAGCGTCCGACTTCAGCCAGGTCACGATCTCGCCGTCCGTGAGTTTGAGCCCCACGTCAGGCTCTGTGCTGACAGCTCAGAGCCTGGAGCCTGTTTCCGATTCTGTGTCTCCCTCTCTCTCTGCCCCTCCCCCATTCATGCTCTGTCTCTCTCTGTCCCAAAAATAAATAAAAAACGTTGAAAAAAAAATTAAAAAAAAAAAAAAGTAAATTTCAGGGTAGAGGCTACTACTATAGGTCCCGATACAACTGGGAGAGGTTTTATTAACATAGGTTCCCATATTCTTGGGGTAGAAATCTGTGATGTGAGATAGAAGCCTGATGTATATATCATGACAGATATGTATATTATGCTAAATTTCCTATGTGTCCTCCATATACCTTATAGGGTGTCCTTGTTCTTTTAAAGTCTGGACATAGTGACTAAGGATCTATTCCTTTTTTTTTTTTTTTTTTTTAAGTCCCCATGCCCAGTGTGGAGCCCAATGCAGGGCTTGAACTCATGACCCTGATATCAAAACCTGAGCTGAGATCAAGAGTCAGATGCTTAACCGAGTGAGCCACCCACGCACCCCAGGTTCTATTCTTATTTTTATTTTATTTTTTTAAGCTTATTTATTTTGAGAGAGAGAGCGAGCAAATATGAGCAGGGGAGGAGCAGAGAGAGAGGGAGAGAAAGAGAATCCTAAGCAGGCTCCGTGCTGATGGCAAGGAGCCCAATGCGGGGCTCCAACTCAAGAACCCTGAGATCGTGACCTAAGCCAAAACCAAGAGGCAGACACTTAACCGACTGAGCCACCCAGCCACCTCTACCCTTATTTTTGTAATAGGTGAATAGGGATTAAAGAGTATAAATTGGGAGTGTAGTAAATGATCCATTTTTTTTGTCTATTTATATTTAAAGATCTAATTGCCCATTCTGCATAATCAGCAGCTGCTTTTTTTCCCCCAAAGAAATGCTAGCACGCAAAGTAAATCAGGAATTAAATTGGGTTCATGTTTATGGAGTCTCTTGCCATGTGTGCAATGCTGCATTTGATTCGGTAAGGTAAGTATGAAAGTCACTGCCTGGTTGTCTTGGTATATACTCTGGGTTGTAATACCAAAAACCACTTAGCAGTTCAGGCCAATCTTCATTCTCCACATCAATATCTCTTAGGGGTGCTATAGCAGCAGGTGCTATAATTTCCCCAGTACTATATATATCATTATGTTTTTAAATCAATACTTTTCCTTTTCATTTAGATACTGGGGGATTAATTTACATGAACTAATTAGTGCTAATCCTTATCTCCGTGGATGTCTGCAATACTAATTTAATAGAAATTTTCCCTTGTTCAGGATCCTTGTTGATTCTTGCAGAAATTAAAGTGGAGGTTGCGACTGCGTTATCTGCTTCCTTAAGTATTTGGTTTCTCGTGGATTGAGGGTTTCCCAGAAAACAGATGGTGCCAATAATGAAGGGTGGCAGAGACAGGTGGGGCTTGGTGATGCTGGTGAGTCCTCAGTTGCAATAAGGTGAGTGGAGGGAGTGGAGCATGTCACAGACAGCGGACTTGTATCTGGACCAGAAGGTGGCATTTCAATTGGAAATTGCTGGTGCTGTGGGAGGAGCATCCGTTGCTACCATAGTGGGTATGGTATCCGACAATGGCAATAGGCCGCATGCTGTATTGCCCGCTTAGGAATATTAATAGTTAAAGATGCGGGGCGTCTGGGTGGCTCAGTCGGTTAAGCGGCCGACTTCGGCTCAGGTTATGATCTCACGGTCCGTGGGTTTGAGCCCCGCGTCGGGCTCTGTGCTGACAGCTCAGAGCCTGGAGACTGTTTCAGATTCTGTGTCTCCCTCTCGCTGACCCTCCCCTGTTCATGCCCTGTCTCTCTCTGTCTCAAAAATAAATAAAACGTTAAAAAAAAATTATTTATTTATTTATTTTTAATTTTTTATTATTTTTCACAGAGAGAGGGAGACACAGAATCTGAAACAGGCTCCAAGCTCTGAGCTGTCAGCACAGAGCCCGACGCGGGGCTCAAACCCACGGACCGTGAGATCATAACCTGAGCTGAAGTCGGCCGCTTAACCGACCGAGCCACCCAGGCGCCCCCCAAAAAAATTTTTTTAAATAGTTAAAGATGCATAGCAAATTCATGCCCGCAAAATAAAGGTAGTGCCCTATACATTTTTAATTCTTTCTTGATGTTGTTCTTGCCACTCAAGAAACCCTGTTATCATGGCCCACAGCATGATTGTACTGCACCATGCTAGGCTAAATATTAGACACCTACTATAAAAGATGGTGTTCGTCATGCCTGAAATTTTTATAGAAGCACCATATTATTTTCTTTAATTGATGTAATATGCTTTTTCCTTTGGTTCCCCAGTAGGTTTTATTGGCAGTAGGTCTACTAATAAATAATGATCAATACTTTTCCTTTTAATTTAGATTCTGGGGTTTTTGATTTGGATTAATTAGTTAGTGCTAATTCTTATCTCTGTGGGTGTCTACAGTACTAATTCAATAGGAATTTTTCCATCATTTTTTAAATGGGTGTTTTTCTGCATTTTTATTTATTAAAAAAATTTTTTTTAATGTTTATTATGTTTATTTTTGAGAGCAAGAGAGACAGAGTGCAAGCAGGGGAGGGGCAGAGATAGAGGGAGACACAGAACCTGAAGCAGGCTCCAGGCTCTGAGCTATCAGCACAGAGCCCAACGTGCAGCTTGAACTCACAAACCCATAAGATCATGACCTGAGCCACAGTTGGACGCTTAACGGACGAGCCAGCCAGGCACCCCTATTTATTTATGTATTTTTAAATGTTATTTATTTTTGAGAGCGAGTGAGAGAGAGTGTGAGCAGGGGAGGGGCAGAGAGAAAGGGAGACAGAGGATCCAAAGCAGGCTCCGCTATGACAACAGAGAGCCCTGTGCAGGGCTTGAACTCACGAACCATGAGATCATGACCTGAGCTGAAGTCGGAGGCTTCACTGACCGAGCCACCCAGGTGCCCCAATTATTCCGTCCTTTCTCTATCTATGGTTTAGAGATCTTGCCACCTCCCAGACTGTTTCAGTCCCAGCTTTCATATCTGGATCGTTAGTAAGCAACCTAAACTTCTGCTGGAGTAAGCCATTATATCTTTCAATTGACCCAGAGGCAGTTGGGTTACAGGACAAGAGGAAATTCCACATCGTGCCTTGTTCCATAACCCATTCTGATATTCCTCTTTCTGTGAAGTGGGTGCTCTGCTGATTTTATGAAGGCTGGGATACCATAGCAAGCATCTCTATTTCTAATGCTCTGATGGTGCACTTTTGATGATTTTTCCTGTAAGGATAGAGTAATCCTATTCCTGACCATGTGTCTACAATGATGCACATGTACAGTTTATTGTCTGACGTAGGCATGGATCCTATATAATCAATTTGTATAATTTTTTTTAACGTTATTTATTTTTGAGACAGAGAGAGACAGAGCATGAACGGGGGAGGGTCAGAGAGAGGGAGACACAGAATCTGAAACAGGCTCCAGGCTCTGAGCTGCCAGCACAGAGCCCGACGCGGGGCTCGAACTCACGGGCGGCGAGATCATGACCTGAGCCGAAGTCGGCCGCTTAACCGACTGAGCCACCCAGGCGCCCCTCAATTTGTATAATTTTGAAGGGTCTGTCAGCTGTCATGTCATCTGAGTATTCATTAACGACCCCAAGCTTTAAATTGTCAGCAATTCCCACATTTTTAAATTTGAATGCGGAGGTTTATGGTAGGTACATACATATTCCTTGTCTCCAATCACGCTCTAGTGACATGTGTGCTAGCAGGCCTGTTTGGTTATGTGGCCGTGCAATGACCCTATCATTTGGCCTATCTCTGTTCGGGTTGTGCGTTCCATTGCGCTTTCTGCTTATGTATGGTTGTATTTTTAATTGGTTTCCTCAGCCACACATCAGTGTGTTTTTTAAACACAAACTTTGGGAATCTTCACCTCTTTATAGTTTTCCTAGTGAGTTTGTCTACCCGGTTATCAAATTTGGTTACTTCAAACTTGTTCTTCTGATGTGCAGAGACATGTGTGAAGAAAATGGAGATGTCAGCCAGTGATATTTTTTGCCATGTGTCCTTACCCCATATTTTCCTATTTCCTATTTTCCAGCTGTTTTCTGACTATGTTCCTGACCAAAGAGTTATTTCATTAGCTATTGCTCATGAGTTTGAGAAAAGATAGACCTCATTCTGGTTCTCGTTAGCAGATTCGTACCAATTTTATGGCTCGTGTTTCAACATCTTGTGCTGACTCTCATTAGCTCTTAAGGCCACAGCTTGCCAGTGAACTCCATGTGGTGTTATGGGGACTGACCCACCGATAAACCATGCCTTGTTGGGGCACCTGGGTGGCTCAGTCAGTTAAGTGTCTGACTTCAGCTCAGGTCATGATCTCACAGTGCGTGGGTTCCAGCCCCACATCAGCCTCTTTACTGACAGCTCGGAGCCTGGAGCCTGCTTCAGATTCTGTGTCTCCCTCTCTCTCTCTGCCCCTTCCCAACTCGCACTCTGTCTGTCTGTCTCTCTCAAAGATAAATAAACATTAAAAAAGGTTTTAAATAAAAATAAACAAACAAACACGCCTTGTTGAGTGCCATGGGACAAGGGTGCTCCATACTGCGCAACTGCTTGAGCTTAGATAGTCTTACCCCTCAGAGATTCCAGCAAATCCACCACTGGCATTAATTAACTGAGAGGGTCAACCCTCCATCTATATGCCTTGCTTGGAAATATACCATTTCTTTTTTTTTTTTTTTTTTTTTCTGAAATTTATTGACAAATTGGTTTCCATACAACACCCAGTGCTCATCCTAAAAGGTGCCCTCCTCAATACCCATCACCCACCCTCTCCTCCCTCCCACCCCCCATCAACCCTCAGTTTGTTCTCAGTTTTTAACAGTCTCTTATGCTTTGGCTCTCTCCCACTCTAACCTCTTTTTTTTTTTTTTTCTTCCCCTCCCCCATGGGTTCCTGTTAAGTTTCTCAGGATCCACATAAGAGTGAAACCATATGGTATCTGTCTTTCTCTGTATGGCTTATTTCACTTAGCATCACACTCTCCAGTTCCATCCACGTTGCTACAAAAGGCCATATTTCATTTTTTCTCATTGCCACGTAATATTCCATTGTGTATATAAACCACAATTTCTTTATCCATTCATCAGTTGATGGACATTTAGGCTCTTTCCATAATTTGGCTATTGTTGAGAGTGCTGCTATGAACATTGGGGTACAAGTGGCCCTATGCATCAGTGCTCCTGTATCCCTTGGATAAATTCCTAGCAGTGCTATTGCTGGGTCATAGGGTAGGTCTATTTTTAATTTTCTGAGGAACCTCCACACTGCTTTCCAGAGCGGCTGCACCAATTTGCATTCCCACCAACAGTGCAAGAGGGTTCCCGTTTCTCCACATCCTCTCCAGCATCTATAGTCTCCTGATTTGTTCATTTTGGCCACTCTGACTGGCGTGAGGTGATACCTGAGTGTGGTTTTGATTTGTATTTCCCTGATAAGGAGCGACGCTGAACATCTTTTCATGTGCCTGTTGGCCATCCGGATGTCTTCTTTAGAGAAGTGTCTATTCATGTTTTCTGCCCATTTCTTCACTGGGTTATTTGTTTTTTGGGTGTGGAGTTTGGTGAGCTCTTTATAGATTTTGGATACTAGCCCTTTGTCCGATATGTCATTTGCGAATATCTTTTCCCATTCCGTTGGTTGTCTTTTAGTTTTGTTGGTTGTTTCCTTTGCTGTGCAGAAGCTTTTTATCTTCATAAGGTCCCAGTAATTCACTTTTGCTTTTAATTCCCTTGCCTTTGGGGATGTGTCGAGTAAGAGATTGCTATGGCTGAGGTCAGAGAGGTCTTTTCCTGCTTTCTCCTCTAAGGTTTTGATGGTTTCCTGTCTCACATTTAGGTCCTTTATCCATTTTGAGTTTATTTTTGTGAATGGTGTGAGAAAGTGGTCTAGTTTCAACCTTCTGCATGTTGCTGTCCAGTTCTCCCAGCACCATTTGTTAAAGAGGCTGTCTTTTTTCCATTGGATGTTCTTTCCTGCTTTGTCAAAGATGAGTTGGCCATACGTTTGTGGGTCTAGTTCTGGGGTTTCTATTCTATTCCATCGGTCTATGTGTCTGTTTTGGTGCCAATACCATGCTGTCTTGATGATGACAGCTTTGTAGTAGAGGCTAAAGTCTGGGATTGTGATGCCTCCTGCTTTGGTCTTCTTCTTCAAAATTCCTTTGGCTATTCGGGGCCTTTTGTGGTTCCATACGAATTTTAGGATTGCTTGTTCTAGTTTCGAGAAGAATGCTGGTGCAATTTTGATTGGGATTGCATTGAATGTGTAGATAGCTTTGGGTAGTATTGACATTTTGACAATATTTATTTTTCCAATCCATGAGCAGGGAATGTCTTTCCATTTCTTTAAATCTTCTTCAATTTCCTTCATAAGCTTTCTATAGTTTTCAGCATACAGATCCTTTACATCTTTGGTTAGATTTATTCCTCGGTATTTTATGCTTCTTGGTGCAATTGTGAATGGGATCAGTTTCTTTATTTGTCTTTCTGTTGCTTCATTGTTAGTGTATAAGAATGCAACTGATTTCTGTACATTGATTTTGTATCCTGCAACTTTGCTGAATTCCTGTATCAGTTCTAGCAGACTTTTGGTGGAGTCTATCGGATTTTCCATGTATAGTATCATGTCATCTGCAAAAAGCGAAAGCTTGACTTCATCTTTGCCAATTTTGATGCCTTTGATTTCCTTTTGTTGTCTGATTGCTGATGCTAGAACTTCCAGCACTATGTTAAACAGCAGCGGTGAGAGTGGGCATCCTTGTCATGTTCCTGATCTCAGGGAAAAAGCTTTCAGTTTTTCCCCGTTGAGGATGATGTTAGCTGTGGGCTTTTCATAAATGGCTTTTATGATCTTTAAGTATGTTCCTTCTATCCCGACTTTCTCAAGGGTTTTTATTAAGAAAGGGTGCTGGATTTTGTCGAAGGCCTTTTCTGCATCGATTGACAGGATCATATGGTTCTTCTCTCTTTTTTTGTTAATGCGATGTATCACGTTGATTGATTTGCGAATGTTGAACCAGCCCTGCATCCCAGGAATGAATCCCACTTGATCATGGTGAATAATTCTTTTTATATGCCGTTGAATTCGATTTGCTAGTATCTTATTGAGAATTTTTGCATCCATATTCATCAGGGATATTGGCCTGTAGTTCTCTTTTTTTACTGGGTCTCTGTCTGGTTTAGGAATCAAAGTAATACTGGCTTCATAGAATGAGTCTGGGAAGTTTTCCTTCCCTTTCTATTTCTTGGAATAGCTTGAGAAGGATAGGTATTATCTCTGCTTTAAACGTCTGGTAGAACTCCCCTGGGAAGCCATCTGGTCCTGGACTCTTATTTGTTGGGAGATTTTTTATAACCGATTCAATTTCTTCGCTGGTTATGGGTCTGTTCAAGCTTTCTATTTCCTCCTGATTGAGTTTTGGAAGAGTGTGGGTGTTCAGGAATTTGTCCATTTCTTCCAGGTTGTCCAATTTGTTGGCATATAAGTTTTCATAGTATTCCCTGATAATTGTTTGTATCTCTGAGGGATTGGTTGTAATAATTCCATTTTCATTCATGATTTTATCTATTTGGGTCATCTCCCTTTTCTTTTTGAGAAGCCTGGCTAGAAGTTTGTCAATTTTGTTTATTTTTTCAAAAAACCAACTCTTGGTTTCGTTGATCTGCTCTACAGTTTTTTTAGTTTCTATATTGTTTATTTCTGCTCTGATCTTTATTATTTCTCTTCTTCTGCTGGGCTTAGGCTGCCTTTGCTGTTCTGCTTCTAGTTCCTTTAGGTGTGCTGTTAGATTTTGTATTTGGGATTTTTCTTGTTTCTTGAGATAGGCCTGGATTGCAATGTATTTTCCTCTCAGGACTGCCTTTGCTGCGTCCCAAAGCGTTTGGATTGTTGTATTTTCATTTTCGTTTGTTTCCATATATTTTTTAATTTTGTTCTCTAATTGCCTGGTTGACCCACTCATTCGTTAGTAGGGTGTTCTTTAACCTCCATGCTTTTGGAGGTTTTCCAGACTTTTTTCTGTGGTTGATTTCAAGCTTCATAGCATTGTGGTCTGAAAGTAAGCATGGTATAATTTCAATTCTTGTAAACTTATGAAGGGCTGTTTTGTGACCCAGTATATGATCTATCTTGGAGAATGTTCCATGTGCACTCGAGAAGAAAGTATATTCTGTTGCTTTGGGATGCAGAGTTCTAAATATATCTGTCAAGTCCATCTGATCCAATGTCTCATTCAGGGCCCTTGTTTCTTTATTGACCGTGTGTCTAGATGATCTATCCATTTCTGTAAGTGGTGTATTAAAGTCCCCTGCAATTACCACATTCTTATCAATAAGGTTGCTTATGTTTATGAGTAATTGTTTTATATATTTGGGGGCTCCGGTATTCGGTGCATAGACATTGATAATTGTTAGCTCTTCCTGATGGATAGACCCTGTAACTATTATATAATGTCCTTCTTCATCTCTTGTTACAGCCTTTAATTTAAAGTCTAGTTTGTCTGATATAAGTATGGCTACTCCAGCTTTCTTTTGGCTTCCAGTCGCATGATAAATAGTTCTCCATCCCCTCACTCTCAATCTAAAGGTGTCCTCAGGTCTAAAATGAGTCTCTTGTAGACAGCAAATAGATGGGTCTTGTTTTTTTATCCATTCTGATACCCTATGTCTTTTGGTTGGCGCATTTAATCCATTTACATTCAGTGTTATTATAGAAAGATACGGGTTTAGAGTCATTGTGATGTCTGTATGTTTTATGCTTATAGTGATGTCTCTGGGACTTTGTCTCACAGGGTCCCCCTTAGGATCTCTTGTAGGGCTGGTTTAGTGGTGACAAATTCCTTCAGTTTTTGTTTGTTTGGGAAGACCTTATCTCTCCTTCTATTCTAAATGACAGACTTGCTGGATAAAGGATTCTTGGCTGCATATTTTTTCTGTCTAGCACCCTGAAAATCTCGTGCCAATTCTTTCTGGCCTGCCAAGTTTCAAAAGAGAGATCAGTCACGAG
Organism: Prionailurus bengalensis; assembly: GCF_016509475.1. Classification (NCBI taxonomy): domain Eukaryota; kingdom Metazoa; phylum Chordata; class Mammalia; order Carnivora; family Felidae; genus Prionailurus; species Prionailurus bengalensis. The sequence continues at coordinate 27,989,022 of NC_057360.1, forward strand.
TCTTATAGGTCTCCCTTTATATGTGAGGGCACGTTTACCCCTTGCTGCTTTCAGAATTTTCTCTTTATCCTTGTATTTTGCCAGTTTCACTATGATATGTCGTGCAGAAGATCGATTCAAGTTACGTCTGAAGGGAGTTCTCTGTGCCTCTTGGATTTCAATGCCTTTTTCCTTCCCCAGTTCAGGGAAGTTCTCAGCTATTATTTCTTCAAGTACCCCTTCAGCACCTTTCCCTCTCTCTTCCTCCTCTGGGATACCAATTATGCGTATATTATTTCTTTTTAGTGTATCACTTAATTCTCTAATTTTCCCCTCATACTCCTGGATTTTTTTATCTCTCTTTTTCTCAGCTTCCTCTTTTTCCATAACTTTATCTTCTAGTTCACCTATTCTCTCCTCTGCCTCTTCAAGCCGAGCTGTGGTGGTTTCCATTTTGTTATGCATTTCGTTTAAAGCGTTTTTCAGCTCCTCGTGACTGTTCCTTAGTCCCTTGATCTCTGTAGCAAGAGATTCTCTGCTGTCCTGTATACTGTTTTCAAGCCCAGCGATTAATTTTATGACTATTATTCTAAATTCACTTTCTGTTATATTGTTTAAATCCTTTTTGATCAGCTCATTAGCTGTTGTTATTTCCTGGAGATTCTTCTGAGGGGAGTTCTTCTGCTTGGTCATTTTGGATAGTCCCTGGCGTGGTGAGGACCTGCAGGGCACTTCCCCTGTGCTGTGGTGTATAACTGGAGTTGGTGGGCGGGGCCGCAGTCAGACCTGATGTCTGCCCCCAGCCCACCGCTGGGGCCACAGTCAGACTGGTGTGTGCCTTCTCTTCCCCTCTCCTAGGGGCGGGATTCACTGTGGGGTGGTGTGGCTCGTCTGGGCTACTTGCACCCTGCCAGGCTTGTGATGCTGGGGATCTGGCGTATTAGCTGGGGTGGGTAGGCAAGGTGCTCGGGGGCAGGAGGGGCAGGCTTAGATCGCTTCTCCTTAGGTGATCCACTTCAGGAGGGGCCCTGTGGCAGCGGGAGGGAGTCAGATCCGCTGCCGGAGGTTTGGCTCCGCCGAAGCGCAGAGTTGGGTGTTTGCGCGGAGCGAGCAAGTTCCCTGGCAGGAACCAGTTCCCTTTGGGATTTCGGCTGGGGGATGGGCGGGGGAGATGGCGCTGGTGAGCGCCTTTGTTCCCCACCAAACTGAGCTCTGTTGTCAGGGGGCTCAGCAGCTCTCCCTCCCTTTGTCCTCCAGCCTTCCCGCTTTCCGAGCAGAGCTGTTAACTTATGACCTCCCAGACGCTAAGTCGCGCTTGCTGTCGGAACACAGTCCGCCCGGCCCCTCCGCTTTTGCCAGCCAGACTCGGGGGCTCTGCTTGGCCGGCGAGCCGCCCCTCCGCCCTGGCTCCCTCCCGCCAGTCCGTGGAGCGCGCACCGCCTCGCCGCCCTTCCTACCCTCTTCCGTGGGCCTCTCGTCTGCGTTTGGCTCCGGCGACTCCGTTCTGCTAATCCTCTGGCGGTTTTCTGGGTTATTTAGGCAGGTGTAGATGGAATCTAAGTGATCAGCAGGACGTGCGGTGAGCCCAGCGTCCTCCTAAGCCGCCCGGAAATATACCATTTCTGTTAGCACTTTATGGTCAGGAATACTTCCCCTCTGTTTGTCAGGGGTCTTCTTTACCCGTTCCAGAATAAGCTGTTGGAGTTTAAGTATAATTAGTTTATTTTCTGTTAGGGGCCCTGTAGTTTGTAGGGCCTCATAGAGTGCCTAGGTGAGTGTTTGAATTGGTTGATATCTGTTCTTGGGCCAGGGGAACTTCTTAGTCCAAAATGCAATTGGGTAAAAATTGAGGTCCTGAGGTGTTTTAGTCCATAGTGACCATGTTGCAAACCCTTGTGAGTACAGGCACTCTACATTTAAAGCCCTTGTTAGCTGGTGTCAATGTATTAACAGTTCTGAGAGCCTTTTTTAAATAAGCAAAGACTGCTTTTTGAATCTCTGTCCGTCTAAATTCCCCACTCTTACATGTTATTTCATAAATGTGTTTTAATATTATCTCTGTTGGGGAGGAAAATTTTTACTCTTATCTTCAATATTCTTCTATTCTTCTATTTAAGAATTAAGTTCAGGGGCGCTTGAGTGCCTCAGTCGGTTAAGCATCGACTCTTGTTTTCCTCAGGTCATGATCTCACAGTTTTGTGAGTTCAAGTCCTGCATCAGGCTCTGCACTGGCAGCACAGAGCCTGCTTGGGATTCTTTCTCTCTCCCTCTCTCACTGTACTTCCCCACTCGCACTGACTCCGTCTCTCTCAAAATAAATAAATTAAAAAAAAAAAAGAATTAAGTTGAATAACCAAGAAATGGCCAAAGCATCCAGCTTGTATACTTTGTAGACAAAGAGACAATAAATTTGTGAGGAATTGACAGGACAAAGAAAACTTATGTTTGGGAGTTTCAAACAGTAAGGACTTCTGAACAAGATTTGGAGCTGGGTTGTAAATTGGTAAAATAACAAGGTTTGTTTATAGTCATCTCAGCCCTGAATCCTTTATTTATTTCTACTTCCTGGTAGGGGTATGGCACCTTTCCCATGGAAGATCTATTTCTTGGTTCCTGTAGACAAAGGAAGTTCAGAGTGCTCTTCCTGCACTGGCCATTTCTTCTTCTTCTTCTTCTTCTTTTTTTTTTTTTTAACGTTATTTATTTTTGAGACAGAAAGAGACAGAGCATGAACGGGGGAGGGTCAGAGAGAGGGAGACACAGAATCCGAAACAGGCTCCAGGCTCTGAGCCGTCAGCACAGAGCCCGATGCGGGGCTCGAACTCACGGACCGCGAGATCACGACCTGAGCCGAAGTCGGCCGCTCAACCGACTGAGCCACCCAGGCGCCCCTGCACTGGCCATTTCTTAAGTAACTTTAACTCCACATAGACAATATGCCATTGTGGCACATCATGGGGCAGCCTGCCTTGGGACTTTACAGTTCCCTCCTCTGAAACTTTCCTGGAAGTTTCACACACTGAAAGCAGAGCTAGTCACTGTAGAGAAAGAAATTGAGCTAGTAATTGAGTGGTAAGAGATCCGCAAAGAGAGAAAAGATCATAGATTAGAATGAAGATGAACAAACAGAAAAGAACAAATTGAAGCACATGTCCCCACACCCCATTAAATCAGTCCCCCCAACGCTGGAAATAAATCAGTCCAACAGAATGTCTGTGCTTCATTTGTCTGATGAAAAATAAGAATTCTTTCCTTTAACAGACTTAAGTTAGATATTGTCCCATTTAGTTTACATAGAAGCAACAGTTTTCACTGATGATTGCACAAACTCCTTGTTGGGCAGTCCATGTAGCTAGGACGTGACAATTTTGGAGTACCACTCAGGCTAAGATGTTAATTTCTGACTGGAGTATTTTCTGGTCGTGGACACTATACCTTGTTGTTTATCCCATCTTCCATACTGCATCTACCAGATATTCACATCTGCAGGAATGAAGACCAGTTCAAGTTCTTTTGCACTATCTAGATGTTGACAGAGCCAACAGTCAGACGGATCAGTTACTGTGGCCAGGATTTGCTAAGCTGGCATAAGAGGGTGTTTGGCCTGTACCTGACCTTTTTTTTTATTCTCAAGAAACTAACAATACGCTTTATTCAAATTTGCACCTGAGATCTGAAAAAATTAGCCAATTAAATAAACACATTGGTCATATAAATATTTAATTCATTTCATGCCAAATTAATGAATATGGCTGTTTTCCCTTAATTTTTTTGTTACTGTTATCTGAAGGACATTTATATTTTAGCTGTATTTCTATATTTTATTTAATTTATTTTTTTTAATTTTATTTTTAATTTTTTAAAAAAATTACATTCAAATTAGTTAGCATATAGTGCAACAGTGATTTCAGGAGTAGATTCCTTAGTGCCCCTTACCCATTTAGCCCATCCCCTCTCCCACAATCCCTCCAGTAACCCTCTGTTTGTTCTCCATATTTGTTAGTCTCTTCTGTTTTGTCCCCCTCCCTGTTTTTATATTATTTTTGTTTCCCTGTTCATCTGTTTTGTCTCTTAAAGTCCTCAAATGAGTGAAGTCAAATGATTTTTGTCTTTCTCTGATGAATTTCACTTAGCATAATACCCTCAAGTCCCATCCACGTAGTTGCAAACGGCAAGATTTCATTGTTTTTGATTGCCGAGTAATACTCCATTATATATATATATACCACATCTTTATCCATTCATCCATCGATGGACATTTGGGCTCTTTCCATACTTTGGCTATTGTTGATAGTGCTGCTATAAACATGGGGGTGCATGTGTCCCTTAGAAATAGCACACCTGTATCCCGTGGATAAATGCCTAGTAGTGCAATTGCTGGGTCGTAGGGTAGTTCTATTTTTAGTTTTTTGAGGAACCTCCATACTGTTTTCCAGAGTGGCTACACCACCTTGCATTCCCATGTACCTGACCTTTTGAAAAAGAGAGGGTCAGTAAGAGCAAGACACAGGTTAAAAAAGAGTCCACAGAGGAAACTTAAGGGAAGTAGGACAGATAGGGACAACCACTCTCTAGTCAGCTTTTTAATGAATGATTAATAAATGTATTAATAAGTATTAATACATTAAAAAGTATTAATAATTAATACTTTATTACTAAAGTATTAATGTGCTTTAATGTAAAATACTTTACATTAAATTCTTTAATGCAAAGTTTTTATTATTAATGTATTAATACTAGTATTAACACATTAAAAAGTAATACTAATTAAAAAGTATTAAGAAAGGTTTCGCCTTTTTATTATTTATTTATTTATTCATTCATTTATTCATTTATTTATTTGGGGGGGAGCTTTTTAAATATGTATAGAGGGGATTTTAAAAAGTGAGGGTAGGTGAAAGAGAAATTTCTTGATCTGTGATCTTGGGGAAAGCTGTCTACTTCATGATGCCTTGCGTTTCTAGGGCCTGGATGGCCCTGGAAATCCTTAATTTAAGATCACCTGTAGCGGTGAATTCCCAATTGTCTTGACAGCAATGGTCTGGATCTATTTTGATGTGGCTTGCACCCATCCAGGAGGATCTTTCTTTCATTTTGATGGCAGTGTAGGTGGTGAGTGTTACTTTCCACTGAATTGCAGCATCTATTTTCTTCTAAAGACCTTGACGTATACCTGGTCTCCTGATCAAAAGGAGTGGCAGGGGCACGTGGGTGGCTCAGTCAGTTAAGCAATTGACTCTTGGTTGTGGCTCAGGTTATGGTCTCACGGTTTGTGAGTTTGAGCCCCACATCAGGCTCTGTGCTGACAGTCCAGGGACTGCTTGGGATTCTCTCTCTCTCTCCCTCTCTCTGCCCCTCCCCTGCTTACACTTGCTTGTGCCCTCTCTCTCACAAAATAAACAAATAAACTTTAAAAAAAAAAAAACAACTTGGGGCGCCTGGGTGGCGCAGTCGGTTGAGTGTCCGACTTCAGCCAGGTCACCATCTCGCGGTCCATGAGTTCGAGCCCCGCGTCGGGCTCTGGGCTGATGGCTCAGAGCCTGGAGCCTGTTTCCGATTCTGTGTCTCCCTCTCTCTCTGCCCCTCCCTCGTTCATGCTCTGTCTCTCTCTGTCCCAAAAATAAATAAACGTTGAAAAAAAAAATTAAAAAAAAACAAACAAACAACAACTTCATTAAACAAAGTCGGCTATTATCCCAGGCTATTATTTTTATTTGTGGACAGATCTTGTAAGAGATACCATGTATTTATTTTATTTGGCTTGTAAACTCAGGTAGAATCAAAGTCTTATATTTAATCTTGATGACTCTACAGACATGTTTGTTTTAATTAAACTGTCAACCTTAAACTAGCTTTTATATCAAATAGTTTTCCAGATCACATGAACTTGAAAAACGTTTGGGTTAGTTTCTATTTTTTGAGACTTTTAGAATGTCCAATCCTTACAAGCATTTGCCTCCAAACCAACTAAGTAGAGCTCTTTTACAAATTAATTTTAGCAATACCATCTAAAGGTAGAAAATACCACATACCTGAAATGCATGTTTATAGACACAGGTGAACAGATACAGAGAAGTTATAGCTTCTGTTTTAAAATTACTGCCATATGGAAATATATACAAAATTTACTAGTTATAAAAGTTGGATCTGAGTTTGTTTTTCTGGTAGATGGAAGAAGTTAAGGTTATCTGTTTAGGTGGCTAAAGCTTTTTTTTTCCATTTGTGGAGAAGATACTTAAGATTTGTATTTGTCCTTGGCAATTCAAGTTCCAAATGACTTTTTCCCTTTGTTTGTTTTTTCTTGGTAAGAATTACCTCCCTGTAATTTGCATTTAAAAGAGACAGACTAGATAGAGTTCCTGGAGAATACCAGGTACAGTATTGAACATTTACATTTTAAAGGCACAAGGAAAAATAAATGCAAGTTTTTCCAGAAGGACTTGTGTTTCCTTAGGACCAGAATTTTTATACTTACAGACCTTTTGAGGTTAAAAAAGGGGAGGTTTTTGAATTGATAAAAAGGATATTTGTGGTGTTTGATTGTTTCTGGAGCCTGGGAAGACTAGATTTGTAAAACAAAGGACAGCTACTTTTTAATTCCTCAAAGAATGGAGTTGCCACCTAAAAGGTATCAAAGGACTGACATACTCATCCGCCCATGAAAATACCTTCCCTCTGTCTGGGTACATACAGCTTAGGGATCTAAAAAAAAAATTTCCTATAAGTCTCTGAATATCAGCTTCCAGTCTGGCCAGATTTCTGATTATAGAATTATTAAATCCTTTAAAATACCTTATCAGGCTTCAGCCAGAACAAATAGTAACTATTTCTGGCAGTATTAACAACCTCATAGACCAAAGAGGTGTCCTTAAAGACAGTGTAAAAAGTACTATCTTCAAAAGATCTAGAGTGTGAAAAGTAAGGGAGATGATTCATTTTCAGAAATACCAAATAAAAGCTGTGTTGTCTAGTTAACAGTAGGTTTACAACTTTTGGAAATATATATGACACCCCTCTCTCCCAGAATGGAGTCCCAAACTCTTGGACACTTCACTTCCTGGTTCTTCTTCCCCTCTCCATTTCACAGGCTTATTTTCTCAGGCTTTGCAATGAGCATGTGCCAAAGAACGAAGGAGGGACTGAAAGTCTCTGCTGTCACCTTAGGAAATCTACATTTGTTCCAATCAGACTAGTTTTTGCCTACACTGGGTAAGGCTGTAAAGCTCTGTAGCACTCAGCCAATGAGGAATCAGGGGAGGGACATGCATGCTAAGAGATAAGTTGTCTGCTGTAACTGCCCCGAGTGTGCCTGTTCATCAGACACCCACTCTTGCAAGAATGTTGATTAAAGCCTCGCTTCACTGTGCTCCGAGTTTCTGCATCCCTCCTTTGATGGGGTGAGTGGGCTCATTCTCAAAAATAGCTGAAGATGGAGCCCACAACCTGCATGTCCCAGGCAGGCAGAAAGCCAAGCCACTGTCATAAGGATGTAAAATGAGATAAACAAGAAGGAAAGAGCTAGCAGCATCTGGCTGGCTCAGTCAGTAGAGCATGGGACTCTTGATCTCGGAGTCATGAGTTCGAGCCCCTTGGAGCCAGAGTTTACTTTAAAAAAAAAAAAAAGAAGAAGAAGCAGCAGAAGAAGGAAATAGTTACTCCCAGGAGTGAAAGTAAGGAGAGAGCAGAAGGCAAGCTGACAACCTGCACACCCCCTCCCACATTGGGTAGGACATGTGTGACATTCCTCAGGAACTTCTGGCTGCCCAAGAACACGGGAAGGAGAAAAACAAATGGTTAACTGATAGAGATCACAGTCATGCAGGACATGAGTCTATCATTTTGCAACTGTCTCAATGATTTACAAGAAAAAAGGCAATCTGCAGAAACGTATAGGCTCAGTTTCCTGGAGCCCTAACATCACCTTCCCCTCCATAGTGATGTGGGGAACAAAGGCAAGAAGAAAATGTAAATTAAATTAAATCTCTTTATAACCTGCAGCCCATTGGCAAATACTTGAGATAGAGTATAACATTTCTCCAGGAACTCTCTACTGTCTTAATGTTAATACTTTGCTAGGGGGAAAAACAACCTTAGGTTGGCAATAGCTAGGCCTCCAGTATCTTATGAGTCCTCTTTAGCACACGAACGTCCTTTTGGAAGTTTCCCCTTGCCTTTACCTCCCCCAACTCCCAGGTATATAATCAGTCAATCCTCACAACCCCAGTGCAGCTCTTGCTGCACACGGGTTCTGTCCCTGTGCTTTAATAAAACCACCTTTTTGCACCAGATATCTCAAGAATTCTTTCTTGGCAGTTGGCTTTGAACCCCCACCACCACTCCAAAACCATATTAAAAAGACAATAACCATTGGATCTAGATTTGGAAAGGAAGAGAGAACATGAAATTTTATTCCCCTCTGGGCTCAGAAAGTAATCTTTTCACAAACACTCTTAAGGAGTGCCTGGCTGGCTCAGTGGGTAAGAGCATTTGACTTTTGATCTTGGGGTTGTAGAATTGAGCCCCATGTTGGGTGTGTAGATTACTTAAAAATTAAAAAAAAAAAAAATCTTAAAAAAAGACTCTTGAGAAGACTTCTGAGGTTTAAGAAATTCTTTAACTTGACCAAGGAGTGACAGAGACCTGAAGATCACCTATAGCTTAAGCGGTCTTTTAAAATTTTAATTAATTAATTAATTAATTAGTTAATTGGTTAATTTTCTCTTTTGTCTTTTTTTTCCCCGTGTGATCTTATTTTAAAAGGTAACTTTAACAGTATTTTCAGAGTAGAAAAGCAATTCAGACAGGATCACTAGGAGGAGTATTCCAAGGACAGAGGGGAGTGGTAGGAGTTATGTCAGTCTTGTGGCCTGTTTAGGTACACGTTTTCAAATGCTTTTTGCAATGAACCTTTTTTTTTCCGTTTTTTTTTTTTTTTTTAATTTTGAGAGAGAGAGAGAGAGACAGAGAGCGCTTGAGTGGGGGAGACAGAAAATCTTAACCAGGGCTCCATCCCATGACCCCGGGATCATGACCTGAGTGGAAATCAAGAATCAGATGCTCAACCGACTGAGGTACCCGGGTGCCCCTGCAATAAATCTTTTAATGAAACTATTTTGGAGTTTTGAAAACTTTCGGAGCCTCTGCTTGCCAGTTAAAGCAGTTATCCCATTCTGCTTACCTTGGGAATCCTTGCTTTTGAGTGCACTTTTTAAATGGATGATCTCATCTAATGGAAACATTCCCCATAATGGCCATTGTAATTCCACGTTGTTTTCAGTAAATTTTTTCTATTTTGCTAGTTATCTGCAACTTCTGGGATGGTAGTTTTTAGACATAAAATAAGCAGGTGTGCCAGTGATAGGGAAACATCTGTTACAAGATGGCCGACAGGACTGATAGGGGATTTCAGTCCCTGCCTGAAGATTCCCCTTCCTGGTTCTTCTTCCCACCTTGCTTGTTGGCACCACATTACTACTAATGAGGAATGCGGAAGTAACAGAGACTATAAATTGGCCCCTCTGCTGATGCTCGGGGCTCAGATCTCTGGAGAATGGTCTCCTGTGAGCCCACCGGTGTAAAACAAACCTCCCGCCTTCCAAGATCTCCGAGTGCTGCTTGGTTATTCTGCCAGGAGACCCAGACCGGTTTCCATAACACCAGAAAGTAGTTTGCTCAGTTCTGGATCTGAACAATTCCATTTCTTTTAGCTAGGTCTTTGGGATTCTCAGAGCCAAAATAATACCTACAAGAGAGCTGCTGTGGGGCTGGTGATTGTGCGTGTCTTACGGTGCGCCTCATTGTATGGAATTTTCTTGAGTTTGGTGAGTGACCTGGTGTCAGTTTAATCCATTCTGTGACAGACTTAATCTAACATGGGAGTTTACTTGAAGTGGCAAGCTCTATAACAGGTCCTGAATGCCCAACATGTGCCCACCAACTCTTGCAACTTTTTGGCCTCTGAGATCCCAGCTAGCAATAGCTGAGTTTTATTTACACAAAACAGCACAAGCAAGTGCACCTCAACATACTAGCAATAATCAAAATCTGTCACTACTGGGGCACCTGGATGGCTCAGTCGGTTAAACATCTGACTTTGGCTCAGGTCATGATCTCACAGTTTGTGGGTTCAAGCCCCACGTCGGACTCTGTGCTGACAGCTTGGAGCCTGGAGCCCGCTTTGGAATCTGTGTCTCCCTCTCTCTCTTTGCTCCTCCCCCACTAATGCTCTCTCTCTCTCTCTCTCTCTCTCAAAAATGAATAAACATTTAAAAAAGAATTAAAAAAAAAATCTGTCACTATTGATGAGGGAGCACAAGGCAAGCTGACTGGCTGCTGCAAACATCCTCCCACCCCACCCCCAGGTGGGATATGTGTGATATTCCTCTGGCACTTAAACCAATGGTTAACTGATAGAGATCACTGTCATGAAGGACCTAAGTCTCCATCACCCCTCGATAGTGATGTGGGAAACAAAGGCAGAAGGAAATGGCAGATAGAACTAAATTTCCTTACAATTTGCAGCCCATTGATGAATACTTGAGGCCAGCAGAGTAAAATATTTCTCCAGGAACTCCCTACTAATGCTAATGCTTTGCTAGGGGGAAAAACAACCCTAGCTTGACAATAGCTAGTTCTCCAATGTCCTGTAAGTCTTTAGCATATGAAAATCTCACTGGAAACTTCCCCTAGACTTTCCCCTGTCCCCCAACTCCATAGTATAAAACTAGTATCTCCTCATGGTCCTGGAGCAGCTCTTCCTGCCCATGGGTCCTGCCTCCATGTTCCAATAAAACCACCTTTTTGCACCAAAGACGTCTTCAAGAATTCTTTTTTGGCCGTCGGCTCCGGACCCCATGAACCCCACTATCACCCCAAAAACCTCATCGACTATGGACTGGCCAAAAGGAGGCCATGTGCCCCGCCAGCAATCCCCAGTGTGGATTAAACCAGCAGACTACCTTCAGGGGGAGGTTAGATAGGAAAGAATTGCAGGGGAAAGGTGAGATGGTAGACTGAACCAAGGGCTAAGGACTGATGCTCTGTTACAGCCTCCCGTCAATCTTGACTGACCCATTAACTTCGGACTGGAAAGCCAATTAGATTTGTAGCTTGAATGCAAAAAACCAGAGCTGAAATTGAGAGGGGCTTACCAACAGCCCTCAGAAATGGTGAGAAAGACAGGGACCACACAAGGGTTCTTGGGGTACCACTCCTGTGTCTCCTGTTATCCCCACATGCCATCAGAAGTTCGCTTTGGAAATAGCATTGTCCTGTTAAAAGGACAAAATTCAACGGAGTGAATTTGAAGATCTAATTGTCTTTATTATGTGATTTATGAATTGATCAGCATCCCATCTAGCAAGCAGAAGGGAGCTCTGAGGAGTTGTACAAAATGGGAGGTTTTTATAGAAGAAGGGTGGGACAAGAAAGTTATTAAAAGAAAAGAAATGCTCTAGGCAAGGTTGCTTTCCCTTAGGGAGAGGAGCAAGGGGTTTCCAGCAGAGTACTTCATCTTCCTCTAGGGGACAGGGAGGGCTTATGTGGCAGACTCACTGATGCTAATGGAAAAGTTCCTGACCTGTTAAGACTACATTTCTGGGGGAGATTGAAACTTCAATTAGATTATGCGAGTCCTCTGGTTTGGGGACTTGGCCTAAGAGATGCCATTTGGGGATTGTGGTTTTCTTTTTAATACTGTGTAGAGGGGTGCTGTGTCTTATGACCTAGAAACCATCAGAGACAGCATGGGGAACTCACATGTGAATGAGGTTGCTTAGTGTAAGAATACTGGCTTTGTTAATCAAGGTGGCAGCTGATGTGAGGCCAGGAGCTTATGGTCAAGAAAGAATTCTTGAGATGTTTTTCGTGCATAAACGTGCATTTATTTTTTTTATTTTATGTTAAAAATTTTTTTTTCAACGTTTATTTTTGCGACAGAGAGAGACAGAGCATGAATGGGGGAGGGCCAGAGAGAGAGGGAGACACAGAATCGGAAACAGGCTCCAGGCTCTGAGCCATCAGCCCAGAGCCTGACGCGGGGCTCGAACTCCCATACCGCGAGATGGTGACCTGGCTGAAGTCGGACGCTTAACCGACTGCGCCACCCAGGCGCCCCCATAAACGTGCATTTATTATAGAATGGAGTCAGGACCTGTGGGCAGAAAGAGCTGCACTTTTCCTGTATAAAGCTGGTGGTTATATGCTTAGTGTTCAAGGGGGACGGGACATGCTGGGGGTATTAGATCATGTCTTCTTCATATTTCTACTCATAAAACTACTTTCACAAGATTTCTCTGCTGCTTATCATTTAGCTCAACATTAACTGTGGGTGAGATGTACAGGCAGTCAGGAGATCCCGTAAGAATGTAGCAGCCAGTGCCTGCTTGATCCTTATTGGAACTATGCAGGCTGTAGGTCAACCTTCTGGGCTAAAGGTGAACACTTTTGTCCTTCTACCCTTCATCACCAGCTGTGGTCACCACACATAAGCATGGGGACATGCTCGATGCCACAGGGTCTAATTGGCATGAGAAACATATGCCATAGGTCATAGCTGAGAGGCAGAAGGTCACTATAGATGAAATGGTTTATCAAAATTAGGTAAGCCAAGAGCTGGGGTGTGGACAGAGCTCATTTTAAGGCTTCAAAGGAGGTTAATACCTCTCAGGCCAGGAAATAGCTTTGGCGTGACATCTGGGAATCCATTGGCCACAATAGTCAGCGGCCCCTATAAATTTAAGTAACAATTTTTGTTTGTTTTGGGAAAAGGGATAGACAAGGATTGACTCAAGGTGTTTTGCAGTCAGCTTTTGAACGCCCGGAGGTATCTCATGTCCTAAGTAGTTAACAGTTGTTTGCACCCATTGAAGTTTAAACCTGGAGCTTTTTTTTTTTTTAAGTTTATTTATTTATTTTGAGAAAGAGAGAGTGTGAGTGGGAAAGGGGCAGAAAGAGAGGGAGAGAGAGAATCCCAAGCAGACTCTGAACTGTCAGCACAGAGCTGGATGTGAGGCTTGATCTCATGAGCTGTGAGATCATGACCTAAAGCTGAAATCAAGAGTTGGACGCTTAACTGACTGAGCCACCCAGGCGCCCCTAGATCTGGAGCTTTTATGGCCTTGTTTACCTAGTGCCGTTAAGAGAATGAGGGAGTGTATAAGAGCTCTTCCCTTAGTTTGGTAACAGAGCAGAAGGTCATCAACATATTGCACCAGCATGGAAGCTTGGATCAAGATTATAGAGTGTAAGCTGGCTTCTAGGACTTGGGGAAATATCGAGGGAGACACCAAAACTTTGAGGTATTCCAGTCCATGTTAATTTTCTCCCTTTAAATGCAAATGTAAAGTGTGAGTCAGGGTGCAATGGGACTGAAAAGAAAGCAGAACAGAGGTCAATTACTGTAAAGCAGGCTGCATTGCAGGACTTGGGAAGACCAGCCAGATTTGGGACCACAGGGTGCCAGGGAATTACAAAAGAGTCTATGGTCCTTAGATCCTGTATAAATTGATAAATTTGGTTTCCTGCTGAAGTCAAATTTGCCTTCATTCTTTACTGGCAAGATTGGGGTGTTACAAGATGAAATAGCAAAGACAAGGATGCCCTGTTTCAGGAGAGAATCTATTATAGGGTTAATTCTTTGCATCTCTGGAGACAGGGTATATTGAGCTAAGGATGAACATGGTTTATTCATTTTCCAAGAAATCACACAGGCTCTGCACTTAGAAGCGGCCCCACTTCATTTGCATGTTTAGCCCAGAGGCTAATTGGGACATTGTTTAAAAATCCATCCTCTTTAGAGGATTTAAATTTTTTTTTTTTCAACGTTTATTTATGTTTGGGACAGAGAGAGACAGAACATGAATGGGGGAGGGGCAGAGAGAGAGGGAGACACAGAATTGGAAACAGGCTCCAGGCTCTGAGCCATCAGCCCAGAGCCTGACGTGGGGCTCGAACTCACGGACCGCGAGATGGTGACCTGGCTGAAGTCGGACGCTTAACCGACTGCGCCACCCAGGCACCCCAGAGGATTTCAGATCAGGGTGAATTTCCAGTTGTTAAATAACAAAAATTCAACAGAGTGAAATTGAAGATCTAATTGGTTTTATTAATCGATTCACGACTTGGGCAGCATCCCATTTGGTAAGTAGAGAGATGTTCCATCAAGTTAAACAAAATACAGAGTTTTTTTAAAGGCAGAGAGAGGGTATAAGAAAGAAAGAGAGGAAGAAAGAAAGGAAGAAAGAAAGAAAAAGAAAAAGAGGGAGGAAGAGAGGGAGGGAGGGAGGAAGGAAGGGTTAACTTATGCTTATTACTCTAAGTGTTCTGGGGCATCTCGGTGGCTCAGTCGGTTAGGCCTCTGACTTTGGCTCAGGTCATGATCTACGGTTCATGAGTTGGAGCCCTGCATGGGGCTCTGTGCTGATAGCTCAGAGCCTGGAGCCTGCTTCAGATTCTTTCTGTGACTCTCTCTCTCTCTCTCTCTCTGCCCCTCGCCTGCTCATGCACTGTCTCTGTCTCTTAAAAATGAATAAATGTCAAAAAAAAAAAGTGTTCTAACAATTATTTTAAGGTTCATTTTGTATTCTCAGCTGTTCTAACAAAAAAAATTTGTAATCTTTATTTTCAGGTGAAAATTTGGAAGCAGGCAAATATGAATTATCATATATTAGCATCCTGTAGAAGGTTAGCAAACTTACAAAGACCTTTAAAATTTTTTTGAAGCATATTTTTCCTTATAACAAATTTTTCTCAGTATGGCATAAAACATGTATTAATAGATGCAAATATTTTTTGTCTTTCTGTAAAAGTTAAAAAGCCTGTAGAGAGCAAAATGGAGTCTCTCATGTCAAGCAGGAAACTATGTCAAGCAATGATGCAAGCAGTCAAAGATGTTGTAGCTACAAGATATCACCAGGACCTGCATCAGCTGACCGAGAACTGATAACAGGCAGAAGCAAAGGAGGTTGGCAGGGGCCCAAGACCGATGAATTCCCTTTGAAAAGGGGAGGATTTTTGCAGCAAACTGTCAGACTCTTCAGACATGTGCCCTCTCTGTCTGACCCCGTGAAAAAGGCAGCTGCTGGGGCACCTGAGTGGCTCAGTTGGTTAAGGGTCAGACTTTGGCTCAGGTCACCATCTCACAGTTTGAGGGATGGAGTCCTGTGTTGGGCTCCACACTGATAATGTAGGCCTGCTTGGGATTCTCTCTCTCCCCCTCTCTCTGCCCCTCCTCTACTGTCTCTCTCTCTCTCTCTCTCTCTCTCTCTCTCTCTCTCTAAAGTTGAGAAGGCAGAACGAAGATTTGAAAAATGGGTAATTTAAACAATAAATAAATAAAAATAAATAAATAAATAAAACTTAAAAAAAAAAAAGGCAGTTTCCACCGAAGGCTCTGGCCAGTTGATCTCTGAACAGAACCGAGGTCCTTCACTTCTTGAACATAATAAGTAAGTAAGTGCCCAGAGCTGACCCGGACCGGACCGAGGCCTCATCTTAACTGTAGGCCCACAGACTGACTTTGCATTTGGTTAGTTAACTTCTTACATCCTTCTGTTACCTTGTTTATTGCGTGGCTTATCTTATGTTCTGCTCCACGTGCCTTCTAAGAAGCCGAGTTAATCACATGGTGAAATGTCACTGAGTTTGGAATCCGGGACCTGCTTTGTGATTGTGACTCACTTGGCTTTATTGATGAGGAAAACAAAGGCAAGAGAAATGTAACTTAAATGAAATCTCCTTCCAGCTTGCAGCCCCCTGATAGACACCTGAAACACGCAGAGTGTGACCTTTCTAAAGGAGCTCATGCCTGCCTTAAAGCCTTGATGTTTATGTTTTATTAAAGACTAACTGTAACCTTGTCTTAACAGCAGCTAGCCCCTCAAGGTACTGAAAGCCCTGGTTCCAAAGTCCTTAGAGACTTATGCTGTCCCTAACCCCCACTAACTAAAAAGTATATAATGAATCACTCTTCACAGCCCCAGTGCAACTCTTTCTGCCCATGGATCCTGTCCCTCTTCTATAATAAAATCACCTGTTTGCACCAAAAATGTCTCAAGAATTCTTTCTTGGCCATACGCTCTGGAACCCAAACTTTAGATCCCATCATTATGATTGAATAAAACTGACATTGTGGAAAGACACAACTTATGTGTGCCTTCATCGTGTGCTCATGACAAAGACAAAAATAGATAAACTTATGTTTAGCCTTTAATGTTTGTCTTACTTGGAAATAATTTAGGCATTCAATGAATATCAATTATTTGGTTTAATTTAGTATAAACTCTGATCTTATTTATGTTCATTTACTTATTTGTAGGGTGTGAGAGGGTAAAAGAGAGAGAGAGAGAGAGAGAGAGAGAGAAAGAGAATCTCAAGCAGGATCCATACTCAGCTTGGAGCCCAACACAGAGCTCGAACCCACAACCCCGGGATCATGACCTGAGCTAAAATCAAGAGTCAGATGCCCAAGTGGCTGAGCCACCTAAATGCCCCTAAACCAACAATGTTAAATTTAGGTTTATTTATGAAAGATTATCTAGGATCATATGAACTTGAAAAACACTTGGGTTAGTTTTTATATTTCTTTAGAATATATTTGACTTCTATAAGTTCTTAGTTTTCTTTAAGCCAATTACTTACAACTCTTTACAAATTAATTTAATTTATTAATTAATATTAATTTATTAAATTAATTAAATAATTAAATGTCATGTCATCTAGAGGTAGAAAAATATTATGTACCTATAACATACATAGCATAGACGTACATAACATGTAGATAGACCTAGATATCTTATAGCTTTTGTTTAGAAATGTTAACCATGTGTCAGGTATATAAGTCAAAAGAAAATAATTGGATCCGAATTGTGTTTCTGGCAGGTAGACTAAGTTAAGATTATGAGCTCTATGGCCCAAGTTTGCATGCTGTAACCATTCTTTTAGAACTGTTCTTGGAGTCATTTAAAAAATAATTTTTTGAATGTATATTTATTTTTGAGAGAGAGACAGAGAGACAGAGACAGAGAGACAGAGAGACAGAGAGAGATGGAGTGCAAGCCAAGGAGGGGCAGAGAAGAGAGGTAAGACACAGAATCTGAAGCAGGCTCCGGGCTCTGAGCACGACGCGGTGTTGAACTCATGGGCCACGAGATCATGACCTGAGCTGAAGTCAGACGCTTAACTGACTGAGTCACCCAGGCACCCCTGTTGGAGCCATTTTTGATGGGGTTCTTGAGCAAATGGATAAGAAAGAATTCTTGAGATGTCTTTGGTGCAAAAAGGTGATTTTATTGAAGTACAGAGACAGGACTCGTGGGCAGAAAGAGCTGCACTGGGGTTATGAGGAGTGACTGATTATGTACTGTTAAGTTAGTGGGGGTTAGGGACAGCATAAGTCTCTAAGGAATTTGAAAGCAAGGCTTTCAGGACCTTGAGGAGCTGTTAAGGTAAAGTTACTTTTAGTATTTAATACAACAAAATATTAAGGAAGTAAGGCAGCCATGAGTTCTTGAGGAAAGTCACACTCTGTATGTTTCAGGTATATCTAACAGTGGGCTGCAAGCGGTGAGATTTTAGCTACATTTCTCTTGCCTTTGTTTTCCTCATCAATTTTGTCTTTTAGAAGATTCTACATATCAATCAAATAATGCATTCCCTTGTCTCTGAGAGGCTGGGAATACTCTTTTTTAAGGTTGCCGCTTAAAATGGACTTACCTAAAACAAGCCTTCCCCAGAATAGTGATTATAATTTCTAAATATCCAAAAGTTCACCCACTTTTCCAAAAAAGCACAAGAGCCTGGTCCAGGGAACAGGTGGAACCTACTTTGCCTTTGGAGTCCTCAAAATATTTTAATTATGAGGGGCCCCATTTCCCAACAGCTGTGCTAAAACACTGCAAATTATGCATTTGCCCCCTTTTTGAACAGGATGGGTAAATACTAGTAAGCTTCAACAAACAGCAACAAAAGAGTCCTCACCAGGAAGGGTGATGAATTCATAAAAAGTGGATCTCGAATAAAGCCTGAGAGCCCAAAAAACAAAAGGAGCTGAGCTAGAAGCCCATGAGAGACTTTCCCTCAAAGTCCAGGGTCAGCAAGAAAGCAGTGAGCCAAACAGGCTCCGTGGGTATCTGTCTCTGTGGGTGCCTGTTGTTCACCAGCCTCAGAGTTGTTGGGGGTTTTCTCTGGATCTCATTTCTAGGACACCATTTAATGTCAACCTTAAATATAAAATGGCCAGTTATTTTCCTAGCAAGCTGAGTTCATTTGGGAATAGCAGAGGGATCGCAATTCGGGACAAGCAAACTATGGCAAACCATAGGCAAGTATGAAGAGACGACTGGAAGGTCAGCTTTTGTTAGGTTTTAGGAGGAAACTGTGCAAGCTGTTTTGAATAACAAACAGTTCATTGGAGAAGGGTTCGAGCTGGTGATGTCCCATTGATTGCAAATGGTGGGCAGTGCCTTGTTGCTGGGGCAGGGGGAGATCTTTTCTTCAAAGTAGGAGATACATTTATTTGTGAATTATCTTCCCTTTGCCTGTAAGAACATGGCAGCTCCCTCTTCAGGGCTCCTGATTCTGTTTTTTTTTTTTTCTTCTTAATGTTTATTTTATTTTTGAGAGAGAGAGAGAGCACGAGCAGGGAGAGGGGCAGAGAGAGAGAGGGAGACAAGAGGATCCCAAGCAGGTTCCATGCTGACAGCAGAGAGCTGGGTGCAGGGCTCAAATTCTGAACCGTGAGATCATGACCTGAGCTGAAGTTGGACGCTTAATGGACTGAGCCACCCAGGCACCCCCTGACTGTTTTTAACGAGGTTTCCTTTACTCATTTTTATAGAAGTACTTGGCGTCTGCCCAATTCCAAGCCCTAGCCTATAGCGGTGCACATGTTACTACTGAAGACGAAGCCAGAGTAATCTGAATGCCTTGCAGGACTGGGCCAGGTGGGCTGGCTGGCCTATCCTCCAATAAGAGAGACACCTGGGAGCCTCCAGTTACCCCAGAAGCCTGGGATCCCTAGACAGCAACTCCATATGGATACAGACTGCTGCCCATCCAGCTGCTTCCTCAGAGTGAATTTTGATTCTCAAGGTTGGGCTCCTTCCACCCTTAAGGCAATGTAGGTGGTGGGGGTGGGCCTTAGCTTCAAAAGCCTGGAGGTCCCCGGCAGCCAAGGGCTGCCGCAGGGATGCGCACTGCACGTGCACGAGCAGAGACATGGGTATCCAGGTTCCTAGAACAGGGTGTTCAGGAAGAGGATGTAAAACAGTCAAAACGTTTATTTGTGGTTTTATGGAGTGCAGTCTGGGAGGCACCGAGTTGACCCTTATGGAAAACCTGCTCTGAATTGCAAGAAGGGCGAGCAAGACAAATCCACAAGGTTATATAGCTTGTTTTGAAAGAATGATTGGTGTGGGCCCACTTAAACTATCTAATACACAATTGGCCGTTTAGCTAACAGGTGTTACATTGTCTCTCTTTCCCTCCAAAGTAGGAGGGTGTGATCCAGAAGGTAGTGGAGTGGCAACTGACAAAAGTCAAAAGTGCACTGTGTTCTGAGAATTGAAACAGGAGATGTGCCTAAGCCTTTCTTCCTCAGGATCCTCCAGATCCTATTTTGAATGACTCTCTTAGCAATGCTTACTTAGCTTTGGAATCTTCTTTCACAAGGTTGAGTATCAGGAAAGGCTGGGTCACAGGAGGGAGCTCTTGGGGGTACCAAGTGTCAGCCTAATCCCAAGGTCTGCCGACCTGCTAGGGATATTCTTCCTACAGAAGTGCTGTAGGTGTTTTAACTGCCTTTACAGGCAGGGGCCAGGTGGGCAGGACAGGGTATCCTCTGTTAGAAGACACCAGAAGTCCTGGTTCCGGGAGCCGCTTGGGACACCTGCAGATAGCAAGTCCACATGGGGACTGGCTGTCATACATTTGCAGTTGCTGCCTCAGCAAATTTTGGAAGGTGGGCTCCCTCCACGCCGGAGGCTGTGCAGGTAGTTGGGGTCTGCTCGGAGTTTCACAAGCTTGGAGGGACAGGTCTACCAAATGTCAGCCTAAGGGTGTATATGCACATGTGTAGGCCGTGCGGGTCAGCGAGGGATTTGGAAAGGCAAGTGTCGGATAGCCAGGCCACAGAAACACCCTATTGGGGTTCCATGGCAACTGCCAAACTGTAAGCCTTAACCTACACAAATGTGTATCTTCCTCCTGAAAACAGAGCTGGAGGACGCTGCACTGGCTTGTGTCCCAGGGAGCAGGGTGAGCTGGCTGGGGAGTCCTCCAGTAACAGATACCTTGCAGCCCCGGTTGCTGGAGAAGCCTGGGACCCCATCAGGCAGCTGCTGTAAATGGGGACTATTGACAGTTTAAAGCTGCTGTCTGAGAAAGGTTACCTGGAGAGGGCTCCCTCCAGCCTGAGGTTACTCAGGTTGGTTGGAGTCAGCTGGAGCTCTGTAGGCCTGGAGCGCCCCCTATGGCCCAAGGCTAGCTGACGAGGGAAACTGCAAATGTGTGTGCCCTACAGGTCCGACTAGGCAGGGTCCTGAAACAGGGCAAATGTTGGGAAAGCCTGGGTCACGGGGTGGGCTCTTGGAGGTCCATAGCATGTGCCTAATTCCAAGCCCTAACCTACTCCGACATGCATATTCCCCCTGAAGGTAAAACTGGGGGATTCTGGATTGCCTTGCCAGAATTGGGCCAGGCAGAGTGGCTGGAGTGCCCTTCCCCTAAAGACGCCCGGGAGCCTTGAACTGGTAAGCTGAGACCCCGTCAGGCAGCCAGTCTAAATTTGGACTGTGTTTCTGGTAAAAGCTGCCGCCTCAGAATGATTTTCGCGGTTGGGCTCCCTCCGCCCCGGAGGCTGTGCAGTAGGGGAACTTCGTGAGCTCCACAGGCATGGACGATCCAGGTAGCTCAAGGGCAGCTGACGGGTGCTTAATGCACATGCGCGGGCCGCACACTTCAGGGACGCCAGAGACCTGGAAATGGGCGAAGTCGCGAGAATCCAGGTCTCGAGAGTGGACTCTTGGTGTCCATGGCATCAAACTAATTCCAATCTAATTCCAATTCTAACCTACACTACTGCACATACTTTTGTGGAAAGTAATGCTAGAAGAATCTGGACTACCATGCCCGGGCAGGGCTGGGGATTGGCTGGGGTAGCCTTGGCTGACGGACACGTGGGAACCTTGATGGCCGGAGAAGCCCAGACCCCTATCGGGCAGGCAGCCTGGGTGAGTGGGGGCTGATTACCACCTCAGAAAGATTTTCAGGTGATGGGCTGCCCCCACCCTGGAGGCTAAGCAGGTGGCTGGGAACAGCCTGAGCTCCACGGGCCTGCAGGACCCGCGCAGCCAAAAGCCAGCTGCCGAGGTGTAACTGCGCATGCTCGAGAGACCGGGGTCAGCGTAGCCGGGGACCTGGAACAGGGTCATGCCCGTGAGGCCAGATCACAGGGTGAGGGTGTTGGAGGTCCCTGGGGTCTGCCTAATTCGAACCCCTAACCTGCGCGTAGACCGTCTCCCCTCGCAGGCAGAGCTGGAGGAGGCTGTGGTGCCTTGCTCGTGTTACAGGAGGGTGGGAGAGACATTGGTCCTTGTCCCACGGAGTCGAAAATCTCGGGGACCACAGAGAGTGAGGAAAGCGATAGAGTTTCTTGAGAGAAAGTATAAAGCTCTCAAGAGTGAGAGGGGGTCCCGACTGGGTTCCTGCCAAGGATTTTTGTCCCTGAGTTTTTACTGGGGCCTTATCAGAAGAAGGTTTGTGAGATTTCATGCACGGCACCCAGCTCAGGCAGGTCGGGAGCAGGTTCGTCTCATCCTCTTTTTTCCCCTCAACTCCGCTGCCATTGTAGCTTGGTCAGCCTCCCACTTGCAGCTGCAGTCTGCCTCCCTGAAGGTCCCTTATCTCTCTCCCTCTCTAATGTTAACCCTTTCCCCATTCGCTAGGGCTAGATTTCACGAGCTGGCTGATAGATCTTCCAAGAAGAGACACTTGGGAGCCTTGATTGCTGCAGAAGCCCGGGACACCAGCAAACGGTAAGTACTCATGGGGACTGACTGTCACCCATTTCAGTGGCCTTCTCAGCCATCATGGGGTTGGTGGGGTTCCTCCAACCCTCCAGGCAATACAGGTGGTTGGGGATGAACTTTACTTAGCTCCACAGGCCTGGAAAGTCGGTACTGGCCAAGGGTGCCTGACAGGGTGTGGACTGTTAATGCCAGGTGGCGCAGGTCAGGGTAGCTAGGGACCTGGAACAGGGTGGTTTGGGTAAGCCCAGGACATAGGAGCCTGCTATTGGGCGTACCTAGTATCTGCCTAATTCCAAGGCTTAATTTACACAAAAGTGCTGATCATTTCTGATGGCTATTTTGTTTAGGGAGGCAAGTAAAGGCAGAGATTTTGGCTTTGCAACAACGTATTGTAACACTGGTTCAGTCTGTGAATTTCACATGCAAGTTGCATATAGGATAATGTCTTCTAATTAGCCAATAAAGGAGTAACATATTCCAAACCAGTGTTAGATTAATCATAGTATTGTTCTGGGCAAGGGGAGATGAAAGGACTAAAGTCCAAATATAGTTGAAGTTGTACCTTCATAGGAGTTGGTGCTTGGGAGAGGTGGCCCAGCTGACTGGGAACTGAAGTCCAGGTGCCAGTGCAAAAATAAAAGTCCTGTGTTGCTAGAGCACATTGTTGGGAAACATGGTCACCAGTGAAAAAGTTGGCTTTACTCCCAGGACGGGATAGCCCCATGGTCTTCAAGGGCTCTTTCAGATCAGCAAGTTGTAGCTTTGCCCAGAAGGAACACGGTCAGTCCTTACAAATGCTCAGTGTTTATAGTCCAAATGTCCCTTGCCATAGTTGCCTTTTTTTTTTTTTTTTTTAGGATTTTATTTGTAACTAATTTCTACACTCAAGGTGGGGCTCAAACTCATAGCCCTAAGATCAAGAATGGCCTGTTAGTTGGACTGAGCCAGCCAGGAGCCCCTATAGTTGCTTCTTGGTATGTTCTTACTGATAAGCCCTAACTGAGGTCCCTCAGCAGCTGAGTGACAGGTTGAGCAGATGGTGACACCCTGACACAACTTACTTTATTCTGGTATTGAAACAGTTTTATTCCTAAAATAAACTTTTTTAAGTCTTTGTTATAAACGAGTGGATTTGAAATCATACCAAATACACAACAATCCATCCACCCTGTGATTCCAGCCACTGACACACTAGTTCATACTAAGGGTCTGATGTCCTGAACAAATCTAAGCTCACAAAAAATGGGGCGCCTGGGGGGCTCAGTCGGTTAAGCGTCCGACCTCAGTTCAGGTCATGATTCACGGTTCGTTAGTTCATACCCCGCGTTGTTCTGTGCTGACAGCTCAGAGCCTGGAGGCTGCTTTAGCTTCTGTGTCTCCCCCTCTCTCTGCCCCTCCCCTGATCACGCTGTCTCTGTCTCTCTTAAAAATAAATGAGTATTGAAAAAGTTAAAAAAATTTCTTTAAGCTCACAAAAATATCTATCCACCCATGATTGTATATCACTTGTAATCTTATTTTTATTTAAAAAAATTTTTTTTACATTTATTTGTTTTTGAGAGACAGAGAGACAGCATGAGCAGGGGAGGGGCAGATTGAGAGAGGGAGACACAGAATCAGAAGCAGGCTCCAGGCTCCGAGCTGTCAGCACAGAGCCTGATGCGGGGCTCGAACCCACGAACTGTGAGATCATGACCTGAGCTGAAGTTGGATGCTCAACCGACTGAGCCACCCAGGTGCCCCTGCAATCTTTTTTTTTTTAATTAAAAATGTTTTTCTTTTAATGTTTGAATGTTTAAATGTTTAATGAGCTGTCAGCACAGAGCCTGATGTCAGGCTCAAACCGTGATGTCAGCCATGAGATTATGACCTGAGCTGAAGTTGGAGGCTTAACTGACTGAGCCACCCAGGTGCCCCAATATCACTTGCAATGTTAATCACAATCATATTTTGTATTTTTCCTTGGACACCCATTCTTTTACACCATAGTTTAATGACCAGTTCAAGTAACCATAGTCCTAATATGAGGATGACCAAGAACTCTTTAATATGGTACCATGGCCAGTTGCCAGATGACCAAAAGTTAAGCTTCTTGAACCACCTAGTTTAACTTCTTTGACAATTAGGTTTCCAAAAAGATAGGTTTTATAAAGCTCCCGGGGCTGTGAGCCTGCATAACCTCGTACTGTAACATCAGAATTCGAGGCTGTCAAAATTTTAGGGATGCAAGTTTTTGTTCTCTTTTCAATTCTTGCAAAGTTATTTTCACTTCAGTAGCCTCGTCTTCCAAATGTGCCTTTATGTGTTTTAAGTTTTCTAATGTACGATTTACATTTATTAGATTAATTTGAATATTTTCAATGTGAACTATGTCTCTGTTTACTTTAATCTTTTTTTCTATTGACCTTGAATAGCATCTTTTTCCTCGTATTGTCGGATTAATTCCCTGTTGTGGTTTTACACATTCCATCCTATTGTATTTTTACTGTACTTTTCTCTCAACACCGGTAAGTTAGGGTGAGGTTTGCCTTAGAGCATGCTATCCTGGTCCAGTTTTCCATATTATACGTAACTGGTTGAGGAGGCATCAAGGCTATCATCATAGGTATATGTACTATAGGTATATCCAGAGGTCTAGCGGTAATAAAGATTGGTTCCATTCCAACAACATACCCTTAGGAACGTGTTTTCCATCTGTCAGAAGGGGGCTTTCTGTGGCCTGTAGGCTCCACCCTCTCTTTTGACATTGGGAACCGTAAAAGTGAGGCACCTAATGTCCTGTTTCCTTCTTTAAGTGCCAGTATTCTAGTTTCACAGTTGCTGCAGGAATCACAGCCATTAGGGTCTGCTAATGTGGCATCTACTCTTACTTCTGCTTGGGTCGTCTGTTATCTCAGATGACCAGTATTGCCCTGAGATGGTAGCTGTTCTGAGATAATTCCATATATCAACCAGTCTTTTTTTTTTTTTTTAAATTTTTTTTTTCAACGTTTATTTATTTTTGGGACAGAGAGAGACAGAGCATGAACGGGCGAGGGGCAGAGAGAGAGGGAGACACAGAATCGGGAACAGGCTCCAGGCTCCGAGCCATCAGCCCAGAGCCTGACGTGGGGCTCGAACTCACGGACCGCGAGATCGTGACCTGGCTGAAGTCGGACGCTTAACTGACTGCGCCACCCAGGCGCCCCATTTTTTTTTTTAACATTTTTATTTATATCAACCAGTCTTAACTGCAACGATTGACAGTGCACAGTTGGAGAAACGTCTCTATTTTTACAAAAATTTTTAATCTTTATTTTTGAGAGAGGGAGACAGAGTATGAGCGAGGGAGGGGCAGAGGGAGACACGGAATCCAAAGCAGGTTCCAGGCTCTGAGCTGTCAGCAAAGAGCCCGGCACGGGGCTCGAACTCACAAACCGTGAGATCATGACCTGAGCCGAGGTTGGCAGCTTAACCACCTAAGCCACCCAGGTGCCTTCAGGAACGTCTCCTATGGCATTTTTAGATGTCATTATGTTTAGTGTTTTATCCAACTTACTTTTGTCAAATTTCCATTGCTCTATTTACTTCCGTGTGAAATATGTTTAGTAATAAATTGCTAATTTTATCCATCTGTGTATACAATAATGCTAGAGCTGCCATTGCTTGTGTGTTAAATTAAGATTGTTTTGTTTCAAAACTTCTAAACTTTAATGTGATTCGATTGATTTAGAATTGAGAAAAAGTGACTGCCATTGTTCTACCAAGGAAACCTCTTACCAGTCCAACAAGGAACTGTAAGGATTTCCTTACTTTTAGTGAATCTGTTTTTGGCATAGGTTGTAAATTGAGCAGAATTTGGGGATCTGTATCTGGCTTGAAAGTCCTGTATGTCAGATTTCAAGACATAGGCTACTATTGTGGGTTACAATGACTGGGAGAGGTTATTAACATAGTTGCCCATATTCTTGGGGTAGAAATCTGTGGTGTGAGATAGAAGCCTGATGTATATACCATGATAGGTAATATGTACTATGCTAAGTTCCCTGTGTGTCTTCTGTACACATGACAAGGTGTCTCTGTTTTTAAAGTCTGGACATAGTGTCTGTGGATCTGGTGTTATTTTTCTTATAGGTGAATATGGATTAAACAGTAAGTTGGGAGTATAGTAATGAACAGGTTTTTTTTTTTTTTTTGCTGATTTCTATTTAAAGAAATAGTTGCCCATTTTGCATATTCATCAGATGCCCTTTTGTCAGAAAATGCTAGCACACAAAGTGAATCAGGAATTAAACTGAGGTTATTTTCACAGAGACCCTGCCATGTGTCCAATGCTGCGCTCAATTCAGTAAGATAAAGGAAAAGTACAAAAGTCAGTACCTAGTCTTGGTGTATGTGCTGGGTTGTAATACCAAAATCCAGTTAGCAGTTCAGGCCAATCTTCATCCTCCAAGTCAGTCTCTTGAAGGGAGTGTTGTTCATGATCCTTGTTGATTCTTGTGGAGATTGAAATGGAGGTTTCTACCGCTTCATCAGCTTCCCAAAGTATTTGGCTGAAGGTTTCCTGTGAGTAGATGGTGCTGATAATGAAGGGTGGTATGGAGAGGTGGGGCTTGGTGATGCCTGGGATGTGGGTGATGCTGGTGAGTCCTGGTTTTGCGGTAAGGTGACCAGGATGGTGATCTGTGAAGGAAGTAGAGGATGTCACAGACAGTGCACTTATTATCTGGACCAGAAGGTGGCGTTGCACTTTGGAACAGTGGTGCAGTGCTATTGCTGGCGGAAGAGTATCCATAGCAGCGATAAGTGTGGTAACCAATAGTGAGCAGTAGGCAGCACTGTGGCCAGCAGGCAGTACACGGCACTGACCCGCTTTGTGGGTCTCGATGGGGTTAAAGATACACAGCAGATTTTTGCCTGCAAAATAAAGATAATGTTGTCTGAGATTTTTAAAATAATTATCCACTTAGCTTACATTCTTTATTTAAATGTTTATTTACTTTTGAGAGAGAGAGCGCGGGGAGACAGAGGATCCAACGCAGTCTCTGCACTGACAGCAGAGAGCTGATGTGGGGCTTGAACTCACGAACCATGAGATCATAACTCCAGGCTGAAGTCAGATGTGTAACGGACTGAGCCACCCGGGCACCCCAGTGTCCTATAAATGTTTAATTCTTTCTTGTTGTTTTTGGTACTCAAGAAAATCTGTTGTTACTGTGGCCGTTACTGCCAGTATTCCCCTAAGCATGACCGCTCTGCACCAAGCTAGGCTGGGTTAAAGATGAGGCATGTTGGTGGTGGTGTTCTTCATGTCTGAAATTTTTATAGAGGAATCAAATTATTTTATTTAATTTGATATAATGTGATGTTTCGTTCACCCACCCAATAGGTGTCAGTGGCAGGTGCTGTAATTTCCCCAATATTATATACTATACTGATGAATATATGTATTCATATGTTAGTGAATTTCTCAATTTGACCACTAGATGGAAGCATTCTCTCAAAAATTGTTCAGCACTTCTCAGTGGGTTTTTTTAAATGTAATTAAACAGGGGGGCGCCTGGGTGGCGCAGTCGGTTAAGTGTCCAAGTTCAGCCAGGTCACCATCTCGCAGTCCGTGAGTTCGAGCCCCGCGTCAGGCTCTGGGCTGATGGCTCAGAGCCTGGAGCCTGTTTCCGATTCTGTGTCTTCCTCTCTCTCTGCCCCTTCCCCGTTCATGCTCTGTCTCTCTCTGTCCCAAAAATAAATAAACGTTGAAAAAAAAATAAAAAAAAATAAATTTAATTAAACAGGGGCCCCTGGGTGGCGCAGTCGGTTAAGCGTCCGACTTAAGCCAGGTCACGATCTCGCGGTCCGTGAGTTCGAGCCCCGCGTCAGGCTCTGGGCTGACGGCTCGGAGCCTGGAGCCTGTTTCTGATTCTGTGTCTCCCTCTCTCTCTGCCCCTCCCCCGTTCATGCTCTGTCTCTCTCTGTCCCAAAAATAAATAAACGTTGAAAAAAAAATTTAATTAAACAATTTTTTTTTAAATGTTTATTTACTTTTGAGAGACAGAGCGTGAGTGAGGCAGGACAGAAAGAGAGGGAGACACAGAATCTGAAGCAGGCTCTGGGCTGTCAGCACAGAGCCCGACTCGGGGCTTGAACTCGTGAACCGTGATATGACCTGAGCCAAAGTCGGATGCTTAACTAACTGGGCCTCCCAGGTGCCCCCCAGTGGGTCTTTTAATGCAAATATAGTTCTATTTTACTTTTCTTCAAAAAAATTTTTTTAAAATGTTTATTTATTTTTGAGAGACAGAGCACAAATGGGGAAGGAGCAGAGAGAGAGGGAGACGCAGAATCTGAAGCAGGTTCCAGGCTCTGAGACGTCAGCACAGAGCCAGATATGGGGCTTGAACTCACGAAATGCAAGATCATGACCTGAGCCAAGTTGGCGCTAACCAATGGAGCCACCCAGGTGCCCCAAATATAGTTCTATTTTTCTAATGAGATAGCTTCAGGACATGTTTTGCACTTAGGAACACATGTGTAATATGTAATTGTATTATAGTAATGTAACACATATTTTTGAAAAAGCGATTTAGGCATTCTTTTGTTTTCTGGCACAAAACAATTTAAATATAGACAGGAATAAACTGGAGTCATGAGAAAGATATAAGGAAAACCTAGAAGTGAATGGTCTACCTACCACACTAGAGTCACCTTTTAATTTCTAATATTTTCTCAACCATGCCTTTATACATGTTGTCCTGGGCCTGGAATGTCTTCAAAATCCTAACTTTTTCAGGTGTTACCTGCTGTCATACTTCACTCTTCCCTTCATCCTGAGGACAGAATACTTCCTTCCTACAGAAATACTTCCCTGTATTTCCAGTGTAACACCCTTCCCTTGTCCAGTGGTTTATTTATTCATCTATTTATCTGTCTCTCCTTTCACCGTGAGCTTTTTTTTTTTTTAATGTTTTTAATGTTTATTATTTTGAGAGAGAGAGAGGGAGGGGGGGAGGGTAAGAGAGAGAGGGAGAGAGAGAATCCCAAGCGGACTCCTTGTTGTCCGCATGGAGACCATTGAGGAGTTTGAGCTCAAGAACCGGGAGATCATGAACTGAGCCGAAATCAAGAGTTGGTTGCTCAACGAACTGAGCCACCCACGTGTCCCTCACTGTGAACTTCTGAGCACTGGAACTAGGGTGTGAGTCTGGCCGAGGTACCTGTTATGTGCTGGAATCCAATGATTGTTTGCTGAACGAATGCCGACCTTACCTAGCCGTGTGTAAACTTTGCTATCCATCGTACGAGACGTTATTTGGCCAAAAATCCAGCAAATCAAATGGTCTTCTTACCTTCTCCTCCATACATTTCCAATACTAGCCATGCCTCTACATACGGATTGGAGAGCTGAAGCAGAATTTAGTGACAGAGTTTGAAACTCCCTGAGTTTCTTACATTTTTTTGTGAACGTGGAAAACCTCTTTAGTTTAAAGTCACTGTATTAATTTTATGGCCATGATGTAATACAAAAATATGTATCTTATTGTGGACTTTGTTGAACCTATTTTATAATAAATAACTAATGTTATGAATAAAACCAAATACTGGTTGTTAAAGAATTTGAAGGGGGTCTGTACAATGTATAGAAAATATACCCCTTGCAATACTACTAGGAACTTTTTAGGAAATTAATGTTGTTACCCCTTCCCGAGGATACAGGCTTCTTTTAGCCACTCAAAAAAGGAAACTAATCCAAACTATTATGTTAGGTCCTGCGAGAAGAGAGCTATGTTGATCGCATTTTTTTTTAAATAATTTTTTTTAACGTTTATTTATTTTTGAGACCGAGATAGAGGATGAACGGGGGAGGGTCAGAGAGAGAGGGAGGCACAGAATCGGAAGCAGGCTCCAGGCTCTGAGCTGTCCGCACAGAGCCCGATGCGGGGCTTGAACTCACGGACTGTGAGATCATGACCTGAGCCGAAGTCGGACGCTCAACCGACGGAGCCACTCAGGCGCCCCTGATCACATTTGTGTATTGCACTTGGATTTTTTGGAGGTTTATCTAATATCAGAATGACTATAAAATTATATTTAAAGCTCTTATAACTATAGATTCTGTTTTACTGTTTATAATACAGAGAATGTAGTGAAGAGTCTTCCCTAGGGCCCTAAGTGAGAGGATATCAGTAAGGATTTGATGATTAAGTATTTTCAGACCTAAAAATCCTAATTTTTTTTTTAGTGTTTGTTTTTGAGAGTGAGAGACTGAGTGAGAGCGGGAGAGGGGCAGAAAGAGAAGGAGACACAGAATCTGAAGCAGGCTCCAGGTTCTGAGCTGTCCGCACAGAGCCCGATGCGGGGCTCAAACCCACAAACCATGAGACCGTGACCTGAGCTGAAGTTGGACGCTTAACTGACTGAGCCAGCCAGTGCCCCCAAACCGTAAGTTTGAATGAATAATTTAAGTAGACATTTTAGCTTAAGTTAAATTATAAAGTTAGACTTTTTGTTGCAACGGTAACAAGAAAACTCAGAAACAAACCAACTAACGTTTATAGTATTTCACCGTCTGTAGAAAGTGCTTTTATGTACTGTATTTCGTTTGACTGAGACAACAGTCTGCAAAGACAGGCAAGGTGAATATAATTTATTTAGAAAAAAGGAACTAGAAACTCATGGATTTAAGTAATTTGATTGATGTTATACAGCTAATAGCGTGACAGCCTTTCGCCTGCAGCCCTGGTCTCCTGACCTCTTGACCTCTAACCCCACATGTTTTCATAATCATCCAGAAGCTGAGGGGTTTAGTCCCGTTTCTGTCCCTGAAGAGCTGTATAAACGTTAGCACCTAAATATTTTGAGTTTCATTTTCCTTGTTTGGAGCATGAATGTTAATATCTGTCTCTTCTATGTGAGAAGGTCACTGTGAAGTACATCAAAGCTGTTAAGTCTTGTGTGAGGTATTACTGTGATTTCTTGGAAATGTATGTGTGTAATAGAATTGATCCTATAGACCTGTGAAGCCAGGATCATTAATTGTTGGGAGAGGGGATGTCTTTTAGGTTATACAGGGCTCAGCTCAGATTACAGATTGTTAAAACATGGGACCTGAAGTCAGATAAAAATAAATTTTAATACTGCTCAGCCATTTACCAGTAGTGTGACATTTGGCCAGATATTAATGATAATGTTAGTTATTATATATGTCTATTTTAGGGGAATCTTTAGACAATGAACAGATTTTAACAATTTACTTAAATTTGCAGTGTAGAGGAGAAACATTAAGAGCCGTAACTGAATTTTATCTTAACTTAAAAAAAAAAATCTCTGGACAAAAGTTTGTATGAAATTTGCCACGGTAGCCACACTGTGGCACTCCTTACTTACGTAAGACTTTTCACTTCAAATTTTCTCAGCAAATTGTGCTTTATAAAATGCAATACCGTACTATTTGTAGGGAATTCATTGTTTTCTTACATGTTCTTCAGCATATTAGTAACTTACTGCAGAGTTTCATAAATAGCAATGTAGTAATCCCAAATAATTAAAAGTAAAAAAAAAAACCATTGAAATCTCAAATTCAGAAAACACTGTAGCTTCTTGCTTTTGATGGTGTGATTGTGTGTGTGTTTGCGTGCATGGGTATGTGCACAAGGTGACCTAGGGATGAAAGTGCAAAATAGCAGAGTTCAGCAAACCACTTAAATAATACTCGTTATGAGGCATAGCACATCGACCAGCTACCTTTGTTCCCAGAGGTGCATTGCCCTCATAGCTATAACTTGAGCCGTTGACTGTATGATTTACCAGGAACAGAAACAAAATGCTAGCCTTCACTGAGAAGAGATGAACCCAAGCAACCAATAATACTAACTGAAGGCCTTATTATAGTCAAGTGAATGGAATCCGTGAAATCTGGATGGGACCCACAAGTTGCCATCAATGAGATCTTGCTTAGAAGTAGTTCATTTTTTTTTTTTCCCATGAGAGACTCTGAATGAATTTCTTGAAAGAGGAATAGGCACCGCACAGGATGACACATGGGCTTGCTAGAGGGTGAAGCATCTAGAAGACTGACTTTCTTAGGAAGTCCAGCCTGGAGACACCCGAGGGTGGTAGAGGAGGTGAAACAGCTCACTGTGTCCCACTTTGTGCGTAAGGAAAGGATGGGGGAAGGCCACCTGCATTTTTCTGCTGAAATCTGGAAGACTCACACTCTCAACACACATTTTTATTGAGCACCTAGCTTTTCAAACACAGGGGGTCGAGCATGGGGCATCAAAACCACTTGCTTGCAGTTTAATTTCCAGGAACACACACACTAGTGTAAGAATAGACATGGGCACAGATGAACAGAATGTAAACCCATCTGAGGAAAGTTTCTTGATAGACCGTAATAAATACCTGATGATTGTGAAGTTATTTTATCGGATGTTATAGCTTATGTTATGAATTAAAAAAATCATATTATTATCCTTTGCTACATGCTAGGGGTCATGATAAATTCTTTATACAAATAATCCTAATTCTGACAGAACTTCTGCAGGGTAGATATTTTTATCCCTATTTTACAAGTTAAAAAGTAAGATTGATTGATTTGTCACCAACGGAGGTCTGATTCTAGAATTCCTGCTTTGGAACTACAGTTCCAGCATTGTGACTCCAACTTCAGGGATATTTTCAGTACCCAAAGGGTGAAAGGATCACTGCATAAAATAGATTACTTTGCTTCCAGTGGCAGGAGAGAGGGACACAACTAGTGCAGGCACATTAGGATGAAAGGAGTGGTCCGGGCAATGGCACGATGAACAATACAGTTCGTGAGACTTTCTTCTAACCATTACATTTATCTATCTATCTATCTATCTATCTATCTATCTATCTATCTATAATATTAGAGAGATAGTGTGAGTGGGGGAGAAGGGCAGAGGCAGAGAGAGAGAGAAATCCCAAGTAGGCTCCACGCTCATTGTGGAGCCCAATGCTGGGCTTGATCCCACAACCCTGAGATCATGACCTGAGCCAAAATCAAGTTGGATGCTCAACCGACTGAGCCATCCAGGCGCCCCTCTAATCATTAGTATTAATTAATTAAAGAAACACTAACACTGATCCAGGTCTCCTATGTTGGGCTACCCCCAACAATTCATTCATTCCCTGAGGATTTTATTTGTTGTAATATGTTGTTAATGACTCTGTACTTGGTGAGAGCAGTGGAATCTACACAACATGACAACAAAGCCAGTAGAGCTTTAGTGAGGCAAGAAGCCAATATATGACAGGTGACACAACGTCAACAGAAATGACTCACCCCAAAAGATGCTTCTCCAATAGTTTCTGTCATATTCTAAATAACACTTAATGGCTTAAAGCCTTCACATGACCAGGCTACTTTTTAAACCTCATTTCCTAGCATTTTGCCCCTTGAATGTTCTGCTCCAGCCACATAATCTGGAAGTCTATTAAGTTTTCTCCTCCACGTCATGCCTTTCTGTCTGTCTAGTATATTTCTTATTCAGACACCTGTTTGGCCAGGGTCTCCACTCTCTTCAGGTGACATTCATTAGTGAGGGTGACCACCCCGTGTAAAGTAACAACCATACACTACCTGCCCCCTTAGGCTACTATATTTTTCTCCAGAAAACTTACCAGCATCTAACATAATGCACTACATATCTGTGTATTTGTGTGATTGTTGCGATGTCCAGAGATGCCAGAGAATTTCCTTGCCTTGTTCACTTTTGTAACTTCAGTGCTCAGAATAATAAATACTTGTTGATGGAATGATACTGTGATTATTTTGCTAATAGTGTGGACAGGTTATTATTTTTTTTTTAACATTTCCGTTAGAGGACCATGGTGTATTAGGCTAAACCCACAAGTTTTGAGCACTTAATATATCTATTTTATTCATAATATATATGTTATATATTACGAATATATATATTCATACATACTAGACACAGTAGTAGGTGATGGCACAACAGCAGTGATCACGATTATGTCCCTTCAAGGACTTGAGGCACATAAACAGGTACCACAGTACAAGAGTAATAAGAGGATTCGTTTCCAAGGTGCTCTAGGTGAGCATACGATGGGCACCCAGCCCAGGTCCAAGAAATCAGAATATGTAGCCAAGAAGAATGGCGTCAAAGCTGAGCTATGAAGGACAAGTAGAAGTTAGCCAAGCAAAGAGGAGAGGGAAAGATACTGCAAACCTGTATAAAGGGAAGTCGTTCCAAACTGAAATCACATTCTTCTAAATATCATATTCTTCTAAAAATTATTTTTTGTTTTTACTACTGACCAAGGATCTTGAATTGAAAAATGTCTTAACAGATACATTTGATGTATTTGAGTGGTATGTCTTCTCAATTTTCCATTGCTTAAGGAGTCATTTCCTGACCTAGGAAGAGAGTAAAATTTTACGGACAACAGACTGGGATTTGAAATCCTGTTTACTTAACAGTTGAGTGTTTGAGCCAAGGGTTCGAAGTCTGAATTTCCAATT
Organism: Prionailurus bengalensis; assembly: GCF_016509475.1. NCBI lineage: Eukaryota > Metazoa > Chordata > Mammalia > Carnivora > Felidae > Prionailurus > Prionailurus bengalensis. The sequence continues at coordinate 28,023,510 of NC_057360.1, forward strand.
GTAAAACAAGTATGCCATCACCCACCTCATTAAGTGGCTGTGAGCATTCATTTATTGAAATTAAAGGTCCCATTGGATGCCAGGAACAATTTTAGAACTAAGTTCCAGCTGCAGAGATGGGTAAGAACCCTGCCCACTCGGAATTCTACTCAATTTGAGTACATACGTGGGGTGGGGGAAGAAGCAGACATATTACAAATAAATTCAAACAAAAGCAAGTGACACAGTAGCATGAAGACAAGCATGAGATAGAGAAGTGGGATGAGGATTATTTTGGATAATGTGTATTTTCTCAGAGGAAATAGAATTTCAACCAGTCACCTGAGGAGTAGAAGGAGCCAGTTATGGGGTGCCTGGGTGGCTCAGTTGGTTTGATTTCAGCTCAGGTCATGATCTCGCAGTCTGTGAGTTCGAGCCCCATGTCGGGTCTGTGCTGCTCAGAGCCTGGAGCCTGCTTCTGCTTCTTGTCTCCCTCTCTCTCTGCCTCTCCCCTGCTTGCGTGCTGTCTCTTTCTCATTCTCAAAAATAAATAAACATTAAAAAAAATTAAAAAACAAAAGAAGCCAGTTGTGGGAATTTGTGGGGGATAAAATTCTATGCAGGGCGAATAACTGCTATCAAGGCCTGGAGCTGACATGAGTTCAGCATGTTTGAGGCCCAGAAAATAAGGTGTATATTAGCTGGAGCAGATGGACGCAGGATGCAACTCAGATTCTAGGATCAGATACCAGACCATGAAGACAGATGCAGGTTAAATGAGGACCCTCTCACCCAATTTATTGAGGTGTAATTGACAAATAAAATGTAAGTATATTTAAAATGTGCAATACTATGATTTAATAAATGTAAACATTGAAATGTTACCTATCACCTCACAATTACCTTTTTTTCCCCCTTTTTTTGGTGAGTGTATTTAGGATCTATTCTTTTATTTTTTTTATAAATTTTTTTTTAATGTTTATTCATTTTTGAGAGACAGAGACAGAGCATGAGTAGGGAAGGGGCAGAGAGAGGGAGACGCAGAATCCGAAGCAGGCTCCAGGCTCTGAGCTGTCAGCACAGAGCCCGATGCGGGGCTCGAACTCACGAACTGTGAGATCATGACCTGAGCCGAAGTCAGGCGCTCAACCGACTGAGCCACCCAGGCGCCCCAGGATCTATTCTTTTAGAGAATTTTAAATACTTAATGCAGTATTTTTTTAGTGTTAAGATTATGTTCATATTATTTATTAAATTTTTTTTTTAATGTTTATTTATTATTGAGAGACAGAGAGAGACAGAGCATGAGCAGGTGAGGGGCAGAGAGAGAAGAAGACACAGAATCCGAAGCAGGCTCTAGGCTCCGAGCCATCAGCACAGGGCCTGACACGGGGCTCAAACTCACAAACCTCAAGATCATGACGTGAGCCGAAGTCAGACGCTTAACCAGCTGAGCCACCCAGGCACCCCTATTATTTATTTTTTTAAAAAGATTATGTATTTTGAGAGAGAGCGGGGAAGGGGCAGAGAGAGAGAGAGGGGAGAGAAAGAATCCCAAGCAGGCTTTCTTCGTGCTGTCAGCACAGAGCCCCACGTAGGGTTTGATCTCATGAACTGTGAGATCATGACTGGAGTTGAAGTCAAGATTCAGATACTTAACTGACTGAGCCACCCAGGTGCACCTTAATGCAGTATTTTTAACTATAGTGACCGCACTGCACATTAGATCCTCATAATATTCTTAAGAATTAATATTCTTAATTATAGTGTCAATTCTACTAAATATGTAATTGATATTTCTGGTAACTCACTTTTCATAGGTGTTAGGAACACATTTTCTCTTTGATTATCTGACACTGACCATTGAGAAGGCCGTTGGATTTGTTAGGCATAATTATTCCAGGTGCTGAGAAAGATTGTCACGCTAATTACAGTAACTCAACTCTAATATGCCATCATCTGTAAGATGTGCTAGTATTTCTGTTGCATTAGAAAAGAAGAGCAGTGCAAATAAATGCTTTTAAAAAACAGAATTTTATGGGGTGCCTGAGTGGCTCCGTCAGGTAAGCCTCTGACTCTCGATCTTGACTCGGGTCTTGATCTGAGGGTTGTGAGTTTGAGCCCCACAGTTGGGCTTTGCACTGGGTGTGGAGCCTACTTAAAATTATTTCGCATTGATGAAAGAAGTCTTTTAATTTAATTAATGTAGATTTTTATTATGTATCATTGTTGTTTAAGGAGAAAGGTGTAAGTGAATTAGGGCATTCCTGAAACATCTTCACATTGGAGTCCATTTTTACCAATGTTTTTGGTCTCAGTCACTGAGATCTGTATTTCTCATGCAGTATATAATTCCATGAAGACTTTGGTGATACACACACTTTAAAAAAAAATATTTGTTTATTTTGGGGGGGGGCAGAGGGTCTGAAGCAAGTTCTGTGCTGACAGCAGAGATCCCAATGTAGGGCTCAAACTCCCCAACTGTGAGATTATGACCTGAGACAAAGTTAGATGCTTAACCGACTGAGCCACCCAAGCACCCCGGAACACACACTTCTTAAAAGAGTATTTCACTGTTGTCACTAGGATTTTCTTCCAAGCTACTGCCACAAATATTGGTACTGAAGCGTTTTGATCTTACCAGAAGGTGTCAAAGGAAAGTTTTTAGATGCCAGTTGGAGTTTATAGTGTCCTCAAAAGGCTCTTAATTGGTTTAATGACTGAAACATTAAGGGAGTAGCAGCTCCTCAGTCCTCTCGCCAGGAGTGACAACCACATGTGTGGATGCACGATCAGCGATCACTCCAGCACGAGTGTAACACAGCCGACAGGGATGGTGGGACCCCAGTGATGATAGAAACCAGTTTTAGAGATGGTAACATCTGAAAAAAGCGTACCTTCCCAATGGTGAAATGCAGAAAGTGAAAAGATAGTGTATCAGGCTATTGCAGACTGAGCATTTCTTGCATGTGTATAATTTACTTTGCTTACCGAAGAATCTAGTCTTTTTCTTGTGGACTTTGATACCAGGAAGGTGTCCCGCATTGTAGACTTTCATATTCCAGGTTCCAGAAAGATGAGTTGTATAAGTGGTATCTGTTCACATGTCCTAGCACTTGGTATATACTTGATGCTGTTTTTAAGTACTTTGCAAATATGAACGGATATCCTCCTCATGGCCACCGGGAGAGGTAGATATATTATTATTATTTTTATTTTACAGGTGTAGGAACAGATGAATAGAAAACAAGTTGCTCAGTATTACAAATCTAGTAAGTGGCAGAATTTGAATTCAAACCAAGGGAGTCTGGTTCTTGAGTCTGCATTTTCTTTTTTTTTAAAAAAAAATTTTTTTTTTCAACGTTTATTTATTTTTTTGGGACAGAGAGAGACAGAGCATGAACGGGCGAGGGGCAGAGAGAGAGGGAGACACAGAATCGGAAACAGGCTCCAGGCTCTGAGCCATCAGCTCAGAGCCCGACGCGGGGCTCGAACTCACGGACCGCGAGATCGTGACCTGGCTGAAGTCGGACGCTTAACCGACTGCGCCACCCAGGCGCCCCGAGTCTGCATTTTCTTGTATAAATGTGCTGTAAGTACAAAAACAATAGTATTCACAAATCTGTTTTTAAGTAGGATATGACTATTCCACAACATCTGATGTGGCTTTCAGTTCTAAGTCTAGTTTTTAGAGTGCTGCTTTTTTTTTTTAATGTGCATTTATTTATTTATTTATTTATTTATTTATTTATTTATTTTGAGAAAGTGAGAGAGAGAGAGCATGCAGGGGAGGGGCAGAGAGAGAGAGAGCGAGAAGGAATCTCAAGCAGGCTCCGTGCCATGAGCACAGAGCCCGATGTAGGGTTTGATCTCACAACCATGAGATCATGACGTGAGCTGAAACCAAGATTGTGTTGCTTAACTGGCTGAGCCACCCAGGTGCCCCTAGAGTACTACCTTTGCTCCTGACTCCTACTCTGTTTCTAGATTTGCGATAATTCTTTCCCGGGTGAAGCAACCTTCTGTGAGTGGTGTGGGCACTAGATGGAGGCTTTCTCAACTTTGGTGCTGCTGACCTTCCAGGTTGAATTATTCTTGCTGTGAGGGGCTCTTCGGTGTCTTGCAGGAGCTTTAGGAGCATGCTTGGCCTCTACCCACTAGATGCCAGAAGCGCCCCCTAGTTGTGGCAACTGAAACGTTTCAAGACATTGCCAAGTGCCCATTAGGGGTCAGAATCACACTTGGTTGAGGACCCTTGGGTTAGAGGTATAGTCAGTACAGACTAGTTTTTGTGGATAAGCTAATAGAGGATTTCTTTTACTAGTGTATGTGGTTCTAACTCTGTAATGACTGAGTAGAAGTGTTTACATAATCCACACAAGTATGTCTTTGTATAGATTTTAGCAGAGTGAGGAACAGAGAAGAGGTGAACTATGAATCATGCTGGCAGATGGAGGGGTAAACAGAGGCATGGGTAACATTTTCCTGCTGGACTTACACAGTATTTTATACAGCACTTTCTCGTTAACATTGGATTTTAAAAAGGGTGTCTAAATGCACATTAGAATAAAAGGATTTATTGAATCTTTTTAAAAATTTTTAATGTTTATTTATTTATTTATTTTAAAAAATTTTTCTTAATGTTTTATTATTTATTTTTGAGACAGAGAGAGACAGGGCATGAATGGGGGAGGGTCAGAGAGAGGGAGACACAGAATCTGAAGCAGGCTCCAGGCTCTGAGCTGTCAGCACAGAGCCCGAGGCGGGGCTTGAACTCACGTACTGTGGTATCGTGACCTGAGCCGAAGTCAGATGTTTAACCGACTGAGCCACCCAGGCGCCCCAATGTTTATTTATTTTTGAGAGAGACAGAGACAGAATGCGAGTGGGTTGGGGCAGAGAGGGAGGGAGGCACAGAATCTGAGGCAGGCTCCAGGCTCTGAGCTGTCAGCACAGAGCCTGACCTGGGGCTCAAACTCACAAACCATGAGATCGTGACCTGAGCTGAAGTCGGATGCTTAACCAACTGAGCCACCCAGGCGCCCCCTCCCTATGCCCTTCTTTATTCTCATTCTAGCTCCTGACATTTGGTCTGTTCTCCTATCTTGCTCTTGACCTCAACTTCATACTTTCCTCTCTTTTCATCAAGAGATGGTGAAATTCTCTCTCTTGTTTCCCATCATGGAGTCTACTAAAAATACCAAATCCTGTTTGGTGTTGCTATAGGACCTGTAATACCAATTAATTGATCAAATGAAGTCTCCTTTATATTCTGCTAATGGTGTTTAAACTTTTTTTTTTTAACGTTCTTATTCATATTTGAGAGACAGAGAGAGACAGAGCATGAGCAGGGGGAGGGGCAGAGAGAGAGGCAGACACAGAATTCAAAGCAGGCTCCAGGCTCTGAGCTGTCAGCACAGAGCCCCATGTGGTGCTTGAACCCATGAACTGTGAGATCATGACCTGAGCCAAAGTTGGCAGCTTAACCAACTGAGCCACCCAGGCACCCCTGCTAATGGTGTTTTAGCTAGGTGATGACTCCATAGGCACCTTTGCTGCCTAGTCCATTAAGAAATCACTCTTTAAGACCATAACAAGCTTGGTGAGTGATGCTTTATGGTACATAGGCTCCCAAATCTCATCTGCTTCCCTTTCAAGTAAGACCCTCCAAGTTCACTAGCTTGATAATGTAGTGCTGGAGGTCTGAGTGCTAATATTAAGAATGTTTGGCTGGTTCTAACATGTCCTACTCATGGAATGGTTTATTACACACAAAAGTCTCCTTTGAAGCCCTTTTCCAGCCCCTGGAGGAGAGAATCAATATGGTAATTACCCTGACTGTTTTTGCCTCTGAATACAACCTGGGATTGTGCATGAGGATTGATTTTTGTTTTTTAAACATGTATATAGTACTTTCTATGCGCCGGTCCCTGTTATAAATATTAGCTCATTTGAAATTCAAAATACTTCTATGAGATAAACCTTATTATTCTCATTTTACAGATATGGAAATAGAAACTTTTCTGGTCTGCAGAAAAATTAAATAACTTGCTCAAGGTCACTTAGGTAGTGAGTGGTGGAGTTGGGCTCTGGACCCAGGGGCCATGACTCCAGAGTCCATGGGTCTCCGCTGCTCTCAAGAGGAAGTGAACATTTTATTGTTCTCGAGAGGATGCCTGTAAATTTATTGTTTGAAAGCTTCCATTCTTTTTTCTCCCTCTCCAAATGATTCTCTCCTGATATTATACAGGCACACCTCATTTTATTGCACTTCGCTTTAATTGCTCTTTGCAGATACCGCATTTTCTACAAACCGAAGGGTTTGTGGCAACCTTGCATTGAGCAAGTCTGTGGGCACCATTTTCCAACAGTGTTTGCTCAGTTCGTGTCTCCGTGTCACATTTTGGCAGTGCTCACATTTCAAACGTTGTCACTATCATTTGTCATGGTGATCTGTGATCAGTGATCTTTGAGGTTACTATTATAATTGTTTCAGCGTGCTGTGTGCCCATGTAAGACTGTGAACTTAATTGATAAATGTGTGTGTTCTGACTGTCCCACTGAGAGGCCATTCTCCATCTTTCTCCCTCTTCATTTCTGTGAAGGCTGAGAGAGGTGAAGAAGCTGCAGAAAAAAATGTTTAATGCTAACAAAGGTTAGCTCATGAGGTTGAAGGAAAGAAGCTGTTTTCATAACCTTAAAGTACATAGGGAGATGGCAAGTTATCCAAAAAATTAAACAGTAGATTTTCAATGTAGACCAAGTAGCCTTTTTTTTTTTTTTAACGTGGGGGAGGGACAGAGGGAGAGGGAGAGAGAATCTTAAGCAGACTCCATGCCTAGTGTGGAGCCTCATGTGGGGCTCCATCTCATGACTGTCAGATCATGACCTGAGCTGAAATCAAGAGTCGGATGCTTAACTCACTGTGCCATCCAGGCACCCCAACCAAATAGACTTCTATTGGAAGAAGATGCCATCTAGGACTTTCACAGCTAGAGAGGAGAGGTCCATGCCTGGCTTCAAAGCTTCAAAGGACAGGCTGACTGTCTTGTTAGGGGCTAATGCAGCTGGTGACTTTAGGTTGAAGCCAATGCTCATTTACTATTGTGAAAATTCCAGGGCCTTAAAAATTATGCTAAATGTACTCTGCTTGTGCTCTGGAAATGGAACAACAAAGCCTGGATGGCAGCACATCTGTTTCAGTAAACATGATTTATTGAATATTTTAAACCCAATGTTGAGACCTACTGCTCAGATAAAAAGATTCCTTTCCAAATATTACTGCTCATTGACAATGCACGGGGTCACTCAGAGCTCTGATGGGGATGTACAATGAGATTAATGTTGTTTTCATGCCTGCTAACACAACATCCATTCTGCAGCCCGTGGATTAAGGAGTAATTTCAGCTTTCAAGGCTTATTATTATTTTTTTAAATGTTTAAATGTTTTATTTATTTTTGAGAGAGAGAGGGAGAGAGAGATATAGGGGGAGGGGCAGAGAGAGAGAGAGAGAGAGAGAGAGAGAGAGAGAGAGTGGGGGAGGGATGGAGAGAGAGGGAGACACAGAATCCAAAGCAGGCTCCAGGCTCTGAGCTGTCAGCACAGCCCTGACACAGGGCTCAAACTCATGAACCTCAAGATCTTGACCTGAGCTGAAGTGGGATGCTTAACCAACTGAGCCATCCAGGCGTTCACAAGTCTTATTATTTAAGAAATAACGTTTCATAAGGCTGTCACTGCCATAGATAGTGCTGCCTCTGATGGATCTGGGCAGAGTAAATTTAAAACCTTTCGGAAAGTTTTCAACATTCTAGATGTCACGGAGAACATTTGTGATTCATGCGCTGAGGGTGAGTGGAAGAAGTTGATTTCGACTCTCATGGATGACTTTGAAGCGTTCAAGACTCCAGGGGAGGAAGTCACTGCAGATGTGGTGGAAACAGCAAGAGTACTAGAATTGGAAGCAGAGCCTGAAGATGTGAGCAAATTGCTACAATCTTTTGATAAAACCTGAATGGGTGACGAGTTGCTTCTTGTGGATGAGCAAAGAGAGTGGCTTCTTGAGATGGAATCTCCTCCTGGTGAGGATGCTGTGAAGATTGTTGACATGACAACCAAGGATCTAGAATACTACATAAACGTAACCGAGTAAGCAGTGGCAGGGTTTGAGAGGATTGACTCCAGTTTTGAAAGAGGTTCTGCTGTGGGTAAAATGCTGCCAAACAGCATCACATGCTACAGCGAAATCATTCATGAAAGGAGGAGTCAGTGGGTGCAGCAAACTTCACTGTTGTCTTATTTTAAGAAATGGCTGCAGCCATCCCACCTTCAGCAACCACCACCCTGACCGGTCAGCAGCTGTCAGCATTGAGGCAAGACCCTCCACCAGCAAAAAGATTATGACTCTCTTCAAGCTCAGGTGATAGCATCTTTGGCAATAAAGTTTTAAAATTAAGGTATATGCTTTTTTTTTTAAAAGACATAATGTTTTTGTGCCCTTGATAGACTACAATACTGTGTAAATGTAAGTTTTTAATGCATTTGACTTTATTGTGATATTCACCTTCTTGTAGTCTGGGACAGAACCCTCAGTATATCTGAGGAATGCTTGAATAAGAATAAAACGTGATTCTGGGCCATTTCAACAGAAAAAAGGAAATTGCTGAGAGGTTGTTGGGTAGCTCAAATAATCATCAAAAATTCTAAAGAACTGAACTTGGAAATGAAGCAGGAAGAAGAGACACAGCAGCAGAATCACACCCCAGAATCAGTCTGTGGAGATGCTGCTATTGGATACAGGAAACCAAAGCTGCACCACTGGGCACCACTAAGACGTGAGCATCACTGTTGCCATGGAAACGCGATGCTGTTGCTGCCACTAACTAAATGGATTCTCTCCTTTTTCTGCTTTCTCTTTCTTCTTTTCTTTAATGGTTTTATTTTATTTTATTTTTTTTTTGGAGAGAGAGAGAGGGAGAGCGAGCGGGGGAGAGTCAGAGAGAGAGGGAGACACAGAATCTGGAGCAGGCTCCAGGCTCTGAACTGTCAGCACAGAGCCCCATGCGGGGCTTGAACTCACAAACTGTGAGATCATGACCTGAGCCAAAGTCGGCCACTTAACCGACTGAGCCACCCAGGCGCCCCTGTTTCTGCTTTTTCTGATTCAAGGTCTGGGTCAGTAGAAGAAAGAATTGGTCAACCTTAGGTCACAAGTGTATCCTGTGTTACGTCCTAGCTGGGAAATCAAGTATCAAGTGTTCTGCCTTCCAGGGTTGCTGAACAGAATACAAGAGTCTCAACATTTCACAAAACTTGGGGGATGTACTTCTACTAAAATTTTATTCTCTATGTGAAATTTAAATTTAGCTGGTACTTTGTATTTTTATTTGCTGGCAACCCTATCACCTTCTTAGTTTCTATATTCAGGAGCAAACAAAGATTCATATGATGGACAATTTTCAAAACATAGGATAAGGTTCTCTATTGAGAAGAAACAGGAATAATATCCACTACGGTCCCTTCTAACATTTTTCCATGTAGTCGCAGCACGATAATTTTGCATTGGGGGAGAAAGTACTTTTTGGCATTAAACCAAAACTCCACCTATAACCAGATTTCTTTTTTCCCAGTCCCCCTGGCCTGTGTTTTATAGCAACTAATTTAATTTTCCTACTAATTTGAGTGAGGTTTTGGATAGCATGCTTTTATTTCTTTTCTTTTTTTAATATTTTATTTTTAAGCAATCTCCACACCCAATGTGGGGCTTGAACTTGCAACCCCAAGGTCAAGAGTTGCATGCTCTACTGACTTAGCCAGCCAGGTGCCCCTGGATTGCATCCTTTTTTTTCTACCTTGGATTCAGATTTTATTTAAACATAAATCTTCTTTTTCAATAATAAATGGAACTCTCATTCCCAATTCTGAGGAGGAAATTTCATTGTGGTAGACCACTCCACCTATATACAAATATGTAACATTTTGCAAGCTGAGATGTAGGTCAAGAAATTTGTGTCATAAAAAGTTTACTATAGGGGCACCTGGGCGTCTCAGTCAGTTAAGTGGCTGACTCTTGGGTTAGGCTCATGTCATGATCTCAAAGTTCATGAATTTGAGCCCAGCGTGGGACTCTGCACTGACAATGCAGAGCCTGTTTGGGATTCTATCTCTCTCTCTCTCTGTCCCTTCCCCGCTCATGCTCTGTCTCTCTCAAAATTAATAAATAAACTTAAAAAAAAAGTTCACTATATATCATCCACTGCTCTGTATTTTAGTGTCTCTGATTAAGAATATTTATAAAGCTCTTCTGATATGTCTATAGAAAGAGGTAATTTTGGATGTGCAAACTATTAGTAGCTTAGAACAAAATAAGTTTCCTTATAATTCTCCTTAAAATGTTTCCAACAAATTCCCACTAGAGTCAAAGAGAATAAAGTATGTAGTTGGCAAAATTATTTTGTTTATAAAATTCTTGTATTTTTAATTTATATATTTTATGTATTCAGGGTTAAGCCCTGTAGAAGGAGAGTTGGAAAAAAGGCAGTATTTTAATAATGAAACAGATATCCAGCTAAATCTGCAATCAGAAAGAGAAATTTATTTTTTAATTATAATATGATCATAGTCATTTAGACTTTCTATACTGATTTGATAAGAAGATAGAGATTTTATCGGTACTGATGCATTTCTTAATCATTGCTGGAAGAATACTTACCACTGCTACCATATTTGATAGATAGTACAAAGGCAAGTCATTTGTACATTTAGAAGAAAAGTCTTTTAAAAGTTATTGATGAAAAGTACAGCATTGGGAATGGAGTCACTATATGGTAATGAATTAGGGTGACTGATGGTAACTATACTTATGGTGAGCGTTGTGTAATATATCGAAGTGTCAAATCACTATGTTGTACGCTTGAAAGTAACATTGTCAACTTAAATTTTTATTATTGAAGTATAAAGAAAGAGAGAGGCAAACAAAGAAAGAGACTCCTCACTATAGAGAACAAATTGAAGGTTACCTGGGCCGGGGAGGGGGAGGTTGGGTGGGGAGTTGGGGGGGACATGAGGGGGAAATGGGTTAAACCGGTGATGGGATTTAAGGAGTACACTTGCTGTGATGAGCGCCCTGGTGTTGAATCACTGTATTGTACATATGAAGTTAATAGTACACTGATGTTAACTGGAATTTAAATAAAAGCTTAAATAGGGGTGCCTGGATGGCTTAGTCAGTTGAGCATCTGACTCTTGATTTTGGCTCAGGTCATGATCTCAGAGGCATGAGATCCTTCCCTCTACCCCTCGTGTTCTCTCTCTTTCTCAAAAAAAAAAAAAAAACAACTTAAATAAAAATATTTGTTTTTGTAAACCTAAAAATAATAACTTATTAGAGAATTTGCATCTCTGTAAACTTCATTATTGTGATTTTTTGGTTATGGACACCATTTTTAATTTTTGGCCTTATGATTTCCCAAAGCAAAACAGATTAGTTTTTGTAAACAGCAGTTGCACGGGAAGAGGAAAGTGGTGGACACCTAAAAAGAAGAGTGGTATATAATCATCCTAGTTCATTCTTAAGGGTCTCTAAATTGTATCAAAGATCAAAAAATGCTCTTGACAGTAAATATGCATGAATTCTGATTCTTAGTTACATGGTTTATACTATTATATCCCTCTGAATCTTAACATATAACCTTATGACATACACATGAACTATTTCATTTTATTTTATTCATGGAAAAAGCATCAAGCTAATGACATTTCAAGTCACATTAGCTTGAAAACTGGCTCTTCACATGATTTAAAATACAGTATTTTAATTTATTTTATTATTTTTTAATGTTTCTTCATTTTGAGAGAGAGAGAAAGAGTGAGAGCACATGTGTGTACAGGGGAGGAGCAGAGAGAGAAGGAAAGAGAGAATCCCAAGCAGGCCCCATGCCTAGTGTAGAGCCCGATGCGGGGTTTGATCCACCATTGTGAGATCGTGACCTGAGCCGAAGTCAAGAGTTGAGACACTGAACCACCTGAACCAACCAGTACCTCTAAAATACAGTATTTTAAAAAAGAAATTATATAAATATCCTTTTAGGTTTTTGATTACTACCAGTTTATTGTTTTGTTTTACATTAAATGAAATAAATACATAATAAAACCCATACAATATAAAACTTGTGTATTAAAAAAGTAACAGTCCTCTGCTGACACCCATTACCAATCCTGAGAGAGAACTCCTGATAACAGTTTGGTATGTAACTTTGTAAAATTCTCTTTAAGGATACAGAAATAACACATATAATAGAATTTTAAACATTTATTTAAAAAATTAGATTCTTGGGGCAGCTGGGTGGCTCAGTCGGTTGAGTGTCCGACTTTGGCTCAGGTCATGATCTCACAGTTCGTGGGTTTGAGCCCCGCGTCGGGCTCTGTGCTGATGGCTCAGAGCCTGGAGCCTGCTTTGGGCTCTGTATCTCCCTCTCTCTCTGCTCCTCCCCCACTCATGCTCTGTCTCTCTTGAAAATAAATAAACATTAAAAAAATAAAGAAAAAAATTAAATTCTGTATGATTTGTAGCTTTTTACAATTTTAAAATGTTACCTCAGAAATGTCTTTTCATGTAAGTGCATACATATCCACTTTACTCTTTCCAGTGGCTACACAGTACGTTATAGTGTTTACAAAATTTTACATTAAAAATTTTAAATTCTGAAATTAATTCATACTTGTAACACACTTAAACAACACTAAAAATGTACTTGTTATGCCATAATCAATTTAACCATTCCTCTATTGGTGGGCAGTTAAGGTGCTCCCAGTCTTTACTGTCACAAAATGTATCCATGGAGAACATCTTTGTCAATATACGTTGTTATACTTGTGTAAGTAGTTCATTAGTTTAAAAATCATGGGTAATTCATGTTAATATTCTAATATAGTCAGATCATACCTTGACTATCTTATGCATAATCTTCCCTCAAACTTTTTTTTAATTTTTTTATTTTTATTAAAAAAAATTTTTTTTTAACGTTTATTTATTTTTGAGACAGAGAGAGACAGAACATGAACGGGGGAGGGTCAGAGAGAGGGAGACACAGAATCTGAAACAAGCTCCAGGCTCTGAGCTGTCAGCACAGAGCCCGACGCCGGGCTCGAACTCACGGACCGCGAAATCATGACCTGAGCCGAAGTCGGCTGCTTAACTGACTGAGCCACCCAGGCGCCCCTTCCCTCAAATGTTTTAATCACATTATAAATCCTGATGTTGTCAATGCATTGGTATCAGGTAAAGTGACTATATTTTTTTCTCCCTTTTTTTTGTACCTGGTCATGACAAGATGAGGTTTGAAATCAGTAATGAGCTGGTACAAATATTATTCAGAGAAGAGTGTTTCAGCAGCTGATACACACACACACACACACACACACAAACACGCACAGACGCACACATGCACATGTGCATAAGTATCTCCTCTTCCCCACTGTCAACTAAGTGGAAGACTTCACTGCAGCTAACAAGGGAAGCAGTTCCCTTCCTTTTAAAGAAATAGAATTCTCTCATCATGAAAATTGGTCACCTGCTCCCACACTAGAGATGAGAAAGCCCTTGAACACGCTACCTGCTTCTCTTTTCTTGACTTTGCATTCATCCCTGTGTCCTTGCGTTACCTTGCCTGCACACCAGTGGTGTCCAAGAACACATAACCTAGCTATAAGCAGGAGTTTTGCATGGCCCACGTTTAGAGCAGGATCACAGGAATAGACCAACTTTTTTGGCTTTAACTCTTTGACCAATTTGTGAAACACAACAACACTTCTTCAAGCCTTTCCCCATCCCTCTCACTCAACTCTCATACCTTGAAGCTTCATTCCACATTCCTCCTCCTTGACACCTGCCAGCCTGGGATCTTATTTTTTCTCTTGCTTTGCTTTCCATATGCCACTGCTGCTTTTTTCTAAGAATATGTCTTCACTTTTTCTGGTGCAAATCCCTACCTCCATTTCTCCTGCCCCCTACACCCTCAATGCTTCTTAGATTATCCTGATCTGGCAAATAAGACCCAGATTGTTGTAAGAGCTTAACTTGCTTAATCCTCATAGCAAATGTATGAGGTGGAAATGATTATGATTCATGTTTTGCCAGTAAAGTTAGAAGTAACTCGCCCTAAGCTGTACTTGTAACAAGTGAAATATCTGGAATTTGAATCCAGGCAGTCTGCTTGTAAGAGTATAAGCTATTAACCTCTTTTCTGAGTTTTTGTATATGCAAGAAAATCACACCATTCATTTAGATCTGGCTTCATCTACCCTTCTTATTAGACTTGGTCACATTTGTTCTCTTTCAGTTGTAGGTAATAGAAAAGTATAACTCCTACTATATGAAGATGAAGACAAATTTAATGGCTTGTGAACCTGAAAAGTGGTCCAGGTTTCAGGTACAGTTTAATTTCTAGGCTCAGTTTCATCAGAGCTCTGACTCCCTGTCTCTGCGACCTTATGCTTGTCTTTGGCGTGCTGGCTTTATCCTCAGCCTTCACATGCTGGTCAGACGACTGCAGTAGCTCAGGGTCAAATTCAGTTTGAAAGAGAGGCAGCTCTTATGTTTATAGCAGCACTTTCAACAATACCCAAAGTATGGAAAGAGCCTAAATGTCCATCGATGGATGAATGGATAAAGAAGATGTGGTGTGTGTGTATATATATTAAAGATGTGTGTGTGTGTGTGTGTGTGTGTGTGTGTATATATATATATAAATAATAAAGTATATATATAAATATATAATAAAGTGTGTGTGTGTATATATATATGTATATATATACACACACATATACACACATACAATGGAGTATTACTTGGAAATCAAAAAGAATTAAAGGACTTTAAAAGACAAAACAGATGAACATAAGGGAAGGGAAACAAAAATAATATAAAAACAGGGAGGGGGACAAAACAGAAGAGACTCATAAATATGGAGAACAAACTGAGGGTTACTGGAGGGGTTGTGGGAGGGGGGATGGGCTAAATGGGTAAGGGGCACTAAGGCATCTACTCCTGAAATCATTGTTGCACTATGTGCTAATTTGGATGTAAATTAAAAAAAATCAAAAGAGGAGGCTTGAACACAGGGGTGACATACTGGAACAATAAAGAAAACACATTTTCCCTAAAAAAAGAAAAAAAGAAAAATAAAAATAAAGGCAGCTCTTGTCAAAGTTCTTTCATTCACTGCATTTGGACCACCTTTGGACAGAAGAGTGGTGGAAGGGTGAATTCCCCAAGGAAAATCAAGATTGTTGCCAGAAAAAGAAAAATGATGGTTTTTATAATTTTCACCAATATTTCCACTGTAACTCTTAGGTTTGTTCATCCTAAACTTGCACCTCCTAACTGCCCCATTTTCTTTCACCAACATGACAATGTAGGACTTAGACAAAGGATTTATTGTTTTTATTACTTCTGTGCAAACTTCTGCCGGTCTTCCAGGACATTTCATATATAGGACCACTTGATAGTATGGTTTTTTATTTGCTGGACTTAGGTCCAGAACCTTTATCTGCCTCCACTGAATGTGAAGTGTTTACGTAACACTTATTGTACGTAACTACCTGTGAGCCTTTTTCTGCCAGACCGCGTGTTCTCCCTTGAGGTTGGGATTGTGTGTCTTCATCCCAACATATTAACTGCCATATAGCAGCTACTAATTAAATGCCTGTTAAATATGTGCTAAATTAGCAGATACCCCTTTCAATAATACTTGTCACCCGGGGCCTGGTGTGGAGAAAAAGAACAATCGAGTTGAGATTGGCAAACTGGTTGTGGCGAGGTAAGGGGGTGGGGAACAACTGAACATAGAGTTGGATTGTTTTATTGGTGACGTTCAGGAGGAGAAAGACAGGAATGAAAAGAAAATTGAGAAAACAGGTGGTTGTCAAGAAACTAAAAGTTGTGAGCTTGAAAGCGAGGTTTAGTCAGGATGAGTGACAGATGGAAGGGAAGAAGTTGGTAGATTACAGATTTCACAGTTCAGTATTTCCACAGTGAACTGGATTGAACAGTGAGAGAATTGATGCTACAGGGACCTAGGAACAGGGACACAAATTTCAACTGAGGCAAAGAAAATTAGGAGGCAGCATAGCTTAGTTGTTAAAAACTCTGTTTTCAAGACCAGAGTTGGGTGTGTATTTCAGCTCCCTAGCACCTGTGCAAACTCAAAAATTAAAAAAAAAAACACCTCTTCAATCTCAGTTTCCTCATCTATACATGGGGGACAATATCTACCTACAGGGTTCTTGTAAAGATTTGTATTGGACTATGATTAGGTAAAAACTGACTTATTATTACCGTCATTATGGTAGAGCAGATTGAAGAGCTATGAGACCAGAGACCTAGAGTGAGTCAGAATGCCCTGGATGACAGAAGAAGCTGGCCTAGGAAGACAATAAGCTAGGTGCTAAAATCCTCCAAAAATTAGAGGAATAACCCATAATAATAATGGACAGTGAAGCTAAATTGGTATCAGCTGGAGGCATGAGGTTCAAAGAAGTAGCTCTTGGGTGTCTGGCTGGCTCAGTCAATGGGGCCTGTGACTCTTAATTGTGGGGTTGTGAGTTCGAGCCCCACGTTGGGTGTATACGATTACTTAAAAAAGAAGAAAATAGGAGAACATAAGAGACAAAAAGAAGTAGCTCTTGTTGAAAGAAGATAAATTTCCAGAGGCCTGGGAACTACAGTGCAGAGCCAGGAGAATGTGGGCCTTTCTTCACGGCCCAAGGTCAGGTAGAGCATAATTAGCACAAATCCAACTAGTCTCTGGTGTAGTGAGGTGTTGTGACCATCAAAGGAAGGGGGAGGGTGTTGAATGAGGTTGTGGGGCAGCTGGCAGAGTGCTTTCCATGCATTCGGACACCGTTCCTAGGACCTAAGATTGAAGAACTTCACATGAAGGTTGTGGGAAAAGCAAAACCCTTAAAGGATTCAATCCAGTTTCAGTTAAGGAAAGGAAATGGAGGGATGTCCTTTAAAGAGGTGATAATCAGGTACATTTCATGACAAATGCATAATTTCCAACCTTTTAAAATAATTGTCTAGTGATTATTTTCTGTCTCCATTTCCTTTTTTCCTCACTCATCCTGACTCCTCCCTTACCTTTATATTACTCCAGATGGATTTTTCTGGAAGAAGAACGAGAATCGTTCTGTTATCTTGTGTATCCTTTCTCAGACCTTGAGCCTGCCTTGTCCCAACAAATTCTGATCATTCTTTGCCACAGGCTAAATATGTTTCAGAAATCTAGTCCTGAAGAACTTGGAAAAGTTGATCCACTAAATTCCTGATGAGCATTTCCTCAGGTAATTCTGCATTGATTCATGACTCCCAGCTATTATGTTGAAGGAAAAGTCATTGTACCAGAGCAGAAATCAGTTAGCTTCAACAGCCTCAGAAAAACTGAAAGCCACTCTGGAAAGTAGAATCAGGCAACTTGCTCATCCTCCCCTGCTGGTCTTGAATATTATCCTAGCAAAGAATTATTGAAAGCGTCTACTCTTTTCCTTTATGGAAGGCCTACAAATCATTGTTGTCACGTAGTAAACAGACTTCTGCAAACAAAAGCCTTTCTTCTCACATTTAGATCTTCCTCTTTCATTCAAAAGGAGGATTATCTTTAGAACAAAGAACTAGTCATTTTCTTTATATTTTTTTATTATTGAAGTGTGGTTGACATACAGTGTTACATTGGTTTCAGATGTAGGCGTAGTGAATTGACAATTTTGTACGTTACTCAGTGCTCACCACGGTGAGCATAGTCACCATACGTTATTACAATGCTATTGACTATATTCCCTATGCTGTACTTTTCTGTGACTTATTTATTTTATAACCAAAAGTTTGTACCTCTTAATCCCCTTCACCTATTTTGCCCGTCTCCCCTTACCCTTCTCCTCTGGCAACTGCCAACTTGAAGAACTAATCATTTTCCACTTTTAGTTATTGGAGTTCAGAAGTTATACATGTGGTATCAAAAATATCTAAATGTGGATATATTCACTGATTAGACGATAGTGTTTTTTAAGTTTATTTTTATTCGTTTTTGAGAAAGATACAGAAAGGAAAGGGGGGAGGGGTAGAGAGAGGAGAGTGAATACCAAGCAGGCTCCATGCTGTCAGTGCAGAGCCGGATGCAGGGCTTGAACTCATGAGCAGTGAGATGATGACCTGAGCTGAAATCAAGAGTCTGGCTTAACTGACTGAGCCACCAGGTGCCCTTGAGCTTTAGGTTTATGTATTTGTAGGCTAACAACAACAACAACAACAACAGCAACAACAGACTTTAAGTGGCTCTTGCTTATCACTGTGAGAACAAACCTCTTGAGGGCTTATGGGTAGAAAATGGTTCTATGCTTTTGAATCTTTTTGATTTTCTAAGCTTTTGATTCTTACGTGATCGAGGGTAGGATACCACACTAATAGCTAGTTTTGATAGTTATAGTTTTGAGTATGATTACATACTATACTATCCTGATTTTATAGATGAGAACATTGAAACTCTGAAGGTTTAAGTAACTTATCTAAGGTAACACGTATAGTGAGTTGTCAATTCAGAATTCTAACAAAATTGCAAATAGTATATTACATTAAAAATAGTAATGGAAAAACTAAACAAGTTTTAACAGATATTTATCTATATTAATGTTGGTAGACTGGAAAGATTTTTGACAAGGTGGCTGGTTACATTTAAATGATGATATTCCCATTATTATGAAATAATTAGGGAAAAGTGCACTATGACTTCATTTCCAAATAGTTTCTTTCCAAGCTGACATCAAATGAGAAGGATGCATGGGGAAATTCATAACATCAGTGAACAATTTAAATCAAATTAGAATTTAGGAAGCGCACAATTGGTTTAAAGACAAAATTTTTCAAACTGTTTTCATATATCCTCAAGGATTAGACAGAATTAGCATGGGTTTACAGACCAGGCTTTCCAGGGGCATGTTTTCTCACTCAGCCTGTTGGGCTTAGGAGTCCATGATTTCCAGTCTACCCCTGCTGCCCCAGAGCCAGCTCTGACTTCAGGCACCTCCTTCAGTGTAATGTGCAAGCCATTTATTTCCCCAGAGTTTTGTCACCATTATCACCACCGCCATCAACTGTGCCCTTCTCCCAGCCACCTGTCACTCTGAGCTTTAAACCTAACTTGTAGTGTGATCTGTATTGGGAAGCTTGCACAAATGCTTTTAGAGTACCACAATTTTGGGTAATTATTGTTCAAAAATTAAACTCTGATGATTTCGGGTACAGTTTAACAGCAATTACTGAAAAATGAATTCTAAGAAATTTAAAGATGTTATTTTGCACTCCTAACTTAATGGTTACACACATAACTTGTGTAGATTATAGAGCTTTTCAAGATCTATTACTAGTTGCCAGAATCAAAGTTTTCCCTAAAGCAATTAACATGAATTCTGACTCCAATACATTATTGTATTGTTTCTGTGATCTTTCTTGAGCAAGATGAAATATACCACCTGCAGCAATCTCTCTCTTATAACTGCATCTTCTTCAAAGCACAGTGATGTTACAATTCATATAATCTCTCTAGGTATTCTCCTTAGCTCTTCTTTTCAAATGCATCATTAAATCTGATGGGTTGGGTGCATGAGAAAACTTAAGAATGGATCCTTTGTTAGGGCACCTGGGTGGCTCAGTCGGTTAAGTGTCTGACTTTGGCTCAGGTCATGACCTCACAGTTTGTGGGTTCAGCCCTGCATCGGGCTCTTGTGCTGACAGCTCAGAACCTGGAGCCTGCTTCGGATTGTGTCTCCCACTCTCTCTCTGCCCTTCCCCTGCTAGTACTGTGTCTCTTTCTCAAAGATAAATAAAACATTAAAAAAAAAAAGACTGGATCTTATGTTGGTAACTCCTTAGGTGTGAAGATAAAGTTATTACAGGTTATGGCAAAAGCCTGAGGAATCAAGTTTAACTTCTGTTTGGGTTTTATGTCTCTTAAAGGGAAGTGAAACATTCTCTAATTTATTGTTTTGGTTATACAAAAAGATAAATAGTAACTTTCATTAGGTGGAATATTTATTATATTTCCTGACCTGAATTTTCTGTGTTTTGAAAAAAACTCATTCAATGTCAAAGATGGGTTATAGAGAGAGACTGAAGTGAGGGTAACCTGTAAGAGATGACGGCAGGAATTTGATCAAGGACACAGGGTGTGGAGTAGCCAGGATTGTGGTTATTGGATTGCAGTTTGAGCTAGTGTGATGTTGTACACCTTTTCTGAGAACTACATTGCTTAAACTAAAAAAAAAAAAAAAATCCGGGAGGCCTGAGTGGCTCAGCCAATTAAGTGTTTGACTCTTGACTTCGACTCACATCATGATCTCATGGTCGTGAGATTGAGCCCTGTATCGAACTTGGCACTGGGTGTGGAGCCTGCTTAAGGTTCTGTCTCTCTTTCTGTCTCTCCCCTTCCCCACTTATGCATGCTCTCCCTCCCTCTCTCTCTTTTTCAGAAAAAAATCCATTAACAGTCCCACCTCAAATAACTCATTTAAAAAGAATGAGAAAGTTACAAGATATGAATTTGAGTCAAGAAAAATATGCACTTCATTGTTTAGTCTATTCAAAAATGTTTGCCTTTTCAAGTTTTCTTCCTGCATCTCTTGGATATCCTCTGAGTGTAGCGTGTTTTCCACTATGGTGGCTGTGAAAATATCTCCCAGTTCACATGCTATTGCTACAGTATGTCCTCATTACTCCCCATCAGGAGGTGGTGTCACTGTCCCTTCCCCTTGAGACTGGGTGGATCTTTGTTCCTATAATCTGGGGTCAATGTGATGTTGTGGGATTGCCAAGACTAGGCCATAAAAGGAGAGATAGCTTCCTCCTGGCTCTTTCTCTTGGGATACTTGCTCTTGGAATCCAGAGCTATGCTATGAGACTGCATGTTATGAGGACACCTGGGTCACACGCACAAGTCTTGCGTAGGTGGTTCTGGCTCATACGCTTAGCTGCGGTCTTGGCTGACAGTCGGCAAAGACTACCACTCGTGAAGTGGGACTCCTTTGAGATGACATTGATACCAGACACTGTCTGACCGCAACTTGAAGGAAGTCCATGGAGCAAGACTTCGATAGCTTAGTCAACTTAGTTGTCCAGTCACCTCCCAGGACTGGAAGACATAAGAAATAATGGCTACTCTTTGATACTACTATGTTTGGGGTAGTTTGTTGTGCAAGATGATAGACTTGGATCCACTCAAATCAAAAGCATTAAAATAAATGGAGGTGCCTTAATTGTAGAAAATGAATGCATTATTGAAATTAACATTTAAGAATGCTATATATTATATCTAATGAAAATACAGAAGGGGTTGCAGAGCATAAGAAAAACGATGGATGTACTTGAACTTTATCTTCCTACTTAGTAGTTTTCCTTTTCAGTAAATAACTAGGAGTGATAAAACATCTCTAACATTGTACTTCCATCAGCAATCCTTCTTGTCTCCTACTGCACCTGGACTTGGGTTCAAAGTAGGGCAACCATGCATTCCCATTTTTCTGGGACAGCCCCTCTCTGTATCCCTGTCTATATTTGCCTATATCTGTGGTCCCAGGGTTAGTACTACCAACACTTCCATCCTCCATTTTACTCTCAAAAGGGTCCTAAATTGGACAGTAAATTATATGGTCATTGTGGTCTATGGGAACTGACCAAACAGACAGCCACGTAAGGTCATTATTCTCTAAGTATTTCTCACCCGAATTAAAATGATGGTTGATGTGTGAAAATTGCCTTGTGTTGATTAGCCTAGTGAGACCACATCTGCAGATCATGTCTCTGTGGAGGGCACAATGGCTAGACTTTGCTACATCATGGTCAGGGAACCCATGAACATTTGGGTTACATGGTTGTCTATCACAGTCATACTGAATTTAGAAGGGTCGGGCATGCACTGTGATGTTGTGCTTTAATGAAGCATAATTGGAGAAGTGGGCAATAATCAAGGGAATACTAAAGACAGCATGCAAGATCCATTTGTTCCAGGGAAGCTCAGAGCTTCCTACTATAAGGCATTGCTACACATCTTACAATAGACAGTAAAGAAATAGGAAAAATTCTTTAAGTACTAAAGCCCTGAAGTCATCACTTACTACCTAGATTGAATCCTGTCTGGCTAAAGAAAATGGAAATAAATGTCCAAAGTCACGAGAGCTTGCAGAATGTCCGTATTAATCCTGTAGCCTTAGAAAATTCTATACAATGGTGAAATGAAAAGGAACCTCAAAAGTTGTGCAGAATAGTACCCTCTGTTCAGGAAGGGGTCCAGACAGCTCTTTATTCTGCTTTAAACAGTATCCAGGGAAGGAAATTCCACTGTTTTTGTCTTGGCAACCTGTCCCAAGGTCTAAAAATTTTTACAATCAGAAAAGTTCTGTATAGACATACAAATACGTTTTTCAAAATGCTTTCATATATATCATCTCTGGAGTTGGGTAGACAAAACAAACAACGGTTTGAATTTTTAAAATTGAAACTGTGTAGTTAAAACCTATAATAGCTCTAGTTAATTTTAAATCTCTTTCATGACATTCAAGTCTCTCACATTCCTCCTTTTTAACATTTAGACTATTTTGGGTGAATTTTCAAATCAGATACTTTCCTCGACTCTGCTTCTTCCTGGCAAAATGCGCAGAAACCACAGACTATGCTTTCATTAAATGTTTTAATTATTATTTTAATTTAATAGAATTGCCCATTATAATAGGTATATAAAGGCAGGTTAGTGGATTTTATCTTCCACACAAATACATTTATCAATAAGGATATCCTGACCATAGGAAAGGACTCAAATTCATGAGTATTTCCACAAAACTATGTGCAGTTGAAATACCCCCAGCTTTTTTCTGTTCTCAAAGACCACTTCCTTCAAATATTTAAGTAACATCTGGTAGTTTTCAATATAGTTTTAAGCTTTTTAAGCACCCACATTTCTGTAAATGTTCTAACAACAAATATGCTAAAATCACGTGTAAAATTTATATATACACTAGATATACACATGCAATTAAGAATGATGCATATACATATATGTATATTTAGTATATACATGCAGAAGATGTAAGATTGGGAGAACCTGGGTATTAAAAAAAGAAAAGTGAAGTTTACCCTGTTGTCTGTATATGTGCTTTCTTAAAAAAATGACAAAATCTATTGCCCTAGAAAAGCCTCTATTGGTAAGGTTGATCCATATATGCCCGGATCTGTAAACACAAAATATAGAATCAGAAGCATCTGATTTAAACTTTATTATTTTAAGAAAAGCAGTTTCTTATCTTTAGTGTTTTGCCCTATTTTTTTTTTTTTTCAGTCATGTTGAGTAAGTTACACTTTTTCTAATACAGTTCGTGGGCCACCATTATATTAATCCACTTTCAGTTTATTTATATTGGGAGACTGAGAATAAATAATGGAGCTAAGAAAGTGAGGAGTGGGAACCATCAACAGCACAGTGTTGGTAGGGAGAGTGATTTATTTCTCATTGTTAAACATCACTGTTGAAATCTGTCAACCAGCTTGAAGGTCAACTATAAAAGTGTCAATAAATATGAAACCCAGACTTCATGCTGGAGAACAGTAGAGAATAATCAGAAAACATTCATTTCCTTGGCTGAGATAATGAGGCACTCAGAGAGACATAATAGTTTCACCTGATTTTCTTTTATGCAGCTCCAAGTTCAAGGATAACAGTCCTCTCACACTGTGGGAATGATACATGCTTTGTAACAACCTGAGCCTAGGACTGCATAATAGGATTAAAATGGTGTCCACTTTGTTTAGTTGAACAGCATGTACTGAGCTTGCACTGTGAATACAGACCTTTATGCTAGGCTAGGAGAATTTCCTTAAGAACTAAGGGGGAAGGATGAAGTAGGAGGGAAGGGAATCACCCAGGAGACAGTGGAAACCCCACCAGTCCCGAGGGAGGGATGGCACTTGGACCTGGAGGATTCAGAGAAATTCTTGCTCATCTAGCGGAACCATCCCCCACATCCCATACCTCCCTCCTGTCCTGATCATTGTTCTGGCTTTTTTCAAATGAGACTTCAGAGAAATATCAATTTCCTGACTTCCTGCTATTTTCTCTTCCCTTAGCTTTCATAGAAGATTGGAATCAGAGTTAGGCACATACAGATAATTTGAAGGTGTGTGTGTTTGTGTGTATTTGCAGATACATGGATATATATAAATCTGTAATTTCTCCTTTTTACGTGTCAACCATGGCACACACAATTTAATATGGTTTCATTTTTAGAATTTTATTCTTTTTTTTTTTTTAATTTTTTTTTTGAACGTTTATTTATTTTTGGGACAGAGAGAGACAGAGCATGAATGGGGGAGGGGCAGAGAGAGAGGGAGACACAGAATCGGAAACAGGCTCCAGGCTCTGAGCCATCAGCCCAGAGCCCGACGCGGGGCTCGAACTCCGGGACCGCGAGATCGTGACCTGGCCGAAGTCGGACGCTTAACCGACTGCGCCACCCAGGCGCCCCTCATTTTTAGAATTTTATATGACATTTTTTAAGAAAGGAATTTCTTTTTTTTTAAATACTTTTAAAAAATATTCATTTATTTTTGAGAGTGGGGGAGAGAGAGAGCGTGAGTGGGAGAGGCGCGAGAGAGGAGAGAGAGAATCCCAAGCAGGCCTTGCACTGTCGGCACGGAGCCTGAGGCAGGGCTCGAACTCACAAACTGTGAGATCATGACCTGAGTTGAAACCAAGAGCCAGATGCTTAATTGACTGAGCCATCTATGTGCCCCTTTAGTATGACTTCTAGTATAGTAAATTCACAAAACAAAATTGGTTTTTAGGTTTTGCATCCCAAATTTTGGATTTGGAATTTACAGTCACCACAAATCTATCCTCCTTTTACAATAAGGAGGTTTTGTTAAATATATGACTTTTGATATAAATATAAGTCAGAAAAGTATAGACTCTAGGCATTAATTAGTTTTTTAGAAAGCATACATAATAATGTAACTGGTCTCAGGAAACAATAGTCTAGAAAATGTGGTTGCCACACATTAAATCCGCTTGCCCTCCTGGAAATTCACACCGGGTGGATTGCCGCTGAGGCTGTTTTGGTGGCCTGACCTTGACAGAAAACAGACGGGGGTGGTGGGTGGGGTGGGGTTCCTCCATTAGCAGAGCTGGAGTTACTCTCTATGAGAGGTTTTGGGGATTGCATCTGACTCCCTTCTGGTTCAATACAATTTAGAATTCCTTTATAAGGAAGAGAACCTTCAGTCTCATGGTTAGAGGTCGGGCTTTTAGGCCTGATGCACTTTGAAGTGTAAACGTAGTGGCATTATAAAAATAGAAGTTTTCTGAGATCAAATGTTAAAGTTTGACAGTCCTAAGAGGTTTCACTTGCCACTTAACGTGGGAATCCCTCATTTCTTCCAGTAGCAGATCATAACTCAAAGACCCTTTCAAGAATCTGATGAAAAGTACGAACTCTTGTCCCAAACATGTGCACTGTAACACTTTCCATTCAAACATTACTTTTAAATGTATATTGTCATTTATTCATCCATGGGACAAATATTTGTAGTGTATGTACTCCATTGTACCAGGTACTGTCTTAGATATTTGGGAGACAGGAGTGAATCCCTGTCTTCATCGGACTTACAGTCTATTGTTCACATTGTGGGATCTTCCCTGGTCTAAATCTAATGTTTTGAATATTAGAGCTTAAATTATACATGTCCAGAGGAAACCTAGAAAGTAATTGACAGCTGGAACACACCATCCTCACCAAGTTGTGAACTGTAAAAATACGATCTGTGTTACGATCTAGCAGGGGCTCCTTGCTGGATACAAGAGGCCATCTGCTAGTTGGACACACGTTGCCACACTTATTAGTACTCATGCTGTTCAAGTCAAGCATGTTTTCACTGAATGACCCATCTGACAGGACTGGTATGGTAATGTCTTACAGTTTATTGTGAGGATTAATGAGATGCCTTGGATTAAGTCCCCAACACTACTAATCTGGTATGATCCTAATCTTTCCGGGTTGTGAAGTCTCTTTAAATATGGGCTAGCATATTTTTGAAATTAAAAAATATAATTCAAGCTAATGGGTTGAGTAAATAAAGAAAAATAAAGACTGGCGTTGGTGTATGTATGTGTTTGCAGTTTTAAAATTCACTTTCCTTTTTTTGCCAGACAGAAAAAAGGCTAGTTTGGAAGTATGTTTTCTCAAGTTCCACATTTAATTATCATCCCATCCTGTAGGACTTACAGACACTGGATTTTACTTGAAGAATTTTACAATACCAAGATCCTCAGTGAATTAAAAAAAAATCCATTTTGAAATTGGTTGGCCAGACATGTCTTAATGGTCAATTAATTCCTCAGGTGCAATGATATCTTGACTCTGACAGTCTGAGGTGTTCCATAATTGATCACTCAGACATGCCTCATCCTGTTTGGTCCACAGGTTCAGGTTCTTTAAGTTTGAAGAGAAATCTTAGTATTTTAAGAACACTAATTTGTTTGTCTCTTTTAAAAGTTGATGACATGTCCTATGCCCCATCTTTCTGTCATTTCACCATCCATTTCAGGGCTTCGATGCTAGAACAACTTGTAGGAACTCAGTCATTTCAAACACAATGCTTAGATCTGTAGTAAATTGCTTTTGATTGAAGATGACCTCAGTGATAACCTTTCTTCATTGTTTAATATGGCTGCGAAGCTTGATAGAGGAATATAATCTGAAGTTGGTGATTGTCTTATATTCTTACAGTATGTTAGCTAAGATCCTTATTCTGTTGATTTTCCCCTTCATCTTCAATTTGGTATCCTTATTAGATTCTAACCTGTAATACGGCCTAGCTTTTTAAAATATGATTTTCTAAACTTACATCTAGGATGTTACTGACAAGCTAGAATCTATTAAACTGTTTAAGTCAATACAGTCAACCTAAGATTAGGAATTTTTTTCCTCTCTCTCTGTTCTTTACCTAGCACCAGGGCTGACTCTTTGTTGGTGCGACTTTTATAAGTTAACATATGACTGGTCTTGTATAGATTGCCTCGTAACTCCTACCTTAAGAAATATGGCACCACTTTCTACAACTGGCACTCTACAGCCAACACAACACAACTGGCATTGCTCCTGTGGTTAAAATGAGCCCAGAGAACCTTCCCAGGAAGCCCACAATTCTGTGGAAACGAATAGGAAGAAACTCAGGATAAAGAGGCAACATGTTTTATTAGTCCTGGAAAGAAAATACAGAGCCAGAAAACTAAAACTTCTGTAATATGAACATGTGAGAGTTTCACAGTCATACCATTAAATTTTGCACTGGCAGATTGCTTAAGGTGTTGTTACCTGATCAGCATGTGTCTGATAGGTTGGCAACCATGTGCATTCCTTTGAAAATACAGCCCATAAAAATACAAATCTAAGCCCAAGGTGGACCTGACACGGAGGTCTTCTCAAGCCACATGATGGCGGAGAATATTAAGATAGGATGTTTCTGATTCAAGATGAGCCTGACCGTCACAAAACTGCATGGCGATTAAGACCACATTTTTCTAACTTAAACATAATGTTTCGTATTATGCAGCGTCTTACATCATCAAGAATTGAATGCCTGTCATGTGCATGACCAGGACCTATGTGATGGAATAAACTTGTGTGTTTGGGCATTTTGAAAAGGCATTTGTATATTATTGTGCAGCTGTGGCTTTTCTCATTGAATCCGTGTTAGGTCCATTTCTGATGACCAGTTGTGGCTCCTGTCTAAAGCTGCTGTGACTAAGATTTTTGCCCTGGGGCACCTGGGTGGCTCAGTTGGTTAAGCATCCAGCTCTTGATTTCAGCTCAGGTCATGATCTCATTGTTTGTGAGTTTGAGCCTTGCATCGGGCTCTGTGCTGACAGAGTGGAGCCTGCTTGGGATTCTCTTTCTCCCTTTCTCTCTGCCCTTATTCCACTTGTGCACGTGCACTCTCTCTCTTTCTCTCAAAAGAAATAAATAAACTTAAAAAAAAAAAAGATTTTTTGCCTTTTGGTTGGCCCTGAAGATTTTTCTCCAGTGGGACGATATGGTTCCTCAAGGCTGCCACCAAGTGTCCTGTCCCCATTGTAGCTTGTCATCTCTTCACACGCCATGGTAAAGCATTCCCTGTTCTCCAGCTTGGAATCACTTCTCTTCGGTCCACAATAAAACAGCTCATTGGGCCTTGCTCTGCAGCTGATTTTTTGCCCTCTTCAGTGCAGATTGGTTTTACAGCAGTGTACTGAGAATTATATACGTTCTGAGATTCCATTCTTGGTGATTTGGTTTTGTCATTGAATTGTGAAGTTGGAAGTGTGTTTTTAAAATCGTGAATTGTATACGTTCGGAATGTTGTTTTACTTTCTCTGGAAATTTTTAGTTGAAGCTGGGTCATTATCACTGAGCTGCTAGCTGTGATGTTGTGGTTCATCCAAGGATTTCAGCCAGGAGCTGTCTGTCTCTATCTAGGTGCCTGCATGACCCACTGTAGATCTCTGCTCAGTAATCGTTTCAGAAAGGCCTCTGGCTTCCCACCCCGACTCTGAAGCTGGCATTCCTAATCAACCCCATCTTGGGTTATTTTGGACAATAGTACATACTAGAGACCTATGACCTATATGACCTATACATATATTTGCTTATTTGTTTATGGCCCATCTCTAGTGTGTTTAAGGGAAGGGGCTTTGTTTCAGTCTCTGCTCTGTTTCTAGCTCCTAAAACTATGCCTGACAGGTAGTAGGTGCTCAAAAAATACTTACTGATTAAATGAATGAATGATAAAAGGAGCTAATTATTCATACACCCATACTTTAGCCTGGAGTGTGCTACTCTACTGTCTCTTTTGATTCATGCGTTCCTTTGAGGATAAGTGCCTCAGTGAACAGAGGGTAGCTTAAGTAACAGCATTTAATGTTAGCTTCTCAGTCTATAGTCTTGATAGAAATTCAGTTTGGGTGTTTCATTATTGGAGAAATGTGATATATAAAGGGTACCTTTTTCAGATTCATCATCTAATCCAAAATAACTGTTTCAGTAAATTCTATCAATAAATGGACTGACCTGGCCTCTGGGTTAAATTACTTCTTGCCTAACTGGGGTAATTTGTAGGTGTCATGGTGTGTATTCCATCCAGGACTACGGAGATTGAAGCAAGAAGAAATTGGCCTAAACTGAGTGAGTGGATTTTATTAGTCACAGGGATACATTTTCCGAATCTTCATTGTGATTTAAAAAATACAAAGTGCGTAGCAACAGTTGTCATCTGTTGAGTTCTTATTAGAATGTGCCTGACAGTGCAAAGAAGACATTATCTCACGTAAGACTCATGACAGCCAATGAAGGACGTATTTGCAATCCCATTTAACAGATGTGGAAATGCAGTCACAAAGAATGGTATGAAACCTGTACAAGGTTATCAGCTAGGACCTGGAAGAGATGGAATTCAAAATCTGATGCTCTTGACTCCAAATTATGTCTTCCTGGCTTATGTGTGCTCTCCGTTTCTGCTTATGCTGAGGCTGAGTGAATAAAAACCTTGTCTATTTAGGGAGCTCAACACAATGATTAAATTTAATTATCTTGAGAATAGAAAATAATATGGACCGTTTAAATTTTTTAAAAAATAATATTCTTTCCTCAAGGCTTGGTTTCTCCAGACCGCTGTTCTGTTCTAGTATCCTCATAACCTCCCTGCTCTCTCCATGCTCGGGGCAACTTCTGCCTGAGAGACAATGAGCAGAGCAGTTTTCTCAAGAACCATAAGACGCTATAAATTGAAAAGATGACATTCATAGCATAAGTGGAAAGGAGGACGATTCATCTTCTGTTTCAATTTCATGATAATAGACCAAAACCCTTGATGGAAAAGTTTTATCTTAAACTTCTACCGTCCTTATCTTCAGTCTTCCCTCAAAAATAGCTTCCCTCACCTACAGACTTCCCAAACTATTCTGTAAAAAGTAGTCTTTTTTGAAACTCTTGGACTTGAAAATGGTGCTAAAAAAAAAAAAAGGTTATAAACCTGATGCATTAGTAGCCAGTCAGGGGCTTTCATCCATGAACTTGTTCTGGAGGGGGTCATTGGTATTTTAAGTGCTTTTTGATGACGGAAAATAAATGAGACAACGATATGGAAAAATACTGTCAGTGGAAAAAAATACAACTGGTGAATTTGGTTGATCAGTCTGACTTTAACAGAGGCTAAAATCAATCATGATTTTCAAGGCATTCTTCATTAAGTTTTTTTTCTCCTGATATACTTGGCAAAACTGTGGAGGCAGCCGAAAGAGCAGTGGTTGCCAGGGGCAGGAGGGGAGGGAGGAATTGTTGGGCAGAGCAGAGATTTTTAGGGCAGAATACTGGATGTATGATGCTGTAATGATGGGTACGTGTCATTATACATTTGCCCAAATGTATAACGTTAAGAGTGGACTTAGGAGGATAATGATGTGTCTGTGTAGGTTCACAGGTTATAACAAATACACTGGTGGGGGATGCTGATAACGAGGGAGGCTATGTGTGTGTGTGTGGTGGGGGGGATATTATGGGAACTCTCTGTACCTTCCTCTTTTTTTTTTTACATTTATTTATATTTGTTTGAGAGTGAGAGAGAACACAAGCAAGGAGGGTCTCAGAGAGAGGGAGAGAGAATCCCAAGCAGGCTCCACACAGTCAGCGCAGAGCCAGACGCGGGGCTCGAACTCACGAACTGTGAGATCATGACCTAAGCTGAAATCAAAAGTTGGATGCTTAACCGACTGAGCCACCCAGGCGCCCCTTTGTACCTTCCTCTTTATGTTGCTGTGAATGTAGAATTGCTCTAAAAAAGTCTTTAAAAATTATACTTTTCTTTTTCTTGTTATTGAAGAAGGTGGAATAACCGAGAACGATTTCAGTTGGCCGAAAGTTTGCTGAGGACCATTTCCCTCTTGCCATGTGGACGCACTGTAACCTTGTATGTCAGTAGCCTGCCTAGAAGGTTGAAATACTGTCCCGTGGAGGGGTTGTACAATGTTCACTCTAAATCTCAGTGAGACCAATATCTGATAAAGAGATGAACAAATTGGCAAGTGAGATATATGTCTGCTGGAACTGAGGAGAGCTTATTCTAGACAGTACTAAAAAAAGAAATTTCCACAATATGACCAGAAACAAGATAATATCACTGCAAATTTCCCCGGCAGGAATACAAATATGATACATGAGCGGTATTTAAAAAAAATTGTATGTTTATTTATTTTTGAGAGAGAGAGAGAGAGAGAGAGAGAGCGCAAGTGGGGAAGGGACAGAGAGAGAGGGAGACATAGGATCTGAAGCAGGCTCCAGGCTCTGAGCTGTCAGCACAGAGCCTGATGTGGGGCTCAGCCCCATGAACTGTGAGATCATGACCTAAGCTGAAGTTGGATACTTAACCGACTGAGCCACCTGGGTGCCCCATTATTTTAATAGTCAGGTTTAATTTTCCTTACGTTGTTACTATGTTTTGATAATCCTCTTTGTTCTTTTTTTTCAAAAATATTTTTGATATCCTTATGATTAATTTTTGAATCAGCCTGTCACATTCCTTCAAAGATCCCACTGGAGGAGCTCAGTGAGTTAAGTGTCTGATTCTTGATCTTGACTCAGATCATGATCTCATGTTTTGTGGGTTCGGGCCCCACATTGGCCTCTGCGCTGATGGTGGGGAGTCTGCTTGGGATTCTCTGTCTCCCTTGCTCTCTGCCCCTCCCCTGCTGTCTCTCTGTCTCTCTTGAAATGAATAAAAAAACTTAAAAAAAATTAAAAAAATCCTACTGGAATTTGGATTTGGATTATATTAAATTTAAGACTGACTTCTAGAGAATTATAATGAATTTCTTTATTCAGATTATTATTTCTGTCATTTGGGATAATTTTATGGCTTCCTTAAAAAAGTTTTCCATATTTTCAGTTCATTTCTATTTTAGAGAGTTTTAAAACTACTTTTCATTTATTGTCTCATTGCTCTGGAAAAACACTTCATTGCACTGTTTTAATTAAGAAGTGATAGCAAAGAAACCATTGTTGCCTTGTTTATTATTTTTATCAAATATTATGTCCTGTTTACTTTTGGCATTTTGTGGATACCTTTAATTAGTTAATGAAGTTCATGTTTAGCTTTTCCTAAAATAAAACTTGGAAATTGTTGTTGACTTGGTTCATAATAATCTGTTCAGGTTGGTGTTTAAAAAAATTTTTTTTTTTTTACATTTTTTAATGTTTTTGGGAGAGAGAGAAAGCGTGAGTGGGGGAAGAGCAGAGAGAGAGGCAGACACAGAATCCAAAGCAGCTTGAACTCCCGAACCGTGAGATCATGACCTGAGTAAAGCCGGAGGCTTAACTGACTGAGCCACCCAGGTGCCCCCAGGTTGGTGTTTTATAGCTGTATCATTGGCTTTTGATTGCTGTGGCCTCAGGGAGAAACTTTAAGCATTGGGTTCTGTGATCTTTTGAACGTGGTGGATACGCCAGACACTTAGGAGACTGTCGTGCCTCTCCGAGCCTTCCGTGCATATTCTTGGTTCCTCCTTGGGGAAGACACCTGTTTGGCTCTCTTTTGCCCACAAGTAGACATGATGATGGCAAGTTGAACTGCTTGGCTATTTCTACTGAAGTACCCACCTTAATCACCAGAAAGCCCTTGAACCTGACTCTTTAGTAGTCATCATCTTCTATGAGGGCTTGAAATTCTGGTTTTCTTTAATTCTGTTCCATATGTCAGACAAGGAGTGCCTTCAGTGAGTTAAAAATGGGCAAACCCCCCTCCTATTGTCTCCTGTTGTGGATTTGTACATTAAAAAGAAAATCTCTCTTTCTAGGTAGTTAATGGTGGGAGGAGAGATTAGCAGCATGTGCTGTTTGTTTTTGGCTGAGAACCTAGAATTCAGGAGAGCTGTGAGGGTTGTTCCTTTTTTATTTTTTTGACTAGGGGCACAGTGCATGCCCTATAATACAATGGGGGTGACAAATGCCTAGTTGTCCTCTGAGACAACTCTTAAGCATCTTTGTTTGGTCAAAAATCACATCAGCATTGCCTTTTTTTTTTTTTTTTTTTGAAAAAGAGAGAGAGTGAGCGTGCATGCATAGGAGAAGGGCAAAGGGAAAGGGAGAGAGAGAATCTCAAGCAGGCTCCATGCCCAGCCTGGAGCCTGATATGGGGCTTGACCCAATGGCTGTGAGATCATGACCTGAGCTGAAATCGAGAGCCAGATGCACAACCGAATGAGCCACCCAGGCACCCCTTACATTGCTTCCGTTGTCGTTCTGTTAGCTAGAACTCAGTTGTATGTAGTATGACTATAAGAGAAGCTGGGAAATGCAGCCTAGCTGGGTGTCCAGGTAAGAGGATTTTGGTGAATTGCCAGCATTTTTTGTCATAGTGAGTAAGTAGAAGACTCAGAATTTGAACCCAAGTTTCTGCCTACAAAGTCTGTGCTCCTTTCATTATACCATCGTGCCCTTTATTACCTACCAAAAAAATCAGAAATGAGTTTTGGTACAGAATAAATGCTGTTTACTGAGTCTTACCAGTGAGATAATTGTCACGGAGAGACTGACCCAGAGCTCATCATTGCCATCCTTTGTCATTCCCCACCCTGCACATAACTGCCAGTCTCCCTTCCAACTGCCCAAATCCCCAGACCTATGCAATATTTCTATTTTATTTTCAATGCTCCTACATCTAAGACCGAAGTTGGAGCCTTGTCCTAAACCAAGTTCACAAGGATAAGTTTCTCTGTTGGCCTACATTTTAGGTTCTTCATTGCTGTCCCCCGTCAGAAGCCAGATGGACTCCTAGGAGGTCACTCTTTGCCCAAATTGTGATAGGAGGTTGCCAAGACCATATGGAAATAAGCCTCACCCACCATGGTGTGGGCATGGCTCCATTTCAATCTTTCCCTAGTGGACAGGTTTCTAGTCCTTCTTCACGCCTTCTGTGTTATGTTTTGAATAAACTGCTAGACCTTGCTAGACCTTTTACTACACTATTCTTGAAAATAGTCACTCAGTAAAAAAATTCTATAGGTGATTCAGGATGCATGTTATAATGTCAAAAAACAAAAATGGCAAAATAACTAGAAATAACCATTGTATTAACTGAAAAGGCAGCCAAAATTAAAAAATATATATATATTTTAGTAACATAGTAGGAAGTCCTAGAATACAAGAGGATTCTAACTCTGAAAACCTGACCTTAGATGGAGTTTGGAAAAGCTGTTTGATTTTAACTTTGCCAGAATGTACATTATGCCAGCTCTTAAACAGATCACTAAGTGAATGCTTTATTGTCCTCCAAGGTAGCCCCACCATGATCTTTGCTGGCTTTCTTTTTGTTAGTAGAAGATGTACATCATCGGCTACGTTTATGGAGTAGCTGAAGGAAAAATAAGTCTCCATCAGTATATTCTTCTTTGTAAAAATTTTTAATGTTTATTTAATTTTAAAAGAGAGAGAGAAAGAGCACAAATGGGGAGGGGCAGAAAGAGAGGAAGACAGAATTTGAAGTAGGCTCCAGGCTCTGAGCTGTCAGCATGGAGCCTGACACGGGGCTCAGACTCATGAGCCATGAGATCATGACCTGAGCCGAAGTCAGAAGCTTAACCAACTGAGCCACGCAGGTGCCCCTCCATCAGAATATTCTTAAATATTGATAGTTGTAAACTGATATGTTACTAACATATTTTTTAAAATCTTGACTGCCCTTTCAGCCAATCTGATGGTTATTTCTAGTTATTTTTGTAACTAGAAAAAAGTTACAAAAGTAACTTAACAAAAATTTTGGCATTATAACATGCATCCTGAATCTAGAATTTTTTTTGTTGACTATAACACCTGGGGTATGTGAAATGTCTGTAAGATGTGAAAGTTTCCTATTTGTTCTCATTTATTCATTGTCATCATAAAGAAACTCTCATTGAGCAAATAGAAACAGGGAGCAAAAATTGGCCTCAGTTATTATCTCACACAGAATGAGACTGGGAGCATAACAGGGCTAAGTTTATAAATATATGAGTTTCTTTGCAAGTTGGTTTCAACATCTCATCATTTCCTGAGAGCAGTTTAGGACGGCGAATCTCTGGGTTTCTAGGAGCCGCTGCAAATCACCTTGCAAAGCCATGAACAATATGGCCACAAAACTGAGAGCAAAAAGAATCTCAAGTTAACTACTTAGAAGTAAGTCTCTTGTTGAACGTGACTTGGGGTCCATGTTTTATGTTTTTAGACATCCATTTAGGCACTGGTGTGCCACAGCATTGTGCATATTTTTAGTCTAAGCCATGCCTGTGCTACTATTAATTATCATTGGCTGGAGCCCTAATTCTTGCCTGGTAGATTAATAATACCCATTTGTCCTCTGGGTGCTTCCTTTGAGCCAGGTGGCATTTTCCTGCTGTACATGCACCATCAGCCTGTAAGCATGGCTCCATATCCGAGTGATAATTAGTTCAGTTCATTTATGAAGCTGGCTTTGGTGTCATGTGTTAAAGACTTAAAGACGTAGTTGGCTTTGGTGTTCCTTAAAAACAACCCCCCCCCCCCCGCAAACAACAGACGGTTTGTCATACATTATAATCTAAATGTGCTAATAAAGGCAAACATATCTACAGAATTAAGAACATTATCTCGAAATCACAGCTTTATGTATTTTGGTGAGGACACATTATTCAGAAATTCTTTAGTGCTGTTTGAAGAAATTTATAATGCATTTGATATATGTTTAATTCAAACATTCCAAATAGAATGTCAGGGCACTTCAGTTTTTCTCAGTGAAACAGGAACAGGGCTAATACAGTAGTAGTAAAAAGAAGACTGGAAAGAAATATCATGGGGGCACCACGGCTCCACAATATTTAGGCACCAGAGTTATTTGATAGTGTGAAATTGTCAGTCTTAAATTGGTCTTATGTTGTCTCTATGACTTAAAAGATGAATCCTATATTAGCAAATTTAACCATTGAAATCAATCTTTTTTAGCAACTGAGATTGGATGATGAAAGTGTAAAAGTTGATTATATGAGTGGCTGTGATAATAATAATACTTTTTTTTTTGGCCAAAATATACAGTTGTAGTTAGAATTATTGGTGCAAAAAAACGCACGGCATTGGAAAAGTGCGAGTAACTTGTGCTGCTGGAAATAGTTTGCTTTCCTTTCCACTAAACTCTGTTTTTGGGGAATTTTTTTTTTTTAATTTTATCGTAGACAGAGAGAGAGTGTGATCAGGGGAGAGGGGCAGAAGGAGAGAGAGAGAGACAGAGAGAGAGAAAGAGAATCTTAAGCAGACTGCACGCTCGGCGCAGAGCTCAGTGCTGGGCTTGGTTCCACAAGCCTGGGATCATGACCTGAGCCGAAATTGAGTCATATGCTCAACTGACTGAGCCACCCAGGTGCCTCAGGGAATTTTTAATAGTGGAGAATTGCTGTCAGTTGGTGGGTCCAGAAGCACTGAGGAACTCATACACAGCTGAGTGTAGGGGTATGTCAGTCCACAAAGGGAAGAATTGCCATTCATCTTTGGTCGAAGACTCAAACCAATAACACCTATGTATTATAATTGACAGTGGAAATAATTTCTCATTTCACTACTTACTACTCAGATAAATTAGACTTATTCTGGGTTTTATGCTTGTTTAATATTTGTAGAGAAGAGATATTTGATATTGCTTTCTAAACAGTCTAGAAATTACAGAAATATATTCATGAAAACCAGAAATTAAGCAAATGAATATGTTTTATAATCAAAACATAACTCTCAAAGTTATAAACAACTAATATGTGAAGGAAAACTAAGCCTTACTTTTATTTCTTTTTTTTCCTATTATTTAATTAATAATTTCTGATGACTTTTTTACTTAGCTTTATGTATAATTTACATGCAGTATAATTTGCTCTTTTAGTGATGGTTCTGAGTCTGACAAAAGCATACAGACATTTACCACCATAATCAAGGTATCAAACAATCCCATCACACCCCCAAATTCCCTTCTGCTTCTTTGTAATCATCATCTCCCCACTCCTAACCCATGGCAACCACTGATTTGTTTTCTGTCCATGTATATGTATATGTATATGTATATGTATATGTATTGTATATGTATATGTATACATATGTATATATGTATGTATTAAATTAAGACATTAATTTCTTAGAGCAGTTTTAGCTTCACAGCAAAATTGAAGGAAGGTACAGATTTACCATCTACCTTCTGCTGCTACACAGGCATGGCCTTCCATCGTCAACATCCCTCACCAGAGCACTACATGACAAACCTACAGTGACCCGCCATAGCCACCCAAGTCCATAGTTTACATTATGGTTCACTGCTGGTGTGGTGTATCTGTGGTTTTAGACAAACGTATAATGATTTGTATCCATCATTATGATATTGTACAGAATATTTTCACTGCCCTAAATAACCCTCTATGCTCTGCCTATTCACCCCTCTCCCATCCCCCTCAACACCTGATCTGTTGACTGTCTCCATAGTTTGGCCTTTTCTAGAATGTCATATAATGGGAATTAGAGACTTTGTAGCCTTTCCAGATTAGTTTCTTTAACTTAGTACTATGCATTTAAGGTTCTTCCACGTCTTTTCATGGCTTGAAAGCTCATTTCTCTTTAGTGCTGAATAATATTCTGTTGTCTGAATGTGCCATTTATTGATGTATTCATCTGCTGAAAGACATCTTGGCTGCTTCCAAGTTGGGGTGAGTATGAATAAAGCTGCTATAAATATCCATGTGCAGGTTTTTGCACAGACATAAGTTTTCAGGTCCTTTGTGTAAATACCAAAGGGTGCGATTGCTGGATCAAATGGTTTCGTTTTGTGAGAAACTGCCCAACTGTCTTGCAAAGTGGCTGTTCCATTTTGCATTCCCACCAGCAGTGAATGAGAGTAACTGTTGCTCCGCGTCTTTGCCAGCATATGGTGTTGTCAGTGTTTTGGATTTTGGCCATTCTAATAGTGGTATTTTGTTGCTGTTTCAATTTGCATTTGATTGGTGACATATGATGTGAAGCATCTTTTCATATGCTTATTTGCCATCTGTGTATCTTCTTTGGTGAAGTGTCCATTAAGATCTGTAGCCCATTTTTCAATCTCGTTGTTTGTTTTCTGATTGTTGAGTTTTAAGAGTTCTTCATATATTTTTGGTAATAGTCTTCTATCAGATGTGTCTTTTGCAGATATTTTCTCCTGGTTGTGGCTTGTCTTCTCATTCTCTTGTCATTGTCTTTTGCAGAACGGAGGTTTTGAATTTTAATGAAGTCTTGTTTACCAATTATTTCTTTCATAGATTGAGTCTTTGGTGTCTTATCTAAAAGTCATCACCATCCAAGGTCATCTAGGCTTTCTCATATGTTATCATGTAGGAGTTTTACAGTTTTATGTTTGCATTTAGGTCTGTAATTCACTTTGAGTAAGGTCTGTGCTTAGATTGGTTGATCGATTTTACATGCATGTGTGTGTGCTGTGGCTGTCCACATGTTCCAGAATCATACGTTGAAAAGACTGTCTTTGCTTCATTATATTGCTTTTGCTCCTTTGTCAAAGGTCAGTTGACTCTATTTCTGAGCTGTCTATTGTGTTCCATTGATTTAGTTGTTCTTTGTCACCAGTACCATATTGTCTTGACTACTGTAGCATTATAATAAATCTCAAACTTGGATAGTGTCTGTTCTTCAACTTTTTCTTTTTCAGTATTGTGTTGGCTATTCTGAGTCTTTTGCCTCCCCATAGAAACTTTAGATCAATTTGTTGATATCCACGGAAAAACATGCTAGGATTTTGGTTAGGATGACATTGAATCTATGTCCAAATATTTTTGTCATGTAAGTGGAACCATGCAATACTTAGCCTTTTGAATCTGGCTTTTTTTTACTTAGCAAAACACATTAATGATTCATCTATGTTGTTAAGTATATTAGCAATTTGTTTATTTTAATTGCTAAGCAATATTATGTGCATGTAACTCAGTTGTTTATTTGCCATTCATTCACCCATTGAAAGACATTTTTGTTGTTTTTAGTTTTTGGTGATTATGAATAAAGCCACTATAAACATTCATACACAGGTTTTTGAATGGAAGCAAGTTTTTATTTTTCCTATGTAAATATTTAGGAGTAGGATTGCTGTTCATATACAAGTATATAAAAATTATTTTAGGGAGAAAATTTTGCAAAATATACATACATTATAAAAGAGGCTATATTATATACTCTTAAGTTAGTTACTTTAAATATATACTTAAAAATATTTCATTAGTAAAAAAAAAATAAAAATAAAAGTATTTCATTAGTGGGGCGCCTGGGTGGCTCAGTCGGTTAAGCTTCCGACTTCGGCTCAGGTCATGATCTCGCAGTCCGTGAATTCGAGCCCCGTGTCGGGCTCTGTGCTGGCGGCTCAGAGCCTGGAGCCTGCTTCGGATTCTGTGTCTCCCTCTCTCTCTGCCCCTCCCCTGCTTGTGCTCTGTCTCTCTCACTCTCAAAGATGAATAAATGCTAAAAAAAAATTAAAAAAAATTTTTATTAGTAACAAATGTAGCTAATCTGACTCATGCCCGTTGTTCCTTTGTCACATTATGAAGGTTACTCAGGTTAGTTTTACTTTCTAACAGTATTTTTTTCTCTTGATAAATTTCAAGATTAAAATGTTAAAAAAAAATAAAAAAATATGCTTAATTTTAAAAATTTATTGTGATATATATGGTATTACATACTTTTCTTGCCTTGTGGCCTCACATATCAACTCATAATGGAGAGTCAGATGAGATAATGGAAATGCACATTAGATAGTGGGAATACATACAAATAAAATTTCATTTAAGGCCTTATTGAGGCCTCTGCCTACCTACTGTCTTGTCAGGACTACCTGCATATTGACAAGTATCTCGTATTCTCTTCACATGTTTTACATCTTCTGATCAATTCCAGCAGCGAAATAAAAGGGAAGGGTTGGGGCAAGGGGAGAGAGAGAGAAAGAAAGAGAGAAGGAAGAGGGAAGGAAGGTAGAAAGAAGAAAGGAAGGGAGGGAGGGGATAATGGACCTGGATAATCCACAAACTGCACACTCAGTGATTGTCTTAAGTAGAATGACCACTTAACTTATTTTAGTATTTAATTTTTATGAAATGGTAACAATAGGATAGCTAAATTTATATTGATTTATATTTTATTTTTTCTATCCTCCAAGAATTATTAGAGTAGAGGTAATTTCAACTACATTTGTAACAGGTATACTTGAAAGAAGATAGCCTAACAGATAAAATCCACACTGGGATATATTCATCAAATTTGATTTTTTATTTCTTCAGAGCTTTTAACAAATTATAGTAAAATGATAGACTTGTAATTGATTAGTACGAGGTGTAACACAATGAGCACAATAAACTATTTTGAGCTGTAATTATTATAATTAATATTAATAACAGTTATTGTTGTCTTCATTCAAAAATATTCCATCAGTGATTTTGCACAATTCTGTACAAAATAAGCTATAAGCAGCTAAATCTGTAAACAACTAAACACTGCTTAGATGCTTTTGCTTTTATCAAATTTTCTTAGCACAGTGGCATTGTTTTTTTAAAAACTTTTATTAAAGGGGCGCCTGGGTGGCGCAGTCGGTTAAGCGTCCGACTTCAGCCAGGTCACGATCTCGCGGTCCATGAGTTTGAGCCCCGCGTCGGGCTCTGGGCTGATGGCTCAGAGCCTGGAGCTTGTTTCCGATTCTGTGTCTCCCTCTCTCTCTGCCCCTCCCCCGTTCATGCTTTGTCTCTCTTTGTCCCAAAAATAAATAAACGTTGGAAAAAAAAATTTAAAAAAAAATAAAAACTTTTATTAAAGAAGATGTGATATATATATATATATATATATATATATATATATATACATATACATACACACACACAATGGAATACTAGTCAGTGATGAAAAAGAATGAAATTCTGCCTTTTGCAACAATGTAGATGGAACTAGAGGGTATTATGCTAAGGGAAGTGAGGCAGTCAGAGAAAGATGATATCATATGATTTAACTTGTGTGGAGTTGGAGAAACTCAGCAGATGAACATAGGGGAAGAGAAGGAAAAATAAGATTAAAACAGGGAGGCAAACCATAAGAGACTTTAAAAATTTTTTTTAATGTTTATTACTTATTTTTGAGAGAGAGAGGGAGAGAGAGTGCCAGCAGGGGAGGGGCAGAGAGAGAGGGAGACACGGAATCTGAAGCAGTTTCCAGGCTCTGAGCAGTCAGCAAGAGCCC
The DNA here is from genome assembly GCF_016509475.1 of Prionailurus bengalensis. Taxonomy (NCBI): domain Eukaryota; kingdom Metazoa; phylum Chordata; class Mammalia; order Carnivora; family Felidae; genus Prionailurus; species Prionailurus bengalensis. Next base: position 28,064,845 of record NC_057360.1, read on the forward strand.
AACGCGGAGCTCGAACTCACTAACTGCGAGATCATGACCTGACATGAAGTTGGACGGTTAACCGACTGAGTCACCCAGGAGCCCCAAACCATAAGATACTCTTAAATACAGAGAACAAACTGAGGGTGGCTGGAAGGGAGATGGGTGGAGGGATGGGTTAAATGGGTAATGGGCATTAAGGAGGGCACTTTTTGGGATGAGCACTGGGTGTCATATGTAAGAGATGAGTCACAGGTTCTACTCCTGAAGTCAAGACTATACCATATGTTAACTGACTTGAATTTAAATTAAAAACTAAATAAATAAATAAAAATTTTTATTGAAATTAAATGTAAAATACATTTTTTTCACAATAATAGAATTTTCAAGTAAAAAAATGTTAAAATTATACTTTAAAAAATAAAATTAATTAGGGGAACCTGGGTGGCTCAGTTGGTTGAGCTTCTGACTCTTGATTTTGACTTAGGGTTGTGGAATTGAGCCTTGTGTCAGGCTCTGTGCTGAGTATAGAGCTTGCTTGAGATTCTGTCTCTCTCTCTCTGTCTCTCCCTCTTTGCCTCTCCCCCACTCGTGCTTTTTCTCTCCAAAATAAAAAAAATTAATTAAAAATAAAAATGGTAAACATACCAGATTTTGCAAGATAAAGTAACTGTATAAAATTAGAAATTTATGGGAAGCATTCATGCTTCTCATGGTTACCTGCTGTTGATTACCTGCTGTAAGCCAGGTTCTTTTCTAGGCTTTGGGAATGAAGCAGAGAACAAGACTGACAGGACAGGAGTTGGCAAACTGTGTGTGGTGCATGGGATAAATCTGTTCTACCGTCTGTTTTTTTGAATAAAGTTTTATTGGAACACTACCATGACTGTTCATTTATGTATTGTTTGTTGGTTTCTTTCATTCTACAAGGGCAGGGTTAACTAGTTGCAACAGAGACCACATGGCCCACACTACTACAAAATCTATCTGGCCTTTTCTAAAAAATATTTGCCAAACCCTGGACCAGACCATGGAACTTATATTTTAGTTGGGATGAGTTGGGAAGTTGTTGGGGCAGAAAAAATGTGGATAAATAAGATAATATCAGATTGTGTCAGGTGACTTAAATAAAACTAGATAATGTGTTAAAGAGACCAGGGTTTGTTGCTGTATTTGGTTGTTTCCAAGGAGAGGGTGTTAGAGGCAAGATCTAAATGAAGAGGGAGATTCAGGGATGAAATAATCTGGAGGTAATTTGCTTTAGGCAGAGAGAGTAGTAGGTGTAAAGGCCTTGAGGTAAGAACAAATTTGGCATGTTCTATGAACAGAAGTAAGTCAATAAGATAGAGGTAATGAGTCAGAGTCAGAGTCAGAGGGATTGGTAAATTCGGAGGGCTTATCAGGGACTAGAATGCTTCAGGTTGGATAGACCCTGGTAAATAATTTGGGATTTTCTTCTCAGTATCCTGGGAAGGTGCTAGAGCTGTTTTGGCAAGCAGGTGAAACTTATCTGCTTCAGTGCTGACAGTATTTCTAAAACATCAATTATGATAAAATGGCTTTGTAAGGCATTAAGTTGTTTTGGTAAGGAAAATAACTCCAAATCAATGGCTAACATTTATTTAATGGTAAACACTCTAGGTATTGATTACCATTATAGTCAGAGGCAAGGCAATGACATCACCACTTTTATTTAATACTGTTTTGGAAATTCTAGCTAATGTTATAAGCAGATTAAATAAGAGGCAAAAATGCTGGAGGGGTAAATGGAAATTTTATTATTTTATTATTATTATTATATTATTTGCAGATAATATGAAAACTAATCCTAACAAAAACATCAATAATTACAAGAAATATATTGTCATAAAACAATAGTTTCTTCCATATTAGCAACATTCAATTCAAAAGTATAATAGAAAAAATCCTCAAGTACGATAGCAGTAAGAAATATACAGTACTTAGAAATACTTCTGAAAGTACTTAAGAAAGCTAATGAAAAATTTCCAAGTCACATAAAAGAAAGCTTGAGGAGAAAGACAAACCAGATTCCCAGATGGGAAGCCTAAATATGTTAAAACTGAAAAGCTGGCAATTCTTCCTGAATGAAATGATAAATTTAAGGCAATATCAATTAAAGTCACATGGGGACTAATATACAAAGAGCAGTTTCCAAATATTCAGAAAGCCTAGGGGAAAGCACATTCAGCTTCTCTGTCAAACAAAGAAATGTTCACTTCTTGTAAACAGGATATGTTGCCTAATTGCCAAGGACAAGTATGTTAATGCTCATGACTGATGTGGGGAGAGATCAATCCTAAGACCACATTCTAAGGTAAAGAACTACTGGTCATTAGGTGATTGGTTACAGAGAGAAATGCTGTGTGTGAATTTGTTCGTAGAGAAGTATATGGAAATGGTGAGTAGGCCCACAGAGGAGAAAAGTCATTATTGACAAACATTTGAAGTTATAAAAATACCTTTTTAAAAAGGTTTATAAAGCAGCCCCTGACTTACATAGTTATAGACAACAAAGACAAGGTGAGCCCAGGATGGATGAGAAAATTACAGAGAACACATCACTCAAAAAAATTTTTTTTATCGAAGTATTATTTACATGCAATTAAATAGATCCATTTTAAGTATACTAGTAGATAAATTTTGACAAATGTATAACTCCTCCTATAACCACTACACCAGTCAAGGTATACAGCACTTTCCTCACTCCAAAAAGTTCCCTCACGCCCCTTTGAAGTCATTCTTTGCGCCCTGACCCGAGGTAACCATTGATACGCTTTGTGTAATTATAGACTAGATTTACTTTTCCAGAATTTCATGTAAATGGATTAATGAAAATATATATTCCTTTTATCTCATGTCTTTCCATAGCATAATGATTTTGAGAGTTATCCATATTTTTTGCAATATTTGTTCTTTCCTACTTATTGCTGAATAATATTCTATATCAATATGCCACTATTAGTTTATATCCACCCACTTGTTGATTTAGTTTGTTAAAAAATTTTGGATATTATTTAAAAGGCTGCTATGAACATTTGCATAGAAGTATTTGGGTGGACATATGCTTTCATTTCTCTTGATTAAATACATAGGAGTAGGATTCTTGGATCTTAGTAAGTACTTGTTTGAGTTTAAAGCAAACTGCCATCTGTTTTTCAAAGTGGTTCTACTAGTTTACATTCTACATCTTTGACAGTACATCATATTTCAGTCTTTCTATTTTTAGCCATTCTAATGGGAGTATAGTGGTATCTTACTGTGGTTTTAATGTGAATGTCTCTAATGGCTGATGGTATTAATCAGCTATTTATGTGCTTTATTGGCCATTTGTCTCTTTACTGAAGTGTTCAAATCATTTGCCCATTTTAAAATTGATTTGTTTTCTTATTACTGAGTGGTATAGTTTTTCATGTAATCTGCATCACGTCTTTTGCCACATATGCAATATTTTCATTGTCTTAACAGTGTCACTCAGAGAGTAAAAGGTTTAACTTTGATGAAGTCAGTTCTACTTGTCCTTTATGGTTTGTAGTTTCTGTGGTCTAAGAAACCTTTCTCCAAGGTTTTGATTTTCTTTTATGTTTTCTTCTAGAGACTTTATAGTTACAGTTTATATATTAAGAATTGTGAGTCATTTGTTTTAATGTTTGTGTATGGCGTGAGGTAAGGATTGAAGTTCATTTTTTTTTCCTCCAAGAATATCTTACTCTCCAACTATTTATTGGCCAATAATTGAGTTAGGCAGTGAGAGTCAGGGCCATGCTCTTAAGACGATCTCTTAGCCAATGACTCACCAAAGTGACATAGGTATTTCCACTCAACATAAGACTCCACCAATGAAAACCTTTGCTCAGATTTCTGTGCTGGGTTGACAGAGACTGCCAGGTGTATGTTGCGGTTTGATAGCCTCCCCCATTTTGTTCAGTTTTGCATTCTCCTCTTTACTCCTCATTCCTCATTGAATTACTTTGGCACCTTTGTTGAAAATGAATTGAAAACATAAGTGTCGGTCAATTCCTGGACTCAATGATCTTTATGTGTCCCCTTATACTACTATGATACTGTCCTGATTAACATAGCTTTATAATAAGTGTTGGAATAAGGTAGGTTAAGTCTTTTTTCTCTCTTTAAAAGTTGTTTTGTCTATTCTAGGTCTTTTGAATATTCATATAAATTTTAGAATCCATTTTGAAAGTGATTTTTATCCCCTCCCTTTTCTAGGACTTAAGATACCTATCTCTGTGACTGCTTGATAGAGTGTCATATGAGTCTCTGTTCTTTTTATTCAGTCATTTTTCCTTTGTGCTTTATTTTGGGTATTTTCTATTGCTGTATCTTCAGGTTCTCCAATTTTTTTTTCATAGTGTCTAATCTGTTTTCCCCATCCAACTTGTTTATTGTATTTTTTCATCCCTGGAATTTTCATCTGCTTTATTTTTTTATCTTTCACACCTCTCTGTATTATGTTCATGTTTTCTTTTACTAGTTAAGTATATTTATAATAGCTAATTTAATATTTTTGTCTGCGATTTCTATCATTGCCATCATTCCTGGATCTGTCTGTCTTGATTGATTTTTCTCCTGGGTGTGGATGATACATTTTCTATTTCTTATTTCTTAGCTTATCTAGTCATTTTTTCAAATTGCATATTGGATACTGCGAATGTTACATTATTGAGAGCTGAAATTTGTTGTCTTTTTTTATTTATAAGTTTTTATTTAAATTCCAGTTGACATGTAGTACAACATTGGTTTTAGGTGTACAATTTAGTGACTCAACACTTTGATACAACAACCGGTTCTCATCACAAGTGCACTCACCCAGCCCCCCACCCACCTACACTCTGGTAACCATCAGTTCTCTGTAATTAAGAGTCTGTTTCTTGGTTTGCCTCTTGCTCTCTTTTTTCCCCTTTGCTTGTTTGTTTTGTTTCTTAAATTCCACATAGGAGTGAAATCATATGGTATTTGTCTTTCCCTGACTGACTTATTTCCCTCTGCATAATACATTGTCTTTCTTAAAAGTATATTGGACTTTACTATTCAGGCAGTTTAGTTAATTGTGGATCAGCTTGATACTTTCATGTTTTGTTTGGATAGGTTTTTCCTCTAGGGCTAGTTTAGTCTTCCTACTAAGACATAACTCTTCTGGAGTTTGTACTGAATGTTTCAGGGTTCACTGAAAACCCCTCTGCTCAAATTCCTCCCAGCCCTGAGCTGGGATGAGCTTTGCCCATCCTTCTTGAATTTTATTCTACTCATCCATGACTTGGGCTTTAGCAGCAGGCCCAAGGGGAATGCTGTGCAGATTTAGGGAGCATTTTGTTGAGGATGCCTTCCTCCCTGCAAATTCAGTCACTTCAATCTCTTCTTTTCAACCCATTAAGACAATTATTATTATTAAAAATTTTTTAATGTTTATTTTTTTTGAGAGAGAGAGAGACAGAATATGAGCAGAGAAGGGGCAGAGAGGGAGGGAGACACAGAATCTGAAGCAGGCTCCAGGCTCTGAGCTGTCAGCACAGAGCCCGATGCAGGGCTTGAACTCACAAACCACGAGATCATGACCTGAGCTAAAGTGGGAAGCTTAACCGACTGAGGCGCCTAGGTGCCCTGAGACAATTATTTTTTGTATGGGGTACCTCTTCTGGTATTGTGATCCAGGAATAGCTTCCGGGAAGAAAGCTGGGATGATCATAGGGCTCGCCTCACTGGTTTCTTTGTTCTTGTGCTGTCTGTACTACACTGTTCATTGTATGAAAAAGAAAAAGGTTGTTTAACATATTTTGTCTAGTTTTTCAAGTGTTTACATGGGGAAGATTAAATATAATTATAGTCACTTCACATTGGCAGAATCAGAGAGCAACACAGGTTTGTAATGTAGGGTATTAAAATTATTTTTTTTTTGAGCACATACCCTGTAGTGATTCTCCAAGTATGGTCCACAAATTACCTACATCTTTATCTCTTGAGTAATAACCTATTAAATGCAGCTTTTTGGGGTCTACTCCCAAATTGGATCTAGAAATCCAATTTTAAAAGCATCCTACATGGTTCTTAGGTCTGGAAAATTGTGAGCATCCTGGCTTTGGTCTGTCCTTTTATCTTCTGCAATAGAGACGTTTCTCCTATTAACCTATCTTGCTGAGACAAGGGGTGTAGAATAATAGACCTGGACTTCTTTTATTTTTTTATTATTATTATTTTTTATTTTTTTTTAATGAAGTTTATTGTCAAATTGGTTTCCATACAACACCCAGTGCTCATCCTGAAAGGTGCCCTCCTCAATACCCATCACCCACCCCCCATCAACCCTCAGTTTGTTCTCTGGACTTCTTTTAAAGAACTCGGGCCAAGCATAGACATTTGCATAGACAGTAGTGCTCCAAAGATCAAGGCAATGCCTTTATTCCCTAGTACCTTTTAGAGCTTCTTTCTGAACGATGGATACTCAGGCTGTGTTTTAGGTATATAAGTAGCATCCATTCATTTACAAAGGCAGTACATATTCACCAGGATTGCGAGGTCCCTGTGACACCCAAGGAAACTTTCCTCAAGACAGCATGTAAGTGAGTGGCAGCAACTGCTGAGTGACGCACTAAGATGGTTGTAGAAGGTGCCATGTGATGTGTTTTAGGGCTGATGACACAAAAGAGATAGTATAACACCAGTGACGGCAACCACTCAGAAAACAAACTATAATGGCAAAGCTTTCTCTTTTGCACATTCCACTTCCATTTTCTGCTTCTTTTTTCTCAGTTTACCCAGGCATCAAGCTCTAAGCGTGTCATTTAATGAGTTATTGATTCAGAGCACCTAAGTAGGGTACCAGCATTTGAATAGAATACATCCAGAAATAAGGCATTTTCATAACAAAGAAATGACAGTAGAGTTCTCCAGCAGCAGTCACAGGTTTCTGGGGTGACAGGTTTCATCTGTGAGTGAGTGAGTGTGTGTGTGTGTGTGTGTGTGTGTGCACGTGTGCACCCATGTACACATGAGTTCCAGAGATACTTGGCCTCCTTAGAGGCAACTCATGATAATTACATGTATTATTAGGTGTAGTCACACCATAGAACACTAAACAGTTGTTAAAAAGAATGAAGTACATTTACACTTGTGTGTTTGTGTATAAATAAATAATAGCAATAATAGATTAGTATATATAGAGAGAAAAGATGAAGGCATATAATATGTTACATTATATTAACAGTAATTGTCTCCATAATTGCTTAAGTGTTTCCATACCTACCATATATTCAATTAAGAGAGAAGATGCCTTTTATTTGAAGAATGTGAAGCTGAAGAATATATGTTATATTTTGGTTTTATAGACATCGATTGTCTTGCCCCCAAGCAACTCAGGGAAGTGTCGCAGAGAAAGAGAGATGAAAAACTCAGTGAGCTGAGCTGTGAGGGAGTAAGGAGAAGAGTGTGTGTGAAGCACGTCACATGGCTCACTTCATCTAATCCTCGAGTCCACTATGGGAGGACACTTAATGTTTCTGAGCCTCTGTGTCCTCCTTTGTAAAATGGGTGTGATAACTGTCCAACTAACGGGCTTACTAGGGGGATTAAATGGCATGACGGGTCTAAGACACTTACCATTGTATTTGGGATGCAGTAGGACTTAGTGCTTATTAGTTGTGGTTATTTTCCTCATGCCCATTTTAGAGATGTCGAACTGAATCTGAAACTCGCCCAAGGTCCAGGAACGAAGTGGCAGAGCTGATATCCAAATCTGGGCTTGTCTGTTTCGAAATCTGTTCTAGTATTCATGTGAAAGAGCTACATTTTGGGGTCTGTTTAAACTGCCAGAGCATTCTACCAGTCTTGATGATTGTATTTAAGGTGGAGTTGCACAAACATGCCTCATTCAGACCAATTATTATAGTAGACAGACGTGTTGGTGATGCATGCATTGTTAGAGGCATTGTTAGAGACATCAACAAGAACAGGTAACATTTTCTAAAGACAAGACCACATTCCATAGGTAGAATTTTTAAGTTGGAATGCATTTTTCTTTTAATAATACCCGACCGGGCCTAGAGTGTGAGCACCTTGTGTTCAATACTAGCAGGAGAGAACCGCATGTTGCCCCCGCAGTGACTTTGGCCTCAAAGTGGCAGATGGCTCAGTCCAGGACTCCGACTCCCTGACGTCGTCTCCTGCCTTCCTGGCACAGTAACTTTGCCACTGTAACGGGAGCTGCTCCAAACAAAGCTTGTGATGAGGTGGAGCAGGGCGATGTGTTACCTTTGCTGCTGCTAATTTGTAAGGAAAAATCAACACACGGCATCACCGGGGAAGATATTCTGGGACCTTAAGATGGAACCAAAGAGACAGAAGCAAAGATGGAGAGGGTGCATGTCTTTGGTCAGAGGTCAGTGATGTTGCAAGCTGGGCAGCCTGGCCAGGAAGCATTGTTTAAACAGGCAAGGCCGTCGTCATTTGTGCTTTGATGGAAAATGCAGAGCCACAGAGTGGCGGAGGGTGGTGCCGAGTCCAGCTCAGCTTGTCCTAAACCAAATTGATTTTCTGGCTCTGTGTGCTGGCGAGAAACTCCTGGTTTAGTTCTATGAGCTGAAACAATGTCCCCGGAAGGAGTAGGGGGTGAGAAATGAGGGTGTATTGAAAGGGTAGCAAGAAGGGGCTCCTAAAAGAGGTATTTTAGAATCAGGCACATATACCTGGCATAGAATGAGAGTCATGATGGGAAGAGAAGCTTCACTGGACTCTAACCCAGAAGCCAGAGGGGATTAGTTCAACCTGTTCATCTCCCCTGTCTGGCACCACCATCTGCTCTGAGCCAAACATGCTGTAGGGCACAGTGGTTGGTATATCACTTGGTATTCACCTGTCCATAGCTAACAGGAGGGAATTTGAGGCAGGAAGCAAATTCTTGAATTTCAGTCACCCATTTAAGTCTGGCTTCTGTTCTATCAAATCTCTGAACAGAGGGAAATCTTGAACTTGTAAAAATGGCAGGGGAGTGTCCATTCACTTAACCACAGAGGAGGAGCCTGGTTCTCTCATCTCCAGGTGGGATCCATATTAAAGGACAGACTTTTGCGCCACGCAGCTTTCCCTAAACATGGTCAGCAGGATGATATTTCCCTGACATTTTCCCCCTTTGTTCCTGAGGGGTTGTGGAAATAAAAAGGAAAATCGGAAGAATGTATAAGTAGAGAAGTGTGTTTTCAGTAGGGCCTGGAATTTTCTGGAGTATGCAGCTGTCGCCACTCTGTAACCACATAAGATTTGATTACTCGTTGCTAGGGACCGAATGGGTTCCTCCAGAATTCATAACTGAAGCCTACTCTGCAGTGTGCGAGTATTAAGAAGCAAGGCCTTTGGGAGGTGATTAGGTTGAGGGTGGAGCCCTCAGGAATGGGATTAGTGCCCTTATAAAACACATTCCAGAGAGCTCCCTTGCTCCTTCTGTCATGTGAGGATACAGTGAGGATATGGCTTTTTGCAACCTTAGTAGAGGACCCTTACCAGAACCCAACTATGCTGGCATCCCAATCTCAGACTTTTAGCCTCCAGAATGGTGAGAAATCAGTTTCTATTGTTTATAAGCCAGCCAGTCTTTGGTATTCTGGCAGCCCAAACTAACTACAGAGCTCTTACTTATTTAGTAATTTTTTTATTATTTATTTATTTTTGAGAGACAGAGAGACAGCATGAGCGGGAGAGGGGCAGAGAGAAAAAGATGCAGAATCCGAAGCAGGCTGACAGCTCAGAGCTTGATGTGGGACTTGAACTCACGAACCGTGAGTTCATGACCCGAGCTGAATTGGGACGCTTAACTGACTGAGTCACCCAGGCGCCCCATAACTACTCTTATTATGCCAACACAATAATCAAATGATCTGAGGAGGGTGCCAGATAGTTTTACTTCTATGTATTTTTACGTCGTATAATAAATATGTATTTGTTATATAAGTAAATAAATGAAGACCCCCCAAAATAATTTGTACTGAGTGGTAGCTATAAAGAGCACAAAGAACCAGTGAGTGGTTTTCTGTATCTTCTGGGCCTTAGGAGAATATGTGTGAAGACCTATTTCCTGCCCTCCATCCCCCGTCACATATCAACACGCTGTTCCCAGTCAGGTCTCAGAGAGTGCACTTGTGCAAACAGGAGAGTGGGAAGGAATGTTTGAGAATGTCTTTCTGCCTCCCCTTTGTTCCAGTGAACAAAATCTTTGCTAGAATGCACATGTATTCCTCAGATGGTCATTCTGGAAGAGAAGAAGCACTATGCAGGAAGCAGCAAGCATTTTGCTTAGACATCTTAACACAATTTTATAATTATTTACTAAGTAGCATCCTTGAGTAATATAACAATGTGATTGTCTTTCAGTAGTTAAGTGAGGAACCAGGCAGGCGTGCTGGCAGCCTGGTCCAAACCACAGAGCAAGAACATGACGGAGATAGTATTCAGCTTGTAAAAGATTCTTGCTGTGAAAAATCAGTATGCTTATGCGTATGCATATGGATTAATCTTGATTAGTTTTCAAAGAGTAAACTCAGAGATCAAGCACTATAGCTTGTCTGTATTATTTGTGTATTATAAACTTTTTGGTGCCTTGAACCATCAAAAGTAGTTGATAAAAACACGAGTTCTTACACCATCTTAAGAAACTTAACCTGTGAAAAATTAAGCTAGTTGTTTGTTTCTGAGACTCTTTTAGGACATTACAGATGTATGTTCCTATTTTAAATTAATAGAAAAAAAGCTTTTTATAACCTCCAAATCCTAGGTTTTATGGCTACTTTGATCCAATTTCCTTTAGGAAAACAACATTGCTATTGCTGGAAATTAACAAGTAGATGAATCCATTAAAAATCTTTCCATTAAGCGGAAGGAAATTGTTTTTCTATTACACACAAATAACTATAACATAAATCACTGTTTAGTCTTCCTCACTAGTGGCTCAGAGGGAACAACATCATCCCTCTTCTGCTTTCTCAGGTAACAGCTTGAAACTTTCCATTTTTACCAGGACTGCAGAGAAAGACTTTACTCTATAAGGTTCTGGGAGAATCAATGTGGAAGAATTCGTTTTGAAGAACTCCTTAGAGACTGACTATTCATCATTGTCAGCCAATGGAAACTCATTTGATTCTTTAGAAATATGTATTTATTGTCTTGACTCTAGTGCTCCAGCGGGCAGTTTGTGGTAAAAGACAAACTAGTGGGCGTCTAAGAGAACAAGGAATGGTACAAGCCCATGCATTAATGCATTATTTTTATCTGGCTTTAGAAACGATTTACCATTCCATTTGATTTTTCCTTTGGGAAATTGGAAAAATGCTTCCACTGGCTTCTGGCACAGTTCTTGTTCACTTCAAGGACGACCATCTCAGGAACACACCTGCACTTTAGCAAAGATTTTGTTCACCGGAACAAAGGGGAGGCGGAAAGACATTCTGAAACATTCCAAACTGCTTGGACCATGCCATGTATAACAGACCTTCTTGTGTGTTAGATCATTCTAATCAGAATGTCTGCTAATGCCTTTTGTGAACAGGAACCTTTGTAACTTTAGCAAGAGGGTAATAATGACATCAACAGCTTTTACTAGACCTCAAAAATATATAATTGTCAGCAGCTTGACAATTTTTTTATATCAGTAACAAGATGGGTATTTTTTGGTAAATAAATACAGGAAACTGCTTTTATAGTTATCTGCAAAACAAGAATCAAGAACAGCAGAGATTTGCAAACCATTTTGTTTTTGGAGCTGGAGTTTTAGCTTTATGTACAAAGGTCATGCAAAACAAAGCAAGCTAACAGCAAAATGCACACAGAACAAAAATGCACATTTTTACTGGAGAGAGTTGTCAAGAACTGTGAAGGGTCTGAGATTTTACTCTACTTATAAGCTCACAAATTGACCTGGTACAGCTCCATGGATGCTGGCAGAAGACATAAGACTCCTGGGTCAGAGATGAAATCCCCTTTATTACTCATAGCAGTAGCAGTAGCCAAGGTATCTGCATTTTTGTGCTGATTTCCTGAGGCCCTATTCCCATAGAGTAATGTGAAGAGAGCCAAATGACACGTACACATCCAGTTGGTTGCATTATAGGAGAGGAATCCTAAACTTTAGGCCCTTGAATCTTTTAGAAAAGGCAGTAAGGATGCTTCACTTTTGATCTCAAGTTAGATACTACCTTAAAAATTTTTTTTAAATGCTTTTATTTATTTTTGAGAGACAGAGAGAGACAGAGCACAAGCAGGGAAGGGGCAGAGACACACACACACACACACACACACACACACACAGAATTCGAAGCAGGTTCCAGGTTCTGAGCTGTCAGCACAGAGCCCAACGCCGGGCTTGAACCCACAAACTGTGAGATCATGACCTGGGTCGATGTTGGTTGCTTAACGGACTCAGTCACCCAGGCGCCCCAGATACTACCTTTATTAATGCTGAATATTAGTCATGCCTGCCCTTTGCTTCAGAGCGTTATCTCTATCTTATTAGGCTGTGAGCAAAACTTTGCTTAGCTCTGGAGGAAGACATTATCTCTACCTTCCAAGGTTGTTTGCTAGACAAAGATCTTGAAATAATAGTCTAGAATAAAGGGCAGACAGCAAGTCACTTGTAAGGTGTATAGAAATGTGGAAGATGGGGCGTGGGGTGGATTTTGGCAAGATGGTAGTGTAGGAAGATCCTGAACTCACCTCTGTCCCTGGACACACTAGATCTACAGCTACATATGGTCATTTCCCTCTGAAAAATATATGAGAACTAGGTGAACTGCTTTTGCAAAACAGAGGATAAAAAGACCACACCGAGAGGGATGGGAACAAGAGAGACTGGGGCAGGCCTTTCTGAGTTCCATGGGAATGTAACAATTGGAAAGACAGTTCTTGACAGGCCACGATATGGCCCTGCACGGAAGTGGACTGAAACACAACCCAGTCTTCTTGTGAAAAAGGCCTGTTTACTAAGCCTGGCACTTTGGCTTGAGGGATAGGCTTCAGGTTTTCCACACAATGAGAGGCTACAGAGACACCCCCAGGGAATGTTAGCAGGAAAACGCTATTCATGATACCCTCTTGGCCACAGCTCAGCAAAACCTCTCAGAAATGAGCTTATGTACTTGTCAGGAGCCCTGATTTTTGAAACTGCCACGCAAGGGGATGCTCTCAGATCTCCTGGTCTGGAGGCCAGTAGGGATCATAATTGTGGTCTCACAGGCCTGAATATACACTAAAACCTTGGTTTGCAAGCATAATTCGTTCCAGAAACATGCTTGTAATCCAAAGCACTTGTATATTAAAGCAAATTTCCCTATAAGAGATAATGGAAACACATGATTCATTCCACAACTCAAAAATATTCATATAAAAATGATTACAATACTGTAATACAATACAAAATAATAAAGAAAATACAAAATATAAAGAAAAATAAATTAACTTGCACTTACCTTTGAAAACCTTTGTGGCTGGTGTGAGGGAGAGAAGAGAAAGAAGAGTTATTGGGTAGGATAACTTTCATTATCACTAATGGAATCACTGATACCTATTGACTCAATGGAATTTTTTTCTTTTTGTGCAACTTTAACAAGGAACCAATCCAATGACACTTGCTCCTGCCTCCTTTTGAGGATTTTGCGGAAATGTGACGTTGCATGGTCGTTAAGCAGATTCATCACTTACACTGCTACAGCCTTATTTGGGTGGTGTTTTTATACAAAATTCTGCACTGTTTCCCACATCTTACACATCTCCCTAATCTCATTTGAAGTGAGGGATTTCTCTGCCTTTTTCTCCTCCTCCTTTGTAGATGAGATGCAGATATAGTCTTCTTATAAAATCTTGCAGTTTCAGCCACTCGCATACCTCATTCATACTTCTCAGTGATTTCCTTCTTAACTTCCTCTGTAATCATCTCCTCCTTACTGCCTTTCTTTTCAACCTTTTTCTGTTTGGGGGCCATTGTATATGCTTGCACAGATGTTGACTACAGTACGGTATTAATAAACTTGTCGTTTACTGTATTGAATGTAACAGGCAATAAGGCAGCAGAGGAAAGGGTCTCTATCTGTAGGCAGCCTGATCTAGGATGAAGCAAAGCATTCCTAAGCCTTGTATGGAAAAGCAGAGGACTGTCCATAGGTGCTTTGAAGTGACAAAAAATACACTCACGCCAGTTGTGGGCACCTTCCAACGTTCTGAAAAATCACTGATTTCTGCCAAACACCACGGCTTGAGAGAAGATCACCCACAATGCCACAGCAAGTGAGAGAGAGAGAGACAGAGAGAGAGAGAGGAACCATTGGCTCAGTTGTGAATATATAACATTTGGCATCATGTACTACTCGTAAGACATTGCTCGTTTATCAAGTTAAAATTTTTAGCAATGCTTGCTTCTTTTTGGAATACTTGCAGAATAAGTTACTCACAATCCAGGGTTTTACTGTATTTGCATATTTTAAAAGCTTCTGCCTGAGGGTAAGTTTTCCAGTTAGTATGAAATTGGGTGCTAAATAAGATTCCTCACATCGGAACACTGACATAACCTGGCACATCCTCAACAGTGATTTATTCTATTGATAATAGAATTCTTGGGGCACCTGGGTGACTCAGTCGGTTGGGCGACTGACTTTAGCTCGGGGTCATGATCTGATGGTCTGTGGGTTTTAACCCCACGTCAGGCTCTGTGTTGACAGCTCCAAGCCTGGAGCCTGCTTTGGATCCTGTGTCTCCCTCTCACTCTTCTCATCCCCTCCTTGTGTTCTGTCTATCAAAAATAAATAAACAGGGGCGCCTGGGTGGCGCAGTCGGTTAAGCGTCCGACTTCAGCCAGGTCACGATCTCGTGGTCCGTGAGTTCGAGCCCTGCGTCAGGCTCTGGGCTGATGGCTCAGAGCCTGGAGCCTGTTTCCGATTCTGTGTCTCCCTCTCTCTCTGCCCCTCCCCCGTTCATGCTCTGTCTCTCTCTGTCCCAAAAATAAATAAACGTTGAAAAAAAATTAAAAAAAAAAAACATTGAAAAAAATGAAAAAAAAAAAAAAAAGAATCCTTGATAGAATAAATCAGGCTGTTTGTATGATACAAAGTTTGGAGAGATAACCAAGAGCTAGGGTGAGGTTTAAAGAAGTTTCATCATCTATTAAATACCACTCATTCAAGACTGAGAGAGGTAACTGTTTCACTTAACACATAGAAGCAAACACAGAGTAAAGCAAAATAAGGAAACGGAGAAATTCATTCCAAACAAACAAAGATAAAACCTCAGAAATAGACCTTAATGATATGGAGATAAGTAATCTATCTTACAAAGAATTCAAAATAATGGTCATAAAGATGTTAACTGAACTTGGGATAAGAATGGATAAACACTGTGAGATCTTCAACAAAGAAATAGGAAATATAAGAAAGTACCAAACTGAAGTCACAGAACTGAAGAATGAATTCACTGAACTGAAAAAAATGCTGAGGTTGGGGGTGGTTTTCAACAGCACACTAGATTAAACAGAAAAATAGATCAGTGAGCTGGAAGACAAAGCAATGGAGCTCACCTATACAGAACAGGAAAAAGAAAAATGAATTAAAAAAATAAAGATAACTTAAAGGATCTGTAGGACAACATCAAGTGGAATATAATTTGTGTTACAGGGGGTCCCAGGAGCAAAGAGAGAGAAAAGGGCAGAAAGCGTATTTGAAGAAATAATGGCTGAAAACTTCTCTAACCTAGGGAAGGAGATAGACAATTGGGTACAGCGTTCCAAATAAGATGAGCCCAAAGCAATCCACACTAAGACACAATATAAATAAGATGTCAAAAGTTAAATATAAAGAAAGATCCCTTTTTTAATATTTGTTTTTGAGAGAGAGAGATTGGGAGAGAGGGAAGAGGAGGAGACAGAGGATCTGAGTGAGCTTTGTGCTGACAGCAAAGAGCCTCAAGTGGGGCTTAAACTCATGAGCCATGAGATCATGACCTGAGCTGAAGTCACTTAACCAACTGAACTACCCAGGTGCCCCTAAAGAAAAATTCTTAAAAGCAGCAAGAGAAAAACAAATTGTTACATAGAACAAATTGTTACATACAGGGGAAACTCCATAAGGCTACCGGCAGATTTCTCAGCAGAAACTTTGCATGGCAGAAGAGAATGACATGATAAATACAAAGTGCGTTAAGGAAAAAGCTTCCAACCCAACCCCAAATACTCTACCTGATGTGATATTGTGTGTGTGTGTGTGTGGTAAGTGAAATGAGTCAGATTGAAAAAACAAATACATATGATTTCACTCATATATGGAGTTCAAAAAACAAATGAATAAATAAACAAAATTTATTTCCCTATAAATACAGAGGAAAAACTGATGGCTCACCTCTGTGAAGGTGGGGTGTGGGGATGGGCAAAATGGGTAAAGGGGAGTGGGACATATAAGTTTCCAATTATGAAATGAATAAGGCATTGGAATAAAAGATACAACATAGTGAATATGGACAGTGTTATTGTGATAGCATTGTATGGGGACAGATGCAGCTATGCTTGATGTGAGCATAGCAGAACATGTAGAGAAGTTGCATCATTATGTTGTATACTTGAAACTAATGTAACATTGTGTGCCAACTATACTCAAATAAAAAAATAAAAACAAAAAACAAAAATATTCTATCTGGCAAGATTATCATTCAGAATGAAGGTGAGATAAAGAATTTTTCAGACAAGCAGAAGCTAAAGGAGTTTATCACCACTAAACTGGCCTTAAAGGAAGTGTTAAGGGGACATCTTTAAAAACTTTTTTTTAGTATTTATTTATTTTGAGAGAGAGAGAGCGAGCATGAGCAGAGGAGGGGCAGAGAGAGAGGGAGAGAGAGAGAATCCCAAGCAGGCTCTGTGCTGTCAGCACAGAGCCCCATGTGGGGCTCAATCTCACAAACTATGAAACCATGACCTGAGCCGAAATCAAGAGTCAGATGCTTAACTGACTGAGCCAGCCAGGCACCCCAAAGGGACATCTTTAAGCTGAAAATAAATCCCTAATTAACAGCACAAAAATATACAAAAGTAAAAATCTCACTGGAAAAGGTAAATTTAAAGTAAAAGTGGTAGATTAATCACTATAAAGCTACTATGAAAGTTAAAAGGCAATAGTAGTAAATTAACTAAAATTAAGATAATTATTAAAGGATACATAAAATATAAAATGTGAAAACAAAAACAAAAAATATGGGAGAGGGTAATAAAAATGTAGAGTTTTGGAATGTGTTCAAATTGAAGTTACTACCAACTTAAAAATAAGACTGTTATTTACACAGGATGATATATGTGAACCTCACAGTAACCACAAAACAGACACTTCTGGTAAATGCACAAAGAGAGTGAGAAAGGTATCTAACCATAAGGTTAAAGAAAATCATCAAACTATAAGGGGAGAGAGAAAGGGTAGAAGAAAGGAACAGAAAGCAACTATAAAAACAACCAGAAAACAATTAACAAAATGAGAATCAATATATACCTATCAATATTCACTTTAAATATGAATGGACTAAATTCTCTCATCAAAAGAGTGGCTGGGGGCATGTGGGTGCCTCAGTCTGTTAAGCATCCAACTTGGGCTCAGGTCATGATCTCACGGTTTGTGAGTTCGAGCCCCATGTCGGGCTCTGTGCTGACAGCTCGGAGCCTGGAGTCTGCTTTGGATTCTGTGTCTCCGTCTCTCTCTGCCCCTCCCCCACTTGTGCTCTGTCTCTCTCTGTCTATCAAAAATAAATAAAATGTAAAAAAAAAAATTTAAAGAGTGGCTGAACTGCTAAAAATACACACAACGTGTCTATATACTGCCTATAAGAGACTCACTTCAAAAGGATACACATAGACTGAAAATGAAGGGATGGAAAAAGATGTTCATGCAAATGTAAATGAGAAGAAAGCTGGTATAGCTATCCTCATATCAGACAAAAGAGTTTAAAACAAAGACTATAATAAAAGACAGAGGGGCACAGGGGACAATCAAGAAGATATTTATAAATATATAGGCACCAAACATAGGAGCACCAACATGTACCAAGCAAATATTAACAGACCTAAAGGGAAAATTGACAGCAAAATAATAACAGGGACTTTAAGACCCTACTTATATCAAGGCTAGATCATCCAACTCAGTAAGGAAACATAGGTCTTAAATGACACATTAAACCAAATGGATTTAAATTTTATTCTTTTAATACTTATTTATTTATTTATTTTTTTAAATATTTTTTTTCAACGTTTATTTATTTTTGGGACAGAGAGAGACAGAGCATGAACGGGGGAGGGGCAGAGAGAGAGGGAGACACAGAATCAGAAACAGGCTCCAGGCTCTGAGCCATCAGCCCAGAGCCTGACGCGGGGCTCGAACTCACGGACCGCGAGATCATGACCTGGCTGAAGTCGGACGCTTAACCGACCGCGCCACCCAGGCGCCCCAATATTTATTTATTTTTGAGAGAGAGAGAGAGAGAGAGAGCGAGCATGAGTGGGAGAGGGGCAGAGAGGGTGATTCAGAATCCAAAGCAGGCTCCAGGCTCCAAGCTGTTGTCACAGAGCCCAACGTGAGGCTTGATCTCCTGTACTGCGAGAGCGTGACTTGAGCCAAACTCGGAGGCCTAACTGACTGAGCCATCCAGGTGCCCCTAGACCAAATGGATTTAATAGATATATAGAGAAAACAAAAAATTTTATCCCCCAAATTACAGGATGCATTAAAAGCGGTTCTAAGAGGGTTCATAGCAATGTAGGCCTACTTCAAGAGACAAGAAATGAGAAATCTCAATTTAACTTTACATCTAAAGGAACTAGAAAAAGAGGAATAAAGGAAATAATAAAGCTTAGAAAAGGAATAAATAAAGATTTAAAAACAATGGAAAAGATCAATACAACCAAGAGCTGATTTTTTTGAAGAGATTAAAAAAATTGACAAAGCTTCAGCTATACTCAAGAAAAAAAGAGGGCTCAAATTTAAAAATTCAGATAGGAAAGAGAAGTTACAACTGATACCATAGATATAGAAAAGATTGTAAGAGACTACCATGAACAATTATACAATGATGAAATTGGACAATCTAGAAAATGGATCAAGTCCTAGAAACTTTTAATCTTCCAAGACTGAATCATGAAAAAATAGAAAATCTGAATAAACAGATTACTAGTAAGGAAATTGAATCAGTAGTAAAAAACTTCCCAACAAACAAAAGTCTAGGGCCAGATGGCTTCACTGGTGAATTCTACCATTCAAAGAAGATTTAATACCTATCTTTCTTAAATTCTTCTAAAAATCTGAAGACCAGGAAATACTCCCAGACTCATTTTATGAGGGTATCCTTACCCTGATAGCAAACCCAAACAAGGACACCACACACATGTGCACACAAATTATAAGCCAATAACATAGATGGAAAAATCCTCAACAAAATATTACCAAACCAAATTGAACAATACATTAAATGAATCACTGACCATAGCAAGTGGGATATATTCCAGGGATGCAAGGATGGTTCAATATCCACAAATCAATTAATGTGATATACCACATAAAACAAAATGAAGGATAAAAATAGTTGCAGAAAAAACTTTTGACAAAATTCAACATGCACTTATGGTAAAAACTCTCAACAAAGTGAGTAAAAGTGAGTATATAGAAAACATACCTCTACATAATAAGGGGGATATATGACAAACCCACAGCCAATATTATACTCAACAGTGAAAAGGTGAAAGCTTTTTTTTCTAAGAGCAGAAACAAGACAAAGATGTCCACTCTCATCGCTTTTAAGCAATTTTAATTCCGGTATAGTTAACAAGAGGTATATTAGTTTCAGAGTTACAATATAGTGATTCAACAATTCTCTTCAACATCCAGTGCTTACATCACAATAAATGTACTCTTAATCCCCTTCAACCATTTCACCCATACTCTTAGGCACCTCCCCTCTGGTAACCATCAGTTCTCTATAGTTAAGAGTCTGTTTTTGGTTTGTCTCTTTTTTTTTCCTCCCTGTGATTTGTTGTTGTTTGTTTGTTTGTTTGTTTCTTAAATACCACATGTGAGTGAAATCATACAGTATTTCTCTTTCTCTGACTAACTTATTTTGCTTAGCATCATACCTTCTAGATCTATGCATATTGTTGCAAATGGCAAGGTTTCATTCTTTTTCATGGCTGAATAATATCCCATCGTATATATTTATACCAGTTCTTCTTTGCTTATTTGTCTATTGACAGGCAGTTGGACTGCTTCCATAATTTGGCAATTGTAAATGATGCTGCAGTAAATATATATCCTTTTGATATAGCGTTTTCATATTCTTTAGGTAAATACCAAATAGTGGAATTACTAGATCATATGGTAATTCTATTTTTAATTTTTGGAGGAACCTCCACAGTGTTAATCACAGTGGCTGCATCAGCTTGCCACCAACAGTACATGAGTTTTCCTTTTTATCCACATCCTCACCAGCACTTTTCGTTTCTTTTTAAAATTTTAGCCATTGTGGTTTTGATTTGCATTTCTCTTATGATGAGTGATGTTGAACATCTTTTCATGTGTCTGTTGGCCATCTGTGTCTTCCTTGGAGAAATGTCTGTTTATGTCTTCTGCCCATTTCAAAATGGAATTTTTTTTTTTTTTTTGCATGTTGAGTTGTATAATTCTTCCTCTATTTTGGATACTAACCCTTTATCAGATATGTCATTTGCAAATATCTTCTCCCATGCAGTAGGTTGCCTATAGTTTTGTTGATTGTTTTCTTAAGTGTGCATAAGCTTTTTATTTTGATGTAGTCCCAATAGTTCATTTTTGCTTTTGTTTCCCTTGCCTCAGAAGACATCTAGATAGTTGTTACAGCTGATGTCAGACCCATTACTGTCTGTGCTCTCTCCTAGGATTTTTATGGTTTCAGATCTCATATTTAGGGAGTCCAGTTTAATTCTTTTGCATAGAGCTGTCCAGTTTTCTCATATATACATTAAGAAAATTTATTAATGTTTATTTTTGAGAGAGAGACAGGCAGACAGAGTGTGAGCAGGGGAGAGGCAGAGAGAACGAGGGAGACACAGAATCTAAAGCAGGCTCCAGGCTCTGAGCTGACAGCACAGAGCTGGGTGCGGGGCTCAAACATACAAACTGTGATATCATGACCTGAGCCAAAGTTGGACGCTTAACTGGCTAAACCACCCAGGCCCTCCTTGTGGGTTTTCATTTTAATCATGGGTTTAATTCTGGGTTTTTTATTCTGTCCCACTGATTTATATGTCTCTTTTTGTGCCAGTACTATACTGTTTTGATTACTTCAGCAATGTAGTATAACTTGAAATCATAATTGTGATACCTCCAGCTTTGTTTTTCTTTTTCAAGATTGCTTTGGCTATGTGGGGTCTTTTGTGATTCTATACAAGTTTTAGGATTTTTTTGTTTCAATTCTGTGAAAAATGCTATTGGCATTTTGATAGAGATTGCATTAGATGTGTAGATTGCTTTGGGTGGTATGGACATTTTAACAATATTTGTCCTTCCAATCGATGAGCATGGAATATCTTCCCATTTGTTTATGTCATCTTCACTTTTTTTCATCCATATTTTACAGTTTTCAGGGCACAGATCTTTGACTTCCTTGGTTAAGTTTATCCTGAGGTACTTTATTATTTTTGATGCAATTGTAAATGGGATTGTTTTCTTAATTTCTCTTTCTACTGCTTCATTATTAATGTATAGACATGCAGTGGATTTCTCTGTACATTGATTTTGTATCTGTTAACTTACAGAATCCATTTATTACTTCTAGTAGTTTTTTTGGTGGAGTCCTCAGGGTTTTGTGTGTGATCTGCAAATAGTGAAAGTTTAACTTCTTCCTTACCAATTTTGATGCCTTTTATTCCTTTTCCTTGTCTCATTGTTGTGGCTAAGACTTACAGGACTATGTTAAATAAAAGTGGCGAGAGTGGACATCCTTGTCTTGTTCTTGACCTTAGGGGAAAAGCTCTCAGTTTATCACCATTGAGTATGATGTTAGCTGTGGGTTTATCAGATATAACCTTTATAATGTTAAGGTATGTTCACTCTATCTCTACTTTGTTGAGGGTTTTTATTGTGAATGGATGTTGTACTTTGTGAAATGCCTTTTCTGCAATAATTGAAGTGATCGTATGTTTTTTATCCTTTCTCTTGTTGACGAGACGTATCACGTCAATTGATTTGCAAATATTGAACCAGTCTTGCATCCCTGGAATAAATCCCACTTGATTGTGGTGAATGATTTTTTAATGTATTGTTGGATTTGGTTTGCTTATTTTTTTTTTTTTGAGGATTTTTGCATATGTTTTCATCAGAAATGTTGGCTTATAGTACCCTATTTTTTTAGTGTCTTACCTGGTTATGGTATCTGGGTAATGCTGGTCTCATAGAATGAATTTAGCAGTTTTCCTTCCTCTGTTTATAATTTAGAATAGTTTGAGAGAAATAGGTATTAAGTCCCCTTTAATGTTTGGTGGAATTCACCTGTGAAGCTGTCTTCTCTTGGACTTGTGTTGTTGGGAGTGATTTGATTACTGATTCAATATTGTTGCTGGTAACTGGTGTATTTAGATTTTCTATTTCTTGGGGCACCTGGGTGACTCAGTCGGTTGAGCGTCCGACTTTAGCTCAGATCATGAGTTTGTGAGTTCAAGCCCCACATCGGGGCTTGTCAGCCTGTCAGTGCAGAGCCTGCTTTGGATCCTCTGTCCCCCCTCCCTCTGCCCCTTGCCCGCTTATGCTCTGTTTCTCAAAAAATAAGTAAGACATAAATTTTTTTCCTATTTCTTTCTGATTCAGTTGTGGGAACTTATATGTTTCTAGGACTTTATGCATTTCTTATAGGTGATTGTCCAGTTTGTTGGCATTTAATTTTTCATAATATTTTCTTGCAATTGTTTGCGTTTCTGTAGTGTTTGTTGTTTTTTTTTCTCCTCTTTCATTTCTGATTTTATTTGAGGCCCCCTCCCCCTTTTTTTGATGAATCTGGCTTAATATTTGTTAATTTTGTTGATGTTTTCAAAGAACAAGCTCCTGGTTTCATTGATCTGTTCTCTAAAAATATAAAATTATTTTTAGTTTCTATTTTGCTTATTTCTGCTCTAATGTTTATTATGTTTTTCCTTCTACTGATTTTGGGTTTTGTTTGTTGTTCTTTTTCTAGCTCTTGTAGGTATATGGTTAGGTCATTTATTTGAGATTTTTCTTACTTCTTGAGATAAGCCTGTATTACTGTAACCTCTGGTCTCAGAGCATTTGCTGCATCCTAAAGGTTTGGGAAAGTTGTGTTTTCATTTTCATATGTCTCCATGTATTTTTTGATTTCCTCTTTGATTTCTTGATTGACCCATTCATTGTTTAGTAGCAAGTTATTTAACCTCCATATTTTTTGTGCTGTTTCCAGATTTTTTCGTTTATTTCTAGTTTCCTAGCGTTGTGGTCAGAAACAATTCATAGTGTGACTTTGATCTTTTTGAATTTGTTGAGACTTGTTTTGTGGCCTAATATGTAATCTGTTCTGGAGAACGTTCAATGTGCACTTGGAAAGAATGTGTAATCTGCTGTTTTTGGGTGGAATGTTCTGAATATATCTGTTAGATCCATCTGGTCCAGTGTGTCATTCAAAGCCACTGTTGGCTGGTTGATTTTCTGTATAATCTACCCACTGATGTAAGTGGGTTGTTAAAAAATCCCCTATGATTATTGTATTACTATTGATTACTTCCTTTATGTTTGTTATTAAATGCTTTATGTATTTGGGTACTCCCATGTTAGATGCGTAAATACTTACAATTGTTATATATATTTTTGGGGTGCCTGAGGGGCTCAGTTGGTTAAGTGTCTGACTCTTGGTTTCAGCTCAGGTCATAATCTCGTGGATTGTGAATTTCAAGCCCCGTGTTGGGCTCTGTGCTGATAGCATGGAGCCTGCTTGGGATCCTCTCTCTCCCTCTCCCTGTCCCTCCCCTGCTTATGTGCACTCTCTCTTTATCTCAAAATAAATACATAAAAAAAGAATTGTTATATCTTTTTGTTAGATTGTTTAGTTTATGATCATATAGTGTCCTTGTCTCTTTTTGTAGTCTTTGTTTTAAAGTCTGTTTTGTTTGAGGGACACTTGGCTGTCTCAGTCAGTAGAGCATGTGACTCTTGATCTTAGGTTTGTAAGATCAAGCCCCATGTTGGGTGTAGAGATAACTTGATTAAAAATAAAAATTTAAAAAAGCCTATTTTGTCTTATATAAGCATTACTGTCCTGGATTTCTTTTCACTTCAATTTTCATGACAAATCCTTCTTCATCCCTTCAGTTTCAATCTGTGTGTGTCTTTAGGTCTGAAACGAATCTCTTGTAGGCAGCATAGAAATAGGTCTTGCTTTTTCATCCATTCCGTCACCCTATGTCTTTTTTTTTTTCTTCCACCTTTTGTCTTTTGTTTGGAACATTTAGTCCATTTACATTCAAAGTAATTGTTGATAGCTATGTATTTATTGCCATTTGTTACTTGTTTATAGTTGTTTTGTAGTTCTTCTCTGTTCCTTTCTTCTCTTGCTTTCTTTTCTTAGGATTAGTTGGCTTTCTTTAGTTATGTACTTGGATTCCTTTCTCTTTTTTTGTATATCTATTACTGGTTTTGATTTGTTGCTACATTGGGTTTGTATATAACCATATACACTGCTATATATCTGCATATAGCAGTCTATCTTAAGTTGATGGTCACTTAAGTTTGAACCCATTGTTTCCCTTCCTTTTTCTTTCCTTTTCCTTCCTATGTTTTAGATACATGGTGTCATACTTTACTTCCTTTTATTTTGTGAGCGCTTTGCCTATTTTTTGCAGATATATTTACTGCTTTTCTGCTTCCTACTTTTATTACTCTTACTTATGGTCTTTCCTTTCCACTCAAATACTCCCCTTTAACATTTCTTAGAGGGCTAGGTTGGTGGTCATGAATTCCTTTAACTTTTGTTTGGGGAACTATCTTTCCTTCTATTCTGAATGATAGCCATGCTGGGTAGAGTATTCTTATCTTTTTTTTTTCCCTTTCAGAGCTTTGAATATATCGTACCATTCCCTTCAGGCCTGTAAAGTTTCTATTAATAAATCAAATGATAGCCTTATGGGGTTTCCCTTGTTGTAATTTTTTTTTCCTTTTTGCTGCTTTTAAAATTCTCTTTATCACTATTTTTGCCATTTTAATTAGTATGTGTCTTGGTGTGTCCCTTATTGTGTTGATTTTGTTGGGAGATTTCTGTGCCCTCTAGATCTGGATATCTTTTTTCTTCCTTAGATTTGGGAAGTTTTCAGCTATTATTTCTTCAAATAATTTTTTTGCCCTCTTTTGTCTCTTCTCCTTCTGGGATGCCTATAATGTGAATGTTATTAAGCTTGATAATGTTGCTGAGTTCCCTAGGTCTATTATCATTTTGTGTAACTTTTTTTTTTCTCTTACCTGCTCTGCTTGATTACTTTCTGGTACTCTGTCCTCTAGGTCACTGATTTATTCTGCTTCCTCTAGTTTGCTGTTTATTCTTTTAGTGTATTTTTAGTTTCATTTTTTGTTTTCTGCATCTCTGATTTGTTCTTTTTTATTTCTTTGCTAAGGGTCTCATTGATGTCCTCCACTCTTTTCTCAAGTCCAGTGAGTATTTTTATGACCATTACTTTAAATTCTCTATCAGCCATATTACTTATCTTCATTTCATTTAGGTCTCTTTCTGTGATTTTGTCCTGTTACTTCCTTTGAGACATATTCCTTTGTCTTATCATTTTGTCTAACTCTCTGTGTCTGTTTCTGTGTGTTAAGAATGTCAGCTACTTATCCTGCTCTTGAAAGTAGTGGCCTTATGAAGAAGAGGTCCTATAGTGCCTTGTAGTGCTATGTCACTGTTCATTGGAATCTGGTACTTAAGAGGCTTCTCCTGTATGGGTTGTGTGTGTCCTACTGTTGTGGCTGCGTCACTTTTCCTTCATTCAGGTCATCTGCAGTGGCTTTCTTTGCTTCTTGTGGGCAGTATTTGGTCCCTGCGTTGTTGTGGGCCAGTCTGGGGCCAACTTGGGCTTGAGTTGAGTCAGAACAGGTGTTTGCCAGAGACGTAGTAGCACCAAACTATAGGCCGGCAGTTGGACATACTGTCTACTCTGAGCCCACTGCTGGGGCCACAGTCTGACTGGGTTTATGGTTATCTTTCCCTCTCCCTGGAGCAGGAATCACTTTGGAATGATCCTGGCTTCTGTTAGGTCTGCCTGCACACTGCTAGTCTTATGGCATTGCTTTGGATGGGCTCTGGCTCAGAGCATATTGGATGGCATGGATCCATAACATGCAATGTTAGCAAGTTTTGTGCATCCGTTTCCTGTAGAGGGGACCTGCTGCTGCTATGACTCAGGCTGGTTGGGTTGGAGGTGGTGGATCCACAAGGTGTGGGGTGGAGGGAGGCCAGGTATTAGCAAGGTTTGCTCTGGTCTTTTGCCGGAGGAGACCTGCAGTGCCAGGACTGAGGCAGGTCTGGCTGGAGACGGCCCATCTCCCAACAAGTAGGGGGTTGGGGTGGCAGGACGCAGTGTTAACCAGTTATGTAGGAGTGTCAGAGCTGTGCTGGTTCCCTCAGGTGGTCTGTGGGTAGGGGGGAGGGAAACAGTGCCTGTCAGATCCTTTGTTTCTAGAGGAATTGTCCAATGATCTCTCACAACACTCCTTCCCATATGCCCCAGGCAGTTTTCAAACTGCTCCTTCTATGTCGTATCTCTGTGTGCTGTTCCCTCAAGGGCAAGGAATCTGTTTCCTCTCATCTTCCCAACTCCCTTAGAGCTGAGCCCACTGATTTTTAAAATTCCAGGTTTTAAGACCTGTGGGTTGTAAGAACTCATGAAATTAGGCCTCTCGCATTTTCAAAGCTAAATGTTATAGGGTTTCTTCTCTGTGCTGGCTCCCTCGCTTTGCTGTTTGTGAGTTCGAGCCCTCTTTGTGCTCTTTGTGCTGGAGTTCTTGTGCTCTCAGCACAGAGCCTGCTTTGGATCCTCTATCCCCTGTCTCTCTGCCCCTCCCTGGCTTGCATGCTCTCTCTCTGTCCCTCTCAAAATAAACTTAAAAAAAGGTGGGAAAATAGTTTCTTCTCTTTGATTATATGGGAATAAGTAGGAATAAGCATTCAAGTAAGAATGCTTGTTGTATTTAAGGCAAGGGAGGTTGGAAAAGCATCAAGAGGAGAGATTAGGGTAGAGATCCTAGGCATTGATAGAAAATAGTAGTATATATTGTCTGTCTTGTAACCAAATACTTTGTTGGAGCACTCACAAGTGTCTCATTTAATCCACTCAGTATTCTATCAAGTACTTACTGATATCACTGTTATTTCATAGATAAAGTAGCAGACTCCTAGAGGTGAAGTAATTTATCAAGGTTGTACAGCTAGTAAGGGGCAGAACCAGGTTCAGATCTGATCTGTTGGACTCCATGCTGATCTACACTAGAGTAATGTGATGGGAGAGACCTAAGGCACTTAATCACGTCAGGTGTCTTGGAGAATTTAAATCAGCTTGCCTGTCAGTGCCCTTCATGTCACACTACCTATGTCCAGCGATAGCGATCTGTCAATGCATGTGCACTCAGTACCTTCACATAGACACCAAAAGAGTTTTAACAAGGTTTAAAAATGGAGCAAGCGAGCCAGTGAACTAACCGTTATGGAGAAGTCAACTCACCAGTTTTTAACAATCTGGGTTCATGATATTAAGCGATTTGAATGGTTGTTTGTTTAGGTATCATTCAGGTACAGCCTCCCTGATGTGAAAACCAGTGATGAGGGAATTAAGTGATATGAAACTTTCACTGTGTGAGCAGTTGCATTGCTTAAATTATCATTTTTGGAACTATCCTGATTCCTTTGAGGATGTAAACATATATTGCATGACGGTGAGAGATTTACCAAGTCATGGATTTGAGGCTGAATTAAAGTTTTGGAAGACATTTATTATCTTGATTTATTAAGATCACCTTCAGGGTCTGAAATTGTAGATCCAAAGTTATATTTGATCTAATAGGTTATATTTTCTAAACCCAAGCCATGCATTATTTCATAGTAAATTTCAGAAGTAACATTTAAAGTAAGACTTTGGAATGGAATAAAATGAATATTGCCAGTGACATTTGCACCCATTCTGGGAAGCTGGAAGGATGATGATGGAAGAAGTTCAGTATAGATTTCCTGGAAGATAATTGAAAAATCACAATGAGCTCTATTCAGCAATGGAAACTGATAATAGATGATGAATTTAAAGTAAATGAACAGGATTTAAAACACGGGCTTGGCTGATGGTTTTCTTTCTCTGCCTTGGGAACAGTCTGTCTTCCTCCCACAAGGCCCTGCTTGCTCACTCGGGGTTATTAATGAAATTCAGGTTAAAGTGGCCCAGGTAGGCCAGCATTATGCACTTCCACAGCTGCCCACTTAAAGGGACCATTTCTGCTCCCAGGAGCACGCTTTGACCGGAAGAGTTCTCTGGGCTGGCAACATGACTGAAAATGGGCAAAAAAGCTTTGGATATTTTGTGCCTTAGAAACAGGGTCTACATACCAAGGGCAAACTGTCTTTGAATCTGAAGCAATCTCTAAAAGGGGTTGCAGGTATTTTGGGCATTGTGCAGCTTTGTTATAAAGAGGCAGAGAGCTGTCATTGTTTCAACATCTGCCTCTCTTTGTTGTCCGAGTCTTAATTTTTTCAACTTCAGTCTTGCTTCCTGGAATTTGAGTTTTGATGCTTGCATGGTTAGCTTCCCATTGACGGATTGAGATAGTGTTCTAGAAATGTGCTTGCTACATGCTCCAACTGTGCCGATTCTGAGCCTCACCCGATCCTCCAAGGGTGTGTCATATGTTCCATCTCCTACTTCTTGTGCTCATTTGAAACCTCTGATAATTCAACATCACAAATACGTATCAAGAACCCACCACATCTCTGCTAATCTCTGCAGGACATCCAACACATCTGAGTTAAGCAGCCTTTTTAGAATTTTTATCAACAAGCTTGTACTTAGAAATTAAGTAGATCTTCCTTTAGAACTACAACTGATTAATACAATCTAATATACTTACTAGCATTCTTACAGATCTTTTAAACACTTGTAATGATTGGTAGTATTTTTTTTTTTTTTTTTTTTTTTACTAACTCTGTAGTATAGAGGAACA
Organism: Prionailurus bengalensis; assembly: GCF_016509475.1. Classification (NCBI taxonomy): domain Eukaryota; kingdom Metazoa; phylum Chordata; class Mammalia; order Carnivora; family Felidae; genus Prionailurus; species Prionailurus bengalensis. Next base: position 28,094,064 of record NC_057360.1, read on the forward strand.
ATACAGATTTGGAAATGTCTGACTTTATCCATGGCCATCAGGCCCTTACATTCTATATTTCAGCCACGGTGATCTCCTTTCAGCTGCTCAGACAGGCTATCCTTTCTCATCTGTAAGTTTTATTTCATTCATCTTAGAGATTTCTTTCTCTGAAAAGACTTCCCTGACCTTCTCTCTGTGTTTCAGATCTGATTTTTGTTTCCCTAATTTTTCATCTGGCCCCATGCTGCCCCCATTATAGACTTTATCACTGTGTATTGTGACTGTTTGATTTGTTTTCTGCCTCCGTCATGATTCATAAGCTCCATGAAAGCAGCACCTACGTCAGTTTTATTTTCTTCATTATGCCTCCTGTCACAGCTAATACCTACCATTGGTAAATAGTCATTAAATATTGGGAGATTGAGTGAATGTAGAAAACGACCTGTATTTGAGCCCAGGTCTCTCTACTCATTGACGGTGTCAATGATAGTTTCCTCATCTATAATAGTGTTGAGGATACCTTGCTCTGAGGGTTGTTGCCAGAATCTGAGAAGATAGTATAGGTGAAATTGTTTGCATTTTATAAAGATGTTACATATTACTCACTCTTCTTAATGGTGTTCAGATTCCTTTTTCAATATGTTAATTTCTACTACATTTTATGTTGCTTTTAAGACTTGCTTGAGATTTTTTTCATGTGCAACTTTTCTTCTTCTCCACGAAAATTATAAGCAATAGAAGATTTCATTCATTTGTTTTTCTTTAGTGCCTGTCACCCCAAGAAAGTTACAGAAAATTTAAGGCAGAGATTTTTGTGATCATTTAATTGGTTTCCTTTTATGATTTCCACATCAGCAGATATTCAACCTAACTGTATTTTCATCCTAAGAATATTTCTGTTTAATAGTTAATATTATAAATGAATAGAAAATTATTACTTGCATTGATATCAAAATTAGATAGACTCTCATTCCAGATCCACTGATATTCTATCTCTGCTATGTGATCCAATAGAAAAACCAAATATTTGATTATTTGATTTGAACAACATAGGGGTTTTCATGTGCAGTACTAAAATATTCTCTAAAAATAAATATGGAATTTATTTCTCAGTAAGTATCTATTACTATTAAAGATATTGTGGGAAAGAGGGCATATTGAGTTAATTATAGATTTTGACTATGGAGAATAGGTTGGATAAGACCAAGCCTCCCACCTAGAATAACTACAACAGATAGATAAAATTCATAAAAGGAATACAAAATCATAAGCAACATCCCAGCTCTTTAAATGTCTTATAGAACAAGTGAACAGAGAGAACTTGTGCAGTGAAGATTTTGGAGAGAAGGAAAAGATACTGAAGTAAGCCTTTAAGCCCTAGGGGCTTCTGTCATCAAATTATTTGCCAGTTGATATTGAGGAATATAGAAGCAGAGTAGGAAATGGTGGCCTAGAGCTTGTGATGAACTAGTTGGTCTGGGAAGGCAATCACTGGAGTTTAAGGCTATCAAGGCAACTAAGCCTTGAAGTAAGGGACCTGTAGATCAGTAAGCTCAATATTCTACATAAAGTCTCCCTTCAAGGAATGTACCAATTCTTAGGTTGTGCATGTGAGGTGAGAGGTCAAGAAACAAGCACAGTTAGTGCTAAGGGGCTAAAACCTCTAAGCGGAGTTTTGTTGTTATTGTTGAAGTCTCATGTTGCTGAGGAGACATCTGACCTCAGGGCTGCTGGAGAAGGAAGAGCCTGACAAGCACCCCAGGTATTCAGTTGAGATGTCTGAAGCGCTGGACCCTGGAATGTAAGGGAAAACAGTAAATAGAAGAGCCCTCACAAAATCTGAACTACCACTTTGAATCATCTCACTCCTGATTGGATCAAAGTAACCTACCCATGATCTGTTTGATTTCCAGAAGAAAATTAAACCCTCGCTGGGGGTAGTAATGCCTGAAAGTTTTACATAAAGTGTCCCCATCCAAAATTGATAGATGCGTCAGAAAACAGGACAAAATGAATGAAAGCCAAGTGAAAAAATATAGTAGAAATAGACTCATAAGTGATCCAGATATTGGAATTACCTGATGGTCTTTAAATAATGGTAATCAGTATGTTCATAGAGATAGGGGAAATATTGAAACTATAGCCAGAAAGCTGGAAACTATAAAAAAAAATCAAATAAAAATTTTAGAACTTATAATAACTGAAATTAAAAATTTAGTAGATGGATTTAGTAGACATAGCAAAAGAAATGATTAGTGAATTGGAGAATAGGTTTATAGAAAATATCCATATTGAAGCATCAGGAAAAATGAAGGACAAATGGGATATGGTGAAAAGATCTAACATATCAAGAGTCCCACAAAAGAAAAATGAGACATACCCAAATTTGAATAGGTAATGGTTAAGGATTCTAAACCTGATATAAATGTCAAGACAGACTGAAAAAACTCTACAGATTCCACAGGGAACGAAATCAAAGAGAAGCACACCAAAGCACATCACTAAAAAAGAAAAGAAAAATTTAAAAGCATCCATTCCAAAGAAAACAAAGATACATTGTCACAGGAACATAATAAGACTGAGAGAAGTCTTCTCAGCACAAATTAGCAAAGCTTGAAGTCAACAGAAATAACTTTTAAAAGTCCTCAAAAAGTGTTGACCCATACACACATTTTTCAAAAATGAAGGTGAAATAAACAAATAACCCTGAAGGAATAGTAGAAACATAGTAAAAGAAACATAGTAAAAGAAATACTAAAGGAAACATAGTAAAAGAAATACTAAAGGAAAGTGATCCCCCAAGGGAGCCATGGCAGTGCAGGAAGGAGTGAAGAACGCTGGGAAATGTAAATATATTAGTAAATCTATATGAATATTGACTTTCTAAGACGATTAAACTTGGTCTCGTGTGGTTTCAAATATATGGAAAATTTAAATATATGAAAACTATAACATCAGTTTGAGAGTGGGAAAAATGGGTGAAAGTAAAATTTAAGAAGATTAAGTAGAGGATGCCTTTTATGATCTCTAAGGTAAACACTAAGGAATAACATAAACATAGGTCATTATGAAGCTAATAGCAATTAAAAAAGAAATACTTCATTAAGAGATGTAAGACATTTTTCAAATAGGAAGCATAAAACATGTAGGTCAAGTAGAAAACAAAAAAAATGTAAGATACAAACTCAAGTAGAGCACTTGCACCATTAAATGTAAATTGAGTCAATAATGCAATGAAACGGCAAAGCTGTTCAGATTGGATTAAAGAACAAAATTTAAGTATTTACTGCTTATGAGACACATTTTATTTTTTTTTTATATATGAAATTTATTGACAAATTGGTTTCCATACAACACCCAGTGCTCATCCCAAAAGGTGCCCTCCTCAATACCCATCACCCACCCTCCCCTCCCTCCCACCCCCCCATCAATCCTCAGTTTGTTCTCAGTTTTTAACAGTCTCTTATGCTTTGGTTCTCTCCCACTCTAACCTCTTTTTTTTTTTTTTTTCCTTCCCCTCCCCCATGGGTTCCTGTTAAGTTTCTCAGGATCCACATAAGAGTGAAACCATATGGTATCTGTCTTTCTCTGTATGGCTTATTTCACTTAGCATCACACTCTCCAGTTCCATCCACGTTGCTACAAAAGGCCATATTTCATTTTTTCTCATCGCCACGTAGGATTCCATTGTGTATATAAACCACAATTTCTTTATCCATTCATCAGTTGATGGACATTTAGGCTCTTTCCATAATTTGGCTATTGTTGAGAGTGCTGCTATGAACATTGGGGTACAAGTGCCCCTATGCATCAGTACTCCTGTATCCCTTGGATAAATTCCTAGCAGTGCTATTGCTGGGTCATAGGGTAGGTCTGTTTTTAATTTTCTGAGGAACCTCCACACTGCTTTCCAGAGATGAGACACATTTTAAAATAAGGACACAGAAATGTTGAAAGAAAAGCAGGTGGAAAATATATATCATACAAACATTAGCAAAAATGAATTTGGTTTAGGCATGCTAAATGTAGATGAAGTAAATATTGACAGAAAGTGTTAACTCAGGACAAAGAAAAACATTTGATAGTGAAAGAGTGTCAGTTATCAAGAAGATACAACAAACTTCCCCTTTGTATCCAGAACATGTTGCTTATTGCTTTCCTCTCCTTTCTCTCCCTGTCTGTCTCTCTCTCTGTCTGTGTAGATATAGAGCTAAGAATATGTATATGACATCGAGGTAAGAAGAAAAATAGAAATATACAAATCCACTTATTAGAGTTGGAGAGCTAACACACTTTTTTCAGTAACAAATCTATAAACCTCCCCCCACCACAGTGTCAGATGAATATAGGAGATTTAAGATTTAAACAACTAAACGTTAAAACTTAATGGTAAGTGACATGTATGGAATGTTGTACTAAAACTGCACCTGCCTGGCTCAGTTGGTGGAGCATGAGACTCTCGATCTCAGCGTTGTGAGTTCAAGCCCCACATTGGGCATAGAGCCTAGTTAAGCCAAAACCAAAACCAAAACCACTGCAGAATATGCATTTTTCAAGTGCCCACAAAATAAGTTTCAACAAAGTTCAAAAAATTTAAATCATAAATCCTAGACAATTGTTCAGAAATAAAAGAGGAAAGGTATAAATTACCAATATCAGGTGTGGTAAAGGGGAGATCACTATGGATTCTACAGAAAACTTTAAAATAAAAGTTATTTTAAACAACACGTTGCCAATAAACTTGACAATTTATTTAAAGTAGACAAAATTCTTTGCAAACATAATATACAAACGTTTACATAAGAAAAAATTTAAAGCCTGAATAATTTAATATCTATTAATGAATCCGAGCCCATGAGTAAGAACCTCCCACAAAAAAAACCATTCAACCCAGAAAGCTTTACTGGTAAATAACCCCAAACACTTAAGACAGAAATAGCACTGATCTTGTACGAATTGCTCCAGACAATAGAAAAAAGAAATATGAAACAATGCCCAGCTTGTTTTAATAAGGCTATCATAATCTTGATACCAGTATCTGATAAGAAAATGATAAGAAAATCAAATTACAAGGCAATCTCAGGAACACGGATGAAAATAAATTGAATCAAATATTAGCAAGTAGTATCTGCTGACATATTATAAAGATAATACATCATTATCCAGGTGGTTTATTCCACGAATGCAAAGTTGGTTTAACATATGAAAATCAATCAATGCCATTTGCTATATTGAGACTAAAGAAGGAAACCATATGGTCATCCAACCATATATATATAGACAGTTGATAACATTTACCCATAACAGTTACTCATTACAAATAAGATTCTTGGAAAATTAAGAATAGAAAATATCTTCTTCAACCTGGTAAAAGATATCTGCAAATACATGCAGCAACTTCACATTCATTTATTAAAAGATTTTCCTGTGAGATCTATAAGACAAGGATATTTGCTACTATACCTCCTATTCAACATTTTAATGGAAGTCCTGGGTAGTTGAATAAAGTAAGAAAAGGAAATCAAAGGTAAAGTAAAAAAAGAAATAAAATACATTATCATTTTTTTGTTAGGATTATATATGTAGACAATTCAAAATAATTTATAAGTGAGTTATTGGAATTATTAAGTGAACTTAGAAAGGTCAGTGATACAAAATTGATATTCAGAATCAGTGATATGTCTATATATTAGTAATGAAGTTAAAAAAATTTTTAATTACAAATGTGATTTTTTAAATGAAAAATTTAAATACTAAAGACTGAGGAATAAATTTAATGAAAGAACAAGAACTCAGAAGACTTGAAAAAAAAGTTAGAGAGGGAGGGAGGCAAACCATAAGAGACTCTTAAAAACTGAGAACAAACTGAGGGTTGATGTGGGGTGGTAGGGAGGGGAAAGTGGGTGATGGGTATTGAGGAGGGCACCTGGTAGGATGAGCACTGGGTGTTGTATGGAAACCAGTTTGACAAAAATTTCATATTAAAAAGAACATGTAGGGGCGCCTGGGTGGCGCAGTCGGTTAAGCGTCCGACTTCAGCCAGGTCACGATCTCGCGGTCTGTGAGTTCGAGCCCCGCGTCAGGCTCTGGGCGGATGGCTCGGAGCCTGGAGCCTGTTTCCGATTCTGTGTCTCCTTCTCTCTCTGCCCCTCCCCCGTTCATGCTCTGTCTCTCTCTGTCCCAAAAATAAATGAAAAACATTGAAAAAAAAATTAATTAAAAAAAAAAGAACATGGAAGACTTGAAATATTAGAGAAATTAAAGACCTAAGTATATGGAATAATATGTTGTCTTCATGGATAAAATTATTAAACATTGTAAATTATTAAATATAATAATATATTGTCTCTGTGTTCTATAAATTCCAGTTAAAGTAGTAGTTTTTTTTAGAGGAGATATAAAGCTGATCCTAAAATTTATATCAAAGAACAAGGAATTGAGAATAGATAAGGTAATCTATGTGAACAAAGCTGGAAGACTTAGATTACTACATATTAAGTCTTATTAAGAGTTATAATGATCAAGGGTATGATACTGGCCCAAGGATAGACAACTATGTGAATAAAACAGAGTGAGTAATTCAGAAACAAATCCACACATAATTGGAAAATATTACTGCAGCAGATGGTCTCATACAGATGGTGCTTGATCAACTGGATGTCCATGTGGAAAAAAAAAAAAAACCAAAACTTGATCCTTACCTCAGACCAGCCACAAAAATCAAATTCAGGTGAAACTGAGAAAATTAAAAACAATAAAGTTTCTAGAAGGTAGTATAGGAGGGGGAATATTTTTACGACAAAGTTTTGTTAAAGGTTTGATAAGCAGAAAACAAGTAACAATAACCATAAGTTTAATAAACTTAATTAAAATTAGGAACTCCTCTTTATAAAAATTACCATGAAGAGAATGAAAGAAAACCATAGGAGATTTTTGCAATATATAGTATACACACTAAATTGCTTCTACAAATTACTTAACATGTCTAACACACCAATAAGAGTAAGAACAATTGAATTAATAGATAGGAAAAGTCTTAGACCAAAACTTCTGAAAGGAGTGTATTTAAATGACCAAAGCAGTTAAAAAAAACAATAAAAGACAGAGAGAAAGCTCAGAGTCATCGGGGAAATGTAAGTGAAACTATAATGAAATGTTACTACACATCTACCAGAATGGCAAAAATTAGAAATCTGACAATACCAAGATTGGTGGGGATGTTAGAACACCTGGAACTTTTGTATACTGTTGGAGGGAATTTAAATTTACAAATCCACTTTGGAAAACTGACAGTGCACCTAACCAATGACTCAGTTCTACTCCTATGTTTGTTCCCAATATAAACACAATATGTGTTTATCCCAATATGTGTTCCAGAAGACATGTACTAGAATGTTCAGAGCACCATTGTTCATAATAGCCCCACGCAACTCACATGCCTCAAAATGGGATGGATGAATAAATTTGGATCTATTTCCACAAGGGAGCTATTCAACAATGAAAACTGTGATTCCGTGGATAAATCTTACAGACTATTGAGTGAAAGAACTCAAAACACCTAGGAGCACATGTGTGTGCACTTTGTATGATCCTACTTATTTCAAGTTCCAAAACAGTGAAAATGAGTCGATGACAGTTATAATGAGATAAGCAGATCCCTTTGGAGTGGTAGTTACTGGGATGTAGCACAAAGGAGAGTCCTGGGATGCTGGTAATATTCCATATCTTAACCCGTGTGGTAGTTGGCTGGGTGTGTTTCCTTCTGCAAAATCTTTTTGAGCTGTGTACTCTGTTTGTGCATTTCCCTGCATGTATGTTACACTTAAAAAAAAAAAACTTAAAAAGATAAGTAGGGTATACTTTCTAACATCTCGTGTTAGCCATGCTCATAGGATAGTCTTACCCTATTAATTTCTTTTCTTTTTATTAAAAATTTTTTTTAAATGTTTGTTTATTTTCGAGAGAGAGACTGAGCGCGAGAGGGGGAGGGGCAGAGGGAGAGGGAGACACAGACCTGAAGCAGGCTTCAGGCTCTGAGCTCTCAGCACAGAGCCCAGACATGGGGTTCGAACTCACAAGCAGTGAGATCATGACCTGAGCTGAACTCGGACACTTAACGGACTGAGTCACCCAGGTGCCCCGCCCTATTAATTTCTATTTGTAATGGAAAATGTTCAGCATTTGTATAAATAAACAAGTGGACTTTGTTAATGTATTGAGAATTGGTAATACATTTGAGAATTTGTGTCATACTTTAAGATACTAATAAATCTATCTCATTAGAATATTCATCAGAGAGATAATGTAGTGAATTATTTAGTGCAATGGACATATTTTTTCCAATAATAAAGGGAGCAATTTTTTTTTAGTATGTGTATTGTTCATTTATTTTCCATTCTTTTGTCAGGAATAGGTTACTTCACATTTGTTTCTTTTCAGATGCCCACAGGAAAATGCAATAATCACAACTCAATTCTAAAATGATGTCTTTTCTCAGTTGTGGTTTATTGGCTGACGCATCAGTTTGCCTTGGTGTCGAGGTATGCACAGTTCCTGAATCTGAGTTCTGTGTCACAGTGACCCAGAGGATAATCTGGATATGCACGATAATCATGCATAATCTGCACTCTGACTCAGCACCTGCTACTGTTATTCTGTTCAGGGAAGTTGGCCATCCGTATAATTAAATAATTATGTAATTGGTATTTGTGAATACTGTTTTCTGTAGAAAGTAATAGGAAAAAGTGAAGAGGAAGGGAGTTGAGTTTTGGCTAACCTTAGGAGGGAAGAAATTTCTGAAGTACATTTTTCCTTGGAGTAGAAATAATCTTCCATCCACAGTCTGCTTACTTACCTCCCCCGTTCACTCTAGAACCTCAGTCTAATTTAGACTTGATGGATTTGGTGAGAAGTCTCACCTAATCAGACTGATCTCTCTAATTTAAGTGACTTTTCCTCCTGCAATTCAGGCTCAAATAGGCATTGCGCCAGTGTTGCAAGAGAAAGACTTGATGCATCAGAAAAAGCAGGGTCAGAGGAATGCAGTCTTTGGTCCCTTCACACCTCGTTGTTCAAAAAAGCCAGGCAGTCGGGAAGTAACTCTCCAAGATTGTTTTTCTGTTCTTTTGGTGTGGGTCAATTTAGTTAGCATCTACTGTGTAGAGTGCATTTAATAACTAAAGCTTCCTTGATACCACATGCCCTGAAGAATTTTTATTGAAAAATTCTAAGCTTTTTGTTTTAGTCAATATGTGTGTGTGTGTTTTTTTCTAGATGAATGTTACAGTAATGTATAGTAGAGAATATTACAGAATGGTCATTCAGCTAAAAAAATTAAAACAATGAAATACTGTTCCCAATACTCTTCCTGTTCTCCACCCTTCGGCAAGATAGACACAGTGGTTGCACAGGGAAATTATTATCTCAGATATAATGCTATGGTCAAAAAACCATCCCCTCACATCCTATACCTCATTGCCTTTGTCAGTGAAATTGAAATTGAGCAGTAGGATAAAGATTTCAGTCTCTGATTCTAAGGCTAAGCCCGCTTCACGCTTTTTCACCAAGAAGGTTCTATAATTAGACACAAAATGGAGGAGGCTTAAATTGAGCTTTGATGCATCAGACAACCTTTAAAATTAGCTGCGCCTGGTTTCCTCCCGGGATAATTTTAGTGTTATCTACTGTGGCGTAAAGATGGGGCTCATGAGCAAGTTGCATTCACTTACAAGAAAATCAAGTCGCATTTTTGCCTGTGTTGTGGCTTCACATTTCAAACTTTCTATACTTGCTAAGGAAGAGAGACCACAGAAGAAAAGGAAATACGGTTAATCTTTCTAAACATAAGAATAATGTAAACAGCTAATAAAAACAGCAGGGTCACAGCATTTTACACTGAGATTAAGGAACCTGCCGGAGGTCACACAGCTAGTAGGTAGTGGAGCTGGGCTGCGAGCCTGGGGAAGATGGGCAGCAGGCTATGTACTCAGGACCACCAGGACTGCTTCTGGAAGAGAAAAAGAAGATGGAGAGGAAACAACAGAGCCAGGGGTAATTTTTAAAATATGAGAACTAACGTATTTGGAAATACAAATTAGAGATGACGGGAAATTGGGAAGGGGGATGGAGCATTAATGGGGTGATGCTTCCAGGAGGCAGAAGAAAAGGAGTTGGAAGCAGGTGAGAAGCACAAGCGCTTTTCCCCCAGGAACAAGAGGGGGAAAAAAAGAAGAATGAAAAGAGACATGTGTGAAGACAAAAGTGGTTGGAGTGGGGGCGCCTGGGTGGCTCCATTAGTTGAGTGTCCAACTTTTGATTTTGGCTCAGGTCATGATGTCACAGTTGGTGAGATTGAGCCACTCGCCGGGCTCTGCTGGGCATGGAGTCTGTTTGAGATTTTCTCTCTCTTCCTCTGCCCCTCTGTTGTGCTCTCTTTCTCCAAAAAAAAAAAAAAAAAAAAAAGAAAAAGAAAAAAGGAAGGATAAGTTTTATTTTAGAAAACCTTTCAAACAAATGAAATATGATAGTATCAAAGTTGATACAGGTAATTGTAACTGAGAATCTCCATCTATATGTAATGCAGCTAAAGAAGAGGAAGACCAACTGGAAATCCTTTTTAAAAAAATTTTTTTTTCAACGTTTATTTTATTTTTGGGATAGAGAGAGACAGAGCATGAACGGGGGAGGGGCAGAGAGAGAGGGAGACAGAGAATCGGAAACAGGCTCCAGGCTCTGAGCCATCAGCCCAGAGCCCGACGCGGGGCTCGAACTCACAGACCGCAAGATCGTGACCTGGCTGAAGTCGGACGCTTAACCGACTGCGCCACCCAGGCGCCCCAGGAAATCCTTTTTTTAAAAAAATGTTTATTTATTTTGAGAGAATGCAAGGAAGGGGGGAGTTGGGGCGGGGGGAGGAAGAGACAGCCTCTGGCTGTCAGCACAGAGCTCCATGCAGGGCTGGATCTCACCAACCATGAGATCACGACCTGATCTGACATCAAGAGTCAGACACTCAACCAACTGAGCCACCCAGACGCCCCTAGAAATGCTTTCTTTAAACAAGAACATTTGACTCTCAGTATAAAGATTTCAGTCTATTTCCCTTCCCCGCCAGGTAAAAGTCTTCAAAAGGATTTCTTTAAAACTATGACAAGATATAGGATTATTTGAAGATGAAAGAGAGGTAAATGTTTGAATTGATCAACTCTGTCTCCCCAGCATTACTTACAGGGCAAAGAATCAGAATTTTTAACTGAAGCTAAAATATTTTGCACAAAATAGCAGAAATTGCATGCTTGTTGCACTTTGTCTTTTAAGGTTAGGTTTTTAATTTTATTTTAATTAATTAATTTTCTTAGTGTTTATTTTTGAGAGAGAGAGAGAGAGAGAGCGCAAGAGAGCGCAAGCAGGGGAGGGGCAGAGAGAGACAGAGGCACAGAATCTGAAGCAGGCTCCAGGCTCTGAGCTGTCAGCACAGAGCCTGACTTGGGGCTTGAACCCATGAACCTTGAGATCATGACCTGAGCCGAAGTCAGGTGCTCAACTGACTGAGCCACCCAGGAGCCCCTAAGGGGTGCATTGTTTAAAAAAAACAGCTGAAATAATGTTTCATTTTAAGATTTTTAGTATTTATTACATTAGCTTATGTTAGTATTTAGCTTGCTACTTAAAAAAAATGTTTATTTATTTATTTTTTTTTTGAGAGAGAGAGAAAGACCGAGAATGAACAGAGGAGGGGCAGAGAGAGAGGGAGACACAGAATCTGAAGTAGGCTCCAGGCTCTGAGCTGTTAGCACAGACCCCGACAGAGGACTTGAACTCACAAACTGAGATCATGACCTGAGCTGCAGTCGGGCACTTAACCAAACTGAACCATCCAGGTGCCCTACTTGCTATTTTTCAATAATCCTTTTTTATATTAGTTGAATCATTTAATAGGTCCGTCAGAATTAGAGTGTGTTTCATATTTACATAGACATTTATATTTTTGTTACTTTCAAATGATTTATTTTTCTTTAGTGAGGATATTTTATCTCTTGGAATACTTACAATGACAAAGCATGGGTTTTTTTCTCAAATTAAAATTTCCTTGGGTGTAAGTTCTCACTGGATTTTTTCCCCTTTTTATTTGAGTATGGTTGATGTCCAGTGTTACATTAGTTTGAGGTGTACAACTTAGGTGACTTAACAAGTTTATACCTTATGCTATGTTCACCACAAGTATAGCTACCACTTGTCCCATTACATCACTATTATAATACCATTGACTATGTTGCTTACATTTGCTTTTTATTCCTGTTGATTTACTCATTTCATAACTGAAATCCTGTATCTTCCTCTTCCCTTCACCCATTTTCCCCAGTCTCCCACCTCTTTCCCCTTTGGCAACTATCAGTTTGTTCTCTGTATTTATAGTTCTGATTCTGCTCTTTGTTGTCTGTCCCCCTCCTCCCTCCCCTCCGTTTTTTTGTTTGTTTGTTTTGTTTTTTGTTTTTAGTTTCTACATGAGTAGAATCATATGGTATTTGTCTTTCTCAGTCTGGTTTTCTTCAATAAACATAATGCCCTCTAGGTCCATTCATGTTGTCTCAAATGGCATGATCTCACCCTTTTTTATGGCTGTGTAATAGTCCACATATATACATACACATATATTTCCTTATTCATTTGTCTGTTGTGGACACTTAGGTTGTTTCCATGTCTTGGCTATTGTAAATAATGCTGAGATAAATACAGGGCTGCATGTAGCTTTTCAAATTGGTGTTTGCATTTTCCTTTGGTAAATACCCAATAGTGGAATTATTGGGTCATATGGTATTTCTGTTTTGAATTTTTTGAGGAAACTCCATACTGTCCTCCATAGTGGCTGCACCAGTTTGCATGCCCACCAACAGTACACAAGGGTTCCTTTTTCTCCATATCCACGTCAACACTGGTTGCTTGTGTTTTTGATTTTAGCTATTGTGACAGTGTGAGGTGATACCTCACTGTGGTTTTGATTTGCCTTTCTCTGATGATGAGTGATGTTGAACATCTTTTCATGTGTTTGTTGGCCATCTGTATGTCTTCTTTGGAAAAATGCCTGTTCAGGTCCTCTGCCCATTTTTAAAAATATATGTTATTTTTGAGAGAGAGAGAGAGAGAGAGAGAGGGGGAGAGAGAGAGAGAGAGAGAGAGAGAGAGGAGAGAGAGAGAGAGAGAGAGAATGGGGGAGGGGCAGAGAGAGAGGGGAGAGAAGATCCAAAGGGCGTCTGTACTAAAAGCAGAGAGCCTGATTTGGGGCTCAAACTCATGAGAGAACTCATCATGAAATCACGATCTGAGCTGAAGTTGGATGCTCAACTGAATGAGCCACCCAGGTGTCCCTCGTCTGCTCATTTTTAAATTGGATTGTTTGACTTTTGGTGTTACGTTGTATGAACTTTTGAAATATATTTCGGATATTAACCCCTATCATATACATATATCATTTGCAAATATCTTCAGTAGGTTGCCTTTTAGTTTTTTTGATTGTTTCCTTTGCTGTGCAGAAGCTTTTAATTTTGATGTAGTCCCATTAGTTTATTTTTGCTTTTTTTCCCCTTGCCTTGGGAGATGTATCTAGAAAATTGTTGCTATGGCTAATGTCAGAAAAATTACTGTCTGTGTTCTCTTCTAGGATTTTTATGGCTTTGGGTCTCACATTTAGGTTTTTAATCCATTTTGAGTTTATTTTTGTGTATGGTGTTAAAAAGTGGTCCAGTTTCATTCTTTTACATGTAACTGTCCGATTTCCTCTGCACCAGTTATTGAAAAGACTGTTTTTTCCCTGCTGTATATTCTTGCCTCCTGTGTCATATGGTAATTGACCGTATATATGTCGGTTTATTTCTGGGGTCTCTATTCTCTTCCACTGCTCTATGTTTATTTTTATGTCAGTCTCCTGTTTTGATCACTGTATCTTTGAGGTATATCTTGAAATACGGAATTGTGATACCTCCAGCTTTGTTGTTTCTCAGGATTTATTTGGCTATTCAGGGTCTTTTGTAGTTCCATACAAATTTTAGTATTATTTGTTCTAGTTTTGAGAAAAATGCTATTGGGATCTTGATAGGGATTGCATTGAATCTGTAGGTAATATGGACATTTTGTTGCTATTAATTCTTCCAGTTCATGAGCATGGAATATCTTCCCATTTGTTTGTGTCATTCTTAATTTTTTCATCAGCATTTTATAGTTTTCAGAGTACAGGTCTTTCACCTCTTCGGTTAAGTTTATTCCTAGGTATTTTATTCTTTTTGGTGCAGTTGTAAATGGCGTTGTTTTTCAAATTTCTCTTTCTGATTCTTCATTGTTTTATGTATAAAAATGCTACTGGATATTAATTTTGTATATTGTCGCTTTATTGAATTTGTTTATTCTAATAGTTTTTTTGTGGAATCTTTATGATTTTTTATGAATAAGATTATGTCATCTGTGAATGGTGACAGTTTAACTTCTTCTTCACCAATATGGATGCCTCTTATTTTTTTTCTTAGTCAATAGCTGTGGCTAGGACTTCCAGTACTGTGTTGAATAAAAATGGTAAGAGTGGACATCCTTGATTTGTTCCTGACCTTAGAGGGAAAACTCTGTTTTTCACCATTGAGGCTGATGTTAGCTATGGGTTTTTATAATATGGCCTTAATTATGTTGAGGTATGGTCTCTCTAATTCTGTTGTTTTGAGTTTTCATCATGAATGGCTGTTGAATCTTGTCATATGCTTTTTCTGCATCTATTGAGATGACCGTATGATTTTTATCCTTTGTTTTGTTGATGTGGTGTATGACATGATTGATTTGTGAATATTGAATCATCCTGACATCCCAGGAATAAATCCCATCTAATTGTGGTGAATGATCTTTTAAATGTATTACTGTATGTGGTTTGCTAATATTTTGTTGAGGATTTTTGTATCTGTGTGCATCAGAGATATTGTCCTGTAGTTTTCTTTTTTTGCGGTATCTTTGTCTGGTGTTGGTATCAGAGTAATGCTGGCTTCATAGAATATATTTGAAAACTTTCCTTCCTCTTCTATTTTTATTTATTTATTTATTTTTGAATAGTTTGAGGAGAATAGGTATTAACTCTTCTTTAAATGCCTGGTAGCATTCACTTGTGAATTCATCTGGTCCTGGACTTTTATTTTTTAGTGTTTTTTTTTTTTTTTATTATTATTACTGATTCGATTTGGTTACTTGTAATTGGTCTATTCAGATTTTCTAATTCTTCCTGGTTCAGTTTTGTAATATTGAGTATTTCTAGGAATTTTTACATTTCTTCTAGGTTGTCCAGTTTGTTGGCATATAATTTTTCATAGTATTCTCTTATGATCCTTTGTATTTCTGTGGTATTAGTTGTTATTTCTCTCTCATTTTTTATTTTACTTATTGGGGTCCTTTCCCTTTTTTTCCTGATGAGTCTGGCTAAGGGCTTGTCAATTTTGTTTATCTTTTCAAATAACCAGCTTTTGGTTTCATTGATTTTTTAAATATTATTCTTTTATTCTCTATACCATTTATTTCTGCTCTGATCTTTATAATTTCTAATTATAGTTTAGTCTCTATGTATTAGTGTTTTTTTCCATTTTTTTTCTTGTGATTTCTAGTTTCATACCCTTGTGGTTGGGAAAGATGCATGGTATGATTTTAATCTTCTTAAATTTATTTAGGTTTGTGTTATGGCTTAGCGTGTGATCTATTCTGGAGAATGTTTCCATGTGCACTTGAAAAGAATGTGTATTCTCTTATTTTTGGATGGAATGTTCTGTATATGTCTGTTATATCCATTTGGTCCAATATGTCATTCACAGACATTGTTTCCTTATTGATTTTCTGTCTGGATGATCTATCTATTGATGTAAGTGGAGTGTTAAAGTCCCCTACTATTATTGTCTTACCATCAGTTTCTCTCTTTTTGTCTGTTAATACTTGCTTTATGCATTTAGGTGCTCCAATGTTGGGTACAAAATCACTTCTTGGCCTTTTGGCTAAGATCAAGTGCAACGTTGGGTGCATAGATGTTTATGATTGTTACATTCTCTTGTTGGATTGATCCCTTCATCATCATATAATGCCCTTCTTTGTCTCTTGTTAGTTCTTGTTTTAAAGTCTATTTTTATCTGATGTTAAGTATTGCTATTTTTTTCACTTCTATTTGCATGGTAAATGTGTTCCATCCCTTTACTTTTTTGTAGGCTTGAAGTTTGTAGGCCTCTTGGTTTGACGTGAGTCTTTTGCCTCCAGCGTATAGATGGGTCTTGCATTTTTTTTTGTTATTCATTATGCCACTCTGTGTGTTTTGATTGGAGCATTTAGGCCACTTAAATTCAAAGTAATTATTAATAGGTACGTACTTATTGCCATTTAAAAAATTTGTTTTCCGGTTGTTTTGTAGTTCTTTGTTTCTTCTTCTCTTGCTCTCTTTGTGATTGATGAGTATGTATAGTGTTTTGCTTGGCTTTCTTTCTCTTTATTTTTTGTGTATCTATCATAGGTTTTGGGTTTGTGGTTACCATGAGGTTTGTAAGTAACATCCTAAGTGAATAGCAGTCTGCATTGATTGCATGGTCATTTAAGTTGAAACACATTCCAAAAAAAATGAAAAAAAAAAACAGAAAAAGGAAATAACTTTTTTTTCTTTGCCCCCCTCCCCTTTTGACTCTTTTTCTACCTTTTATGTATATGTTGTCATACTTTACATCTTTTTGTTTATACTTTCCTTATGTCTAATTATGGCCATTTCTTTTCCACTTAAAGAAGTCCCTTTAACATTTCTTGTAGCACTGGTTTAATGGTGATAAACTCCTTTATCTTTTGTTTGTCTGGGAAACTCTATCCTTCCTTTAAATCTGAATGATAATCTTGCTGGGTATTCTTTGTTGTAGGTTTTTTCCTTTCAGTACTTTAAATATATCATGCCATTTGCTTCTGTAGAATTTCTGCTGAAAAATCAGCTGATCATTCTATAGGTTTTCCCTTATTGTTTCTCTCTTGCTGCTTTTAGGATTCTCTTGTTATCTTTAACCTTTGACATTTAATTATTATGTGTTACGGTGTGGATCTCCTTGGGTTCGTCTTGTTTGGAACTCTCTGTGTTTCTTGTACTTGGATGTCTGTTTCCCTTCTGAAGTTAGGGTTCTATTTAAAACATATTACATTTTAAGTTTCATTGATTTAAAAAAATCAATGACTGGATATAGCATTGATTTAGAAAACATAGTGGCTGGATGTATCAGAAGGGCATATTTGATTTTTGGATTTATATACTTATTTTATGTATAAAATTGCCAAGTACCTAAAACATAAAATTAAAAAGTTTCTGGAGATTGCAAAATGGCTGTAATTCTTACAATCCGTAGCCAGCTCCAGTAAACCCCCAAATCCCTCTACGATTCATATCTTTTTGTAAATTTATTTTTTAAATGTTTATTTATTTTTGAGAGAGACAGTGCAAGCAGGGAAGGGGCAGAGAGAGAGGGAGACACAGAATCCAAAGCAGGCTCCAGGCTCTGAGCTGGCAGCACAGATCTGTGAGATCATGACCAAAGACAGACACTTAACCGACTGAGCCACCCAGGTGCTCCTAAGATTCATATCTTACATGTCATGTCATTTCAGTGTTTTGTGGAGTTGTTGTTTGGCTTGTGGTATAATTTATTTTTGGAGGGAGAATAGGGATAAACATTTTTAACAAATCTCAAGGAATTGAATTTATCTGATGTTTGCAAAACTTACATAAATTTTTATGATTGTTTTCAATTTTTGACTGACTTCTTATATATAACTTCCAGATCAGATTTTTCTAAAGTCTCAAGTCCAATTTTCAAATATGGTGTCCACATCTTTAGAAAAGTCAAATGGAAATGACATGATCCATTGCTTATATTCAGAATCATTGTTTTCCTGGGCCATTAAAGAATATGGAATTCTATTGCATAGTCTCATTTATCTAAGTTTTTACTTTTTCCAGGGATATGCTTAATGGATTTTAAAGAAGAAGTTTATCCTCCTACCACTCTCTGAGATGAAGTTCTTAGCATATTACAAGGAAGAAGCAATTTCCCGACTGTTCCCTGACCTCACCCCCTCAAAGGCTGGGTTTCTGAACAAAAAGCATTTACGTAGGGAGATACAGATTTTGCACATGTTTCTTATCTCAGTAAAACTCACTTCAAAGGCCAAGTTTAGGTTGATCTCTTCAAACCCACTGGATTCCCTCATCCTCTGTCTGCCTTTATAAATAATTTGACAATACCCAGAGCTGAACCAGACAATACAGAGAATTTGTCTCAATCATAGGCCAACTCTTGGAAGGAAAATTAAAAAATCAGTCCGTTGTATGATATCCAGATATCTGGATGTTTGATATGGGGAAGACAGCACATCCGGGTAGTGCTCTTTGTGCCAGGACCGTGGGTGGCAGCAGAGGTAAGGAGAAAGAGAAGAACCAGGACTAAGAGAACTGAAGAGAAACCACAGAAGGTGGAATAGGAGAGAGGGAGCAGACCAGACTATACACAGGAAGTTCCCAGGATACGGAGGTCAAAGATGAGAGGTAGGGCATATGTAGGGCTGAAGGTCAGAGTAAGGCCAGTTTAGTCAGGCTGCTATTCCGTTTCTGCTTTGCCGAAATGCAGGCTCAATACCTCTAATGTATCAAAAACGCACAAAGGATTTTCACACCTTTTAAACAAAGGGAAATTCTAGAAACTAGTTTCATCAACTTTGTCCTGTGTTACTGAAGATTCTTCATGTTTTCCTGAGCCTTAGTTCAAAGATCAGCCTTTAGCCCAGGGTCTCCTCTGTGACATGTTTAAGAATGCCCAAAGGCATCCAGGTACCACAGACAACGATAGTCACATTTGTAGAGATCCAATCTTTATTTACAAATTAAAAATCTTCTTGGAGGAGTAGCAAACCAAGTCCTAATAGTTTAGTTTGCTGTTAGGATAATGCTAGCCTCATAGAATGGATTAAGGAATATTCTCTTTGCTTCCATTTTCTGGAAGAGACTGTGAAGGATTAGTATCATTTGCTCCTTAAATGTTTGGCAGAAGTTATCATTGAAATCATCTGAGTGTGATGTTTTCTTTTTTTGGAAGGTTATTAATTATTGGTTCAATTTCTTTAACAAATATAGGCCTCTTCAGATAGTCCATTTCTCCTTGTTTGAGTTCTGGTAATTTGTGTCTTTCAAGGAATTGGTTCGCTTCATCTAAGTTATCAAATTTGTGGCGTAAGAGTTCTTCATAGTATTCCTCTATAAAATTAAAAAAAAAATTTTTTTTTCAACATTTATTTATTTTTGGGACAGAGAGAGACAGCATGAACAGGGGAGGGGCAGAGAGAGAGGGAGACACAGAATGGGAAACAGGCTCCAGGCTCTGAGCCATCAGCCCAGAGCCTGACGCGGGGCTCGAACTCACGGACCGCGAGATCGTGACCTGGCTGAAGTCGGACGCTTAACCGACTCCGCCACCCAGGCGCCCCTCCTCTATAAAATTATGTGTTGTTTTTTAAAAAGCTTTATTGTGGAATAATTAACAAACATAATTGTATACATTTAAAGTGCATGTTATCCTTTTAATGTCCTGGAATCAGTAGTGATGACCCCTCTTCAATTTCTGAAATTGGCAATTTGCATCTTTTTTTTTTTCTTGGTTAGTCTGCCAATAGGCATATTATTTTCATTGATTTTTTTCCTAAAGAACCAACTCTTGGTTTTGCTGATTTTTTCTGTTGTTCTCCTGTTTTTAATTTCATTGATTTCTGCTCTAATTTTTGTTATTTCTTTTCTACTGCTACTTTAAGATTAAAGTATTCTTTTTATCTAATTTCCTAAGGTGGAAACTTAGATGATTGATTTTAGATCTTTCTTTCCTGTATATGTATTCAATTTTTTTTTCAACGTTTATTTATTTTTGGGACAGAGAGAGACAGAGCATGAACGGGGAGGGGCAGAGAGAGAGGGAGACACAGAATCGGAAACAGGCTCCAGGCTCCGAGCCATCAGCCCAGAGCCTGACGCGGGGCTCGAACTCACGGACCGCGAGATCGTGACCTGGCTGAAGTCGGACGCTTAACCGACTGCGCCACCCAGGCGCCCCATCCTGTATATGTATTCAAATAGAAACCGCAGAAAGCACTGTTTTCACTGCATCCCACAAATCTGGGGAAGTTGTATTTTCATTTTCATTTGGTTAAAATATTTAAAAAATTTTCTTGAGTCCTCTTTGACCTATTCTAGTTAAAATTGTAAACTTTAAAATTTGATATTCCTAATCTCTCTTATCTTGCTTTACTTTCCTTTCTCCCATTAGTTGTAATCTTCTTTTTTTAAAGGTTTTATTTATTTTTGAGACAGAGAGAGAGAGAGAGAGAACAAGCGGGGGAGATGCAGAGAGATAGGAGGATAGAGGATCAGAAGCCAGCTCTGAGCTGACAGCAGAAACTCCTATGTGGGGCTCAAACTCTAGAACTGCAAGATCATGACCTGAGCCAAAGTCAAATGGTCAACTGACTGAACCACAGGCCCACCACTCATACTCTTCTGATAAACCATATATTTATTATGCATTTTTGTTGTTACTCTTTCTTTTAGACTATAGATTCCACAAGGGCAGAGTTCAGGGAACTTTGTTGTTGTTGTTGTTTAAAAAATTTTTTTTTTACCATTTTATTAATTTTTGAGAGACAGAGCATGAATGAGGGAGGGGCAGAGAGAGGGGGAGACACAGAATCTGAAGCAGGCTCCAGGCTCTGAGCTGTCAGCACAGAGCCTGACTTGGGGCTTGAACCCATGAACCTTGAGATCATGACTTGAGCGGAAGTCAGACACTTAACTGACTAAGCCATTCAGGTGCCCTCCTTTTTTTTTTTTTTATTTTGTTTTCACCATGTTGGTTTTATTTAATGATGTAGTTGAAGTATCTAGATCTGAGCCAAATATACAGTAGGCACTTAATACATATTTTTGATTGAAGTAAGAGGGGTTTTCTAAAAAACCTGACAAAGAGAACAGGAGAGGGAAAGAAATAGTGTCTTTGAACCAGGGTTTTTAGCTTTGGATGCTGGAATTTTTTAGTAAAAAAATTTTTTGCTTTTCAGATTCTAAATGGATTTTTGACAAATTAACCTGCATATAATGTTTGAATAAAGATTTTGTGCCCATTTGATCTCATCTGATGAGAACAGAATACACTTTTAATATAGTGAACCAGACTCTTTTTATGTCTCTAAAGTCTAACTGATTGCAAATTCTGGCAACTCTGAGTCAGAGACCTACGATTTCCTGTTAAACTATAAAGTTACTTGCTCACTGAATCACAGCACAGAAATTATATTTTCATGTCTATAAAGAAAGGAAGAATTTATATAATGTGATTGATTAAGGTATTATTCATCTTTGGGCATTAAAAAAAGTGACACGATTTTCGTCAGCTGTTGTGTTTAGCCAAATCAGTCAGGATATGGAATGTCATCCATCCTTAAGAACTGACATCCTTAATGACCAGAATTTGAACCAGAGACTTATGCTTTATGAAAGTTAATGTAACCCACCCATTTTGCTTTATTTCTGTCACAAAGCACCACGTAATAGAAGAATATACCTCAGTGGATATTCAAGAAATACTCCGTTATCGCCGTATTTAAGGCATTGTAGTGATATTGATAAAGTGTATCCTGGCCATTTACAGGCATACGTTTAAATAGAAATTTCATGACCTGAAAAATACCAAAGAATCTTGTACTTATGTACAACTTGCTCATCTCTTCTCTTAACTTCCATCCTGCCGTGTTCCAGGCAAAGAGGACTGTCAGAAAGTTGAAGATAGAGCGTGTCTGTCACGGATATGGGTAGGGGAAGGAAATGAGTAACATATATGAGTAGAATTCCTGTGCTGTCGGTCATTTTCTTGTTGAACTGCTCCATTTCCAACTCTCTTTTCCCTACAATGGGCATGGGGTGTGATGCAGAAGCCTGAAAACAGCATACCTCTACTCCCAAGACTACTTTGCAAGCTGGCTTTTAGGTGGGTCCTGCAATGGGAGGTAGAATGAGAAGCTGGAAGATGGGAAGAAGGGCAAATACTTTTTTTTTTTTTTTGTAAATTCCCTGCTTTGGGTGGTGCTCAGGCAATAGCTGCAGCAGCCTGGAGAGTGTGGCTTCTGGGCAGTAGTGTAGGCTCTTAGCTTCCTACTCAGCTGTGGTCGTGCACTGACAATTGTGACACCAGTACGTGGGTTCCTCTGAAAGTCGTACCACAAGTGATAGTGGTACGGTCTTTGAGAGGTTACCTCTTTTTCCTTTTTGGTCTTCCATCCCCTCAAATGCTTTTGTAAACAGCACCCTTCGCGAAATCTTTTTTCTATTTGGTACATCTAACGTGAGTTTTATCTTCTGACAAGTCTGGATATAATACGTGGTATAAAACTGTGATCCTAGAAGACAAAACCTCAACGATGGAATCCGGGATCTGTTATTGACTGGCGTGTGCTCAGACATTGCAATATCCTGCAATCATGAGGGGAAATGAAATACTCAGAATCTATAGATCGTAGTGGCCTGGGATAAATTGTTTCTTAAAGGCAGGACTTCAGGAGAATGACTGTCTATTGTGACTAGTTTAGAAGTGATGATGACAAGGATTCCAGGGTTTGTTGGCTGCTTCTGACTTCGCTGGGGAGTTAGAGGAAGAAAATGAAAAGCTCAGTATTTAAAACTCTCAGCTCTATGTTTAGAGAACCAGAGATCGTTAGTGATAACTCAGAAAAGATCTCTTCCCTTCTGTAGCCTATAAACTCAGGACTGATACATCTGGGAATCAGACCCAGAACTTGTCCTGTGGGCTGTAGATCTGCAATGTAATTAAAATTCACGACATCACTAGGTGTTTTACAGTTGAGGTGTTGGCTGGTAAGGAAAGGGACCTTGAGAACTGGAATGGGAATGGGCCATCTGAGAGTATTCAGATGAGTCTAAGAAACTGGAATGCCTAAAACCACCTGAGTATCCTTTACTTTCAGAAACAGTTCGTCCTCCCCTACCTTTTCCTTTCTTGAACAGCCAGCAATTACCCTACAGGACACAGTTGCTTTTTCTCCTCATGGTCCTTAACACTTACCTTTGTTTCTATTACCCATAATTAGAAATAGATCTCAAAACATTCCAAGGAATTAACATTAAAAATGACAACATTTTGCCAGTTTATATTGGAAACACCTAGAGTATATTGGGGTAATGGCTTTTCAGTGGGTAGCTCAAAAAAGACCGAATTTAATGGATCCTCTTGTTCAGTGGGGATGATGGCCCCAAATGCCTGAGGCAGAGGCCATATGGCAGTGCCTAATTGCTGGCTATATTTGTGTGTGGGGCTACAGTGACAATCAATTTTAGCTTGCAGGGATTTTTAGCAATTGCTAATTTTTAAAAAAAAGTCCTTATAGTATAAAATATATTGGCAACCTACCTTATAATTGGTAAAATTCTAGGACTGAGGAGAAAATACTGGTTTGGGTCTGCACAAAAGGAAGTCACATTCTCTCACTCAGTTTTCAGACAGGGGGCAGTTCAAAGACTCAGGCCCACCTAAATGAAGGGGAAATTGAGTATCCTTGAAGATGCTTCCTGGGACACTTTAGTAAATAAATACTGTAAATCTTCTTCAAATCCTTCTCAAAGGGATATGACTCCATCTACCAGGATGACTGTGTACTGAGCAAAGGGAAATGCCCAGATTTTAGAGCATTATAAATCAGTGGCTCCGAATTGCTAATCCCTGGTGATCTCAGATACCATTGTAGTCCGATAAAAGTATATGGAGTTTGGAGCTGATTAGATCTCACAGTGGGTCCAGAAGGTCCATGAAACCATGTTATTGTGATTTTCACAATTCTCAAATGCATGTTGAAATGACATTTTTGGTAATAGAATAGGTAGAATCCTCACTATGGATTTGCGAACTGTGGATTGAGGGCTATTATTATAGAAAGGACCAAGCAGAAGCCCTTGAAACTTCCCATCCTGACCAAGATATAAACTAAAAGCATTATCTCATCCATGCGGGGAGTCATAGAGATTAATTAATTTCACCATCGAATTTTTGAAAAATGTAAAAGTATTCTTATTACCAACCTAATTAATACTGCCTTTTGAGAAAAAGGCAGGTGGATCTTGGAGAATGTAGAATTCTATAAATGTGATCATGTGATAAATCCAATTGTAAATGCCAATTACAAATTATAAATACAAGATTTAGAGAAACCAGTATAGCCTTTGGAAGAAGTTATATAGCTATTGACCTGGAAAAAAATTTTTTTTCCCTTTCTATACCAACTTACAAGGAATAGTTTGCTTCCATCTGGTAAGGACAGAAGTACACCTTCCCTCAAGGCTTTGTTAATTCTCATGTTCTCTTGATCCTCATCTAGTCTGTGAGGACCTTGATTATCTCAACTTTCTATATAACATGATGATCCATTACATAGATTATACCATGCTGACTGATCCTGGTGTTTGCTAAGTAACAGCTACTTTCCGTGACCTGGACCGTGATTCACAAGGCGTTTTTCCTGGACTGGCAGCATCAATGCCACATGGGAACGTGTGAAAGTTCTCCAGCCTCAGCCCCATCCGAGGCCTACTGTATCAGAAATTAGGGGTGGATTAATCTGTGTTTTAACAATCCCTCAGGGTAGTTCTGATGAACATTAAAGTTTGAGAATTACTGCTTTTGAAAATCAAGGCTCTGCCGTTTGGATTTTATGACCAGCAGATTCAGTGGTTGGGTCCAAGTGGCTTGTCACTGATTAGGAAGAGCTCATAGGATGCTCTATGCTTTAAAATGAACTTCAATGGCAGATCCTGAGGGTCATGGGGAAAAGCTGTGCCCTCGCCTACAAACTACACTGTCCCTCTAGAAAGAGTTCCTGGTATGCTTTTTGGGCCCTGGTAACAGCCAATGCTTGATCAGATCATTGGGTATCCCAAACGCCCATTGTAAACTGGGTATTATCTGATCCACCAAGCATTAAACAAGGGCATGGCAACAGAATTCTTATCATTTTTTAAGGTTTATTTATTTATTTTGGGAGGGAGAGAGAGGGAGAGGGAGAGAGAGAATCCCAAGCAGGTTCTGCACTGTCAGCACAGAGCCCGATGCGAGGCTCCATCTCATGAACCATGAGATCATGACCTGAGCCGAAATCAGGAGTTGGATGCTTAACTGAAGGAGCCACCCAGACATTGCAGCAGTATTCTATTATTAAGTGGAAGCAGGGTGTATGAGATTAGACTTGATCAGATCCTAAAAATACAGAGTAAGTTGTATGACCAGTGGCTCAGACTTCTAGAACTCCTACTTCTGCTTTATTGCTATCATCTTCTCTCAATCCACACCTAACGTGTCATGGGTAGTGTGGAGCAAAGTCATGGCCTTCACTGCAAGCAAGTGCTGTCCCTTTGAGAATAGCTTCTGACTTGCTTCCTCTGATCAATTGGTAGAAGAAGAAAAATAGAGACCCGGTTTATGGATGGTTCTGCATGGCGTCTTGGTAGGAGATTGGTAGGGAGGAGGAAGAAGGAAGCCATTGACCCCCATGCTTTTGGAAGCACCTGGGAGAGGAGCTGCGGTGGGAGAGCCGGCTCCTCAGTGGTGATGTCAGTGCCTGGATTCTCGCTAAGTGGTGGCAGATCAGTTCCAATGGCAGAAGCAGCAGTGCCTTTCGCAGCATCTGTGACGGTGTGTGTGGACTCCTCAGTGGGAGTGCGGTCTCCTGGATTCTTTCCCTACTACTAGGGAAAGAGGTAGTAGTAGGAGGTGACAGCAGTGGTGGTAGCAGCTTGCTTATGGTGGCACTGTCGACACCTCTCTTGTGCCCTACAACCTTACTTATGTCATTGTGGCCAACTCCCTGCAGTCATGCCCTCTCTGTTTGAAATCTGTACAGTAGTTTCTGTTTCCTGAACATTCACTTGATATACCTACAAATGTTCTTTCTGTTATTCTTATAGTAGTACTGAGCAAGACATTATTATTCCCATTTTACAACAAGGAAACAAAGACTCTCAGATATCAAGTAATTTGCCCCAAAGTATGGAACCCAATGAGAGAATCCATGATGAAACTCTAGTATGAAGCTGTCTCATTTACAGCTTTTTTTATTAAAAAAAATTTTTTTTAATGCTTATTTATTTTTGAGAGAGACAGAGACTGAGTGTGAACAGGGAAGGTGCAGAGAGAGGGAGACACAGAATGCGAAACAGGCTCCAGGCTCTGAGCTATCAGCCCAGAGCCCGACGCGGGGCTCGAACTCACAAGCCATGAGATCGTGACCTGAGCCGAAGTCGGATGCTTAACTGATTGAGCCACCCAGGCGCCCCTCATTTACAGTTTTATATAGAGTTTGAAACCACAGTGTGACATGTTCTTTGTGGCCTGTAGTACTTGGGGAATAGGAGCTGCTGGTGGGGTTGCAATCGTTTTTCTGTCATAGAGTGTTACCTAGCTAAAAACGATGTACTCCAGAAGCATTTGTTGCTACCTCTTTTAATTTAATTTAATTTAATTTAATTTAATTTAATTTAATTTAATTTATCTTATTAACAATTTTTTAATGTTTATTTATTTTTGAGAGAGAGGGACAGACTACAAGCAGGGGAGGGACAGAGAGAGAGGGAGACAGAGAATCCAAAGTAGGCTCCAGGCTCTGAGCTGTTAGCACAGAGCCCAAAGTGGGACTCGAACCCAAGAACCACAAGATCATGACCTGAGCCAAAGTCAGACACTTAACTGACTGAGCCACCCAGGCACCCCTGTTACTACCTCTTTTTAAAATACCTTAAAAAGTAACCTTACAGAGAAGCAACCAGGTTTTATTATTTTGTAATGCCAGTGAGTAAACCTGAAGAATTATGCTCTTAAGTTTGCTCTGTGTTACAGCATTAGCCCTAGACTCCTAGATTTGGGTTTATAGTAAAGAGCAGCTGTTTTCCATCTCACACTTTGTTTTCTTTCTGTTTGTGTGTTCCAAGACTCCAAGGAATGGGGAGGATTCAAGCTAATCTTTCACTCCAAAGATCTGGGAGTAAACAGAAGAAAATGTATAAGAATAGTAGGTCACATAGTAAACCTGGTCTCAGCTTTTCCTTTTCTTCCATTCCTAGAAATAGTACCAAGTAAAATCATGGTTGCTCTGATTACACGGTTGGTGCCAGATCCATGTTGACTAACTTGTTGATTTGTGGGTTAGGAGTTCAGCTCTGGAAAATTTTCCAGTATTCCTGTTGAGTTTGTTTGCTTAATTAATTAATTAATTAATTAAAAAATGTTTATTTTATTTTTGAAGGGGTGAAAGGGAGAGAGAGAGGGAGACAGAGAATCCAAGCAGGCTCTGCACTGACATTGCAGAGCCTGATGCAGGGCTTGAACCCATGAACAGTTAGACTATGACCTAAGCTGAAATCAAGAGTCAGAGCTTAACGAACTGAGCCACCCAGGTACCCCCCTTTTTAAAAAATTTAGTTGAGACCTACAAATAAATTGAGTTCCACACAGATCATACTGTTCCACCTACACTAGGGGCTGCTTGGTACTGACATTCATGTTACTCTGTCTTTGAGAAAGCCCACGCTCTAATATCATGTAAAAATACATTTCATATCACAAATCCTAGAGTTGGTAGGCAATATGGATTCGTATCATTTATCTTTTGATACCAGGAAGAGCAGTCTTTTCTTGAATTGACAAAGAGTTTGTGACAGAGTCCAGCACGGACTCAGACTCTATATCCATGCTCTGAAGTGTCTGTATCCTCTATAAAGAAGGATAATATAAACAGGATACATATCTGTTGACTATAATTCTTCCAGAGTGTCACAACATGTGTGGGTAGTGGTATCAAGGGTAAATTTATTCCTAGAAGTTTCCAGTAAATATTGGTTATTTATAAAATTATTTTCAAAATGAACAACAACTTAAAAACATGAAAGCTTTCATAGCAGAAGGTGTTCTCAAACTAACAAAGCTTAGGACTTTTCTTCTCGGTCCAGTGGGTCCTGCTCATCCCCTAGGAGATCGTGGTATTCCAGGAACCGAATAAAGCTATTGACATGAAATAAAATATGATGTACTTTTCTAAAATTATAGAAAGGAATGAATTAGTACTGAGTATTATTTATTTGGTCTTTGATGTTTTTCTTAGATTTTCGAGACTTAATACCAAGGTCTCCCTCTGTTTGCAACAAACAAAAGGAATGACTAACAATCAAAAATATTAAAGTAAAAACTTGAACATGTGATTTCTCCAAATATTATATTGTGTTTGTCTGCTCGGGCCATCGTAATGACATGCCACAAACTGGGTGGCTTAAACAATAAAAATTCGTCTTCTCACAATTCTGGGAGCTGGAAAATCCAAGATCGAGTGCCCAGCGGGGTTCGTTTTCTGGTGGCAGCTGGCTTCCTGGCCGTGTCCTCACATGGCCTTTCCTTGACCTCGCCGGCACCTCTTCTTAAAAAAAAAAAAAAAAAAAAGAAATTTCTTTTAATGTTTAATTTTGAATGGGGGAGCAGAGAGAGTGGAAGACACAGAACCCTAAGCAGGCTCCAGGCTCTGTGCTGTCAGCACAGAGCCCAACACAGGACTTGAACTCTCAAACCTTGAGATCACGACCTGAGCCAAAGCTGGAGGCTTCACTGACTGAGCCACTCAGGCGCTCCTCTTAGGTGCCTCTTCTTATGAGAAATCTAATGCTACCGGATCGGGACTCCACCCTTATGAGCTCATTTAACTTTAATTACTTCCTCAGTGGCTCCATCTCCAAATATAGCCATGTTCGAAATCAGCCCTGCAGATTTTGGATCTGCTAATTCCATAATCATGTAAGATAATTCCCTAGGATAAGTATTATATTTAATGTATGTAAAGTAGCAACGTATAAGATAAAATATATATTAAAAAAAGCAAATACAGCCATGCTGGGCATTGGAGCTTCGATATGTGAATTTTGAAGGGACAAAAACATTCAGCCCCTCACATGTATCTACTATCTGTCCTGCTAAAGCTTTGGATGTACACACAGAGTGCAAGTATATTTTCTGAGAGGAAAGTTTTTTTCTACTTTAAATGGCATCCATGCCTACATTCCTATTTTATGATGTTCTGAGACAAATGCCATCATTTTCAGGGTTTGGGTCTCCTTAGGATATTTATTTTTTTTTTAAAATTTTTTTTTTTTCAACGTTTTTATTTTATTTTTGGGACAGAGAGAGACAGAGCATGAACGGGGAGGGGCAGAGAGAGAGAGGGAGACACAGAATCGGAAGCAGGCTCCAGGCTCTGAGCCATCAGCCCAGAGCCCGACGCGGGGCTCGAACTCCCGGACCACGAGATCGTGACCTGGCTGAAGTCGGACGCTTAACCGACTGCGCCACCCAGGCGCCCCATCCTTAGGATATTTAAAAGACACTGGGAGAGTTAATAAAAAAAAAACCCTTTTTTGGTGGTTATGACCAATTATGTTATTTCCTCTTTGAAGACACTCGGCACACGCTAATAAAATGTATTTTTCCTAATGTTCATTTCACATGGTCCTTAGAGATTCATACAAAGTCTGTATCTTTCCCGTTTTTCCTATGAAAGCAGCAAAGTATTGAGTTTGGAGTCTAATTTATTTACTCCAAATAAATTTTATTTACCAAACTCATTTACTCCAAAACAACTTATCCAAGGAAAATTGGATTAATTCCTTAACAGTTCTGTGCCTTATTGGCACAGCAGAGCTAATCTTGTGATGATTCAATGAGGTAATTGATGTTCAAAGCTTAGTAAGGGCCTGGCACTCTTTACCACTAATATAAAGGACACAGATATAGGACATAATCAAAACCATTTGCATGGATTAAAATACTCTTTTTTTTAAGTAAGAAAGTTTAAAAAAAATTGGTATAAGACTTAGTGAAACCAGATTGACAAATTGATATCCTGATGCTGTATTATTGCATTTCATCTTAATCAGCTGCTTTCCTCCTACCCAATCCATGGGGATTTCCAATTTCCAATAGGAAGATCTATATTTTTTCCTGAGTCACCTTGCTTTGACCTCTTACCTGCAACTTTGTCTGCACTGGTCAAGGAACAAGGAGGTCAAGATATTGTTGTCAGTTTATTTGTGACTCTACAATTTAACAGGCCAGTATCCCTCACAAACATGGATGCAAAAATTCTCAATAAAATACTTGTAAACTGAATCCAACAATACATTAAAAGAAATAACTCACATAGTGAAGTGGGATTTATTCCTGGGTTGCAAGGGTGGTTCAATATTTGCAAATCAATGTTATATACTACTTAATAACAGAAAGGATAAGAACCATTTGATCCTTGGGGAGCCTGGGTGGCTCAGTTGGTTGGGTGACTGACTTTGGCTCAGGTCCTGATCTCACGGTTTGTGGGTTCGAGCCCCGCATTGGGCTCTGTGCCGAATGCTTGCTCGGAGCCTGGAGCCTGCTTCAGATTCTTTCCTTCTCTCTCTGCCCCTCCCCCACTTGTGTTCTGTCTCACTCTATCTCTCAAAAATAAATAAATGTAAAAAAAACCCGTTTGATCCTTTCAGTGGGTGCAGAGGAAGCGTTCGACATGATAAAACCCTGAAGAAAGTAGGTTTAGAGGAAACATAAAACAATAAAGTCCATATATGAAAAACCTACAGGTGATATCCTCACTGGGGAAAAACAGAGCTTTTCCCCTACGATCAGGAACAAGACAGAGATGTCCACTCTCACCACTGTTATTTAACATAGAATTGGAAGTCCTACCCTCAGCAGTCAGACAACAAAAAGGAATAAAAGGCATCCAAATAGGCAAGTAAGAAGTCAGACTTTCACTATTTGCAGATGACATGATACTCTGTGTAGAAAACCCAAAAGACTCTGAATAAACTGCTAGAACTGATACACTAATTCAGTAAAGTTGTAGGATCACAAAATCAATGTACAGAAATCTGTTGCATATCTATACACCAATAATGAAGCAGCAGAAAGAGAAATCAAGGAATCAATCCCATGGACAATTGTGCCAAAAAATAATAAGATACCTAGGAATAAACCTCATCAAAGAGGTGAAAGACTTGTACTCTGAAAACTATAAAACATTGATGAAATGGGAGGTGACACAAAGAAATGGAAAGACATTCCATGCTCATAGATTGGAAGGACAAATATTGTTAAAATGTCTATACCACCCAAAGAAATCCACAGATTTAATGCAATTCCTATCAAAATACCAGCAGCATTTTTTTTTTTTCAGAACTAGAACAAACAATCCTAATATTTGTATGGAACCACAAAAGTCCCTGAATAGCCAAAGGATCCTTGAAAACGCAAAGAAAAGCTGGAAACGTCACAATTTTGGACTTCAGGTCATATTGTAAAGTGGTAGTAATCAAAAGAGTATGGTGCTAGGGGCTCCTGGGTGGCTCAGTCGGTTAGGCAGCCGACTTCGGCTCAGGTCATAATCTCACAGTCCGTGAGTTCAAGCCCTGCGTCAGGCTCTGTGCTGACAGCTCAGAGCCTGGAGCCTGTTTCAGATTCTGTGTCTCCCTCTCTCTGACCCTCCCCCATTCATGCTCTGTCTCCCTCTGTCTCAAAAATAAATAAACGTTAAAAAAAAATTAAAAAAAAAAGAGTATGGTGCTAGCACAAAAAATAGACACATAGATCAATAGAACAGAATAGAAAACCCAGAAATAAACCCGCAACTCCATGTTCAATTAATCGTTGACAAAGTAGGAAAGAATATCTAATGGGAAAAAGTTTCTTCAACAAATGGTGTTGGGAAAACTGGACAGCAGCATGGAAAAGAATGAAACTGGACCACTTGCTTATACCATACACAATAATTAATCCAAAATGGATTAAAGACCTAAATGTGGGATAGGAAACCATCAAAATCCTAGAGAACACAGGCAGTAACTTCTTTGACATTAGCTATAACTGCTTTCTAGATATGTCTCCTGAGGCAGGGGATATAAAAGCAAAAATAAACGTTTGGAACTTCATCAAAATAAAAAGCTTATGCACAGCAAAGGAAATAACAAAACTAAAAGCTAATCTATGGAATGGGAGAAGATATTTACAAATGACATATCAGATAAAGGGTTAGTATCCAAAATCTATAAAGAGCTTATAAAACTCAACACTCAAAAATGAATTATCCAATAAAAAATGGGCAGAAGACACAGACATTTTTCCAAAGAAGACATCCACATGGCCAACAGACACATGAAAAGGTGTTCAAGGTCATTCATCATCAGGGAAGTACAAATTAAAACTACCATGAGATGTCACCTCACACGTGTCAGAATGGCTAAAATCAAGAAACAACAGGTGTTGGCAAGGATGTGGAGAAAGGGGAACCCTCTTACACTGTTGGTGGGAATGTGAACTGGTGTAGCCACTCTGGAAAACAATGTGGAGTTTCCTCAAAAAGTTGAAAATAGAACTATCCTCGGGGCGCCTGGGTGGCGCAGTCGGTTAAGCGTCCGACTTCAGCCAGGTCACGATCTTGCGGTCCGGGAGTTCGAGCCCCGCGTCGGGCTCTGGGCTGATGGCTCGGAGCCTGGAGCCTGTTTCCGATTCTGTGTCTCCCTCTCTCTCTGCCCCTCCCCCGTTCATGCTCTGTCTCTCTCTGTCCCAGAAATAAATAAATGTTGAAAAAAAAAAATTAAAAAAAAAAAAGAAAATAGAACTATCCTATGATCCAGCAATTGTATTACTGGGCATTTACAGAAAAAATACAAAAATACTTTTTCAAAGTGATACATGCACCATGATGTTTATAGCAGCATTATCTACAATGGCCAAATTATGGAAAGAGCCCACGTGTCCATCAACTGATGAATAAAGAAAATATGGTGTGTGTACACACACACACACACACACACACACACACTGGAATATTACTGAGCCATCAAAAAGAATGAAATCTTGCCATTAGCAAAACATAGGTGGAGCTAGAGAGTATTATACTAAGTGAAATACAGCAGAGAAAGACAAATACCATGTGATTTCACTCCTATGTGGAATTTAAGAAACAAAACAAATGAAAAAAGGGGGAAAAAAAGAGACAGAGGTAAACCAAGAGACAGACTCTTAACTATGAAACAAACTGATGGTTACCAGAGGGGAGGTGGATGGGGGATGGGTAAAATAGGTGATGGGCATTAAGCAGTACACTTGTGATGAGCACCGGGTATTGTATGGAAGCGTTAAATCGTTGTATTGTACACCTGAAGCTAATAATACTGTATGTTAACTAACTGGAATTTAAATAAAAATTAAAAAAAATAATAAAATTCACAGTGTCCACCAGGCCGGCTCCACCCTCCGCTCTTCACAGAGCTTCCTGTTTGAGTGAAGTCACCACATTCATCACAGATCTGGTTGTTGTTAGATCACCACTAATTTCCAGGACAAGTCAGGACTTTCTCACTAAGTGATCTAAATTCTCCCGCCAGGATGTTACCGCTTCTCAGATGATGGCTAAGTCAGCTGCCGCAGACTATAACGATGGCAGTATTTTCGTTTTGACATCCTGTCCTCAACCACTTGAGTCTTTTCTCTGCTAGTAAAACTGAAAAAAACATAGGCTACTAAAATAAAGGGTGCGCAAACTGCCTTTCTGTCAAGGACTTTAAATTTTAGCTTTGCTCTGCTGACGAGGTGAAAGGCAAAGTGTAATTAGCACTAATAGCATGCTTTTATGGTTCCATTCCACCTCACCCTCAGATAAAAGTCAACGTATTCCACAGTTTAATAATGAGCAATGATTAGGTAGGATGTGCAACTACATTTAGGGAATTAGTGGTTTAACCTAGAGCACTTCTTTTTAGCCTTTGGGTCTTGCTTCTGGGAAGAGACTTGGAGGCAGGCTAAATTTTGAAGCTGTTTTGAAAATGACCTTGTTTCTGTCTCCTCATTCAGATCTCTCCAGGGAATAGTTTGTTCTAGGACATCATGCTCAAGGCCATGGTGGGTCCTCCAGAAAGAAAAAATTGACCTTCAAATAAGAATTCTCAATTTCCCAGAAATAAAACAACTAAAGGGGAATAAATAAAGCAAAACTTTTACAAGGAAGAATACTCTTTCTAACTTGTGATGTAGCAATGCTAAAAATCTCTCTTTAACCCACCTTTAGTCCCATCCCACTCTCCTAATGTTCAATCTGTTAGGGAAAAAGTGTCAGATCTGGTTGTTGTTAGATCAGGGAACTCAACTCCATATGGGGGCTTCCGTGAACTCAGTGTCACCTTTAACAAGCTTCAGTGTATTCCTGTTACAGAGTTGCTTTATGTCTAGAATATCTCTTTAGTCCAATAAATCTCTTTCGAGTGCATATTGATAACCACTAAGGGCAGTGTTAGGTGTGGGGAATAGAGGTATAAAGATGAACATGACACAGTTTCTTCCTCATGCCAGAGGAAGGCAGTGGTTACATCAATAATCATAAGGCACTGAAGTCCATGTATTACTAGAGGTGAACATGGAAGAGGGGTAGTAAAATGGAGGAATTGGTTCGAGAACCAGAGAGTTGAATAGTCCTCAGGGAAGGCTTACTCTGGAGGTGGGAAACCCTGAACAGGATTTTTAAAGTTGAAAAGGAGTTTTCCTGGCAGCAGTAGTGAATGTGTTATAGAAAGGGAGAATAAAACGGAACGGAATACATTTTAGGAAGAGGGAGGAGGAGTAGATGCCCCAATGTTTGGAAAAGCATACAGTAGTGCCAAAATTAGGCATATTTGATTTTCCAGGTAAACTTTATAAAAGGGACTTCAGCTTATACTCGAGAACTTAATGACAAGAGAAAAACTCATATAAATGGCAGCATTTTAGTTGGTGAGACGACCCTATAGAACTTTTTTTTTTAAAGTTTATTTATTTTGAGAAAGACACAGCATGAGTGGGGGAGGGGTAGAGAGAATCCCAAACAGGCTCTGTGCTGGCGGCACAGAGTCTTATGTGGGGCTTGAATTCATGAACCGTGAGATCATGGCCTGAGCTGAAACCAAGAGTCGGACACTCAGCTTACTGAGCCAGCCAGGTGCCCAAGACCATTTAGAGCTTCTAGTTAAGTTGTTTTCAGTGGTGTGAGGGGCACTGGGTTCCTAGAAAGGGCCCATGGAACCTGATGATGCTGAGTGAAGATGTGGGGGCAAATGGGCCAAAGGAGCCAGACTGTGCCTTCCCCCCACCCATTACTTCAACCAGAGAAGAGCATCGGTAGCTCTTGTGTTGGGCTTCTGGTTTTATAACTGAAGAAACTGGGCCCGGAGAAGTTATGTGGCTCACTCAAGAGCATTTAGCTAATTTATCGTAGAGATGAACCGGAAAACCAGGCTCCTGACTTCCAGTTCAGTTCTTCCTTAAATTGGACTGTACTGCCTCTTCCATATTCAAGTCATATTGACAAGTTAAAACTTATAAAACAACAGGAGTTTTAAAATGAAGGAAAAAAAAGACCTGAAATGAAAAAAAATCAGACACATTCTCATGGTAGCATCGGGAGAGAGAGCTGCCCTTCCTCCCCCCATCCACCCACTAGGTCAGAGAAATGCCCATGATTCATTGCTCTTGCAGAGATGGTGCGAGCGGCCAAAGGTGTTGCATCATGTATTGTTGCTATTCTTACCACATAGTGTCATTCTACTAGTGACCGTTGCTTTGTTTTGTTTGACATTCTTTCTATATTTCAAATTTGGCTGCCTTTCAGAACACCAGAAAACTTTTTTTACTTTCAATCCTTTCTTTTTTTTTTTTTTTTAATTTTTTTCAACGTTTTTTATTTATTTTTGGGACAGAGAGAGACAGAGCATGAACAGGGGAGGGGCAGAGAGAGAGGGAGACACAGAATCGGAAACAGGCTCCAGGCTCTGAGCTGTCAGCCCAGAGCCTGACGCGGGGCTCGAACTCACGGACCGCGAGATCGTGACCTGGCTGAAGTCGGACGCTCAACCGACTGCGCCACCCAGGCGCCCCTCAATCCTTTCTTTAAACAATTTTTAATGTTTATTTTATTTTTGAGAGAGAGAGAGGGTGAGGCCGAGCGGGGGAGGGGCAGAGAGAGAGAGAGAGAGAGAGAGAATCAGAAGCAGGCTCCAGGCTCTAGGCTGTCAACATAGAAACTGATGCAGGGCTTGAACCCACAGACTGCAAGATCATGACCTGAGCTGGAGTTGGATGCTTAACTGACTGAGCCACCCAGGCTCCCCTACCCATCCATTATCAATAGAAGAGGAGTGATAAAGAAGAGTAGATAAGAATTTGTGAAAGTGTTATTGTATAACATTCTACAAGGATGTTTCCTTCTGAGACATACTATCTCTAGTGTTTATACCAAATCCTCAGATAAAAGTCTCATTTGGGGGAAGTTATATTTAATATCACTAGGCTCTGCAAAACAATTCAGTGGCAGCTTTTTGGGTTTTTAATTCTCATTCATAAATTCATCTATTTATTTATTTGAGTACCTGCCATGAGACAGTCTTTGTTTAATGAGAAAAAAAATGAGGTCCTTGCTTTTCTAGAAGTTACATTCTTTTAAATGAAATGAAAAAAGTTCTTTATTTGATCAATTATTCATATTTCTATGGTTGTTTTGGATCCAGATGTATGCAAGTGCTGGATATTTATTGATGGTCCATGAAGAAGAGTAACAAATGCCCATGTGTTTATGACCCAAACTGATAAAGTAAATTGGTTGAGATACTCATGGGGTATCATGTCAAATTAACTATCAGACCCTGGTCAAACTTGAGGTGACACTGAAGGTTTACATTTTTGCTTGGCCTTAAGGTAAGTGATACAAAATAACTCACCTTAGGCCAAGTGAACCATTACTGTTATGTGCTGAGTTGTGTCCCCCCCAGATTCACATGGTGGGATCCTAATCTCCAGTATCTCATTATGTGACTGTATTTGCAGACAGGGTCTTTGAATAGGTCATTGAATTAAAAGGAGGTCATTAGAGTGAGCCTGAGTCCAACATAACTGGTGTCCTTCTAAGAAGAGATTAGGACACAGGTACAGAAAGAAGACCACATGAAGACACAGGGAAGACATGGCCCCTCTGTAAGCCAAGGAGAGAGACCTCAGAAGAAACCAATCCTGCAACACATTGATCTTTGACTTCTAGCCACCAGATTTATGAGAAAATAAATTTCTGTTGTTTAAAGTCACCCAGTTTGTGGTACTTTGTTATAGCAACAATAGTAAACGAATACAATTACTTATATCAGTAAGGGAACATTAGATTTTTCATCAGTAAATACACTAGGCTACGCTGTGGTAATAATGCCCAACTCTCAGTGTCTTAGAAAAAAATTATTTTGAAGGACTTGCTATATGCCCGTTTCAGGGGCTCTGGTCCTAGCTGTTTTCACTCAGAGGGGAGCTGATGGAGCCTCCATACGTGAAATGTCGCTGGTCATTGTGATAATGTGAAGGAAAGGGAAAATTGTTGGTAGGTCTTAAAGGCTTCCATTGGGAAGTAGCTCATGTCACCTCTACTCAAATTCACTTCCAAGAGGGTGAGAAGGGATTGTAAACCCTATTGTGTGCCTGGATGGAAGACCACCTGAAATATCAGTGAATGACACCAATCATGACTATGATACTTAACATATTCTGTGTTTCACAGAAAACAATAACAAAACACTTGAACAAGTTCATGGGAAAAACTACCAGGACAAGTTGAGCTAGGAATTGCCATGATTATCCAGACAACAAGCCCAACCATAGTATCTAGTTTTTAGATCAAAGTGATAATCCTTGTTTCCGATCCTAGTTTATCATATCCCTAGCACAGTGAGAGAGTGTAAAAACAAAGGGAAAATGGTAAAAATAGGGGAGAATAAGAAAAGTCTAATATTTATTGGGAGACCAGCACTTACTGAATAGCTTACGTGTAACAGTTGCATTATAAATTAGTTCTTAATTCATAATGTCACCAGATAATAAGATAATTTTAAAATAAAAAATCCAAAAACTAAAAATATATCAACTTGCGTCAAGGATGAGAGTATAACTCTATACAGTACAAAGCCCTTGCTCCATTATTTATACTATGGGTTTAAAAAAAAATTTTTTTTAACGTTTATTGATTTTTGAGACAGAGAGAGGCAGAGCATGAACAGGGGAGGGTCAGAGAGAGAGAGAGAGGGAGACACAGAATCTGAAACAGGCTCCAGGCTCTGAGCTGTCATCACAGAGCCTGATGCGGGGCTCGAACCCACGAACCGCGAGATCATGACCTGAGCTGAAGTCAGACGCTTAACCGTCTGAGCCACCCAGGCGCCCCAATATGCTATGGGTTTTTAAATCTTCATTTGTGACCCATTAGTGGGTTATAAAATTGTGGCCCCTGTTTTTTTAAATTCAAGTATAGTAAGCACACAGTGTTACATTAGTTTCAGTGTACAATATAGTGATTCAACAATTTTATATGTTACTTCGTGCTCATTATAAGTGTATTCTCTCTTTTTTTAAAAAAAAGTTTTTATTGTTTATTTATTTATTGAGAGAGTTGAGAGAGAGTCCCAAGGAGGTTCTGCACTGTCAACGCAGAGCTTGCTGTGGCGCTTGATCCCGTGAATGGTGAGATCATGACCTGAGCCAAAATCAAGAGTTGGATGCTTAACTGACTGAGCCACCCAGATGCCCTGATAAGTGTACTCTTAATCCCCTTCACCTACTTCATGCA
This sequence comes from Prionailurus bengalensis, assembly GCF_016509475.1. Taxonomy (NCBI): domain Eukaryota; kingdom Metazoa; phylum Chordata; class Mammalia; order Carnivora; family Felidae; genus Prionailurus; species Prionailurus bengalensis. Next base: position 28,132,821 of record NC_057360.1, read on the forward strand.
TCGCCCCCCCCCCTCTGGTAATCATCAGGTTATTCTTTATAGTTAAGAATGTGTTTTTTGGTTTGTCTCTTTTTAAAATATGTTTTGTTTCTTAGATTCTGCATATGAGTGAGATAATATGCTGTTTGTCTTTCTCTGACTGATTTCTATTACTTAGCATTGTACTCTCTAGATCCATTCATGTTGTTGCAAAGATTTCATTCTTTTTTTAATGGCTGAGTAATATTCCATTGTATATGTATACCACATCTTTATCCATACATCTGTCCATGGACATTTGGGCTGCTTCCATAATTTGGCTGTTGCAAATAATGCTGCAGTAAACATAGGGGTGCATATATCTTTTCAAACTAGTGTTTGTGCATTCTTTGGGTAAATGCCCAATAGGATCGGAATTATAGGATCATATGGCAATTTTATTTTTAATTTTTGAGGGAGCCTCCATAGTTTTTTCCACATTGGCTACACTAGTTTGCACTCCCATCAACAGTGCACAAGGGTTCTTTTTTCTCCATATCCTTGTTAGTATGTATGTGTTGTTGATTTTAGCCTTTCTGAGAGATGTGAGGTAGTATCTCATTGTGATTTTGATTCACGTTTCCCTGATGATGAGTGATGTTGAACATCTCTCCATGTGTTTGTTGGCCATCTATATGTCTTTGGAGAAATGTCTGTTCATGTCTTCTCCCATTTTTAAATTGGATTTATGTGTGTGTGTGTGTGTGTGTGTGTGTTTGTGTGTGTGTGTGTGTGTGTGTGTTGAGTTCTCTAAGTTCTTTCTCTGTTTTGGATGCTAACCCTTTATTGGATATGTCATTTGCAAATATTTTCTCCCATTCCACAGGCTGCCTTTTAGTTTTGAAGATTGTCTTCTGCACTGTGCAGAAGTTTTTTATTTTGATATGGTCCCAATAGTTTATTTTTGCTTTTGTTTCCCTTGCCTCAGGAGGCATCTCTAGAAAAATATTGTTACAGCCAATGTCAGAGAAATTACTGCTTGTGCTCTTTTCTAGGATTGTCATGGTGTCACACTTCGGTCCTTAATTCATTTTGAGTCTATTGTTGTGTAAGAAAGCGGTCCAATTTCATTCATTTGCATAGAGCTATGCAGTTTTCCCACATAATATGATCATGGGTTTATTTCTGGGTTTTCTATCCTGTTCCATCGATTTATGTCTGTTTTTGGGCCAGTACTGTATTGTTTTTATTACTGCTGTTTTGTGTAGTGTTTCTTGAAATCTGGGATTACGATACCTCCAGTTGTATTTTTCTTTTTCAGGACTGCTTTGTCTACTCAGGGTTTTTTGTGGTTCCATATAAATTTTAGGATTATTTGTTCTAGTTCTGTGAAAAACGCTGTTGGTATGTTGATAGGGATTGCATTAAATTTGTAGGTTGCTTTGGGTAGCATGGACATTTTAACAATATTTGTTTTTCTAATCCATGAGCATGGAATATCTTTCCATTTGTTTGTGTTCTCTTCAGTTTTTTAAATCAATATTTTGTAGTTTTTAGAACACAGGTCTTTCATCTCCTTGGTTATGTTTATTCCTAGGTATTTTATTATTTTAGATGCAGTTGTAAATGCGACTGTTTTTTTAAATTTCTCTTTCTGCTACTTCATTTTCAGTGTATAGAAATGCAGTGGATTTCTGTATATTGATTTTGCATCTGAAGACTTTACTGAATTCATTTATTAGTTCTAGTTGTTTTTTGGTGGAGTCTTTAGGGTTTTCTCTATATGGTATCATGTGAGCTGCAAACGGTGAAAGTTTTACTTCTTCCTTACCAATCTGGGTGTTGTTTATTTCTTTATGTTGTATAATTGCCGTGGCCAGGAGTTCAGTACTATATTGAGTGAAAGTTCTGAGAACAGACATCCTTGTCTTGTTCCTGACCTTAGGGGAAAAGCTCTTACTTTTTCACCAATGAGATGATGTTAGCTGTGGGTCATCTATGCCTTTATTATGTTAAGGTATGTTTCCTCTAAACTTACTTTGTTGAGGGTTTTTTATCATGAATGGATGTTGTACTTTGTGAAATGTTTTCCTGCAATAATTAAGATGATCATATGGTTTTTATCCTTTCAATTATTGATGTGATATATCACATTGATTGATTTGCAAATATTGAACCAGTCTTACATCCCAGGTATAAAGCCCACTTGATTGTGGTGAATGATTTTTTTAATGTGTTATTGGAATAAGTTTCTAATATTTTGTTGAGGATATTTGCATCAATGTTTATAAGAGATATTGCCATGTAGGTCTCTTTTCTTATAGTGTCTTTAACTGTTTTTGGCATCAGGGAAATGCTGGCCTCATAGAATGAATTTGGGAGTTTTCCTTCCTCTTTTATTTATTGAATAGTTTGAGAAGAATAGATATTAATTGTTCTTTAAATGTTTGGTAGAGGGGCGCCTGGGTGGCTCAGTCTGTTGAGCCACCGACTCCAGCTCAGGTCACGATCTCACAGTTTGTGGGTTCGAGCCCCACGTCGGGCTCTGTGCTGACAGCTCAGAGCCTGGAGCCTGCTTTGGATTCTGTGTCTCCCTCTCTCTCTGCCCCTCCCCCACTCATGCTCTGTCTCTCTCTCTGTCTCAGATATAAATAAACATTAAAAAAAAAATTAAAAAAAAAAAGTTTGGTAGAATTCACTTGTGAAGCCATGTGGTCCTGGACTTTGTTTCTTGGGAGGTTCTTGTTGTTGTTATTGTTTTGTTTTTTGTTTTTTCCTGGGGGGAAGGGCAGAGGAAGAGAGAGAGAAATTTTAGCAGGCTTCATGCCCAGTGCTGAACCCAAGGTGGAGCTTGATCTCGTGATGGTGAGATCATGACCTGAGCTGAAATCGAGTTGGATGCTTTACCAACTGAGCCACCCAGGCGCCCTGGAAGTTTTTTGATATCTGATTCAATTTCATTGCTTGTAATCGGTCCATTCAAATTTTGTATTTCTTCCTGCTTATGTGTTGATAGGTTATATGTTTCTAGGAATTTATCCATTTTTTTTCTAGGTTGTCCAATTTGTTGGCATATCATTTTTCTTAATATACTTTTATAATCTTTTGTATTTTTGTGGTGTCAGTTGTTATTTCTCCTCTTTTATTTGTGATTTTGTTTATTTGAGCCCCCCCCCCCCCTTTTTATGCATCTGGCTCAATGTTTATCAATTTAGTTGATCTTTTCAAAGAACCAACTCCTGGTTTTATTGATACGAGCTATTTTTTTTCTTCAAATTTCTATTTCATTTATTTCTGCTCTAATCTTTATTATCTCCTTCCTCCTACTGATTTTGGGTTTTGTTTGTTGTTCTTTTTTCTAGCTTCTTAGGTCAAAGGTTAGGTGGTTTTATTTGAGATTTTTCTGGCTTCTTGAGGTAGGCCTACTGTTGCTATACTGTTGCTATACTGTTGCTATACTGTTCCCTCTGAGATTTTTAAAGTTAAAGATGTTAAACCCCCATGGATTGTAAGAACTTGTGAAATTTGGCCTTTCTGGTTTTCAAAGGCAAATGTTATGGGGATTCATCTTCTCTGTGCGGGTTCGCCATATCTGGGATACATGGTGTGAAGATCTGTTTTTCACCCCCTCTCTATTCTGCCAGTGTTCTTTTCTCCTGTGGACAGTCTCATAGGTCCATTTAACTCCCAATCCCATCTCTGCCCTTCCTACCCTCTATAATGTGGCCTCTTCTCTACATTTAGCTGTTGAGAGTCTGTTCTGCCAGGCTTTGGGTCATTTTCTGGGTTATTTACACTGACGTGGATGTTATCTGATTGTATCTGTGAGATGAGATGAGCTTAGGATCCTCCTACTCTGCCGTCTTCCCTTCAAGGTCTGTTTTTTAAGTTAATAAATGGAAAGTTTCAGTGATTCACAAATGATATGTCTTGAAACTTGTACTTCATTGATACACATATAGCCCTTTTGTGTGTTTGAAATATATTGCTTTATTCCAAGCTGAATAAAGTATTTCTGCATCAACCATGATGTAGGATGGCCTCATCTTCGGTCCCCTTTCCCTCAAACAAAAGCACTGTACTCCTCCAAAATGTCCTGGCTGAGCCTGTGACAAAGAATATGATCATTACAAGAGGTCATGCAATTTTTGGTAGAACAAGAATCCTGTTAAGGATCTTTTTAATTTTTCACAGACTGAAGTTTTGAGAAGTTCTTTTGGTCAGAAAACATGAAGTCAGTGTGGAAACATCAATTTTGTCACTCGAGGTGTAAGTAAGAATTTGACTTGTTGGGCTTGATTTTCCATCCAATCTGGAGTACACTTCTATACACAAAGTCATTGCTTGCAGAGAAAACATATTTAGTGTATTCTTGGTAAATATTTATTGTACATGTAGCACTGGAGGAAAAAAAGCGGCTTATCCTGTTTGCCAAAAATCTGTAAAACCTGCATGTAGATAATCAGGAAATGTCACTGTGCGCTGGCTGCTCAATAAATCTGTTTTCCTTTTTTTTTGTTTTCTGGTAGCACAGCTAGAATGTATTTCCTAGCCTCTCTTGCAGTGATATGTGGCTGGATGACTGAGTTCTAGTCAATGAAATGCAAGTAGAAGTGATGTCTTCTTCAACTCCTGGGACTGGCCCCTAAGAATCTTCCACGTGTATTCACTTACAGTCTTTCCTCTTTCTGGAAAGCTTAAATGGAAATGATCCCAGCATGGCCTTGAAAGGCATGTTTTGATAATAGCAGAACTTTGCCAGTCTAGTTCAGTGAATAGCCGTGTGAAAAAGGACAACCCCACCAAGGTATTTACCAGTAGAGTACTTTTATGTGAACATACATGAAGAACAAAACAAAACTTAACTTACATGGTGTTTGAGCCATTATGTGTTTTGGGCCTACTCATTATAGCAAATAGGCTATCCTAATTAATACATTCTGAAAATGAATATTCTGGATAAGCAAACTAGGTAAGATCCATGAGTGAGTCTATGAGAGGAAAATCATTGTAACTAGGAAAAATAATTCATCTTTACTGATTCTTTATTTTGATGTTTTCCCTCAGGTTTTATCAGACTCTTTTGGGGCTTCTGTTACATTTTAGGTCAACAATGATAGAATGATGTTTAAATATTCTATATACATAAAGTATAGAATGTACATTTAAGTATGAGAATGGTATAACATGTTTTCAAAGAAATGTTCTCAAAGAATTCAACATGCCTGAGCTTGTATTTAGCTGGACATGTTCTATGAACAAGAGGAATGTGTTTATTAATTCTCAAGAGTATTATTTTAATTGTGAATATTATTTTATTATTTAATTAAGAATATTATTTTAATTACGGAAAAAAGTGGAGATAGTCCAGCTCTCAGCATGCCTCCTTGACCCATGAGGTATTTTTTTAGGCAGCCATGCTTTCCTGGTCACTTTGACAGTATTTAATTTTAAAAATTAGGTCTTTTGGGGATGCCTGGGTGGCTCAGTTGGTTGAGTGCCTGACTCTTGGTTTTGGCTCAGATCGTGATCCAGGGTCATGGGACTGAGCCCTGAATCGGGCTCTGTGCTGAGTGTGGAGCCTGCTTGAGATTCTCTCTCTCTCTCTCTCTCTCTCTCTCTCTCTCTCTCTCAACTGCCCTCTCTCTCCCTCTTTCCCTCTTCCCCACCCTGCCTCTTTCCCTCTCACCTGCTTGTGCTCTCTTTTTTTTCTCTCTCTCTCTAAAATAAAAAAAATTAAGTCATTTGAAGTCTTTTGCATAATAGAATCAACTTTAAAGATCATTAATGGTAAAGAAGTGAAATTTAGTGATAAGATCTGAGTGCAACAGTAAGGACCAATATTTGATCAAATTATAATGTTGTTGTAAATAGACAAAGAATTTTCCAGATTTATAAAACCTTTTGATGATAATTAAATTTATTTATTCTTCCTAATGAGAATATTTTATGCCTTGCCATTGAATAGTGAGTTGTTATCATGATCACATTTGTGCTGCCTGTAATGCAGGAGGAAAAGTTCTTAGGTCAGTTTTAGAGATGAGAAAACGAAATCTGACAGACTGGAAGTGATTTCCCTGAGGTCCTATAGGTGGTAAGACAGGGCAGAGTCTCAAACATGCATTGTTTTCTGCTTATACCATTTGCCTACCTGGGCTTCTTTGCTCTTTAAACCTTTTCAAACAGACTATCTGCCAAACAAAATGACGAATTAAGGCAGCGACAGGTCTGTTATATTTGTGAACTTGAGATTGAAAGAATCTAAAGAGACCAACAAAGTATATTAAGAGGTAGAAGTCATAACCTTGTTGTTCAATGTGCAGAATGTGTTCAGAAGCTCAGAAAGTAAAATGGGCTAATAGACAAAGCATCTAACACAGTCCCTGGCATGTCTTAGGTGCTCAATAAAGACTAGTTGGAGCCATGTCCTCATAAAGTATTGTGTGTAAAACCATTTGATCAAAACCCTCATTTCCTGAGTAACTCATTTGCAGAAGATAAACTTTTGATTGTTTATTACTCAAGGGTCATTGATCAGTGTGAGGAAATGTTAATTAAAAAAAAAAAAAAGAGGCAGAGCAAAGAATGAAACTACAGCCAGTTGGATTCCTTTTCTATCTCCAGAAACATAGACGATGACTAGGCAGCTTTTGCATTGTGAGAAGCAAAGAGGAAAATGCGTTTCTCTGAAAGCAGAATAATGTTAGGAAGCCCTATCATTAATTCTGAATTGTGGCCACATTTTTCTAAAAGTATGATTCCGTTGGAATTTGAAGTGAATATTAAAAAAATATTTTTTAATGTTTATTTTTGAGACAGGAGAGACAGAGCATGAGCAGGGGAGGGGCAGAGAGAGAGGGAGACACAGAGAGAGAGGGAGACCCAGAATCAGAAGCAGGCTCCAGGCTCTGAGCTGTTAGTACAGAGCCTGACGCGGGGCTCGAACTCATGGGCTGTGAGATCATGACCCGAACTGAAGTTGGACACTTAACTGACTGAGCCACCCAGGCGCCCCTGAAGTACAATATTTTTAAACAAGCAAAAATATTAGTGCATTTTTAATTTCTCTGTTATCATTCTCATCTTGAAATTAATTTTTATTTTACATGACTTGAAAATTTTATTGGTATCATCATCTCACAGCTATACTACACACTAATCATTGCCATTACAGTGGCATTAGAGCAGAGTAGAAGCCTAGGCATCAAAAGATGAGGCTTCTAGTCCTGGCTCATCTGATAATTGCCTGTGTTACCTGGGACAGTTTATTTTACTTCAGGGAGTCTCGGTTTTCTCACCTGAAAAATGAAGAGGTTAGATAAGTTGGCTAGTTTGAAGAATCATTCAGATTCTTCCCAAAGGTTAACATTTCCAGACCAACTACAACATTTCCTTATCTTGTGTCTGTACTGTTGTATAAATATTTTGAAGGATATGAGAGATAACACCCTTTCCCCATGGCATTAGATCCTATAATCAACAAAGACTTTATGTATCTTCTCTCTTTATTGACTTAGTATCAAATGTCTAGAGGAGGGCTCTCTGTTTTGTTTTGTTTTTTTTTCCAGTCTCTTCCTCTTGCTTCTCAGTTTTCAGTCTTCTGATACATGAAGATCTTTCTTTCTTTCCATCTTTCTTTCTTTCTTTCTTTCTTTCTTTCTTTCTTTCTTTCTTTCTTTCCTTCTTCTGAGAGAGGAAGAGAGAGGGCGCAAGTGAGCGAGGGGCAGAGAGAGAGAATGAGAGAGAAGCAGGGCTCACCTGAAGCGGGGCTTGTTATTTTTTTTATCTGAAGTGGGGACTCATGTTCACCCGAAGTGGGGCTCGTGTTCACCACAGTGGGGCATGAGCTCACCCAATGTGGGACTTGAACTCATGAACTGTGAGATCATGACCTGAGCTGAAGTCAGATGTTTAACCGACTGAGCCACCCAGGCGCCCCTGAAGATTTTTCATTTGAACTTTGATAGCACAAATTCTTAGCATCTTCTGCTTTGTTCCTTTGATTTGTATTCTCCCTAGTTTGGCCTTCATAAAATAAAGGGTAGAAGGGAACACAGCAGGGAGGAAGGGTGCCTCCTGAGTATCTATCCAAAATGGGAAGCTTGTGGAAATGCCATGTGTAGGAATTCCAAGTAATCTAATCTCTCTCCTTGTTACTCTGGATTCACAATCCAGTCTCCTGGGCTAGATTGGAAATAGTGCCAGTACCATGCTCCTTGCTGGGTGGGATTTAGCACTTTGTACTTTACAGTGAAAAGGATCTCTTGCAGGTTTTCCTCTTGTAAGAAAACAGTAGCTAGCTGATTATTTCCTACTCTTGAGTTGAAATTCATTCCTTGAAGCTATTTGGATTTCATCTAGGGCTCCTCCCTGCAGTGGGTAGGAGAACTGAGAAAGCTCCTGTTTCCCACGTTGTGCAAGGATCTTCTTTGAATGATTCAATTTTCATTTTAATGACGCAGTAAGTCTAATAAACACCTGAAAAGATTTTAGCTTCCATTTTGAATTTGTCTGCTAGGTTATGTTGTAATCTCAAATCTTCCCCTTGCTTGCTATAAAATACAACTCTACTAAACAGACATTGTTTTCCATTTTTTGGAAACTGAGGAAACTTGACTCTCTCCCTCTCTTCCTCTTCCTTTTTCTCTCTCTCTTTTTTTCCTTCAAGAGGAGGCTGTAGCCAAAAATGTTACTAATCATTTGTTTTGTGCAAGAAGTGCTCTTTTTTTTTTTGAGAGAGAGAGAGCACATGTGGAAGTGGGGGAGGGGCAGAGAAAGAGGGAGATTGAGAATCCTAAGTAGGCTTCATGCTGCCCATGGAGCCCCACCCACGGCTCCATCTCATGAATGAGAGATCACAACCTGAGCTGAAACCAAGAGTCTAAAAGTCTTTAAATTTAAATTGAAATAAAAGTCAACAGGTTCAGGTGTGTGTATATATATTTTAACATTTTAAGCAATCAGCTTTGTCAATTTATACAAAAAAATGCCTGCTTGGATTTTGATTGAGATTGCACTAAATCTTTAGATCAGTTTAAGATTGGCTTCCAACAATATTGAGTCTTCTCATCTATAAACATAGTATATCTTTCCTTTTAGTTCATTCTAATTTATTATAGCAAAGTTTTAAAATATTCAGTCCATTGATCTTATTTATATTTTGTTAAATTTATAACTATTTCTTATTTTTGATGCTATTTTAAATGGTGTTTTTATTACAATTTCCTCCTGCTCATTGTTTACATATAAGAATAGAATAAATTTTTGGGTATTTATCATGCATCCTTTGGATTTTCTACTTTCATTTATTCTAGCCTCTTTTTTAAATAGATTTCGTATTGTTTTTTTACGTATATTATCATATTATCTGTGTATAAAAGCAATTCTATTTTCTTTCACAGTCTTTATGCATATTTTTTTCTTGTGTTATAGCACTGGCTAGTACAACTCTAATAGGAGTGGTGACAGAGAACATCCTTAATTTGTTCCCAACCTTAATGAGACAACATTTAGTCTTTCACAATGACGAATGATGGTAACTAGGTTTTTTGTAGATTCCATGTATGAGATTGAGACAATTCATCTGTAATTGTAGTTTGCTGAGACTCTTAAAAACTTGGTTAGTTTGTTCCACATTCTCATTTAATTCAGGGTTGATTTAATTTCTACTCCTAAAGAGATAACTGTCTGAGGACTGTACTGAGGACCCATGTATAACAATGGATTTTCCTCTTTGGCTGGTGGGAACATGAACCATTTTCAGCCCTCTGTGAGCTGCAGGAATTTATTAGCTTGTGTTGTTTTTTCATTGGCTCTATCTCTTGCCTTGGGAAATTTCTTCTCATGTGTGCTCAGATCAGTACTCAGCAAAGATTTGAAAGAATCCTCCAGATCTCTGAAGGAGATAGTCTTCTCTCTCTGCAGATAGTCTTTGGCAGTCTGCCTTCCTGGATTGGTAGTCCAGGCTCCCTGGATTCTAATCTCTGTATCTTTAACTCAACAGTACCTTCAGCCTCTGTTTGGGTTCTTTCTCCTGGGGGGTTACTGCCTGAAAAGTGCCTCCAGGTAGTAAGTCAGGCCAGTCATAAAGCCAGCCTCATCCATTTCACTTTCCTCAGAGATCATGCCCTCTCCTGCCTATTGTCTAATGTGTGAAATTGTTGTTTATATATTTTGCTTAGTTATCTAGTTCATGAAGGGAGGGTAAATCCAGATGGCCAAAAGGAGAAGTCAGTTTGGTTCAATTTCAAGGTAGAATTATAGCAGTAGCTTGGAGAATTAATGTGCTTATGCATATTTGCCATTTTTCTAACATTTTGGGTAAGAATACTATAGTTTGACATGGGACCTTACCAGTGCAATGTTGTTAGAAGTACTGACCTATTCATTGGTCTATAAAAATGGATTAAAACTTTGAAAATGGATTAAGAAACTGGAGTTTTGGGACACCTGGGTGGCTCAGTCAGTTAAGTGTCCCACTCTTGATTTCTGTGTAGGTCATAAACTCATAGTTGTGAGATTGAGCCCTGCCTCGGGCTCTGTGTTGGGCACGGAGCCTGCTTGGGATTCTCTCTCTCCTTCTGCCCCTGCCCTAATCACATGTGTGCTCTCTCTCTCTAAAAAAGGAAAAAGAAAAAAAAAGAAATTATTTTTCTACCTGCAATATCAAGGAGTGTGGAGTATTTCTCAAACCTGAAAAAGAAGTCACCACTTTCTTAGAAATTTACGCCATTATCATGAGGAGCTAGTTGCCTGGTATAGACTCAAGTTATGGGGTCACTTTTCACACTGGCTGAATGAAAGGCAACTAGCATAGCATGGAATGAGACCCTCCAGCCAGCCTGTGTAGCTTTTTGGAATTCCCATCATTATAACACATTTTTTGTGTGTGTGTGTAAAGACATTTGATGTCTGGCAGTGCTTTATTTTCTATTTTTATTTATTTATTTGTAACCTGTGAAGGACATCCCTATAGAACATGAGTGTAAAACAGCAGCTCAGGCAAGTTTACCTTTGGTAAATTTTTATTACTCCTTTGTAGTTAACAAAGCACTGAAGAAAATACTGAAACTTCATGTTAATTGGAGTTTGGGGTAGAGTATTCTGTAGCATGAATTCCCAAGTAGTTTGTTCAGAAGAGTTTGATCATACCGTATCTTACTTTGAGCAAATAGAACATAGCAGACAGAGGTTGTGAAGCAGGAGGATGGACAGACGGCAGAGAGGGAAAGACTTTGAAATAGAGGAGGGGAGATCCAGAGAGAAGATTCTGTAGCACGACTGCTGTCTTGGGTTGAATGATATCCCCTGAAGAGGTCTGTTGAAATCCTAGCCCCTGGTACCTGTAAATATGATCTTATTTAGAAATAGGGTATTTGGAGATATAATGACTAAGATGAGGTAAGTACTGGAGTAGGGTGGACCCTTAATCCAATATGACTGATGTCCTTATGAGAAATACAGAAGACACACACAGAAGATGGCCAAGTGATTGGAATGATAAATCTCCCAGCCAAGAGACACTAAGGACTGCATCCACCAGCAGAAACCAGGACCAGGCAAGGGAAGATTCTTCCTCAGAGCCTTCAAAGAGGGCATGGTCCTGCTGGCACTTTGATTTTAGACTTCTAGCCTCTAGAACTGTGAGAATGTATCTTTCTTGTTTTAAGCCACTTACTTTGTGGTGTTTTGTTATGGCAGGCATAAGAAATCAATACAACCACACAAATTTGTATCTTGGGCTTTGCCACTTACTATTCTGTAATCTTGGGTAAATATTTTAGTTTCTTTAAATTTCCTTAATTATAAAAAAGAAAAGCAAAAAGAGGGCTAGTGTAAGAATGCAAATAATGTATATAAAAAACTTAGCATCATGCCTGGCAAATAGTAAGCATTGAATGAGTTTTAACTACCATTAACTTGAACAGAGAAAAACATTAAAGGTAAATTTTATGTAAAAATGTGCCTGTGGTAGATTCTGCTAATTACAAGGCCAAAGGCATAAGATCAGGATAATATTACATACTAAGTGAATGGTACGAATTCCACTTAAATAACGTCAGTTCATAGATATAATAATAAAGCAATGAATCCATCTACTCATTGATTTATGTATCTATTGTCTATATAATGATTTGTTCAAGTAACCAATTTCAGTGATTTCTGGAATGAATGCTAATGAAATGTAACAATTTAGCACTGAGTATTTTTTGCTTGAGTGTGCCAAAACTTTATTTGGTGTTAATTCTCTATGAATCTGAGACTGCTTTTCTTTTTACTTTTCAAGAGTATACTTGAAAATACTTTAAAAATGACGTAAAATGCCTTGCTTAAATTACCTGTTATTTTATGTCTTAGAGTAGAGCAAGTCTGGACATAGCAGAATTGGCCCAAATGTTACTCTGGAAGCCCTGCTATACTTCAGTTAAAAAGAAGTCAGAGAAAGAAAGTGAGATCAGGTTTGACATCCAACATGAGTTTTTCATTTAGAATTGTATCCTAGTATAATGAGATTTGAGTGGTTAAGTGGAAGAAAAGTACTGCTGTAGTGGAGTGAATTTCTCAGTATTAGAATATCCCAACAGCCCTTGTGATCGCTGTTACAGGCTCTCTGGCTTTTCTGTGTGTTCATGTTTACATGCTCATGTATGCACATCTACATCCATACATACACATAAATACTACCAAATTTTTTAAAAAAATTGCTTATTTATTTTGAGAGAGAGAGAGAGAGAGAGAGAGAGAGGGAGAGAGCGAGAGCGAGCACAAGCACAAGCAGGGGAGGGGCAGAGAGAGCGGGGGAGAGAGAGTCCCAACCAGGCTTCATACTGTCAGCACGGAGCCCGCTGCAGGGCTCCATCTCACAAACCACGAGATCCTGACCTGAGCCAAAATCAAGAGTTGGATGCTTAACCAACCAACTGAGCCACCCAGGTGCCCCTGAAATTTTTTCTTTCTTTATTATTATTTTTTAAAATGTTTTTGATGTTTATTTATTTTTGAGAGACAGAGACAGAGAGACAGAGACAGAGCACAAGTAGGGGAGCGCAGAGAGAGAGGGAGACACAGAATCCAAAGCAGGCTCCGGGCTCTGAGTTGTCAGCACAGAGCCTGATGTGGGGCTCGAACTCATGAACTGTGAGATCATGACCTGAGCCGAAGTCAGACGCTTAACCGACTGAGCCACCCAGCGCCCCTGAAATTCTTTATTTTTTTAAATATTTTTATTTTTTAAGTAATCTCTACACCCAATGTGGGGCTTGAACTCACAATCCCAAGATCAAGAGTTGTGTGCTCCACTGACTGAGCCAGCCAGGTGCCCCAATTCTACCAAAATCCTTAATTGCTTGCGATCACGTTATCCAAAAAGAACTGGCAAGGAGGTTAGAAAGAAACACAAAGATTTCAAATGGGGGGATAATAGTAAAATCGTTAGGAATTAACAAGAGCCTACAATAGAGAGAAGATAAGAGGGGAACAGACTAGGCAAAGACCGTAGGAGAAAGTTTTCAAAAGCATTACGTATTCAAAAGCAGCACCTTCATCATTATTTTCCCTATCACATATTAAATGTATACTCATAAAAATGAGTATACCCATGCACATGGATGAAAATATATTCCTTATTCCATTGTGAGGGAATTGAGACAGAGTAAAATGTTAAATTATGTTTCTATCTAACCATCTTCAAAATCCATCTCTATGTGAAAGAGACCTGAAAAATTTTTTTCAAAATATCCTTCTTTCTTTTTTATAACTGAGATATAATTGACATGTTAGTATTAGTTTTAGGTTTATAACATAATGATTTGATATATGTACATATTGTGAAATGAATACCACCATAAGTTGTAGTTGACATCCATCACCACCCATAGTTAGGTTGTTTTTCTTGTGACAAAAACTGTTTTGCTTACTATATTCCCACCCATCTGCTTACATTTGTTTATGCTTTCTACCTGCTTCTTGCTGACATTTGTGTTCATAACTTCTCTTTGACAGTATCATTTACAACCTATAAGGAAATCTAATGGTGCTGGCATAGGTAATGGGCCTCAAGCAATTCTAGAATAGAATAGTAGAGTTTTAAAAATTTTTATTTATATATTTATGCATTCACTCACCCATTAAGTACAAAAATTACATAAATGCTAGCTATTGGTGAATGAGATTCACAAACTCCTTGGTTTCAAGAAGCTTGGAAACGAGTGGTGTAAGATAGATATGTAGCTAAACAATTACAGTGTGACAAATGCATTTGTGAGAAAAATGTGATAACTGTACTTGAGAGGTTCTGAAACCCAAAGGCATAGTATGTAAGTCAAATTTGGTAGGATCAGTAAAGGCTTTCTATAAAAGTGTCATTAGGTTTATACTTAAAGAATGATTTGCACTTAGATGAAGAGGCAAGAGAGAGAGTTTTCCTAGTAGAGAAAATAACATGTATAATGACTTGGATATGGGAGATTGACAGATTTGAGGAAATAAAAATGGTTATTATTGGCTGGAGTATAGATCATAAGGCACAGAGACTTCAGTGATCATATAAAGATAATCAGTAGGTAAACATTATGAAGAATCTTAAACACTGTATTAAGGAGTTGAAATTTTAGTTCAAGAGTAGTCAGGACCATTGAATAATTCTAAGAAGATAAATGGTATGATCAGTTTTGAATTTTAGAAAGTTCACTTTTGTTGCTATGTGGAAAATAGCTGGATGAGATCCAAGACTAGAATGAGAAGTTCTCATATGCGTCTGATGGAGTAGTACAGGAGAGACAAGAATATGACTTGAGTTAGGGTAGTGTCAGTGGTTATGGAGGCAGTGAATAGATTTGAGAAATATTTAGGATGTAGAATCAACTGGATTTGATAATAGGATGGATGTAGTCAGTGAGGCATAAAATCCAGTAAGATGTTCAGACTTCTTGTGTCGGCAACTAGTAGAACTAATAATTTATGGGGATAGGAGATACGAGAGAAACAGAAGTTTTTGGTAAAATGATGGTATGTTCATGTGTAATATGTTGAAATTTGAAGCATCTATGAAACTGCTGAGTTGAGTAGAGATACCCAATGGAAAATTGAATATGTGGTTTTTAGCTGAAGGGGGAGATCGCAGATTTTGGATAACATCATATATAAGTTATCAGAAATTATGGGAGTAGCTGAGCCACTCAAAAAGAGTCAGAATGAAAGAGATATGGATTGAGGTAAGAGCCGTTAAAGGCAGGCAAAGATGGAGAGATCCAAATAAGGAACTGATAGGAAGCTTTGAGAAAATAGAAAGAAAATCCTACAGATAGGACATCTTGAAGGGGGAGGAAGTGTTTTAAAGAAGGGACCAGCAACAAGAAATGCTGAAATATTAAATAATTAATAAAATGTGTCCATTGAATTTAGCAATAAGGATGACTTCCTAAGAGAATTTTTGAGGCCGGTTTCTGTGGAATGGTATAAAGATAAGTTGAATTGTAATGGCTGAGTTGAAAATAAGGAAGTGAAGACATGAAGTGTAAAAAATTTTTCAGAAGTTTAATTGTTAGAGGGACAATATATGGTCTGGAAATCAAAAGGGGAATGTGAATTTGAGAGACTTTTTTTGATCGAGAGGGAGATCCAGGGGTTGAAATATGAGGAAATTCAAGGAATGCAAAGAAATGGCTAATGGTTCTTTGTGCCTGAATAGGTAAGACTAAGATCCACAGAACAGGAAGGTAAACTTTAGATAGGATCATGGACAGTTTTTCTAATGTAACAGAACGAACATGGATTGAAGTAAGTTTGAAGGTATCTGGAAGTTGGGTGAGTTCCCATCTGTAGGTCTCTATTATTCTGGAAAGGGTGGTGGGTAAAACAGTTGGGTATGAATGAGGAGACAATTTGTTGGATCTAAGTCTTGAGTTATATAGAGAAAATTGAAAATAGTGGAGGATGAGATTATTGAGAGCTGAAAAGATACAAAAGAATTTCCAGGAGCACGTGAGAGCCCAGTTTAGGCTGTATGTCATCAACTATGGTAACACTAGTTTGTCTGTCTTCTAGTTATGTTTGTTAAGAAAAACAGTAGCCTTCAGCCACCTTTTCACATAGATGTGAAAAGGTAGTTAATTTGATTCATTTAGACTCCAGAGTTTGCTTTACAGAAGGATACTTCATCCAGAGATTTGAAATACTAACAAGAGACTGGTATAATGATGAGCCAATAAGTATAAACTAACTAGAAATGAAGACAAGAGGAGAAATTAGAGGGGCCAAATCACTACAGATCCCTGTGCAAAGAGCCAAAAATATGTCACTGAGAGGATGAAACACACAAGTGTGACTAGAAAATGTGGCATCTCTAATGACAGTTGTAGAAGTGGAGCATTCCAGTTAATGACCAAGTCTAGGGCACAGCCAGCAGATTTCTGTGGGTGTTCAAAGTAGAGAACAGATGGAGGTCCTTGGAAATGTGAACATGAGTGGGCTGGGAGGCCACGGTGTAGGGTAGTCAAGAGGAAGTAGAAATCAGGCGGACTTGGGGATGGAGAAGACAACATTGATCCAGGTCTTGGAGCCTTGGTAGAGAAAAAAGACCTGATAGATAACACAAAAAGTCAGAGAGAGAGGATTAGGTAGATAAGTGACATGAACTTCAAGGAAGCATTCAGATGGAAGAATAATGTTCTGAAAGGGCAATAGAGAATGAGAAAAACATGGATACATATGGGTACATATGAAAAAGCTTCTTAGGATTTCAGGATAACAAGCTATTTCATTGACAATGCACATGAAATTATTTCACTATATTCTGTTTTCCTCTTAATTTATACACCTATTCATTTATGTTGATTTACACATAGATCTGTGTATTTGTGTTGAGGATAATTATTTTATTTTTATAAATGGACTACCCTCTATCAGTGATAGAATGCCAAAATACATGTTCTCTCATGATTCTTGGAAGTTCAGTGTTTCTGGTTTCCTAGCTTCCCTATTAGCCATTGCAATTTCCTTATGGTCATAAATAAGTCCATGTTGTCACCATAGTACTGGGAAGAAGGTAGAAGTTAACAATTTTGAAAAAAATTGTTTCAAATTAGATAGTAAGGCTTCAAAATTTTGATTTTTACAATATCTATTATTTTAAATAATCTGAAGGATTTTTACTCTCCTGTTTACTATGCTAAATTAATTGTGTCTGTGATCAAGAGATCTCCCAAAGGAAATATTTTCTTGTCTAAATATTTAGTGAAGTCCAAACAGTGCCTCTTGGCTTTACTACACAGGTTAAAAAAAAAAAATCAAGTCTTAAGGCAAATGTTTCTTCCAAAATAAATGAAAGCCACAGATGACAGAATCAGTTCCAACACCTGTACACCAATTAAGTAAATGCTCCTTAGTAATATTTGAATATCTTAGTAATGATTTTGGATTAATTTAAATTCATCTAGGTAGATGCTTTCATTTTCTGAGATAAAACTACAGGGAAAAGGGAAGTTTTTTCTCTCCTTTCCCATGCTTTTATTTATTTTTATTTATTTAAAAAATTTTTTTTAATGTTTATTTATTTTTGAGAGAGAGAGACAGAGAGAGACAGAGCTGGGGAGGAACAGAGAGAGAGGGAGACACAGAATCTGAAACAGGCTCCAGGCTCTGAGCTGTCAGCACAGGGCCCGACACGGGGCTCGAACTCAAAAACCGTGAGATCATGACCTGAGCCGAAGCCGGACGCTCAACCGACTGAGCCGCCCAGGCGCCCCTCCTTTCCCATGCTTTTAGATCTCCACCGTATCCTTCCCTTCTTAATGGTTCCCTGCCAAAATGGGCTGTAATCAGTCAAGTTATCCTGTCTTGAACATGCTGTCTTCCTTATCCAGTCTTCTTCACCAATCCGTGTCTGTTTCCTTCTTCAAAAAGGCTTGCTACGTCTGGGAAGCTCTTAATAGATGAACTCCACCTAACTGTAGCATGCTTTTGCTTTCTCATGCTTTAATAATATTTACAATTTAACACTCATCTTCTTCATGTTTTATCCACACATTTAAACAGATTAGCACATGGTGTTATTATTATTCTGTCCTAGAGTAATCACATTGTTACTTGATTGTAGTTTTATTTGGGGGTTCTTTCCATCAGACTGATCTCTTTGTGAACAGGATATGTATCCTTCATCTCTGTATCCCTAACTCCACGCACAATAGTCCTATTGATAGTAGACAGTCCTATCACAATTGCCCCCTTGTACTATTTGTCCTTGGGTCGTCTATCTATCTATCTATCTATCTATCTAATTATTTCTTTCTTTGGTTTCACTCTGACTTCACTCTGACAAGCTGCTTAGTGATTAGAATTTAAATAGAACCACATATAGCCGTATAGGGGCCCTTAGGCTAACTGGGAACATCCATATCTGTAGCTGGCCACAACTGTTCTAGAGCTCTTAGATTCAGCTATTACATGGTCAGGTGTCTAGATGTCTGTTTAAACAGAAGGAACAAGTTTGACTTGGGGTTGCTCACAGAATCAATTTAGAATTATGAAAGAGGCTTAAAGGTCAATAAATAAGCAGAGAATGGGCCAGTATATTTCAAAGTATAAGCTGCTTAAAGGTATGTCAGATCTCTAAAACTGACACTGCCCAGTATTTGGAAATTCTTACATAGAAATAGACATGAAACAGTTTTTAATAGTAACTTTTGGTATATGATAATATAAAGATTAAAATATTAAAGACAACTATAATAATCAAGAGAATGGTGAAGCTCCAAAACAGAGGCATGTGTGGTATAGTGAAAACACTAGAATAAGAATTACAGGATGCAGGTTTGAATCTGATATCCATGCTAGGTGACACGGAGCAATCCACTTAACTCTTTCTGAGCCAGCATTCTCTTGTTTGTCAAATGAGATGGTTGGGGGATATGATCTTTAAGATTCTTACAGCTTTGATAAGCTGTGAGTGTTAAAAGTGTTTTAGAAAAGTGTAGAAACTTATATAATGTGATTATGATTATTAGAATACCACGAATATATCTGAGTATCTTTAGAGAGAAGAAAATGCTTTGTTAATTATATGAACATTATGGGGAGGGTGTTCCAAGGTGCTTCGGAAATTGAACACATGGTAAATGTTCACAGAAGGCCTTAGGAGTTTAGAGTTGGAAAGTATTTTAGGTTATCTGTTAAACATTTAATTTTATGATTGAGAAAAGAGATTAGAGGTTAATTTACTTGCTTAATGTCATACTTAGCAAGTAAATGGTGAAAACTATGCCAGGACTTAGAGAAGTGGTTGTTAACCCAGGTAAGTATTTATTCTATGCCAGAAATTTACATTAAAAAATGTAAGTTTGGGGCAATGTTACCAACAGCTAGTATTCAGGGTGGTGAGAAAAAATATACTTGAAACAAATATAATTGTTAATATCTTCAATACTTAGATTTCTTCTAAATCAATGAAAAGTTATTCAAATCATCAAAAAATGTGTAAAATTAATGATCATACAAATCACAGAAAAGATTAAAAATGTGATTAAGAAGTGGCATCAGCAAGATGGAGGGCTAGAAAATCCTAACATTTATTTCTATTACAAAAACAATAAAATCCAATAAAAAAGCTCAGCAAAAGTCCTAGACTACAACAGAGTAGCAGCAAAAATCCTGTAGAGCTCAAAACTCTTTTTGGGCACATAAAAAGTGCAGGAAACGCTTTATCTGAGTTATCCCATCTCACAGTTCAGAGCAGCTTGACTCCATGAGGGATCCTTTTAGAGGATTTCACCCCCTAGAAAAAAGGAGAGCAGGAGAACCCCAGCAAGACTCACCATGGTGGCCATTTGCAGACTTGCTACTGAAGTTTCCCAGAATCTACATCAATGCTGATCCCAACTGATGGAGCTGCTTGGGATCCCCCCACTGCATCTACTTTCTGGAGCTGGTGAAATCTGCCACTGTGGTGAAACTTGCCACCACAGGACCAGCATATTTTTGGCTACTGAGGACCCCTTAACCTGTGCTGATACTGACCTCACTTTAGAGAGCTGCACAGAGACTGTGCTGCTGTGCCTTCCCAGGAAGAGGTGACTGCACCCTCAATATGCAGACATCAGTACAAATTCACCAGAAAAATGAAAAAGCAAGGGAAGGTAACACTACCAAATAATATCCTAGTAACTGACCCTAAAGAAATGGAGATCTGTTAATTACTTGAAAAAATAATTCAAAATAATTACTTTAAGGAAGCTTAATGAGTTTCAAGATAACACTGGTAGACAACTCGGTGAACTTAGGAAACAACACACGAACAAAATGTGAAGTTCAACTAAGAGAAATAATAGAAAAGAAACAAAAATTCTGGAGCTGAAGAATACAGTAAATAAAAAATGTGATAAAAAACTTCAATGGCAGGCTCAATCAGGCAGAAGAATCTGTGAACTTGAAGACGTGTTATGCAGGCAGAGGAGAAAAAAGAAGTTGGAATGATAAAGAGTGAAGAAAGCCTATGAGAATTATAGGACAACCTTAGGAGAAACAATATTTACATTATGGGACTCCCAGAAGTAAAAGAGAGAAGCAGAAAACTTATCTAAAGAAATAATGACTGAAAACTTCCTAGATCCTGGGAGAGAGACGGCCATCCAGGTATACAAAGGTCGGAGATCTCCAGATACAACCCGAAGGAATCTTCATTGAAACACTTTAAATCAAACTCTCAAAAATCAAGAACAAAAGGAAAAATTTCAAAGCAGCAAGAGAAGGCATTCAAAGGCATTATTGAATCCCAATAAGGTAATCAATAGATTTCTCAGTGGAAAGCTTGCAGGCCAGGGGAGAGTGGGATGGTATATTCAAAATACTCAAAGAAGAAAACTTCAACTAAGAATACTTTACCCAGCAAAGCTGTTTTTCAGAAATGGAGAGACAAAATTTATGAAAGTATAAAATTCACTGATGAAGGTAAATATATAGTCAAATTCAAAATCTTCTAATACCACAATAGTGTGTAAATTGCTTTGAATCTAGCACATAGGTTAAAAGATAGAAGTGTTAGCAAGTATAGCTATATTTTGTTAATGGGCATATAATTAAAATATATAAATTGGGGCATGAACATTAATTGTGCATGGGGGGGGCAAATAAATCTGTAGAACATTTTTGTGTCATTGAAGTGAAGTTGTTAGCTTCAAATAGAGTTATAAGTATAAGATGTATTATGAAAGTCTCACAGTAACCACAAAGCAAAAATCTATAAAGATACGTAAATAAAAAAGAGAAAAGAATCAAAACACACCACTACAAAAAAATCATCAACTCAGAAATGGAAAGAGAGGAAGAAAGCAATAAAGGAACTACAGTCAGAAAACAATGAACACAATGGTAATAATAAGTTCTTATCAGTATCATTACACATAACTGTAAATGTAAATAGCTTAAATTCTCCAATTAAAAGACATAGAGTGGCTGAATGGGTTAAAAAACAAGACCCAACTGTATATTGCCTATAAGAGACTCACTTCAGCTTAAAGGACACTCACAGATTGAAAATGAAGGGATGGAAAAAGATATTTCATGCAAGTAGAAACCAAAAGAGAACATGGGCAGCTACATTTATATCAGACAAAAATTGTAACAAGAAACAAAGTCATTGTATAATGTTAAAGGAGTCAATTCATCAAGAAGGTGTAATAATTTTACCCAACATTGGAGCCCTTAGGAGTTATAGTACTTATTTAAAGTACTCACAGATCTGAAGGCAAAAATACACAGTGAAACAGTAATAGTAAAGGACTTCAATACTTTTAACAATGGATATGCCATCCAGGCAGAAAATAAACAAGGAATCAACAGAAAACCAACTTGAGCCCCATACTTTAGACCAAATGGACCTAACAGACATATGTAGAACATTCCATCCAACAACAACAGGTTACATATTCTTCTCAAGTCCACATAGCACATTCTGTAGGATAGATCATATGTTTAGTCACAAAATAAGTCTTAATAAATATAAGAATATTGAAATCATATCAAGTATTTTCTCCAACTGCAATGGTATGAAACTAGAAATCAGTAACAGGAGTAAAACTGGAAAATTCACAAGTGTGTGGAAATTTAAACACATTTCTGAAAAACCCATGGGTCAAAGAAGAAATCAAGAAATAAAAAATTATCATGACATAAATGAAAATGGAAGCATACCATACCAAAACATGGGAATCAGCAAAAGCAGTTCTAAGAGGGAAGTTTATGGCAATAAATGCCTACAGTAAGAAAAAAGAAAGATCTTGAGGAGGAAGGAAGATGGCAGCAGGGTAGGAGGACCCTAGGCTCACCTTGTCCCACCAATACAACTAGATAACTGTCAAATTATCCTAAATACCCCAGAAATTGGCCTGAAGACTGGCAGAACAAAGTCTACACCTAAAGACAGAGAAGAGGCCACATCAAAGAAGGCAGGAAGTGTGGAGGTGCAGTTTGAGAGGAACATCATGGCCACTGTGGAGAAGGACAAGATACAGACTAGCACACAGGGGAGTGCATAGGGAAAATTAATACCAATAGCCATTGGCTTGGAAAGTGAGAGGGGCTGGATTTCATGAGCTCTTGTGACCAGGGCTTATAGCTGGAGTTTTAAAGTAGGAGTTTAAAAGTAGAATGTTTGCCTCTGGGAGAGCAAGGCTTGTTTCTCAGGACAGGTCATTATAGGCTTTTTTTTTTTTTCTTCCAGGAAAATGGATACTCTTTATTTAATTTATTTATTTCTTTAAAAAAATTTTTTTAAATGTCTTATTTATTTTTGAGACAGAGAGAGACAGAGCATGAGCAGGGGAGGGGCAGAGAGAGATGGAGACACAGAATCCGAAGCAGGCTCCAGGCTCTGAGCTGTCAGCACAGAGCCTGATGTGGGGCTTGAACTCATGAACTGTGAGATCACGACCTGAGCCAAAATCGGACACTTAACCAACTGAGCCACCCAGGCGCCCCAGGAAGGTGGATACTCTTTAGAACAAGAGGAGAAATTTCTACTTGTAAGGGAGGCTCAGCAAAATATGGGGTTAAAAATCTTCAGTACAAGTGGAATCTACCCAGATGTCTCCGTTGTAATTTTCAGTGTTGCACTCGTTCTCAATCAGTACCAAAAATGTTACATAAGAGACTCTTCAAGAATTTGAATTTAATTTGTATTATAATTCAACCAATTGCAGGAATAGACTTTGGGTTTGATTTTCAGCCATCTCATCCTGCAGATGCAAAATGTAAGGGATAGTTCTGCGCATATGTGGAAGTCCTGAAAGACATGAGTTTTTTTTCCCCCATCAAAACTCTGCATCGCAGTTAAGAGTAGCTACCACACCCCACAGCCTTATATTCTTTTTTTCGACTATAATGTTCTACTGTACCAAGAACTTGGTCATTTAACCCTAATACCACCAACACACATAACCCCGAGTGTTTGGATTTGCCACTGGAATGAATAGACACTCTTCTGTTTCTAATGCCTTTAAATCTGATCATAGCAGAGAACTATTCTAGATTCCCATCTTTCAGATTTTGTTCTCCTAGAACTGCTAGTGGTACTAAAGACAGTGTCAGTCTAGATTCAGCCAGGAACAGTAAACTAGCAATAATTAATAGCAATAATACAAGTATTACAAGAATGAGGGGTTTAATTGAGAGTAGGGTTTATACAAATATGGTGGGATTGTGGAATTGGTGATTTGGCACAGGCAGTCAGAGGATGAGAGAAAGTCATCAGTTACTGCATCCTGAAGTACTAGAGGCGGTGGGAATGTCCGAGAAGTCATGAGTATTTGGTCACCAAAGTGGGACCATTTAGTAGGAGTTAGGTAGGTAGCAGGAAGATCTGTAAAGCTGCCACATCACTCAGTGATGATGTCTGATGCTAACATGAGAGACCACCATAGTCTTCTAAGAATAATGGCTTTCACTGTCCTTCTTCATTTTAATCTCATACCAATTTCTCTCACTGGTAAGTCATCAAACTTTAAACTGGAACTATGCAAACAAGGTGATTCTAGGAAGCCTAAGTATAAGACTTAGCTAAAAGTGGAGAGCCACGGGCGCCTGGGTGGCTTGGTCAGTTGGGCGTCTGACTTCGGCTCGGGTCATGATCTCGCGGTCCGTGAGTTCGAGCCCTGCGTCGGGCTCTGTGCTGACAGCTCGGAGCCTGGAGCCTGTTTCAGATTCTTTGTCTCCCTCTCTCTGTGACCCTCCCCTGTTCATGCTCTGTCTCTCTCTGTCTCAAAAATAAATAAACGTTAAAAGTGGAGAGCCACTCTTCACAGTCCCTTATATGACCTTGCCAAGAAGTTCATTTTTTCTTTGGGAGATGTATCAATGTCTTTAGACCTCTCTTTGTAGAAGCCTTCCAACTTCAGAATCCAGTCTTACTGGGAGCTGGGACAAAAATCCTGACAGTGAGAACTCGACCAGGGCTTTGATGATTCTATCAACCATCTACATAAAAAAAAATTTTTTTTTAAATCTTTATTTATTTTGAGTGAGAGACAGAGTGAGCAGGGGAGGAGCAGAGAGAGAGGGAGACACAGAATCCGAAGCAGGTTCCAGGCCCTGAGCTGTCAGCACAGAGCCCGACGCAGGGCTCAAACTCATGAACCGTGAGATCATGACCTAAGCCGAAGTCAGACGCTCAACCGACTGAGCCACCCAGGCACCCCAACCATCTACATTTTTAAACATATCCTTTGGGAATGCAAGTGGTCAGAGGAAAAATGTACTCTCTGTGAGGAATCCTCGGTGAATTCCTGCCCTCAATGAACTTACCCCTCTAATGGAGAAGCATAGTATAGCATCATAAATCAAGGATTCTGAAAACAAGTACAGATCAAAACATTTCACATTTGAGTGAAGCCAAAAAAGACATTCTGGAAGTGGTGTGCTGGATTTCATTTGTACCAGTGTTTATAAGAACTAATCATTAAATGTTTAGGAATTTTGCATGCTGGTTGACATCACCAACCTGAGCTTGGCATTGGTGACAGTATTTATGAAAATCGGGAAATACTATAAATCAGAATATTTTTTCCTCTGAAAATCCTGTTGTTAAATATTTACCAGCAAACCACTGCACACAGAGTATCCTAATACTCTCTTTCCAGCTCCAAATTCTAGATAGGATTAAGGAACTCTAGTAGTACATTTCTGATTATATTTAAATTTTATTATCCTTTGAAGTCAGTAATACTGATCTGTTGTTGGAGCAATTAACAATTGTAGTTGATTAACATGAAAAGGTCATTTTATAGAGAAATTAAGATTAAATTCCCTGTGGATAGCAGAGACAGGTTGCACCAAAATAGGGAATTAATTGAAACCATTCAGAAAGATAGCTAGGTAATTACTAGTTTTTTAAACTATATTTTGTAAATTAAAACATGGTTTCATGTTATGATCCTTGCATTGATTTTGAAAACATACTAGGATAACTATACATTGTATATGTACAATGCAGGCAATTTCATGTTAAATCGATTTGTCAGTGCTGACGGATCTTTCATAGAATGCTTTTGTCAATACAAAACCTAATTTAAAAATGAATAATTAGTTAATTAACCTTACATTTTTTAGGCAGCCTGTTTATTTTGTATGATTGAACTCCTTTAGCAGTTTGCTGAAAGGTAGGTAATTTTTCAGTTGGCTATATACAGTTAAAACTAAAATGAAAGAAATACTGAATTTGGGTGAATGCTTTTCCATGTGTTTTAATGGCTTTATTGGAGTATAATTTTTACAAACCATTAGCATTGTAAGTTTACAATGCAATGACATTTAGTAAATTTACAAAAGTGTACAATCATCACCACAATCCAATTATATGGCATTTCTACCATACAAAAAAATGTCTTTGAGTTTGGTTTTTATCAGTCCCTGTTCCCAACCCCAGGCAACCATTGATCTGTTTTCTGTATTTCTAAATTTGTCGATTCTGAACATTTAAAATAAATGTTCATAAAATCATACAATATGTGGCTATTTGCATCTGGCTTCTTACACATAGTGTAATGTTTTGGTGATTCATCTATTTACAGCATGTGTCAATTTTTTGTTCCCTTTTATTGCTGGGTAGTATTCTATTGAATGGATCTACCATAATTTATCCATTTGGCAGTTGACAGATATTTGCATTAAGCATTAGTTTTAGCTGATATGGATAATATTGCAATGAAAATACAGTGTTTATGTGGACATATGTTTTAATTTTACTTGGGTAGATTGCTAGAGAGTAGAATTGTGATGTTTCATAAGTTAACATTTTCAGAAACTAACAAACTTCTCCAAGGTGGCTGTATCATTTTACATTCCCACCAGTAATGTAAGAGGAAGATTCCAGTTACTCCATATCCACAGCAACACTTAGTAGTTTTTGTCTTATTGATTATAGTCATTTTAGTGAAATCTCTAACAAAAATGTGCAAGATTTGCGCACTGAGAACTACAAAATACATAGCTGCAAACCACAAATTGTGATATGTTATATTTTCATTTCAACTTAGTTTAAAATACTTTCTAATTTTTTTTCAATTTCTTCTTTGGCTCCTTTAGAAGCTTTTTTTTTTTTTTTTAAAGTTTCCATGTATTTGGAGTGTTTTCCAGGTATCTGTTATTGATTTCCAGTTACATTTAATTGTGGTCAGAAAACATACTTAGTATACTTACATGATTATCTTTAAAAAAAAATTATATTGAACCTCGTTTTGTAGTCCAGTGTGTGGTTTCTCCTGGAGAATTTTTCTTGTGCACTGAAAAAGATTCTGCAGGCCTTATTTGCAGTGTCCTATATGTTACAATGAGATTTAATTGGTTGAAAGAATTGTTCGAGCCTTATATATACTTGCTGCATTTTTTTGAGTTGTTCTATTAGTTATTGATACTGAGATATTGGAATCTCTACTACTTTTTAAAAAAAATGTTTATTTATTTATTTATTTTTGAGAGAGAGAAAGAGAGAGAAAGCAAGCAGGGGAGGGGCAGCGACTGAGGGAGACAGAATCCCAAGCAAGCTGTCAGTGCAGAGCCCAATGTGGGGCTCAAACTCAACGTACTGTGAAATCATGATCTGAACCAAAACCAAGAGTTGTCCGCTTAACTGACTGAGCCACTCAGGTGCCCCTCTAACTTTTGAAATGTCTATTTCTTTTTTTCTTCAAAAATTTTCATGTTTATTTATTTACTTTTAGAGTGAGAGAGAGGGCATGTGCATGAGCCGGGGAGGGGCAGAGAGAGAGAGAGAGAGAGGGAGGGAGGGAGAGGGAGAGAGAGAATCCCAAACAGGCTCTGTGCTGTCAGCACAGAGCCCAATGTGGAGCTCAATCCCATGAACCATAAGATCATGACCTGAACTGAAATCAAGAGTCAGAAGCTTTAACTGAGTGAACTATTCAGGTGCCCCTGAAATGTCCATTTCTGTTTCAGTTCTGTCAGTATCTGCTTTATTTAGATACAATTTCTATTGTTAGGCATACATTCATTTATATGTATGTATCTTGCTGTCATATTGACCCTTTTCTCATCATGAAGTACCCCTCAGTGTTTCATTTTGAAATATGTTTTATCTGATAATCATGTAGCTACTCCAGCTCTCTTATGGTTGCTGCTTGCATGATGTCATTTTTTTCAACCTTTTACTCTCCACCTGTTTGTATCTTTGAATTGAATGTGTGTCACTTACAGACAACATATGTTGGATCTTACTCTTAATCCAGTTTTACAGTCTCTGCCTTTTGAGTAGGGTGTTTAATCTATTCACACTTAATGTTATTATTGATTTGATTGGATTTCTGTCTGCCATTTTGTTATTTGTTTTGTATTGATCTGTTGTTGTTCTAGTCTTTCTTTTATGTATTCTTTGTGTTAGGCAAATATTTTTTAATGTTTTTACTAATTACTCTTGATTTTTTTACTATATTATTTTGACTCACCTGCTTACTGATTGCTCTAGGGACTGTGGTGTGCATCATTACTTATCAAAATCTAATTCAGAATAATACTAAGTTAATTCAGATAAAAAGTGGACACTTAGTTCCAAGATATATGCCTCCCCCCACCTTTCAGCTATTGTTGTGAAATGTAGAATATCATCAATATGTATTAAAAACCCAATAATATAGCTCCGCATTTATTACATCTCTTATGTTTTAAAGAAGTTAAGAGAAATAAGAAAAATCTATTTGTAGAGGCCTTCATTACAACCAACATATTTAAGATGCTAGTATCTTCATTTCTTCCTGTATAAGTTACCATCTCATGTCACTTCCATCATCTGTAAGGATTTACTTTAGTATTTCTCGTAAACCAGGTTTGCTAGCAACAAATTATCTTAGTGTGCTTCTTTGGGAATATCTTTATTTTGCGTTCACTTTTGAGAGTAGTTTTGCTATATAGAATTCTTGTTTGACAGTTTTTCCCTGTTTAGCATTTAAAAAAAGATCATTTTATTGATATACACATACCATAAAGTGCATCATCTTCAATTCAGTGGTTTTTAGTATATTCATAAATTTGTGACTTAATCACCACTATCTAATTAGAGAAAGTTTTAAACACCTGAAAAGAAGCTCCATACTCATCAGCAGTCGCTGCCCCTTATCCCCTTCCCCCCTCTCAGGCAACCATTAATCTACTTTCTATATTTGTAGATTTGCCTATTCTGGATAGTTCATGTAAATGCAACAATACAATGTATGGCCTTTTGTGACTGCATTCTTTCCCTTGCTATGTTTTCAAGTTTTATCCATTTCATGGCATATATAAGAATTTTATTCCTTTTTATAGCTGAATAATTGTTTGAGTAGAAGACATTTTGTTTGTCCATTTATCTGTTGAGGGAAATTTTGGTTGTTTCTCAATTTTGCATAGTATGGACAATGCTGCTCTGAATATTCATGTAAAAGTTTTTGTGTGGACGTATGTTTTCATTTTTCCCGGGTATCTACCTGGGACTGGAATTGCTGTGTCTAACGGAAACTGTATGCTTAGCTTTTTGAGGAACTACAGACTACATTCCAGAAGTGTGCCTCTCTCTCAGCACTTTGAATATATCATTCCACTGTCTTTGACCTCCATTATTTCTGATAAGAAGTCAGTTTTCAGTTGGTTTTTTCTTTATGTTTCCAAGACTTTTTCTTTGTTTTTGACTTTACAAAGTTTGACTATGATGTGTCTGGGAGTGAATTTCTTGGTGTTTCTCCTACTTGGGTTTCAGGGACTTTCTTGGACGTATGTATTCAAGATGTAATGTTTTTTTTCATAATATTTGGAAAGTTTTCTGCCATTATTTCTTCAAAAACTTTTTTTGTGTCCTATGTCCTCTACTCTGGAACTCCCATTAAATGTATGTTGATACACTTGTTATTGTCCCATACATCTGACCACTGACTTCATTTTTTTTTTTCCGTCTTTCTCTCTGTTCCTCTGATCAACTATTTCTGTGATCCAGCTTCAAGCCTACTGATTGATTTTCCATTTCAGATTTACTGTTGAGCTCAGTTATTGTAATTTTTGACTTTTGAATCTTCATTTGGTTCTTTTTGTGTAGTTTGTATTTCTTTTTTAAGATTACCACGATGAGATGAATGATTGTCATCATGTTTTCTTTTATTTAAACATAATTTTGTTTAACTTTTAAATATATTTGTAATATCTGCTTTGATATCTTTGTTACATGGAAGATCTGGAACCACTTGGAGTTAATTTCTGTTCAGTGCTTTTCCCCCTCAGTATCGGTAACCCTCTCCTGTTTCTTTGCTTCACTCATAATTTTTGTTAAAACCTGGAAATCTTAGGCAGTATATCGTATCATCTGGATTCTGGGGTTTTTATCTGTGTTGATTTTTGATTCAGTAAAATGATCGTCTCTTGCTTATTATCCTTTTTCTGTTAGGTATGAAGATTTCGTACATTCAAGATACATTCAAGATACATTTTAGGTATGAAGATTTCGTACATTCAAGATAATGTATGTAATACATATGGAGTTTGTGGAGCATAGTAACAACTTAAATAGGATGTTTCTAATCCTGCTGAACCTACATGTGTGCTTCACCCAGATGATACCCCAGTGTATTCCTAACCCTTCATGTAGCTTCAATCATATACAAGATTTTCTTGACTTTCTTTAGTTTTGCCATATACATACGCATTTGTAAAATATATACCTTTTATTTTGTTTTTTGCTTTATAAAAATGGTGTCATGATGTTTATTGTCACCTGCAGCTGTCTTTTTTTCTCAGGCAAAATTGTCATTCTAATGTTTATCTCTGTTAATATATTTGGTTGTTCTGTACTCATATCACTGTTAGGTGGTGTTCCACAACCCTCTTCTTTGATTCTCTTTTGATTGACATGACTGTTTAAAAATGTTTGCAGTTGTGAACAATGCTTCTTTGAATATTCTTTTGTGTGTGTGTGTGTGTGTGTCTCATTATACACATGTGCAAATATTTCTTTATAAACCTAAACTTTTGCTTGACCATTTGGGAGGGACAAGTGCTGCTTTATAAGATAAACCACCCCCCCCCCAAAGTGGTTGTACTTGTTTAATCTCCTAGCCTCAGTACATGAGAATTCATATTTCATATTCTTATTCACACTTAATATTGTTGGTTTGTATTTCTAGTAGGCATGCTAAAGCTCTTGGACATTTTCCTTCAGACTTTCCGTTTCATATCATTGGTCATTACTGTCTTATAACCTTATGCATTTACACCCCTCACTTGCAAGGATAATGTAAGAACAGCATCTGTATTTTTCTGTGTTGTCTAGTATGGTAAGTACCATCCACACGTGACTATTTACTTTCTCAGTTGCACTAACCACATTTCATTAAAAAAAATTAATTCGTTAATGTACAGTGCAATATTGGTTTCAGAAGTAGAATTCAGGGGCGCCTGGGTGGCTCAGTCGGTTAAGCATCTGACTTCAGCTCAGGTCATGATCTCACAGTCCTTGAGTTCGAGCCCCGCGTCGGGCTCTGTGCTGACAGCTCGGAGCCTGGAGTCTGCTTCGGATTCCGTGTCTCCCTTTCTCTAACCCTCCCCCGTTCATGCTCTATCTTTCTCTGTCTCATAAATAAACATTAAAAAAAAAAGAAGTAGAATTCAGTGATTCATCACTTATATACAACACCTAGTGCTCATCACAAGTGCCCTGCTTGATACCCATCACCCATTTAGCCCATCTCCCACCCACTTCCCTCCATCAACCCAACTTCTTGATGAAGTCCCCAAAGTTCATGTTTGCTTTTGTTTCCCTTGCCTTCAGTGACATGTCTTTAAGAAGTTGCTCAGCAAAGAGGTTGCTGCATGTGTTCTCCTCTAGGATTCTGATGTTTTCTTGTCCTGTATTTAGGTCTTTCATCCATTTTGAATTTATTTCAAAATATATGGTGTATGGTGTAAGAAAGTGGTCCAGTTTTATTCTTCTGCGTGTTGTCGTCCAGTTTTCCCAGAACTATTTGTTGAAGAGACTGTCTTTTTTCCATTGGATATTCTTTCCTGCTTTGTCAAAGATTAGTTGACCATATAGTTGTGGCTTCATTTCTGGGTTTTCTATTCTGTTCCATTGATCTATGTGTCTGTTTTTGTGCCAGTACCATACTATCTTGATGACTGCAGCTTTGTAGTATAGCTTGAAATCCAGAATTGTGATGCCTCCAGTTTTGTTTTTCTTTTTCAGGATTGCTTTGGCTATTCGGGGTCTTTTGGGGTTCCATACGAATTTTAAAATCATTTGTTCTAGCTCTATGACATATGCTAGTAGTATTTTGATAGGGATTACATTAAATGTATAGATTGCTTTGGGTAGTATAGACATTTTAACAGTGTTTGTTCTTCCAATCCATGAGCATGGAATGTTTTTCCATTTCTTTGTGTCCTCTTCGGTCACTTTCATTAAGTGTTCTATAGTTTTTAGAGTACAGATCTTTTACCTCTTTGGTTAGGTTTATTCCTACAGTATCTTACTGTTTTTGGTGCAGTTGCAAATGGGATAAATTCCTTGATTTCTTTTTCTGCTGCTTCATTTTGGTGTATAGAAATGCAGCTGATGTCTGCACATTAATTTTATATCCTGTGACTTTGCTGAATTCATGTATTAGTTCTAACAGTGTTTTGGTGGAGGCTTTTGGGTTTTCTACATAGAGTATCATGTCATCAGCAAATAGTGAAACTTTGACTTTTTCCTTGCCTGTTTGGATGCCTGATTGTCTGATTGCTGAGGCTAAGACATCTAGTACTTTGTTAAATAGTAATGATAAGAGTGGACATCCTCAACTTGTTCCTAACATAGGGGAAAGCCTCTCTGTTTTTCTCCAGAGGATGATATTAGCTGTGGGTCTTTCATATATGGCCTTTATGATGTTGAGGTATGTTCCATCTATCCCTACTTTGTTGAAGGTTTTTGTCAAGAAAGGATGCTGTATTTTGTCAAATGCTTTTTTTGCATCTATTGAGAAGATCATATGGTTCTTTTCTTTTATTAATGTGGTATATCACATTGATTGATTTGCAAATACTGAACCAGCCTGACAGCCTAGGATTAAATTTCACTTGATCATGGTGAATAATTCCTTTAATGTACTGTTGAATTAAATTTGCTAGTATTTTGTTGAGAATTTTTGCATCCATATTCATCAGGAATATTGGCCTGTAATTCTCCTTTTTAATGCAGTGTTTGTCTGGTTTTGGAAGCAAGGTAAGGCTGGCTACATAGAATGAGTTTGGAAGTTTTCCTTCCATTTCTATTTTCTGGAACAGTTTGAGAAGAATGGATATTAACTCTTCTTTAAATGTCTGGTAGAATTCCCCTGGCAAGCCATTTGGCTCAGGACTCTTATTTGTTGGGAAATTTTTGATTACCGATTCAGTGTCTTTACTGGTTATGGGTCTGTTCAAATTTTCTGTTTCTTTCTGTTTCAGCTTTGGTAGTTTGTGAGTTTCTAGGAATTTGTCCATTTCTTCCAGATTGCCCAGTTTGTGGGTATATATATATATATTTTATAATATAATTGTTTTTTTTTTTTAACGTTTATTTATTTTTGGGACAGAGAGAGACAGAGCATGAACGGGGGAGGGGCAGAGAGAGAGGGAGACACAGAATCGGAAACAGGCTCCAGGCTCTGAGCCATCAGCCCAGAGCCCGACGCGGGGCTCAAACTCGCGGACCGCGAGATCGTGACCTGGCTGAAGTCGGACGCTTAACCGACTGCGCCACCCAGGCGCCCCTATAATTGTTTTTTTAATGTTTATTTATTTTTGATAGAGAGAGAAAGAGAGAGAGACAGAGTGCAAGTGAGGGAGGGGTAGAGGAAGAGGGAGACACAGAATCTGAAGCAGGCTCCAGGCTCTGAACTGTCAGCCCAGAACCCAACACGGAGCTCAAACTCAAACTGTGAGATCATGACCTGAGCCAAAGTCAGACATTTAACTGACTGAGCCACCTAGGTGCCCCTCTCTTATAATTGTTTGTATTTCTGTGGTGTTGGTGGTGATTTCTCCTCTTTTATTCATGATTTTATCTTTTGGGCCCTTTTTCTTTTCTTTTTGATAAATCTAGGTAGGGGTTTATTTCTTTTTCGTTATTTTTTTAATGTTTATTTATTTTTGAGAGAGAGAGAGGGAGAGAAAGAGAAGGAGAGAGAGGAAGCAGGGGAGGGGCAGAGAGAGAGAGAGGGAGACAGAGAATTGAAGCAGACTCTGGGCTCTGAGCTGTCAGCACAGAGCCCGATGCATGGCTCAAACTCCTGAACAGTGAGATCATGAACTGAGCCAAAGTCAGACCCTTAACCAGCTGAGCCACCCAGGTGCCCCTGTCTATTTTGTTAATTCTTTCAGTGAACCAGCTCCTTAGTTTCATTGATCTGTTCCACTGTTTTTGTTTGTTTCTATATTATTTATTTCTGCTCTAATCTTTATTATTTCTCTTCTGTTGGTTTTAGGCTTTACTTGCTGTTCCTTTTGTAGCTCCTTTAGGTGTAAGGTTAGGCTGTACATTTGGAACCTTTCTTGCTTCTTGAGATAGGCCTGAATTGCAGTATACTGTCTTAGGATTGTCTTTGCTGCATCCTAAAGGTTTTGGATTGTTGTGTTTCATTTTCATTTGCTTCTATGTATTTTTTTAAATTTATTCTTGAATTTTCTGGTTATCCCATTCATTCTTTAATAGGATATTCTTTTTTTTTTTTTTTTTTGTATATGTGCTGCCAAAGCGAGCACTAATAGGATATTCTTTAATCTCCATGTGTTTGAGGGCTTTCCAGATTTTGTCTTGTGGTTGACTTCAAGTTTTATAGCATTGTAATCTGAAAATACGCATGGTATGATTGTGATCTTTTTGTACTTGTCGAGGCCTGTGCATTAGCCACATTTCAAATGCTCAGTAGTCACATGTGGCATGAGGCTACTATCTTAGATATCACAGACACAGAACATTTTCATAATCATAGGATGTTCTGTTCGGCAGAAGTGGTTTAGACCAATCTGCCTTCCCTGAAATTTAGTTAGGACTGGATTCCTGAGTAAAACTGGGGTTCTGAAAATAGGAGTGAATACATGCTTGACTTTCAAGGAAAATAGTGTCTGCTACACGTGCTTACTTATATGGCCAGCAAATTACAAAATATAAGTGTTTGCATGTAGATTAACAAAGAGAGCACTCTGCTGGGCTCGTCTCTTAAGCTGTGAAAGATCACAGTTCCTACATCTATTGCAGGTGCCTAAGTTATAATTTTGTTGTCAATTGCAAAGATTTAGTTGAGCTCATTAATTAAAGACATTTTGTTGACTTCTCTCAACAAAACTGGGAATAATAAGGTGGATAGTGTGTCTCTGTAGTTAGCTGAAATTCAATGAAATTATCAGGAGTGGTGAGTTGGATGAAATAAGCATTCAGAATACTTTGTTGGCATAGAGTGCCATACGGAAGGAAAATTACAGCACCATGCAAACCTTCTGAGACTTTTTTCTCCCCCTCACTTTCCACCATTGGAAACTTATTCATCAGAGGTCAGTGTGAACAGGAGAGAATTAAAAAAACGTACTTGATAGATCTGAGGCAGAAGGGTGTTAGAGAAGAATGGAATCACAATTTCCCGTAAGAAGAATAATTGGCTACTCCAGGGTTACATTGTGTTCATCCTCTCATTGACATCAAAGCAGAGAAATTAGATTGTCTTTTGGTCCATTGCCCTGTTCCATAATCCAAGAGGGTGAGTGCCCGCTAGTTATTTTAGATATTTAAAAAGGCATACCAAACTTTTCAATTCTAAGGCAATTAAGCCTCTATTTAAGTTGAATGGGCTATTTGAAACATGCTAAAATTAGAAAACATCAAATAATTAAAAGAAAAGTCTAAATTGTGTAGTACTGACTGTAAAAGAAACCAGATCATTAAAAGGTCAATGGGGTTGCTGACAGCACAATGATATAATGCGGCCTGTCTACCAGCACCATTAAATACTCAGGGGAGCAAAACTCCTTTGAGGGAAGCACATGAAGACAGTAGATCACAGCCAGTCCTGAAACTGCAGCTGCTTTCAGTCTTCTAGAAGCTTTGAAGTTACCTTTGATTTTTTTTTTAAATCTTCCTTTTATTCTGGTTTTTTTTTTTTTTTTTTTTTTTTTTTGTTCATAATATCTCTGGTATTCATCCTCTTTGTTTGGTCCAGGTTCTCCAGAGAAACAGAATTAATAAGATATATATACAGAGAGAGAGTGAGGGGGAGATTTTAAGAAATTGGTTCACATGATGGTGGGGACTGGTAATCCAAAATCTGTAGGGGAGGCCAGCGGACTGAAAATTTGGGTCGGGTTGCAGTCCTGAGTCTGAATTCCACAGGTCACCAGGCTGGAAATTCAGGCAGGTGTTCTTTGGAACATTGTTGAGGAGAATTCCTTCTTCTTTGGGAAATCTCATCTTTTGCTCTAAAGGCCTTCAACTGATTGGATGAGGCTCACCCACATTCTGGAGGGCGATCTGCTTTCCTCAGTGCCTACTGAGCACATCTAAAAACACCTTAATGGCAACATCTAGACTGATATTTGACCAAATTTTTGGGTATCGTAGACTTGCCAAGTTAACACATAAAATTAACCATCGCATGTTCCTGTTTATGTATCTGCCTTAAACCTATGCTCTTATAACCTCATGCCTGAAATGATTGAAGTAGACCCACATTGACCCTAGGCTAGGCTTCCAAGCTTCTCCATTCTTCAGTTTACCTTTCTTATCCTATTTTCATATTCCTAGAACAATTTTTTCCCTGAAGTTCTCCATTATGTTATCCAGCCTATCAGACTACACTGATTTCCACTTACTTTCTGACTCTTTACTCCATTCATAATGTTCTTCTCACTCTTCTCCACATAAATGGCTCATTCTGTGCTCATCATATCATAGTTGGGCTATTATGTTCCCTCCTTTAATTTTCTAAGACTCTCCCTATCATGGGTCCAAATTACATTTGGTCCAGTTTCCACGAGAACCTCATCTCTGGAGCATTTATGCTATCTATCACCAGTAGCTTATGGGTTAGCAGTTAGTTGTTCTCTAGTTGTTTAATGTATGTTATCTTTATCTTAATCAAATTGTAAGGTACTTGAACTAGGGACTTGAATGTGTTGGCGTTTCTCTTGTATGCACCACTTCCCCTAGAACAATGCTAGCCAGTGGTTGCAAGAAGAAGATGATTTGGCCATTCATTGATTATGGCAAAAAAAAAAAAAAAAAAAGAAAGTAGAACATTGTGCAATTCAAACTTAATGCATGGAAGCTGCAGTTGGGAACTAGAGTAATACAGCATTCTGGGCCCTCCCTTTGAACTACTAAATTAGAACTTCTGAGGATGAGCGTAGGACCCTATATTTTTACAGAGCTCTCCAAGGTGATTTTTGATTTTACAAGTCTGAACACTGGTATTCAGCAATTACTATGTAGACCTCGTCCAGTGTGGGAGCACCCCATGAATTCACAAAAGAGTTCAGTGTATTTTTCCTTCAGATGGCGCTCAAGTATGCCTGCATTGTCACTGCCTTGCACAAGACTCTCCTTACTTTCTTACCTGGATCATAGAAGTTTCCTCAACTCTTCCGTGCACTTCCCACCGGTTCCTCTCCAATATTGCCTCCATATTGTTTGGAGTGTGTATGCTCAAAATTTGCAAATCTGATTGTGCTATTTAAGCATAAGATGCTTCATGATTTCCCCCGTTCAGGATGAAGTTCAATCTTCTTTACATGGTTTATAAAGCTGTTCAAGATCTATCTGCCCACCTTTATAGCCTAGGCTTCTTCCGCTGCCCCCATCCATACTACGTGACTCAAAATAGTCTTGTCCCCTCTTTGAGTCTTTGTCTTTGTACATGCAAAGAATTATATACCATAATTCATGCCATTTGTCCAAGTAGTACTTATTAATTAATCTGTAATGTCAGCGTTGATAGACACTAAGGGTTCTGATATTAAAGATATAGAATCCCTTTCCCATCTGAATGCTGCTGCCCTGTAGGAAGACAGATATGTAAAAAATCATTTAACGATAACAATTGTGGACTGAGAACATATTATTAACCAGGACTGGACTAAGCACTCGGCATGAATTATCACCTAATCCTCACAACCACACTATAGGGAGTGGAGCTACAGTGCGGGTCTTTGGAATCGGGAGCCCACATTCTTCACTGCTGTGTTCCTCTGTGGCTATGCTGACGGAGTTAAGAGGAACCACAATCAGTTTATAGGAAACTTGGTAAATTATTCATGGTATAGTCTCCTCGATTAATAGGAAAGAAAATTAAATGACATAAGACTAATACTTTTCTTTATACCTTCCTTACATTGCACTGGGACCGATATTTTTCTTACTTTTGTAGCAGCAGAAATTAACAAAGCACCTGTGATGTGGCAGGTACTAAATAAAAATGTGAAAGTTCCAGTTCCTTTTCTTCAGCTGCCTGAGGTCACTCTGCCAGCCCTCAACATGTAAACTCTGACAGAGCTGAGTCTGAGTCCTGGCTGTAGTCTTTCCTTAATCATTTGTTCTTAGAAAGTTATTTAACCTCTTCTTCCTTTTTTTTTTTTTTTAAAGTTTATTTATTTATTTTGAGAGAGAGAGAGAGAGAGAGAGAGAGCATGAGCAGGGGAGGGGCAAAGAGAGAGGGAGGGAATCCCAAGCGGGCTCCACACTGTCGTGAGATCATGACTGGAGCCGACACCAAGAGTCAGACGCTTAACTGACTGAGTCACCCAGGTGCCCCTAACCTGTTCTTCCTAGTTTCCTTATCTGTAAAAGGAAAAGCACAATAGCTTGTAAGCCATGCTAAGACTTAATGAAAGGTTTAAGTAGGAAAATGACATAATCAGAAGTGTGTTTTGGGGTAACTAGCTGGGGTAACTAACAGCTGTATGCAATCGTCTAAATAAAAGGTGTCAGTGTGCCAGATGCTGACGTTAGCAGAGGGTATGGGAAGAAGAAAACACACGTATTTATGTGCTAAATTCCTCTCACTCAAGTGACGAAAGAGGTTGGACTTGCTGTTCATAATTACATGGACCCTACCTGAACCCTACGTTTTGAACTTCTGCCCTATTATAATTCTGATTAATTTGAATCACTCTGAGTCTCAGTCTCCTGAATGAAAGTCTTGTATAATAGCCGAAATAGTTTCTTATGGAAGATTATATGAATCTTTAAGGGATGTGACTATTTAATGAATGGAACAAGATATATTATTTTAAGTGGTCTAAATCTTTTAAAGTAGAGAGTTGAGGAATAATCTAAAATTAAATAAACAAGAGATAGCAATGAAAGCATTTTATTAGACACCCAGAAGTAGCTAATGGAAGAAAGAAATAGAAATGTTTAAAATTGGCCTTTTTAAAGACCAGTCCCAGAAGGCAAGAAGATCACTGAGATTGAGGCTTCTGAGACCCAAGAGCTGGGGCTCTATTCTGATTCTTCCAGGCAGCTTGAGCAGGTTTTAAAAAGGGGGGTGCCTGGAACCCACTAAGCCACAAGGTGAAAACTAAGCTGCCTGTTGGAAAGGCACCGCCTCCAGACAGAGGTCCAGTACTTTGCAGGATGTCCAAGGAGAAATATCCCACAGTGAGAGAGCTCACCTGCCCCTAGTCAGCCAGCAACCCTTAAAACCTCCAGCATTCTGCAACAGGATAGCTCCAAGCATAAATTTTATATCCATTAAAGCAATATGTATATCATCATTAAAATAGTCTAAACATGAGGTGTTTAAAAAGTATGTCTGATTTAATATTCTTTGAAAATTAAATCGACTTGGTAGTGTGATTTAAAACTTTAATGTCATTTTTGACATATACTGTGGAATAAATGAAAAATGGTGTATGCTTTACCTTGAATATTGAGTTCTTCTAATCAATAGAATTACTTTTCTTAATTACTCTGTTAAAAATTGCACTGTATGTTAATTTATTAATCTAATGGAAAATCAATAAAAACCAGATAATTGAGGATATGTGAAATTATAAACGAGAATTTGTGACTTCAAATAAGTGGAAGCTTATTTGATTATAAACATGAATGAGAAAGAGACTTAAAAATTAACTTGTCATGTCTGTAGTGCAGTGTGATAGGCTTAATATTAACATGCTGAAATGTGATTGGGGTTTATTATGTTTATCAATAGTACACTCACCTTTAATGCAATTTATAGAAGACAGCCAGAGCAATGTTATTAAAATAAGAGAGAGGAAAATTACATTCTATATATATATCAAAAGGCCAGCACTAGATTTGAAACTAATAACATTAGACACTTCTCCATAAGGGATTTTCACTGGCTAAGGTTTTTAGTAGAACAGCATTGTTATGGTTTGCTAATTACTGTTCAGGGCCATCTCTGCAGATCTCTTGGGCTAAAGATCAGAGCTTTCTTTTTTTAACTCTTTCCTTTCGGCCTTTTATTCAACATGCATAGCAATCTTAACATTAGAAAGATAGAGGCTTTTGTTATAAGAGACATATTTTACTGGTAATGTTTAAAAAACTCAGAGATCTCGGACTTTTGTGGTTTAATGTAAATCAATATGAGAATTCAGAGGAACTCTTCTTCAGGCATTGTGTGTTCGATATACCAGGTCAGACAAAAAAATATAGTCATGAAATTGAAACCATACTCACACTTGTAATATCAACTGCAACACTTATATATGTATATCAACTGCAACAAAATTGATACCTGGGAGAATTATGAGCCCCCGATAAATTTGAGATATTGTGATAGACACTGGAGAGATAGCCGTGAAGAAGATACCCTTCTTGCCTCCAAAGGGCCCGTGGTCTGGTATAAAATATAAAATGGTCTGATATAAAAATAGAAAGTAATGTAATTAAACCAGACTATGTTTGTTAGGAAGTAAGCAGTGTGAAAATACATTTTTTTTTTTTTAAATGAGACTATGGGAGGATGATGGGGGGAAACTTACAGGATCCCAACATTTCAAAGCAGGCATTAAAGACGAAAATAAAAGAGGAAGGAATGTAACTCCTAAAAGAAAAAGAAAGCCAATATTTAATACATTTTGATTATACCTCTCACAGAATACAGCCTATTTGATAGATTATCTTGAATTATTTATTAAATATTTGGACCGAAATGATAGAAACTTTGACAGTTTTGTGACATTGAGCAGACTGTCAAGAAAAGAAGGACTTATAAATAAGTAGTGTTGTTGCTACATCAAAACTTGGTGGAATTAAGATTTAATTTAGCATAGTATATGATTAATTAAATTGAATTAATTTTTTCTAGAATGAACTATTGAGTCTTTTAAATTAATCTTAAGTGTAGATGGAGTCATACTGTGATGTTGGCATTCAGTTTTGGGTCATCTTACATGGCCATCTTGTTTCTTCTACTAAATATATCTCTAAATTACTAATACTAATTTCCCACTATATTTAGTAGGGAATAGTTGATATGGGGACTTCTAAGTGAGTCAGATGTTTTGGACCTGTATCATGAGAGGGGAAAACTGATGTGCATCGGTGGTCACACTCAATAGCCAGATGAAAAATTGTAGTGTCCGATGATTGACCATCCAGAAATTTCAAGAAGGAATCTAAATGTGCATCTGTCTTCTGAGGTGGTGGTTCTAGGTGACCTTGCCCTTTATGCTTAGATATTAATGAAGCATACTAAGGTAAACAGTAAACTGAGATTGGACAAGACAGAGGGGTGTCAAAGGAAGAATTAAGGGGTGGAGGAAAAAGTGGAGACAAGGAGAAAAATGTAAGTCTGTATTGTTACCTAGA
This sequence comes from Prionailurus bengalensis, assembly GCF_016509475.1. NCBI lineage: Eukaryota > Metazoa > Chordata > Mammalia > Carnivora > Felidae > Prionailurus > Prionailurus bengalensis. The sequence goes on from NC_057360.1 coordinate 28,174,084, forward strand.
TTCCTCTCTGGTTCTAGGCCAGACTCTAGCTGATGGTTGGTTCCCTTGAGAAGCAGAGGCTCTCATGTAGGAATAAAGTCAAAATAGTTTATACTATGTTGTCTCCAAATTACTAGCAGATCAGATTATTGCCGGTTAATAGGGCCAGTGGGAAATGGCCCTTCTGATCAGATTTGAGAGAATGCTTACAGTGGCGTGCTACGTGCCTTTAGGCCACAAACTGTCTTTTGGGTTGGAGGACTGACAGTTTTATAGGACTGTTATTCTAAATCTTTGTACCCATGTGATAATTTCAACTACTTTGTGATTTCATTCTCTTTTTCTTTACTTAAATGTTGTAAGTTTGGGCATAGGAACCATTGCTTCTAACATTTTAAACTGCCTATTGAGTTTGGTTAAATTATCTTGATTCACTTGAATTTTGTGCAACTCTAAAACATTAGAGAAATACAAATTTAAATGTAATATTTAAGATATACTTCATGAGTAATAAAGTAAATTTCTGATCTGGGGTGCCTAGGTGGCTTAGTCAGGTGAGTGTCTGACTTCTTTTTTGTTTGTTTGTGTAACTTTTTTTTTAATGTTTATTTATTTTTGAGAGAGAGAGCACAGATGGGGGAGGGACAGAAAGAGGGAGACACAGAATATGAAACAGGCTCCAGGTTCTGAGCTGTCAGCATACAGCCCAATATGGGGCTCAAACTCACAAACCGTGAGATCGTGACCTGAGCCGAGGTTTGGACACTAAACTGACTGAGCCACCCAGGCGCCCTGAGTGTCTGACTCTTGATTTCTGCTCAGGTCATGATCCCAGGTTGTGGGATTGAGCCCTGTGTCGGGATCTGCACTGAGTGTAGAGCCTGCTTAAGATTCTCTGTCTCTCTCTCTCTCTCTCTCTCTCCTTCTTTCCCTCTCTACCACTTGTGCTCTCTCTCTAAAAATAAATAAAAAATCCTAGAAAAATAAATAAATTTCTGATCTATTCATGGCTTATGATTATTTATTTCACCCATCTACTTTAGTAGGTCCACTATCTAGAGTTGCTGGCTTAGCCAGATAATTAAGGAATATAAATTATTCATTTGGCATATTTCCCTCCAATATAAGTGATATAAAATTGCATACTGACATTTAAATAGTAAGGTTACTTCATACTGATCATGGCAGAGATGTGCAAAGTCACATTAAAAAGATAAAAGAGCTCCAATAACTGTAAGATTCAGTTATAGCCTAATGAATACATATAGATAAAGATTTGATCAGAAGGTGAGTTTATCCACATTACAGAATGGATGCTCAGAAGTTAAACACTGGCAGTGTCAGTAGAAGCTAGGTCTTGAGGTAGAAGAAGACGTGAGTTGTCTGGTCTCACTGGCAGGCAGTTTATACTATGGTGATGAATATATTATTATCTTAGCTTGACCTGATTAAGCACCGGATATTCTAACTTTGCTTGATTGTACTCCTTGTTTACCAAGAAACTTGTTGGCAAATACATAGTTCCCCCAGATGTCCTCTATGGTTAAATGGACACAAGCAATACCTAGCCCATACACAATTACAAATTTATAAGTTAAAATTATAATAATATGCAAATATAATATGTAATATAATAAAGATGATAAATGAGTCAATTTAAATTCTCCTTTTACCACAGTCTTAAAAACCAGCTTTATATTCATCTTCCTCTGGCCTGAGAGATGTAGCCCTCCTTAGGATGCTCTCAACTTCCTAAACCTGCAGAACTTAAAGCTTCATTTGAACCACGTTAATTACAATAAAACGAGTGTTCTACAGCGAAACCTCCAAGGAGAGAGTTCGCTTTTCCCTCCTTTTATTTTACTGTCTAAGAAAGCCATTCTACCTGTGGGACATACACTCATGTTATACTTTCTGGTAGATAGAAGTTCTTGGAGAACAGAAATTCTTCTTAATTAATCTCTGTAGTTCCCATTCCCCACAGTGACGTATTCTTAGTGAATATATTCAGTGAATGAAAGGGAGAAGATAGGTAGTTTGCAGTTGTAGGTGTATCAGCTCATCCTGGTTCCCTCCCATGGCTACCAGATAGTCAGGTGTCTTCGTGGAAAGTAGTCAGTGTTCACTGCACTCAGTTTACCAAATTAGTCCTCATGTGGTTTTCATCAACAACCCCACTACATTTCTCATTCGGAGGATGCCATTCTTCAGGCTTCTCTTGTTTACATTTTCTTCTTGTGGATACGGATAATGCTTACAACAAACAAGCAAACAAACAAAAAAACCAAATAAGGAACAATTTTATTCCTTGGTCCTGGACCGTGGAGCTAACTCATGCCATCAAAACATTTATTGTCTCTTGAAAATGGTAGAAATCCTGCTGCCAGACTTTGGGATTTTATATAGTGCAACTTACAGTGGGTTTTTGGATGGCGCTCTCTCCCCATCATACCTATTAATAATTCCATCTCGAGTCAAGTCCCAGAAATTTTGCCAACTGCTTCTTTTGTTCCATAGACTTTAATTTTAGTTGTACTTTAATAGAAGATTGACAGAAAATTATTTTCTTAAAAAAAATCTGTGTGCTGATAGATCTGAAAATTTGCCATAACTCTTTCAAAGCACACATTGCCTCAAAATATGAAGGAAGAAGTAGTTCATGGCTCATAAATGTGCACCTATTAAATTGATACTTTGAGTGACAGCTGAAGACTAAGGAGCTCAAGATCAAAAGTTTCCTTCCAAAGACAAATGTCACCCTGAAGCCAGCCGTAGAATTCCCAAAAGAATGTAGGAGGTGGATTTATTTTAGTCAGAGTAACTGGTTTAGAAACAACTTTTGGCTTTGAAAATTTCTATTTCATTCTTCATCTTCTTTGGGAAAAAAAAGTATTTTGTCAGGGTCTTGATGATCAGTCACATTTTCATGGAATATTAGGGCTAAAATATTCTATATTCTTCATTTCATAGATAGGAAAGGCAAGCTGCAGCAAGTTAAATGATTTGTATTAAAGAGGACACTTTTTAAAAGAATTTTCTAGGGGCGCCTGGATGGCTCAGTCAGTTAAGCATTCGACTCTTGATTTCATCTCAGGTCATGATCTCATGGTTTGTGGGATCAAGCCCCATTTTGCGGTCTGCTCTGATAGCGTGGAGCCTGCTTGGGATTTTCCCTCTCCCTCTGTCTTTGGCACTCCCCCACTTGCTCTCTCTCTCTCCCTCTCAAATAAACCTAAAAATAAAAGAAAAGTAGAACTCTGTGTCCTAATAATCAGTGGATTAGGCTCCTACCTTGCTTTGGCTTTAGAGCCGTTTTGAGTCTATGGAGGTAATTTCTAAAAGAGGAATTAAAAAAAAAAGATGTTTGAAGATAAAGCTGCGATTTCTCTCCTCTTCCAGATTTGCTAACATTCCAACAGAGTGATCTCAGCACTGTTTATTGTTTAAAAGACCCCTTGTTGTTGACATTTTTGCTTTGTTGAGATAGTCATTTTCTGAACCAAAATAGAATAAAATTGGAGATCTACATTGCATACACTTATGTGTGTAAGTAACATTTTGGAGTCTTTCTGAAAAGGCTGTTTTTAAGTGTTTTGCAAGAAGTCAGAATGGTCATGAAGGCAAGTTGGTAATCAGATGGTGTATTCATGGAGACCAGTAAAGAGTGCAGAAATCAACATGGGGTGAAGAGAAAGGAATAGATACATCAAGTTGTTGAAGTAAGAAAAATTATATGTGCTTTATGATAAGGCAGCAAAATAGATCTCAGTCAAAACATGGGGTGGGGCAAAATTTCCCAGCCCTAGGCACACATCAGAGTGATCTTGAGAGCTTTTAAAAAAATACCAATGCCTGGTCCCGGCCCTACCCCTAGGTGAGTCACAGTGGGGTGGGGTGGGCCTGGCATCTGGACACTGGCATTTTTTAAAGTTTTGCAGGTGACTCTGATGTGCTGCCAGGGCTGAGAGCCACCAGGGTAGGATAATAAAAGAAACACAAAAATGCGAGGGTTTGGAATGAAAGAATAAGCAACTCATTCCTTAAACGGAAGGATAAAAATGGGCTTGTCTTAATCTCGTGAGAAGAGCTGAGTTCCTGTCTTAATTTTACAGGATCTAATATGCTTCTCTGCCAAACAGCAAAACTAGAAGATTTCCAGCATCTGAGTAGACCCTACGGGGCTGCGGGGGACAGTTACTTCTCTACCACTTTGGGAGAAGTCCACCCCAAAGCCACCTCCTCTTCCAGTCACAGTAACATGATTCTTTTCCACCTTCCAGGCATTTCCCTGCTCCTGCCCCTTTTTAAAGGTTTTAAATAATCTCTACATCCAATGTAGAGCTTGAACTCACAACCCTGACATCAAGAGCCACGTGCTCCACCAACTGAGCCAGCCAGGTGCTCTTCCCCTTTAACATCCTTAGCACAGGTGCAGGGGCAACCATTTCACTTCAGCCTAGAACCTCATTCAGAGATAGCTTTTGCCTTGTTTGGGCATGCATGGCTTTTAGCTTTGCTGAAAAAAAAAGGTTTTCATTCATTCATCCAGTATCTAATGATTGCTGACTGTGTGCTAGGTATTGTTCTAGATGATGAGGATATAACACTGGAGAAAATACACAAAAAATATTATCCTTTGTAGCACTTACATTCTGTTTATTCATTTAATGCTTTGATTGACATATGCAGTGTTTTTAAGTGGGTTTGTACGTTTTGTAGCTGCCTTGAGAAAAATCCCTCAGTAGTTGCTCCTAAATATTTTATGTTTTATTTTTCCCTTTTTGAAATCAGAAAACTTAGTTTTGTTCCTTGATCAGAAACAAAAACAAAAACAAGAACAAAAGCAACAGTGTTCCCTTGTGAGGCCTGGACAGGAGCCACTGTCAGGTTGCCTTCCATCCATCCAGGGGCAGTGAGTCCACAGGCCCAAAGATCAAAGTAGATGTACTCAGGCTGACTTGTGTAATTTCAAATATTCAGTCAGGTCTTTCAGGGGGAATAAATTTCATTTCCACAAAGGAATTTTCCAAGAAGTGGCATCATTTTAAATTATACTTATATGCAGGAGGCAAGAAAATGTTACATAGCTAGCAGACTTAAAAAAAAAATTCTGGAACCATTGCAGTTAAATGCGAACAGGCATCTTTTGAAGAAGAGTCATGGTGTGTCTTAGCTAGAGCAGGGCAAAGCTTTGAAACAGAAATGGGGAAAATTAAGCATCTGAGAATCAGGGTTTTAAAACCTCTTTTGAGGTTAGTCTTCTTACTGGCTCTCAGTGAGAAAGCCAGTCCTGCCTCACTCATCATATCCATGGAAATACACAGTTATCTCTATTACGAGGAAGGCAAACCATGCAGCAGGATGACCTCATTATAAAGGCAAGGTGAACCTAGCAACTCGATTGTTGGTTCAAAACCCTCTTGGGAACTTCCCAGGTATAATCTGAAACTGCTTCTTGTACTTGGAAGGCAGGAAGAGACAGAAGAGAGAGAGGCAGGACACCCCAGCTTGGTGAGTTAGCGGTTTTAATAAGCAAAGGCAACTTACATATAAGGTTTGTTTGGGGAGGCAGCAACACTAATGGATTCATGCATGCATCTGCCAAATCTTAAAAGTTTATCAAGAGGCCCTAACTGGACTCAGTCACAGGTACTATGCAGTTGTTTTCAACACCACATCACTGTCTCAAGGCTATGTCACTGGAACAGCTTCTGGAGTGGGAAAGGCAAGGGGAATCCATATCCCTGGGACAGGAGAGAGCCTCTTCCAGTGAAGAGCCTCCAAGTGCCTGGGTCCAGATCATGGGGCAATTGGCAGTCATGTCTTTTTGATGATGTACCCAACATTGACACAGCAGTCAGAAGTTGTGATGATGACGTGACTATAAAGGAAGAAACCGAAGTTGTCACTGCTGCTGCCGCCATGTGGTTGGCTCCTCATGACGGGGGAGGGTAAAGATGCTAGGAGCCTAGGAGATGAGGGAACTGTTTGGGAGAGAAAGCGTAAATTCAGTGCAACCAGTATGGCAGCTTTATGGAACGAGGGGGAGTTGAGCTCAGAATAATATAGTGAGATACAAGTTGTGAAAAGTTTGAAGAGATAAAAGAGACGAAGAAAAAATAGTGAAAATAGTGCCACTATAAATGCTGTGAACTCAGGAGTCTTATTTATCTTTGTGTCCTTGTGCAGTGCACAGAACAAAAGTGCTTAGCTGGTATTTGCAGAATTAAAGGCAAAATGACGAGCAACAGTTACAGCAAAGGAGCAAGAGCTGAAATGAGCTGGACTCTTAAGATGGCAAAGCACTTTTACAGCTTGGTATTTGGACATTAGAGTGAATGGCAAGCCCATGCAATATATGGGGGAGGGGAAGGGAGAGAGAGAGAGAGGAGGAAGAAGGGGGGGGGGAGGACTGACATGTGGCTACAGTCAGAAGACAAAATTGCATCATCTTATATTTAATTGATGAGAATTCAACTACATGCATTCATGTAAAAAAGAAGAAAAGAATCGTGTGGAAATTTCAGTCCTGCATTCAGCTCAAAGAGCAAAAGCCCTGAAGTGAGCCTGAGAGGGAAGCATGATCTCTTCAGATCTGTTTTTCGATGTCGGTTATTTAGTGTGAGCATTTTGCCAAGCTTGGAGTGTTTGTACAATTTTAAAATACATTTTTTTCCATACAACATGGTTCTACTTCATCTGGTACTCAAAACTTAAGGAGACAAAATGTTTTGGACCTGTCAAGAGAATGGTAGGATGGTTTTCAATATGGCAACGTCCTAATGACCTTGGAGGGTAATTTTAAATACATCACTTTCTGTCTTCCCAACCTAAACCCCTGTTTATGATGCAGCTTGCCTACAATTCAGAGTATGACACTGACTTAATCTGTGATTAGAATTCTCCTACCAAAAGGTTATCTTCTCTGAGCTCCCAGAGAACCCTGAATACATCATCTATTTATTTGTCTGTGTTTCAAAAAAATATTCTAGGTCCTTTGAGTTGGGGGCCATATTTTATTTATTCTTCTCCTCTGCCAGATGTTCAGAGCAGTGTTGGGCACATAACTAGTACTTAAGTAAGGTATGTTTGTTACATGAATTAGTAAATGATGAATGATTGACTAAAACCAAAATGATGACCGTAATGAGCTTTTTTTTAAAGTACATTTTCGTGTTTAATTCACCTGTGGTATGACTGATTTTCCTAAACAGATTACTAAGATTTCAAATATATAGTCCCTATGGTATATTATGATAGAGGAATTAATGATCTAAATCCAGAAAGACCTCTCAGGTCATGATCTCACGGTCCGTGAGTTCGAGCCCCGCGTCAGGCTCTGTGCTGACAGCTCAGAGCCTGGAGCCTGTTTCAGATTCTGTGTCTCCCTCTCTCTGTGCCCCTCCCCTGGTCATGCTCTATCTCTCTCTGTCTCAAAAATAAATAAACATTAAAAAAAATTTAAATCCAGAAAGACCTATGTAAGCATTTAGTCAGAATGCTGGGTTGCTATCATTAGTCTGAGAAAGAAAGCCCTGAGGAACAGCTACAAGAAAGCCTCAACTTAATGGCATCTGAAGAACAGGAGACTATTTAAAAAGGGCCTATATTGGCTCTGCCTGCCCATTACCTACAGGTTACATGCTTTATACAAACTGGAGCTTCTACAGGAATGAAAAGACAGAGTATCCTTTGCAGAAGACCTAGGATAGAGCAAGAACTCAATCTCCATTTCTGTCTTCCATGTTGCCAGCCTGGGAAACAATAGGCCGATTCAGAGACTGCCAGACAAATGCTCTAATGCCCTCTGGGGGTAACTCTTTCTCATATATGGTATGGAATGGTAGGATAGGGTATGGTATGGTATAGTATGGTATGGTATCAGTTTTTCTGTAAATTAAGTGGAGTCAGGTGATACTTCTTCTTCTCTCATGGTGAGTATGTTTATGAAGAGTTATGAGTTTGACAAATAAGGTAAATCAGATAAAGTGCATTAGCGGTTTTTGTCCCTAGTGTGCCTTCTTTCTCAATATGGTTCATTGACATTCCTGGTGGTGAAATGACGCAAAAAAAAAAAAAATGGAGTTAGAGAATGGGACTGATTTCCCTTTGGAAACAGTCCATAAAAATTAGTATGGGTATCCAGGGCATACAGGCAATATGCTCAATTCTTCAGTAAAAGTAGAAAGCGAATAAGGAAAATCTTCAAGGAATTTTGGATTTCTTGAGGCAATAGATCTAGAATCCATAACAAAAACTTATGCACTTTATAAAACAAAGTATTCACACATCAAAACAATGCAGTATAATCCAAGTAGGTGCACATGAAGAGGCTTCCTAGTAAATACCTACTTGGAATCAGAAAGATTTAGTAAGAAAAAGACTTGCTGGTAGAGACAGCCTGTGGATCTTATTTTGAAGAGGTCAGGGGCATGAATTAGGGAAGAAGAGGGGCATTATTTGGCTAAGTAGAGGTATTTCAAGCACGAAGGCATAGAGGCACATTGCACAGCAGATGAGGTGTCAGTGGAATGGAACACGTTGGGGAACAATAAGAAATCAGATCAAATAGACATTGTGACTGGGAAGACATTTCTCCTGAATTAGATTAATGATAGATACAAACTTGGAGGTATATTTCAGGCATTGCTTAGTCATTTGGAAAAAACAGAAGAAAGTTTCTAAGGCAGAAAAGTCTCTCTCATTTCTTGTGCATGACACTCTTCTATCATTCTTGACTTTTACGCCACAGTTACGATGACTTCATTTCACAGCCCAATCAGTTTTCATTTTCTTGCCCTTTTCCAAGCACCGTAATGGTTTTCCTTTCTAGCTGCCTTGGGGAGAGACTGCACTCCCCAGCATCAGGGCTCCGGCAGCCCTGCGTCCTCCTCACTGCAATCACACACTGCCTGCAAAATCAGCAAACAGATGCCCCGGTTCTTTTTGGAATGAACACATGTCAGAGACAGAACCATTATCAACTGCTCCAAAATTACATTTTCACCTGCTTCTGTGGAGCATGTTCTTATTTAGGAGGAAATTATTCTGAATATTGTTTAGAGGCTGTCTGTCCCCAGAACTAGCCTTTCCTTTCTTTTCCTTCCTCCCCAGTGATCTCATTTGCTACTCTACCAAAAATGCACCCCTTATAATTGGAAAGGTTACTGGTCTCATCCTGTCTGCTTTCAATATGAATGAGCAAGTCATTGTGGCTTTGATGTGAGGCTTCTGCGACGCAGGGGTTCCAGCCCTCTTAGGTTGCTTACTTGGTGCACTGGACTATGCCCTGTCTGGTACTGTTGCGAATCAGGGCCAGTCTCTTCTCCAGCAGATTCCGAGTGGCAGTATCCGACCTCATTACAGAACCTCTTCCTGGGGGCGGAAGGGAGCAGCGGACAGAAAGCACCGAGGGAAACCTGAGCTGCACTTGGCACTTGCTGCCCTTTCTTGTGGTGCTGCTGATCGCCTCCACACAAGTCCATTCACGTCTCGGGATCTCATGACTTGTGTAAAATGGGAAATTTGGACTAATGATGTTAAAGGGATGTTCCAGATCTAAAAAGGCAACGACTGGGGCGCCTGGGTGGCTCAGTCGGTTAAGCGTCCAACTCTGTTTCAGGTCGGGTCATGATCTCTCAATTTCATGGGTTCAGGCCCCACATTGGGCTGTGCGCTGATGGTGTGGAGCTTGCTTGGGATTCTCTGTCTTTCTTTCCCTCTCCCTCTGCCCCTCCCCTACTCATGCTGTCTGTCTCTCTGAAAATAAATAAATCTTAAAAAATGAAAAACAAAAGGCAATGACTTTATATCTTTCTAGATAATAAGAAAGCCCCCAGAAAACAAACTTGCAGGAAACCTATTTGTTTTGAAGAGATTATTTGCAATTTTCCATAGTGTCCTATGGGTGCATGATGGAGCAGAAGATCTGGAAAGACAGGACCTACGTTCCCAGAAAGGCCTTGAAATTTTCTCTAAATGAGAAAATTTAGCCTCACATCAAATTTTCTCATTTAGAGAAAATTTAACATGTCTCTTTATAGAGTCATAGTTATAATAAAGAAGAGGCTCAAACAGTCGAGCACAATTTAAAAAATAAACTTCCATGCCGGAATCATATGCCTTACCTGAAAACTGACACATAGTTATCAAGAAAAATTGCAGTTTTTTTTTTTTTGTATTCTGAGACACATATTTAAGTAAAACAGTGTTTTTCTCAAGCAACTGAATTCATCATAAAATGGTATTACTGATTATGGCAATTTAGGAAACATTATTTTTAGCTCAGTGGTAATTGTGGATCAACTGGTATGGAAAATGTAGCATAGGGAACCAAAACAAACCGCTAGTGAGAAAGGAAAAAAAAAATTATGTAGTTCTACATTTCCTGGGGCCTTTCTGTTGTAGAAATGGGATTGGAAAAAACCCCTATGTTAGTAAAATTTTCTTTCTTTTTTTTAAGTTTGTTTATTTCTAGAGAGAAAGAGAGAGAGCAAGTGAGGGAGGGGCAGAGAGAGAGAGGGAGAAAGAGAATCCCAAGCAGGCTTCACGCTGTTCACTGCAGAGCCACACATGAGGCTTGATCTCACACACCGTGAGATCACAACCTGAGTAGAAATCAAGAGTCTGATGCTTAGCCGACTGAGCCACCCAGGTGCCCCAGTAAAAGTTTCTTTTTATTTTATTTATTTAATTAAAAAATTTTTTTAATGTTTATTTGTTTTTGAGATAGAGGGAGAGAGAGACAGAGCATGAGGGGGAAGGAGGTAAGGAGAGAGGGAGACACAGAATCCGAAGCAGGCTTCAGGCTCTGAGCTGTCAGCACAGAGCCTGACTTGGGGCTTGAATACACAAACCGCGAGATGGTGACCTGAGCTGAAGTTGGACACCCAACTGACTGAGCCAGCCAGGCATGGCCTGAAAAGTTTCTATTTAAAAATACTTGTTTTTAATGGGCTTTGAGCCATCTCTAATGAACTGTCAGGGAACAAAAATACTAACATCTCCATTACATCCCTAAAATTAGTCTCAACTTACCCTATAAGTATAGCGAAATATTCTTAGCTCTCAGCACCATCTTTCTTTATAAAATGGGAACATAGAACTGATATACTTCATGTGGTTGATACAAGAAGACAACTACAAACTGAGCTGGTGACAATTAATGAAAAGAAATGCTGACAAAATCATTTGCAAACAAGAACAAAAACTAGTTCCCAAACAGGTTGAGTTTAATCCAGCAATAAATTTCTTAACGTTTATTTGAGTTAAGCCAAATAACTAGTTACATCAAGCATTCACAGTCAGGTAGAGCCACTTGGGTGGCTTTTCCAGTGGGACATTAAACCCAAGATCTCTTAAGAGATGGCCCATGTGTCCTGGCTGTTGTCACTTCGGCTCTTTGTTACTACAATTCAGAAAATTCAAAGAAAATCTCAGGTTTTTAAAAATGAGCTATTTGATTAAATTTAAGTCACTTGAAATATTTAATTAACAAATAAATAGTTAATGTATATTTATTTCAAGGCCAAAAATATAAACAGTGGAGAGTGAAGCCCTGCTTCCCCATCTGCCCCGTCCTAGCTCCTCCTTGTCCCCAGGTAACTCCTGAAGCTTGACCAGTTTTTAGCTAAATTCAGAAAAACTGGATTGTGCGCTTAGACAACTCCTTTTTTCTAATGTGTTTCATCAAGATACTGCTTTCTGGTGATGTAAGAGAGAAAAAAGTGCAGCAGAAGTAGAAAAGATCTTGTCCTATTGAAAATAAAGAAATATCTTATCAATAAGGAACAGATCTTCATAAAAATATTGTCATGTCAGTGTGATCACACAGAAATAACTGGCTTACCAGGATAATAGGAAATTACTAAATATGGGCGGTAAAGTCAATCGCTATAACTGATTCTGTGTATGTCTGTTATGTTATTATAATGTTTAATAATCAATTACAATTGAAAGCATATATTGAAGTCAACTTTAGCCATCAGGAAAACTGTACAATATGAGACCCCTAAATAAGAACAGCTATAGACATTTCTATTGTATACATTTCAAAATGCATATGAGAAATTGTTGATAAGGAATTTCTGGATAAGGAATAGGACTGTGTCTTTTTTTTTTTTTTTTTTTTTTTTTTTAAGAACCAGAAGTCCAAAAGATTTGTGCTAATCAAGGTTTTTTAGGAGCCTAGTGTGTTGCAGTACGTTTACAATGTGGGTGATTTAAGGTTCTGTAAAAATTGTTTTTCATGCATTTATTTTGAAACAAGCAACAGGACATCTATCACTTTGGTGAGAAAAATAGTCCACAAACTGTGTCTCTAGATGTGCCTCTTGCACAGATCTGGAGAATCCATACCAACTGGAGATTGTCTTGTCTTTAGATAAAAATATGTCTTCAAGTTGAAATGCATGGGCTATAGGAATAGGTTTATTGTCTTTGATGGAGCTTCCCACTGGGGGGTTTCATTCTCAGGAATCACTTGAGAGAGATCCTAAAGATACTTTTAAAATTAAATGAGAAACTTACCCTCTTACCTGCTTCTGTTAGGCCAAGGGAATCCACTTGTTCGATTTGAATGCCCCATCCTTGTTTACTCACCTTGGAATATCACTTTACTCCACAAAAAGAGATGAAATCTTTTATTAGTGGAGTTTTGCCTTGTTTTACTTATTCTTAAATTTTATTGGTCATTTTTAATAAGATTGTTTTTCAGTCTATCTGTATTGTTCTGGTGACTTTTTTTTTATCGACAATGCAGTTTTCTGGCTTTTTTTTATCTTGTATAATAATAGTTTATATTATTTAACATTTTTCTTACTTCATTGCTCTTTGCCATTCTAAATTTTATTTTATTTTGTCACATTATCTTTATTTTTCCTATTGTTGACTTTTATTTTGGCTCATTTGATCTTACCACTTTGTATTTCTGTTAGGCTTTCTTAGCTAATGTACTTATTTAATTTTAATAGTTTCTTTAATAATTAAACAGGAAATAAAACATGGAGTCACCTGAATAATTTGGGTCTATTATAATAATCTATTTTACTTAAAATAAGCCCTGTCTGTGGAATTGTCAGCATTGGTAAAGTGGGAACAAACGGTTGCATTGTTGTCAAAATTATAATATTTAAGAATTTTCCACAAGATAAAAATGATAATCTTATACAAAGTTGTGGAAACTATGTAGATAAGTTTTTTAATGGAGGTATTGAGGAGTAGCTTATGGGCCAATTAAAAAAATAAGGACCAGCTCATCAAATTGTCTCTGGTCTGCCTACATTATGTATCCAGTGTCATACTAAGAAGAAAAAGGAAAAGAGGAGGAGGTGAAGGAAGGAAGGGATGAAAGAAGGAAGGAAGGGAGAAAGGAAGCAGAGAGGAAGAAAGAAAAAAAGGAAAGAAAGAAAGGGAGAGAGAAAGAAAAGTAAGGAAGGGAGGAAGAGGAGGAGGAGAAGGAGGACAAAAGGAAGCAAGAAAGGGAGGAAGGGAGGGAGGGAGAGAGAGAGAGAAAGAAGGAAGAAAAAGAAAAGACAGAGGTGGGAGAGAAAAAAAGGGAAAATCTGGATGTTATGGACAAAGTAGAGAAAATATAATTATACCAATTACCAATGTCTTGGTGCATCCACCCCCCTGGTTTCCAGCTGCTAATTTTGGATAACCTTCTTGTGTAGGTACTTTCCCTTAGGGTGGGTATGGCTGATGATGGATATGATCTTCATGACCCATCTAGGACCAACCCTTGACCATTGCCAGCTTTCTATATTATGCTTTCTTGGCTTACTCTTATTTGGGAAGTTATGAAGCTGAAGTTAGGTTTTTAAAACATTTTTAAAATCTTAATTACTTTTAAATTTATAGTTCAGTGATGTTAAATATATACAGTCAGTTGTGTTTTTCAAGAAATTAATAGAAAGTGTAAAATATCATCTGTTAAGATTATCCACATATTTACCATGTCCATATCCCTTTATTTCTCCTTGTTTATTATTATTATTTTTTAAATTTTATTTAAATCAAAGTTAGTTAATATATAGTGTGATAATGGTTACGGCAGTAGGACTTAGTGACTCATCATTTACATATAACACCCAGTGCTCATCCCAACAAGTGCCCTCCTTAATGCCCATCACCTATTTAGCCCATCACCCCATCCAGCATCCCTCCAGCAACCCTCAGTTTGTTCTCTGTATTTAAGAGTCTCTTATGGTTTGCTTCCCTCTCTGTTTTTATCTTATTTTTGTTTCCCTTCCCCTATGTTCATCTGTTTTGTTTCTTAAATTCCACATGAGTAAAATCATATGATCGTTATCTTTCTCTGACTGACTTATTTTGCTTAGCATAATACTGTCTAGTTCCATCCCCGTTGTTCCTTCCTGTTGTTGTGTACACACACACACACACACACCACATCTTTATCCATTTGTCAGTCGATGGACATTTGGGCTCTTTCTATAATTTGGCTATTATTGATAGAGCTGGTATAAACATTGGGGTGCATATATCCCTTTGAATCAGCATTTTTATATCCTTTGGATAAATACCTAGTAGTGCAGTTGCTGAGTTGTAGGAGAGATCTAATTATAGTTTTTTGAGGAATCTCCATACTGTTTTCCAAAGTGACTGCACCAGTGTGCATTCTCACCAGCAGTGAATAAGTGTTCTCTTTTTTATGCATCCTCCCCAACACCTGTTGTTTCCTGAGTTGTTAATTTTAGCCTTTCTGACAAGTGTGAGGTGGTATCTTATTGTGGTTTTGATTTGTATTTCCCTGATGATGAGTGATGTTGTGCATCTTTTCATGTATCTGTTAGCCATCTGGATGTCTTCTTTGGAGAAATCTCTGTTCATGTCTTTTGACCATTTATTCACTGGATTATTTTTTTGTGCGGGTGTTGAGTTTCATAAGTTCTTTATAGATTTTGGATACTAACCCTTTATCTGATAGGTCATTTGCAAATATCTTATCCCATTCTGTCAGTTGCCTTTTAGTTTTGTTGATTGTTTCCTTTGCTATGAAGGAGCTTTTTTTTTTTTTTTTTGTCTTGATGAGGTCCCAATAGTTCATTTTTGCTTTTGTTTCCTTTGCCTCCAGAGACATGTCTAGTAAGTTGCTAAAACATTTTAGTAAGCAAAATACTCATTGCCTGCCTGCATGAAGATCATTCTTCTTGCTTCCTTAGCACCACTGCTTGTTCCCCCACTCCTTTTTGTTCCTAAGAAGCATCCAATGGTTTTTTCATCATTTTTTTATTTTCCCCAGGCTCCAGTCAGAAGAGTGAGGGTCTAATTATTATTGTCTAAAGAATTATCTCTTACTCAAGGGGACAGAATTAGTAACTCTTAGAAACCTGATAAACTAGTACAGAGCTACCCTTGATTTATGGTGCATTTTAAATCAAAATATACTCAACATCTAACACTAAATATAACTGGTATGTTTTTCAGTCTTCTTTTTCTTTCTTTAAAAAAATTTTTTTAATGTTTATTTTTGAGAGAGAGAGAAAGAGCACATGCGAGGGAGGGGAGAGAGAGAGGGAGACACAGAATCTGAAAAAGGCTCCAGGCTCTGAGCTGTCAGCACAGAGCCCTGACGTGGGGCTTGAACTCAAGAGCTGTGAGATCATGACCTGAACTGAAGTTGGATGCTTAACCAGCTGAGCCACCCAGGCTCCCCTTAGTCTTTTTTTTCTGAGAAGTCATTGGAACACTGTTTTGTTGGTACTTGTGCTCTTCTTCCTCATCTTAAGATGAAATAAGACACAGAACATTTGGTGGTGAAACAAGTGTGAGTCTCGTCCCCTTCCCCCATTCCAGTCTTGTCAACTAGAGCAGAGTTTTACATGAAATAATAGACTAAAAAGTGAAAACCTTACTTTGGTAATCTGCTAGCATGTAAATAAAACAGATGGCTGGGCTGAATGAGTTAATGAGACTGATTGCTATGTATAATATGACACAATCTTTGTCTCTACAGTTCTACTTTGAATGGATTTAAGTAATTTGCACTAATTTTCACTTGTGGCTTTCCTTATTTTTTTCCTTCTTTTTTTTTTGAGAGAGAGAGAGTGAGAGAGCGAGAGCACACTAGCAAGGGAGGGGCAGAGGCAGAGGGAAAGAGAGAATCTTAAGCAGGCTCAAAGCCCAGTGCAGAGCTCCACAGAAGGCTTGATCCCAATCTCACGACTGACTATGAGATCACAACCTGAGCCAAAATCAAGAGTTGGGTACTCAACTGACTGAGCCACCCAGGCGCCCCTATGCAGCTTTCCTTAAGGACTGCCTAATGAAATCTTACTCCATTCTTAGCCCCTTAAAATTATGTTTGCTAAAGCTTTCTCAAATGGAGGCTGTTGATATAGAAGGCTCCAATAATCTGCTATTAATAGATGTCAAAAAGCTTCATTGATTGATTTTCTCATGTTTGTTGGACTGAAGTTTCTAGTGTCAGAGATGACACTTGCTTGGATATCATTTAATAATGATCTTGAGTAATAACATATTCATATAGCACTTTTTACTTGTAAAAATATTTATTTCACTCTGACAGAAGTCTTATGTAATCAGTAAAGAATGTACTATTTCATTAGACAAGGGAGAAAGCAGAATAATAAAGATAAGGATAGAAGTCCCTTGTACCTCACCTTTGTTTGAATAAAGCTTGGTATTTCCCTGCTCACATCTCCCCCAGACTGTGGGTGTCCCACAGAAACTTTGAAGTTTGCCAAATTGACTTACTAGGAGAGAGTAGCCTATTATAATAACAAAGATGACAAATTCCAACATTCAGTTAATAACTCAGAAAGCATATACTAGCCAAGGAGCAGGTGGTGTAAGTCATTCTACAGGGAACAGCCAATTTATTTTCCAAAGAATTGTGCAAACTTAGATTTACAAATAAAGTTTGAGGTTCTCTAATCCAACATTTCTGAATATGCAAGAACACTTTAGAAAACTTCTCAGACAAATGTTCAGCCCACTGAATCTTGAAGTGATAGGGAAGCTATTATATCTGAGGCAAACAGATCTGTTGGACAATTTTATATAGTAGAAAATTCTCCTTAGTGAGCTGACACCAGTCTTTTTGTAACTTTTATTCTACCTCTTTCCTTTAGAAGCACACAGAATAAGTTTAAACCATGTGGTAAATGAAGGACTTTCAAATATTCATTAGAGTTTAAAAAAGTTATACTTCACAGGAGTTTTTTTTTTTTTTAACAGGTTTTCAAGGTATTATTGATATACAGAAGAAACTGGGCACACCTCCTGATTTCAAGTTTTGTATATATTACAAAACTATAATAATCAAAATAGTATGGTATTGGCAGAAAGATAGACATACAGACTGATGGAAAAGAATAGAGAGCCCCTCAAATAAATCCACACGGATATAGTCTGCTGGTCTTTGACAAGGACAGTCTCTTTAAGAAATGAGGGAAAACTGGATATCCACAGGCAAGAATGAAATTGGATCTTTATCTTACACCACACGAAATTCAACTCGAAATGGATAAAAGAGTTAAACATAAGACCTAGAAGAAAATATGGAAAAGGCTTCTTGATATTGGCCTTTGGCAATGCCTTCCTGGATATGACAGCAAAAGCATAGGCAACAAAAGCAAAAATAGACAAGTGGGACTTCATAGAAGTTTTAATGTTCCTTTAGCCAAACAGGAAATTGAAAAAATTGCAGATCTTGTTCAGGATAACACAGCTCCCGAAAGATTTGGTAGCAAGAATCCAGTTCCCCAGATGCTCTTTTTATTATTTTTATTTTATTTGTCTTCACCAAGAAGTTTCTAGATAAGTGAGTTGTTATCCTATTCACATAAATCATATAGAATAAAGATTTTATATAGTGACATATAGTAACTGAAATATACAAAGACAGATGAACAAAAAGATCAACAGTAATAGTTCAAAGTCACTATGTAACAGTGGGGAATAAAGTAATATGCAAATAAAAATATATAAAAGTGGGCAGTGAAGGGACCTGAATTCTGATCTGTTTCACCACTTAAAATCAGTTTAATAATTAATATGAGCATATCATTTCATATTCCATTAGCTGTGTTTCCTATGAAATTAGAAATCATAAATTTCTTTTTGACACTCAACTCAGAGAGGAATCAATCAAGATAGAAGTTTGAACCAATATGACTGTTAAGCTGGGTGTTTTAGTAAGTTATTTTGTATTTCTGGACCCCATTCCCTTAGTAGTAAGATAAGGGTGTCCTACCTCAAGTTACTGATATCTCTGTTCCAAGATTTTTGGACCATCAAGTTCTAATATTCTATGATATGTATATGCAGGCTGGATATAGTCTGGAGAACAAATAAGATTTTAGTATGGTTGAATGGAGAAAGTGTACCCTCTATTTCCATTGTTCTTAACATACTTACGAACAAAGTGCTTAATAAGCAATGTTAATTGACTAATGGAAGATAAAACAAGGGAACTGTCTATTTTACAAAATTATAGTATTTTTTTTGCTGAAAATTTAACAGAAGCTGAAACAAAACTAGTTATTTTGTTTGCACTGTCATGGAGTTATTTAATTATTTGCTAGTTTCATTCATTCAACCAGTCTTTATTGATATCCTGTTTCTGGTGAATAGGGAGATGGCTGTGCTGCCCAGATCCCATTTAGGGAAGGACTTACTGACCCGGCCGTCAGCTCTTTTCGGGTTGCTTTACCTGAAGAGAGTTGCATTGGCCAGATTCACATTCTTCCTGGGGAAGCTCATGTCCAGTGACAGATGATGACAGAGGTAGAAAAGCTCAACCTGTTAATAGACGATGATATGTACTGTAGGGAGAAAGTGGTGTGGATCTGGAAAAAAAAATCAGTTGTCTGTCTTAAGGTGAGTAAAGTGTCCATTTTGAGGGAAATTATTTGTTGCACTTAAATGATTACCATATAATTAATTCCGTATTGTATCTTCCTTTGAGTAAAAACAGTTACTGTTACACCATGAATTTTTTAATGTAACAGGATTGTAAATCTATATAACAGACTTATGGCTTAAATTCAACCATTCTGCTTTAACTTCTAGATTTTGTTGCCATTTTAGCTCTGTTATAAGGCTACCCTGAAAGTGAACCCTGGAGTTGTTGGCCTGCTGTATCCTTTTCCCCATTCCACTGAGGTTTAATGGACCTGGATACTCGTGAGCTTCACAGAGTTCCAGAAGTTTAAAAAAATGGTTGCATCCACTTATACCTGATAAGGGGTGTAGAAGTACCTCTCCAGTCACACTGATGGGCAGTCTGTTCTAAATACCATATGGGAGGCCAGGATGCCTTCTGTTTCCTTTTCAGCCAAGTTATTTGGGCACACAGTTTGCCCTGGTACTGATGTCTGAGGGTGAGTTTTGACCAAATCTTGACACTAGGAACTGGTCATTATCCCAGATACCCTGATTCTCTGAGGGCCACATCTACCCTTACTTGTCTCTCTTCAGATTCTAAAGAAACCCTTGGTTTACCCAGTTTGGTCATTAAAAACCCTGAACTCTCTCAATGGCCACAAGTACCATAAACCCTCTTGAGAAGAAAAAAAGGCAAAACAACAGCAAGAAAACACCCAACAAAGCCTTCTATCACTATCCAAAGGACCAGGAAATCAGCAGCCCTGCAAGTCAGAAAAGTTTTAGAAATGAATCGCTCTGTTCCAACCTATATCACAGAAATAAATGTGGTCTTATGCCCACCCAGATCAGCAAAGGCCAATCCAGACCTCCACACTCAACTAGGTTGTAAGGAGAGTCACCAAACCACACTCCTCCTGCCTCATGGGTAGTGTCATAAAAGGCTGAGCAGGGAGCAGAATTCTTATCCTCATTGGACACTACCAGGTCTCAACCCTGGTGTCAGTGGAGACCACATGGGGAGCCGGGGCTTCCACCTTCACCCTGAATTAACAAGGTCTCCTCTTCCTCCTTCCCTGACTTGGTATCAGAGGAGACATGGTAGAGGAACTTGATCTTCCCTTGCCCCTGCCTCTGGCACTTAGCACTATATCATCTGCCATACCTTGATATTATCAGTTCTGTAACCTTTCCTTACATTCCATTTTATGTATTCTATTCTCAGGCCATCAGTTTCTACTTTTCTCTCTCAGCTTTTGAAGAAGCCAAACCTCAGCTATCCTTTTATTCACCAGAACCTTCAATCCATTGATTTAAACACTGTTCTATTGTCTTTCATTCCTTTGACATTCCTTCTTGCTCATCCACTTTGTATTCCATGGTTAATCATCATAATCCCTGTGTTGACTGTAGCTTTAATTCTTTTGCTCCTCTTAGGTTTGTTGTTCTTGTTTGGTGAACCACAACATGGGTTAAATAGAACTTCTGCTTATTCCGTGCTTTGACCCATATAGCTGACTGTGAATGGAATAGAACATGCAGCCATCCTGACTGGTTATTCTTTAACTTCACGACCACGAACCTAATGACAGCAAGAACATTCATAAACGCTGCCTGCCTGGCAATAATGCTACATTTCTTTAGTTCTCTCATTCTTAGTGGGGGTTATATTGCCCCAAGCAAGCAAACATTGATTCTAGGAGGAGAGGAGTCTAAAAAATGAAAGAAAAAGTATGAGAAACACTGCCCTTTTTCATTCACTTTCACACTCTTCTGGAGATGACTTAGGACCTTTCTCTTCAGTCCTTCTGGACAAGCATTTGCTTGAAGGCTCTTTCACTGGCTTTGTTTCCTGCCTGGCGTGCTTGCTCCCATGTATTCCGTGGCTCATGCCTTCTGTGTAAATCATCCTATTTTAAATTGTAATCTCTAATTTATTTAAATTGTAACTCTCTCCCCAGCACTTTTCATCTCTCTTGCCTTGTTCGTTTTTTTTCCATAGCACTAACCTCCCTAATGTAGTCTATAATTTATGGATATATTATGTTTATTATTTATGTCCATCTTCCTTTTCTGAAATATGAACTTCATGAGGATGCAGATTTTCCTTTGTTGTTTGTTTTCGGTGATATAACTCAAGTATGAAGAATAGTGCCTGGCATATGGAAGATTCTCAGTGACTAAACAGATGAATTTCAGACATACTTCTCTGAAAAGAACATATAACCTTTGCACTTCCCAGCTGAAGATTTCTAATACCTACAGGATAGAGGCCAAGATTCATAGCATAGTATTTGAGGTTCCTTATGAAGAGAAATGTTCTGTCTTTATTTTTTAATTTATTTTATTTGGTTTTTTTTAAACACTTAAAATTTTTCTTAAAAATTTTAAAATTTCTTAAAAATTGAGAGAGAAAGAGAGACAGAACATGAGCAGGGGAGGGGTAGAGAAAGAGGGAGACACAGAATCTGAAGCAGACTCCAGGCTCCGAGCTGCCGGCACAGAGCCTGACGTGGGGCTTGAATCAGAGCCAAAGTTGGAGGTCTGACTAACTGAGCCACCCAGGCGCCCCTTTCTTTATTTTTTAAAATTCATCTCTTTGTTCCTTTGAAAGACACAGAAATGCATTACTTAGACGCTCATTAAGACAAGGGTTTATTGAGCACATTGTCGAGGGGGTTGTCAGCTGCCTCAGATTTGCCTCAGTTACAGAGAACACTTGTGCCTGGAGACACACGCTTTCCGTAGTGGCCTGTGTCCAATAATAAATTGAAATGGGAGTTTAAAAAGGCTAATCTTTTCAGCCCAAAGCTCTCGAGGGGGCTGGCCAAAGTTTTGAGGTTTGTCTTTTCTCCTCTATCTGGTCCTAGTTTTTACTCCTCTCATCTACATGTGTTGATGTCTACTAAATATTTTGTATGCAAAACTCCATCTCAGCTTCTGCTTCTTGAGTATAAGCCACGGTCTACACCTACCTACCACATGTTCTGGATTCCAGGATCTGATGTGCTGTGCTCTTTCATGATCCCAGGTTTTTGAACACACTGTTTGATCTGCTTCCTCTCTTTGAAAACTCATTTTTTTTAGGATTGAATTCATCTGCTACATCCTCTGAACAGTCTTCCTTGGCCCCTTTCAAGCTTAGTGACCCTCTCCTTTGTATTCCAGTGACACTTGGTTTATACCTAATACAAGGTTTTATCACCTCATACAATATACAGTGATTAGTCAGGACTGTCAATTGCAGAAGACAGAAACTCTGTTCAGTTTGACTTAACCAAAAATGATATTCATTGGCCTTACAAAACTGAAAAGTTGATGAAGGATGTTGATTCCGGGCATGGCTGAAAGCAAGGGCTCAAAGCAATGTCCTCAGGGTGCCAAATCTCTTTCTACCCATGGAACTTCATGTGAGTGCAAAATAGCTGCCTACAGCCCAAGATTCACTTCATGCCACTTTTCTTTATCAGTGGCAAGAACAGAATTTTTTATTCAGTAACTTGAATATGAAAGCCCCAGGGAAGACTCACTTAGATCCAGTTTGGGTCACTCGCCCATCCTTAAACTAATTGTCGTGAACAGAGTCATCATCCAGCTGATTTTCCAAGACTAGATAGCACTAACAGCTCTAACCAAACCCTATGGGATATGTCCCTTAGAGGAAATACGGTTACTATTAACAGAGGAAGGAAAGGGGTTACTTGCAAGGCAAAAATAGCACATATTTGCCATGTGATTATGGCCAGAGTTACAGACAGCATTCTCTTGGGCTGGTCTTAAGATTCTAGGCATTGAAGTCATTCATGTCCATTGAAATATAAGGTAGATTTCAAGTGGCTTGAAATGAAACTGAGGGAGAGCTCTTACAGTTTAAATAAGCACAATACAACAGAGAAAGTTGATGGCAGAATTGAGTTCATGAGAAGGAGACAAATGTTTAACTCCTTGAATGAATGCAATTTCCATTTGTTGAGCTCTAGTGAATAAAAACAAAGAGAAATAGAATCAATTTTAAATATATAAGTCACCTTGATATCAGGCTTCTCTCTTGACTTATTGGCAAAGGAGTGTGATATATAAGCAGATGGAGGGCTAAATATGGCAATGAAATAGTGTAAGAGCAGAAACAAAACTGGAGAAATAAAGGCATGAAAGACACTTATGTGAGATTCAATCTACTTATTTTATAATAAAAGTAATAACCACTAAATAATATTTATGTGACTGATTGGGCCACAGTTTAGCCAGAATGTATGTATGTATGTATGTATGTATGTATGTATATATACATATAATATATTAATATATATTAATATTACACATTATATTAATATATGTTAATTATATCAATACATTATAAGTAACTATAATTAATAGAATGAATATTATATATTAATAACGTAATATAATATAAATTATATATAATACATATATATTTTTAATATTCATTTTATTTATTTATTTATTTATTTTTTAATATTCATTTATTTTTGAGAGAGAGACAGGGTGAAAGCAGAGGAGGAGCAAAGAGAGAGGGAGACACAGACTCTGAAGCAGGCCAGGTTCCAAGTTGTCAGCACAGAGCCCGATGTGGGGCTTGACCCACAAACTGTGAGATCATGACCTCAGTTGAAGTGGGACGCTTAATCAACTGAGCCACCCAGGTGTCCCTGTTTATAGATTGGGTATATAATTAAATATGAGTGAAAGAATGAAAGAGAAAATGATACTAGGAAGACAATATCACAGTAGTATCTAATCTTATAAAACTCTACACACTGGCTACAATAGAAGCACAAATTTGACTCACAGCCTACTAGAAGCCTAGGATGAAAGGGAAATGGGATCCATTATACATCTCTTTGTGTCCAGTTATTCAGAAGAAGCATAAGTACATTTATAACAAAAGCAAATCACCTAAGCCACAGGAAGAGCCTAAGTGATCTAGTAGTTCACATCCTTAGTGACAACGTCCTTCTTCATGTGATAGCGAAATGTCTGCCTGCAGTCCGAGACTCACTCCATGTCCAATAAGCTGACAACATCATGCCAAAACTTAAATCAGTTGGAGTAATTAAATGACAGTACAGAATGCCGTAGGGTAGTGCAAAGCTGGAGAATGAAGAAATGCACCTGTGATCTGTCCAACAATCAGAATCAGGGCAAAAGACCTAAGTGAAGTAAGTCTTCTCAAAGGATGTCTTTTTTTTTTTTTTTTAATTTTTTTTTCAACGTTTATTTATTTTTGGGACAGAGAGAGACAGAGCATGAACGGGGGAGGGGCAGAGAGAGAGGGAGACACAGAATCGGAAACAGGCTCCAGGCTCCGAGCCATCAGCCCAGAGCCCGACACGGGGCTCGAACTCACGGACCGAGAGATCGTGACCTGGCTGAAGTCGGACGCTTAACTGACTGTGCCACCCAGGCGCCCCGTCAAATGGTGTCTTTTTTTTAAAAAAAAATTTATTTATTTTGAGACAGAGAACAAGTTGGGGAGGAACAGACCTAGAGGGAGACAGAGGGTCTGAAACAGGCTGTGCGTTGACAGCAGAGAGCCCAACATGGGGCTTAAACGCACGAGTCGTGAGATCGTGATCTGAGCCAAAGTCCGATGCCCAACCAACTGAGCCACCTAGGTCCCCCTCAAATGATGTCCTCTTAAAATATGCCTGTGACAAGATGAATTTTTCTCCTTAGGAAAACTTAGATCAACTTTTTTTTTTTTTTTTTTTTTTTTTTTTACATAAGACCATCCAAAAGAAGCAACCCTATGACATACAGTCTACTGTCTGTCTTGACCACAGAAAGACATTTTTTAGGAAGAAAATCGCACATGCTAACTTCTAATGTCATTTTCTTCTAAACAGCATAAGTTAAAGAAAGCAAAGATTAGAACAACCACTAGCTCTAAAGCAGGGGTGAGAGTCAAAGTATTTAACAGTCTGTCTGGCACTGGCATAGACCAATCAGAACAGATGCTAGATGAAGAAGCCTCTTGTACCGGGGCAGGATTCTGGGTGCCTGGGCCTCCTATTGTACGGGGCATTCACCTTTTAGTTACTAGGTGGTGGAAAAGGACCAACATGAAAGGAGGGTGAGGGAGCACCCAGGGGACCTAGGGCAGCAGCTATTTTCCAGTGACTATCTAAGTATTTAATATTTTAACACTGGCTCTTGGAGAAATGGCTGATTCTAGGACTGGGGCATACCAGATGATGCCTGGAAGCATCTTGTAGTACAGAGAGGACAGAAATGCTGATAAAAAAAACAAAGCAAATGAATGAAAAAACACAATAATAGTATGTCAGTGGGACAAACGAACCAACAGAAAGAGGTCTCAGTGGCCAGAGCTGGAGCGCTCTGAGCAAAAAATTAAAATAACATTAGATTATAAAAAATATACAGAATAAAATAGCCATGAGTCCATGCTGACATCAATGCTCATAAATAAATAAGAAACAATAGATAAATCTCCCTCACAGAAAATTTCTAAATAATTTAAGTAGATATTCTATATTAAAGGAGATAGAACATAACTCCCCAAATTTTAAGTATGCTCTCCATAAGGTAACTTCCTTTCCAACTGAACAGTATGGAAGGGGTGGGGGAATGACTTGATAGTGGAAAAATCTGATCCTAATCAAACACTAATTCACTCAATCAAGATAACCACAGACAAAAATTGTCTGGATAGTATGATACCCTTGATATGATAGGATGGGAATAGCGCTTTGTCTGTGTAATCTTCCTCCCCCAAACTTACACTTCCAGTCTAATTGTGAGAAAAACATCAGACAAATCCTAGTTGAGGGGCAGTCTACAAAGCACATAACAGCACACCTCAAAACTATTGGAGTCATCGGGGCGCCTGGGTAGCTCAGCTGGTTGAGCGCCCAACTCGTGATTTTGTCTCAGGTCGTGATCCCAGTGTTGTGGGATCCATCCCCGTGTTGGGTTCCATGCTGAGTGTGTAGCCTGCTTAACATTCTCTCCCTCTACTTCTCTTCTCCACTCGCACTCTCTCTCCCTCTCTAAAATAAAATTTTAAAAATAATAAAAATACTACTGGAGTCATCAAAAATAAGATGAATGTAAGACGCTGTCCCAGCAAAGAGAGGGCTAAAGAGACACGATAACCAAATTTAATGTGGTATCCTAAAAAAGGATGTTAGGTAACAACCAAGGAAATCTGAGTAAGTATGGACTTTAATTAATGTATCAATATTGGTTCATTAGCTGTGACAAATATGCTATACTGATAGAAGATGTTGATAATAGACAATAGGATATAGAATATATGGAAACTCTCTGCAATGTATTCACAACTTTTTGATAAATAAAATTACTCTGAATAAGATTTATTTTTTGGGGGTGCCTGGGTGGCTCAGTCGGTTGAATCCGACTTCGGCTCAGGTCATGATCTCACAGTTCGTGAGTTCAAGCCCCGCGTCAGGCTTTGTGCTGACAGCTCAGAGCCTGGAGCCTGCTTTAGTTTCTGTGTCCCCCGCCCCCCGCTCTGTCCCACCCCTGCTTGTGCTCTGTCTCCCTCTGTCTTTCAAAAATGAATAAACATAAAATAAAAAAAAGATTTATGTTTTTCTTTATACTGAGTTGTAATTCACAAACTGTATTATCTGCAACCTAGATTTAGTATATTCACATCACCACCATCTAATTTCAGAACGTTTTCAAAACCAAAGAGAGGGGCGCCTGGGTGGCGCAGTCGGTTAGGCGTCCGACTTCAGCCAGGTCACGATCTCGCGGTCCGTGAGTTCGAGCCCCGCGTCGGGCTCTGGGCTGATGGCTCGGAGCCTGGAGCCTGTTTCCGATTCTGTGTCTCCCTCTCTCTCTGCCCCTCCCCTGTTCATGCTCTGTCTCTCTCTGTCCCCCAAAAAATAAATAAACGTTGAAAAAAAAAAAAAACCAAAGAGAGACCCTGCCTTACCCATTAGCAGTCCTGTATGCCCTCCCCCCACTCCTGGCAACAACTAATTTACTTTATGTTTCTATGGATTCTTGACATTTTGTATTAACAAAATCATACAATAGGTGGTCTTTCGGCCTGGCTTTTCATGTAGCATAAAGTTGACAAGGTTCAACCATGTTGTAACTTGTATTAGTGCTTCATACCTTTTTTATGACCAAATAATACTCTGTAGTATGCTATACCTTATTTTGCCTATCTGTAATCACTTGGTAGATATTTGGGTTGTTTTCACTTATTAACTGTTACAAATAGTGCTCTGAATATTATTGTATATATTTTTGTGAGTATATATGTTTTGAATTCTCTTGACTATAATGCTTAGGAGGTGAGTTGCTGGGTCGTAGTGATTCTGTGTTTAGCATTTTGAGGAACTGCCAGTCTATTTCCTAAAGTGGTGCACCATTTTACCTTCATAACAGTGAGGTATAAGAGTTCCAATTTCTCCAAATCCTTATCAACACTTGTTATTGTCCATGTTTTGGTTATAATCAATGGGTATCTTACTTACCCATTACTTAAGATAACATCTTAATCAATGTTATCTTACTGTTGTTTTGATTTGCTTTTCCCTAACAAATAATGATAGTTATTTTTTCATGTGCGTTTTAGTCATTGGTGTATCTTCTTTGGAAAAATATATATTCAAACACTTTGGCTGTTTTTAAAATTAAGTTGTTTTTTTTTTTGATTTTGAGTTTCAAAATGTGTATATTCTATTCTTTATGTATTCTTTATATACGGAACATCTTTACCTGCTTCTTCATTTTTCTTATGACTCTTGTGCATTAGAAAAAGCAGGTACCCCTCCCAGTCTTCACAGACTTGCCTTGTACTGGAGAAATCTCAGCCCAACCTGAGATTCTGGGAGCCTCTCAAACCCTTGGTCTGGTCAAGCCCACTTTCTTTGTTCTTTGCAGCTCCCAGGGGTCTAGGGTATGCCAAGTCCTGTCATTGCATCAGGACAAGCAAGAATAAAGCCAATTCCTTGGGCATGTCCCCCCAAATTGGATTTTTGGACAGTCAATTTAGGGGCGCCTGGGTGGCGCAGTCGGTTAAGCGTCCGACTTCAGCCAGGTCACGATCTCGCGGTCCGTGAGTTCGAGCCCCGCGTCAGGCTCTGGGCTGATGGCTCGGAGCCTGGAGCCTGTTTCCGATTCTGTGTCTCCCTCTCTCTCTGCCCCTCCCCCATTCATGCTCTGTCTCTCTCTGTCCCAAAAAATAAAATAAACTTTGAAAAAAAAAATTTAATTCTTTCCCTCTCTGGGGAGAAGATGGGACCTGGGTTTTTTCACCCACTCTGTGCTGAACTGGGAGGAGGACTACAGTGACGGCCATCCCAAATCTCCAGCTCTGTTCTTACTAGCTTCTGTGCAGCCATCAGCAGTCCAAGGCAGGCAAGTCAGAAGCTCATCTTTTGGGTAGTCCGCAGAAGAGTTGCGGTATTAGACAGCAGAGTACCTCTTGTATTCCCCAAGGAGAAGCAGTCAGCTGTGATTTTGGTCTGCTTACTCTTGATGAGCTAGAGGGAGTTGCTATCTCCATTCTCTCTCAGGCACCTAGACTGTGGAGGACTCTTTGAGATCCAAGATTGGCAAGACAGAAAACAGTCCTCTGGAGAGTACCCTCTGAAGAGTTGGGGCACTGGACACTTGAACCAGTTCCTTCCCTCCCCTAGGAGAAGCTGGGGGATCTCTTCCTAATTGTATGTTGCTGTGCCTGGGGTAGGTATTCTGGCCAGATATCCCAAATCTCTCTATTAGCTTTGATGAGTCTAGTTTCATATTCACTCAGGATGTAGGAGGCTCTCAATTAATTTCTGCATTTCCCTCACAGGGAATTTTTCCATGAATTATTGTTAAATTGATGTGTTTGTAGAAAGAAGGAGGGTCCAGGTCTTCCTATTTTGCCATCTTTCTAACATCACACCCTGCATCGACCCAAAATTTCTTGTGATATTTTTATCTGACTTTGGTATCAGGGTAATGTTGGCTCTGTAAAAAGAAGTAGGAAGTTTCACCTTTCATACTTTTTATGTGGAGTTTGGAAAGGATGTGTTAATTCTTTTTTTAAATGTTTAGTAGAATTC
This sequence comes from Prionailurus bengalensis, assembly GCF_016509475.1. Lineage (NCBI taxonomy): Eukaryota > Metazoa > Chordata > Mammalia > Carnivora > Felidae > Prionailurus > Prionailurus bengalensis. The sequence continues at coordinate 28,203,006 of NC_057360.1, forward strand.
AACAGGGAGACCATCTGGTCCTGGGTTTTTTTTTGGGGGGGGGATTTTTTGATTTCTGATTAAATCTGTTTGTTTGTAATAGGTCTGTTTAAATTTTCTATTTTTTTCTAAGTAACTTTTAGTAGTTTATGTGTTTCTAGGAGTTTGCCTGTTTCATCCAGGTTATCTCATTTGTTAGCATATAATTGTTCATAGTATTTTCTTACAAATCCTTTTTATTTCTGTAAGATCTTGAGCAATGACTCACTTTATTTTCTTAACTTAGAAGTTGAAATCTTCTCTTTTTTTTTCTTGGTCAGTCTTGTGGTCTATTTGTCAATTCTGTTGACCTTTTAAAAGAACCAACTTTGATCCAACTTTGATTTTGCTAATTCTGTTTTTAATGTTTATTTCCTTTAATCTGCACTCTGATCTTTATTATTTGCATCCTTCTGGTGTTGGGTTGAGTTTGTTACTGATTTGGTAAATTTATATTTTAAAAATTGTTTTTTTAACGTTTATTCATTTTTGAGAGACAGAGACAGAGCACGATGGGGGGAGAAGTAGAGAGAGAGGGAGACACAGAATCCAAAGCAGGCTGAGCTGTCAGCACAGAGCCTGACGTGGGGCTCAAACTCAACTGACTGCAAGATCATGACCTGAGCTGAAGTTGGCATAACCAACTGAGCCACCCAGGTGCTCCTTGGTAATTTTATTTTTAATTATAAGTATTTACAGCTATAAATCTCCCTGTGAACACTGCTTTTAATGCTTTTGAAGTCTTGTGTTTTCATTTTCATTTGTCTCAGTATTTCTAATTTCCCTTGTGATTTTGTCTTTGACCCATGGCTTGCTTAACAGTGTGCTGTTCAGTTTCTGTGCTGTGAGTTTTTCAGTTTTTCATTTGTTGATTTCTAATTCCATTCCATTATATTCATACAATGTACTCTGTATTATTTTCATTTTTTAAAGACTTACTTCATGCGCTGATTAATGTCTATTTCTGGAGAATATTCCATGTTTAGTAAAGAAGAATGTGTGTTCTGCTGGTTTGGGGTATAGTGTTAGGACTACTTGATTTAGTGCTATTCAGCCTTCTATTTCCCTGTTGATTTTATGTCTAATCGTTTTCTCCATTATTGAGAATGGAGTTTTGAAGTCTCGATTATTATTGAACTGTCTGTTTCTCCATTGAATTCAGTTTTTGCTTCATGTATTCTTGGGCTTTGCTGTTGGATGTATATATGTTTATAGTTATTATACCTCTTGGTAAGATGATTCTTTTGTTATTCCAAAATATACTACTTTGTCCCTAGTAACAATTTTTGTTAAAGTCTATGTTGTTGGATATTAGTATAACCACTCCAACTCTCTTTCTGTTGCAGTTTGTATAATATATGCTACCTTTTAACTTTTAACATATTTGTGTCTTTGATTGTAAATTGTGTGTATTCTAGATAGTGTATGGTTGGATCTTTTTTAAAAAATCAATTCTGCTAATTACTGTCTTTCAGTTGATATGTTTAATTCATTGACATTTAATTTAAATTACTGGTAAGGTAGAATATATGTCTGCCATTTTGCTATTTGTTTTCTATATGTCTTATGTATTTTTTTAAATGTTTTGTTATTTATTTTTGAGAGAGAGAGCTAGTGCGAGCAGGGGAGGGGCAGAGAGGGGAGACACAGAATCCAAAGCAGCTCCAGGCTCTGAGCTGTCAGCACAGAGCCCAACGTGGGGCTCGAACCCACAACCCATGAGATCATGACCTGGGCCGAAGCGGACGCTCAACTGACTGAGCCACCCAGGCACCCCTGTCTTATGTCTTTTTAACCAGACTTTTGTATTTATTGAAAACTTCCCAGGTGATTCTGAATTTCTGTCATGAATGAAGAGCACTAGCATAAAGCATGTGCTGAAGCACACTGCTATCCCATGTGTCCTTATCAAAGTAGCTAGGAAACCCCAGCACTGGAAGATCTTCTGCTCAAGCAGACATTTGGAATATGGATAGGAAGGGATCCACTGCAGCAAAGGCACTGATAAACTGCAAGCTTGCAGGCAGAACTAGAAACAAAAGCACACTCTATCTCTGCATAATATGTATGGAAATGAGACGTTGAGTTAAAAGGCAGAGTCCTGGGTTCTATTCAACTGCTAATACTGAATAATAATACCTGTGCCAGTCTCTCTCCTGTATTAACTAGTTTTGGTAAGTTATTTAACTAGATTTAGGATAAGTTGTTTGTAATTTCTGGATATGGAGTTCTTCTCATAGCCCATGGCCAAGTTTTTAATGAATATTTTGCTAAGTTCTTCTGTGATTATGTTCTTTCTATTTTGGAAAGTTCAAGTATAACTTCCTTTATAAAAAGACAGTGCTAGAAAAATAGTAGAGGGGTTTTTTAAATGCCCTTAGTTAACAAAATAAAAATCTGGAAGTATTTTATTAGTGTTCCTAATTGGAAAAAAATTGTCTATAAAATTTGGAAGTCTGAGAACCATTCATTTGGAAAATAATGTCTGTATTTGATGACTAGCTTAAGGAGCACTAATCCAAATTACCCCAACGCCAGTGTTTGTAAAATCTTGTGTTTTGAAAATATGAAATGTCAAATACCTTTATTTTTCCCTTCATTTCTTATAGAAGAGGTCCATTTAGGATTTCCCTTAAATTTCTTAACTAAAATTTTATTTTATTTTTATCAAAACTTACACTACAGCTTACTGAGAGAATGATAGCTAATAGCAAATTTAATTTGTTTCCAAGAGATTTTTGCCTCTTGGGCCCAAGCTAAATAAAAAAAAAAATTAAACATTTTCCTCGGAAAGCTCTGGCTTTTCAACTGGAAATCTTATATTGATGAGCTGTTAACCTTTATCCTGTATCATTTACAGTCATATGAAAACATTGTAATCATTTTGGTGATTGGGGCAGAATATTCCAGCCATGTCATTGGAGTCCCTATAAGAGGAAATCATCAAAGTCTTTAAAGAATAGGCCCCCAGAGAGATGTGGGAATGGTCGAATCTGTTTTCTTATTCTTTGTCCATACTCTTTTTCTCTAAATAGGCCTATTTTAGTTTTAAAGATGCAGACTCCAAAGACCAAAGAATGTATGGTGTTTCCAAAAGTAATACCAATGTTTTCTTTTCCCTTCAACTCCTTTCTACTCTGTGTGCCAGTCTTGTCTATATAAGCAAAGCAAATAATAAAAACATTGTCCTGTGAATTCAATATATATAGGAAAAAACTGGATGAATCAGATCTTTAACTTTAATGTTTAATCATGAAATCATCAGAATGAGCTTATGAGATTTAAAAAAGTCCTCCATAACTAGAAAAGTAGCTGGTACAGAGTAGGTGCTCAATCAGTATGATTGAAAGAACGCATGAGTAGTTGTCAGATAATTGGATAGGAACCCAATGCCGTTGCACTCTTCATTGTTTCATAACAACTTAAAGAACTTGTCTCCTGTCCAGTATTTTCTCCTGCATATCTCAAGAATGGTCCATTTCTATGCCAGAGGAACCAGTTATCGAAACATTTCTATTGAGTTTTCCATATTTATTCAGAGGAAAGAATTGTGTAGATAAAGATATAAAAAGGAACCACTGATTCTTATCAGAAAATAGAAGCTATGGACAAAAATACCCTATACAAATGCCCAAATAGTCTAGTTTCACCAAAGGTGACAGTGTTAAAAAAAAATAGTCAATATCATATCCCAGGTCTCCTGATTTCCAATACAGAGCAAATATTGGGGTCTTAAATCCTGCCCCTCAACTTGTATGTTATTTTGTCATTTGGGTAGCTAGATGAGGAGATCTAATGATTTGTTTTGAAGATCAACCTGTTGTTGAGGGTTAGTAAGTCTTACACGTAGCACATGTGTCTTTGGTCATGTTATTTACTGTGTCTGAAACTTCAGTTTACTCATCCAAAAATAAGAATAACTTTTTTCAATGCTGCTAAAATTAGTTAAGTAACTGATATGTAATAAATCTCTCATATCAAACACACTCAGAATTAATTTATTTTCCATTTTTTCTCCTCCATGGCAGTCTTGATAAAAAATTCATTATAATAATGAAGTTATGACTTATTGAACGAGAAACATAATTCGGGGGGGGGCGGAGCACTTGCTGTTCTTAACACAGTAAAATGTGAAATAATTGCTATTGTCAAAGTTGGTAGCAAATATTTTATAGCAATGATGAATTCCATATCCAGTCCATCAACATGTTCTATATATTCAACTCACAAAGCCTATCTCAAATCTTTCCACTTTCCTCTGTATATCCTACTAGAGCCCTAGACCAAATGGCCATCATTTCTTACTTGGGACATTCTAACTGTAGCATCTACTTGGTTTCCTTGCTTCAGCTCTTGCCTACTCCTCTAAAATCTGTTCTTCAACACAGTATCCACCATGCTTTTTGTAAGCCATAAATCAATTCTCCAACACTGAGAATTTTCATTAGACTAAAATTCCAATATTTTGTCATGGCATTGAGCCTGCTTCATTCTCTGGCTTCATCTTTTTCTTAGTTTCCTGGGGATGCCAAAACAAATGGCCACAAACTCGGTGGTTTAAAGCAACAGAAATGTATTCCATCACAATTCTGGAGACTAGAGGTCCGAATCAGGATGTCAGTAAGGCCACGCTCCATCTGAAGAATGGAAGAACCCTTTCTTGCCTCTTTCAGCTTCTTGTGGCCCTAGGAATTTCTTGGTTTGTGGCAGCATAAGTCCAGTTTCTGCCTAGCTTTATTTCACAAGGCCTTCCCTGTGCGTGTATGTCTTTCTTTGTATCTTACAAGTTCACACTTATGAATTTAGGGATCAGTCTAGTTCAGTGTGATCTCCTCTCGATTTTTACCTTAATTATACTTTCAGAGACCCTATTTCTAAACAAGGTAACATTCTGAGACTCCAGGCAGACATGAATTTTGAGGGGGCGGGCACTATTCAACACACTACCATCTTGTGGCATGTTCCTTTTCAGTCATTACATTCTAGCTACCTTGACCTGACCACCTCAGTCACTCCCTAGGGCTTCTGTATTTCTGCTTTTTGGAGCATCTGTTTCTCTGAAATTTGCATGGTCAGCTCCTTAGCAGTCAGCTTAAATATCCCTTCAGAGAGACTTTCCTTGCCCTTGGCTAATGAAATACCACAAGTCACTAGATAACAGCTCACAAGTCACTTGCCGTTCCATTACTTCATTTTCTTTGTTATAGTTATGACTTTCTGAAGTTATCCTTTTAATTTTTAAAATTTGTTCTACTTGCTTATTTTTAATTTTATACCATTAGATTCCAAAGAATAGAAAACCATGAAAACAGAAACTATACTCATATTTTTCATTATTGTATCTGTTACATCTATTTCAGTAATAGGAACATAGTAAGTAGTAGCACTCAATAAATATTTGTTGAGGGAATGAATGGCCAAGTAGGAGAAAGAGTATGAATTGGGGGTTATTTGGCCGAGATCCTAGCCCTTACTTTGTCACTAACTAGTGTGTGACCTTGGATGCCACAAATAACCTCCATATATCAATTTCTCCATTTATTAAGTGAGAGAATTGATTTCAAAGTAGTTTTCTGGTTAGAAGGGGCTTTTACTGCAACTTCCAATAGATGCTTGACAAAATTTTCATCAAAGAGACAAGATTTGCAAATAGAAACATTAATATACTTTGAATAAGGCCTTGTACCGTGGGTAAGTTAGCAAATTAATTGGAAAGTTCTAAGTTTCAATATGATTTTGGGAAAGCAATCTTTTTTCCTTAACAGTTGGTTCTTTCTGAATGTGGTCATTGATTCTATTTTCTATTTTGTCATTTGGCTCTTGAGCATATTTCAGATAGTTTTGATCTCATTTAATAGCCTGGGTCAGAGACTCCACTGGGCCGGAAGTCAGGTTTTGATTTGCTTAACCACACCATGCTAGAGAGATAATTTCTGATGACTGCAGTGTGGTGATGACAATAAGATTACTAACATTCTCACGAGTTCAAAAGAAGATAAAATTTTTGAATTTTCTTTTAATTCACTTACTTTAAGAGCAATACAGATGGATAAATAACTTCTTTTTTAAAATATACCTTCTAGAAGTTTTTTGGTTTGTTTTTTGTCTGTTTGTTTGAGAACTCCACAAAATGAAGCCTGCCTGTGTACAGATTCTGAAAGTGCTTTCTGGAGAAGAATAGAAAAGAAGATATTTTCATCCCTGAGTTGATCTCCTCCTGGAACAAAAAACATCAATAACAATGATACCTTAAAGACAAAGAAACGTCAGCTTTCACTGGCTATTTCAGTGCCTGCCATTGTGCTTATCATCTGACCAACAGAACTAATTTTGTTTCAGTGTCCAAGAGGAGATAATATATAGCCCCAAACACAGGAACTGATCCTGAATCCAAATGTGTTCCATATCCAGACCAGCTGCTACCCTTTTGGCTATCTCTGAGATGTATGTATTTGGAAAGTTTTTCTTTGCATAACATATTGAAATGTTCATCTCAACAATTTATAAATATGGTGCTAAGAGCATGCAATTATTCAAGTTACATATCAATAGTTTGACTTGCAGTAAACCATTCACAGTCCTTAACCCAATTCCTATTTGACCAACAGTGGTCAGCATATTAGCCAAGATGCAAGGGTGGTCCATGATCAGGCAGCCAAGACTTTCTCTGTGAGAAGCTGACTCAGACACTATTTTCAGTTGTTCTCAGCAATCAAATAGCTGTTAATACATTTTAACATAATAACTAGAAATGAAGGACAAAGTTGTATACAGACTTATTCCCAAAAGGTCTGTTCAATAGCAACTGGCATGGTTAATTTTGAAGTACTTTATTCTGAAAAGAAACATTCATTTCCTATGCCATTTATTTAATGATAAAAAATATTCTTCATGAAGTGAGAATTATGAGAGAAGGAACATACAGTTCCATATATTGAGTAAGTTGGTTGAAACCAAATATGGTAGTGTAGAAGTGGCAAAAAGATCCAAGACAGGTAAATCATAAAACTGTAAATCTATTGCATTGGGGCCCCTCACCCTCTTCCTCCTTTCTTCCTGTTTTCTACTTCCTGCCTTTCTTCCTTCCCTTTTCCTTCTTGTTCTACATAGTTAAACATTTTTGCCTACCCTTTACTATTTTGGGGGGTATTTTTCTAGAAGTGAAATTACAGGGTCAGAGGAAAAACATCAACTTAAAAATTTCTAGTAATTAATTTTTACTAGCTTTGTTGGCAGCATCTGTGTTTATTAACAATTGAACTTACACAGGAATCTTTCCTTTAGGAAGACTTTATTTAAAAAAAAGCAGTTGTTGACAATTGTTAGGGATCTAACATAGTCAAAGCACTGTGGTAATGCAAATGGTTTGAGAGGAATGTTGAGTCTGGAAAGTGAACCAAGAGAGGAATATAGTACACAGAAAAAGTTAGGAAAGTGCAAGTTGACTTACCTGCTCTGTTTTAGAATTCTGAAGATACAGAGATGCTCGTATGCTTCATGGAGGTGATGTTCTGGTTAGCTTTTCAATTATTGTTATGTTAAACTACAAAATTGAGCACAGCTGAGTGGGAAATCTTTATTTCTGTATTTTCCCCATGGTCAGAGTCATTAACCCCGATACTGACTCTATATCCCAGTGAACAGGACACTCTAGACTGCATTTATCAGCTCTGCCCCACTTTTCCCTGGAGCTTCTCTGACATGAAGGAATACAGTTCCTAAACCTTCAACTAGAATACTTTGCCTCAGCTTTTTTCTCTTTGCCCAGTCTTCATTGTAGGGACACTGAATATTGCCCTTCTATACACGTTGCCTCCTTTCTAACTTTCCAGCTTCTCCTTTCCAATTTTTCTAATTTTCGTCAACATGAGGATATTATATAATCAGGTACCACCACATGTAGCAAAATACCACATTTGCTGTAGATACAAAAAAAAACCCACAGGAAAAATCTGTGAACTTTGGAATCATCTTCAAATGATTAAGAAAAATCATGAGTCTGTCTAGATTAGTGTCTGATACAGAGACAACTCTTAAAAGCAACTAAACAGTTAAGAGCAATGAGAAGGAAAGTGAATTGCGGGAAGTTGTTGAAGGAGGGTTGCAGATTTAGCAACTTGAGGCTCCTGCCTTCATTTGTCTGAAGACTGAGGAGCTAGAATTAAGCGGCATGTACACTGTATCTATAGTGAAGCTATAGGTCTTTAATAAAGATACAGATAGGGTCGATTCATTCCAATTTACTTGAAATCCATGCATGAGTTGACTGATGAATATGTATGCAAAGTGTAATAAGCAAGGTAGTCAAAGTGTTGAAAAAAGTCCAGTTTAACATACAGGCATAATCTTAATTTCCCAAGGGTCAGAGTTCTCATGTTTTTTTCATACAGTGCATAAAATGCTTAGCATGCTTTCAAAATTCTCCTACTCCAGCAATCGCAAATAATTGTCTGGAGCATGTAGTGCTTTCAGCTTGGCCACTGAGAGTTCCAACAGATTTTTAACTTATTTTGCCTTTATTTTAATGCACATTTTTTACTGGCAGCTTTAGAGAATATTTGAGAAACAATTTGAAGTTGGAATTTGTGTTTGCTTTGAACATTTTTGGTCAGTTTCTTGGGAGTTTAATTTATGTACAGTAAAATGTACCAATTGCAAGCCTTTACCGTTGATTTTTAACAAACACAGTGGCATAACTACTGCCATAATTATGATATAAAACATATCTGTCATTTCAAAAACTCCCCTTGTGGCTTTTTTTAGTCAATCTTCTTGAGCTTCTTAATGCTCCCCAGTAACCACTAATTTGCTTTCTATCATTATAGTTTTGCATTTTCTAGAATTTTTATATAAATGGAACTCTATGGTATGGGATCCTTTTTAAAAAATTTTTATTTATTTATTTTGAGAGAGAGTGCGCAGGGAAGGGGCAGAGAGAGGGAGAGAGAATCCCAAGCCCTGAGAGTGCAGAGCCCTACGTGGGGCTCAATCTCAGGACTGTGAGATTATGACCTGAGCTTAAATCAAGAGTTGGGTGCTTCTCTCAACAATAGCCAAATTATGGAAAGAGCCTAAATGTCCATCAACTGATGAATGGATAAAGAAATTGTGATTTATATACACAATGGAGTACTATGTGGCAATGAGAAAGAATGAAAAATGGCCTTTTGTAGCAACGTAGATGGAACTGGAGAGTGTGATGCTAAGTGAAATAAGCCATACAGAGAAAGACAGATACCATATGTTTTCACTCTTATGTGGATCCTGAGAAACTTAACAGGAACCCATGGGGGAGGGGAAGGAAAAAAAAAAAAGAGAGGTTAGAGTGGGAGAGAGCCAAAGCATAAGAGACTCTTAAAAAATGAGAACAAACTGAGGGTTGATGGGAGGTGGGAGGGAGGTGAGGGTGGGTGATGGGTATTGAAGACGGCATCTTTTGGGATGAGCACTGGGTGTTGTATGGAAACCAATTTGACAATAAATTTCATATATTAAAAAAAAAAGAGTTGGGGGCTTAACTGACTGAGCCACCCAGGTGCCCTGGTATGGGATCTTTTATGATTGAATTCCTTCATCGAGCATCATGATTTTGATGTTGATTCATGCTGTGGTGCATATCAGTAGTGTACTCCTTCTCTTGTATGAACATGTGAAAAGTAAGACTGCAGAAAAAGGTAAAAACACCCTTCTTTCTGATGGCAAGAAATATTTTGGAACAACTACACCAAGGAATCCCAAAGAGTTAACGTCGTACTTGCAACTAAGTCATGGACAGAGAAAGGAGCTCATTGGTGTGGCAAGGAAATAACCAGAAAATTAATGGAGCCTAAACAAATTCATCTTAACTTCTATTACTCTTCCAGCATAGACATGTTTATTTTTTGGCACTGAATTAATTTGAAAAAGTCTCTAGCGCTTCCGGTATGTGTATGTTTTACTTCTAAAGTAGTTAAACAGCTTTTTAAGAAATTCTTTCCTTGAACTGAATGAAAATGTTTTTCCTAGGGAATAATACCATAAACTTCATTCACCTTTTTCATTGTTTATCCTGCTGTTCTAGTTAATTAGTAGAGACATCTGCGCTTTACCTACACTGGATTTGTCCTTATAGCATTGTCTTTTTTTGCTGCTAATGGCTTAACCTGCAGTGAAGATGTATGTCTGGACTTTATAGAGAATGAAATTGCTAGTCATACTGCAAAGACGCTATTAAAACAAAAACAAAAACTAAAGAGTTCTTACAGTGAGAAAAAAAATAGACAAGCTTCAAGTGTTTAATACCAGTTTAGTCTCCTTTCTTAAGCTTAGAAACCAAGGCTGCTGTACTTCAATTCTTGTTCCATGTTGTAGAGTAGAAGTAAATGTTTAGTTTTCTTTTTCTTTCTTTCTTTCTTTCTTTCTTTCTTTCTTTCTTTCTTTCTTTCTTTCTCTCTTTCTCTTTCTTTCTTTTCTTTCTCCTTCCTTCCTTCCTTCCTTTCTTCCTTCCTTCCTCCCTCTTTCTTTCTTTCTTTCTTTCTTTCTTTCTTTCTTTCTTTCTTGGCTGTGTGGCATTGTTTTTATTGGGAAATATATTATACAAAGAAATGTGCATAGATAATATGAATGTATTGATTAAAGAATAATAGTAGAAAAATACCCATATTCTCACCACCCCGTTTCAGAAATAGGACATTATAATTCCTCTGTATATCTTAACCCTAAGCCATTCTCTTGTTTTCATTAGTGATTAGAGATGCATGTATATCCCTAAACAGTACATTGGCTTTTCCTCTTTTGTCCTTTTATATAAGCATAAGCATCATCATGGATAAAGCTCTCAGACCAGTATTGAGCACAGAATAAAAATTGCATCACAAAAAGATAATCACTGTGATTGTACTTATATATTTAGTGGCCAAAAAATATTTAGTTTTGTTTCATATGACTAAGATTATTATAAAACCCAATTCCTCTCATTAAGAAAAACATGGCTTACTAAAAAGCCAATGTATAAATTTAAAATGGAATTATATATTCAAATATACTAAGAGAAGGCAGGAAATGGGGGGACAGAGAATGAAAAAAAAACAGAGGGACAAAGAGAGAACAAGTAATAAAATGGCAGACACAATTCCAGACATACAAATTTATTACATTAAATACTAATGGACTGAACATTCAAAAGGCAGATATAATCAGAATAATTAAAACTGAAAACCCTCATAGAGTGAAAGTCAATGTTTAGAAAAACAATATGCCATACAAATATTGAGCACAAGAAGCCTAGAGTGACTATATTAATATCTGAAAATACAGATTTTAAGACAAGGAGTATTACTGGAGATAAATAGGAATAATTCATAATGATAAAGTGCCAGTTCATCAGGAAGACATAATAGTCATAAACATGTAGGCACCAAATAAGAGAACTTCAAAGTACATGAAGCAGAAGTTGACAAAGTTAAATGGAGAGGCAGACAATTTTACAATTACAGCTAAAGAGTTTAATGTCATTGGGCTGTAATGGATGAAACAACTAGCCAAAAATTTAGTAAAGGCATAAATGTGAACAATACTATCAAAACACTGATGTAATTGATATTTATAGAGTTCTGGAACTATAGGATACATACTTTTAAAGTACATGTGGCACATTTACTAAGATAGACCATATGCTAGAGTTGAAATGAAACAGGGTGCAATCTCTGTCCAGAGCAGAATTAAAGTAGAAATCTGTCTGTCTATCCATCTATACGCGTACGCATGGACACACACACACACACAGCAAATTAGTGATAAAAATTCTCAGCAGCTAATGACTAAAGGAGAATTTTCTTAATTTGGTGATGTGTGCTTACAAAAAAACCCTACAGCTATAATCTTAATTAATGACAAAATATTGAATATTTCCCCTTATGATGGAGAACACAGCAAGAATTCTCACATTGTCACTCTCATCAATTCTTTTCAACATTATACTAAAAGTCAACGTTAATTTACTGTGAGTCATCTGAATGTATCTTAGCATATTACCACCACTTTTACTTATAAGTTTTTGAGCCCAAAATGTAGGTGTCCTCCTTGATTGCCCTCTGTATTTCACCACCACCACCACCACCACCACATTAATTTACCTGTAAGTGATTCGAATCTATCTGCAGAATACTTCCATTCTTCTCCACCTGTGTGCTGTGTCCTAGGTTAAGCCACCATCATTTCTTGCCTTGACTCTCACAATAGTCTCCTCACTATTCTCCCAGTACCCATTTTTGCATCTCCTGTAATTCTCAATACAGCACCCATGGAGGTCTTTAAAAACTTTAATACAGATATGGGGCACCGGGGTGGCTCAGTTGTTTAAGCATCTGACTCTTGATTTCCTTTCAGGTCATGATCTCACGGTCACGTGATGGAGTGCTGCGTTGGGTTCCATGCTGGATGTGGAGCCTGCTTGTGATCCTCTCTCTCCCTCTCCCTCTGCCCCTCTCCCCTGCTTGTGTGCTCTCTTGCTCTCTCTCTCTCTCAAAAAAAAAAAAAAACCCTTTAATAAGATCTTCTGTCTCTTGGAATTACAATTCTCCAGTTTCTTACTTAGTGAACGTTTCCTATGAAGGAGTAATTAATTTTCAGTGTAGGAAGATACTGACTAGCTCTCAGAAGACGTACGGTTATGCCAAGTAAACCATTTGGTTGAATTCAAGACATTGAAGCAACCTTCTAAGATGACCTGTTTATGTGTACGAATAGCAATGTGGGGTTATGTGAGGTAAACAGTAGAATAGCTTTTTCTGCTGTCTCTTTTGGGATTTGGGGTTGGATGGAGTGGTGGGGGTGGGTGTCGTATTACTACCATTGAAAGCAGCTCCAAGCTCTGAAACAATACATTTGAAACGCCCATTTTTTTTCTTGGCAGCTCCCAAGTTAGAGAGTGTGGGTGGCAGTTGATTTCCCATTTTCACTTGGTGCCAAATTCTTCTAGGTTCAATTTGATCATAGCAGCAGGTAACTAACTGCAGTTGAGTGATAAGACCCTTAGCTGAAGAAGAAGGAGAAAAGGGAAGAATAGAGGTACCATTGACATGGGTGTGTTTTTATTTTTGTTTTTTTTGCTGGCAAATGTAGATGTCAAAATATTTATTTGCCTAAATGTTTTATTTTTGGTGTTCTTGGTGTTGGTGGTGTCTTTATTAGATTCACTTATACCCCTGGGATCTCATGAGAAGCTGTTGGCTCAGATTTACTTCCTTACAGCATAAGTTGAAGGATGATAGGTCATTATGTCATAGAGCAGAAGACATTTTGGTTGAGTAATTTACTTTTTATGTCGTGACATTGAGAAAAGTGTCCTGCAGGGACATTCATTGTCCAGGAGATGCCATTATAGGAGACAGAAATGAAAACAACAACAACAACAACAACAACAAGTTGGTGAATTGGTTGCAGTAATGGCCCCAGTTTTTCCCCTACTTCTTACAAACTTGCCCTATGGCAGTGCCTTCCCATTGTGACTCGGATGACTTATTTTGATCAAAAGGATAGGCTCCAACCAGAAGCTGAGAGCCAATGACAAACACATGAGTGACTTAGATTGGCAGAATTGCAGAGCTGATCCCAACCTAAATTGTTGATCTGTAGAAGTGTGCATGATGACAAATACATAGTTCAGCCTCCAATTTTGTTATGTAGCAAAAACTAGCTGTTACACTAAGGCGATGATAGCAAATCCATTCTAAGTAATGTAAAAGAAAATGAGATCCATGGGATATTTTGTCTATGATTGTACATCATCAGAATAGTAGCCATTCTGTAAGTTGGAAACCAGAAATACCTTTAGGAACATTTCAAGTGCTAGAGTATTATTGTATACCTCCTGTAGGAGAGCTCACTAAACACTTTAAAAAAATTTTTTTTTAATATTTATTTCTGAGACAGAGACAGAGCATGAGCGGGGGAGGGGCAGAGAGAGAGAGGGAGACACAGAATCAGAAGCAGGCTCCAGGCTCTGAGCTGTCAGCACAGAGCCCGACACGGGGCTCGAACTCACAAACCGTGAGATCATGACCTGAGCTGACGTCGGTCGCTCAACTGACAGAGCCACCCACGCGCCCCTACTAAACACTTCTTTACTGATTGTATCTAATGCAGAGGAACTGGGACAGTTTTGAGGTTGTTAAAGTGTCATTGTCCTTTTAAAGTTCAGTGGAAGGCTATTTACTATGAAGCTCTTTCCACTGTGGTCTCATTCTTGTATGTCTTATTTTCCATAACAGTATTAAAAAGACTCCCTAGGAGGGGCACCTGGGTGGCTCAGTTGATTAAGCACCTGACTTTAGCTCAGGTCATGATCTCACCATTAATGAGTTCGAGCCCCGCATTGGGCTCTGTGCTGACAGCTCAGAGCCTGGAGCCTGCTTTGGATTCTGTTTCTCCTCCTCTCTCTGCCCCTCCCCTGCTCATGTTCTGTCTCTCTCTCAAAAATAAATAAACATAAAAAAAAAGACTCCCAGGGAGACCTCAGTACAGATTACAGAGATGGCCTCTACTGAGAAGAAGAAATGTTGAATTATAGCTTACTGTAATATTTACCAAGGATCATGATATTTTTTTGTAAATTTAAGAAGCCAGATTTGAGGTTATAGAGATAACTAGAGGCCAAAAAGAAAATTTTATCACCTTTTTGAAAGTTCAAGTAGCTTGAAGCATGCCTTCTAGCAACATTGCAGAGCAAGGGATGCTGAGGGAAAACCATATCTGACAGACCAGCCTGACACTCCAAAATAAAGGAATCCCACAAAAGGGAAATAATGTTTCTGAGGAATAATTTCCATGAGCCACAAGTAGTTATTTTGTTTTTTTTTCCCAGTGGGATAAAATATAATAAAACACTTTAAAAGTTTTTAAAATTCATCTGATGGAGTCATACCCAAGAGAGCTGTTGTAGGCGTGAGATACTGTACGTAGCACATTTCACACAGTGCATAGAAGATAACCCAGAAATGAAAGGTATTCTTCATTAACCCAAAACACAGAGTCTAGAATATCAAAATAGCAGAAGGAATTTGCCAGGCAAAACACAGAACTGAATGTATGTGGGCCCATGAGACTTTTCATCCACATCTACATCCACTGACTGGATAAAAGTAAAATGTGTGAGGAAATTCATTAATTATTCCATCTGGTAACTGGATGATGACTAATCTGATAAAGGAAATAGTACAACTATCTTGTAGTCAACCTTTCTGTGGAAGGATTCTTCAAATCCAAACTTTTATGTTCAAAAGTTTCAGTGTTCAGAGATCCCAAATGACTTCCATCCTTCTTGCAGGCCACAAAAAAATTGCTAGTATTCATTGGGTGCATATTAGTTGCTTACATGCTCTTCTAAGCCTCATGTGTGAAGGGAATGGTAGACTCAGGAACAGTGCCTCTTACACTGCCCTATAACCACTGGGCACTTCATTTTAGTATCCATTACTCTTTAGGAGAGTTTTATTTTGCCAAACAATTTATCAGTTTTTTGCCTTTTGTCATTGTTTTGTTTTGGTAATCCAGAATAGAGAGAATGGACAAAAGAAGATGGCCCACAACAGGGCTTATCTTTGCTTGTTTTCTGGAGCAGATACAAAGCTTCCTTAATTTTGTGTATATATTGAAAGGTTGGGAAGAAGGACAGAAGACAGGAAAGCTGTGGGTAGTCTGAAGAACTGGCGAGAATTTGGGGGAATTTCCCCATGTTGAAAGGATGCAAAGCCCCTAATATGAGAAACTTGCTTGACAGAGGGTTCAGGAATTGAGGGGAGAGCAAAATCTTCTTTGACAAGTGTCACTTAAGTTGGATATTTTTAATTTTCTTTGAGGGATGCAAGGACGTTGGGATTCTTTTTTTTAATTTATGTTGAGTTGTGCCTCTTTGAAAAGGACTTTATAGTGACAGAGATACCCAGTGTAATAAGGGTAGTTGTTGAGAGGCAACAAATAGGAAATGGTTTTAATTCTTTTGCCATAAAAACTTTTTTTTACCCATTTCTGCTGATTTTATGTTACCATATTAATGACCCCTTGAACTGATTCCATAAGATCGCTACTCACTTTGAGTTATGAAAAGTCTAGGCCAGTTTTAGACATGCTTAATATTTCAATCGTATATCCACTTTAGGGTTAATTTCTCCCTTTCCTTTTGACATTTAGCTTTTAAAGAAAAGGGGGATTAGTTTGGAGGAAAATGTTGTATCAGACAGATTCCGGCAGGAAAAAGATACCATACACAAAATAGGATAATTAAAAGAGAGTTTATTCACAAGAGATATTTACAAAGGTGGATTTAGGGAAACCCAAAAGGATAATGCTATAGCACAGGGCTTGGTGGCCACCTTAGGTGGACAGAGGTCAGGTACAGTGGTCTAGAAGGAAAGAGTCATATAAAGTCAGCCAGTTTAAGAGTCATGACCTATGTAGCAATGACCTGTATCAAAGACACAGTCAGCTTGTTGAGCGTTATAGAAAGGGAGCTCTAACTTTACTTCTCTGTCTTCCTCCAGTCTCTTGCCAAAGTGGCTAATTGATCAAACCCACTGGAAATCAGATGGCATTAACTATTGATGTAGTTCATGCAGTTGAGCACTCTGGGTCAGAAAAGAGAATGAAAATGGTTGAAAAAAGGATCTTGACAAGAAGAAATATATAGAGAGATATATAAAGATTATCTATCTATCTATCTATCTATCTATCTATCTATCTATCTATGTTGTTATCTGTATTTTGCCCATCAACATCTGCTTTTGTCCTTCATCTAAGTGAAAAATTCATGTCTGCAGCACAGAAAAAGCAAAAGTTTCTACCAACTACCAAAACAGTGAGAGATTGCATGAACAAAGTCTTAGTTCCAGCTAAAACCTAAATTGTTAGTTGCTGCTAGCATTTTTCATATAAGGAAGCATGGAAAAAAAAGAGGAAAAAGGAAACAACCAAGTAATGTAACAGGTGTTAGAGTCTGTGCCTCTGTACCTGGTCATGACACCTAATAATGATAATTATTGTTGCCAACTTCCACTACACATTCCGTGTTCCTCTTGTCTTCTACCAGCCCCTCAGCTAGTGGGTGGCTCATTCATTGCTGAGTGCTTGATTGCCTTGTTTTTATTGGATTTCTGAGTTTTTTTCATTGAACAGACTATTGGGTAAGAGTAATAAGGCAGTTGAATTCTTTGAGTTCTAAACATAACCTTTTTTGCCTTCATTACATAGCCACCGCCTAACTTCTCCCAGTTAATGAGCTCGAACTCCAACCATTTTACTGTTGGTTCAGCTTCATAAGGAGCCCCAAATGGCCAGAAGTTCTCAGTTGCAAATATTTTAGGTGTATGACTGCTTCCTTGGGTTCTAGCAATTCCAAGTCTAGCAAACCTCAGTTAGTTAAAACACTTTGGTTATAACTTTCTTCTTATAGTTCAGTGTGGTAATTTTGCCTACTTTACTTTGGCAAGCACCTTCACCAGTCTGAGGGGTCATTATTCCTGTTGGGATCAATGAACCTGATGCACAGTAGCATCTTTCTCTGCCATTTCTAGTCTTCAGAGGACAGCTACCACAGAGTGCTTCAAAGATATAGACAGTTCTCTCACAAAAGGATTTCTTAATGCTTTATCTTTTCTCCAGTCTCACCTAGATGTTATGGTTGGGAATGGCTGAACAAGTTGCATAGAAAAGTTTCATCCAGTGTATTCCTACCTCCTGAAGACTCTGGACTTTTCCCTCTCTGTGGTATGTAAGGAAGATTTTGGCAATTTCACCTCACCTTTTTATTGTTTAACCCAGAAAACTGTTAAGCGGCTCCTTGGAGCTCAACATAACAAATTAATTCTGAAACTCAGGTAGAAGGACATATGACAGTGAATATGCCCAGTCAGGTCTTTTGTTTGGTTTCCATTGGCTTAATCCCATTGGAATCCCCTTGCACACATGCTCCTCAGGTACTTTCTGACATAGAATGGTAATGTCTTATAGTCCTATTGATGTAAAGATTGTCTCCTTCCAGAATAGGCCTGTCACTCAGTCCAGGCTATGTCCTCATAGGTTAGAGGCAATGAAAGGTGGCAGGACGTGTCCAGACAAGAATGGGCATCAACTTGAGTATCAGTCATTAAAATATTACTTTTTCCAGGGGCACCTGGGTGGCTCAGCTGGTTAAGTGTCCCACTTCAGGTCAGGTCATGATCTCATGGTTCATGAGTTCAAGCCCTGTGTCAGGCTCTCTGCTGTCAGCATGGAACCTGCTTTAGATCCTCTCTCCTCCTCACTTCCCTTCCCCTGCTTGTGCTATCTCCTCTCTCTCAAAAATAAATAAACATTTAAACAAAATTTTTAAGAATATTACTTTTTCCAGAGAGTAGTTGGGAGAGGATTTTTTTTCCACTGCTAAATGATGCTAAGAGGAATTTTGAAGTTAAAATTTCCCAGTCTCAACTTCTGGTCAAGATGGGGTAAGAGGGAACTGGATTTACCTTCCAGCTAAAAAACTGAACAAAAGACTGGCCAGACTGTATGGAGGAGAATAGTGGCCTCCCAGAGATGAGAGGAAGGAACAAAAATAGGAGAAAAAATCAGCTAAAGTACACAGAGGAGAGTACCAGAGAGGAAAGTGCTACATAGAAAAATAACTCCAGAAATCTGCAGAAGCCTCCTTGAATTAAATTAAAATTAATAGTGATCAATATATGCAGGTAAAGAAACTACCCGAGGTTATGGAAGATATGCTAATAATAAGAATTTCCAGCTTTTGTATCTTTTTAACAGTCTATTTTGCCTTTTTGAAAGATATTTTTGCTGGGTAAGGAATTGTAGATTGACTTTTTTTCTTTTTTTGTGTCTTCTAGTTTGCATTGTTTATAATGAAAATTTTGCTGTCATTCTTATCTCTGTTCTTGTGCACATGATGTGTCTCTTTTCTGTGTGCTTTAAATCTTTTTTCTTTTAAAATTTTTTAAAAAAATGTTTATTTTTGAGAGAGAGAGAGAGACAGAGAGAGAGACAGAGACCGACCAAGAGTTGGGGAGGGGCAGAGAGAGAGGGAGACACAGAATCCCAAGCAGGCTCCAGGCTCTGAGCTATTAGCACAGAGCCCAATACGGGGCTCAAACCCACGAACCGTGAGATCATGACCTGAGCCAAAGTTGGGTGCTTAGCTGACTGAGCCACCCAGGGGCAGCCTAAATTTTTTTCTTAATCACTAACTTCAAGCAATTTTATTATACTATGTTGGCATAATCTTTTTCTTCTTCTATTCTTCTTGTTGGGATGAGCACTGGGTGTTGTATGGAAACCAATTTGACAATAAATTTTTTTTTCCAACGTTTTTTTTTTTTTATTTTTGGGACAGAGGGAGACAGAGCATGAACGGGGGAGGGACAGAGAGAGAGGGAGACACAGAATCGGAAACAGGCTCCAGGCTCTGAGCCATCAGCCCAGAGCCCGACGCGGGGCTCGAACTCCCGGACGGCGAGATCGTGACCTGGCTGAAGTCGGACGCTCAACCGACTGCGCCACCCAGGCGCCCCGTCAATAAATTTTATATATATAATTCCTCTCCTTGTACTTAGGATTTGCTTGGCTTCTTAGATTTGTGGATTTATAGTTTGCATCAAGTATGGGAAATTTTTTAGCCATTGTTTCTTCAACTATTTTTTCGTTCTCACTTCCTCTATTTAAGACTCCCCCAATAAGTGTATTTGGCTGCTTAAAATTGTACTCTTTTTTTTCCAGTCTTATTTTCTCTCTCTCAACTTTGGATAATTGCTTTTACTACATCTGTAAGTTCACTACTTTTTTTTTTTCTCTTACAAGGCTTAATCTGCAGTGATCCCATTTGTTGTACTTTTCAGCTCAGACATTTTTGTTTTCATCCTTAGACGTTTGTTGGGACCTTTTATATCTTCCTTGTTTCTGCTTGTTGAGTCTTTTCTTCTTTCTAACTTTTTGAACATACAGAACACAGACATCATTACTGGTTTAATATCCTTGTATCTCAATTCTATTATTTGTGTTGTCCCAGGGTAAATTTCAATGTTGGCTTTTCTTCTTACTGGTTTTTTTCAAGAGTCATAACTATGCATCTATTAAAATGGCAGAAGTTTTAAAAGATCATTGATCATTCCAAGTTTTGGTGAGGACATGGAACAAATGGAATTGTTCCCCAATACTTGTGGGAACATGAAATAGTGTATCCACTGTGTAAAATGGTTTTGCAGTTTCTTAAAAAGTTAAACATATGTCTACTACACAACCCTGATATCCTGCCCTCTCTATTTACCCAACAGAGATAAAAGCGTATGTCTGCACAATGACTGCACACAAAAGCGCATAACAGCTTTATTTGTATATGAGGCAAAAACTGGAAACAAGTCAAATATCTATTACCAAGTTAAATTATAAACAAAATATGTCATATTCACACAGTGGAATACTAATAGAATACTATAATGCTACTACCGTGAATTACTAGATATAAAAATGAATGTTGCATCAACAAAATGGATAAGTCTCAGTACAATTGTGTGTGGCGTAAGAAGTCAGACAAATGAAAGTACATACTGAGCACATAATGAGTCAATTTACACAAAATTCTAGAAAATAAAGCCTGTTCTAAATAGTAACAAAATGATTAGTGGTTTACATGAGGATGGGGCAGGAAGTCAGTGGCAAGGGGAAGGGATTGTAAACTTCTGTAGATGGTGGCCATGTTAATTATCTTGACTGTGATCATAGTTTCATTGTGTGTGTGTGTGTGTGTGTGTGTGTGTGTGTATACACACACGTATGTTAAAATACATCAAGTTGTTACCATTTAAATATGTGGAGTTTATTGTGTTAAGTCCTATCTTGATAAAGCTCCTTAAAGTGTAAAAAAAAGTCAAAGCAACAAAAAATTAAAACAAATTTTCTACCTCATTCATTTCTGCCCAGATGTCTCCATCCAATGACGATTATTCTCAACCCTTCCTCACTAAAGCTCTTACAGTGGTTGAGAGACTTGACAAGGTTGAACATTCCATTGATGCTGTAACTTTTACTCATTACCATCAGACTTGACCTTGTTCTCAGCCGTATCTGTCCTACGACTGCTAGAGATGATGAACTCTTTCTTTTTTTTTTTAAATTTTTTTTTCAACGTTTTTTTATTTATTTTTGACAGAGAGAGACAGAGCATGAACGGGGGAGGGGCAGAGAGAGAGGGAGACACAGAATCGGAAACAGGGTCCAGGCTCCAAGCCATCAACCCAGAGCCTGATGCGGGGCTCGAAATCACGGACCGCGAGATTGTGACCTGGCTGAAGTCGGACGCTTAACCAACTGTGCCACCCAGGCGCCCCTGATGAACTCTTTCAAAGCCACCACAAAGGCTTCCTGGTTCTACTCACGTATTTTTGATTGTGTGTTAATAGTTTTTAATTTCTCCTTTACCCCGTGAAGCACACTCAATGGGTCTTTAAGTGGAAGACAAGTGACCCCACAATCTGTTGGCATAGAAAGTACATGCCACAGCTTTCAGTTCTTCTTCCACTCTATTTGCATTTAATCTCCTATTACATGAGTAATAATCTGAGCAATTGGGAGGCTTATCTGGCCATCAAAACTCTTGGGTAAGTTACTGTAATAATTGTTTAATACAGAAGTGTTCTGAGGTGTCCACTTGATAGGTGACATTTTCACACATCTAGGGGGGCTAAATTGCCAAAACCAGGTTCTATTTTTAAAGAATTTAATCAATAACAAAAGGTGAAAAGTTGACCTAATTGCAAGATCTTTTTACTTATCTACCCTGAATTAGTTGATTGCAGTGGAGGGATCAGATACTTTTATAATTAACATTTATAAAGTATTTGGAAATTTTGAAGAGCTTGGTCTTATGAAAACAAGTTGAATGCCAGTATAGAAGATAAGTGAAACAAAACATTTAAATAAATGAATGCAGTTACATCTTAGAGCCATTCCCAGCTTACTTCCAAGGCAGAATGATTCGGGACAGTACAGATCACAAGATGATTCAGGCAATGTCTTAAATGTTACTTCCATAGACAAACCTGGGGCTTCTGTTAAGCACTGTTACAATAAGGTCAACTGGAGGTGAATGTCAGGAGGAAGCTTACTGCTTTCCAGAGTAATGAAAACAGAAACTCAAGTTCCAGATGTTTCTGGAAAGCCAGATAATGATCACAGTTTTTGTGCTTCCACAAGTGTTGCTCAGCCTCTGGTTTTGTGCTTTACTTGTAAAGAAGACATCCATGTGTTCAAATATACAACTTTAGCAATTGGCCCCAAATCAAAAGGAAATGTTTTCATTAGCATGTGTTCTCATTGAAGGCAACGATTCGGCCGTCACCTAATCCATGCTGTGGGAATTCTCAAGGCGCCTAGAATTTCATCAGGATTTTCAGTAAATGATGACAGTTGATAAGGATGGCGGGCTGAGCAGAAAGATAGTTCTCAGAATTGCACTCAAGGACTCCTGGATAATCTAAGCAGCTGTGCTGATTCCTTGTGTCTTCTCTATTAGGTACTCTCCCCTCCTGGTGCTCAGATTGTTGTGAGTGTCTCTTATCTCAATGCTGCAAAGGAACTTTGGTCACTTTTAAGTCCTTAGCACCAGTTGAGTTCATAATTATGTCTGTAATTCACTGAAAGCCTCATATGTTCACCCATCCTCCTATTTCCTTCCTATCAAATCTTACTTAATTCCTATGCCTCTACAGTTCCTATGGCCTACTGCTCATCCTTGGAGTCAGGCATTTCCATTTTCTCACCCACTTAGCATTTTCAGTTTGATCTCATACTTCCCATTATAAATCCTCTAACCTACTATTAAATGGACCATGGTGGAGGTGGTTCACGATCTTGGCCTTTATAGGCCACTACAGCTTTTATTATCCATTTTATTTCTTTTTTTTTTTTAACATTTATTTATTTTTGAGACAGAGAGAGACAGAGCATGAACGGGGGAGGGCCAGAGAGAGAGGGAGACACAGAATCTGAAACAGGCTCCAGGCTCCGAGCTGTCAGCACAGAGCCCGATGCGGGGCTTGAACTCACGGACCGCGAGATCATGACCTGAGCCGAAGTCGGATGCTCAACCGACTGAGCCACCCAGGCGCCCCTATCCATTTTATTTCAGTTTAGCAATATGTTCATTGAATTCCTTGGTCCTTTCCTGACTTCTCTTAGATGTGGGTCTGGGATTATACATTCCTCCTCCTTACCCTTTCTTTATCTTGGCATTTCTCAGACTACCATTTCCTAGCCGTGTATCTTGGGAAAGACACTGCAATCTGTATAGCCTCATCAGTAGAATGAGGACAGTGATACCATTTATCCCATAGAGTTGTTTTGAGGATTAAATGAGTTAATATATTTAAAAATTGTAGGGGGTTGCTTGTTATAGAGTGATATATAAATAGTAACTATACGAAAAAAGTATTTAAAACTTAAAAAATAACATATGCATATGTATACTATATATACTAAAACATACATACGTGTGTGTGTGTGTGTGTGTGTGTGTGTGTGTATCTCTTACTTAGCCCCCTCCCTTGAATATGCTATTTTCTCCCCCATTCTTTTTCCTCTTTGCATGTTAGTTTGGGAAGTTTCTCCTAACATATCTTCACGCTTACTGATTCTTTTCTTAGGCATATATAGTTTACAGGTAAGCCCATGAAAGGCATTTTCATTTTAATTGCAGTATTTTCAATTTCCAGCATTTCCTTTTGATTCTTGTTTTAGAATTTACATCTTTCTACTTACATTACCCATCTGGTCTTGCGTGTTATCTACTTTTTCCATGAAATGGAAGCCTTTGACATATTAATTATAGTTGTCTTAAATTCCCTCCCTGTCTGATAACTCCCCAATTTTTGTCCTATTGGAGTCTGGATCTGATGCTTCCTTTGTTTCTTCAAACTGTTTTTATTTGCCTTTTAGCATATTTTGCTTTTTTTTTTTTTTTTACTGAAAGTGAGACATGACTTATCAAACAATAGAAACTGAGGTAAACAGTTCTTTAATGTGAGCTTTTATGTTAATCTAGCCAGGAGTTGGGCTGTTTAATTTAGGTGTCTGAGACTTCAGATCACTCTGGTGTCCTGGGTTTTTATTTCTCCTGTTGTCTTTGGGCTTCTCTAATAACTCCTCTTTAAAAGGAGGTGATAATCTTGCTGCTATTTTTTAAAAAAGTTTTTTAATGTTTATTTTTATTTTTTAAAAAAAAATTTTTTTTCAACATTTATTTATTTTTGGGACAGAGAGAGACAGAGCATGAACGGGGGAGGGGCAGAGAGAGAGGGAGACACAGAATCGGAAACAGGCTCCAGGCTCTGAGCCATCAGCCCAGAGCCCGACGCCGGGCTCGAACTCACGGACCGCGAGATCGTGACCTGGCTGAAGTCGGACGCTTAACCGACTGTGCCACCCAGGCGCCCCGTTTATTTTTATTTTTGAGAGAGAGAGAGAGAGAGAGTGCAAGGAGGGGAGGAGAAGAGAGAGAGGGAGACACAGAATCTGAAGCAGGTTCCAAGCTCTGAGCTGTCAGCACGGAGCCTGATGTGGGGCTCAAACCCATGAACTGTGAGATCATGACCTGAGCCGAAGTTGGACGCTCAACTGACTGACTGAGCCACCCAGGCACCCCGTCTTGCTGCTATTTTAGCCATAATCCATTGTTATCACACCGGAGCCCCACTGACGTGGTGTAAAATATGGAGAAGGGGGAAGTATTCTGGTTTTTACTCTTGTGATTTAATCTTAGTCTTTCAATGGGCCTGTCTTCCCGTGACCTTGGAGAAGCTTTTCTTGGCCTCTCCCTCTACCTGAGTGGAGTCTGTATGTGAGTAATTGCATTTCCCTCAGGTGGGATAAGGCTCTGGTAATAGTCTTTTCCCCTGCATAGTAGGTCTTTGTTATGGAGAATGCTGTGGGGCTATTTCAAATATGGGGTTAGTTACCCCCTCCCCCTGTCAGAAACACAGGGAATTTTCCTTGTCTCTTCACTCTGAGACCCTGGTGGGATTCTTGGATATAATGCCCTTGAAAATGTGGGGGCCCTATAAGACTGTGGCCCCCAGGACACCAGCTTCTCACTCTCAGCCTCTAATAATTTGGCAAAATTACCACTGCAGGCGTTTCTTACAGTGCATGGCTCCCATAGATTTCTGTGATGATGCTGTGTCTCCTCTTGTCTCCAGATTTCAGGGTGGCAGTTTGCCCTGTGGACCTCAGTTCTCTGAGGGGTCCATTGATTTTCAGTTCATTAACTTTTTTTCTAATTGTAAGGACAGGGGTGACAATTTCCTAGCTCTTCATGTGTCCGAGCTGGAAAAATGAGCATGCCATGTCAGCAGAGCTTTGAAGACTCCCTCCCTCCCCTTGACCTCAGTTTTGTGTTTCAGTGGTGCACGATCCCTCTTTCACGGTAATGCCATTGTCAGTTCGACACAGGTTTGCTTGTGTTTTTTCGCAGTAAATGTTGACTGAATGTCTACTGCATGTCAGACACTGTGCTAGGTTATGGAGGCAGTGTGGACAAACAGGTGAGATCATCTATTTTTCTCTGTGGCTGGAATTAATTCCTACATAGTTCTGTTCTTACTGGCTACTTCAGGTTAAGATCATGCCACATGGTCTCTTGTGTCTACCATCTATCACTTGTGCCTACCACAAGTGGCTCAATTCAAAACCTACATTCTCCTGGGGTGCCTGGGTGGCGCAGTCGGTTAAGCGTCCGACTTCAGCCAGGTCACGATCTCGCGGTCTGTGAGTTCGAGCCCCGCGTCAGGCTCTGGGCTGATGGCTCGGAGCCTGGAGCCTGTTTCCGATTCTGTGTCTCCCTCTCTCTCTGCCCCTCCCCTGTTCATGCTCTGTCTCTCTCTGTCCCAAAAATAAATAAACGTTGAAAAAAAAATTCTTTAAAAAAAAAAAAAACCTACGTTCTCCAAAGAGACATAACTTTTCTGTTTATAGTGGCCTATTCCTCCATTGATTCATACCAATTTTGGTTTATTTACACCATGTCAGTGAAGGTAGGAAAGAGGGATGTCTGTTGAGGGCTTAATAATATAAAACTTTGTATTGGGAGTTGCCTTTTTAAAATATCATTATATTTTAGTTTTCACATAATTTTTAAACAATTAGGATGCAAGGACCTGGTTGTCTTATTCTTACTCACTTATCATTTGAGATCTTTCATTAGCGGGGAGGAGACAGTGGGGTGCCACTGAAGAATTCAGTCACACCCATTACTACAATCTGTAAAGACCAAAGACAAGAGCAGAGACTTGGTCTAGTAGGTTCTATACTGCATGCTGATGGCCATAAAATGGGTATGGTCAATTTCTCAGGCACACTTGATTTCTCCACAAGCATGAGCCTTTCATTTTTCTCTGAGAGCATGTTCCTTATCAGAGATTGAGATCTATACTTCTCAAATCTTCTCATACACTTCCCAGTCCCTTGCCATATATAATAAGCACTTGATGGTGAAGCTATCAGATGATATCTGAAAGTGGGGATTGTGTTACAGTCAATCGTTTCATTGGTGAGACAATTTATGCATCTGCCCCAAACAACTCTTTCTTGTTAAAAATAACTGCATGTTTCACAGGCATTTCTATAAATGCATCCGATTTTATAATGCTTCTTGTAAATAACCAATGCGGTTTCTGCACTATCGACCATGGAGACACATATGTGTCCTGTACCGTTGGCTTGAATTTGCCAAGAAATGTTCTTGATGAATGTGTGGAATGCCCTTTTTCCAGAGTCAAACATCTGGTTTTGGCACCCGTTTTTAGGCCAGCCTCATGCTCAGCACAAAAATGGAATGTACTGGATTTGCTTGGGTAGAAGCTGCTCACGCAATCCATATCTCCGAATGCCAAGGCCATCACAAAACTCATTTAAGTTGATTTTAGGTGTGACCTGGAATGAAGAACAGTACTTCTTGCTTGCCCTAGGGGTTTGCTAGCTAGTGCTACCATTCCCTAGTCATTGTATGACAAATTTCTGTGTTACAAGGGAAGACCTAATTTACCAGCCGCATCAAATAGGGGCTCACCAGCAATTTCCATATCAACAATCAGGAGAACACTTGCAGCTTTTTAAAAATTGCAGCAGCAGTAAAGTTTTTATTATTAACCTGTGTTCAGATATGAAAATGGAAAGGGTAACCATTTGGGGGTTAGGCTTAACTGTACTATATAATAGACAACTGTTCAGTTAAATCATAACATTATAAACCCTTTGGCTTATTCGGTATTGTAGTGCTGAACTGTGATTCTCTGGAGGAGACGCCAATGTTTCTTAAAGCTCCTCTCATATCCATTAGTGTCACCTTCTCTTTTTTTCAACAAATATTTATCGAGAACTATGCGTCAGTCACTATGGTAAATGCTCAGGGTAGAGCCACGAACAGAATAAAGCCCTACAAAAATCCAGCAGGAGCAGGGACAGACAATAAAAAATAAATGAACAGACAAATACGTCCTAAATAAGTAATGTGAAATGAGATAGAGTGAGAGGCAGTGACAGATGGAGTGACATCTGAGCACACACCTGAATCAAGTGAGGGATGAGCCGGTTGTGTAAATGATCTGGGAGATGTGTCGTCTGGTTGGAGAAAGGTAGGGAGAGAGGAGCAAATGCTTTGAGGCAGAAGCTTGTCCAGCCTGTTTCGGCCAGAACAGCCCTGTAACGCCAGAGCGGTGTGGCCGCAGCACGGTGAGCACGGGCAAAGGTGGCTGTAAGTGAGACAGCAGTGGGGAGATCCTTGTAGATCAAAGTAAGGACTTGGATGGTTCCTAAGTGTGATGGGAAGATACAGGGGGCCACATCCCTAGAGCCCAGCATGGCCTAGAAGCATCAGCCTCATGGTAAATATTTGTTGAATAATAATAATCAGAAAAAGATGAAAATTCAATTACATATTATATTCAATTTAGTAATCAATAAAGACTTTAGAAGGACCAAGTGAATAGGATTGTAATATCGCATCTTTGCCCTATATCCTCTGCATCCATTTTTGAATATGTTTTTGGTCTTAACCTACGTCCAGTAGTTTTCACTGGCTGGATAGTCACATTAGATTCTTTCATCATCTACACTGTGGAACAAGATTTCATCTGCATCGCTCTGGCCGACTTGCTATGGAAGGCCCTGGACTGTGTTTCCATGTGTGCCTTGACGCTGGCTTGTTGTTCAAGCTCATTATTCCTTGTCATTCTCTGCGATGCAGCAGGAGCTCTCTGGAGTCAAAGAGGGAGCAAGCTGTCTGGTTTCCCCTTGCCCAGACCAGAGCGGTTGCTGGTTTCATTCATGTGATAAAAATTGTTTTTCAA
This sequence comes from Prionailurus bengalensis, assembly GCF_016509475.1. Taxonomy (NCBI): domain Eukaryota; kingdom Metazoa; phylum Chordata; class Mammalia; order Carnivora; family Felidae; genus Prionailurus; species Prionailurus bengalensis. Next base: position 28,231,379 of record NC_057360.1, read on the forward strand.
GTTTTCGTTCCATTCTGGGTCTCTAACACAGAGGAGAGCAGGCAGCCAAAATATATTCTGACCTTCCTACCCAACCTGGAGGGAAAAACATCGGCTTAGAGTTTAGGCGGACATAGGCTGTAATTCTGAATCTTGGCTCTGGTGTGTGGGGAGGCAGGAAGTGTGCGGCTCTGTGGCTACATGCTGACTGCTACTTACTACTGTGATTTGGGGCAACGTGCTTGCGCCTTCTGTGCTTCAGCTTCCCCACTGGCAAAACACGGAAGATAAAAGCATTTTCTTTTTAAGAGATTTTTTTAATGTTGATTAATTTTTGAGAGAGAGACAGAGACAGAGTGTGAGTGTGGGAGGGGCAGAGAGAGAGAGAGAGAGAGAGAGAGAGAGAGAGAGAGAATCTGAAGCAGGCTCCAGGCTCTGAGCTGTCAGCACAGAGCCTGACATGGGGCTCGAACTCATGTACTGCGAGATCGTAACCTGAGCTGAAATCGGTCGCTTAACCAGCTGAGCCACCCAGGAGCCCCAAAAGCATTTTCTTTTTAAATTTTTAAAAAATGTTTATTTACTTTTGAGAGAGAGAGAGAGACCGAGAGAGAGAGACACATACAGAGAGCGAGTGGGGGAGGGGCAGAGAGCGAGTGAGACACAGAATCTGAAGCAGGCTCCAGACACTGAGCTGTCAGCACAGAGCCTGACAGGGGGCTTGAACCCACCAACCGTGAGATCATGACCTGAGCCGAAATCAGATGCTTAATCAACTGAGCCACCCAGGTGCCTCCAAAGCATTTTCTTTATAGAGTTGATGTAATGATTGATGCTGTATACATAAAATGCCTATAGTAAGCGCAAAATAACTACTAGTTATTACTGTAATTCACTGTGTGCCTATAGAAATTGCTTAATGTCTGTGACCCTCGTCTGAAAATTAATGATTATTGATACCTGCCTTACAATATTAATAAGAGAAACGAATGAAATAAGGTACATAAACCACCTGGCATAGTACCTGACACATAATGGTAATGGTAATACTGAAATTGTTATTGTTTGATGTGATTTTTAAGAGACCGATATTCAGGACAAGGTTCTTGTGGCTCCTTCATATACAACAGTAAAGCTTTTCTGATTTCTGATTCATGCTTTTGAATATGATTAAATACTAAATTCTGCAACCCACAGCAGAGTCAATTGTCCCCCTTCAATAACATATTGAAATGGCGGACCCCAATAGCTAAAAATGTTTGTTTGCAGTTTAAAGATATCTGATTCAATAAATAAGGACAAAAGGTGTTACCTCCCAGAGTTGGTCATCCATAGGGATGGTGGGGGTCAGCATTATTGGATTCTCCAGCTCAAGGAAGTTGTCAGGGATGCAGGGTCCTTCTACCCCTCATTTAGGTATTTGCTAGATTTGCCCTCAGATCGGCTATCCCATGGTTGGAAGAGATGTCACATCTAAGGCCCAGTACTGTCCAGAGGCAAAAAGGGAGCTAGGAATATACCTCAGAAGTCTCCACAGACTTCCGTTTCCATGTCATTGGCTGGAGCTGGGTTATATGACCTCTTATAAACTCAACACCAGCAAGAAGAAAGGTCTCATCTTGACTAATCTATACCAACCAGGATTTACCTCTGGAGTTGGGATAGGGTCATTTTTCACTGAGTCCTAGAGGGAGGTGGTGGACCCGAGAACAAAATCAGGGCTCTTCCCTCAAGGAAGAAAGGAGACTAGGATGCAGGGTTAACATAGTCGTCTGCTATAAATAACCAACAAACCTTGCAAAACTACTTGTACTATTCTCTAAAATGAATTCATGATAAGATCCTCTATTTTTATGAGTTTGAAACACTGCTGGACTGCTTGGACAGTAGCTATACTCCTGTTTCTCACCCCATACTATTACATAAGAGATAGTTTCAAAGCCTTGAATGGTTTCAAAGCCTTGAAAATTTTCAAAGCAACCTTGTCTTATTACATACCCAAAGACAACCAGAAGTTGCAGAGAATCTCCCATGAACATTGCAGGAGTTCAGGATCAGAGACTTTCTTACTGTCAGTTGAGTTGGATTTTGCCCCCAGACCAAGTTTCTACATTCTAGGATGCCAGTGGAATGTGTGATGGCCAATGTGGAAGGGAGAATTTGTTCACAAGCCTGTCCTTTTTGCATTTGTAGTGATATTGTTAGTACTTGAAGAGGACAGGAAAATGTTAGCTTTGCTCCTTGTCTATTGAATACAGCTTGCCATAAACTCATTTTATTTTCCTCATAGCTGTATTGGATTTTCATCCCTGTGCCTCAAATATGTGTCTGGTAGGACTCGCTGGAGAGGATTTGATATCAACATGATTCACTTTCTAAACAAGTAGTTGAATGTAAGGAGCAATGAAAAAGGTTAAAAAACTAAATAGCAGGGAATTCTCTTTTGCTGAATATGAGTTGTACTATCGGCACTGACCATGCACTGGTTACAAGAACATATTTATCAAGGAAGTGAGAGGGAAAAAGAGCAAGCAAGAGAGAACACCTCCAGTTGAAATTTACATTATAGAATCTTTTGCAAAAGTTGTTAAGTGGGTTTTAATACTCAAGTAGAGGTTATTAACACCTAATACTTCCCTCCATGGACTTAGGTTCTGTAAATGGAGAAACTCATTTTTTGTTATCTAATATAGTATTTCTTCTTCTATCAACATTTTAGTGTCTTTAAATATCCATTATTCATTAACAGATGCAATTATCCTTTCTCCATTATCCCTCTCAACCTTTCTACAGTATGCGATTTACTCATTTTCCTTCTTGAACTTTTCTCCCCTCCTTGGGATCTGTACTAAGTATCTCCAAACTAAAAAATGCCAATTTTGCATTCTAAATGGGCAGAAATAATGGGTAATTTCTGATTTACATATGTGCATAAGTAATGTGAGTCTACCATTATTATGTCCGTGGTCCTAAGAGACAGACTCTCTTAGCTCAGAGACCTAGGCAGCCAAACTGGAGTTTATGGGGCTCCATTCAGAGAGAAACAACTAGAATAATGATGGACCAAGCCACCAGGGTGAAGACATAGGAAGGATGAAGAAAGTAGATGAACCAGAGGAATTAGAAGGTAATTGGTAGAGTAGAGAACTCTCCCCATGCAACACAAATCACAATTAGAAAAATAGATGGGAGAACTATGGTCATAGTCCAGTTGTCAAAAATAATTACTTTTAAGAGCCAAAGCCAGTCTGGTGTTTGGGAGGCAGAAATTATTTCATCATAGTCCAAGAGTGTTCTTTGTCTTTACAAAACTGCCAGGAAAGTTCTGAAGGAAATTCCTGTGCCTGGGAAGCATAAATGGTAGAGGGAACCAGGCACAGTGTTTGTGCCACATGGCTCATGTGATACTGGCCTCTCTTACTTTACTCTTAGTATCTTTCTTGAGGATTATTCTTTTTCTATCCCCTGATTTGTCTCATCTTCCCTCTTTTATGATGTAATAGCCGGTTTTCCACTGTCTTCTGTCTTTGGTAATTTCATTCACTTTTCTGATTTCAAATCTATATATCTGGTCCCAACCACACCCCTGAGCTCCAGTTCCGTGTTATAAAACCACTAGCTAAATATCTTCACCGAGCTGTACCTAGATGTCACCAGTATCTCAAGGTGAACTCTCCTATTTTGTCAAAGCCAAACTTTCTGATTCCGTGTTGTTGTTGTTGGTATTGTCTTCTTGGTCACTATATCTTGAAACCTCACTAGTCTTGGAATATACCTTTAACCTTACTCTTCATGCAAGATCCTGCTGAATCCTAGACATTCTAACTTGTATACCTCTCTCCTAACCATTTCCTCCTCCATTCCTAAAGCCATTACCTTTGTTCAGACCCTTATTTCTCACATAGTCTATCATTCCAGCTTCTAACTGCTTTCCTTTCTGCTTGGTCCTATATAGCACTGTCATATTAAATTTCCTAAAGTATATTTGTGATCCTTTCCATTACTACTCAGAAATCTTCACTGTTTGTCACTACTGTCAATATTCTAGTCCAGGCCACCATCAGTTCCTCACCTAGATTACTGCCATAGACTTTTTATAGATTATTTATCATCTCCAGTTACTCAGACTCTGGTCAAGTTGGTAACCTGTGACCAGAGTGATTGTTTCTAGAATCAAATGTGAACTCATTATTCGCTGCTTACGGTTCTCTATTTCCTTAACATAGTTTTAAAAGCCTTTCAAGATTTAGCCCCTATTTTTATCTCTGATCTCACCTCTTGCTGTCGGTTGCCAACCCCTCCACTCCTCCAACCCTCTTAGGTTACAGAACAAAGAAGTAACTAATAGCAGATGTTTCCTCTTATCAGACAGGGCAGCTCATGTGGGTAGGCACCAGTTTACTCTTTAGTCATTGGCTTGAAGCCACTGTGTAAACAAAGCCTAATGCTTTGTTTCCATGATGCCAGAAACCATGTTGGTTGAAAATGAAAAATTCAGTCAATCATCTGGAGGTATCCCAAATATCCAGATGTTTGGCATCATGTAGACAAAAGAGCCAGATGATTTGAAAAGAAATTTTCACTTTTCCAGTTAGAATATATTTTGGTCTCTAGTAGTTATCTAAGGGGAAAACATGCCCAAGTGGCTTTCTTGAGAAAATGGGTTCCAGGTGGAACTCAAAACACCAGAGGCTAAGGAAGAGTGAGGACTGGGTTATTGCACTTGTAAGACTCTAAGAACAATAAAATCATCTGAATTGTTATACATTGTTGTTAACAGTAATCTGCCTTGTTATTGGTTGATGCTCCCAGCTTTAACTCTGGTGATGGCTTCCATATCAAGAGCGTCCACAGATACCCTGGCATGCATTAGGCACGAGTCCGCACATACTGCTCTAAAATGACCTGAGTGTCTTTTGTGTACAAATGAATTTAGCTACCCATAAGGATTAGCATTACATTAAGGGTTAATGTGGATGAAGTGAACATTTCTGGATCTGTCCCTCTTAGGCAAGACAACCTGAAGAGTTGAAGGTAGACTGATTCAATGGCAAAATTCATGATACTGGTTTTGAGTCACCTGAAGAAGAAAAATAAACAATGATTTAGTTTACCTATCAAATTAATAGGAAAGCAGGAAGATGTGCTTCAACTACCCTGAGTGCTGTAGGGAAGAGGCTTAAGAATTGTAGCAAGAGCATTTATCTAGCACAAGAAATACCAAGAAGTTAAATGTGAACAACCCCAAGGCAAACCAATGAAAACAGTAAGGAATATGTGTCTGAATCTATTAAAAATGAAGTGTATTTAACATTTAAGTGTTCAGTCTATCACAGAAGCCTTTCCACACACTAAAGATATTTGTTAATGATTTAATATTATCTAGGCAAGTATGCACTGTTCAGAGAGTTCATTGTAACCATTTGTGGCTTGGAGAACCCTTGGTTAAAAAATGGCTACTGTCTTCGCTCCCTGCTCTCCAGGCAAAGTGTGTGCAATTACTCCATGTTTAACTATGAAAAAGTTTCCATTGAAAAATTTATTACCAGTTGGTCAAAGTTCATGGAGAGAATATTTTCATCAAGCAGCAGATTGGTGAGAAAATGTTTGAGGAAGGAGACTGATGAAGCACAGAACGTAAAATATCAGCAAACAAACAGAGGAGCCTATATTATGGCTGGGCAGCAATGATAACAGCAACAACAGTGACAAAAACTTATTGCAAAGTGGAATCTAAGCAGAAAAGTGGCAACTCATTACATTTTTTTCCTACTGTATAAATGCTTTATCCTGTTAGGTTGTGTAGGAAGTCACATCATTGTGTTGTTTAAATGAATGTAATGTTTATTTCCATCACAGTAAAATTAGTTGAGTGAAGATATCTTAAAATTTTTTTTAAACGTTTATTTATTTTTGAGAGAGAGAGAGAGAGAGAGAGAGAGAGAGAGAGAGAGAGAGACAGAGTGAGAGTGGGAGAGGGGCAGAGAGAGAGGGAGACAGAATCTGAAGCCAACTCCAGGCTTTGAGCTGTCAGCACAGAGCCTGATGCGGGGCTTGAACTCATGAGCCGCAAGATCATGACCTGAGCCGAAGTTGGATGCTTAACCGACTGAGCTGCCCAGGCGCCCCAAGCAAAAAGATCTTATGTGTTCCTTGTATTAATTGCATTTGCAGTAAATGCAGAAAAAGTAGACTTCTTTTTTAGTCGTAGATATTTTGGCATTTGCCTGGCTAGTAACAGGGCCTGAATCAAAGGACCTTCTAATGCTCCTTCATCCCTGCAATGCCTGATTATGGTAGAGAACAGGCAGGTCTGTTGGATCTATGTATAGGAAAGAGGCCTCATGGAAACAGAACCCTTGTTTTTAAACCATGACAGCCCTAGGTCTTGAAGAATTTTATAAATTTTAAGAAACAGTATGTGGCTCTGCTTCTATGAGGCAGATGAGGGTATTTTTATTATTTTAGGGGGAAGGCAAAAGTTGATGGCTTCCTGTGGGTATAAGTTATCCTTGGGAATCAGGATGTAACTCAGAGCCCCATTAACTTCCATAGATATATATATATATCCTGTCCACTCATGCACATGCATAGGAGTAATTAAAGTTTTGAGTGGAAAACTCTTTACCACATGGGATGCAAATATGTTGAGACCAACTATATGGAATACACACTCCCAACATTTGGTTGTGATTAGCCCCAACTAGTATACAATAAAAATATATTCAAACAAACTAGGGCGCATGCTGAGCAGAAGTCTGATAGTTCTTTAAAGTTCTGTTCTATTATTAAATTTCTTCTGCTTTCATATTAAACTTCAATTAAATAGCCTCATTGGTTCATTGGAGTAGGTTTCCATTCAAAATCAACATTTGTCAACAGATGCATTTATAAACAGCTGTGGTTTTCTTTGGGTATATCCAGTGTCATTATCCAGACCATCTGGCCATTCTCCTGATGGTGTTTCTTATTTGAGCTTTCTCTCTGACATAATAATTTATTAGCTTTAATCTGCTTGATTTATTTAGAGAGAACTCTTCCTTCTCTCACACCTCAAATGGAACAACAACAAAAAAGTAAACTGACAAATTAAAAAGGTTACAGGAGGTGAATAGACCTTTTTAAAGGTCTCTGCATGGCCTAGTTCTTCTTTTCTTCTCTTTTTGCTAGAAAGCAGCCTGATTAGAGAGAAAGGTCAATTTAAAAACAGCAATGCTACATTAATATTTTTAAACGAAATTGTTTCCAAATATAAATATATTCTGAGATTTATTTGCTTGATTTATTTTTTCTTTAATTTTAGAAACTTTGGCACTTCTCGAATGATTAAGAAACAACAGCTTTATTTTTTCCAGGGCTTATCAGGCTAGCCTTTGCTTTTCTTTCCTCCCTTTCTCCCTTCCTTTTTCCTTCCTTCTTCCTTCCTTCCTCCCTCTCTTCCTCCCTCCCTTCCTTCCTTCCTTCCTTCCTTCCTTCCTTCTTCCTCCTTCCCTTCCTCCTCCTCCTCCTCAACCATCACCACCTCTCCTTCTCCTCCTCCTCCTCCTCCCCCCCCCTCCCACTCCTCCAATTGTTAAATTTAAGTACAATTAAAATACAATGTTACATTAGTTTCAGGTGTACAAAGCAGTGATTGGACAAGTTTATACATTATGGTATGCTCACCACAAATGTAGGTGCCATCTGTCAACATACAAAACTATTACCATATCTTTGACTATTATGCTGTGTCTTTTATTCTTATGACTTATTCATTCCATTACTGGAAGCCTGTATCTCCCTCTCCCCTTCACCCATTTTGCCCATTCCCCCACCCGCTTCCACTCCAGCAACCATCAGTTTGCTCTCTGTATTTATAGGTCTGATTCGGTATTTTGTTTTCCTTACCAACATGTTTCGTCAGACTTGTATTATGATGGAAAAAAGGAGGATAAATGTGTTTGCTTTAAAAGCTCCATCAATGAACAAACAACATAGAAACCTAAAAATATGTACTTTTTTCTTATTAAAATATAAAATTTTAAAATATAGGAAGGTATAAGGAAGAGGTATTTTACATTAATATGAGCCAAATATATAACAAGCATATTTGTAGCCAATGAAAAATGTAGAAAAATTGTAACTCATATCCTTAGTAATTCTCTTATTATGAATATATGTTATCAAATTTTGACATTAAGGTCATATATAGGGTTTTAAGCAAACCTTAGTAATTCTCTTATTATGAATATATGTTATCAAATTTTGATATTAAGGTCATATATAGAGTTTTAAGCAAAGTTATATTGGAAAACAAAATGTTGAATAGGAAATAAAAGCTTGTTATTTCCAGATGAGGACTGTGTCTATCAATGGCCTAGAAAACACAGCAAAATGGCTTAACTATTGTAGAAAAAAATAAGAACAAAAAAAAAAAAGAAAAAAATAAGAACATTTACCATCCATAATGTCAGTGAAAAGGGTTTTTGAATTAGAAAAAAATGGCAAAAGTTTATTTAAAAGGATAAGTTATTTTAAAAATTGATGATATGGAAGAGATAGAGAAAACAACATGTTTAATGATAAACAGCATATCATTGTGTTTATGATATATACATTCAAATAACCAAATTCTTTTTTGTTACTCCTAGATTAGTTAAATATATGTATTCTTAAATTACTTGTTAAGTAAATATTTTAGGAGGCAAAGATAATGTCATAAGAAATAAATACGGGAGTGTTGAACTTACCGGTATCTCTTTCAGAGCTACCGTTAATTTAAATGCTGGAAAATTTGTGCACTTTCTTGTGAATGATATGTTGTATAAGACTTATGACAATCACCAATGGCTGCTAAAATCACAAAAGAGAGACAACCAGACATTATGTATGTCATAATGGAGCTAATGGAGCACAACACCACCTGTGAAGTAGTAGAAGAAAATCACACCTGACACTGATTAAACCACTCCAGGCACTTAACATTTTATAGGATACATAGAGGAAAGAGACACATGTAAAATGACACCCATGAGGATGCAATCAGCAAAACCTAGATGATGGGAAACCATAGGGCAAAATACAGTCTCTTCAACAAAAAGCTGAAAGGAAAAAAAAAAATACAGATTGAAGAAGTTCCTGTAGATTAAAAGTAATTTAGGAAATATCTCAATAAATTGTGATGTATGGGCCATATTTGGATTTAGAAACCAAAAAGAAACTAATAAAATGATAAAGTAATATGGGTATATGAGACTGTTAGGGACTTTTAATTTTATTAAATGCAATAATGGCATTGTGATTATATTTTTTAAAAAGAGTCCATATCTTTTAGAGATGTGTACTGAACTATTTAGAGATAAAATAATACGGTGTCTAGAATATTCTTGAAAATATTTTGAGGTGGGGGCTAAGTGAGTGGGGAAGAGATAAAACAAGATTGGTCAGAAGCTGATTATTGTTAAAGGTAGAAAATGGGTTCGGTATATACGATTCTCTCTGCTTTTACCTATGGAAGACATTCTTCTTCATAATAAAATACTGAATACAAAAGAACAGCTTGTCATTTAAGTGAAATACTGTTACATGCTTTTCCAAAGAGTATTAATTTAAAAATGTTATATAATTATCCAAAGAATATTATGCTGTAATTTTAAACACCTTATAGAGACAGAATTTTCTCCTTTCCTTAGAAAATCAGTGCATGGCTTGCTGGAATCTAACTACTTTGAAATAATGACAAATTCTAAAAATGTAAAAAATGGATTTGTTTTATTGTTATTGATGGAAAAGAATCAAGAGAAAGTTAACAAAAGATAAAAGTGATATGGATCCAGTGGTAATTTAATTATCTTCTATTCAGAAAATAGATGTTAAATGGGAGAAAAACTTTTCACACGCTAGGGATATAACTCCATATATCACAGAATTATTCTCTTCAGGTAAGGCTTTGTCTTGATACAAAAGGAAATCATGAACTAAAGAAATGACCTGCAATCTTTTCATGCCACCAGAATGTTTCCATCTAGACTGTGATATTATGATTTATAATAAATATATATGTGCTCTTGCCCCCATTTCTGTCATAGGAGCTCCTAAAACCCTTGACATTTCCTATGTGATGAGAGAAATTGGGGTGTCTTTGATATGTTAATAAGGTAACTTTTGGGAAGCACCTCAGGATGGGGGCTTCTTGACAGGAGAAACAACCAAATGATTATTAGACTTGGAACTTTCAGTCCCACCCCAGCCTCCCTCAGGGGAAGGGAGGGAGGCTGGAGGTTGAGTTCAGTCACCAGTGGCAGATGATTGAATCAGGCATACCTATGTAATGATGCCTCCAACAAAACCTAAAAGGACCAGGTTCAGAGAGCTGCTGGGTTGGTGAACCTGTGGAGATTTGGGACGAGTTTGGACCTGGAAAGGACATGGAAGTTCCTCACCCTTTTCCCATACCTTGCCCTATGCGTCTCTTTCATCTCCTGAGTCACAGTCTTTTATAATCAACCAGTAATCTGAGTTCTGTAAGCCCCTCTAGCAAATTTAGTGAGCCCAAAGAGGAACCTCTGACCTTGAGTCAGTCAGTCGGAAGCACAAGTAAGAACGTGAGCTTGCAATTGGCATTTGCAGTGGAGAGCAGTCTCATGGGACTGTCTCTAGGCAGATGGTGTCAGAATTGGATTGAATAGTAGGACACCCAGCTGGCATTGGAGAATTTCTTGGTGGTATGGGAAACTTCTCCCCTCCTTGGAGGTGGCATCCAAATCATTACCCCTTAAAATCTTTCCTAACTCCTCTTCCATTCTATTCCATGGCACCACAATTCTCTCAGTACCTCAGCCTTGAAAGGGTGCTGTAATTTTGGATCCTTTCTTTCCTTCCATTGCAATCCTGTAATGAGTCCTGATGAATCAGTCTTGTGTGTCAGTGCATCACTTCTTGCCCTCTCCCAACCTTACTCCTGAGTCCTGCTTTAGTAGCTAAATCTTCACACTGTTGACAGCACAGTCTTCCTAAAATGCTAATTTTAACACATCGTCCTATACTCCAGAACCTCCAACGGTCTGCTATTGTTTGAGGCCAAGTTTTATTTGTTTGTCTGGCCGCCCATATTCTCCTAAATTTGTGCCCAAATAATCCGTAGATATTGCTGCTTTCACCCTACAGTGAAGTTTTGCTCTGCACTCCAGGTCTACTGTTCTGCCACCTTCACTCTGTTCTTGAAGTCTGTCTTATATAATCACTTGTCTTCTAACTGTTGGCCTTGGCCACTAGGCAGCACTGCCAAGGGATTTATGGGTTAAATAAAACCTTAGGAAGTTTAAAAGAAATTTGCCTTTAAGATAAAGTGGAAAAGGGGCACTGGGGTGGCTTAGTCAGTTAAGTGTCCAACTTTGGTTCAGGTCATGATCTCACGGTTTGTGAGTTCGAGCCCTGCGTCGGGCTCTGTGCTGACAGCTCAGAGCCTAGAATGTGCTTCAGATTCTGTGTCTCCCTCTCTCTCTGCCCCTCCCCTGCCTGCACTCTGTCTCTCTCTCTCAAAAATAAGTAAAAACATTTTAAAAAAAGATAGAGTGGACACAATTCCTAGCCAGAATCTCAGTAAATTATATTGAGTCTCAGAGTCAAAAAGGAGCATAAATTAGTGTACCCCAACCCCTTTCCAAAGCCCAAGTGTTCTTTAGAAGAATCTCTAGCTTATGTTTTCTGTTTTCCAAAAAGTTCTTTCCAGCCTTTAGCAGCTTTCACTTTTAGAAAATTCTTTCTTCTATCAAACTTTCTATCTCCTCAGAGTTACATCCATTGATTCTGGTTTACGGCTCTGGACCTTTAAAGATAAAAACCCAATCTCCTTCCTTATGATAGCACTTCAAATATTTTATGATAGTATTACTCTGTCTACTCTTTCCTAAGCTGGAAATTTCCAATGTGAAAAACTGTGTCCAAAAGAACATGTTTTTAAGACCCACAGACACTACTGATTAAGTCTTCTGTTGCTCACTACTGATGAGAACTCTTTTGACAGGTGCCAGTGCTACTGTTAGATGCCTACCTCTTCTGTTATGTGTGAACTCCTTAGAATCATTGGCTCTGTCATATACATCCTTTGTATATGCAAGGAATTGCAGTGCCATTCTCCAGTAATTAGGATGGTTATTTATTTATTTATTTATTTATTTATTTATTTATTTATTATTTTTACAGAGAGAAGAGTGTGTGCAAGCAGGGGAGAGGGGCAGAGAGAGATAGAATCTCAAGCAGGCTCCACGCTCAGCATGGAGCCCAATGTGGGGCTCGATCCCATGACCCTGGGATCACGACATGACCAGAAATCAAGAGTTGGAGGCTCAACTGACTGAGTCACCCAGATGTCCTTTATTTTTAAACAAATAAACATGTTAATGAGTTCCTAAGGGCAGAGCCCTTATGATGAGATTAGTCCCCTTATAAGAAGGACACCAGAGAACTTGCTCTCTCTCTCTCCCCAGGATGTGAGGACTCAGCAAGAAGGTGGCTTCTACAAGCCAGGAAGAGCACTCTCACTAGAAATCAACTATGCTGGCACCTTGACCTTGGGCTTCTAGGTTAGAACTGTGAGGAAATAAATTTGTGTTGTTTAAGCCACCAAAAGTCTGTATATTTTTATGGCAGCCTGAGATGACCAAGAAAGATACAAAGTTGTTTTAAATGACGTTTTCCAGTGACTTAAACCATTTGTACTAATAAGACGCTGAGAATTTTTCTGCAAACAAAACAGACTCAGTTTGACTTTTTAAAGATTAATTGTCCTGGAACTTTGGACATTATGAAGTCATAACCTGATTGTCAGGTTTTATTGTATAACATTGCAGATATAGCCTGTAAGAGCGTAACAAGGTGACTCTAAATGACTCTTGATGCCCTGTACAAACTCATGAGCAGAGAGAAATAGTGGAAAAACACACATTCCTTCTCCTTTACTCCGTAAGAAAATCATTGACATTCAGAGCAGTGCTCGGAATCATAACTAATTAACTTGGACACGCCATTCTTGGAGTATATAATTTGAAATGCCACATATGTTCCCCTGAACTATGGCTGTATCTTAATAGGACATGATAGGAAGCTAAGTTGTGTAAAAGATTCTGAGGGCTTAGTAGGATACTGATTGGCAGAGAACCAAACAAAGCCATCCTCTGAGTCCATCAGATGTTCAGATTTCCAGTAAAGGTCCCACAAACAACTAACTCAAGTGCATTGACAGTCAATTGCCAAAACAACAGCTTCTCTGTTTTCCAAAGCAGTACTGTGTACACTCTATAAACAAACTGTCAAAGACTTTGTACATCTGGATGACACAGTTGCAAAGTTAATTTTTGCCAGAGAAAACTACACCCCTGGTTTCAATTTGGGTGGAATTTTGATCAGAGAAAGAATCCTATTGTGGGCATTTCTAATGTTTCTATGGAGATGTGCAACAATACTGTGAGCTGCCAAGCATAGACGATTTTGATAGATTAAAATGAAGAATTCGAGTGAAGTCTAGGAGAGTGTGAAGGCTTTATCTCATGGAATGTTTAGCTCTGTGGACCAGCAGCTTGGGACATTTCCCACCACATCATAGGTGTGGGATTTCAAGATTCATGTTATAGAAATAACTGTCTTCTTGTTACGTGTCTTCCTAAAATTTAGGTAGTTAGTACCAAGTGGATGATGCTTGAATCCATGAAAACCACGGAGCAGTTTCTCTTGCCTTATGGGACCATGCTGTTTCTCACTCTTTGGAAAGAGCAACCACCATTACTTACCACAGTAGTTAAGGGCCCCTAGCACCTTCACTTAGGGTATTTAAGAGCATTAAACCTGTCTACTTAATCCTTCTCTTATTTCTGGTATTATTGAGGTCCAGTTAAACCCAATGTCTCCAGGTGGTGATATCAGAGAACCAAACATCTCTTCCCATCCTAGTCCCTTTTTAAGAGAAAAATACACATATTCTAATGACAGGACTCCTTGGAGAATATTTGTAAGTGTGGAGAAAGAAGACATAGCTTTCATGATGTTGCGTAAGTGAACCCGTACAAAAGTCAGATTCTTTCTGTCATGCTCTTAATCTTTCCTACTTTTCCCCTGAGTAGCCTATGAGCAACTGCATAATACAGCTGCCTTCTGTTTTGTTGTTACAATGGGCCCTTGACAATTTCCATCTGCAGTTAGGACCACCTCTGAAGCCTGTTCAGTTCAGACTACCACCGGAGGAAGAGTATGAGGAGCCTTCGACACTCAAGTGTCAGGGGTCATTGTGAACACCTATCTTAGCAGCTTTCTTCACTCTTCTGGCAGCGGTGGCCTTGCACTTACATGTGAATAGGCTGAAATGTTTTTATAACTTGGGGTCAAGATGTTGGCTTTTTAAATTTGAGTCAAGCCAATAGAGGAAATTCAAAGTTCTAAATAGATGGATTTAAGAAACCATTCATTTTTACAAGAGTTGAAAATTTGGCCAGAGAATTACCACAATTGCCACAAGTAATGATAGATCCCAGCATTAAATGTACTGATACATAGAACCGGTTCAGTAACATTTTACCTGCAACTGTAGGGGAACACAAAAATCACTGCTTATGTCAATATTTCATAGTCTTCAAGTGTATTCATATTATCCTAATAACAGTTTTACTTGAACACTATAATAACAACGAACACCATAGGATGAAAATGGTGCCAAATTTGTAGTTATAGACTCTGAAAGAAGTTAAATGACTAGTATGAACTCTCACTGCTTGGGAATTAAAATTCAAACTCAGATTTCAGTTTCAAGACCCATGTTCCTTCTTCTATACAGTGTCTACTTCTGGACCTTGGCACCTAATGAAAACATTCAGATGGGTTAACACATGGTATCCATTGCTATCTAAAGATTAAGGATCAGGAATCCTAAGTATTAAGGATTATGAATATTAACTCATAATCAGTAATGACACATTATTATTAACGACACATGAATATTAACACACGATCAATAGTGGCACATCTATGACACACATAGTTTTTCAATGTCGTCATAACTGTTTTTTGACTTCTGGGTGTCTTAACTCTACTGTAAGCAGCAGGCCGAGCTCCATCCCATTGGGAATATGGACGCCTCTAGATTTTACAGAGTCAGAAGGCAAAATCTGGTGTTAATCTCATATCAACCTGTGACTCTTTTCTAATCACTGGGTTTCCGAATAAGCTACACTCCTAAACTCATGTTCTGAATCTCTTTGCTCTTGCCCCAGTTTCTGCTCTACTTCAGGGTCAGGCACTTTTAGTTCCTTCTGTTTGTGGGACTTTTCTTGTCCTGATAGGCCCCGTGTCTTGAAGCCGCACTCATCACCCATGTCCAGGCACTTCTGGTCTTGAGGCAAGACTTCCTTGATGCCTATGTTAGTCTGCCTGCTGGGATCAGGAGGGCTGGCTTGGTGGAGATCTCATGGACTTTGGAGTTTGATCATGATGGGTTTGAATCACTTTATACTTTTAACCATTAGCTTTAATCACTACAACTCCATGAGGTATGCATTCAATTCCCATTTTATAAATTATAAAACCAAGGCAGGTCACTTCACCTCAGTCTCATAGTTTATAAAATATGACTATTACTGTTAATAGTTTACCCCTTTAATGTTGACCAGAGATTGAACTTCCCTCCATCATTGCTTTCCAGGGTTGGTGGATTCTCTACAGATTCTGGAGAATGTGTCAAGACTCCAGGCCCCTTTCTTCACAGTCAGCTCTATTTTAGGACATTCTTGGCTTCCAAATATCCCACAGAGAAATACAAAGTGACAGGGCAAAGTACATATAGCAGTTTAGGTGAGCACTTTCTTGGCCTAAGGCTAACGCAGTAAGCATGTTATATGCTGTGCAATCTAAAACAATTATCTACCATAGTTCAAATTTCCATATTTTATTGTCCCTCTTTGCACCTTCTACAGTCACATTTTTGCTTTACCTTACCTTTTTTTCCTTCATTGTACTTCTCAGTCATTGCTTTCTGACATTATGGTGTAGACCTATTTGTTTATTGTCAGGCTGCCCCCTCATGAACAAAGGCTTCCCCTCACGAAGCAGGTTGCCTCCTTTTCCTTGGCACATAGATGAGTGCTTGGCACACAATAGTCCCTCAATAATATTTGTTAATAAAGAAGGAAGGAAGGAAAGAAAGAAGAAGCATGCTTGGGGTAAGGTTAGAAAGATAAGAATTCTAACAATTTTAATTTAATGTTCTTGATCTTGATGTATTGCCTCTTTTTAGTCGTATATAATTGATTCATGGAATAAAAAATAAGTCTGAACATTTATTGCTGTTAAAGCAGTGACTTAAAGAAGAGACTTGAAGAAGGCTCTCAGTATTTGTTATTGAATTCTATAAACCCAAAAAATACTTCTAATTTAGACAAATTACAGTGAACACTTAAGAGGTCTTGGGAAGAGAGAAGGACCAGGCTGGATCACACATTTCTTGTTCTGACCCACTATAAATTAATACATTGCAAACAATTCAGAGGACATCCTTATGCAACTCTGAGGGTATTTCAAGGAACCTTCCCATCTGGAATCTGTGCTGATTCTTTTCATATTGTGTTTCCCTAAGGATGACTCACAGGAAATTGAGGTTTTGGAAATATGTTGTGTTGTGTTTTTTTTAATGGCATTTCTCTACCTTTGTTGCAGACATTTTAAAGATAAGTGATTTTGAGGTTGTGCTTTTCCCCATTAAGTTGAAGGTAAGACACTCACTTTTTGGATTATTTTCTACAGTGTCTAATCCTAATAATATTTATGCTTATGTCATGATAATGATGGTGATGATGGTCCTGTTGACTGTGGTACAAACATTCCAGTAAATGAGGTTATAAAGAGGGTGGAAAAAAACCCTGGATAATGGATAAAATTGCAGTCAAAAAACAGTTGTTGGATAACCATTTTGTGTATTGAGCTATGCTACATTTTGTGAGGGGCATGAAGACATTTGCCAGCCCCCTGGCCTCAAAGAGTACATAGTCTAGTTGGAAGAGTCAGAGGTAGACCAGATGTCTCCAGCAGGGTTTGGGGTGGGGGTGAGGTGGAGTTGTAGGTGTGAAACAGACACAAAGTACAGTGATCACACATCTACTGGGAAATGATTAATTCTGACTGGAGGATCCTGAGTGCCTTATGGGAAGATGGTATTTGAAACTGGTCTTGAAAGACTGCATAGACTTTCTTTAAAAACACTGTGAAGAGTAAAGAAGAAATTTGTAAAGGTGGAGATGTAGCGGGGGGGTGTCAGGTGCAGCCATCCCAGGGATCTTTTCTTTCTTTTCTCTATCTCACTGCATTTCTCTCCCTCTGTTCCTTCTCTTCCTTTTGAAAAGAGCGACCACTATTATGAAAGTTCCTTCCTTCCTTCCTTCCTTCCTTCCTTCCAACACCTTGCATACTACTAAATGTGTAATGGGCCAGATTTGAAATTCACAAATCTCTTCCTAGTACCTAGGGCAATGCCTGATGAATATAATTCTCAATAAATGTTACTGAAAAAAATGGGTATATTGTGTACAAATGGGGGCTCAGATAGGTGAACAATTCTCATTTGCAGATGAAGGAAAAACTTTTGTGCTGTATCACCTCACAGAAGTCAATTAAAAAAAATTATGAGTATCTACATTAGTCACCCATTGTGTAGCTGCAAGAGAGATACAAGAGTGAAGGAAAATTCACAGAGTAAGGTTTTCTGACTGTCTTTCCTAATAGACTCTGAGAAGTCTAGAACAGGAGCCATATCTTTATCATTCAGTAGGCATTTTATTTAGTACCTATGGTGTGTCAACTGCTGTGTTAAGTACTGTGGTAGAAAAATGAAAGACGGTTCTTGCCAATGCTGTGCTTGTAAATGATGGAGAAGAAAGGTAGATAATATAATTGTATGCTGCTGCTGATTATTAGAGAATGTCTGCTGTCAGACACTCTACTAGGCAGTACAAATACCTTGTTTCTTTGGTATTATCCCTATTTTAGAGATGAGGATTCAAAGCATAGATAGACTAAGCAACTTGCCCAAGCCCACATAGCTGTATTGAGTGGTAGAGTTGAGATGAAAACTTCCAGACTCCAAAACTCGTACTCTTAGCTGTTCATTATATAACTTTAGTAGTTGAGAACAGTCACTTCCTGTGTTGAGTCTTAATGGATTAGGAATTTATAAGGAAGAGAAGGAATAGAGAGGGCATTTGAGGCAACAGAGCAAGAGGTTCATTAAGACTAGCTGTATTGAGACACAGGGATTGAAGATGTGGTTAGTGAAATAGAAATGCACTTACAAGAAGCACTGCATACTTAGGCTGCAGTAGTGAGCCATCCTGGCTGACCATTAGAATCAACTGGAAAGTGTTCAAAAAATATAAAAGACGGGACACCTGTCCAGACTAGTTCAAATGAAGTCTCTCATGGTAGGGGTCGGGCATCTGTTGTTGCTGTTGTTGTTGTTAAATCACTGTGGTGATTCTAGCACAGTGCTGGGGGCAAACCACTGGGCTGAAGTGATAGGAAGCACCAAGGGAGTTTAAGCAGGGCCTAGAGGATTAGAGGATTAGAGGCCTAGAGTAGAGGCAGGAAAATCAGGTAGAAGAGGGCTAATGAGTAATGGTGAAGGCCTGAATAAAACTAAGGGCAAAATGGAAGGAAGTGAGGAAAGATACGTGAGAGGTGATCAGGGAGCAAGTAGAATACGCTGCTTTTGGTATCCACCTGGGGGATTGGTTAAGAGTGGGGAGCGACTCTTCAATATCTACCTTGGGTGACTTTGTGAAAGTTAATGCCACTTATTGAAAGGGCAGGTTTGGGGGAAAGATGATGAGGCCCAAAGCTTGCGAATGAGACTGAGATGGAACAGTTAGAGAAGTTGTAGAAAAGCCAGGGGAAGAAGAGCAAGTTGCCGGGAGTGCCAAATGTCCCTGGAATAAGGAACAACATGATTTTATGGAATTCGTTGAAAACAGAATGTGAGATGGATCTAGGTTTTTCTCCTTTTGTCTACCTTCTAAACAGATTCCTGCCTTGGATTTAGAAAGCGAATGGGGATAAGAGCAGAGCTAGAAGAAGCCTCTCTGCCCGGTAGAAGTCACTGTCCTTGGCTCCCCACGCCTCCCTCTGTACTCTTGCTTTGTGATTCAGGGTTGCCAGTTGCTCCCTATGAGGCTCTACCAATAGGGGGCGCTAGAGGGAGCCAGCAAGGCTGCCGGAGGAGCAAGCAGCACTCTCTACTGTATTCTTCCCCAGGGCAATAACTGTGAATGTCACTTCAGAATTGTTGCCTTACTCTGCGGGAACAGGGTCTTCGTTTCCCCTAGCAGCAGCTGAAACCAGTTTGTCTTTTCCCTACGCTTGCAGAACCAGCTTCCTCATGGCTCCCAGAGACGCCAGCAAGAACTGCCTGGTGTCCTCCCTCCAGAGACCTGGGTCCCAAGCCCACAGGGCCCTTTCTCTGAGCTTAGATACACCAGCACTAACCGAGCAGGATCTCTTCCTCAAATGTCTGCGTCTCAGCTCCACAGAGCCCATATCTAAGTTCTATTTTAATAATTCTAACCTCTTCCCCTTTGTTACCTCAACCCTAGGGGCGGTAGTTATCTTCTGCAATTGATATCTTTGATACATTTCAGGTTCTTTTGTTAGGCTTTCCGTTATGCATTTAAGAGCCTTATAACTAGTTAACAGTTTTTTGTATTAAATTTTCATGGTTCAAATAGGTACTATTGTGTCTGTCTCCTGAATGAATGCTTACTGACAGAGAAATTGGTACCAGGGGTCATTTTGGGAAACAGATCCTCAAAATTATTTGGGGATTAGTTTAGTCATGTTCTTGAGCTTAAATGCATTATTGATCTCCGTTCCAACAGGAATTGGGATTCTAAAACCCATGGCATGTAACCTCATTACAACCAATCAAGTTACTGCCAGTGATTGATTTTGATGAAGTATTTACTGAAGTGAGTGCCTTGGGGACTCAAGTGGCTACCGCATTTGACAATTGCAGGAATAAAGATGCCTATGAATACTGTGGTATGGCATGGATTTTCCTAAGTGTACTGGAGTGCTTACAGAACAGAAGTGATGAGCAAGTCTGTATAATTTTCGTTCAAGTCATGGTCAGAGAACCACGAAGCTTCTATGGTAACCTTCAATGAGTCTTTTTTTTTTTTTTTTGTAGCCACAGGACCAGTATTTCAAAAAAATAAACTCAGAATATTAAGCATGCAGAATTACAGTATGTGTTGAATCCACAGCCTCACCAAGTGTCTCACAAGAAAGTTGGGGCCTTGATTAGGAAAAGAGTAAGGACTCCAACTTGATATGGACACATCAAGTTGCAATCCGGTGAAACTAAGAATCTCAGATCCAAGTCACTCTGAGCTTCCCTTGTCAGTAGAAGCTGATTGCCTCTGTGTGTCTCAAAGACAAGCCTTCCCTTGTTTGAAAACCTTGCACACATTCACTAGGGACTGTTGCCTTCAAGTGGAGCTCGTTTTTACTCAAGATTACCGCCTGCCATTTCTTGTTGCCACTAGACTTTGCCAGTAGAGGGCGCCAGAGGTAGATTATATGATCGGATAAAGAAGTGGGAGAGACTTGGTCTTTCCTGTTTTCCCTGTGGGGTGACTGCTTGTCATCCCTGTGAGAGTCACCCCAGCAAGATTGCATCCCAGAGTGGGAGCTCCTTCCCAGAGCAGTAGCTGAACTCAGTTTGCTGTTTTTTCAAAACTGCAGAATGGGGTTAATTGATCATACTTTCCCTCAGAAACCCCAGCACCTCCTTCTTAGAGGCTTAGGGTTTCAGCTACACAGGCTCCTTCTTTAAGTCTCAAAATTGTAATAATCCCACCATCATCCCTTTTCTGTGTCAGTACTGGGAGTAGTAGTGACTTCTTATGGTTGCTGTCTCTATCGTATTGTAAAATTCTCTTTTTACCTTTTCATGTTCTTAGTTATCAACTTTATTCTTAGTTAAAAATTTGTTATATTCTCTTTGTTCTTGTTTTTCTGTCTTGACTGGACCTCTACTAATATAAAACCCTAGGAAGTCTACATTGAATTTTATTAGGAAGGGCAAGGAACCATTGAAAGGGAAAGAAAGAAAAATAATAATATGAGAAGCAGAGAAAGGGAAAGAACCATATTGGGAGAAATTGGGAGAATTGGAAAAGAGAAAGAATTGAGGGAGGGGGTGGGGTCAATGTCCTACTGTGAAAAAAGGTGTTTGAGGAAGAAGGTGGATGTATATCTTTGGTGCATGGTGTGACACGAAATCCCTCCCTTTGTCTATTCACACAAGGCTGCAGTCAAGGTTTAAATTGGTTTAAAATTCATTTTGGACATTTAGATACGTACTTCTGAATACAACAGTTGGCTGAGACTGAGCACAGATAACACAATTTTATAATGAATGGTTACATTTGGAGCTGCCGTGTGGCTGTTGGACCCCAAGTGTAGACTCTAGAGCATCCCAGACACAATAATGATCCCAGAACTGAGCCAAGAGGGAACTTTCACTTTCACTGTTACTCTTTGGCTCCTGGACTTGGTGGTGCAAGGGAATAAGAATTGACTCAACATGAAAGGGCATGGTCCCCTGAATGCTAGCGGCATATTGCAAAGGCTGAATAATTGCAAGTCAGGGGTTCCATGACCTGGTAATGGTGAACAGAGAATTCAACTTGTCTAGTGTGCGTTCAGTAAATTAAGCATATCTTGAAAGTCTTATGTAAATTTTCTGATTAGTTTTTCACCTAGGTTTAACAGATTACCAGTTTCTTGAGAAATTAATCCTCTCTGGAGGGGAAGAAAAGATTTGTGGCAAACATGTTGCAATTAGGTACTGTCAAGATTTTTCCCTGTTCTGCCACCTGAAAACAGATCTCCTTGATCTGTACAGGTAGCCTAGACCTGTACAGCCTGGAACGTGCTATGGATCAAACTTTGCATTCACTGGTAGAGGAGGCTTGTTAGTAAAATCTGACAAATGTGGGAGAAATACAATACAAGATGTAAATAAAAGATCAACAAGTTACAATGGTCATAACACGAGGTTAGAAAAATACCAGAGCTTGAGTAGTGTTTTGGTGTCCAGCATTTGGAATTATTTGCATCTTCAAAGCCATAAAAAATCTCTATTTCAGTGGTGGCTGGCCTGACCATCTTTGAAGCCTATGACTGACTGGAGAGTCCGTAATTACAAGTCAAATAAGACAGAAATGGTCTACAAGTTTCTTTTTTTGCTGGCATAAAGGAATTTGGGAGAGAGATCTGTAACAGGAAGCTGGTTACTGCGGCTAGCAATGTGTAACATGCCACATCTATACCCGGCAAGATGAGAGATATTCTCATTGGAGGCACCAACAGAATTGCCATGGAATGAAGGAGGAGTATTTCTCCAGTGAAAGTTGGGGTGCTGACATTGGAGAAAGGGTGGAAAATGTTCAGGACAGAGAAAAGTAATGGGTAGCTACTGCAAAATGGCATTAAAATAATTATGGAAGGATCCCTGTCATCTTGCAGCTGACTTTTTCACGCAGGCAACAAAGATAAGTCTTATAAGGTTCATAAACTTTTAAAATTTATTTATTAATTATATTAAAGAAGGGTAATTTCCAGAATATTTCTTAATTCAGCTAGTACTATTTATTAAGAAAATACACTTATTGGGGGCGCCTGGGCAGCTCAGTCGGTTAAGCATCTGACTTCGGCTCAGGTCATGGCCTCTCGATTTGTGAGTTCGAGCCCCTTGTCAGGCTCTGTGTTGACAGCTTGGAGCCTGGAGCCTGCTTTGGATTCTGTGCCTCCTTCTCTCTCTGCCCCTCCCCTGCTTATGCTCTCTTTCTCTCTCTCAAAAATAAATAAACATTAAAAAAATTAAAAAAAAAGAACATACTTGTTGTACTGTATTCTCAGTTGTTCTGACATTTTCTGAATAAATAGTATATTCCTGAAGTAACTTTAGATGAAACAGAATCTAGCCTATAGTTAACTGTAAATAATTATTTAGAGTTTCAAGTGTTACCCCTGGAATAAACTAGAAGGAATATAATTATTAGGATTTTATTTATACTTTGAATTAAAGTAATACTCTCAATGCAATCTGTATCAAAATACCAACAGCATTTTTCACAGAAAAAGAACAGATAATACTAAAATTTGTATGAGACCACAAAAGAACCCAAGTAGCCCAAGCAATCTTGAGAAAGAAGAATAAAGCTGGAGGTATCAGTTTCAGGGTTGAAGATATGCTACAAAGCTGTAGTAATCAAAGCAGTATGGCACTGGCACAAAAACAGACACAGATCAATGGAGCAGAATAGAGAGATCAGAAATAAACCCACGCTATATGGCAAGTCGATGACAGAGGAGGCACAAATACACAATGGAAGAGAAGAGAGCCTCTTCAATAAGTGGTGCTGGGAAAACTGGACAACTACAAGCAAAATAACAAAACGAGACTAGTTTCTTACACCATGCACAAAAGTAAACTCAAAACGGATCAAAGATCTAAATGTGAGACCTGAAACCATAAAAATCCTAGAAGCGAGTACAGGCAGTAATTTCTTTGAAATTGGCCATAATGATATCTTTCTAGGTATGTCTCCTAAGGCAAGGGAAACAAAAGCAAAAGTGACCTATTGAGACTATATCAAAATGAAAAGCTTTTGCACAGCAAAGGAAGCCATCAACTAAACAAGGCAACCTACTGAATGAGAGAAGACACTTGCAAATGATATATCCAATAAGGGGTTAATATCCAAAATAATATAAAGAACTTCTACAACTTCAACATCAAAAAGCCCAAACAATCCAATTTAAAGATGGACAGCGGACCTAAATAGACATATTTCCAAAGAAGACATACTGATTGCCAACAGACACAGGAAAACATGGTTAGTGTCACTCATCATCAGGGAAATGCAAATCAAAACCACAATAAGATTATCTCCTCACACTTGTCTGAATGGCTAAAATAAAAAAGACAAGCCATAGTAAACGTTGGCGAGGATGTGGAGTAAAAGGAACCCTCACGCACTGTTGGCGGGAATGTAAACTGGTACAGCCACTGTGGAACACAGTATGGAGTTTCTTCAAAAAATTAAAAACAGAAATACCATATGAGTCAATAATTCCACTACTGAGTATTTACCCAAAGAAAATGCAAACACTATTTCAGAAAGATATACGCACTCCTATGTTTATTGCAGGATTATTTACAATAGCTAAGATATGGAAGCAGCCTAGGTATCCATTGATAGACAAATTGATGAGGAAGATTGTGTGTGTGTGCACATGTGTGTGTGCATGCATGTGTATGAATATTATACAGCCATAAACAAGGATGAAACCTTGCCATTTCAGACAACATGGGTGGACCCAGAGGGTATTATGCTAAGTGAAATAAGTCAGGCAAAGACAGATATTATATGATTTCACTCATGTGGAATCTAAAAGACAAAACAAATAAATGAGCAAAAAGCAGAATCAGACCTATAAATACAGAGAAAACTATGATTGTTGCCAGAGAGGAGGGGGCTTGGGGGATAGGGTAAAATGGATGAAGGGGAGTGGGAGATACAGGCTTCCAGTTATGGAATGAGTAAATCATGGGAATAAAGGGCACAGTCTAGGGAATATAGTCAATGGTATTGTAATAGCATTGTATGGTGACAAGTGGTAGCTATGCTTGTGGTGAGCACAGCATAATGTGTACGGAAGTTGAATCACTATATCATACACCTGAAACTAATGTAGTGATGTATGTCAACTGTACTAAAATTAAAAAAAAATAAGTAGGAAAAAAAGTACTATTTAAGAAAAGTCATATGGCAGGGTGCCTGGGTGGATCAGTCAAGCATCTGACTCTTGATTTCGGCTTGGGTCATGATCTCACGATTTGTGAGTTCACGCTCCATGTCAGGCTATGTGCTGACAGTGCAGAGCTTGTTTAGAATTCTGTCTTTCCCTGTCTCTCTTCCCCTCTCCTGATCATGCTCACTCTATCTCTCAAAAAAAATAAAAAAATAAAAAATAAAAAAATTCACATACCTCCAGACCTTACAAGAAAAACTCCTAAACAGAGTTGTTCCAAATCCCTTAAAACCAAGCGATTTCTGTGATGACGCACTCCAACCAGATTGCATGACACCTGGCAAGGCAGAAAATACCCGGTAGCTAGTGCAAATCCTTAAGGATCTGGACACCTTTGGAACGAGTAAATGTGAAACAAATTAGAGAGGAAACCAAGGGGACAGTAGCTCACTCACTTTCCAAACCTCAAGCTAAACATAATTTGGAAAAGAGAGTTTGTCTGGAAATCTGGGCTGTGAACATGCTAACCAAAGCCTGCTGAGGTCCTCCAAAATGCTGAAAATGAGTGGTTATTTATAAATACAGTAAACAGAAGGATGCGATGTTAATGTCAGAGTTTAATAGTTCACTTTTGAGTCTCTTTTGAGTGTAACTTGGAATCATCTTAGATTAAGTTACAATCATACATTCAAACAGTTGATACATATATAATCAATTTACTATCTCTTTGAAGTGATATATTATGAAAACAACGGCCAAAATAACACTGAATTTCTTACATTGTCTACTGAGCCGAAACTTGGGTCTGCACACCATGAGGAGAGCCTCTTCTGGTTCCTCAGAAACTACTTCTCTATGAAGGGTTTTCAGGATGATTGCCTGTTCACAGTATATTCTTTCTGAACTGAAAGGCTTACGTGTAATGTGCCAAAACGATGAGAACTGGAACTCCTGTCTTCTGCATGCATTCCTGTATCCCAAACACACTGCCTATAACTTTTCTTAAAACTAGCACTGCCCTGCCGCCAACAGTGGTCACTAAGTACATTTGCAGAGAACAAAATGATGGTGACCTCCCATTATCCTCATAGAAGTTGACATGCGTTCCCCCAAGGAATCCCATGCAGTTGCCAAGGGTGGCCCCCAGCAACGCCAGCACGGAGCACTCGGGAGTGTCTCCAGCTGTCTCCCGAAGAGTCCTCGTTTAGGTTGGTTCACGGAATGTGCTCCGCCTCTGGGTTAGTCAGAGTGTTTGGTTATACAGAAATAGACTGGCTCCAGGGAGATCAGAAGGGTGGGTTTGAAGTCACACATATCAATGTAATAGGAGAAACTGAGGACCACTTATGGTGGGATCAATTACAGAAAACTGGAAATCTTGGCATCTTCACAGAATCCAGGAAGGACCAGGGTTAAAAAACCCATCTCAATGAATGCTTCCCCTTCCAACTCTTCTTCCAGATCATAATACTTAAAAAGTCTAAATTTTAGATAAATCTATAAAATGTATATACACAATGAGCACTAAAAACTGAGAAATGCAGTTCTTATTAGCCTAGAGTAGTTAGTCTGTATAAAGTTTATTCTTATCTCATCCCATGCTGGAACTCTGTATTTTGTTTGGAAAGCAGGCAGTAGGGAAAGGAACACACATTTTATAGTTCCAGGACCCTTGGGATAGAATGTCAGTTTTCTCACTTATTATGTGTATTTTCTTAAGTAAATTATTTGGTATAACTAAGAGACAGTTTCCTTACAAGTGAAAAGGAGAATAAAACCCACTCTCTTGGATTCTTGGGATGATTAATGCCAATATTTATAAAGCCCCTGATGATTTTTTTAAGACTTCATTTTTAAGTAATTTCTACACCCAGCATGAGGCTTGCTCACAACCCTGACATCAAGAGTCCACCAACTGAGCCAGCCAGGCATCCCCACTGAGGACGTCTTATACATAATAAGGGCCCAGTGAAACTTACTGCCTTTCTCTGGGTACAACAGGAAACAAACATAGCCCAGTGCCCCTAGGCAGCTAATTTACAAAGTTTGACAACTCGTCAAAGGGGTAAGATTTTACATGTCTGCAATTTAGTGTGAAAACTCTTTTTGTGTGAATTTGAGTCTTGGTTATAATCTTTTAAAAAAAATTAATTTATTTTGAGAGAGAGAGAGAGAACATGAACAGAGGAGGACCAGAGAGAGAGAATCCCAAGCAGGCTCCACGCTGCCTGCGTGGAGCCCAACGTGGAGCTCAAACTCATGAACCATGAGATCGTGAGCTGAGCCGAAATCAAGAGTCAGACCCTTAACCGACTGAGCTGCCCGGGTGCCCTTATAATCTTATTTTTTAATTTTATGTATAATTTTATGTATATTTTACTGTGAGCTTTCTCAATATTTTCGGAGTGTAATTTAAATTTGAAATATAAGACACAAAGACAGTGGCAAAATACATTTTCTACAAAGTTGTGAACCCACCTCAGTATAATTGCGGACACTGGGCTCTGCTGCAAGGTTTCAAAATTTAAGCAACTTTCACATAATAATTGCTGTTAAATAAAGCAAACGCCTCACTGTAGAGATTAAATAACATGAAGCTGTACTATGTATACTGTGGAAAAAAAATTACATTTTAATAATAAGAGTTAACTAGTCATTGCATCTTCATTCAGTAGTTGCCAAAATCTCTCCTCTGTTTTGTTCCTGCTCGTATTTATGCTCTGACAGCCAGTTGATTACTTGGGTCTGGGAGGGACAGTAGCCTTTCTTGACTCTAAATTTTCAGTCTGCTTCTGAGATGTTGCATTTAGAATTGCCTTGGAGACAGATAAATAACTACTGTATGGGAAATTGGAGGAACAAATATTCCACTTGGCAGCGTGCCAACATGCTTTCTAAGATCTTCTGTCACAGAGTGACAACTAAGACGTCCCAAACACGTTTACAGTCTCCACTGTACGAAATGCCACTTAAAATAAAACAAATGTCATGACACATTGTGTCCCAGATATTAATGACCAGAGTGGCCTCGATTTCTCTCTCAAAGCCTTGTATAGAAAGATCTTGCTGGCCTAACATGAGGTTGAAAATGAAAATAATTGAGTTCTTCTCTTTTGGCTGTCATTCCTTCCCTGCTGCTGTTCATCTCTGGATGGCTGAATTGGGCTGCCCTTGGTCCTTTTACATTTCCATTGCTACTTCTCGTCAGGATAGATAGATTTTAATGACTCCGGAGTTTTCAAAAGAAGGCACAGCAGTATCAGAATTGTTTTCTTACAGGGATTATTCAGATGCAGCCCTGTATTTTCAAGATAAGAAAAGTGAGGTTCATCTGGCTTGTCCTCACACAGCAGGATTAGGGCTAGATCCCAGACTAGAACACCATTTCCATTCCACCACGAATAATTCTTAAGTTCAATCTAAGTGCCCGTGTTTTGATGCCAATATTCAGTGGAAAAATGTTCAGCCAAGATTATCATTAGACAGATTTCCTAGATTAAAGAAATAGTAATTTCCCAAAGGGCACCTAATTTAATGCAATTTAATGAACACGTGGAAAGACCAGTATTTCAGTCCTAACATATATATCCTGATTCAGGAAATGATTACCTTGATTACCTTTACACTAGATCCATGTAACAGATTATCTTTAGCCAATTAAAAGATCTGGGGGTTGGTTTATTGTGTGCAAAGAGCCCAAACATGGTATCACTTCCACTCTGTGTCCTGAAATTGTGATGATGTGCTATTACATTTGAATCCCTGAAGCGGTCAAAATACTTTCTAGGTAAGAAGTCTTTTCCATCCCTTTGGTGTTCAGAAATAACTTACCAATTAAAAGCTGAGTAAGGTGTTAGCTTGCTGAGCCACTTAAGAACACGCCTTTACTTGCATGAAGTAAAGAGTTTGGGTCTCACTGTAGCAAAGAAAAAACTGCTTATAATTTAGATGTTAACTTCAGTAGCCTTTTAATTTGAGGAAAGAGCTCAGTCATATTTTTTCAGGAATTCAAGGATCTACCTATTCTGGCCTCTAATATATTTGGAGTCTAGAAGACAATTCTGTCTCTTCCCCATGGACCATTGCCAGAGTGTTCTATTGGGGGAGGTTGGGTTGAAGATGACAGTGAATTTGTAGGAGGGGGGAGATCACACTTAGCTGCTCCCCAAACACACATCCTACACCTACTACTATGTATGGCTGCTCTGATAGCACCCATGCTGATGAAAGGTGAGGAGACAGATGGGAAAAAAGGAAAGGATAGTCTTCTAGTTAAAGGCTGAGGTTGAAAATTGGGCTCCTTCTTGACCTAGGGCAGGATGAAGGAAGTGGCAGTCAAGCTTCACTATGGTCTGTATTGAGTGGCCCTTGTATGTCTAGAAGAGCTATTCCTCCAACATCAATGTCTACAGTCTGCTAAAAGAATAGGAATCCTGGCTTAGGAAGGAGCTGATATTTCCCCATGGATGGTTCTCCCAAGACATTTTTGCAGAAAAAGAATTGCTGGCACCCACTGAGACTGTAACTTACTATGGGAGCCCTGTGACTCTAGGCAGTAGGACTTTCTGGGAGTCAGCTTAGCATAGTGGGGAAAATATCTGCTGTGGGTTTTGACGGATTAGCTTTGGTATGTGGTTCTCCTAGTGCATTTGGGGCCTTAAAGAGTCATTACAATCATAATAGGACCCATTAGAATGATCAGAACATAATCCTGGGTGAGGAGGGACAAGACTCCTCAGATACTCAGGCTCTGGCTTACCAAGGAACATGAGCTGTGGAATCTGATGTTCGTTTGTAAGCTGGACTGTTTGAGAAGATAATCAACCCAACAGACATTTGAGGACAACCTGCCTTAGTGCAGACCCCTTCCAAAGCCTCTCAAGTATAACAAAAATTAGAAACTTGTGTCACAACCTTCCCCTCCACATCATTTTTAGAGTTTGCTAGATCAGCTTCTCCCTTCCTCTACTTCCTTCACCTGCCTGCCTCACTTTCCACTCACCGTGCCCCAAATACCCTCCATATTAAAAAAGCTTAAGCCATTGTGCATTATAAAGTAAAACAAAAACAAAATACCTGTCTTCAGAGAACTATGATTCAACACCCTAAGAAAAATTATATAAGAGTTCCCAAGTAGAGAAAAATATGTTCTCTGTGAGAAGATTAGCAAATTTTCCTATCTCAGGCCATTGCAGGACATATCAAAATGTCATCAGTAGAGCAATATTGTCTAAGGTCTTTTTCTTTCATCTTTGTACACCTCAGATATAAACATCTCTTCCCAGTGATCAATGGCTGACACATAGAAACCCCAATCAATCTTGACTCTGTTCTTTAGACAAGGTTTGAAGGGCATGAGTAAGTATACTCAGCTCCTAAGGGGATTCCAGAGAAGACTGATAAGGCACATCTCATTTCGCTTTAAGATGGAGTCACTAATAACATTTAGTGACTATGTTTGTTTTTAGCTTGCCAACTTCTCAGTTCAACAGCCTCGGATCAGCCTTAGGTTTCTCCCTAAAATTTCAGAAAGCTTTAGAACTCTAGAACTCAATGAGCAAAGGTGAGTGTTGTTCCAGTTAATCAGATGTGCTGTTAGAGATTTACCTCTAACTCTTATCTCAACATTTATTAGAGAGTGTGACCTAGGCCAGACTTTTATAGTTGCTCTAATGTCATTTATTAAATGTAATCACATAATTGCAGTATGCTGTACATCCCTAATGAACATACAGATTTTGAAAAGGAGAAGAGTTAAAGCACTGAGAAGCTCTGAGAGGTTAAATGAGTTCAGGCCAAAGACAAAAACCAATACAATTTAAAAAATGTG
Organism: Prionailurus bengalensis; assembly: GCF_016509475.1. NCBI lineage: Eukaryota > Metazoa > Chordata > Mammalia > Carnivora > Felidae > Prionailurus > Prionailurus bengalensis. Next base: position 28,262,019 of record NC_057360.1, read on the forward strand.
TTTTAGCTTCTGAATAAGGCCCCTGGCCGTTTTATTATGACACTCTAGGAGGAAACAAATATTGAAGTCTGGGTTAGCCCAAAGCAAAATCAAAAAGGGACTAAAGAACCCTCAACATTCTCCTTCCATGATCAAATCATCTCCCCTGTTGTTTTTCTCCATAAGACAAGATTCCTGCTGCCCCAGGGCCATCCCCCAGTGTGGTCTCCCACCTTGGCCAGCCCCCATTCTCAGGACCTGAATTACTTTCCAGGCTTCGACAGAATTTCCACTGGCTCTCCCTTTCCCTGGGGATCTTACTGGACTCTTTAGTGAACTTAAAAAAAAATTTTTTTTAATGTTTATTTTTGAGAGAGAGAGACACACACAGAGTATGAGTGGGGGAGGGGCAGAGAGAGAGAGGGAGACACAGAGTCTGAAGTAGGCTTCAGACTCTGAGCTGTCAGCACAGAGCCCGACATGGGGCTCAAACCCATGAATTGAACCACAAGATCATGACCTGAGCCAAAGTTGGACGCTTAAACGACTGAGCCACCCCAGCACCCCATGGACTGTTGAATGAACTTTTAAAATGTCAGTGGGTTACTATATACATTTCTTTCTGCTCCATCCAAAAATTTTTACAAAGTGTATAATTTTTCTTATGTATGTATATATATAAATGTATATATCTATATGTATATTAGAAGTACAATATATGTTCTTACATGGCTTGTTTTTTCACATATGCTCATTACTATAATCTCTGGGTATATGAAATATGATTGCTAAATAATGATTTTTTATATGTGACATTAGAGTCTATACACTTCTATACATTTCCTCTATATTGGCAATGTTTTAACATTTAATATAATGTTCACATCATATTGGACTGACGTTTTCTGCTCTAATCTCTTGAGAAGTCACTGTGTTTCTAGTTTTTTGAAAATAGAAATGTAGCAAAGATGCAATTTTAAGCCTCACCTGAAATTTAGATAGATCTAGGTAGACAGATCTAGTCCAGGAGGGGGGCCTAGAAGGGAGGGTCAGTATGATAATTTTAGCAGAGCAGTAGAATGTCAGGATCCAAAAGGAATATTGCTTTTCAGATCAGCATGGTGGCTGCTACTCACAATCCATACACGGACCAACCATGGATTCATTTCTATGTGTAGGAAGCAAAGGGCTTGTAAGTAAAACCTAACATCTAACATCATTTTTTTAAAAAATTCAATTTCTCAGTTATCGAGATCACGAAGCAAAATTGCTTTGGATATATTCCTTTTTGCCACCAGTAACGTCACGGCTTAAGCAATGGAAGAATCACAGATATGGCAGATGGAGTATTTCATAAGAGCAGTAGTGGTAACACCAAAGAGAGAGACGCTCCCTGGTGAGAAGCACAAAGCAAGAGTGATGCCCACTGGGAGACTGGCTTGTGGGTGCATGGAGAGACCTCTGGGATTCCTGGAAAGACCTGGGGAAAGAGCATTTGTCAGAAGGTAAGAAAAAGATGCCCCAAGAATTTTAAGTTCTTAATAATGATTTGACGCCAGTAGTTCCTGTGATCTAATGATGATGGGGGGATCTGGTTACATAACCAGTACTTCTAAAACATCTTTGTATTTACCTCCTCGCACCTGAGTGGCTCAATCAGTTGAACATCGAACTTCGGCTCAGGTCATGATCTCACGGTTCATGAGTTCAAGCCTTGTGTTGGGCTTTCTGCTATCAGTACAGAGCTTGCTTCAGATCCTCTGTCTTCCTCTCTCTCTGCCCCTTCCCCACTGGTTGTCTCTCTCTCTCTCTCTCTCTCTCTCAAAAATAAGTAAATAAATAAACTTAAAAACTTATTTCCTTGGGGGATGTCCACTCTCACCACTGTTATTCAACATAGTATTGGAAGTCTTAGCCTCTGCAATCAGGCAACACAAAGGAATAAAAGGCATCCAAATCTGCCAGGAGGAGGTCAAACTTTCACTCTTCACAGATGACATGATACTCTATATGGAAAACCTAAAAGATTCCACCAAAAAACTGCTAGAACTGATTCATGAATTCAGCAAAGTTGCAGGATATAAAATCAATGCACAGAAATCAGTTGCCTTCCTATACACCAACAATGAAGCGACAGAAAGAAATCAAGGAATCGATCCCATTTACAGTTGCACCAAAACCCACAAAATACCTAGGAATAAATCTAACCAAAGAGGTGAAAAATCTATACGCTGAAAACTATAGAAAGCTTATCAAAGAAATTGAAGAAGACACAAAGAAATGGAAAAAGATTCCATGCTCCTGGATAAGAAGAACAAATACTGTTAAAATGTCATACTACCCAAAGCAATCTGAATATTCAACGTGATCCATATCAAAGTAACACTAGCATTCTTCACAGAGCTAGAACAAATAATCCTAAAATTTGTATGGAACCAGAAAAGACCCCGAATAGCCAAAGCAATCTTGACAAAGGAAACCAAAGCAGGAGGCATCACAATCCCAGACTTCAAGCTATACTACAAAGCTGTAATCATCAAGACAGTATGGTACTGGCACAAGAACAGACAGATCAATGGAATAGCATAGAGAACCCAGAAATGGACCCACAAACGTATGGGCAACTAATCTTTGACAAAGCAGGAAAGAATATCCAATGGATTCAAGACAGTCTCTTCAGCAAGTCATGCTGGGAAAACTGGACAGCAACATGCAGAAGAATGAGCCTGGACCACTTTCTTACACCATACACAAAAATAAACTCAAAGTGGATGAAAGACTTCAATGTGAGACAGGAAGCCATCAAAATCCTCGAGGAGAAAGCAGACAAAAACCTCTTTGATCTTCCCTGCAGCAATTTCTTACTCAACACATCTCTGGAGGCAAGGCAAACAAAAGCAAAAATGAACTACTGGGACTTCATCAAAATAAAAAACTTCTGCACAGTGAAGGAAACAATCAGCAAGACTAAAAGGCAACTGATGGAATGAGAGAAGATATTTGCAAGTGACACACCAGATAAAGGGTTAGTAACCAAAATCTACAAAGAACTTATCAAACTCAACACCCAAAAAACAAATAATCCAGTGAAGAAATGGGCAAAAGACATGAATAGACACTTCCCCAAAGAAGACATCCAGATGGCCAACTGACACATGACAAAATGCTCCACATCACTCATCCTCAGGGAAATACAAATCAAAACCACAATGAGATACCAGCTTATACCTGTCAGAATGGCTAATATTAACAACTCAGGCAACAACAGATGTTGGCGAGGATGTGGAGAAAGATGATCTCTTTTGCATTGTTGGTGGGAATGCAAGCTGGTGCAGCCACTCTGGAAAACAGTATGGAGGTTCCTCAAAAAACTAAAAATAGAACTACCCTACAACCCAGCAATTGCACTACTAGGCATTTATCCAAGGGATACAGGTGTGCTCTTTCAAAGGGACACATGCACCCCCATGTTTATAGCAGCACTATCGACAATAGCCAAAGTATGGAAAGAGCCCAAATGTCCATAGATGGATGAATGGATAAAGAAAATATGGTATATATATATATATACAATGGAGTATTACTCGGCAACCAAAAAAATGAAATCTTGCCATTTGCAACTACGTGGATGGAACTGGAAGGTATTATGCTAAGTGGTTAGTCAGAAAAAGACAAAAATCATATGACTTCACTCATATGAGGACTTTAAGAGACAAAACAGATGAACATAAGGGAAGGGAAACAAAAATAACATAAAAACAGGGAGGGGGACAAAACATAAGAGACTCATAAAAATGGAGAACAAACTGAGGGTTGCTGGAGGGGTTGTGGGAGGGTGGATGGGCTAAATGGGTAAGGGGCATTAAGGAATCTACTGAAATCATTGCTTCACTATATGCTAACTAATTTGGATGTAAATTTTAAAAAATAAAAAATTAAGTTAAAAAAAACATTTCTTCGGGGTAATATCCCAGAAGTTAGAAGAATTTAAAAACACTGGGGTAATATTTATGTTTCTTTTGAAAATATATTCTATTTCTAATTGGGTTTCAAGAGACAGTTCCTTTAGGTCTGAGACCAGTGGGAAGTATATTTGGAGGCAAATGAGACTCCTGAAACCACTAATATTCCAGGCTATATCAATCTTCATATTCTGCATTCTCAGAGGGCTGGCACTAATTAAAGTCTCCCCTATTAATTTTAATTGATGAAAGAAAGAAATATGGCTTCTGAATAGATGTAATTGGATATGCTGTGGTTACCAACTTTTTTGAGATGATTACATCTAATCTAATTTCAGAGTCAGACATATATATAGATTTGTTTAAAAGGTAAAGGATGATTCCTGGGTATATTTCATTTATGGTCAGCATCAGCGCCAGGGCTGTTCCAGAATCTTCCCTGCCTCTGGGTCAGTCCTGTCATGTTCAGTTTTTTTCTTATCTAATAACCCAGTCCCTTGGGGTCTGAATGCTAAACAATTCTTTTTTGCAACTGGGCAACAAGACTGAGTAGAATATGCTTGCCTACTGAAATGATTCTTGGTAGCAGAAGCAAAGCTAAAAAAGAGTCACACAGAGATTTTCACCCAGATGTCCTTTAAAAAGTAAGGACAAGATAAAAAGTAGTGAAAAGATGCATATTTTCTTTTATAGTTAATATTCTTTAAAAATAGGACATTTTTGCTTTTATTTCTACAGTGAGGTGCAGGTATGATTTCCTGCCTTTGCTACAGTGATTCTGTTTCACCGGAAGTGTAGTTACTATTCCATGAAAATTTGTAAGTAGGATGAAAGTCACTTGTGAAGAGCCAGTGTAACATATACTTCTAATAATGAGTTTTCCGGAGCACCTGGGTGGCTCAGTCGGTTAAGCGGCCGACTTCGGCTCAGGTCATGATCTCGCGGTCCGTGAGTTCGAGCCCCGCGTCGGGCTCTGTGCTGACAGCTCAGAGCCTGGAGCCTGTTTCAGATTCTGTGTCTCCCTCTCTCTGACCCTCCCCTGTTCATGCTCTGTCTCTCCCTGTCTCAAAAATAAATAAAACGTTAAAAAAATAATGAGTTTTCCTTTTCTTTTTCGAGATGTACATTTTTAAAGAATGCAGAATGGGTGATGTATGATCTGTCCCTAAATTACTTCATTAGCTCACATCATCAAAAAGCTTAAACTTCTCTTGGAAACCCAAAATGTTTTTCTTAAATATGCAGTCAAGTTCGGTTGGTTTAACTGATGGTATCAGTGTCTAACAGGTCTGTGCATAAATGTACCTTCGACTTCCGTCTGGAAGGTTCCTATACTCGTAAATTCTCAATGGCTGTCCAAGGGAATGCTTCCAGAGGCCATAATCATCCATTATTTTATCCTTCCTGCAATTGTTACCATTTTATATTGAAGTTAGGGAGATCCTTTTGTCTAGAATAAAAGTGCCTCCAACCACAACAGACTGTACATAGAATCTACGTGTTATGTGAGCAATGAGTGGCATTTTCTTTGTGTAACTTTTTTCAGGAATATTAGTTAACTGACTTACCTCTAAAAATGTGAAAGATATATTTGCAAACTTAGAAGAGAAGAAAACAGGGACACCTGGGTGGCTCAGTCAGTTAAGCTTCTGACTCTTGGTTTCGGCTCAGGTCATGATCTCATGATTTCATGGGTTCGAGCCCCACACTGGGCTCAGTGCTGACAGGGCAGAGCCTGCTTGGGCTTCTCTGTCTCCCTCTCTCTCTGCCCCTCCCCCACTTGCACCATGTCTGTGTCTCAAAGATAAATAAACTTAAAAGAAGAAACCAAAGATGAACTTTGTGGAATTACACATTTATATACACATAATCTATGTATAATTTTTTCCTTGTCCTCATTTCCTTGAGTGAAAACCAAGAGTGTAACACAGTATTTCCCTAATTATCTTCCATTCTTCAGGATTATTAGCCATAGTAATAAGTATTACGGTAAGAGAAACTAATGTGGTTAAAAAAAAAGAAAATGATGGGTTAAACCATATGTGGTGGCTCAAAGTACAGTATGTCCACACATTGTTTGATGCTCACTTCAAAGTGCTGAGCCTAGTTCCCCTCCCTTTGTTAGCTTGGCTTAGTGATTCACGTCCAGCAAATAGAATAAAAGTGGAAGTGACTGTGTGTGACTTCACAAGATAGATTATCAGAAGCACTGTGGCTTCCTGCTTGCTTTCTCTTTCTCGGATCGCTCATTCTGCGGGAAGCCAGCTGCCATGTCATGGGGACATTCACAAGTGCTGTGAATAGATGTATGTGGTAAGAAACCGAGGCCTCCTGCCAGCAGCCATTTGAGTGAGCCGTCTTTGAGATTCATCTCCTTGCCCCAGTCAAGCCTGCATATGATTGCAGCTCTAGCCAACAGCTTGACTATAACCTCATGAAAGACCCTGAGCCAGACCACCCAGCTAATCATTCCCAGATTCCTGATCTTTAGAAACTCTGCGAGATAACAAATGTCTGTTTTAAGTTGCCAAATTTGGGGGTAATTAATTAATGAAGACTCTTCTTTTTTAAGTTTATTTAGTTATTTTGAGTGTGGGCGAATGCAAGAGGGTGCATGCACACGCAGACGCCTGCATGGAGGAGGGGCAGAGACAGAGGGGGAGCGAGAGAATCCTAAGCGGGCTTTGTGCTGTCAGTGCAGAGCCTGTTGTGGGTCTTGATCTTATGAACCATGAGATCATGACCTGAGCTGAAATCGACAGTCAGATGCTTAACCAACTAAGCCACCCAGGTGCCCCTAATGAATACAGGTTCTTTACTGTAAGACTTCTGAAAGCTTTTAGCTTGGTGGTGTTAGTTGTGGACCTTCAAATTTTTCCACCACCGAACATTCTTTTGTCCCAAAGAAAACTAATGGGTAGTGATTAACTAAATATTTTTGAGAAAGGCTGACATAGAGCTTTGATTCTTCACAGCCACATTAAAAAGAGATCAGATCCACCTAGTTGAGTTACAATTTCAGAGCAATCAATTTAAAGAAATTTGAAAAAGCCCTGATACACTTGGTTAAGTAGGGTGCAGAAGTCAAAATCATCCCGTCTTTGAACTGTGGTGCATTTCCTACAGTGTGCAGATGGCATTGCTATACTTACGTGGCAGAAAATGATCAAGTTCTGATTAAGTATTTTTCTGCTAAGAGCCATTGCCAAAATAATTCATGAAAATTGGAATACCTCATTGTAATGTTGGTCATGTTCCATGGCTGATTGCAAGAAATTATCAAATTGCAAATGTTAAGCCTTTAAAATTCAGCCTTGCCATGAGGACAGCATTCACAAATTAATAGGAAATGTATTTTTTAATTCCTACACTGAGACACCAAGAGTGCTGTTTTGCTGAGGGAGATTTCTACTTGGATTCAGATGAGATAAGACCTTTCCAAAGTAGAATATACCATTGCAGCAGGCTTCCTCAGAGAACACATGGGGAAAAGGCTCAAAGAGGATTTACGTGACTCTCAGGGTAAAAGAGAAAGTCTTATTCCTAGGCCACTAGCTTCCAAAATGTGGACCTAACTAATGCAGGCTTGTGGCAAGCATAGCAGACGGAACTGCTTACTATCAGACCTTGGTTAAAATGGCTGCCCATAGATGAACAATGTAAGAATTTTAGACCACAATGTCAAAAAAGACTTTAATTCCACTTAATCTAAACCTAATCGTGAAAAGTCTCTGTTTAGCACTGAATCCTGCAGGTCAAGTTAACTCAGGAGAAATTTTCAGGCAATTTAGGTGTTCTCATTCATTGGTTTCATTCCGTTGGTTTGAACAAAATTTCCACTGGTACCAAATCTCTAACAGCATTCCCTAGTTTGTGAGAATTTCTCAACTTCCTATATTTTGTCAGGTGTTTGTATGTGATTTCCCCTTGGTTGACATTACTTAACTCCTTACTACATCAAATACAATGGTTTGGCTCAGTGGGTTTCAACTAGGGGCAGTTGATCTTGAGGGGACCTATGACACCCTCCGGAGACATTTTTAGTACTCACAGTTTAGGGGATACTGCTGGCTTCTTGTGGATAGAGGTCACTACGGCTGTCAAACATCCCACAATGTACAGAGCTCAGCCCACAGCAAAGAATCATCCAGTCCAAAATATCAATAGAACAAAGGTCAAGAAACTGATCTACTTGGAAGCCATGTTGTTAAATTTTCCCAAGTTGTGTGTTGTATTTTGTTGTTAACCATTCTTCCTTAATCACAGTTAATGTGTGTTTGAACTTCTATAATTTAGCTATTTTGTGACTGGTTTACCTAGCTTGTTTCACTTTGTAACGTTGAAGCCAAGGAAAAAATCTTTAGATTTCTCTAGCCTATGCCACGACGATATCATTTCAATGCATTCAGTATTTTTGTGTCTTATGCTGCCATTTTTTTTCCAGGTATAATTTTGAAAAGAGTAAGATTTGAATCTTACCCTTTTCAGAATTATACCTGGAAAAAAAATGTCCCAAATGGAATGCAGAATAGTGATCAAACGTGAGGGTGGAACTGTCTCTAGGGAAAAGTTTGTTTTTTTAAACTTTTTTTTTTTTAACGTTTATCCATTTTTGATAGAGACAGAGCAAAAGTCGGGGAGGGGCAGAGAGAGAGGGAGACCCAGAATCTGAAGCAGGCTCCAGGCTCCAGGCTCTGAGCTGTCAGCACAGAGCCCGATGTGGGGCTCGAACCTACAAACCACGAGATCATGACCCGAGCCGAAGTCAGATGCTCAACCGACTGAGCCACCCAGGCACCCCTGTTTTTAATTATAAACAATAAGGAAGGTTCTATAAATTCCCAAATGAATTGTGAATAGACTCATTTCTTGTTCTTAACCAATCTCAACAGAGGACCATCTCATGGCCAACCTCCTTGTGAGCCATGTCAAACTTGGCTGACCTCCACGTTCACCAAAAAATTTCATACCTATCATCTGCATATTCAATCTATAAAGTTTACTGATCCAAACTCAATTTACAATACACATGCCAGGAATTCAGTCAACTATCAGAGAATGACGCCTCAAAATTTCTGCTCTCCAATTCTTATTGAAAACTGTGTTCATATAAATGAAAATTTGAGAAACTGTTTCTACCTAGTGTTCTATATTTGTTTCTCAAAATGTAAATCTTGACAAACTGGCAGATGGGGTATGCATGAAAGTGCAGTTTTCTGGGCTTTACTCTATACCCACTTTACAAGCTTTTTCAGTGATAGGACTCAGAAATTTGCCTTTTAAAATCCAATTTTCTGGTTATTCTTAGAGACACTGAAGTTTGTAAAATATTGCTGCTATGGGAATTTAAAACATTACCAAGGCACATACCCAAAAGATGTGCACTTGAATCATATTATTTTGACCGTGCAGAAGAAATGCTTTCACTAAACTAAAATTGATGCCATTGTCTTATATCTAGGACTAACATAAAGAACAGTCATGGAATCCACGATAACATTTTTGTAGGGATATTGTGTTCTGTTTCTCCTACATCTGTCTCTGCTACTTATATGAAGCCCCATGTAAAACTTTTATTTTTAGAACTCGGTCCTAGAATGGCTTTGTGTTCATGAGACACGGATATACTGTCTCATCATAGACAATGAGAATCAAATCACTAATAAGTGTTTTACTTTTCACTTTGGCCGCTTAGACACTGGGAGCTGTATTAAGTGGCTAGGAGTCATCACCTCTGTATTGAAATGTCTGTGTTTTATTTCTCTTTACCCTGGACTTGACCTTCTATTCCAGTAGGTAACGTCTAAAGTTGTCTTCAAAACGGAGTCTGAGATAGGGATTCAGATGCGTGTGATATTTGGGGGTGCATGCTCAGGAGAAAGGGAGTGAGGGAAGTAGGAGAGGGAGGGGAAGGTGCTAAGCAAGAATGTGGTCTCAGCTGGAGACTAGCCTCAACTTGGTCCCACAGAGAGCTCTGGTTTCAGCACAGACTTAGTACTACCTTAAGGAAGTATGTCTGCCTTTTGTTATCCTCCTGTCAATTATTGGCTGTGCCTCGCCCACAGTATGGTGCTGGGGCTGGGGCTGGGTAACTTCCCAGTGGTGGCTTCTGATCTGCAGAAGGTTGCTCTCCAGAAAAGGGGGTAGCTATGAATGGGTAGCACCTAACACTGAGCACATCAGGACATGGGACCAGCAGCCCAGCAAATTGGGGATCTAGCTCCAGCACCAACATTGTCCACCAAAGTTGTCATGTCCATTTTCATGTGTATTTTTCTACTTTAATGCATGAGTTAGTTTTATTTTTTATATTTTTATTATTTGTTATTTATTATTTGTTATTATTTATTATTTATTATTATATATGTATTATTTATTATTATTTTATTATTTAATTCTTATTTTATTATTTATTTTTATTTTTTTATTTTTGTAATTTGTTAATTATTTTTATTTTTTTATTTTTCCTTTTCAAGAAAAGAGGATATCCTAGGAACATGTTAAGGTTAACAGAACCAGGGGCGCCTGGGTGGCTCGGTCGGTTAAGCATCCGACTTCGGCTCAGGTCATGATCTCACGGCCTGTGAGTTTGAGCCCCGCGTCGGGCTCTGTGCTGACAGCTCAGAGCCTGGAGCCTGTTTCAGATTCTGTGTCTCCCTCTCTCTCTGCCCCTCCCCTGTTCATGCTCTGTCTCTCTCTGTCTCAAAAATAAATAAACATTAAAAAAAATTTAAAAAAAAAGATTAACAGAACCAAATGAAGTCATGTAGGCATGGCAAAATGAAGGACAAACATACATATATAAACATTTATATATATATATATAAACGTTTTTACCAGCAAAACATTTATATATTTATATATATATAAACATTTACCATATATATATATTTACCATATATATACATTTACCATTTATATATATATAAACATTTACCATAAAGAAAATGTAGACTTTGATTAATGTTTAGGTTGAAAATGCTCTAAGACCTTTTTATTTAATTCACATGAGAGGGTTTTCTGACTTACAATGAAATACTTGAAATGAAATACAACTGACATATATAATTCAAAACCGGATTGACATTTAGAAGGGGCCTTTTACTTAACAATATGGACTATGGTGACTTCAGCTTCTCACCGTTAACGTGAAATGCTTCTAACATCAGTGATTCCCACATTCATTTCTCTAGCTGGGATGCCTGACCTGAGAGCATTTGAGTATTCTAACTGCCCAGTGAGGGTTTTCACTTTGACCCTGCAGTCACTTTAAATTCAAAGTATCAGTCTCCCCTTCGAATCTTCTCCCACTTTCCCCTAGCCCCATGTTCCTAATCCTAGATAAAAATGGTGGATGCACCGGCGTCTCCCAGTGCACCTCATATGGTTTAGACCCGAATCCCTTAGGGACTGCTGCAGATTTCTCTGACTTCCTCCCAGCTCTTTCTGCTTAGCACCTACCCCATACCATTGCCAGAGCGATCATTCTGAAAGTACAGATTGATTCATATCACTCCCCATTTTAATGTTTGAAATGTCTTTTCCAGTGTAAAATCCAAAATTCTCAGGCATCATATTTCCTTCAGTGGAGTCTGGCTACAGACTAAAATCCTAGTGTGATCTTTCAGGCCCAGCCACGGGCACTTAGGTTCAAGGCTTCGCCTGGCGGGCATCATGGGGGAAGCCATTCTTCCCACAGCCAGCCCACTGGGATTTTCCAGAGGGAGTAGCAGTCAAGGACTCAGATACAGGGACCTCCTTACTGGGGCCTCAGCTGAGGCACTTTTTTTTCACCCTGACTCAGTAACTTCCCACTGTTAGCCCTTCCCCCTTCCCTTGTGCCTTAACCTTCCAAGTCGATTAAAAGGCAAGAACCTTTTGTTCAGGGCTCCTCAGCACTGAGAAGATTCTGTGTAATCTGTGCTGCATGTCAGTCTCTTACCCATGGGACTGCTATCTCCCAGAGAGCAGACATTTATTTGTCTTGGTATTTCTAGTAATTGGTGTAATAAAGGCTCTTGAAACATGTTGACCTGGTAAGCCATGAGCAGGGTAATATTTTGTTTGTACATACAACATAATCATTGAAAAGAGTCATATACTTGGCCAATCTACTTGGATATATCTAGACCGGCAATCTTAAGTTTTCTCAATGCATGTGTAAACTCTGAATTTCTGCACCTAAGAAACAAGAGGAGTTAATTAGATGTATTGACAGTATCTTGATACTTTATCTTTTCAACTCTGAAACACGTGGGCAATGATAAGATTTGAATCTGGACCAGACATTGCCACTGATGCTCATTTAAAATTTTTTAATAAAAATAAATAAACATACAGTCTAATGTCAATAATATTTAAAATATTTTAGATAAAGTAGACAGTATAATAAAAACCATGTATATACTACTCCCTATTAATTGTATAGTATATAAAAAGAAATACCATCTGCAAAATCCAGGCATGCACTACATGAACACCAATGTTTATTCTGTGAGTTAATTTCAAAATTATACCATGTAAGTGACTGATATTCTCTATTGGATACAGTTCAAAATGTGCCCAATAATGGATTTCTTCCCAGACCGATTATAAATTTAAGCATGAAAAAGCTGAATTTCATTTGGCAAGGAGAAAGAAATGTGTATTTAGTTTTCTACTAATAAGAGGCATCCATTTACTAGTATTAGCAAACATATTTTTATGATTAATTTCTAAACAAATTTTCAAGATTAAATTATAATTGAAAAATTTCAGTGGTATATATTGTGAGCCAAATTTGGGGAATGGAAATAATGAAACCTTTGCTTACAAGGAGTAAACGTATGGCCAACCGAAAAGTCTCTCTGGTTGAACAATTGGCTTGGATCTTTTTCTACACAATAAGTCAGCTTGTAAGTTAATAGGAGAAGTAACTTGCTATTTGTATCCCATTTATTACTAACCCAGTAGAAGAGAACGAATGTCTGTGGAGCTTGAAAACCTGGGATACTTACACACAAGTATACCTCAGATTGTTACAACAACTAAACCTCTGTTTTGTATTATTTGTTCACCATGTATTTTTGGAAACCTGCTATACGTACTTGGCTAGGATCTGGAAATAAAAGTAATAATTTTAGTAAGCTAACACAAATGAGTTCTAGTGGGGAATACAGATAATCAAATAAGAATAGTGATGGATATCTAATCATAAGTTGAGGGAAATGAATAAGATTTGTATATAGTATATTGTAAAGGTACCTGTATTGGTGTCAGGGAAGGCTTATCAAAGGAAGTGATACTGGGTTCTGAAGGATGAGTAAAAGTTTGTTGGGTGAAAAAGTTGAGGTGTAAAACGAGAGCAACCATTCCAAGCAAGGGGACAGCATCAGCATAATGTAAAAGAAATCCAGTGGGGCTGGGATACAGAGGCTTAGGGAGTGATACAAGATGAATCTGAAGATGACGGCATAAAGCAGACCAGAAGGCCTTGGGCCATGTGAAGGATTCTGGTCTTCTATAAAATTGAAAGACGGTGGACTTAAATTGGAGAGTAGCACACTTAAATTGAAATTTGCACTCTACCATCAATGACAGGAGCAGAGAATGGTGCAAAAGCAGTTAGTACAAGGGGAGATCTATGGTGGTAATTTGGATAAACATAGTGGCTGTGTACAAATTCAAGACATTTTCAGGATGCAAGACAGTAGGGCTTTGGTGAAAGGTGGTTATGGAGTTGATGGGGAGAAGACATCAAGGAGAATGCCCAACCAAATGGATGGCGGTGCCATTTGTTGAAATAGGTGACACCAAGAGGGTCAGGTCTGGGGAACAATTAGGAGAGTCTTGGATGTGTTGAAATGCCTTTGAGAAGTAGAGATCTCCAATGGAAATTGGATACATGGGTGTTGGGGTCAGAGAGAAATCCAAGTCTGAGTTCAAAAGAGAAAGAATAAAGACAAGGCAGTGAGAAATACTTTGGACAGGAATGACAGATGAAAAGAAAAAAATAGTTGTATATTGAGACAAGCATAACACGGTGAAAATATTTTCTAATGCTAATACTAGGAAAATAACAAATGGTTTCATGAATATTAAAAATAGTAACAGCTAGGGTTTAGTGAACAGTGTTGAGTCAGATAAAAGAGCAGAGCCGAAACTCCTGGTCCTCGGAACTAATCCCTGCCTTACAGGAAGCCGTAGTCGAGATCTGAGTGGGGAAGGGTCAAGTGTGAAACAAAAGCTGGATAAACCTGGAGCGCCTGGGTGGCTTCGTAGGTTAAGCATCCAAATTCAGCTCAGGTTATGATCTTGCAGTTCATGAGTTCGAGCCCCGTGTCGGGCTCTGTGCTGACCTCTCAGAGCCTGGAGCCTGCTTCAGATTCTGTGTCTCCTGCTCTCTCTGCCCCTCCCCCCGACTCGTGCTCTGTCTCTGTCTCTCAAGAATAAATAAAAATGTGAAGAAAAAAAAAAGCTGGATAAACCTTTATGGTAGGGTGGGAGGAAGGAAGGAAGCACGTGGGGCTTATGAAAATTTCCCCTTAAAACCACAATGAAAACCACCTATTAAAAGTAACCAGGTTCCCTCTTGGAACTGACACAAGAGTATGGGCAAGGCCAGTACGTTTCACTATGAAAGTTTTACACATTTAAGTAAACTCATGCTGGAGCAAAATCATATATTAATTTTAATGAAATTATGAGTATTCAAATAGAGACATCTTTTACTTTATACAAAAGCAAATTTGTACTCACATTTTAATAAAGAATGCAAACCACAAATAAGTTATGATTTTACTTAGAACAGCAAATGTTTTTTTTTTTAAAAAAAGAAAACAAAAATAGAAGTTGATCTAGGTGTCCAGTTCCTAGGCGTAAATAGCTATATCAAATCTTTAGAATGGCTAAATTTGTTTGTTTGTTTTCGTATTCCATCTGAAATTTCACTTAGTCTGCTTGAATGTTTAGCCTTAAGAATCAAAGAATTCTACACATTTTTTACACAAAGGAGGGATTTAGTCTTGTGTGTCACATGCTCCTTAGAATTTGAGAAAGAAACAAAGCCCTACAAACACACTGCTCCCACCTTTTTGATGGCTAAGACACAAATTATTCAGTTCCCTCCTGGCTTTAGAAGTTTCACTATTTCCTGTATTACAAGAGTGAAGTGTTATTGAAAAAAGGGTGTGTGACATAGATTTGTATGAGAAATTGAAAGAACTCCAAAATAATCACTTTTACATTTAATAGCTACAAAGTAGAGGATTCTTGTCTAGAATCCATGTCTAAGATTTCATATCAGAGTTCCTGATCCTTGCTGATTCTAGTACTTAATTTTTTCCTCCGATATTCTTCAGGGCAAAACTCACTCAAACTGGTCTATTGGAAAAAAAAAAATTCACTAGAAGATTCTAGACTATGTTAAAACCTTTATCAATGTTCTTTCCACAGTAAACAAGTAATTTTAAATTTACAAATTAAGTAAACAAAGCTTGAGGAAATAAAATTGATAAAATACACACTTTTTCTTAGATTTTCCCCAATTTTGAGGATAATGTTGGGAATGAGTTTTAAGCTATTTACTGAGCATCAAGGTGCATGGGGATGAATAAATAATATATTTATGTAAGACACTGATAAGGTATGTTCAAATATTTGGGGCATGAGGTTTAGAAATTTAGTTGGCAACTGCCTTCTTTAGGCTTCAACACTGCCAGGAGTTTTTATTTTTTGTTTTGTTTTATTTTTTCCTTAGAAGAAAATATTCAGGTGCCTGTTTTTGGCATTCAGATGAACTCAGTGTCAAGACAGGGTCTAACAGTGATAAAATAAGCTATTGATATGTCATGATTTAATAGAAACAATCTTGAATTTATATGCAATTTAAAATACCCTATTTCAAAAGTGCAATTTCAGGATGTTTAGTTTTGATTAACAGTCACCAAGAAGAACATTCTGTATTTGCCAAGGGTAGTAATACTGCATCAGAAATATTTCTTGAATATTATGAATGAAGGAGCCACAGAAAACTCAGCATGAAAAGTGATGTCCTGGAGTTCTACTCAGCTAGAATCCCTTCTGCATTCTCAGCAGCAAGCAGGACACTCAGAAAATGCTGACTTTAATTACAAACTTTATTTGTCAATACAATTCACAGTTTATACATGGTGCATTCCACCATATGAACTTTCAGAACAGTTATTGAGGAGATGAGTGTAGCTTTCTTTCTAAAAGAGCCTGACTTTCTAAAATTTTGGTTAGAATTTTTTAAGTTTATAAAAGTACCTTCAACAAGTTTACATAATATTTACATGTCTAGCATAAATTTAAATTTTGGAAAATAAGCATCTATTTAGATGGTTTTTTTTTTTAAAGATCCTGTTTATTTTTTAAGACCCTAATCTGAATGCTACTTATTCAGATATTTCCACCACTGTCACTTCCCTAGAATAAAAGAAATGTTTTGTAATTGTATTTGGGGAAATCATCTTTCTGCATTTTAAAAATTATATATACAATGTACAGCAGATCTAAGTATGAAAATAAACGAGAGTAGCAATCTACTAGGTGCCTGTAATGAGTTTTTTCTGAATCTTGGAAACATCCAAAGAGTTACAGGATATAAAATTCAACTAAAAAGGGTTATCAGCATTTTCTATCTAAAAAAAAAAAAAAAAAGCTCCCAAGATTTAAATTGTGCTATAACAGCTTTTCTCTAATGTCAAAGATGAATTATGCCTGCAATCTGCATTTTTTTCCATGTGCAATATATCACAGTGATCCCAGTTTCCACTTCTCCTCTCAAACTCAGTCACAGCTCCAGAGGGACACCCACGCAAGGCTAGGCTGTGCCCAACTCCAGCTACAGCGTCACCTCCCCTGTCTGGCGAAAGTCACCCAGGGAAAGAAAATCGTGTAAGCCTTCCACGTCAAAAAGCAAATAGGTGCTGGCAGTATAATGTTTATTAGCAAATGCCTCGTAACACATTATCGTGCTATCTTCTTTCACACCAATTGTCTTAAATCGCCTCCAATACTATCCATGTCTGACAGCTTTCTCCTATCAGATCATATATATATATATATTTTTTCTTCCACCTTTAAAAAATGTAGTTATTAAATGATAAATTCCAAATACTGCCAGGAAAAAAGGGACTGTTTGGAGCCGCCAATTTTACCGGCCTGGAAATAATTACACTGTGTATATGTACCGCTGGTACCTGAGTCAAATAAATACTCAGAGGGACCATCTGTGCACCTCATTTCTTTGCAGTGCCTTTAACGCTAGAATTTCTGAGTGTTGCTTCAATGTCCATCTAATGTGGCATCTATTCCTTCTTCGGGCATCATCACTTCATTTTACACACTGTTTCCAGCAAGGTATGGTATTCAAACGGGAGTTGTGGGATAAAGGGCTGCAGAGGTGAGCCTAGGGGTAGGGCGGGGAAGGAGAAACCATACATTAGCTAGAGGGGTTCTGTTTCTTCGTAAGATAAGGCACTGACAGAAAATTTCTTAGGTAAAAGGCTGCATAAGAATCTCTTGCCATTTACAAAAAGAAACGTTGTCATCCATAAATGGTCCATATCTAGGCTCAGTTAGGTAGACCCTGAAAAGTTAAGGACTGATCCCTCAAAGCTACATTATTACCAGAAACAATTATAATTCATTCTGAGGCCTTATGGCACATTAGGAAAAGAGGGAGGAAAACAGTCTGGGCACAGAAAGGCATCAGACATTGCTTGTTTTATTCCACTTGTCAAAGAACGTGGACCGTTCAACAAGCGTCATCAAAAAGATAGTGCTGGCTCAGGATTCCAAATTCTCTTGATGGTTGATGACCATGATGGGTGTTATCTATTTTGTTTCCCCCTTTGGAGCTCATGCACAATTTAAAAATGCTACCAGCAACAGTCATTAAAGAGCATACAGAAGTCCTCACCTATGGCTACGCCTAAGGCTCTTCAAAGAGAGGGCTATTTAATGTTCTCGATCACCGCAATCTCCTCGCCTGCACAGTGGGGCGTCAATCCGTTCAAATAGATACTCTCAGTTTTCAGTAAGGGAGGCAGGACGTCCCTCTCGCTGGCCAGGTGATTCACGGACAGGGTCCTCCTGCACGGGGTCAGCTCTTGGTTGTGGTTCCCGGCGAGTTCCGCCGACAGCTTCCGCTTAATGGAGGTGGCGCGCTGGAACTTGTCGTAGATCTCCACGCTCAGGCGCCTCCTGGTCTCCTTGAACTCGGCGGTGACGTTTGCCGTCCACTCAGCGGCGTGGGCTCTGAACTCTCCCACCTGGAGCACGCACGCGGAGAAAACACAGAGAGACACCAACACGACAGTCAGCATTTTGTGTGCCTTCTCTCTCGAGCGTTTTATTGTGTTTTAAAAAGGAGATCGGAGCCTTTCGAAATACCGGAGGTCTGAGGATTGGTGTGATTACGCACGCGGTGCAGCGTGAGGCTCCTTTTGACATAGATACCGCTCTACAAATTAATCCGTGAACTTAAACCCTCGAAACCGAATTGTATTAGAGGTGCTAGATGTGCCTCTGTCACTGAAGCTTCTGCAGCTGTAAAAAGGCAATCTCTAACTTTTTGAGACGCTGTGGGTTATTTTTTCATCTGTAATTTCCAGAAGTATTTGAACGTAGAAAAGGCAGTCAGACACCGGTAGGAGCAGCAAGACCGAGTAAAAGCCCAGAATGTGAACCCCGGTGACCTGGTTGGTGCCGGTAGCGATGCTGTGTTTGCTCGGGATGCAAACACAGGTTTGAGAGGGCGGAAGTGGTGTGTGCAAGAACTTTGTGTCCAGCCCCGCACTGGCGTCATCTGGGAATTCTCTGTTTACTAAATGAACAGTAAAATATTTTGTTTCTGCTTTCAGGGAAAGCAAAGGAAGGAGAGCTGGCAAGCCCACTTTGAGGCCCATTTGGAGACTAAGTCCAAGGCCTAGTTTCTGAATGAACGTTTGCGGAATTGGGGAAGTTACTCAACCCATCCCAGCCGCCGCTTACTCGGGGGTAGGACAGCTATCTTCAGGGCACAACCATCTTCTCTGTATACTGACTGTACTTACTTCCTCCCCCATTCTGATTGTCATTAATGTTTTTACAGAAATGGTCTTACATGAAACACATTGTTTTGCAAATGGCTTTTTTCCCCCACTTAACCAATTTTAGTCATTTGGTCCTAATAGTATCCATTAGTGCTGCCTCACAGTTTGTATCAGCTGATAAAAACAGAGGGGGAGGGGGATGACAACCTCCAGGTCCTGTTCTGTCGCTCACATTCTGTGTGTCCACAGGCAAGCCATTTTTTACCTTTTTTGAACTTTAGGTTCCTTATCTATAAAATAAGGGTAATAATGGTTTCATAGGAGAGATAAGCGATGTGCGTGTGTCTCCTTAAAATATAAAGGACTACAAAATTACTAACTATGACAGTGAGGCTGGTGATAATATGGCTTGCCAGGGGTACTTTGAGAGCTTAAAGCAGAATACCAGAAACAGATTGAAAAAATGGGACATTTCTCCCTGGACTGTAATTCACAGTTTCTAAGCATCTAGTGGAGACGTGGTCTGAGGTCTCTTGGCAGGTCTCCCCAGAAATGCAACGGATTACCTAACCCTGGGTTACATGGAACTTTAAGCCATGAGGCGCTTTGGACATGTTGAAGACATATGTAAACGATAACTGCTGAACCGTCGTCCTGGTCAGATGCACTGGGTGATGCACTTCATTAGTCAAAGGAAGGCTAAGGCAAGAGAGTGATTATGTTTATGTTCTGCTCATTTTTACAACTGGGATAATATTTTAAAAACTAATGGTGAATTCAGTATAGAACTCAATAAACATTTACTCATAATAAAAAGGACTGTCACTGTTAACGCGGGTCTATGTCATGGGATTGTGTAAAATTCTGTATATATGTATAGTGCCTATTATGTGCTGGATGGTGCTCTTTCAAAAATGTTAACTTACTTCATCACCTTGAGGATGGTTCTTTCCCCCATTTGACAGAAGAAACTGAGGCTACAGAGGTTAAAACACTTAAGACACACAGTAAATATGTGCTGAAGCCAGAATTCAAACTTGGAGGCCTAGCTCCACCATATTATTCTGCCTTGCCAGTAAAATATATATATTTTTTAATTTTTGTAATGTTTATTTATTTTTGAGAGAGAGACAGAGTGTGAGTGGGGGAGGGGCAGAGAGAGAAGGAGACACAGAATCCGAAGCAGGCTCCAGGCTCTGAGCTGTCAGCACAGAGCCCGACGCGGGGCTCGAACTCCTGAACTACTAGATCATGACCTGAGCTGAAGTTGGACACTTAACTGACTGAGCCACCCAGGTGCCCTGCCAGTAAAATCTTATTAATTTTAAGGACTAAACGTCTTTTGGAGGAGCAAAAGGCAAATTCACATCGTATGGAAATCTGTTCCATTGCCAGTTTATATATTAGGGTGAGGATAGTCTGTCACGGTTTCCTAAAGACACTGGGAGAATAAAAGTTTTTCCAGTTCCCGCTCTAGGGCTACTTATGTAAACCAACAGTGGTATCTGTTTCCTCTCTACTGTGCCCTGATTTTTCTATTATTCTTCACGATACTGGACTTGAGGAATGTAGCCACTCAAACTCAAAACTTGAAAGTAAGGAGGAAGAAAAAGAGAAAAATAAAAGAGAGTCCCTCAGAAACCAAACCAAGGCCATCAAAATAATTAGTTATTCCTGTTTCTTAAAAAAATATCCTGACCTTACAGAATTGTCTATAGCAATATAGTCATTATTGATCAAATAACAGTATCCTATGGTCCCGTTTCTATTAATAAGGATGAAACTGTATATTGAAACTCTAAAGGTGCTCTTTTGTTTCCAAAGAAATTAGAATGTCACATTTATATAAGTAAAATTTTTCTTGATTGAAATGTTAATGCTTGTGGTGTTCTGGAGAATTACAATGAATTCTTATGCACTAAAACATTTTTTGTCTCATTGAATTTTTATAAAAATCTTTCACTTAATCAAATAGTATCTCATCTGCCTAAAACTAAGCAGTCTACACTACTTAGTAATGAAGCAGAGGACCCAAAACGAGCAAAAATAGCTCCTAAAGGATCACAGTGAATGTTCCTGCAGCTTAGGCACTTGACTCGGAGAAGAGGTCTTCCCCCAGATTCCATGTGTCCCGGATTTGTACACGGTGCTCACAGGCCATGTGATCTGATTTATAAGCAAAGGAAGAAAATGGAGTGCTACAGTCACTTGCCCTCTGAACTCTAAGGGAACTGCTCTTACCCTTGTCACTAAATTTACAGTGGACCGTTCTTTGTCCCTGCTCTGCCTGATCTTCACCAAAGGGTTTGCTGACTACTGCCTCCCTTCCAATCAATCTTTGGTCCTAGTTTCCAAATCAGCACCCTCTCAAGGTGTTGCTTTACCACATAGGCTAATTCTTCTCAATCACCTTGGGGACTCACTTTCTTTTACCTTTTCCTTGACTATCTTTGTTCCCTAGAGTTCTAGTCTTCTCATTTTCCCTGGATGATTGTCTCTTTCCAGTGGTTTCAATTACCTTCTGCCTGCTGATGACTACCAAAATACCTATTTCCAGGTCTAATCCCTGACCGAATTCTGTATCCATACAACCTTCATTTTAGATGACGTCTCGGCATCTCAAACTCAGCCTATCTCCCAATGAAATCATTTAACTTCTCCAACCTGTTCTTAGTTAATTGCTTATCACAGTGAACAGTACCATTAACCACTGCATTTCCCAGGCTGAACTTCAATATAATCCTTTGTTCTTCCTCTCACTCAATCTTATGTCAAATCAGCCTTGAGTCTTCCCAATTTCCCTCTTTTTCTCTCAATTCCTTTCACTTTTCTCTATTCCTGTTGTCAAAACTGTGGTCCTGTCTACCGTTTTGGCCCATCTGTATTGCTTCAGCAGCCTCCTAACCAGTCTTGCTGACTTACGTCCACCTCTCTCAAATGCATTATCCACACAGCAGTTACAGTGAGTTCCCTTTAATAAACACGAATCGATCAGGTACTTTCCCTTGTGTAAAACCATTCAACTGATTCCTGCTTCACTTAGGAGAAAGTCCAAACTCTTTCAAGTGGCTCATATGTTCTAGGGTCTACCTATTTCGGCCTCAATTCTAACCATCATCCTTCTCAAAGTCTATTCTTAGGGGCCATCTTGAACATTTATTTCCTCAAACACACCACTCATTCTTTTGCCTTTATTCATTCACTGGTTATTATTCTCTCTGGAGAATAATATTGAATGCCTATTATGAAGAGTAGTGTTCCCAAGTCCTTCTCTAGTGCCTAGTGCATTTCCTACTCATCCTAAACTAGTCACCCTAGACTGCTTCCCGGAGCCATTCCCTGACCTCCCCCGCCCCGCCCCCAGACTACATCAGGGTCATTACAGCAGTCTGTACTTCCCTAGCATTACTTTCATCACAATGTATTACAATTATTAGTTTCATTGCTCTCTTGGCTTCATGGTGATGAAAAGATATGTCTGCTGTATCCTATTCAGCTTTCCCAGAACACAGAAGAGTGTAGATAGTGGGGATTTAGTAAGGGTTTCTTGGACAAATGAATGAATGAATGGCAGACCAGTCAGTCATGTTTGGAAACCAAGCTCCAATAAGAAGAGTGTGCCTCCTGGTTGACTCTGATGGGATAATCCTGTTCCTTTCAGGAGAAAGATACAGCCAGGTCTATTCATAGTAAACGTTCAAAGTATGTGTCCTCAAACTTTTTAGACTTTGTAGAGTCTCCTCACCATTCTAAGAATGGTTCTCAAAGTGAAGAACATCATTTAAATAAAAACCCCTTTAAATCAAAGTAAAAATCAGAATTCACCATTTTGTGTGACAATACCTGACTAGGCTATCCCAGAACCTGGCTGCAACATCATTATGTATATAACATTTAAAGTTAAAGAAGGGTTAGTGCTTTTATTTTGGAAGAATCACCAATATCTTCGTCTGCCACTATGAACACTTGCTAAGCATCTAATAGCTTTTCAGGGTAGCAAAGTCTCATGATTACAGAGGTCCAGTATTTGCCTCTTCAGTAGTGGTTCCAAGCCCTAGAATCTTCAGGTTCTCTAAAGTATCTGAAATAATACCAAGGAGGCCCTTGATATGGTAGCAACATAATTTAAAACCAAGCACTTGCCATATTTCAACTTCTTTCAGGGCAATTTACCTAAATCACATAAGATTGACAGGATGGCCTAAGAAAGATGAAAGTTCACGACTTTAGAAACTTGCAATTTATGAAGTTCACAGGAAGCTCATTTGTAATCATAAGGAGTATTTATCACTCCATTGACTCTAAATCAACCAACGACATGGCAGATTCTTTGAGGGTAAAGATCACTGGCCAATTTCTTATCAAGCTCACCCTTTCTTCCCCCTTCACATTGCAGCTTCTGGGACAATGCTTCGAATAGAGTAATTTAAAGTTTAGTTTTCTCAATCTAGATGGTAATCTTAATGACAGAAACTATGCATCCTATTTATTTCTTCTTCTCATAAAAGTGCCCAACATGGTAATTTGAGCAAACTAGACTCCTGGATGGTCTCTGACCGACTAGTTAGAAATCTGTGGCTGCTGACTGACACAGCCCTCTTCCTGAATACAGACACTCTCAGGGACTCGCCTATGAAGCTGCTATTTGCATAAGTTCTAGATCAGTGTGTGCTGGTACAGCCTGAAGAGAAAGCAATTTATAAATCAATTTTACTAATCACTAAAATGTTCATATCCTTTGATGAAAGTCAATTCATAGATATTTATCCTGGACAAGAATTTTTGCCAAAGGGAAAAAATACGTATGGAGATATCCTCTGAACTATACTTTGAATTGCACAATAATATTGAGATTAGTAAAGGTCATTTAAGAAGCCAGTGTTCATGAGAAGTCCTCAGCTTGAGAAACTATTTTCTCTTATTATGTTGTGTTGAGTAAAGTGATGAAGAAAGTAAAATTATGTCTCTATTTTGATTACAACTATCAAATGTTGTATGTAGAATGTATGAATGTATACAGGCAAGGGTAGTAGAAACAACAGTATGTAAAAATGGCAACTGTAGATTTCAACAGTCCCATATTGAATGCCTATTATGAAACAGATCCTGGGCTTACTGCTGACTTTCTTGAGTTGCAGAAATTTTTGAGTAGTTTCTTGTTTCCTTTTAAATCTCCCCTTACTGATGTTATAGTACTACCTGTGTAGATTCAGTGTCCAGCATACCCAGCCCTGAAAAAAGCTTGTGAGGGCAGAGTTCTCTATGGAATGCTTTTTATTTGCTCAACACATGTACCAGAATTGGATTGCAGTTGCCACTGGGAGTTTTTCTCAGCCAGACATCAAAGAAAAAAATATACCTTGCAGGAATCTTTAAAGTTACAAAGAAAAAAATGCCTGAGAATCAGTAAGATGTAAAGGCGGCCTCCAGAAGGGGAGAAAATATTTGCCAATCCTATTATCTGATAAGAGGTTAATATCCAAAATATATAAAGAACTCCTACAACTCAACAGCAAAAAAAAAACAAGCAATCTGATGAAAATAATAGGCAGAGGATCTGAATAGACATTTTTCCAAAGAAGATACACAGAGCCCCAGCACGTACATGAGGTGTTCAACATCACCCATCGTCAGGGAAATGCAATTCAAAACCACCATGAGATATCCCCTCATACCTGTTAGAACAGCGAGTATGAAAAAGATAAGAAGTAACAAGCTTTGGCCAGGATGTGGAGAAAAGGCAACCCTTGTGCACTGTTGGCGGGACTGCAAATTGCTGCAGCCACTCTGAAAATAGTATGTGGGTTCCTCAAAAAATTAAAAATAGAACTAGCATATGATACAGCAATTCCACTTCTCAGCATTTATCCAAAGAAGATGAAACCACTTGCTCAAAAAGATATATGCACCCTCATGTTCACTGCAGTATTATTTGCAAGAGCCAAGACATGGAAACAACCTAAGTGTCCATCGATGGATGAATGGATAAAGAAACTGTGGTGTATATATAAATATATTCAGTCATAAAAAATGAGATCTTGCCATTTGCAACAACATAGATGGAACTTGAAGGCATTATGCTAAGTGAAATAAGTCAGAGGAAGACAAATATCATATAATCATATGATCTCATTCACATGTGGAATCTTACACACACACACCAAGCTCACAGATAACAGAAGAGACTAATGGTTGCCATAGGCAGGAATAGCAGGGTGGGCAAAATGGGTGAAAGGAGTTTAAATGTACAAACTTTTAGTTATAAATAAGTCATGGGGATATAATGTACAGCATGGCAACTATAATTAATAACACCATACTGCATATTTGAAAGTTGCTAAGAGAGTAGATCTTAAGAGTTCTCACCAATAAGATTAAAAAATTCTGTTAACTATGTATGGTGATGGACTGGTGGTGATCATTTTGCAATATATACAAATACTGAATTGTTATTTAGTATACACGAAAGTAATGTCATGTTGTATGTCAATTATACCTCAAATAAAGAAATTAAAAAATAAAATATTCTTAAAAAGACGGAGAATATTTGAATCACTACTTCTGAATCTTTACCTTGTTTACTAAAGTATAATCCATTACACTTTACATCTAGGTGTGATGACTTTCATATTTATTAGTGATTTCACTTCTGAAAGTTTCCTTGTCTCTACCCCAGGTCAGTCTTCACCAGAATAGTCTTTCCTGGTAACAGAAAGTGTAATGACCTAAAGAGAATGGTCAGTGTTCTAAGTTTGAAAAATTTTCTTTTTAATTTCAGGTCTTTTAAATGTTTGGTCTTTATCAACTGCATTTCTAAGGTTATTTTCCTTCAAGCAACTCTGCAAAATACCAGCTACATGTTTTTATTTTATTTTATTTTTTTTTATTTTTCCAAGAGAGTAAAGCTGATTCGTGAGGAGCAGTAATGCCTTATACTTTCTTTTCCCTTCTGTTCTGTGTCTGAGCCATGCTTCTGTGACAGGAAGACACAATCCTAGCCTGATTTTTGATAAGAGAATAGATTCCAGGGTGCAGGTGTCCTCTCAACAAGGCAAAAGCCACTGTCTCTTCATCGGCTGGGGTTCCCTGAAAAATTGCTGTTGAATATTAACTAATATGCAAGGGGTTCTACAATTTTATTTTTTAAAAATGTTTATTTATTTTGAGAAGGGGGGAGGGGCAGAGAGAGGAAGAGAGAGAAACCCATGCAGGCTCTGTGCTGTCAGCACAGGGGGCTCTATAATTTTAAACCATGCTGTTCATGAGTCCTGTTTTTTTTTTTTTTATAAAATTCAACAATCACCATGGGATTAAATCTTATTTCATTTTAATCTGCTGCTTAATTTATCAAATAAACTCAAATCCCTCCAATTTAGAATAATTCTAACCTGAATTATTTATTTACCTTAACTCTCTATTTCACTTTGAACAAGTCTTTAGCCCTTCCATACATTTCCATTAAGCTGGAAAACCTAGCGTTCTCTGCTTTAGCTTTTCACCTAGAATCATAACTATCCTACTTTTCCACCGACCCATTAGCTTTGAAATTCTACAGCATTCTTTATAGAGTTTTTGGTTTTCAGATCATTAATAGTAATAAAAAGTTGCTCATGTTCTGCATTGTCCATTTCCAAAGACTGAATATCTCAGCGACATTTTTTCCCCAATTACTTGCAGGCAGCTGCTCTAGAGTGGAGATTTGTGGTACAGTTTGGAAAGTCGGCAACAGTGGCTCCACTAGTCCTCTGTGTTAAGGTAGCAATTCAAATTTCCTTTCCTTCACATCGCTTTCCACCAGTCACTTCCCTCGAATGACTCCCTTCCATTCTCAGTTCATGAACAAGGCCAATTTTTGCAATTCTACAATCTTTGCTAGTCAGTTTCTCCCTACAGACCTTACCCTACCTTATCTCTATTTTCTCTTCTAATTGGTTTTTTCTTTCCATGTGTGCTCAATTAACTATGAATAATAATCACTCATTATAGGTAAGCCAGTCCCTTTCATAGAGTCATAACTAGATGAGGAATTTCTATCTGAAACTCTGTAAGGTTTTTGTAAGTTTTTTTCCAATTAACAAAAGCCAACTCAACTACTGGATAATACTTGGAAGAACTTCAACTTTTCTTAAAAAAAACATTTTTTAGGGGCGCCTGGGTGGCTCCGTCAGTGAAGCGTCCCACTCTTGGTTTCAGCTCAGGCCATGATCTCATAGTTTGTAAGACTCTCATATCAGGCTCTGAAGGTGCGGAGGCTGCTTGGGATTTTCTCTTTCTCCCTTTGTCTCTGTCCCTCCTGCTCTCACACTCTCTCAAACTAAAAACCCCCAACATTTTTTAATGTGCAGATCTAACCACTGATATTTTAAAAGTTTTTGCTTAAGTTTCAGTTAATCCACATAGAGTGTAGTGTTTGTTTAGGTGTACAATATAGTGATTCAACACCTCCATACAACACCCAGTGCTCATCACAAGTGCCCTCCTTCATCCCCATCACCTATTTCACAGCCCCCCGCCCCCCCCCCCGCCGGGAACCATCAGTTTGTTCTCTATAGTTAAGTCTGTTTCCTGGTTTGTCTCTCCCTGTCTCTTTTCGTTTTCCCTTGTTCATTGGTTTTGTTTCTTAAATTCCACATGAGTGAAATCATATGGTATTTCTCTTTCTCTGACTGACTTATTTCACTTAGCGTAATACTCTCGCTCCATCACGTCGTGGCAAGTGGCAAGATTTCATTCTTTTTTATGGCTAATATTCAGTTGTACTGCTTTGACATGCTAGGGTAACATGGCCAGAGACCTTTCTCCCTGAAGGATGGCTTCCAAAGAATCTAAAGCCAAGTTGAGCATTTAGGATTTAATGGCCATTTTGTCGTCTTCACCAGGAATAAGCCTAAAGAGGTTTTTCTTGTCTTTCTCCAATGCATTTTCCTGCTCTTTGATGGTGGGATGTTAATTTCTTTTTCTCAGTGTTCAGACAATATATCTTAAAGACATGAGGGAAATTAAAAACTAAAAGCAAGTAGCTGAGTTGAAAACTTTCTTCTGGTTAAATTTGTGAAAAAAATTTAAAGATTACTTTGCATTCCAATTTCAGAGGTTGCCTAGCCTGTAATTCTTGACAATTATTATTAATTCATTTTCTGAAGTATTGACATTTCATCGTATTGTTGAACTGCACTGTTAAAAAGACCAAAGTAGTCTCTTTACCAACTAGGGTAAAACAAACAAACACAACTGAAAGGATTGCTAAGTGTCACGTTATCTTCACGGAATGGCACATGTTTTTCTCTGGTTTTCAGGAAAGTATATGTAATATTCATAATGCCTCTTTAATATAAACTACTTTTTTTAGTTAGCAATTTCACCAGTTCTTTTTTAAAAAAAAATTAATGTTTATTTTTGAGAGAGAGAGAAAGGGAGAGAGAGAGAAAGAATGAGTGGCGGAAGGGCAGAGAGAGAGAGGGAGACACAGAATCTGAGGCAGGCTCCAGGCTCTGAGCTGTCAGCACAGAACCCGATGCGGGGCTCGAACCCACGAACCGTGAGATCATGAACTGAGCCTAAGTTGGATGCTTAACCGACTGAGCCACCCAGGTGCCCTTCTCCAATTCTTAATACTACACAGATTAACATAACTGTATAAGGATTAAGTACAATAGTTTTAATAAAACAATGTCAAGAAAAATAATACTAATATTAATATTATGATTTTAAATATCTTTCTTGTAAAATATTTTCAAGTATTAAATATAATGTTAACTGTTTTAATAAGGTGGGGCTGCAAAATCTACAAAGTCACTTGTAGACTAGACTCAACTTCTTAATTGTTGTGACATACTGGCAGTGTATCACTGAATATTCTTAAAATTCTCCCCTCTGGTCTGGTACTGGAGTTAACTTTTTTTTTTAAGTTTATTTATTTATTTTTGGAGAGTCAGAACACGAGGAGGTGAGGAGCAGAGAGAGAGAGGGAAGATCTCAAGCAGGCTCCATGCCAGCCATCAGCGCAGAGCCCATGTGGGGCTCAAACTTTTGAAACTGTGAGATCATGACCTGAGCGGAAATCAAGAGTGAGGCTTAACAAACTGAGCCACGCATGAGCCCCTGTTACTGTAGTTACTTTAACAGTCTGTATTATGGAGCTCATGCAACCTCCAGAACGTTTTATTGTACTGTAAAGATAGGGATATTAACGTTTATTTTTGAGACAGAGAGAGACAGAGCATGAATGGGGAAGGGTCAGAGAGAGAGAGGGAGACACAGAATCCGAAGCAGGCTCCAGGCTCTGAGCGGTCAGCACAGAGCCCGACGTGGGGCTCGAACTCACGGACTGCGAGATCATGACCTGAGCTGAAGTCGGCCGCTTAACCCACCCAGGCGCCCCAAGATAGGGATATTAAAATTCATGAAACAATATAAAATAATTTATGTACTTTTTTCCAAAATATCATATACACATGACTCAATTAGCTAGATATTTGTCTGTCACTACAATGTAGAAACTCTGTGATAGGGTGGGGGTGATGGTGGGGAATCCTGTATTTGTTGTTTTCTTAAAGGTATCTCGCTGTGTGAAAAATAACCAGTCAAAAGTAAAAACTGAATGAAGGGGTGATGGAACTTTATAAGCATATGCCACAAAATCAACTCATTACATACTTAATAAAATAAAAGCATTGACTGAGGTTTTCAAAACTCTTTCAAGAAACCTGGATTTAAGAGTAGCTTCCTTATAACAAAAGGGCATTTTATGTTCATATAGAAATACAAGACCTGTCCACTAAAAAAATGCTTTTGCTTCCTTTCATCTTTTGTTTTCCTTATTATTATTATTATTATTATTTTTTTTTATTTAAAAAAATTTTTTTTCAACGTTTTTTATTTTATTTTTGGGACAGAGAGAGACAGAGCATGAACCGGGGAGGGGCAGAGAGAGAGGGAGACACAGCATCGGAAACAGGCTCCAGGCTCCGAGCCATCAGCCCAGAGCCCGATGCGGGGCTCGAACTCACGGACCGCGAGATCGTGACCTGGCTGAAGTCGGACGCTTAACCGACTGCGCCACCCAGGCGCCCCTCCTTATTATTATTTTTACAAAATTTAATGTTTGTTTATCTTTGAGAGAGAGACAGAGTGAGAGTGGGAGAGGGGCAGAGAGAGAAGACACAGAATCCAATACAGGCTCTAGGCTCTGAGCTGTCAGCATGGGGCTTGAACTCCCAAACCACGAGATCATGACCTGAGCCAAGGTCAGACGCTTAACCTACTGAGCCACCCTGGTGGCTTCCCTTCTTAAGCAGTCCTATAGGAATTAGGGGAAGCAGACCAGGGAGCCGGCAGGGTGGTGGCGGTGTTGGGGAATGGAGCCACAGCGCCTGAGTAGCATGTCAGAGTTAGATCGGCATGAAGGGAGCACCTGCACAAGGGTGGCAGCCAGATATGGGGTGTCAGAGCCAAAGAGGGATGGAAGGCACAACCCACACAAGGGAGGCCCAGAACATGGTGCTGGAGACCAAGCAGGGTGGGGAGGGCACTCCTGAAGGGTTGGGGGTGGGACAGCAGACAGAATAATGAAGAGGTGAGGATTTCACTGTAGAGAAAGGAATTACAAATATAAAAAAGCAGAAAATTAGAACGACCTCTTATGTCAGATTGGAACTGGGGGTGTCATTTTTTTCTGCAATTATTTTTAGTTTAAGTATAACTGACATATGGTTATATTAATTTCAGGTGTACAATGTAATGATTCGATATTTGTATATATTGCAAAAATGATCACCATAGTCCAATTAACATCCTCATGGTTTTCAAGATGCACAGATAGATATAGAATAGAGGGGCACCTTGGTGGCTCAGTCGGTTAAGCGTCCGACTTCGGCTCAGGTCACGATCTCACAGTTTGTGAGTTCAAGCCTCGCATCAGGCTCTGTGGCTGACAGCTTGGAGACTGGAGCCTGCTTCAGATTCTGTGTCTCCCTCTCTCTCTGCCCCTCCTCCACTCATGCTCTGTCTCTGTCTCTCTCTCTCAAAAATAAACATTAAAAAATTTAAAAAAGCTAAAATATGTGTATGCATGAATATATAATGTCTTCTTTAGCTCTGTCTATTCAGAGTGCCTGGAAACAGTAACAACGCCATTAAAAGCATCCAAACCTCTATTTCTAAATGTCATTACCCACTAAAAGAAACCATGGTTCCTTGGAGAAATGAATGATTCTGAGGCCACGGCAGAGAAATTTTAAGCCGACTCTAGGACGTATTATTGTGCCAGAAAGTAAAGAATTACTCAAAGGATAACGGGGATTCACCCAAAGACACAGATGACAGCTTGCAAGGGCTACTGCTGGCCAAGTCTGGGACTACTTGGGGGTCAAAATACATGATGTTTGTAACAGATGATAGCTCATGGATTACAGCAGCTTCACATAAACGCATAGAAACATAGATACATACATAAAGAAGAGTTTGAGGATGAAAGGGACAACCATAAAATCGCAAAGTACTTCCCCATATGTATTAATTACACAGGGAGAGGAATAATTATATAGCGGAGAAGCATGGCAGACACTGCTTTCTGTGATCTTGGTTAACATCCGTAAAATGGGACAATCAAAATTGTGTGGAGTGAGGGTGGAGTGAGAAGAGCTTGTTCATGTGCTATTTAGATTTATACTGGGTGTCAATTACTGTGATATTTATATTTCACTGGTGTACTTTAAAAAATATATCATAGTTGTAGTTGAAAGTGTTTAAGTTCACTGACAATTATATCCTTTAAAATTATTCAACGCAAAATGAAGAATTTTAGATTTTAATGTAAAAATATGCATGGATAGACCTCACTTTTCAAAATCCTCTCAGGGAGTTCACACACACAGTGTGAGGACTACTGCTCTGAACCAATGCTTTGCAACCATGGTGTTGGCCAGCAATGGGCAAAGATTTTCTCCTCCCACCCACACCCTTCTCCTCCTCCAAAGACACAAGTTGTGGCTCACTAATTTATTCTCCACATCACCTTTCCCTATTCCTCTATCCCAGAGTTTTATGAAAAGAATGTAAATATTTTGGTACTTTTAACATGATTGATTTAGGACGTGTTACCCAACCATGAGTTTCGGGGACTGCATGGAACTCTTGCAACTATACATACACTATGAGGATTTGTGCATTTAAAAAAAAAAGTTTATATTTGAGAGAGAGAGCACAAGCAGGGGAGAGGCAGAGAGAGAAAGAAACACACACAGAATCTGAAGCAGGCTCCAGGCTCTGAGCTGTCAGCACAGAGCCTGACACGGGGCTCGAACTCACAAACTGAGAGACTATGACCTAAGCCCAAGTTGGATGCTTAACCAACTGAGTCCCCCAGGCACCTCGATTTGTGCATTTTTTACTGGGGAAGGGAATCAGAGCTCTTTGCAAACTCTCAAAGAGTATGTGACCCAGAAAAGGTTATGAACCCCTGCTATTTGAAGCAAATTCAACATTGATGTTTATAAAAGTGGAAGACCACTCCTATGTTTCATAGGTTTCATTTTATGTACTGTTTTATCTCAACTGCTTAGCCCAGTATAGGCACATTGTAGACACTTAATAAATCTCTGTCAAATAAATATCGCAGGAGCCAAAGGAATTTGGGGATGTCACAAGGAGGTTGGCAGATAACAGAGAAAAGGATGGTAAAGAGTATTATGGGAGAATGCCGTAAATTTCAAACATGGAGCGTCATGATGCAAAGGCCCATTGGATTGTTGGGAGAAAAGCGACTGCCCTCATAGTGCTTACTGGGTGAGAGAGACAATAATTTCACAAATAAATACATAATTACAAATCACTATCAAGTGCAGTTATGCCAAAGTAAGGAACATGATGAAAGCATATAAGGAGAAGGAATAATTAGACTGGATGGGTCGAATGGGTGTCTAGAGAGATACGATAATTGATCTGAGATCACAATGATCCCTGTAGTTAGCAAGGTGATGAGTGTGGAGAAGAGTGGTCAATGCCAGGGCAGAGCATGTGGGAAGGGAAGGGAGTGGAAGGGAAGGGAAGAAAGGGACACATGTGGAAAAGAGGACACGTGTGAAAAAGAGCTTGGTGCAGAGAACTGAAAGAAGGCCCATGTGGCTCAATTCTAACAAATCTACAAGATGAGGCTTGGAGAGGTGGGCAGGGCCCAAATTATGCATGACCACAGAAGTCATGTTAATTCAAAGATGTTGAACTTATTCTCAGAGCAAAGCGGGACAATCGAAGAATTTGAAGCAGAGAATAACAACGTCAAGTTTGGGTTTTGGTTTCTATGTATACACCACATGTGTTGACAAAAAAGTCCTGGGAATGCAGACAAAATAAGATTTCGACTTTTATTTATTTTTCTTAGGCTGCTACTAATATTTAATATTTTGAACGCCACAAGTGCTCTCGCTTGGTCCCTGTGGGCCATGGAGGAATGATGAGGAAAGAGCAGGACTTCGATGATGGGCAGGTTGGCAGGGGCCCCCTCACTTCATTGTTGTCAGTGTATTCTGGTGTATTGGAATTTACAGGCTATGGGCTATCGGCAATGGGGTTATAAAATCAAAATCTTTACATTGTAGGATTTCTGTAATGCTAAGTAATAAGATGGGATGTAGCCATGAAAATCTTAGGCACTAACACACTGTTACCTCGCGGCATAACACTTCAAGATCACTTATGCATTTTTTTCTTAAAGTTTGATGAGCCACTCTGCGATGACAAATGTTTTCTGTAGTGAACTTAACTTTTTGTTAGTGAACTTTTTGTCAGTGAACTTTTTGTCAGTGAACTTAACTATATGGTAGTTAGTTTGAAACAAAAAACTCATCTACTCTGTCCCTTTAGGGGATATTAAGATATATATAAAATATAAAAAAATATAAATTAAAAAAATTTTTTTAAATGTTTATCCATCTTTGAGAGTGAGAGAGACAGAGAATGAGTGGGGGAGGGACAGAGAGAGAGAGGGAGGCAGACGCTGAATTCAAAGCAGACTCCAGGCTCTGAGCTGTCAGCACAGAGCCCAACGTGGGGCTCTAACTCACGAACTATGAGATGGTGGCCTGAGACGAAGTCAGATGCTCAACCGACTGAGCCACCCAGGTGCCCTAAAAATATAAAAAAAAATTTTAAATGTGTACAATGGAAGAATTTTTTTTTAGTAGGTGTTTGGAAATGTTATTGTTATATGTGTCCCCCCAAATAGGGTGCTAATTATCACATGTCTTAAAATTCTAGTAAGCTTGGAAGAAGGGTTTTTCAAACTGTTGAAGTCTCCCAAAGGGTTTCAATGGATATTCAACACAGACTGACCTTAAAAATAACCATTTGACATCAGTACCGATGGCCATTTCCTAGCTCAAGAAAGCCATTTGCACAATTTGTGAAATGATACTGAAAAATGAGTCCAGTGTTCCACAGGCAAAATAAAAAATGTACTTCTTTCATTTAGATCTATGTGAATTACCTTTTTCAGGCATGACCACCATTAAATCAAGAATCAAAATAAACTGCACTATGCAGTAGAATTAGGAATTACCCTAATGTGGAGTGTTAAATCCAGATCTGAGAAAGCATGGGAACATACAAATCGTACTGTTTTCATTATTAATAATTTTGAGTGAAAGCAAAAAGGTTTTTGTATTATCAGTAAACACAATGAAAATATTTTAAGGTGACTTCCTTTTCATCTTCTAACATTTCTACCTTTGCATGTGTTTTTTGTTTTAATTAAAATTTTTTTTAATTTATTCATTTGTTTTGAGAGAGAGAGAGAGAGCTGGGAGGGGCAGAGAGAGGGAGAGAGAAGGAGAGAGAGAATCCCAAGCAGGTTCTGTACTGTTAGCACAGAGCCTGACTTGGGGCCTGAACTCACGAATCTACGAGATCATGACCCGAGCTGAAATCAAGAGTTGGATGCTTAACCGACTGAGCCACCCAGGCGCCCCAACATTTCTACCTTTGCATGTGTTTTAAGTATATGTGTAATATATTGGTACAGGAACACAGGAGTACACGTATGTAACTTATAAGTAAATGTGCATATGGTAGAGGCACATGCTCAAAGTCTTTTGCAAATAATGACTCACGGTAAACCTTTTGGAGACCACTGGAGAAAGGAAATGTATCACTGGGAGATGGAGAGGGAAGCCAGACACCTAGGTAGGGTGCTGCAGTTGAGGGGCATCAGGCAGGCTAATATGGTGGCTTTGGAGCTAGAGAGACAGCAGAGAAAAGCACTGATGTGTTTTGATGATACTATCCCTAGAACTTGTGATGTATGAAGCGCGGGGGCGAGGAGGAATAAAGTATCCAGGGGGATGAAACAGATTTTGGCATGAGCAAAAGAACAGGTTTCAAGTGAGATTTACTGAGAACTGAAACATGAGAGAAGAAGGATATTTGGGGGAAGGGCGTATCACAATCCCACGTGGGTCACGTGGAATTTGAGATGGTAAGTACGTAGTGAATGCTAAAGTATCCCTTGGGCTGCAGCTCTTTCCACCATACTGGGGGGATTCCAATCTGCATGTGAATGACTCACTGAGCACAACAGTCTCACTAAACTCTACCGCTACCATTCCCAGATCTATAACCTTTGCTGTAGGTCAGCGCCCATTCAAATATCCCTGTCCTGGACCTAACCTTTGCCCCAACTCCAATCTCTCTTGCTCTTTACTCTCTGACCCCCATTATTCTAAACTGTGATTCCTCTTTTTCCTGTTGTAGCTATTCCCCATCAAGCATCACTTCTATACTCTCCCAGCACCTTAAAATCCCCTCAACACTATTTGTTACATACTTTGATAGCCATGCATTCTACCATGGCTACTGTTTTTAATCTATCACGTTTCCTATTAGACGGTGGTCACTGAAGCCTGAGACTGTGACTGTGTCATCTTTCTCTCTCCAGACCCGATCTGTACCAGAAACATAGGGGCCTCCCCACAGAGCTTTAAATTTTTTTTTTCAACGTTTATTTATTTTTGGGGGGACAGAGAGAGACAGAGCATGAACGGGGGAGGGGCAGAGACAGAGGGAGACACAGAATCCGAAACAGGCTCCAGGCTCCGAGCCTGACGCGGGGCTCGAACTCACGGACCGCGAGATCGTGACCTGGCTGAAGTCGGGCGCTTAACCTACTGAGCCACCCAGGCGCCCCTCCACAGAGCTTTAAAACACTAAACTGTGCAGAGAATATTAACTACTTTTTCTTTAAGCTATTTAACCTAAATCTATCAAACTATGTAAATCACACACATCAATGCCCAAAACTCGGGGTCAGTTGGTAAACTAAAGGAGATTGTTTTAAAATGTAAAGCTAATAAATTAATTTCAAAGTCATGAAATGTAACAATATTGGCAATTTTATTCTAAGCAGTGCCAGATAGGTATTTTTTTCCTTCGGTGGTCAAAGGAAAAAGTTACTTATGCTTCTGGGGCTAAACCAGTCTCTGATCAGGCACATTACGGGAATCACTGTCAGTGCCAGTTACTGGTTTGCTGCTGGAGACTGGTACAGCGTGAAAAAAATGACAAAAAGTTGAGTAATAAAGAAGTGAGAAGAGAACAAGTCTTCATTTTGTTGTTCTTTTTTGGTGTTATTTTCAGAGGTTAATGCATTTATCTCTGAATGTATTCTCTATCAGTTTTAAAACATCTTCCTCGTATTTAAACAATGCAAAATGGAACGTGAGAGAAAATGCGTAGTATGGTCTAAGCAGAACCAAGATAGTTATGTTTCTAACTTCTTTTTCAAAAGGGAAATTTCTCTCATAAACTCTCCTACGTACAATTGCATGGGTGTGGACGGTGGACATTTCTGGACGTCTTCAGAAATAACTGATGATCTATGTGTAGATGTTCACGTCGACACATCAGACGAAAGGCAGAGGTAGCAACAGAAATATAAAACTCAAAGATATTCTCCAAAAATGGCTTCAGATAAGGGAAAGAGTAAGTAATTTACACATTTGTGTATTATGCAATACACACTGTGAATTTACACATTTATTTCACAGCCTTTGCGGTTTGCCTTTTACTCTTCACTGTTCTAACTCCTTGAAATGATACCGATTAAGGACACTAAATTTTTAGAAGGAAAAACCCAACCGATATCATTAGTGCAGAAGCAGCTTTGTTTGAAAACAGGTTACTGCCAGAGATTCTTAGTCTATATTCTGTAATTAGTCTATAATCCAAACTCTGATCTTAGTCTATACACTTTAGATGCAGCCAGTGTGATCTGAGATGTGTTGTCACTGTTAAACACAGAACCAGATACGGAAATTTTATCACAAAAAATGTAAAATATCCCATTCAGAAGTTTTACATTATTCCACATTCACATATCAAAGTGATACCAGTTTGAATACATTGGGTCAAATAAAATATATTACGAAAAATAATTTCAGGGAGCCTAGGTGGCTCAGTCGCTTAGACGTCTGACTTGGTTTCAGCTCAGGTCATGATCTCATGATGCTTGAGTTTGAGCCTCACATCTGTCAGCGCAGAGCCTGCTTGGGATTCTCCCTCTCCCTCTCTCTCTGCCTCTCCCCTGTGCTCTCTCTCAAAATAAATAAACATGAAAAAAAATTAAGAAAAAAATTTCATCTTAAAAAAATTTTTTTTAGTGAGCTTGTTAGAAAATTTCAAGTTACATATGTGGCTTGCATTTGTGCTTTGCACACATTTCTATCATATAGTCTGGTCCATGGAATTTCCTTTCATTGCCATCTTTAAACTGGATTACAAAGAATCATGCTTTTATTCTTTTTTAAAAAATTTTAGATACAGAGAGAGAGAGAGAAAGAGAGAGCGCGCATGAGTCGGAAGGGGGCAGAGGGCGAAAGATAGAATCTTAAGCAGTCTCAATGCTCACCTCGGAGCCTGGCATATGGGGCTCGATCCCACAACCCTGGGATCCTGACCTGAGTCAAAATAAAGAGTCAGACGCTCAACCGACTGAGCCACCAGATGCCCCGAGAGAATCATGCTTTTATTCGTAAATGAATGTGTAAAACAAACATTTAGGATAAAAACATAAAGGTGGTCGTGTAGTTTTGGAAAACTGCAAAACTAGAATTCTTCCTTCATTCTCTAACAAGTAAAGGAGCAGAGAGGGTGTGCAGCGTTCTCTGCACACGAAGCAAGTGTTCACAGCTGCCTTTCCCAAACCCGATCTAGCATTGCCAAATCAGCTCTACAGAAATGTGTTTGCTGTGCAGGACATGCTGTCTTAAAAGTATGACACTGTGTTTCAGTTAATGTGGCTAAACTGTAAAGCTGTTCCTTAAGAAACAGGAGGAAAAATGGGGCGCCTGGGTGGCTCAGTTGGTTGAGCGTCCAGCTTCGGCTCAGATCATGATCTCACAGCTCATGAGTTTGAGCTCCGCGTCAGGCTCTGTGCTGACAGTTCAGAGCCTGGAGCCTGCTTTGGATTCTGTGTCTCCCTCTCTCTCTGCCCTCCCTGACTCACTCTCTCTCTCTTGCTCTCTGTCTCAAAAATAAACATTAAAAAAATTAAAAAAATATATACAAAAAAGAAGCAGGAGGAAAAGACAGAAAATAAAAGGAGCGATGGAAATATTGTGACAGAAAGGCACAGCTCGTCTCTCACCCCAGAAGAGTGCAGGGGCTTACCCGGAGTACTGTGCATACAGATCTGAAGTGCTGCACACTTGTCTCCCTGGGTGTACCCACTGATGGCTTATGGATTTAGAATTTAGGGAAAAACACCACTGAATGCAAGAATAAAACATAGGAAGGATCCACTGCGAAAGGAAAGTCACAAAGTTGTCATTTAATATCCCTTAAATGAATGTTCTAAAGAGTCTGTGGGAAGGCAGCATGATGGGTACGAATACCGATTGCTGGTGGCAGTCGGGGCCTTCCAAAGCGTCTACTCAGACTCCATAAAAAGTTAAGGAACTCTACCAAGAACCCGTTCTTTTCCACTGCTAATCTTGGGCAGGCTGACTTTCATCTACAACATTTAGGATATCACCTTATGCTTTAGAGAACACGATTTGACCCACTTTATCCATTTGATAGAGAGTTGTGTTATAATGCATCTCTCTTATACCTTGGTCTGGTTATTTTATGAAGCCTGTATTACATCAAGCGCTAAAAAGGCAAGGAATATTCAAGAAGGTGAGAAAAGGAAGGGGAAAAGCAATGACAAACCCAAATGCCTCTCCAGGCACCTTGCCAGCATTAGAGTTGATATTGACTAAGGAAACCTTGCTTCATTCCCACTCACATTAAATACTCAGGGAAGGTGGGGGTGGTTGGAGGGGTGGGGAGGTGGGGTGGAGTGGGAGGTGGGGGTTGGTGGCGGTGGAACTTTTTGCCTGGGTCTGATTTTAATGTCTTGCGGGATCATAACAAAGCTGTTGAAGGTTTAAACTACTCCCAAGTCCCCCTCTCACTAGCTTCTTTATCTTCCTTTCCTTCAGATGTAAAGTTGGTTGCCTGTGCATTTTAAATAATGGAGGATGGCAACTTCCAGGAAAAGAGAAGAGGGAAGTAACCAATTCATTTTCCTTTAGTTTAAAAAAATCTCTTCGGGGCGCCTGGGTGGCTCAGTCGGTTGGGCGACCGACTTCAGCTCAGGTCATGATCTCGCGATTTGTAGATTCGAGCCCCGCATTGGGCTCTGTGCTGACAGCTCAGAGCCTGGAGCCGGCTTCAGATTCTGTGTCTCCCTCTCCTCCTTGTGCTCTGTCTCTCTCAAAAATAAATAAACGTTAAAATTTAAAAAAAAATCTCTTCAAATTGTCATATTGTCCACCAGGGGACAAGCCATACATATGGCTGCGTTGTGAGACAAAATGCCCACTACTTGAGAGCTTGAGTAAATGCAAGAATATCATGCCACCCATGGATGTCAAAAGTGGGCAAATGCAAAGTATCTGTAAGAGTAAGCAGGGTCAAAGAAGTGATGACAGAGACATACACACCTAAGGTTGTTTCTGGCTCAGTTGGCAGTGAAATTAAGACTCATGCAAAGACCCACAAATCAACAACAGGAGAAATATGTCAAACATAGAATATTTGTCAATATTAAATTCTAGAACTTTGACATTTCCCCAGAAGTTTTTTTTTTTTTTTAATTTTTTTTTCAACGTTTATTTATTTTTGGGACAGAGAGAGACAGAGCATGAACGGGGGAGGGGCAGAGAGAGAGGGAGACACAGAATCGGAAACAGGCTCCAGGCTCTGAGCCATCAGCCCAGAGCCTGACGCGGGGCTCAAA
This sequence comes from Prionailurus bengalensis, assembly GCF_016509475.1. Taxonomy (NCBI): domain Eukaryota; kingdom Metazoa; phylum Chordata; class Mammalia; order Carnivora; family Felidae; genus Prionailurus; species Prionailurus bengalensis. The sequence goes on from NC_057360.1 coordinate 28,302,272, forward strand.
CTCACGGACCGCGAGATCGTGACCTGGCTGAAGTCGGACGCTTAACCGACTGCGCCACCCAGGCGCCCCTCCCCAGAAGTTTTGAAACACTTTTGAGTCATGTGCTTTCAACTTACAGAGCCTACACTTTGGTTCATAAGAAGCGAGGATTTATTTGGCGAGCAAGGGGTTCCAGAGGCCACTTCAAGTTTATATTTTGACACTTCTATTTTAAGGAGGTATTATTTCATAAGATGCAGCTTTGCCATGTGACTATTGAATAATAACCATCATTTATAATAATTCTGTAGCTTCCAACATTTGTAAAATTGGGGGGACTATTTTTAAGATGGAATCTGCCTATTTATATAAGAATCCTCTACCTTGCCCTTTTTCATTGAGCCTCCTGCAAAAAACCCACTAATGATGGCATCACTCGTGCTGCAACGAAAAGACTGCATGAAGCACATGAGCTTCCCAGTGGTCAAATGCAGGATAACACTTTTCTATCTTGGATATAAAAGTGCGTAAAGCATTTTTGAAGCCAGCATCCATCTCATCACTTCAGAAGAAAGAATGACCTCTAGAGGTCATATCACTCCAGGCATGGCTGCATTGGCCAAGGAACAAGTCAGAATGAACTAGCTTATAAGTAGTTAATTAGCACTACCATTAATATATAGTCACCAAATGCACCTGACGAAATCTCTAACATAAAGAATACAGACACTTTTTGGTTCCAAGTCTCTTGGGAAGGACCTCTGGGGGACCAGGCATAGTGACACCAGAACACCTGTGAGCATGACCTCCTGGGCCTCCAATTGATGGCATCCATCTTCTCAGAAGACCCCTGCCCCAAGTTTTGCCCTTAAAAATCCTCACGTGCAAGCCATCAGGGAGTTTAGGACTTTTGAGCATTAGCGCTCTGTCTCCTGGGTTGTGGGACACCAATGAATAGTTTATCTTTCTTCACTGCAAATGCTCGGTGTCAGTCTTTATGGCGTGCTGCACATTAGATGGACAAACTTATTTAGACTGGTTAGATTTTCGTATTTAGATAGGCTTTAAACTACATGACACCGTGGGGCACCTGGGGGGCTCAGTTGGTTAAGCATCCGACTTCGGCTCAGGTCATGATCTCGTGGTTCATGAGTTCGAGCCCTGCAGTCAGGCTCTGTGCTGACAACTCAGAGCCTGGAGCCTGCTTCGGATTCTGTGTCTCCCTCTCTCTCTGCCCCTCCCCCACTCACACTCTGTCTCTCTCTCTCTCTCAATAAACATTAAAAAAAAGTTTTTTTTTTTAAAACTACATGTCATTTCAAAGCCAGGAACACTTTTCCTCCAGTCAAGCAGCCATTTCCAAATGTTTCTCTCCCAAATTATAAAAACTGTAAATACTTTATTTTCCATGTAGTCTTTCACGAGGCACAAATATAAAATATATAATTTAGCATGTCAGTGCCAGAAATGGTATCAGTGTTTTGAGGATCTTTTAGTGTGTCATTTTTTTTTTCTTTTTTCTTGTTTTCTACTTTTTTAAAAGTAGGATCCATGCCCAGCATGGAGCCCATTGTGGGGTTTGAACTCATGACTCTGAGATCAAGACCTGATCTGAGATCAAGAGTTGGATGCTTGACTCACTGAGCCACCCAGGCGCCCCCTAGTGTGTAAAATTATTGAGGGGCGAGGAAGTGGTACTACTTCTTTCCCAAAGCTGCTCATTTGGAATTCCCAAGCAGATGAAATAGAATCTCAGACACACCATTTCCAATCAAGAATATTCCTGTTAGTTCCAATGTGAGAAGAAAACCTGTGCTATTTGAAATTAACAACTATTTTGAAGCCAGCATCTTCAGAAGTTTTCTAATTAAAAAAAAACCAGTAGATTATTTCGCATCATGCATTAGAGGTGACTATATTTTCCACTTGGGGATCTTGGAAAACACAGAGATTCGTCTTTTAGAACTCCATATTAAATTACTTTCATGTTAAGAAAACAATTTCTCTAAGTACCCTCTTCACTTTATCCAGTACTCTTATTGTGTGTATTGTCCTCTAGGTCCATTGGGCACAAATCCCCTTTCCTGCCTGCATTTTTCTTCACTTATGCACGTATTTCACTTTTCAAATAAAATAAATGACCTTCAAATCGGCAAGTTTGCAATTTCACGTGGCATAGAAAAGATAAAAATATTCAAGTCTTCTGGAAAAATTCCTGGTGCTTAAAATAAAATCAACTGCCTGTAAGCAATATTTCATATGGGGTGGGGATGGGAGTGGAAGGTACTCTCTAAGAGAGCAGCAGAAAATAATAAGGATCAATTATTTTAGAATAAAACAAAACAGGGGCACCTGGGTGGCTCAGCTGTTTAAACGGCCAACTCTTGGTTTTGGCTCAGGTCACGATCTCACGGTTTTGTGAGTGAGAGCCCTGCATCAGGCTCTGCGCTCGCTACATGGCACCTGCTTGGGATTCTCTCTCCCCCTCTCTCTGTGCCTTCCCCACTCGTGCTGTCTCTGTCTCTCTCAAATAAACTTAAAACAACATTAAAAAAATAAAACAAAACAAACTACCATAAAGGTATTAAAATTGCCAAGAAGCTTCCTGTCATAAAACCATCACATCAGGAATAAAAATGAGATTTTCCTGACATTTGTTGGCAGATAGAGACTAACTTTTGCACTAGCTTCTAGCTTGATAGTATCAAACTTCATACTGCATCTTACAGTAGTTGCTCAAGTTTTTTTTTTTACTGAAATATGAATAGTTTTAGCCCACTGAAACTTCTAAGTAGCTTATATGTCAAGCTATTTAATTATGAAATTAACCACCCCTTAAGTATTAATTATACCTTATTTGTATCTACAAGCAATGATAAAATGAACAAGAACCACCAAAGTAAGAATACCTTGGTTCTACCGAAAATTTAAGAAATGAACTAAATTAAAACATGATTTGACAGAGTGAAATAACTGAGGAAGTACAAGATATGCTAATACTGAAAGTAAGCGTGAAAAAGAAACTCCTTGAGTTATTTTAGATTTCTCCATATTTTTCTGGATTTTGAATTCTTCCCCTTCCTCTAGAATCTGAACCATTGATTTATCTCTATAATTTTCATTCATTGAACTCAACAAGCATTTATTGAGTGTCTACTATATGCCAAGGACTGTTCTACCTGATTCTGATGAAGTAAAATAACACAAGTTCCTTCTCTTAAGAACAAAACCTTCTAGGACAAGAACCGGGAAATAAACAATGAAATCTAATAAATGAGTACATCACATAGAATGCTAGATGTTGGTAATTATAGTGAAAAAATAGAGCGGGGTAAGGAGAATCAAGAGTGCTAGGGGTAGAGGAATTTCAGCTTTCACTAGGATGGTCAAGGCGTAGGCCTCCTTGACAAAATGGTATGTGATAAAAAAATGAATGTTCTCTCCCAAACACAGATTACTGCAGTAGCACTTTTGATGTCTAAAAGCAGAAAGACTACTAAAGCCAAAGATTAAAAAAAAATCATTGAACAAATTCTTAGTTAAATTAAAGTATCAAGCATTCCTGTAATACTGTTTTCTCTTTAATACGTGAGAGTATGGGAAAGATGCTGAATGGAGGGGTAGTATTGCAGGGGAGTGTTTTAAAGAAGTAAAAAGTTATTAACATTTGCAATTTTGATTTTTTATTTTATTTAAATGTATTTATTTATTTTGAGAGCAGGGGTGAGGGGTAGAGAGAGAAGGAGAGTCAGAATCCCAAGCAGGCTCTGTGCCGTCAGTGTAGAGGCCAACGGGGGGATAGATCCCACAAATCGTGAGATCATGATCTGAGCCGGCATTAAGAGTCAGACGCTTAACCAACTGAGCCACCTGGGTGCCCCAGATTAGGTTATTTTAATAAGGAAGATTTTTCTCCCCTAAAATTGTTTTAGGAATGGAAAATTGTTTTCATGATGAAACCCTGAAGTTGTTTTCTTTTTTTTAAAGACTTGAAAATATTAGTAAGTGAGCCTGATAATTCTGGAAAAAAGTGAAGAGTGTTCCTGATGGAGGGATTGGTAAGGTGCAAAGACTTTTATTTGTATATGGCATCAGACAGCATAAAAATACCCTCACTGAAATAAATATCGTAGCTTCTCACAAATAGGCACCAAGAAACTGAAGGGACCACTGACACATTACAAGCCTTGGCATTTGTGACAAATTCCATGAAGAATATCACCATATTTATATACATAGCTTTTAGTTTTGAAAATAAATTCCTTTGTATAAGATTTTCCTCAAAAGATAACTAAGTGCTTATTGGCATAGAGAAATTATGAAGCTGGTAAAACCAGAGCAGTTATGAACAACTATGTGCAGCAGGAATAAACAGCTACAAGATGTAAGAAGCTTTTGTTTCTTCCTCCCTCCCTTCTTTCTTTCTTTCTTTCTTTCTTTCTTTCTTCCTTTCTTTCTTTCTTTCATTCATTCTTTCTTTCTTTCTATGAAAACACAGACATTTCAGGGATCACAAGCAGCCTGATATTCTGGAGCTGGAATTTACCCTTGCAGTTGGATCCACCACATTATGAAAGTAACTACTTTGGTGAGCATGTTTGTTTGGGTGTTTGTTTTGTTTGTTTTATCACAGACACATGTAATCAAATACCTATCTCCAGTTCTTAGAACAACCTCACCTGAAGAAGCAATCAAAATGGAATTTCTTTCTTTTTCTTTCTTTCTTTCCTTCTTTCTTTCTCTTTCTTTCTTTTTCTTTCTTTCTTTCTTTCTTTCTTTCTTTCTTTCTTTCTTTCTTTCTGGGGGGGGAGGGGCTCAAGCACAAGTGGGGGAGGAGGAAAGTGAGAGGGAGAGAATGAATCTTAAACAGGCTCCATGTCCAGCGACAAGCCTGACCTCACAACCATGAGATCGTGACCTGAGCCAAAATGAGGAGTCAGATGCTGACCCGACTGAGCCACCCAGGCACCCCAAATGGAGATGGTCTGGACCAATCCAATGTCATGTTGAATAATTTAAATGGATATCTCCTTTTGGGGCAGACCATATTTGCATATGTTGTGCATTTTTATATATTGAATATATTATATTACTATCACATCAATTGGTTTTGTGCTTGTTTGGTTCCTGCACTCAGGAGAGGGAATATCCAACAAAATAAACTCATCTAGAGTGATAAGCAGACCACTACAATATGCCACGAAGCCAGAGGTTGAGGAGTGAAATGGCCGAGGTGGGACATTTGAAGATGATGACTAGTGGTCTCTAGGAGCAATATGCTTTGATTACCTAGCATCAAGTTTTCCACTTCTGGTCTATAATTCCCTTAGGCGATCTCCAACCCCCCCGCAAAGTTATAGATTTTCTCAGCCTCATATTAGCTGTATTAAGAGGAATAAAGTGTGGATCTATATCCATGATTGGAGTGAAGTGGCCCCAGAGAGAGCTTCAGCAGTTATGATGTGGCCAGGTGAGAAAAGAAAAGGGAAACTCAGAACTATAGGCTAGAGTGACAATTGACAAGTGTAACAAGGGTAGATGTGTAGAACATTCAAGTATAACCAATGGGTCTTCTTCAAGTTGAGATACTCAGTCTACAGTTTGTATATAATCCAATGGAATTTTGAAAGGTTTAACCAAGTACTGAATAAAGATATGTCCAGCCAAGTATGATTTTGCCAAGAGTGTAGGTCACATGCCAATGTATAGTTTATAATATGAAAACTATAATATTTGTAGAGATTGTTTTGTAACGTTTATTTATTTTTGAGAGAAAGAGGCAGAGCATGAGTGGGACAGAGGCAGAGAGAGAGAGGGAGACACAGAACTGGAAGCAGGCTCCAGGCTCTGAGCTTTCAGCACAGAGCCCAATGTGGGGCTTGAACTCATGAGCGGCAAGATCACGACCTGAGCCGAAGTCAGGTGCTTAACTGACTGAGCCACCCAGGTACCCCAAGAGATTGCTTTGTAAATACGGGTCTTTAGAACATTAGGCTGAACCATATGGAACTGTGATTCTTAAGTTCAAAAGTAATTGAATGTCAACAATTTCATACAGTTCAACCTAATACATTTCAAAAATAATATAAGGATATTTGCTCTTTTATATCTGTGATCACTTTGGTGTTAGGCATTGGTTTTATGAAACTCAACATCAGTTTCATAAAAAGGATTCTTTCTTCTGGGAAGTTTACATATAGAATAGATTCAATATTATTGGACCTGATCTTGAATGAATATATAATCCTGAATGAAAGAAGTGACTGCTTTTTTACAGAAATAGGAGTATCTGGTCTCCATCAATTTGAAGTCCATCTAAAGTTTCCTTAAAGAGTAGGTTGCTTCAACTCTTACCTTGATGCTTCTGTTTTAATAAAACTATTAGTGAATCTTAAATAGTACAAAAACAGGTAACATAATATCTTAATATTATCAATTCAGAGAATATATGTAAACCCATCAGAGATTTGGAAGCTAATATAAAATTCCCCAAATATGTGCATGGGACATAAAATTTTAATCCCCTCAATTATTATTATTATTATTCTCACTCTTTCCTTGAATGAGAGCAATGTTTATGATTTTACCAGATTAGTCAAAATAGAGGAGGTTATAATCTCTAACAAACAATCCCTTAAATTTAGCAGCCTAAAGCAACCAAATTTAATCTCTCACTCATGCTAATCACTCACAACATGTCAGCAGCGGGCTCTGTTCACTGTGGTTACTCAGGGACCCAGGCTGACACCTGTACCATGATCTCCTATAGTCATTGTGCCAGAGGCAAGTAAGCTTTTGAAGGGCTCATGGGTGCAATGAAATCTTCCTGTTCTGCTCATATCAGTTCTTTAAAAAAATTTTTTTAATGTTTCTTTTTTTTTTTTTTTTTTTGAGAGACAAGAGAACGAGCGAGCGGGGGAGGTACACACACACACACACACACACACACACACACACACATCATGATTAATTGGAAGCCATTCTTTTGGTTCATATCAAGTTTAGGCAGGAAGAACTAAATTCCTTTTCTACAATTAGGGTGTCATCCACTGAATGTGAAACAAATCACCATACTTTGTTGCAAAAGATGATCAAATAATCCCTGATTAAACTTCAAAGTGGGCCCCCTACTCAGCTCCAACCAACTACAAACAAATATTCTTTTAGGAAGAGCCATCTATGAAAAGGAACTAAAAACAAATTTATTTTGTTGATCCATCTTTGAAAACACACTTACTTGTGTTCTTAGCAAACACAAGTTTGATGTTTTGCAGGATTTGATTGATTTTAGCTCTGAATACAGGCAAGCACAATGCTTTGGTCTGATGAAGAAAGTCCAAAAACAATTTTGAAAGCAAAGTTCATGGTGACCACTTTTCCTAACACAAATTCTCAGAACAGATGGCAGAATCAAAACAGTCAAAAGAGACAGATAACATTATATCTTGATGCATTAAATCCCCATAATATGCTCTCTAGCTAAAGAAAATAAAATTACCTATGAAGTGCTTTGAGGCAAAAACTATTAACTTAAGTTATTTTCCTATTATGTACAAATGAATAGAAAAAAATTACTCTGAATTTCCATTACTGGGTGACATTCTGTGAAATACCTGAAGCAAAAAGAAGTTGCAATTTATAAATAGTAAAGGTTCAATCTAAAGGAGGAAAAAAAAAGAAAGGAATATTCCTGCATGTTTTTTTTAAGTAACAATTGAACTACTCTTTCCTTAATAAAAGGAAAACTACAAATGGATTCTTCCTCAGACCACATGTCAGAACACCAGAAAATCTACAGCTTTAATTCAAGAAAAGAATTAAGATAATAGTAATGTGGGTAGATTTAAGGAACACTTAGTGCAGAACCTAGTTTTCAAGTCCAGAGAACACCCAACATACTTGAAATTCTTGCACCTACTTTTTCCTAGACTTTTCAAACGGACTCAGGGTTTGTGTTTAAATTCTAGCAATATGTATACCCATAATGGTTTCTTGTTTACCTCTTCTTTTATGTTGACTTTTTATTTCAACCAGATGAGAGACACTTAGACATATAAGCACTCACAGCATTTTAGAATAATACATAATGATATATATTGAACTGATGGTTAGTATTGATAGTATTAGAACTTTATACAATTATTTGATTTGTGAAAATAATTTGATGCTAATTTCTTCACAGACCCATGAGGAAAAGAACAAGTATCTAGTAAGCATTTAGCCACACCCCCCAATCTACCCACTGAGTCTTTATAAAGCAGCCTCACAAAGGAGGTTAAATCTTACTTTATAAGAAAACGGAGACTCAGAGAGCTTAGGTATTTTGGTGAGGTTTGCAAAGCTAGCAAATAGGTAAGATGTATTAATCTCTTCTAAGGGCTTCAGAGCCCATGCACTTTTCAGAAATCATACAAATCATTTCCACTTGTTTAAAAAAATGTTAAAACTTTAGTTTTCAAGAGATCACTGACCTGACCCATAACACAACCAGTGACCAAACTAAATTCACAAAGCCCTTCTCTGTAGATACACAGTAGAAGATGGGTCAGATTTGGGTACTTATTTGTAATGTGCTGATATCACCTACATATCACATGAAAAGAAGAGAAAAAGAACGATAACGGTAACACACAACTAACTTTTTTTGGCCCTTGGGAGTCAGCGAGGCAGAAAGGTTGGGCCACGGAGTTACACCATCCGGGTTGATTACTTATTCTAACACTTACTACCTTTATAACCTTAAGCAAGTAATCTTACCGCCTGTGCTTCAGTTTCCTTCATAGTAATTATTAGACAGCCAAGCACTTTGCATCATTATCTCATTTAATATTGAAAAAGAAATGAAGTATATTGTAGAAGAAAAGTATTTCCATTTTTACTACTCTCAAATCTTATTTTGTTTTCAGCATATGATTTGACTGGTAAGGACTTCTTAACGTTGTACCCACTAAGGTTCATGGTATGCAGTATAATCCTGAGATGAGCCAGAGACATAACTTGGGGTCTTGGTTCTACAGAAATGGCTGTCCATAAAATTCATTTAGAAATTAGAGATGTACTGGTATAAAAAAGTTACTGTTACCTCAAAACATAATTTAAGTTTTACATTGTTATTTGTTCTTTTATTTATTTTTATTCTACTTTCCAAATTTCTATTTACTAAGTAGGTAGCTGGACCTGGAATGAGAAGGACCCGTCTCCTTAGCACAACCAGGCAGAGTTCACCACGTGACCTCAAAGTCTGATTGTTCTTTTTTTTTTTTTAATTTTTTTTAACGTTTATTTACTTTTGAGACAGAGAGAGACAGAGCATGAATGCGGGAGGGGCAGAGAGAGAGGGAGACACAGAGTCGGAAGCAGGCTCCAGGCTCTGAGCCATCAGCCCAGAGCCCGACGCGGGGCTCGAACTCACGGACCGCGAGATTGTGACCTGAGCTGAAGTTGGACGCTCAACCGACTGAGCCACCCAGGCACCCCAAAGTCTGATTGTTCTGAGCTCTTCTCCATAGTACAGTGAGGGGCGCCTCCCTCCCCATGGGATAGAAAAGTAGGGCCCTTTATATCTGCCTTATTTTATTTTATTTTTTATTTTAGAGAGAGAGAGCACAAGCAAGTGAGATGGGCATAGGGAGGGAGGGAAGGGGGGAGAGAGAGAGAGTGAGTGAGGGAGAATATTAAGCAGACTCCACCATCAGCATGGAGCCTGACGTGGGACTTGATCCCACAACCTGGGATCAAGAGTTGGATGTTCAACTGACTGAGCCACCCAGGCGCCCCATCTGCGTATCTTAAATAACACTTTGTGGTACTGCCTGCCTCTGTTTTATTTTATTCTTACCCTTTAACCAAAGTTATATGCATTGAAATCTAAACCTACGGTGTCTATGATTACTGTATATTGTATCCATAGTCCAGCTTCATTTATGATTATTTTAGTATCTCAACAGAGAAGAAATAAAATAGAATAAAAATAGACCAGAAAAAATGCCCCTCTCCCCAATGTTGGAAATCAAAGCAACAACTACAAAGTCTGATATGTTGTTTGAAGGTTAAAGAAAGGAAGGTTGGAAAGGGGGGATGGGGGAAGAGAAAGGAAAAAAAAGTAAAGGCAGACTCTTTTAGAACTAATCAGAGACTAAGTACCTTCTTAGTCAAAACTCCTTTCTCTACCTCTAGAACAAAAGTAAAAGCAAAATTATAAATATCAACTAGGAAATACACCACCTATGGAATCTTCCCAATAAGGATACCAGCCTCAAACTAACACCAATGAAGAGTTACTCCCAGAACCTAATGCGGCACACATCATATAGTACTTAGTAAGTCTTTCTTATTTATCTTGTTTTTACGTAGGTTTCATGCCCAGCACAGAGCCTTGAGATCATGAATGCTTTAGGAATGAATGCTTTAGGAATGAATCAGATGTTAAATAATCTCCTAACTGGTCTCTACGCCTCCAGTATCTTCACTGTCACAGCTCACCTCCCACCCGATCACGGTCCATACTTACCACATGTGCATGCCCAGCAGTACCCAGGATCAGGGCTGCTAACACTGCTCAACCTAGATAGCAGTGGAGACACACAATCTTCTTTTATTTGTGCTCCGAGGGCTCCTATCTCCATAAGAAAACATTGAATGTGGCTCTTGGGAATTGTGCTTGATGTGCCCAAAGATCTATCTTAGAGTATGCCCAGTGCATGGCACCATTCCAAGACAATATTTACACTTTTTTTCTTTACAGGAGTGGTGCCCCTGGAGCACAACCTCATAGGGAATTCTAGTTACTTTACTTACCTATTTTATCTTATTGCATTCGGCTTTCCTTAGATTCCTTTTCTTCCCCCATTGTCCTTAGCCAATCTTATCCATCACTTCAATTATCCTCTCTTCAAAACCTCAACTCTTTTGTCCTTCCAACAGATCCTATCGTGAATCAATATATTTGACTATATTATTTGCTAAGCAGTCCTTTACAGTGTCTGTATTCCACACCCCCCCCCCCCCACCTTAAATGAAGGTATCACTCCAGGTTCCATTTTTAGCTCTCTTGTTGGCTTACTTTACAAATCTCGATTAGGTGAATTTATCCTACTGCCAACTTACATTGTCATTTATGTAGTGATGGCCCCCCAAACTATCTCTCCAGCTCCCATCCTTCTACCACTGTTCACACTTGAATTAGCCACCTGACATCCAACACATCCTTCAAAGACAGCGTGTCCAAATCATCTTCATTCTGCCTCCAGAATGTCTCCTTTTCCTGTGTTCCCTAATTCCATCGGAAGCCAGAAACATGTCATCCTCTTTTTCTCTTTACTGCCCAAAGCTAATGGGTTGCCACATTGTATTCCTTCTATCCCCCAAATAGTTTTGAAGCCCGTGCTTTCATCCCCATCCTGCTGGCACCGTAGAGTCTTCATTCTACAGAACCTGGATTCTCGCAATCAATCATCGCTACTGAATGATCGTCTGCATCCAGCTTCATTTCTGATCCATCTTCCTCACTGTTGACAAGATCATTCATTCCACGTACTTAAAATCCTCCAGTGGCTCTCCAAGGTTTTCAGAATAAAGCCTAACCTATTTCAAATGGCATATAAAGCCTTTCGTATTCAAAGCACTTCTCCCAAACAAAATAACAAGAAAGTGGTCGGCTGCTACTCTTCCAGGACTCAGGCCACAAATACCCTTTAATTGCTCATCCGAGACAAGAAATCCTGCTGCCGAGTCCCAGCTGTTTCACAGAAGGGAGGCATCGCCATCCCGAGTGAGATTAGGGCAAGACCACATGCTGCCACAAGCTAGGCACAAGAAGAAAACCATCTTCCTCCATATTCTCAGGTCCCTGGGGCAAAAGAAGTTCCGGGCACAGCCTTTAAAGGCTTCTGGAACTACAGTTCCCCCCAAAGGCAGTTTTCTTACTATGATGTAAGGCCAACCTACTAAGGTGAGTGTCTCCATTTGCACGAACACCTCCAGAGAGTCAACAACAGGATATTGGTCAGGGCACCTGGGTGGCTCAGTCGGTTAAGTGACTGTTGGTTTCGGCTCAGGTCATGATCTCACAGGTTTATGGCTTCGAGCCCTGCATAGGGCTCCGCGCTGACAGTGCAGAGCCTGCTGGGGATTCTGTGCCTCCCTTTCTCTCTGTCCCTCCCGCACTCTCTCTTTCAAAATAAACTTAAACTTAAAAAAAAAAAAAACCCACATGATATTGGTAAAGAAGTGACGCTGGGCTGTCCACTCACTGTAGCCAGCTGTAGTGCCACATGGTCTGACAACACTGGCGTTCTGTGGTGGGGGCTGTGGTGGCGTTCATCTCACCTATGGACAGGAACACTCCAGATACGGGAACATATACATCAATACAAGAACTCTACAGAAATCACAGGCGTGTCAAACTCAAGGAATGTGAACAGTAGCCAACTATGTATAATAAGGATGTGCTATTCTGTGCTTGCTTAAAAATTTCCCTTGTGACTTTTGTGGTCACATCTTACTTTTATTACACCTGTCTCAGATAGCGGTATTACTGTATTATCCAGAATACCTAAATAATCTTTATTTTCTAAATGGAAACATCATTTCTTCAGAAGGGGGTACACGGCTTCACAGGAAAAGATCATTGGTCATACCAATTCTTAGCGTTGAACCTATGCCTACTCTCCATTAAACTTTTAAAGATAATGAAACAAGTAAACACTTTTGTAGAGGTCATTATTATTATCCTTGAGGAATGCACATCAACTGTAATTATATATGACATTTTGAAATAATGCAGTGTTGCTTCAACTAATTTCTTCTGCAAATATTTCAGGTGCATCAGCTATACTAACATATTTCATTTCAGCATGTTCATCAAAACCCATTTTTTCTAATTCCTGACCATAATATTTTCATTAAAATTAGTCATCATTGGAAACAATATGCTTTAGCATTAAAAAAAACAGAAATAAGGGGCGCCTGGGTGGCTCAGTCGGTTGAGCGTCCGACTTCACTCAGGTCACGATCTCACGGTCCGTGAGTTCGAGCCCCGCATCGGGCTCTGTGCCGACAGCTCAGAGCCTGGAGCCTGCTTCAGATTCTGTGTCTCCCTCTCTCTCTGGCCCTCCCCCCATTCATGCTCTGTCTCTCTCTGTCTCAAAAATAAATAAATGTTAAAAAAAAAATCCTCTTTAAAAAAAACAGAAATAAGGCCACATACGAGTAGAGGTCTATAATTATACTCAACTGATACTCATGGTATGGTTTAAGAATACAAAAAACAGTGGTGTCTGGGTGGATCAGTTGGTTAAGCATCCGACTCCTGGTTTTGGCTCAGGTCATGATCTCATAGTTTGTGAGTTCGTGCCCTGCATTGGGCTCTGTGCTGACAGTGTGGAGCCTGCTTGAGATTCTGTCTCCCTCTCTCTCTGCCTCTCCCCTGCTCTCTCTCTGTCTCTCAAAAATAAACATTAAAAAAGTTTTTTTAAAAGAATACAGAAAACAAAAACAAAACAAAACAAAAAATAATATGTAATGGAGACATTGGTAGGCAAAATATTTTCATTCAGGGGAAGAATGTTTTTAATATTATCACTTGGAAATTTAATACTATGTATTATTTTGTATATTCTATATTAGTTAACATTTTTTAATAGGGAAAATTTCAAGTTATCAAAAATAAAGATTTGCATTTTTATTCATCAAAACTGAAAGCCAGACATAACCTTGTTGCTTCTAGGAATGTAGGAAGTTTGTAGAGGTTACTGCATCTGGAATGGTTTAGGTACAGAAGGTAAGGAATCCAGAGTGAACAGTCACCCAGCACGCACGTTTCATCTATGTTAAGATGAGTAGATTGTATTTAGTTGTGTTTTATTCCATTATGCCGTCTAGTGAGTTATTTCAAAACTAAAATGATCTCATAATCCTTCTTCCATTGCTGTAGAAATGTTTGTAGTATTTTCGTTGGTAAAAACTTTGGCTCTGATAATCTGTAGGTAAATTATAAATCGTCTGTCCCATTCCCCTGTTGAATTTGTAACCCAATTTTGTCATTTCTCTACATTGCATTTGATTTATTTCTTTTTCTTTTCTTTCTTTCTTTTTTTTTTCTACAGCAATTTATTTTTTATTTTTTTCAATATGTGAAGTTTATTGTCAAATTGGTTTCCATACAACACCCAGTGCTCATCCCAAAAGGTGCCCTCCTCAATACCCATCAACCACCCTCCCCTCTCTCCCACCCTCTACATTGCATTTTAAATAAATTAGAAAACACACATCTGCTCAAACCCATGGCTCCATTTTAATTGGCGCCACTGTCCAGAGCAGCTGTGGCTGCAGCTCCAGGAGGGTTCAAGTTAACTTTCGCTCATGGCCTTGACTCACATGAGCTTTCTGCAGATGCAGTCACCAGAAACCACAAGTTACTCAAAAGGTTAAGTGAAAGCTAAGAGACTTGTGGTAAGAAAAAAGCAATGTTTACTATGTTTCACTGTTTAATAGCACGAAAACAGGGTGACGCATCTCATACTTCTGTTTGAGAATCAAGAAGATCACTCATAAGAAGGCACATGAACTTGTTTTTCACGTTACACAAGCCAGTTCATGTAGAAATTTAAATTTATTTCAAAAGATGGTGTGATGGCCCAAACTGTCTCCTCTAAAGACATGTTGAAGCCCTGACTCTCCATGTGACTGTATTTGGAGATGCGACCTTTAAGGAGGTCATTGAGGTTAAATGAGGTCATAAGTGTGCATTGCTGATTTGATAGGACATATGTCCTTACAAAGAAGAGGAAAAGCCACCAGAGCTTTCTCTCCATGCACGTGCACAGAGAAAAGGCCATGTAAAGACACAGGGAGAAGGCAGCATCTGTAGGCTGAAGAGAGAGATCTGACCACAAACCAAGCCTGCTGGCACGCTGACTATGAACTTCCAGCCTCCAGGACCGTGAGAAAATAAATGTCTGTTGTTTCAGCCCCTCATCATTCATGTGTGTGATGGCGGGACTCCTGCAGATCATTATCTCATTACTCTGGAAAAGGATATTCAGGCTTTGTACCAGCTAGTCCTATCACACAAAGCCCTGGTTTTTAATAATACAGGTTTCAAACTCTGATCAAATAGTCTATGCTATAAAATAAAAATAAAATTTCCCTCTGTTCTATATGCGCCTTAGTGGCTTTTACACTTCTTGACGGTGATCCATAATAATCTTAGTATGTGTATATGCATGTGTGTATATAATATATAGTGTTTTTATAATATGTGTGTATGTGCCTTTCACAAAACGTCTCCTATCTATCTGAAGAAGATATGTTCGGTTCAATTCTATTTTATTTACAAAATAAATGCTTGTCAGAATCAGACCAACACATACAAAGAAAAAAACCTGGTGGTTGCCAGAGGGAAGGGGGGTGGGTGGGATGGGCAAAATGGGTGAAGGCGACTGGGAGGTACAGGCTTCCAGTTGCGGAATGAGTAAGTCACGGGGATGGAAAGTCCCACACGGGGAACATAGTCAGTGATCTCGTACCAGCGTTGTATGGTGGCAGACGGTAGCTATGCTTGTGTAGAGATGTTGAATCTCTACGTTGTACACCTGAGATGAATGCAACATTGTGTGCCAACTATACGCAAATTTTAAAAATTAATTAATTAAAAAATAAATACTTGTGTGTGTTTTAAAAATCCATTTAAAATCTTGTTTATGGCTAGAGGTTTGAGAAATTTTCTTTTTAGCTATGTTATCCGAAACATTTCTTAGCTTCAATTTCCTTTTCTCCTGTAGCATCTCAAGATCCTTAAAAGTACACCAAAGTTAAAACAATTACAATATTCTCTCCCTCACGTTCTCTCTCTTTCTCTGTCTTGTGCGTGCGCGCGCGCGCGCGCGCACACACACACACACACAAAGTCTAAGATGGAGGTGAATCAACTGGGGTCCTGTTCTAAGCAGAACTTTTCACATGATTTAAATCAGAATGTCAAGCAAATTATCTTCATGATTTGTTTATAATAAAATATTTGGTTTTATGGTGCAGCTAAGATATAAATTAATGCATACAGACTATGTGAGTTTTTAATTGAGAAATATGGTACCCATGAAGGGAGTGCTGAATCACTTACAGTCTTTCTAATTACTATAGACACCTAGGGTACTGGTAACAAATTATATGACTTGATGAGTATCAAGAAAGTATTTGTAGAGAGAAATGGATTTTATCATTTCCTATCATAGTCTATTTCTCTTGGGTTTATGTTTAAAGAATCACCTTTGCTGTATTAAAGATTTTGACACCAGGTGTCTCCTAGCATATGAACACCAGATAATGAAATGGAGGGGTAATTAAAGGAAGATAATGGATGTAATAACTGAAGGTTTTACAGATTTGTTTTTCTCAAAAAACTGGTAGAGTTGGCTAAAATCTACAAACTAAAAATACAGAAATCATAATAAAACACTACTGTGTCCCTCAAACTGATAATACTCCTGGGTCTATAAACATGAAATCAAAATGTAATTTCCAAAGTATAAAATTTCAAGATCAAGATTTAAACTTTAAACTTTCCAAAATTTCATGAGTCAAGATTCTAATGTTCATTTCTGTGTGTATAGTTGTACAAAATAGGTAAAAGGGTATCTTTTGAACACCTGACATCTGTACGCAGGGAAACTGGCCTTAAGGCGTTCAGCTTTAGGTACATATGTATGCATACATGTGTGTACTTGCACACATTTATAGCAACATAAGAAAGGAGAAAAAATTTAATATAGTTAAAAAATTCAATATTACATGACACATTCACTTTTTCATGCTATTGACATCTTGGCATAAACATTTTCTTGTTAAAAAATGTTTAAATGTTTATTTTACTTTTGAGAGAGAGAGAGAGTGTGAATAGGGGAGGGGCAGAGAGAGAGAGAGAGAGAGGGAGACAGAGAATCAAAGCAGGATCCAGGCTCTGAGCTGTCAGCACAGAGCCTGACGTGGGGCTCAAACCCATGAACTGCGAGATCGTGACCTGAGCCTAAGTCTCAGATGCTTAACCAACTGAGCCATCCAGGTGCCCCTTGACATAAACATTTTCTATTGTATTTCTCTTTATGGAATAACATTTACTTTGTGACCTTAAGAAAAAAAAGAAATAAAACAAAAGAAAAAGGAAAAAAAATGGTGAAGAAAATATTTTAAATTACATCTTTTTTTCATTATAAATTAGCCTCAGCACCTTGATAGCATCTAGTACACAGAGGTGTTAAGCAAATATTTGTTAACTGAATTATACTTTAACATACAGCAAATATACACCAAACATAAATGTTAAACATTTTAAGTAACATTTATTGTAAACAATTGTGTCAAACATAATTGTAACATTATTGTAAACAATAAATGTCAAAAAAGATGAAAAATAATTTGTATTGAATTAGCTAAATAGGAGTGTTTTTGCACGCTTCTTAATTCTTACCTCTTCCTTTGTCTTTTTGGATATCACTCGGAGCCAGTCCCCAATCATGCTCAGGACAGCAGCAAAGTAAGCGAGCCCTACAAGGATCCAAAACCACACGACAGGCTTGTAGAAGTCTAGATATTCGATATCCGATCCACCTGTGTGAGAAAAATAAAGCAGGACAAAATAACTTTGTATTCATGAAAGTAATTAATATGGATATTTGCTAAAAGTACCAACTGAATTTTGGCTTGCAAAACAGAAATCTTGTCAATTGATCCAGGTTATTGTCTTCATATGGAATTCTTTGCTCTCCTTTTCTATTTTTCAAGAATGAGTCGCAAGTTTTGTTTTTTTTTTAAGTTTTTGTTTTAATTCCAGTAAGTTAACATCCAGCATCCAGTGTTATATTTCAGTCACTAGGTTCTTCTTAATGAGACTGTTCATTACATCTCTAGGTCATAATGATTTTTCTTTGTTCTAGATTTCTTTTTTTGTTTAGCTAGTCTAGGGGTTCATTATTCCATGTGTACTGGTTTCTCTTTCCACATCTACTGAACATGTAGAAGACAGAAATGACACCTTTTGGGGTATGCATTTGCCTTAGCGTATTTACATTACTGCCAATCAATATACGGTTACCAATCAATACAAAGTCAACCTGGTCAGAAAGTGGCTCTTATTCTAAAATCACCAATACAATGGATTGATAACAAATGCCTGAGACAATGCGTCAGTGGGTCTATATGGAACACATAGTAATTTGTAGATGATATTGCCGTTCGTTATTTTCTGACTTTTTAGAGGAATTCCCATGCAGGTCACAAATTTAAATCCTTAGCTGTCAAGACAAAATTAGCAAAGGACCTCTTCTGCTTTACTCTAATCTTTGTTGCTTCTCCATCCATTTGGTACAAAAGCTGCACCTATGAGAATCTGAATACATTTCAACACATCCCTACCTCAGCACATATTAATGGGGCACTTATTAATTCCCCAACACTGAAAACAGTTACTTCTCTTCACAAGAGAGAGGAACAGGTCTCTCTCTGCAGAAATTCATAATTTACTCTGAGAAAGCCTCACATAGACAATTTCCCATAATGGGGTAGATCAAGGGATAGCAAATAAGAATAAAAAAGTGTTGTGAGAGGACATGGAAGAAATGATTTTTACTTCTGGAAGGGGAAAGGCAAGAAGAGAAAAGGGGGTCTTCAGTAATGAAGATAAAAACAGAGAAAAGTTCAGTGTATAAATACACGGCATATTCAAAGGACTTTTAGTAGCTAACTCTACATATGGATGGGGGCCGGGGAGTAGATGGGTAGAAGAGAGGAATGTAGAAAAAGTGAATTGTGTCAGATTGCAAAAACTTGTTCCTAACACGATGGGGTGGAGGTAAAGTTTATAGGTGATAAGTCTTATATTCATGTTTGACCCTATGCTCAGAAAGATCCAGCAGCAGAGAAGGCAGGTTCACAAGGAAAGTCTCACGAAAAACTTTTGTTCTGAACTACCCAAGAGGTTATTGTGCTTGAGTTAGGGCTGGAATGGAAAGAAAAGGTATTAGAGGCAGCATCATCAAGGAAGGGCTCTAGGGTGACCAGAGCTCCTCTTTTGGGAGATGATGACAGTAACTGAACGGGAAACACAGGGGAAGGAATAGTGACTAAAAAAAAAAAGTAATGCAAATTGGTACATGATAGGTTTGAAGTGCTTGCGGTACCAACAGGTGAAGGATGGATCCTTACATACAGATCTAACGTTCAACAGGGCAGAGCAAGAGATCAGGACTGTGGTATCAACAGCACGGAGATTAGATGCTTAGAGGGGTCACAGATGTACTCCATTCACAAAGGTTCAATCCGTCTATTCGGAAGAACAGCTGATAAATAGCAAGTATGCATGAAAGTCAAATACAAAGTCGAAAAGAAGCATTACTATATATATATTAGACTATGAGTTGTCCACAATGACATTGTCAAATATAAAAGGGTCAGAGTAAAAAGAGAACATTTTTCTCTTGGGCAAGTAACAGACACAAGTTCAGCTTTCTTTGGGGACAAAGAGTAATCTGAAAAGCACAGTTTCCAAAGTAAATAATATCACCTTCAAAATATGGTAAAAATTTTACCTTGTGTAAAATTTTCAAAAATACCATTTCTGGGAAGGATTGTGGAGGCCAAATGCATCTCATGATGGTTAAGAGTTGGCCCACGGGGAATGCAGTTCTACAAATTCACAGAAGTGACTTAAGAAGTTGTGTGTGGAAACTTGTTATACGATAGGCTCTCTAGCGAATTCCATTTTTCAAATGTTTCCATTTCAAAGAAACCAAAATGACATTTTTTTCCGAGTACTTTCTCTTTCAAAACCAGAAAGTCTTCATCCAAATAGCTGTGACTCACTTAACACATAAGTTCACCAAGATGTTGATTTTAAAAGTTAGTTCATACTCAAGATGACTTTTTATAAGTCTTCTTTCTTATAAACAGGATGTCACAGTTTGAAAAGAGTAAATTAGCTTAATCACTGAAAGGTCTATATTTGGGTAAAGTGTTCATCCCACAAGTTTTGGTGGATTCTAAGCCTGGGGGTGGGGGTGGGGAATGCTTCCCATTCTCAACTGCTGCTCTTAGGAATGAAATACCGGCAGGCAAATGATCTAAGGAAAAATGATGTATACAGGAGTGTTGTCAAACAACTCATAAGTCCTCTCTAAGGTTTATGAATTAATTTCCACTCTATTCCATCCGCTTGATCCAAGAATCCAAATTAAAATATCTGTAATGTCAAGATAACTTGCTTAAAAGGGGCTGTTGGTCTTCTTTTTAAATTAGGAAACATCAACAAAAATTTTTTTTTTGGCTGTTGGAAGCATTAATTTTAGTCTAGCTACATTCAGGAAACCTGTACATGGGTCTTTTGCTTATTCAGAACCTCGGGTAATGTCTCTGTCCTGGATTTGCTGCCTGTGCCCCCCACCCCCATCTCTATTCTGCCACCCTTATCATTTTTTCCCCTCTTTCCACAGACTCCTGAGCTGCAGCCTCAGTCTGCTACAACCCGCCCTCCCCTCCTGGGTTCCTCACCCACTTGGCAGGAACAGTCACCTCACTGCTGTTTTCTTTGTTGCCACTGAAAATACGTGCACAAGTCCTTTCCATTTTCAGAGCTTCCTGGCTAATCATTATAGGGGAATAGACAGATGGTAATAAAAATAAGTAAAGAGGGGTGGAGGTACAAAGGTTTCAGGAATCTTATGAACTATTCCAAGTAGTTAAAATAAGTCTCTTCCTGACTCCCATGATACGTGATGGCGCCATTTTTCTCTGGCTGTCTCCTTAGTGCTTAAGTAAAGAGATCACCCAAAATCTATCTAGCAGATTAAACTACTAAAAATATAGGTCAGGAAAACTTTATTATTGTTATTATTATTATTGTTGTTGTTATTTATGGCATTATTGCTAAGAACCCATTTTAGCAATAGTGAATTTGCTTGGAACAATCTCTCCATCCAGCATTAAAAAAAGCCATCTCCTACCTGGCCCCAAAGAATTACTAGTTAGGGGGCAGAACAGCCCATGAGGCTATATAGCAGGCACATACAGGTTTTTTTGGTTTTTTTCTAAATAAAGGCCCTGGTAGTTCTATACAGCCAAGTCTATGCTCATTTCAGCTGATTTCCAAAATATTCACAATCTGATTGAGAGAAGACTGAAAAGTAAGACTTCCTGATTGCCCATCTAAATGAAATCATTCCATCCTAACGCCCTGGGTGGGGGGCAGGTATTGAGGGAGTTGTGTTCGCATTCCTCATGTGTCCATTGATTTAGGACAGGGCTTTAGTAAGACCATTCACCATAGATTTAAGCCACATCTCCAGCTGCCCCTATCAGTAATTAAGCTAATAATTCAATTGCCATTTCATAGTCTGTTCAGAACTCAGGAGTAAAAGCCGGTTTTTGTACTGGCTCCTAGAAATCCCAACCAATAGTAAGTGTCCCACTTACAATAGAGAAGTTGCAGTCTTAGCAGGTAAAATAACATGTGTCAGGGCACACAGGAAAGGAGGTAGGAGAGCTAGAATTCAAAACCAGGGCTTCCTCGCTCCAAAACACAGGCTTTTTCCCACTAACCAGGTAGTGTATGTCACCTATGGTCTCAGTTCCAGTCCTTGCTATCATTTATCCACCAGCCTGTTGTGTCCAAACTGCATGGTGGAGACTTAGCTAGGGCTAGAGACACTAAGTCAAACAAGATATGCCTCTTCCCAGCCTGCCCCTCAATGGTCTTACCTAGAAAAACCAGGGGTCTGAAGATAAGCACGATTGTTTCAGAAGCCTCCTTACCATGCTTCTGTCCTCATTCCAACAGTTTCTAGTAATTGGCCCTATTGTGCTCTAAAGAACTTGAGTATGCGATGCCCTCCCTGAGATACTTATATTTGATTTTCTTTCTCTGAGATGCTCCTGAATCACAGAATATTTATAAAGAAGAAAGCAGAAGGAGGAGGATGGAGAGGAAGAGAAGGAAGAGAAGGAGGAGAATCCTGGATTTAAAGAACCATCTAGCCATTCTGAACTAAAGTCATCAACTCCATGCCCTCCTCCTCTGGTTTAAAATTATATGTGTATTACAGAATATAGATATGGACATAGAACCTTGTTCTAAAGAAAATGGGCATCATTTCTTTACCTGGTCTTTAAGCATTTTAGTTTAGATATGAAATATTGATTTTAATTTTTTGTTTGTTTAGCTTTACTTTTATTAAAAAAAATTTTTTTTTCAACGTTTTTTATTTATTTTTGGGACAGAGAGAGACAGAGCATGAGCAGGGGAGGGGCAGAGAGAGAGGGAGACACAGAATCAGAAACAGGCTCCAGGCTCTGAGCCATCAGCCCAGAGCCCGACGCGGGGCTCGAACCCACGGACCGTGAGATCGTGACCTGGCTGAAGTCGGACGCTTAACCGACTGCGCCACCCAGGCGCCCCTAGCTTTACTTTTATTAATAAGACTAGCCTGCCTTAATATAAAAGGGGGAATTTATTTTCTGCTTTAGTATATATATTTTTTATAGTAAAGCAATTTAACTGAATGAAGACTCTCCTTAGGGTTTTAAGAACTAAGAGGCTCTTTCAATAACGTTGCAAACTCTGCTTTCTTTTTTTACAAATGGAAGTATGACTTCAGTACTAAACCACAGCTCACCTACTAAGCCAAACTTCTCATATGCTATTAAGTCAGAAAAACAAAAGGCAAAACAAGTTAACTAAGTCTCTCTAACATTTGAACCTATATTTTGGGATTTGCCATGTCAGCATTCAAGATGTTGTCCATTTCCTACTAGGTACTTGATCTAAAATTCGGAAAATAGCCATGAGAAGAGCAGTAGTTTCATGATCAGAAAGAAAGATCAATACACTGTCATTCACTCTTCCTTCACATGGATGGAAACCTAGAGTATGTAAGACGTACAAAATTGTTACTCCTAGAAGCTACCTTTAAGTCTCATTATAGAGCAATCTGGAGCCTTTTTCATTATATTTAGTACAATTTACTGCCTATCTCACTAAGCCACGACTATCAATCACTGAATATTTTCCTTCTCATTTTTATCCTGCACACGTTTCCACCATGTTTCTATATAGATCCATTCTGGATCTGAAAAGTTAAATAACTTATTGGTTTGTCCCCAGGTCCTAGGACTTCTGGCCCATTTGAGTCAAATCCTATTTAATTCATCATGCAGACAACCATCCATTCTCTTGTGAGTTCTCAGAGAGTTACTGGCTGAATCTGGGGGTGACCAGACTCTTTGCAGTATTTTCCTATATTATGAAACAGAATGACTACCAGGAAGACAAGAAAGTTCCCTATTTAATTTTTGCCCCCAATTTTCAAACATTCTGTCCCAAAGGAAAAGGAATTAGAGCAATAATTATCACTATCACAATATAAGCACAGAGTCTAATACCCGGTATGTGCTCACTAAACACTTGAATAAATAAATGAATGATGAATATAATACATCTCCCCTAGCAGTCACATATACCCTCCCTTTCTGATAAAAGTGATTTTTCTGACACATTGTTGTGGTGGGAGTGGTGACTGTTCATCATTCAGTAGACTTCACTCCTCATCAGCTACTTTCCTTCTTACCCACTGAAGTCCTGGAACATTTTTACTGTTATTGATCAGTTCAACAGCTGGCCACTGACATAGTTGCAAAACATTAGGCAACATCAGGACTATTCTCTAAAGGGTCTCTGTTAGAACTGTTTTGAACCAAAAAACCTGCTATGATTTCTCAACAGAGATTTATATGTTCTCATGATAAATTGCCTTTCCATTCAGCAAGCTCTGAGCACTCCACCAAATGACTCATGTTTTCAGTTATAAGGAAAATCAATAGTTTGGTTACGAAAAACTTCATTTCTGATAATGACTTTGAAAACATAATTCCAAGAAAGCTTAATTCTCTTTTTTTTTAAGTTTATTTATTTATTTTGAGAGACAGCAAGAGAGCATGTGGGAGGGGCAGAGAAAGAGGGAGAGAGAATCCCAAGAGGGCTCCATGATGTCAGCAGGGAGGCTGACACAGGGCCAGAACCCATGAACCGGAAGAGCATAACCTGAACTGAAATCAAGAGTCAGACGCTTAACCGACTGAGCCATCCATGTGCCCCAAGAAAACTTAATTCTTAATATGAGATATGCAAATATGTTCTTTCTAAGAAAAAAAAAATGAAGACAAATGACTATACAACTGGGAAAATTTATAAAAATTTAGTAAAGGTAAAAGTATCAGAAGAATTTTACTTTGGAAAGTCCGAAATTATATTTTAGAGGAGCATATCGGCACTAAGCCTAAAGCCTGATTAACTCAGTAAGCTTTGTTGAGGAGGAGGCCCTTCCTCTGCCCTATGGTCCTTCTAGCTCGACTTAGAATCAAACTGACATGAGACAGATTGAACAGCGGAAATGTAATAGGTGTATGGGCAGGGAATCCACATGGACGTGAAATTTCAAAGACAGTGAAGCAACATGAAGATTATATGACCTAAGAAGAGGGGTAGGGGTCTAAGGACACAAAGGGGAGGAAGATCATTACCAGGAAGATGATAAGAAAGAGATGTTTGGAAAAACAAAGGTTGTCCTATTATGCAGGTAAGTTTCTCAGGTAAAGGGGAGTCTTTGTTAATAGCTCTCTTCCTGGGACAGGCTCTCTTTTCCAATATATTTAGGCAGTTGAGGGGAGGCAGAGAGCTTTTCCTACATCTGGTGGGTTTTGGTTACTTTTAACTCAAAATAATCTTTATGGCATAGTGGCCCATCTTGGGAGAGCCAGTCCTTAGCCCCTACACTTTCAATAGCCACCTGTGAGATATGGAAAATTTCATTATTCAACTAAAGATGGATCCAAATTCCAAGGAGACATATCTGGATGGCCAAATTAATTTATGCTCTGATGAAAAATGTGTTTTCCTAAGATCAACCATGAGGATTTCTTAGAACATCTATATTTTTGGCTAGAATTTTTGTTTTTTCTTAGAAGAGCAGGTAATGTGAGGACACTGATTTGTGAAACTGTAATTTTTCATCTGGCTTTCACTCATTCAAATTGTATCTTATGAACAAACCTAGTTTGTGAAAAAGGGTGTGTTTTGAGAACTTCTTCAGGCAGCTTCTAAACAAGATGTGGAAATGTGCTTCTTGACTTGCTTGACCCACTCTTACCCTAATAGTATATATAAACGAGATAGTAGCCTTGGAAAAGAATTTTATTTTGGGTGGTGGGGGGGAGAATTTTAAATTGTGTTTAATTTGGTAATTATATGGCTTCTCTCCAAATTTGAAGAAGCACCATTTTTAAAAAAAAATCATAGACCTGAAAGACCAGTCATAGAGGCAAGCCTGAATGAATAGATTTCAATCTGTCACACATTTCCAGATAATTAATATTACTGCTTAGTTTTGTTTTATTTTATTTTTTAGGGAGAGACAGCATGCAAGTTGGGGAAAGGGGCAGAGGGAGAGAGAGAGAACCTTAAGCAGCCTCCAAGCTCAGCACAGAGCCTGACACAGGGCTTGATCCCATGACCCTGGGATTATGACCTGAGCTGAAATCGAGAATCAGATGCTCAACAGACTGAGCCACCCAGGCGCCCCTACTGCTTAGGTTTTAGTGAAGGGATGATTTAGGTCTCAGTCTACAAGGTAAGCATGATTTAACAACTTGTCACCCCAGACTTTTCATCAAATGGAAAATAAGATTGCAAAAGTTAAGAAACAGAACGCAGGAAATTAACAGTTAATTCTCAAACATAATTTTTGCCATTAATTTTAACTTACCTCTATAATTTGACTATAAATTATAGGCACTGCTAAAACAACACTTTGCTAAATAACTGACATTGTTTCTTCTTGCCTTTTAGGAAGGGTTAGTCTGCAAGCACTGGTCTTAGTAATGGGGGTCTGTTTATAAACAAGTGTGAGAGTGACCCTGTGGCCTCGTGGGTCCATTTTAGTTCTAGAACATTGAACGCTAGTGAAAGAACAAAAAAGGCCATCAAGAGGGAGCACCACCAGTCACTAAGGTAACCAGCCAGCCACTAAAACACCTCCCTTGCATAAATATAAATATAAAATAAAAATTTTTTATTTTTTATTGTGTAGCTCAGTCGGTTAAGCATCTGACTTTGGCTCAGGTCATGATCTCACGGTTTGTGGGTTCGGGTCTTGTGTGGGGCTCTGTGCTGACAGTTCAGAGCCTGGAGCCTGCTTGAGATACTGTGTCTGCCTTAGTTTCTGCCCCTCCCCTGCTCACACTCTGTCTCTCTGTGTCTCTCAAAAATGAATAAACATTAATTTTTTTTTAATTTTCCAGGTCTCTTCTTGCAGAAAAATTACTAAATGCTGAATTTCTCTGTTCAGTCATATACACAATGAGACCTAAACACTGTGTTGATTTGTCTTTACCAGTGATCTGTAAATACTTTTGATTCAATATCCCCGACAGTGAAAAGGTTTGGCACATGCAAATTTAAATGCATGTTTATTTATGAATTAGCAATCTATTATGTTCTTACAAATTACATCATGGGCACTACGACATATAACAAGTAAAAAGTAAGGAATGAGGCTTACAAATACATCAAAACAGGAGTTGTTCTGTCTGCTTCCCATGGCAGAAATTACACCTGGCATGGACTTTCTTGCTCATACCCTGGAGATGAGCACTGTGCTCCAGAGTCCTGGTTCAGAACATCACATCTTTACTTGTTGCTCTCAAGATGCTTCTAATATTTACACCAAGATTACAACTTGTATCCTAAACAATTTATATATTGCTCTCCAAAATTTCTTATTTTCCTTTAATAATATCAGTTTGAAGGGTATGTTCTTTAGTTGGTCTTCAAAGGGGTTCAACACAAGAACATGATTAAACCTTAATCCTATTCCGAGCAGGGTTTGCAGGTTTGAGAAGGGCATCAGATGGGGAGCGTGCATTGCAGGAGGTATATCCTTGTGTTCTTTTGAGATTTATAGTCCAATAGAAAGATGAGGAGGTTTAAGCTGGAGCAGTGCCTCCTACTTTTCCTTGGCAAAAACACCAACTTTAAGCGAGATTACTATCTGTAGTGACATCTCACTTCAAAAGGGAAGGTTCTAGAAAGTAAGCAACCAATACTTCCCGGAAGGGGTACTTGACTTTGCTCAATAGCTAACTTTTACTCCACAGCCGCAAGGTACCCAGAAGCAAAACCTATTTGTGTGTACTCTATTGAATTAAGTGAGGCAATTCTTTTCCCAGACCTTTAAAAAAAGAACTCGAGGTTTTTGTTTTTCCAAAGAATCTTGCAAAGAGTACCATTTCCTACCCAGCCTTGGCCACATCTGCCTCATGTACACACTCCTTCCAAAACCACTCCCTGGGCACAAGGACCTGGCATGTGAAGACTCTTCTCTAATTTATCTTTCTCAGCATTTGTCACTTGAATCCCATCAAATTCCTTTGCTAATTATTAGCAAGGCATATTTCTTTTTTTTTTTAATTTTTTTAACGTGTATTCATTTTTGAGAGAGAGAGAGAGAGACAGAGCATGAACGGGGGAGCGGCACAGAGAGAGGGAGACACAGAACCGAAAGCAGGCTCCAGGCTCCGAGCCATCAGCCCAGAGCCCGACGCGGGGCTCGAACTCACGGACCGCGAGATCGTGACCTGAGCCGAAGTCGGACGCTCAACCGACCGAGCCACCCAGGCGCCCCAAGCAAGGCATATTTCTAGTGAGTTTTTATTATTTCCTCTGCAGAAATAAAATTACAGTAATGGATTTACAAAGGGGTACAATATGATAAAATCTTAGTAATAACGGGTGTTTATTAGATTCCACTTATGGCGCACAGATATCATTTTATTACCATGCTCCCCTACAGTGTTGTGCCGTAACTCTGAATTCAGGGTCCCCACTCCTACACGTAAGATGTTCTCCAAGTGTTGATCTCTTAAGGTTAGTATAAAAAAAAAGGTGGTTTTCTTTTTTCATCTTCTACAAAACCATAAAGTAAAAATATTTGTTCTTTTTTCTAAGCCATTTTACACTGTGGTCACAAATACAACATTATTTTAGGATTCTACCCACTTTTCAAAATTTATTTATAATCTTTGTTTTGTTTTGTTTTTTAACCAGACCAGGCCACATACTGGACTGGTAGTCAGTCAATTTCTTAAAATAATATGTGCAGTGTATTAGATTATCGAAATGTTAGGGGTAGAACTTAAATGTTCTTACCGCCCGCCCCCCTCCGAAAGATAAATAGGTGAGAAGATGCATGTGTTAATGTGTTAATTAACTAGATGAACTAGATGCTTTTAGTGTATACTTATTAACATCTTACAATTTTATTGTGTATACTTATTAACATCTTACAATTTTATTTTCAATTCTATCTCAATAAAGCGGAAAAAGAAACAAAATATTGCCTTACCATACAAAATTAAAAACTAAAATAAAAATAACACATGCAATACAAAGCTTGCATTAATACCTGTATATGCCACAGCTGTTGTAAGACTTGATATTTATCAAGTGGCACAAGAGACCGGGGTTAACATACCACAAGTCTAAATCTTGTTATCATCTCACTGTGTCTTCCTTTCTCCTACATTAATGCACTTTCTATTTCTACTTAAGCCAATCATACACCTCCCATGAGAGGTTAGAAACATGGGTGCTTTGGAGCAGAAGCGTGTCTTCTAAGGAGCTACAAATGTCTGCGATTATTCTGCCTACAGTTTGCTAATTAGAAAACTAAAGGATCTCCAGCAGAGTGATGCACCCTCCCCTTTTTGGGGCCTCCATCCAGTACAGAGATATGTGCACAGTATTTCTGACCAAAAGCAAAGCTTCCTTCAGGAAAACATCCCCACCTTCAAGGATCTATGTTCCCTAGAAAGGGGGGCTTTGCCAGGCTCAACTATAATTAACAAATCAATAGAAACAGATGAACCATCAGGCTTCTCTGAGATATTAGAGAACTGTGCAAAACAGTTTTTCTCTGAAAACACGTAAGTAAGAAGTTTGGGATGAGAAAGAACAGTAAACAGCCAGAAAGGATAAAACTCTCTTAAAATTAAATTAGGCTGGTGAGTTTATTCTGGGAAGTTGAAGAGCACATTCCTACTATAGTGTTTAGCATGATTTTCTAATACTTCAAATCGGATTTTCGAAAAAAGAATGGTTTAGATTTTCAAGAGCTAGTCAAAATGGTCCATGATAGAACATCACCATGGTTACTTTTACCATCATTACTATAATTTATTGAAAACTGGAGTTAGAATAATAATGACAACTGGATAATATAAATGGTAAAGAAAGAATTAAAATGATAGGAAGT
This sequence comes from Prionailurus bengalensis, assembly GCF_016509475.1. Taxonomy (NCBI): domain Eukaryota; kingdom Metazoa; phylum Chordata; class Mammalia; order Carnivora; family Felidae; genus Prionailurus; species Prionailurus bengalensis. The sequence continues at coordinate 28,331,599 of NC_057360.1, forward strand.
GAAGACCTAAGAGATAAAACAATAAAGCAAACTGCAATTGTAATAACATGTACAAAAGGAAATATCAAAAAACACAAAACAAAAAATGTGGCCACTTTGGCTAAGGTGAAAAATACTTCCCTGAGAACTGGAAATTAAAGGAGTTAAATATCTTAGAGAAAAGAAGGTTTGAAAATAGCTTAGAATATCTTCTAAAATTTGCAGGTGTCTTTAAAACTAAGTCATGAAAAGGCTTAAGTAAAAAGAGCAAAGAGAAGTTAAACTCGAATTCATGAAACACTAAATAAAAACAAACAAACAAAAACAAACAAAAAAAAATTAAGGGGCAGATTGTCTGGTTTCTGAAACTAAGGTGGGAATATAAGATTCTGAACAAACAGCAACATATATTTCTTTCCTAGAATGAAATCTAAATGTTCAACTGCGCCTTTCTGCTTACCTCCACTGTCACAGAAGAATGACTTATCTTTTGTCTCTGTCACTGTTATGGATTAAATGGTCTTTCAAAATGGTACGTGAGTCCCCAGGACCTTGGAACATGGCCTTATAGGAAAAATAAGGTCCTTGAAGATGTAATTAGTCAATCTGAACGCATACTGGAGTGGAGTGGGCTTTCCATCCAGTATGACCAGTGTCCATATAAGAAGAGGGACACAGCTACGGGGACACAGAGAGAACAAATGCCATGTGATGTCATAAGCAGGGATAATAATGGGGCAGGACAGGCAGAAACTGATTGCCTCCTCCAGAAGCTGAAAGAAACAAGGAGGAAGGAAGGCCACCTAGAGTCTCAAGAGGGATCGTGCCCCTACTGTCACCCTGATTTTGAACTTCGGTGAGGCAATGAATTTCTTTTGTTTAAAGCCACCCAGTTTGGGGAATTTTGTTTATTAAGGCAGGCCTGGGAAATTAAGACAGACACACTGTGTTGTGCTATGAACCCAAGCAAAAAGTCTAAAGGACACGGGTTAGGCGAGTACTGTTGGTGCCAGGAAAAACTTACCTGCTACGTAGTCGCCAAATCCAATGGTTGTTAGAGTGATGACCACAAAATAAATGGCGTCCAGGGCAGTCCAGCCTTCTATGTGCTTGAATATGATCGCAGGCAGAGCAACAAAGAGTACACAGCCGAACAGTATAAATATGATGGTTGAGATGATGCGAATCTTGGTCTGACTAACATTCCACTTCTATGGGTGAGAGTGAAGACAGCGAGAAAGAGACACTGATGGAGATTTATTGATTATTGGTGCACCTGCAAAGCTAACCTAACACACAGCTATCAACAAATTAGCAAGTAAGGATGTTATTTTTTTCCCTTTCATGATTAATTTTCAATTGTCTTATAAAAATTGGAGAGAACACACCTAACTCAAAGCAATCAATGCTCATGACGATGCCACTTTACCCTTACATAGCTTTACAACAGGTAAAATACTTTCAAAATAAATTACATTTGCTCTGAGAATACAATTTGAGATTTACATCATTCCTTGTTTATGTGAACTACTTTTGAAATATTTCTATCCTATAGGCATACTGCTGATAGCGAGCCAAGCATAATCTGGAAATATAGCAAAATAGAGAAAAGTGAACTGTTAACTAAATATTGACTATTGATGGGACGCTCGGGTGGCTCAGTTGGTTAAAGTCCGACTTTGGCTCAGGTCATGATCTTGCTGTTTGTGAGTTCGAGCCCCACGTCAAGCTCTGTGTTGACATCTCAGAACCTGGCATGTGCTTTGGATACTGTCTCTCTCTCTCTGCCCCGCCCCTGCTTGCACTCTGTCTCTGTCTCTTTCTCTCTCTCTCTCTCAGGAATAAATAAACATTAAAAAATTAAATATTGACTACTGATAATTGATAAAAATTATTAATTTTATGAAAAATTTCCCTGTATGTCTTCCTATCATTATTCAATTGATTCAACTGAAGTGCTCACAGACTTAATGGCCACAGTTGATTTCCCTGCGAACCAGATGAATTCTCTCTCTCTTCTATGGCTTTAAATTGTACAACGGAATAAATCAAACATGACATGGAGGCAAGGATAAATCTTCAATACCCCTTCATGACAGCTGTCTTCAGAGTACCCATATTTTTTCACCTTCTTCTCTTATCAGGAATTTCCTCAGTATAACATATTTGTATATATGTTTGTACATACAGCAATTTATCTCCAGATCTTCATTTGAGGCTAAATATCTCTAACTGGATCTTTCCTATCTGCTATTAAAATTATACGTCGCATCCCCACCATATAAAAACCACTAAGTTTTAAAACTTGACAAATTTCTAGAGATAACGATCTAGGAAACCAATTAGAACAGAAAGTGAAAAAAAAGTTTCTCTAGTCCATCCTTATCACATAAGTGAAATTTAGACGAATTTGTGTTTGTAAAGTTCTCACAACAGTGGTTAGTACTAAGTGTGGAATCACGACCACTGTCACGTATTCACCACCGGGTGTTTTATGTGTTTTATGCCCCAATGTAGATGCATGAAAAACGTTGCCTGGCATCCAGTAGGCAACCCAAAATTTGTTGAATAAAATAAAACAAATGAATACACGAACAAACAGCAGTATCAGAACTATAAATACAGAGAACAAACTGATGGTTGCCAGAGGGGAGGGGAAAGAGAGAATTGGGCAAAACGGGTGAAGGGGAGACAGAGATACGGGCTTCCGGTTATGGAATGAATAAGTCAAGGGAATGAAAGGCACGACGTAAGAAAACCAGTGATATTGTAATAGCAATGTAATGGGACAGATGGTTGCTATACCCAATTATGGCAAAGACAGCATAATGTTTAAACTTGTCAGATCACTAAGTCATACACTTGAAACTAATGCAATATTGTATGTCAACTATGCTCAAATTAAAAAAAAAATTTAAGAAAAAAATTTGTTGAATGAATGAACAATTCAGCATTACCAAGTTGATGGCACTAATCTTCCCTCTCAATTAATGTAAATGCAAGATACTTTAAATATCAATATAAGAGAAGTATAATACCCCAAACAGGATGACATTCATATTTTGGAATCACCATACTACTCCATTCTAACTGTAAAAATACCTGAGGGTGAAGTGTGAACTTAAATATAAAATATAACTAATGCTGAAAACTGGAATATATATGGAAAAACCAATATTCAGTAGTCTTATTTCATCAACATAATTAAATGTAAAATGCTTTGTTGAAATGTTTGTGAAAAGATGAAACACTATTGAATAATAAGTAAAATGCATTTGTAATAGTGGTGATGGTAATAACATATCATTTATAATCCCACCCTCTCATGCAACCATTTTCTTGGTAATTTCCTTCAAGAATAGAAGCTTGTAATCATAGTGGTCTTATTACTATCTTTCATTTATAATTCTAATAAAAGCATTTTCATTTTACTTATTTTTTCTATTGAGTATAATATAGTGATGAACATCTTCGAGTGTATTATTTGTGGTTCTACTGAATTACACCCCTTAGGTAAGTTTCTATCAGTGACATCACTGAATTAAGTTACAGGATCGCCTTTATCGGGTTTGCTAAATATGATGTCCTTCACAAAAGGGCTATATAAGTTTAGAATGACACCAGCAACAAAAAAAGATACCAAAGCAAATTTAAATGAGAAAACATCATCAGGTATTTACTAGCTACATGAAGCTTTTATTTTTATCTCTAATTCTCAGAGTGATGTCTCCATCACCAGTACCTATTCACATCATAGAAATGACAAAAGGGAGGTTTCAGGGTAAAATAGCTAACTTAAGAGAATACTGCAAGACTGGGTGCCTGGGTGGCTCAGTCGGTTAAGCTGCCGACTTCGGACCAGGTCATGATCTTGCAGTTCATGGGTTTGAGCCGTGTGTTGGGTTCTGTGCTGATAGTTCAGAGCCTGGAGCCTTCTTCAGATTCTATGTTTCCTTCTCTCTCTGCCCGCCCCTCTCTCTCTCTCAAAAATAAACATTCAAACGTGTTTTTAAAAAGAGAGAATACAGCAAGACATCTGGAATTTGAACCTAGGGCTGTCAAATTTCTACTTTATTTCTACGTATTTTGGGGTTTTTCTCATGCATTAATTTGCTCATTCGAATTAAATATAAAAATAACTATGCAGTGAGTTACATGCATAAAAGGTTATGGAAAACCCAATAACTTGAATGTCTAACTGTACCTGAGGTGATAGAAAAGTTTAATTTTAAAAAATTCAACAACATATGTAGTTAAAAGTCTATTATACTTACAATAAATGTATCTTCCACTTTTGCAATTCCTTTTCCGAATATGGTCCCTAGTTGATCGCCAACTCCAGCCAACAAAAAACCAAAGAGGGGAATTCCCAGTAAGGCATAGATGATACAGAATATTTTCCCCCCTTCTGTGCGCGGTGAGATATTTCCAAATCCTAAATACAAAAAAAAAAAAATTAGTTGATTATAAACGAGTAATAGTTTAAAACATACGACCTTGTTAAAAAGAAACAAGAAAACTGAACCAGGACTTTGGGTCTCTCCATTTTGACCTCAAACTTTCTGGTTGGATTCTTCTTTCCAGCCTAGCACTTGCCACAGGCAGGAGACTGTAACTGCCCCCTCAAGCGATAAAGTCTTAACTGAGCCAGGAAGACCCTGCCTGTAATTGACCTCAAGACAACGATCCATTTAACCTTCACTGCCTACCTGCACCTGCCCACCCACGTTTGCCCCACATTTCCTTATGTAAGTAAACCTGCAAGTATTTTTGGCCTATGGAGGCAGTCTTTGAGATGCTAGTCCTCTGTCTTCCCAGCATTGGCCTCTCTGAAATAAATTTCTTTCTTGCTTCACTGCCACTCATTTCTCTGCCTTTGGATTTTGTCAGCAGAGAGTGCCCGGACATGGTCTGTTTGGGAACCCCAGAGCCAGGTGCTCTTGACCCCGGCACCCCAGCTATAAAACGAGGGGCCTAGGGGCCCCCGGGGTTAAGCATCTGACTCTTGGTTTCAGCTCAGGTCATGATCTGGCGGTTTTGTGAGTTCGAGCCCCATGTCGGCTTCACACTGATGGCACAGAGCCTGCTTGGGATTCTCTGTCTTCTCTCTCTCTGTTCTTCCCCCACTCACACTGCCTAAGTCTTCAAAACAAATAAAAATAAACTTAAAAAAAATTAAAACAACAACAACAACAACAACAACAACAAACCATGGGCCCAAAATGGCACCACTTAGACCGAATCCCCAAACTGGGGCTTCATAGCTAATCTACTTGCAGTTTCAACTTCACCCAGAAATGTAGCCTTAGTCCTAACCTTAACCAGTAGGTCAGGAATTTTCCTATCAGAGCCAAAGTGTGGCGGAACACGCCGGCCCTCTCCATCACACCCTCATCTTCTGCCCACCCCGAAAGGAAGATGAGGTGATCCACATAATAAGATTCCTGCTCTTCCCTCTCAGGGAGAGCTATCTTGCCCGGAGAATCCTTTCCTTTTACCGGTAACTTCATCGTCCCATACTTACTCTCTAAAAGTGTTGCATGTTGTACAACTCCTCCGAGCTCCCCTCTGCTAGCTAGATGGGATGCTGCCCAATTCATGAATCATTTAATAAAGCCAATTCAAATGTACTCAGTGAAATTTTGTTTTTTAACAACCTCAAGGGTAATTCAGAAACTCCCCAATATTAAAAGATATTAATCATAGATTTCAACTAGTTAAGAATCCTTTAAAAATATATTTTAATATAAAATATTTTAATAAGCAAACATTTCAATAATCCACAAAGTAGAGCTAATGTTCCAGTTAAACTAGATGCTGAAAACTGAAGGGGGTAACACATGCAGCAACGCCAATATTTTCATTAAATGTATTTCTGTCTCTCTATACCGATAATACTATTAACTATAGAGCTTTCGTGGTCATTTATTGGAAGAGTGTCCTGCCTTAATTTAAGAGAATTCAAATATGCTAAAATTACTTAAAGATGAAAGCTAAATAGCAACTTTTGAAATCCTGTTTTCATTCAAACACCTACCAAAAAATAACCAACAACCTTAAAATTGTTAACTTTTTAAAAATCTTTATTTATTTTTGAGAGAGAGACAGCATGTGAGCAGGGGAAGAGCAGAGAGAGAGGGAGAGACAGAATCCGAGGCAGGCTCCAGGCTCTGAGCTGTCAGCAGAGAGCCCGCCGTGGGGCTCGAACTCACGAACTGTGAGATCATGACCTGAGCTGAAATAGGACACTCAGCCGACTGAGCCACCCAGGTGCCCCGAAATTGTTAACTTTTTTTTAATGTTCCAAGGATTTCAAAGGTGTAGCAGAGCAAATTTTGCCACCCTAAGATGTCTCTTTGGCATACCGATTATTATTTTTTAAGCTTATTTATTTATTTTGAGAGAGACAGAAAGCAAGAGGGGGAGAGGCGGGGGGGGGGGCAACGAACGATCTGAAACAGGTTCTGTGCTGACAGCAGGGGCTCAAACTCAGGAACTTCGAGATCATGACCTGGCCAAAGTCAGATGCTTAACCACTGAGCCACCCAGGCACCCCGGCAGACTGATTATTTTAAGCTAGTTATTTTTAAGAAGCTGTGGACACATAAGGAACTTAGCAAACCAACTAGAAGTTACCTTTTTGTAAGAGATATTTAAAGGAATAAGGGAAATATCCATTTGTAAGCGTGTCTCCCTCAGTAGCAGAGAGAAGGGAATGATTAAATCTCTAGAAAACTTCATCTGTAGAGAATGCATGGACTGAAATCTGCATAACGACCTTACTCTTTTTCGAAGTGCTTTCCCTGGTAACCTTTCAAATGGAAAAGTTGCAGTCACAGCTTTATTCTGGAGGAAGACTGGAGTCAGCTACTGTACAAGTTAAGATTAGTGGTTCCACAGAACTTTGATTAATTTATAGGCTGCTGCCCCTGGGCTCACTTCTGCTTCTCATTTTGGAGTCTTTATGAAGTTCCCTTAGAAAACTTTCTCTTTAGAATCCTAGATTTTGCTCGTATCTGGAATGTGGGCTCCTTAATTCGAATTTCATTGTCACCTGAATCTATATGCTACACATCATTCTCAAATCCATTCCTGTTGTGGTTCCTTCGACATCTCCCCTGCCTTCCGCACACTATGGACTTTCCCCCCATAATTTTCATATGTTTTTTGTCATGTCAATGCAACTTTTTGGTGAGATGGAGGTGAGGTACATGCATATTTATATCAAGCAGCTTGTAAGGTGAATTTGTATTTGAGTCAGATGGAATTAGCTATTTAGATTTATCAGTATCTTTTAAGATGTTAAATACTGGTCATCTAGTAAAAAGTCCACAGATTTATAGTAAGATATGCAAACATCAGGGCTTTTTTTTTAAATGTTTATTTATTTTTGAGAGAGAGAGAGAGAGAGAGAGAGAGGGAGAGAGAGAGAGTGTGAACAGGGGAGGGGCAGGGAGGGAGGGAGACACAGAATCCGAAACAGGCTCCAGGCTCTGAGCTGTCAGCACAGAGCCCGACGTGGGGCTCGAACTCAGGAACGGCGAGATCATGACTTGAGCCGAAGTTGGAGGCTTAACTGAGTGAGCTACCCAGGCGCCTCCAAACATCAGGGCTCTTAAAAGTCTAAAAAGTCTAAAATTAACTGATTGAAAGAAATACAAGGATAAAAACTCTGTGTTTCCAATATATTATAGCCATTCCTGGATTCCTGACTCAAGAAATATGTGGCCTTTGGTAAATTCTTTCCTCATTTGATAAATGGTATATTGCTATTATTATTTATTTCATAGAGTTAGGTATCGCATGAAAGGTGCTCAGGAAATTTTATTATATTCTCCATATATGTTAGGTGCTATAACAATAATTATTGTAATCACTATTAATCATACTATTGGTTGAAGATTAGCAGATCAATGTATTTAGCACAGTCAGTAGGCAAACTATTTAACAGCATATTTATATGTGCTAAGCACTCTTACAACCAATTAAACATATTAATTGACTTAATTTTCACAATAACCATTGTGAGGTGGGTACTAATACTCTCCATTTTTCAAATGAGGAAATCGAAGGACAGAGAGGTTAAATCATTTTCCCGAGGATAGACACAGCTAGTAAAAGTGGGAGAGCTGGGATTCAAACCCAGGTATTTTAGGCCCAGTGTCTGGGACCTAATCACACACATAACATTCCTATACTCCCAGACAGAACCAATCACCAAATGTAGTACAAAATCAAAGGGTCTTAATAACATTAGCAATTAAGACAGCTAAGAATATAATAAATAACATTTAAGTATTTGATGGAGAAAATTACCAAAAAAGCTGCAAAATAAGTGACATAAAAGAAACCTGAAGAAATGAAGAAAGATATAGGTGTTAATTTTTACCAAATTTATGTTAAATACAATGCAATTGTAATAGATATTTTGCAAGGGTTTTCAGTAAAATTTTATGAACTTTTATAAAAATCATGTAAGAAAGTAAAGGACCAATAATTGCTAAGAAAATTTGGGGGGGAAAAATGAGATGGGCAGATTTGTCCTACATGATGACCTACTTTAGCCAAAAACAATATGATTAAGACAATGTGGTATTGAACAGGGAAAGACAGACCAATCAGGACACAATAGAGAGCTCAGAAACAGATCCAAACATATCTGGAAGCAGGGGTACCTGCCCAAAGGGGAGAGAAGATCAAGGAAACAATGAATGTTAATGAGTGGGGGGTGGGGAGAGGGGGCTACCCAGCGAGACTGGAAAGGATGATTAAAAGCCTTCAAATTCCTGTATTATTTTATCTAAAAAGAGTAACAACAAAAACAGCATAAAGCAGTGTTAAGACGTGATGAAAGCGAATGATAGATGGTTATGTGCAATATTATTCTTTGTAGACATTTCTACTACGTGAAATATTGCGCAACAGTAAAAAAAAGTGTGGAAAGCCTCGGTAAGTACATGACATTTATAGATCAAAAGGCACTGGACAATATTCTCTACCATCTCTTGTAGTTCTCTGAATGCTAGAAATAGAAAATTATTGTCTTATCATGATCTATCTCAAAACATTTACTCTCACACTTCATACTAAAGCACAAAAGGAATTCCCTTCAAATTGGAGGGAAAAAGGACATCCACTTTGCAACTACTGTATAGTATTATTCTGAAAGCTCTAGCACATGTAGTGGCAGTGAACATGTAAAAGAAATATTTATTATGAAGAGAAACATATTAGTTGCAGGTAGAATTAAATATCTAGCAAACACAGGGGAATGCTGGAAGGTGTTGCACAGAGAGAAGCTCAGCAAAAGTGCTGAAGGCATGATATATATGAAGAAACCAACGGCATTAGAATATTTCAGCACTACCTTAAATGTGCTAAATTAAACGGAAAAATGCCTTATTTATAAGATTAAGGGAAATGTGAAATACCTGTAAGCTACCTCATCAAGACATATACAAGACCTTTAGGGAACAGCTTGAGCTACTGTAGAAAGGGATGGGTCAAAACAGAAAAGAACACATGTGCACATATGATTTTCTTTAAAATATTACAGGTGGGTTGGAAATGGAGTGATTATTTAATTAAAATGTTTGAGTATATTTATTACTATTCTGGAAGGGAAAAAAAATATCTCGCCCTATGTGAAAAGAAGCACCACATAGATGAAAGACCCAAGTAAGTTCATCGAACTTCCTCTGATTATGTTTCTTCTTTTGTCTCAAATGTACACCCTCCACGCACCCACTCTTCATCTGACTCACCCTTAAATATCCATCATTACTTAGGTTAGATATTACTTTCTCCAAGAAGCTCTCCTTGAGCCTTGCTACGCACCCCCAAGACTGGGTTTGACCCCCATCCTGCATACACATTTCCCTATCTTAAGACTTATCTCTCTAGATTGTAACCATCAGTTCTGTAATCAGAAGTTGTGGAAGGCCAGGCACCATGTCTTAGTCACCACTACAGCCTTAGTGCATTTCCACTGGATGTCTAAATAACTTAATGCTTCCCCAAGCTCCTTTCTTGCTGCCTCCCCTTTATTGCAGCCCCTCTGCATTCTCTTCTGGCAGTTCCTCACGCTAAGTGCTAAGATTTTCAAGAGTACCTGATAAAGTTTCAGAGCTTGCATCTAAAATGTTCTCAAACAGCTGTTTGGTTGTGGATCTCACCAAAACGCTGGGGTTATGAAAAGGTGGTACATGGGGGCGCTTGGGTGGTTCAGTCGGCTAAGCGTCCGACTTTGGTTCAGGTCATGATCTCACGGTTCATGAGTTCGAGCCCCACGTCAGGCTCTGTGCTGACAGCTCGGAGCCTGGAGCCTGCTTCGGATTTTGTGTCTCCCTCTCTCCCTGCCTCACCCCTGCTTGTGCTCTGTCTCTCTGTGTCTCTCAAAAATGAATAAATGTTAAAAACAAAACAAAACAAAAAAAAAGAAAAGGTGCTACATGACGATATCCCTCTATCGTCTCTCTTTATCCCTTAAAATCTCTTCTGCTCATAGGTTGCATTCACAGTTCTTATTTATTGCTTGACTTCTGGATAGTACTTTTCCCTTAAAAATGACCAGACTAGCAAGTTTCACCCCCCTCCCTACAGTGGTTCAGGGTTTTGTTCTTAGTGGTGACCAGCAGATAACTACAGTGGCATCTTACTTTGTCTTGCCACTCTCCTTTAGTGACCTTTATCTTTAATACCTCATGGATTGTCTTATAAAGGTTTTTCTCACGGAGTAATTTTCACAGAAGTGTGTGCCTTCTCCAGCCCCCACTCTCCCACATCAAGTGTGCTGAGGAGACCCCTGAACTCTGTCATCTGGATGACACCCTGACCCGACACTTAAGCCTCAGCACCACCATCTTGTTGGTGGTAAAGCAATCATCACACAGCAGCCAGAGTTCTCAAATCTCCCTCACACCCAGACCCCGAAGCCACGTGGCTTTGTAAGCAATGAGGCCGATCCCTTCTGCACGACCACCCTTTCATTTCCTTCCCTGCTTCTTACCTGTTCCGCCACCACTACCCCAAGGCATCAAAACAGGCCAAATATGGTCTTTTCTCACACAAGTCCATCTCATAATAGTTCATTCTCCCCAGAGCACAGCAGCTTTAAGTCCTGATACGCCTACTAAACACTTAGGTATTCCAAGGTCTTTAGGTACACAGCACCTGTCCCTTTTTCCCAATATTCATGGTTAGACAATTGTTGTACCTTCTGGTAACACTAGAGGCATAACTACCTCCTGAAAAACACTGAGCTGGACTTTTCTGATTCTTTATGTGTTTTATGTTGTTTGTTCTGAAGCTGGCATAAATTTGGCCCCTCAGTTATCATGTTGAGATCCTGTCTGTCCATTCTGTCCCCCCTTCCAACACCCAGCCATTCCTTACCCTTTCAACCAGGTACCATCTTGCCATCTCTCAACAAACACAGTACTTTCTGCTGCTTTTGGAGAAATTATACATTACTCTAACATGAATTCTTGCCATTGAATCATATGCTTTTACCTTTCTTTTTGATGATAGACTTCAAGGGACTGTGTTTTAAGAATTTTTCTTCCCTTTCCATGTCTTGTTTAGTGCTTCGCTCATAACAGATGCTGAAGAAAATTGGTTGAACTAAAAATAATTATCTATGGGCTTTTGTTAATACCCCATATTTTAGTTAAATAGACTTACCAGATTAAATAGTTCTACAGTACTATTTTTTTTTTTTTACTTCTTTTAATTTTATTCAGGACTGACAAGGAAAAGAGAAGTTCCTGATCTGCGCAAATTATATTTTAAAAATCACCTCTAAAAATAACAATCAAAATATTATTTTAACACAAAACAATTTAAATTATTTTAGCTGCAGAAAAACATTAATATTGTAAGGCATAAGAGAAATATGTTAGAAGTGGGTGAGAAAAAGAACAATATAAATTCAGGGTATGCTCACTTAGCAACCTAAAAAAAAGAGCAAGCCTTTCAGAAATCAAAGTGAAATGATAATCACATCTGGTCTTTTTAAAGCTATGCTATATAGCAAAGAACCTAACCAAACACTAAAGAAAACAATATGGTTCCAGAAAAATATGATCTTAATCAAAAGACAATTAAATAGTGTCTTGAAAAGACGTATTCATTTCAGAACTTTTGCAAAGTTGTACATTGTTCTTCCAGATCGCTGGTTTTAAACCACATCAGAATCACATATGAAACTTAGGGAAAAAAATCCACCCCAGAACAACTAAATTATTGTCTTCCACGGGGAGGGGAGGGGAGTGTGCGCATGTATTTTTAAATATCTACAGAAGTGATTCTAATTTATACCCCTGTGACAGGGGCAGCGTTTATGGGTCTAAAGCTATGCAGTGTGGGGGAAGGGGGCTTTTAGGAAAGAGAATACAAACTTAGGGACTAAACCCAATCAAGTGGGGGGTCCTGAAGCTGAACTCTCATTAGCCTGAAGGTAAATCTGCCTCTGTTCCTTTATGTTTAGGATGACCTTGATTAGAGCACCTCTTCTAGACTGGCTGTGGTATTACTATATTACTATGTTTTTATTGCCAAAAAAAAAAAAAATAATAAAATAATTTTCATTGCCAATAATAAAACTAATGGCCAACACTGTTATTTAAAAACAATTTTTTAACATTTATTTTTGAGAGAGAGAGCGACGGAGTGTGAGCAGGGGAGGGGCAGAGAGAAAGGGAGACACAGAATTTGAAGCAGGCCCCAGGCTCTGAGCTGTCAGCACAGAGCCTGACGTGGGGCTCAAACTCACCAACTGCGAGATCATGACCTGAGCCGAAGTCGGACACTTAACCAACTGAGCCACCCAGGTGCCCCGGCCAACACTGTTATCTACTGAATATCACTCTCTCACTATGTGCCGGATATACTGCTAATCCCTTCCTATGGATATTTAATTAAACATTCACAACCCTATGAGATTGAGCACAACTAATTATCCCTGCTCTCTGAATGTGGAAACTGAGGTTTATTGAAGGAAAATAATGTGTTCAAGGTTAAACAGCTAACTGTTAAGGCTGAGATTTAAACTATTAACTCAATTGCTTAGAGCTAACTATCTGGGATCAAGACGATGGACACTATTTTTCAAACTTAGAATTCTTCTCAGTTACACACCACTGAGTATGGATCCAAACCTGGACATGCCATTCTGCGAATACTTGCTGTTTTACCGAGTTGGACTGGAAAAGAATAGATAGGTGCATCAAAACAAATGTGTCAATTAAAGTCACTAAGTCAAAGGGCTGTTTTGACATTTTGTTTTAACTTCAACCTCATCACACTTCCTCTTGGCCCAGAAGCCATGTGCCTGCAGTTCAAACAGTATTTCACAAGATGGCTCCCTTGCTATCCTCAGTTGCAACTTACATAATAAAATCCTGCAACACTGTTGTAAAGTTGCAAATCTATAGGAAGTTACATATTTCTTTTTCTTAATTTTTATTTAATATTCATTTTTGGATATTTATTTATTTTGAGTGAGAGAGAGAGTGTGCATGAGCAGAAGAGAGGCAGAGAGTGAGGGAGAGAGAGAATCCCAAGTAGGCTCCGTGCTGTCAGTAAAGAGCCCCATGGGGGACTCAATCCTACGAACCATGAGATCATGACCTGAACCGATAGCAAGAGTCGGACACTTAACCAACTGAGCCACCCAGGTGCTCCAAAGTTTCTCTCTTTTTTTTTTAAGTTATTCATCTCTTTTGAGAAGTGGGGAGGGAGGAGCAGAGAGAGAGAGGTAGAGAGAGGCAGAGGCTCAAACCCTCAGATCATGACCTAAGCCAAAAGCAAGAGTTGGACGCTTAACTGTCTGAGCCACCCAGGCACCCCACAACTTATATATTTCTTCAGCTGGTGTTTGAACATATCTAAAATCATGAATGTCTGATTAAATTGCTACCAAGCATTTCTTGCTAACAAGATTCTTTTACATAACCTACACAGAAAGCTAAAAGTTGAGAGGAAATTTCCTTTGCAAAATAATTTTGCCAAGAAATGATAATAATCTACCTGCACATCATTTCCTAACCTCCCCAGGTTTTTCTTTAGTAATTGGAAGTTCATCCTATCCCCCTTTTCACCCATGCAAAGATGTGCTTGGTGAGATGCAGGAGGATGGAGACAGCGATGATGCGAGGGGAGAAGAACAAGCACATTTAGTTCTAGAGCTCTGTCCGCCATTCCCTGGTGAGAACAACTCAAAGTGAGGACAACCCAGAAGGGAGACAGTTCATTTCAAAGTTCTTCTCAGTCCCGACATGCCTCTCACAGAGAGGGCATCGAACCGTCTTAGATTTGAGTCTGAGTGTTTTTATTTATTTATTTATTATTTCTTTATTTTAATGTTTATTCATTTTTGAGAGACAGAGACAGAGTGCCAGTGGGGGAGGGGAAAGAGAGAGGGAGACACAGAATCCGAAGAGGCTCCAGGCTCTGAGCTGTCGGCACAGAGCACGATGTGGGGCTCGAACTCACGAACTGCGAGCTCATGACCTGAACCGAAGTCAGACGCTTAACTGACTGAGCCGCCCAGGCGTCCTGAGTCTGAGTGCTTTTAAAGATGTGCATTTTTGATAAAACATGACCGCTAAATGCGGGCCAACTATCTGTTCAAGGTGTGATGAAGTGTTTCTATAAATGGCTGCAAATTCTTGTGCTATTTAACTGCCTGTTACCTGATTCTCCCCTTTTCCCAAGAAAGGAAAAAAGTGACCCAACAGCATTAAAAAAAATGAGGAACTACTTCTTAGCAAAAAATATGAATGACTAGCTTTCCCACATTTTGAGAGAGATTATAAGCCAGGAGTCTGAACTTCTATGATAACACATTTCCTGGCAATCATACTTTAAAGGTATTGTTAAAAGAGTTTTCCTATAGGAACTTCAGTATAATTTGATGTCATATTACTGACCCTACTTGGCATCAATAAATAAAAACTGTACTATTTATCGGCAAAGATTCTCTCGTTGGTCAAAGTCTGTTCAGGCTCTTCTGGGCTCCCTGTTTTGACTAAACCTTGGGCTCCTTGTATCCTTCCATGTAAAGTCCTGTTCTAGCAAGAATCCTGCTAAGTCAGTATAGACAGAATCCCCCATCCTAAATATCTGATCACCCTCTGTATCTGATCGAGTTCCTTATTCGCCACCACTGCCAAGGTGATATCTGATCACCCGATAGGCCTTCAACAAGAATCCTGAAAGTTGTTGTGGCCCCAATCCTCCTTTACCTTAATGTTTCGTCTCAGTACTTTTCTATCCACTGACACCCCTCTCTTCTCCATGGCTGTAAACTCCTGCTTTGCCTTGCTGTATTCAGAGTTGAATCCAATCTCTCTCTCCTACCACAAAAGTCCACTCTAGTGGTTATGCCTATCACAATAGTCCTAAAGAAAACTTGCCTCACCTTCCTTTACAAGTGTCATTAAATAATTTTTTAACACTATAAGTGGTAAAATGATACGATATAATTCATCTATCATCAAAAGGCCCTAAAGGTAATACAATAGACATTAAATTAAAATTAAAATTAAATTAATTTTTTTTGCGTTTTAGGAAGTTCGACTTTGTAAGCGTTAATGATCTGAATTGCCAAAACAGCTATGCTCTCTTTGGTTTGCCATCATTTTCCTCTAATAAAGTCAAACACACTCACTCAAGTTTATTTCCAAGTATACGGAGGTCAGTATAGCACAGTGCTTAAGACTGTAGGCTCTAGAGCCCAATTATCTGGGTTTGAATGCTAGCTTTCCCACTGTATCACTGAGAAAGTTACTAAAAAATTACTAAAATGCCTCAGCTTCCCCATTTATAAAACAGTAATGAATATTATGTGACATAATACACATGAAGGTCTTAGTATGGTGATTGACCCATGGTGGTGAGTAGTCCCAATGAATATAAGCCAGCTAAAATCACTCTCCTGGCCATAAAAAGTCACTTTCATGGCTCAGGTACTGCTGAGTGTCAGCTATTGATAAAAATTATGGTGGCACTGATGGTGATGTTGATGACAATTTTACTTTTTCACTTGAGACGTGTTTAAATTTAGAAGGAGTTGAGCCAACATGGTTTTTTCATGTTCCTCACTTTGCAGATTATGCGGGAGCAAAAACAGTGACTTGCACTGATAAAGTAATCCATGAAACGAAGTGCTCTAAGTTACCGCAGTTCACCATTCACTATCACAGCCAAGCAGGCACTGGCAGCGATCAGAATGTTTCACCCTTTATTAGCAAGTGGTAAACACAATAATAACTGTACCACAGCGTAGGCTGCTGTTCTGGTGGGACTACTTTGACTTCTCTCATAGGACTGGTAGACAGTGTCTTGTCTGAGATGGTCTATTATTTGTCTAAATTCACAATATAAAGTGCCATGAATTGAGGGGGAAAGGCATCAGAATTTTTTTTAATGTTTATTTTTTGAGAGAGAGAGACAGAACGCGAGTGGAGGAGGGGCAGAGAGAGAGGGGAATACAGAATCGGGAAGCAGGCTCCAGGCTCTGAGCTGTCAGCACAGAGCCCTGTGCGGGGCCCGAACCCACGAACTGTGAGATCATGACCTGAACTGACGTCGGACACTTAGCTAACTGAGCCACCCAGGTGCCCCAAGGCAACAGAAATTTTAAAAATTTTTAAAGTTTATTTATTCTGGGGGGGGGGGGGGAGGGACAGACAGAAAGGAGAGGGAGAATCCCAAGCAGTCTCCACGCTTTCATCGCAGAGCCCAACGACTCATGAACCGTGAGATCATGACCCGAGCCTAAATCAAGACTCAGGCACTTAACCAACTGAACCACCCAGGCATCTCAGGCATCGGAATTTTTTTCAAGCAAAACTGGAAAATGTAAAAGTTGAAATAACCAGTCGAATTCTAATGGCATCATTACACAAATACAAAACACCGAGGCCAAGGAAATTCAAGTACTGGGGGGTCATTAGGTAGCACAGGTTGGAGACATAAAATGCAAAGTTTTCAAGTATTGAGTGTGTGTATTTATTATAACTTCACTTGAAATTAGGGTGTAAGGAACTCTGCTTGCTTTGGCTATGACCTTGGGGCAGTGATGCAAAACTCATCAACTACTGCCTACGTCACACAGAAGACAGAATGTGGAAGCCAACCTACCTGAAAGATGCATAATTATCCAGATACTGACCCTGAGTGATGACAGCTGAAGTTGGGTCATTTAGATGAAAGAACACATCACCGAAGTCATTAAGGGGCATTGATTAAAGTCACTCTAAATTCAACAGCCATTGGCATCTTTAAGATCCATCTCTGCTATGAGATTAGATTCCTGTGCATTCTTTGATTCTGACAAATGAAATTTTCCTCAAACTAATTTATTTGTGCATCTTATTTTTTTAAAGGTACACTGCAAAGAAAACCAAGGATGTACATTTACATATTTGACAACTATCTTCTCAACATCAAAACACTACGGCCATTTAGCTAAATATCATACAAGGTTTTCTCACACATGGTAAGGATAGATATATTTCACTTAGCTCAATATTTATAAAGTAAAAAGAGGGTTGGAGGGCCGATTTTCTGCAAACTACTTGTAAATTTTCCAAAGGTAACACTGGCATAGCCCCTTCATCTAGAAAGGTGGAGTCTAGAACTAAGCCCTCAACCATCAGGAGGTTCACTCGAAATTTATGGTGAAACATAATACTCTACTTTTTTTCAACATCTGATGCAATATAGGTCAGAGGTTCCAAGTGCCAACACTGTAGCCAGGCTTTGTGGCTTTAAAACCTCACTAATGCCACGGACTCACCGCATGATTTAGGCGTGTTATTTAATCTTTCAATGCCTTGCTTTGCCAATCCAAAACTGGGTATCTTTTTTTCAGTTGATTCCCAAAGTAACTTTCTGGAAAAGGTGTTTTAAAACTTATTTATACCAAGGCTCAGGAATGTTAAGTGAAACACATAGAGGCTAATCAAAAGTGGCACAGCCAGTGTTTTCACAGAGATCTGTCCAACCTCAAAGTCCTGCCTTACTATGGAAATGAGCTGCCTGCCCTTGGGTACAACCCACCACCCCCTGCCCCACCACAGACACACACACACACACACACAGACACGCACAAATAGATCCCCCTGTTTTATATCTGTTTGAAATTCATAAATTTATTTTAAAGAAAAGATTCCAGAGGATGGGAGAGGTGATGTGTGGAGGGGATGTGATAACCCACTGTTCCACAACATGCAGCAGCCTAACGTCTTAATTTCTTGCACACTTTCATTGGACCTTGAAGTGAAGCATGAGCACAAAAAAAGAGAGATAATTAGGAGAAGTCTTGATTTTGCCCTAAACATCAACTCTTAATACATTTTTCCCCTTTCTGTAATCTTTTCACAGCTGTGAGGACTACCCGAGGTTAAGTCCTTTTTAGTCTGAATTCAGTCTGGTAGAAAGCCTAACCCTGGCAGGCAATAAGACTGTCTCAAAGACAGCTCAGAACAGTAGCTAGAAAAATTCTATATCCTTGTTTCTGCAGCAATTCAGAGTGTATAGATGGAGAATATGGGAGGATATTCCACTCAGGAGAGGGAAGTGGACTGAAATGCAACTATACTTATGTTAGTCTGCTACAAAGCCTGCCCACGTTGAATTAAGGAGAAAGAACTTTTAGGCCCCATCTCCAGTATATGTCCACAGGTTAGAAACACAGATCCAAAGTGAAAGCAAGTAATATAGAAAACTAGAAGAGAAATATCATCTTTAGACTCCTTTAAAATTATACCTCCTACTCCTGGTCTATTTTTTTCCCCACCGCTATATAATTAACATGTAACATGCTGTATAATTTAGTTCCGTGTTAAATCTCTCTCTAGCTTTTTGTCTGTTTGTCTGATGTATTCCAAACATCTAGATACTACTTAATAGTTGCTCAATAAATATTTGCCAAGCGAATGAATGAATGAACGAATAGGAAGAGTGCATTTCTGAAAATGGTGCAGAACCCAGAATATGTTTGGAAACCGCAATAGGAGACAATAAATCATTAGATTATAAATCTGGAGTCTAAAGCCAACAAAAAAAATGAGTTTACTGGCATCTAAAGACAAAATTAAGTAAAGAAAAAGAGATGGGGGAGGATAATATAATATTTAAAGGAAACTGTGCAATTGCAAACTTAAAGTCTGTATTTAAGACAATTAAGGAGAATTGAAATAGTAGGAATTCTAACCATTGCTTAAGCTTACAGAATACAAACGAATTTCCAGATTTACAGAAAAAATAAAGGTAGAAAGAATTTTAAAAGGCACATAGTAGAGAGAGAAAATTGAGAACAAAGAACAGAACAGCACAAAAAATTGTCAGTGTCCGTGATGGTGGAAAAACATAATCATTAGAATAGAATAATCAAAAATAAAATTAAACAAAGGTTAAAAAACCCAACAAAATAAATGAATCCAGTGCAAGATTAAAAGGAAATCTTTAATTAAAAACAGAGGCACTTATGGAAAATAGGTTACCAATAAAGGAAAGAATATCAGGCCAGTATCAAACTTCTGTCTAACAGCAAATGTCAAAAGATGATACAGAAAAATCTTCAGGGTTGTGATGAGGAAAAGTTGTGATTCCAGAATCTGACAAAATGATCTTTCATGCAAGAAAGCCATTTGCAAACATGCAAATATTTATTCCACTCCTGTAGCTTCACTGAAAAAATTGTCTCTCTGAGGATTTATATAAGCTAATAATTGTGAGATAAACCCTCCTAATGACAAGGTATTTAAATGATATGCTGAATTCTTTCTCTCACAGTTTAAGTGACACATGTTGGATCTCATGCTGGATTATACAACAATTAGATGACTGGATCACGTTGCCTGGAGAAAGTATACAAAATTGTTCTTTCCACTTTACAAAGGTAAAGCATCACAGCACAACAAGTAGCCATTCCAAATGACAAGTAGATTAAGGAAGGACTTTCTGTATCTTTGAGGTTCATAGTAAAAGATCTGAGGGGCACCTAGGTGGATCAGTCAGTTAAGCATCTGAGTCTTGGTTTCAGCTCAGCTCATGACCTCATAGTTTCGTGAGTTTGAGCCCTGTGTCAGGCTGTGTGCTGACACCGCAGAGCCTGCTTGGGATTCTCTCTCTCCCTCTCTCTCTCTGCCTCTCCCCCACTCTCACTGTGTGTCTCTCTCTCAAAATAAAAAAATAAACTCAAAAAATTTTAAAAAAGATCTGAGCCACTGTTTTTAGTTTATTTATTTATTTATTTAAAATATGAAATTTATTGTCAAATTGGTTTCCATACAACACCCAATGCTCATCCCAACAGGTGCCCTCCTCAATACCCATCACCCACCCCCTATTAGTTTTTAATTTGCAAGACTAATAACCTATCCAATGACAGACATGCCAACCAGCTTAAATTTATAATATCCATAAGGATCATGTTAAATATTTCCAAAAATCAATGATTAGGTATGATATCAACTTATGTCAACTACATCAAGTAAGCACACACTGCAACATGACTATAAAAAGCATAATCGTATCTAGTTACTTTCCTTTTTTATACATTTGTGCATTTTTCTTTTAATCATACACTACTATATATGAGAAAAGACCAATCTATATATGCAATTTGATATATAAAATAGTCACGATCATGGTTTTTTAAAAATCAAGCATGGAAAAAAGACTATTAAAAAATAGTACTGGATAAAGGAAACGTGAAATCACATACATACATATCTATATATACACACACAAAGACAGATACAGATATATTATCTACATAGCCATATACACATACAGATATGTTATAGAACACTTAAGTATCCAGTATTGCACTGTTCCTCATGACAAAAAACTAATGGCCATTAAAGGGGACAGAGATATGACATATCATTTAAATGGAATAATATGCAGCTGCTAAAACAATAAAGCAAATCTTCAGGACGTGATGAGAAAAAATTTGCAGGACATATTACACAGAAATAGCAAAGCAGAGAGTGGCTTTCACTTACATAATAAAGGACCGTGTATATATTAATCACACACACACACACACACACACACACACATTTATATGTACGCCCAAATGATGTCTAGAATAATAACGAGAAATGGTAACAGTGGTGGCCTCTGTGTAGATGATGGGGGGAGGGGGCTCAGATGCAGGCAGAAGACTCCGCTGTCACTCATAGTTTTTACACTGCTTGTTTCTCACTTGTTTACTCATGTACCTGTACTCCTGATTTAAATTTTTAAGGAAAGGTATACAGCATTTGACTTTAAGAGAGCATACCATTAACTATTTTCATGCCCAATGTTGCCACATAAAAGAGTATTATTTCTTCTCTGTATTGACATCAGCAAAACACCTGTCTTGAGTTACCTTGATTTATATCTTTCTTAGATTTATATCTTTTTATCTATGAGTTTTGAATGGCACTTAGCATGGCACGCCTTCAGACTTTCAGCAAACATTTATAAAAGTCAACCAGGAAACACTGCAGAAAGACAAAGAGTTTGTGAAACATAATGTATAATCAGGCCTATGCTATTTTTTCTTTCGATTATTATCCATAGTAAGAGTATCTTTATTATGACAACCTCCTTTCTATTATCATAAATGCACCATTTCCACCCCCTAAAATATCCCCCAAGGAATATATTGACTCTTGTTCCTGGCAGGGAATTTTTTCCCCCCAAGTCTGAATTTTTGAAAGGCAGAAAGTCATGGATTGGGATTGGTCGTTCTCTACTTTTCTAAAATACAGCATTTTTCATCGTGGTTACAGCAAACAACTCAGAATACACAGGAGTTTGGAGAACTGAAAATATCTAACACTATAATATCACTCAGAGCTCAGCAATAGAATACGATTTTCTTATTTTAAGAACTGTAGTTTCACATGGTTTCCTTCTGAGCACTATCCTTAGTTCTCCAAGCGATCATTTAGTGTGCTAGCATCTACATGAGCATATTTTTGCTATGTTTCTAAAATGGATTTTTACCCATATAAATTTGAAGTACCACAAAAATTATATTTTACATCAGTCTGGAAAAAAAAGTAGAAATTATCTAAGTCAATGGCTTTAAACCCTTTCTAGGAGTATGGATACCTTTGAGGACCTGATATACACTGTGGACCCCCTCTCCAGAAAACACGAAGCTTATCCATATGCCTTCCAGAAGTTCACGAGGCTTATTTCAACCTTCATTAGACAATGAGGGGAAAAACCAGTATATTCTTGAAAAATGATCAATATTTTGTACATGGCAGTTAAACATTGTTAAATATACTATCCTCTGAGTTTTCATAAAATCCTATGAGATAGTAAGCATATTTATTATTATTCACCTATTAGGAAGCCATTTGAATATTCACATGTGAGGAAACTCAGAAAATGATGTGGTCAAAATCACACAGTGAATAAATATTAGAATCGAATCTCAAACCTAGAGCTTCTATTTATGAACTCTATCCTTTTTTCCTTGCCTTACACTCTTTCCTTTAGTCCAAGGTTGGCAAACTTTTTCTGTAAAGGGCCAGATAGTAAATACTTCCAGCTTTGCGGGCCATATGGTCTCTGTTCTAGTACAAAGCAGCCAAAGATAATACTAAAATAAATGGGTGTGGTTGTACTCTAATAACTACATAGCAGGTGGCAGGCTGGATTTTGCCCACGGGCCACAGTTTGCTGACCCCTGCACTATTTTGCCTCTACACCAAAAATAACTCAATCTTTTATTTTCCTACATTTAATGTTTTTATCATCATGATTCTGACTTTGTTAAACGATCATTACTAAAATACATGCTAATGGAATCCCTAAATAACATCACCACTAACAGCAGAATTTCTGCCTAAAAGCTAAAATTAGAGTTTTACATATTAATTTTATGCTCATTTTAAGATCGTTTCATGGATGAAACCACCATGTGGGGACGTTGTTTGCGAACACAATCTCTAATAATTCAACAGAAGCCAATATTACATATGAAAAATAAAAATTCCATTGCAGTGCTGGCATTAAGGGAGACATAGTTTGGAAAAGCAAAATGTAAAATATACTTTCTGTCAACGTTTAGTTTGTTGGAATATCAAGTAACCTTTAAGAAGGGGTATTCAGTGAATGTATTTGTTTATAGCATTTATTAAGACTATCACCAAATATCTGGGTTCTTCTGAGCACAGGGCAGGATTGCATTTCCCCACTTACGGTCTTGAAGTTGGTTTGGCCCCCATGTCATGTGAGTGAAAACAGTGTGTGCACTTACTGAAGCTCCATGAGCCAGTGTGCAGGTTCCCATGCACAGTTTCCCATGCTCTGGTCCCTATGCCAAAGTGACCAGGAAAGGCCACGGAAAGAGGGACGAGTGTCACCCGAAGTCTCTGAGCTAGAACAGTGGGCAGGGCCCTACTGTTAATCCACACTGAAGATACAGTGTGAATAAAAAATAAACCTTTATTTTGTAAATCCACCAAGATGTGGGGATTGTTTGTTACAGGAAATAACTTAGCATATCCTAACTAATATAAAGGCTTACATTTAAAAAAATCATATAGCAAACAGATTTACACAAATATCAATCTTTATTATACTCAGCTAATAGTAATACCTCAAGGTTACATTATATACTATTTCAGGGATCACACTGTGGATTATCTATAGGTCACTTAAATAACCAATCAGCTCATTTCATTAAACCAAAATACACGTTAACTGCATGAAGAAACTAGTCAAATCTGGCACTTAGCATTGTGATAATAAGTGGTTTGAGCAAACCCTAATAAATTACATGAAGGCAAACACGATATGTATTATAAGAGTGAAAATGGGTGCATTCAAGGTGTAAGAAAAATATATTTCTTTCTATGTTGACATTAGTAATATAAATAAATGTGCAAAAAATAATATTGGCTTATTTTAATAATAAGGTAATAAAAATTACTCTAATAAAATCAGCTTACTCTAATATACTGTCATTCAGGATGTAAACTATTTTCACGTACATAATCTTATTTAACCTTCACAGTAGCTCTGCGAGAAATACTAGCCCCACTGACAAACAAGAATATTAAGGATAATAGAACAGTGACTAGATCGATAATACAACCCTAGCTAGTGGCACAAAAACCTGGACTTAGATTTTCTGCAGTGAAATCTGATGTCCCTTCTATTGGATCATTCCTTTAAAAAAGAGGGAGAGGGGCGCCTGGGTGGCTCAGTCGGTTAAGCATCCGACTTCAGCCAGGTCACGATCTCGCGGTCCGTGAGTTCGAGCCCCGCGTCAGGCTCTGGGCTGATGGCTCGGAGCCTGGAGCCTGTTTCCGATTCTGTGTCTCCCTCTCTCTCTGCCCCTCCCCCGTTCATGCTCTGTCTCTCTCTGTCCCCAAAATAAATAAATGTTGAAAAAAAAATTTTAAAAAACAGGGAGAAATATGTTCATCCTAAACTATACTATGTGAGTAAAACTAATGGAAGTGTCTGCATAAGTATGCCCAGCACATTATTTAGCTGTGATACAATGTATATTAGGAGATCCTGCCCAGATCTATTATTTTTTTTTTAACTTAAAACACAGCTCCCATTATCTACAAATGCCCCTGAAATTACCTATGAAAACACACATTCTTTGAACCAGCAATTTGGGCAGCTTATGACTTTCATACCCCTCCTTTCCTTTTTTTCTTCTCTTGCCGCTTGCCCTTGGAAATTTTACGCTTTGATAGCATAGGGGGGAGCCTACGCGCATTAAGGGAGAGGTGAAACACATCAACGAAATTTGCCCATGTATTTGTTGCTTTTGTTTTGATAATAAAATTGAAGGTGGAAGAGGCTGAAGATTTGTAATTAATGTGCATTTTTGGAAGACCTGTGACTTTCAATTGTTCCTATTATCAGTGTTTCCTCCCACCCCCAATGGGATGTCAGAACCAAGAGTTGGCTGCGTGAAATTCCAATTTCCAGTTAGAATTAGTCACGTGTACATTGTACTTCATATCCACCCAAACCACCATACTTGCACACGAACCTCATTTGGCACAGGTACGTCTTTTGTAAACATCATGCTACATTTACAGCACCGCTTAAATAACAATGCCAATTTTCCAAGAGTAAGTTTGCACAAGTCTAAAGAATTTCACACACACAAAAAGGATTGGGAAGCAAACAAATATGTAGCATAATTACTAGCTGAAAGGAGACAGGTCCAGACAAAAGTTATTATCAAATGAATTATTTGAGGCAGTTACAAAAAGTATTTTTTTTTGATAATCATCTCACCTAGTTTTAATCCCATTCAGAGCAGTGCTTGGACATTTGGTGGTCAGTCAGATGCTCTACAAAATCGATAACCCATGGTAAACCATGCTCCGTGTCAGTGGTTGAGAAGGGGGGGAAGGCAAGAAAAAAAATGGATCCTGTGTCTCTTTCAGGGCATGAACTTTGTGACAATTGCTTGCTTCCAATTTTGGAGTAATTTCTTGATCACAACATTTGACAGTGATAGCTTTCCAGAAGATTAAAAATAGGTTATTGCAAACTTTTCAAAAGTATGCTGAAACATACAAAAGCGTATTTTTTTCAGAGTACAAGGAGTTCCTGATGTGAACATACCCAAGAAATGAACGACCACTATGCTATCATCATAGCCAGCCCTCCTCTTTCTGGGACCTTCAGTTTCTGTTAAACCTATACTGTCTTGCTGTGTGTTTTCCTGCTACCAAAACCAAACAAAAATGCTGCCTCACTCCCGGGAAGATTATATTCCTAATGTTCCTCAACCTCCTTCCAATCAGCACGGGATTCTAAGAACTAAGGGTTCTGAATTGAACTTCTTTGTGACTGATGTAACAAATGTATGCCCTGAGAAAAGATGACTAATCTATTTCATTATTTCTTTGGAGTCTACAATATATTTATGTAATAATTCTGCTCTATTGCATATCAAATGTGATTTTGTACTCTGCAAACTTAACTACCATTCAGAAGATACTTTCTCTGAGAAATGCATGTTAACTTGGAAAAGAAATAAACCTATGTGAAGATTTTGAGTGACAGGAACATAGGTTAATATCCTGAGATAGGCTCTATTTTCATTAATTTAAGTGGACGGGAGGAGAAACAGAATCAAAGATCCAAAACAATCTCTTAATTTCAACGTCTGTGTTTCAGCTGCACAAGGCCAGAATTACTTACTTTGGAAAAAATACTCATCCACTTTAACAAACTGGCATAAAGGAAAATGCGATGAGATTGTAGGGTCAGAGCTAGAAGTCACCTTGCAAGATTGCCTTTTAAGTTGCCTAGAAACATTTAATTTTCCTTTAAAATGGGTTTCCGAAAACCAATCTGCAATGCTCTGAGGACAGCCGAGAGACTAGTGAAATGCCACAGAATAACGAGCGTACTACATTAATAAGATAACACTCAACACCCAAAGCTTACAACAACATCATCCTCTGGGAGAATGCTCTCTGTCAAATTCTACACCACCGTTTCAAGTCTATTCATTTCCCAGTTCGGATTGCGGCTTCATGAAATCACCAAACTGAACAGAAAGTAGTCTGACAATTTTCCCCTCACTCTTTCAGTTGTAGCTTTCTACCATATCCGACAGAAACGGTGGACTCCCTGCTAAAGACATGCATAAGGCCTCCCAGTTTACAATATAGCCTCTGTCTTTCCCAGACTGACGTTTCTTTGATTTGGAACCGCTGGTTAAAGTGATTCTAAACCTTTACTTTTTTTTTTTTTCCGTTTTTGTTGTCGTTGTTGTTGTTGTTGTTATTTGTTGTTGCTCTTTTTCTAATCAATTAGGCATTATGTTAAACAGGCGAAATAGGGGTTCACAGTAAATGTGTGGCCATCGTCATAACAGCTTCATCAACTGAATCTAGGTAAAAGCGAACTGAAGGCGGTGGGCTGGTTCAAAATACAGGAAAAATAAACGTAGAAGCTGCATAACTGATTTCAATCTCTACACTGAAGTGGTAGAAAACAAGAGTCCTTTGTAAATAGGAGAACTGCCACTCCAAGGAAATGTGTTCCATAAGCCTCAACATGATGCTTACAGGATCTTACAGTTGCTAGAGTCCACAGTGGTGCCCTTGTTATTTGCATTCTGACGCTCAGAGATCGTGACTGAGCGATAAACTTGGGCAAATCCTGGCCCTGGCATTCCAATTTACTTTCCGCTGGGGAAAATCTCATTATATTTGAATGCCTTCAGGTAATAAAATCATCTGACATCTTATTCTAATCTTTAAACCGAACTCAAAGTATTATCCATTGCATCATTTTTGCCAACAGTTTGTCCTAGACCGTAAGTGATTTCTTATTAGCTTTCAAATAACTTGGAAGAGAAAACACGAGTAGTCCCCCTTTGGCACTGTTCTTAGGGATAAGTGTATTTCCATCAGCGAACTTTCTCTTTTTTTTTTTTAATCACATGTCTGTCGAGGTGGTGGTGAGGAGGGCAAAAAGGGGACAGATACACGATTTACCCTCCTCGCCACCACCTCCTCGGTTCAAGGCGACATCTTCGTTCACAGGGACTGATGCGACAACCTTCTCTCTGGCCTTCTTGCTTCCCCTCGCGCCCTCCGAATGGCAGCTGAGTCACATCATCCCTCTCACGTGCTTAAATCTTTCAGCGGCTCTTCCCACCGGATTCAGAATGTTGCCATGACTTCCTGAGTCCCAGACGCCCTGGCTCCTCTTAATCTCGCTAACCTTGCTTCTTCCTCCACGTCCTGCCACGGGGACTCATCCGTATCCCTTGAACATGCCCACGTCCGTCCCCCTCAGGCTCTCTGCCATTGCCGGCCCTCTCCCTGAACGCATCTTGGCTCTTCCCTACCTAGCTGCCGTCTTCTCATGCTTTGAGGTCACCTGCTCAGAGAGATCTTAAATCAGCCTCCTTCGGAACACCTCCCCCCACGTGCTCCCCCCTCTATCTACTATCACCACACATGAACTTCTTGGGTGGCATTTATTGTCATCAGTAATGGTCTTTTTTTTTTTTTAATGTCCTGATTGATCATTCGTCTACGAGTCTACCACCTTGCGTTCCTAGTCTGTCTGAATCAAAGAACAAACAAGCAAAAGTTGAGGGAAGGGTGAAGCTTCCGAATAGAACACAATGTATGAATCTTGCCATTGAAAAAAATTCTTTCCACGGGCTAGACTAGCCCTGTCTAGGAGTTGCAAGCCTGATGCTTAAATATTCATTTCAATACTCAACTTCTGTTAGTCACCAAGGCCTGTTGAATCCTGCAGCTAATTACTTCAACATTTTGTCTTCCTCTCTTCTTGCAACATCAACTCCAACCATCTCAGTGAACCCTCCCATCCCCCTTCTGTGGGTCACTGAGACGGTCTCCTAATTGCTCTCTCAACTGTCAGTCTCCACGCATCCTCTTCTTGACAGATGCACCTTCTAAAGTCACTTGCAAGCTGTCACTTCATTCTCCAAAACAACTACAACCACAAAAAACCCAAAACCAACGGATGTTCTGTCTTATTGTAGTAGGTCCCAAATTCTCAAAACTCAAATTATATTCGGCTGAATTCTTGCCATCTGAACCAGCCAATAATATTAACTGCTACTCCTTTAAACAATTCCTCTACGCAAATTCTTACTTTTCTATCCGCAAAATAAACCAAGCTCATACCTCTTTGTATTCTTGCTCAGTCGCAGACCTGGGAGGCTATCTCCCCCTCCATCGACCTCAACCAAAACATTTTCTTCAAAGCATAGTTCAAATCCAACTTCTCTAATTAAGCCTTCCGTCCCAGCTCCAGCCCACATGTACTTTCCTTTTGCTCAATCTTACTCCGTTGTTTAAGCCACTGTTACATATAACATTTCCTTATACAAGACTCATTTCTGTTATTCTTCAGTTATTTCATAAGTGTACATTATATCTCCCAAGTTGGATTGCAAGCAGGGACTGTATCTTTTATGTCCTGGCAGTGGCAGAAATAGCACTGATTCAACAGGAGCCACTGACATTGACTTGCTGATTTACATGGTTCTGAGGATAAATCCCTTCAACTGCAAACAACAATTCTAGATAACTTGCAATTCCCGAGTAGAACATACTGTTCCCTAGCCCTAATCTCTCCCACACAGACTCCCAGTGCCTATGATGTTCCCCTTCCACCTTCACTCACCTGGAAAACTCCTAATTCTCTTTCCAGTCTTCCTTAAGATAACATTTACTAAGAAAAGACAAGTATCCCTTGTCCCTTCCTTATCCATCTACCTATCCCAGTATCTCTGTAACATGTAGCTCCTAGATGTTCCCATTAAATACTCTTAACCCATAGCATGTGACACACTAGATTATAAATGACTGTTTGTCCACTGGCCTTCCTGACTGGTCTGTGTGCAACTTAGGCTCAGCCAATTTATCTTTTATCTTTATAGCAGCAGAATGATGGTGCTGTATTATTTGTTGAATAAATAAATGAACAAACTAACAAAAAAGTTGGTCATAAAATCTGTTAAAAGAGCTAAGAATGAGGGCGCCTGCATGGCTCAGTGGGTTAAGCATACGACTCTTGACTTAGGCTCAGGTCATGATCTCAACGGTTCATGGGTTTGAGCACAACGTCGGGCTCTGCGCTGATAGTGCAGAGCCTGCTTGGGATTCTTTCTCTCCCTCTTTCTCTGCCCTTCCCCCCCTCAAAATAAATAAATATTTTTTTAAAGAGCTATTAAGAATGTGGTATAATAGGTCAATTTAGCATTATGTAATTTACAGCAAACCACAGTTCAGACCATTTAGAACGCCTATTTGTTATTAAATTCCAAAAATAATTGTTAAGCACCCCCTATGGATCAAGCATTGGGAATGCACAAAAGATGCAAACACAGAAAAATCCCTAACCTCACAGAACTACTTGCATCTTACTAAGTGAGGTGGGGAGGAGTATGGTGTTTGCTCTGCCTCGTAAAGCACACAAATGCTCTCAGTAGAAGGTTTCTTTCTGCAAAGATGCTAACGCTGAGATGATGCCAGCTTGGACCAAAATGGCGGCAGTTTGAATGGTGAGTATCAGTTTAACTGTGGATGTGCTCTGAGGTAAGAGCCAACAGAATTGACTGATGACTGGAAGTGAGGTTTGAGAACAGCGAAGAATGGACTGGAGCCTGTGCAACTGTGGAATGGAATTTGTGCAGGGTTTGGAAGCATATGAATTTGGAGAGTATGTAGATATATGAAGAGAAACTGTAAAATTAGGCCTTAAGTTTTAATAATCTGTTTTGTATCATTAAACTTCCCTTGGGCATACTTCCAATGATAATAACAGTCCCTTTGGCTTCTTAGGCAAATTGATAACACCAAATAGACGCATCTTGGACAACTGTAGCTAACACAGCTCCATCAAGCACTGCCTGTTCCAGGCACCGTGTAAAAGCCCCTGTAATTTATTCTACAAAACTGTCTCAAATTCTTTTTTTAAATAACTAATGCAATGCAGCCAGCGCTAGAGGTTACAATGTCTGTGATTGTTAAAAACCACTTCAAAGCTCACATAATTATTGTCATTACAAAGATTAATAATTATACTTTGAATTTTATTGGATGATGACTTAAGTGTCAAAAGGACACGCATAAAGAAGCCAAAATTTTTATCCTGCCCTAGATCATAATCTGTTCTAAGGTCATAGGAGATGACCTTGACCTAGGAGTAAAAGACCATGGAGGAAGTGTGGGTGACCTAGAATGACTTAATCCACCTAAGACTAAAGACTGAGATAGAACAGTAGAGAATGTGGTCTGTTGTCAGGTAGCTACCTAAACAACCTAAATAATCAGCTACCGTGCTTAATGGCTATAATTTGGGGTAAGGCTGGTAATAATGGTTTATTTTTTCATGTGTTGAAGTATATGTCTGCAAAACTTACTGAATTTGGGATTCAAGATATGAGACTGTTTACAAACATAGGATGCAACAGTAAGTCAGCATAATGACTAAGTCTCTTGCAGAATAATTTAGTGGTGGTCATGAAGAGTTATAACTTGGACTTTTGAGTTTTCATTGGGCAGAAACAAACCACTCTCACTGAGTCTGTGAAGTTTCTTTTCTCTTCTAGACTCTAAGTAGTTTACACAATAAACAGTTATTTCCATAGTAGAAATGGCCAAGATGTCTAAGCTCTGAGGTTAACCTGTCATTATGGTTAGAAATCCAGGTTGCCATTCTTCCAGATTTTCACAGCCATACCACTTTTGACCTAGCTGCTGGAAACGGAAAAGTAAATATAGTTCCTTGACCTCTCAACAAAGGCAAAAATCAACACGCTCAGGTATTTATTTCACTGGCAAGTGATCCAGCACAAAGAGTCATTATGGTGGATTTGGATAATGACAAGACTCTACAAATTTTTTTTTCCAAAGGAAGATTTTAAGCAAGAGTTCATCCATACATTGTCTCTGTCCTCTTATTTAGGACTCTGATATAAAGTACTGATTTGAAAATCTTATCTACTTCATAATTTATCAATGGCATCACATAATAATATGAAAACTCTTAGAATCGTAATTCACACCCCAAAATCAGACATCAGGCCCATGAGAGGAAATCTCATCACAAGCATATGTCGAAGGGAAGAATTCTTCCACTTAAAATTCCTTCATAACTGGGATGAGTCATTTCCTTCCCTATCTTGAAAATTATGTTTTAAACCCACCTCCTTCCATGTAACAAGACAGCTGTAACCCTTCCTAATCCCCACGGCATGGCAAGCATGGATTTCTCTATGGGGTCTGTATTTATAGCCTCTGGATATTTCTTGGGCACTGAATGACTAACTACCAGAAGAAAAGTCATCTATATACACCCTCTCTGCTTCCTAGAAAGTGCCGAGTGTATGCACAGTCAAGCCCAAAAAGAGACCCTGTTCCACTATGAGGTCCTTTTTAGCATTGTAACAAACAACATGAGTAGAAGGCAAACAGCGAGGGTTTAGACTTTAATTCTTTTTGTAATCTTCATATTTCGGTGTTGGTTTTTTTACACATGTGCACTACTGCAAACACAATATATTTTTAAAAGTCCCTGAAGCAATCATGACACGCAAGCATATAAGAACAGGGATAATCTGTTGAACTATAGAGTTAAAATTTACAAATTGGTAAAGGTCATATCAGATAAGAACTTCATGAAAAGAATGTCAAAACGGTACTCAAACGTTTTCTTTCTACACTAAAGAATCAAAGAGGCAGGGAAATTTAAAACCGCTTGTCCCCCCCCCCCCAAAATCATCATTTCAAGCCATTTCCTGACATCCCTATCCATTAGTCAAATGACTCAAGTACACTGCTTTTGGGGTTCATATGCATTTTAAACGTAAATTAGTATTCTGGTACAATAACGAATTCATTTCCACCATCCCTTTGTTCAAACCTTTCAACGTTTTTTTCAAAATCCATTTACGAAAATCTAGTTTTCTACATGCTATAGACCAAATTGACCCGCCATAAAAGAAAAATTCAAACATGAAGTTTAGCTCACAAGCTGTACCAAGATTAGAAAACAAGATAAGTTGTCTCCTACCTATAGTTGTTATAACAGTGCCAGCAAAGAAGAAGGAACTTCCCAAATCCCAGTGACTGATTTGATTGGAGGTGTTTCCTAAAGGTATAATCCCTGCATTTATTGCTGCCACTATTTGCTGCAAGTTTAAAAAGAAATTTATCAGTACACATAAATCACACGGAGGCATCAAACAGCACATATTTCACCCTAGTTGACGAATTAGACAAAGAATCCATTTTAAGGCTTGCTTTTTCATTTGGAGTATACAATACAGATTAAGGCTTTCTACTAAAGAATTTAATAAGTTACATGATAAGAAAATTGTATTTGATGTCAAGTGAATGGATCTGTATGGAGCATATCATACTGCACCAATATGCATTTGTATCTCTTCTGTTAGCATATTGAGTGACTTATTTGAATCAACTACTATTTTTTTAGGAAGCAACACAGAGCAAAAATATTGCACACTTACAATTTAAATAATATATAAAAGCTTCATCAAAAAGCAGGTTATTTCCAAAGTGCTAATCATTTTGAATGTTTCAGCCAAGCCTGGTTTGTGTATAGCTGTAGAGTGTATATAACAATAAGATGCTTTTTTAAAAAGACAATAGCAATTCACTATCAAACTTAAGTTACTCCATGTATATCTAGATTCTTAGAATCTCTGCAGATTCTTTATAAATTCGATTACCATCTCATAGCATCACCAAAATATCACCAAAAGCCCCTAGATGACAACAATATTCGTATAGGGACACTAGGATCTGGACACTGCCTTGAGTGGTAAGGAGAGACAGACAGAAACATGACATTATAATCTCCTAAATCATCAGATGTTGAGCAGAGGATAGGGATATCCAGAAGAACAAAACACAGAAGAGAACATGTTAGGAGAAAATTGTGTAGTAAAAGAGAGACATACGGATTGTAGGAAAAGGTGTTTTCTGCGTATAGTTTTAGAGATCTTTATCATTTAATTTCCAGATTTTAAAATTGGAAGGAGCTTCATTTGATAGACAAGGAAATTAAATACTGAGAGAGGTAAAGTGATTTGTTTAAGCTCAGTCTACTGGCAAGTGGACAAAAACTGCACTGTGAAAACGGAGGGCACTACCCCAGAAAGTTACCATCAGATGGAAAAGAGCATGTAATCCAGAGCTGAAAATGCAATATAAAATTACATTTGTCTGATTTGTTTTACCTTATAAACTAAAACTTTAGTAGTTCTGTGTAAAGTTAATTAAATGGCAATGCTCTCTTAAAATTTTAAACAATATAGGGATGCCTGGGTGGCTCAGTCAGTTAAGTGTCTGACTTCGGCTCAGGTCATGATCTCATGGTTTGTGGGTTCAAGTCCCGCGTCGGGCTCTGTGCTGACAGCTCAGCGCCTGGAGCCTGCTTCGGTTTCTGTGTGTCCCTCTCCCTCTGCCTCTTCCCTGTTTGCTCTTTCTCTCTCAAAAATAAGTAAACGTTAAAAAAATTAAAAAAAAATTTTAACAATACATATTTATTATAAAAAATTTAGGAAAATACAGAAAGGCATAATAAGAATAATAAAACTTATCCACAATTCCAGACTCCAGAGATAAACACTGTTAATGTATTAAAGTATCTATTCCTGGTGTTTTGCTATACTTTTTACATGGTTGGATTTATGAAATATATGAAACATATACTCTATTTTTACTTAATATTTTTCTATATGTAGTTTTCTTTGTCATTACCATATTTACTTAATCACTGCCAGATATGTAGACATATAAGCTGTTCTAAAATTTCTTATTATGAAAAGTGCTGCTCTGAACATATTTATGTATAAATCTATTTTTTTCATTTCTGAATACTTCATTGGGGCAGATTGCTAGAAATAAGTTTGCCACATTAAAAACTATGAATATTTGGGGGCACCTGGGTGGCTCAATTAATTGGTTAAGCATCTGATTCTTGATTTCGGCTCAGGTCATGATCTCACAGTTTGTGAGATGGAGCCCTGCTTCCCGCTCTGTGCTGACACTTCAGAGCCTCCTTGGGACACTCTCTCTCTCTCTCTCTCTCTCTGTTTGGCCCTCCCTGGCTCACACGCATGCACATGCTGTCTCTCTCTCTCTCTCTCAAAATAAATAAACATTAAAAAAAGATTATGAATATTTTAACGTTCTTGATATATAGTAGCAAGCAGCTGTCCAGGAAGGTTGTTATAATTTACAACTGCACTCCCAACAATTTACAAGTGCTTAGCAATGCTATTACCTCTAATATTAATATTTTATCCTTAGTGAATTGATAAGAATTGTTTACATTTATATATCCTTTATTGTGTGTAAAGGTAAATAACAATGCTTCCTTTATTATCCATTAAATGTACACAAATATAGATAAATGCACATATATGCACACAGCACACAATGAAGCTAATTTTGAACATATTTCCACTGTTTGGATATATATGAAATCTATAAATTAATTAAGGAAACTGAACATTAATGCATAGAGAAACTTCCTATCACAGAACATGGTATGAATCTCCAGTGATTGAGTCCCCTTTAATTTCCTGAAATAAAGTACTTATATATGCTTCACATAGGTCTGTAAGGTTATTCTTAAGTATTTTATGTTTTTCCATTTTAAATTATAACTAGTCATAGCTGCTGAATACACAAATATATATTGCCTATTCTCTGCACTAGTAATTCTCATTTTTTTTTCCTCAAAACCACTGTATAGTCTCAAAAGTTATTGAAGGCATCAAGGAGGTTTGTATATATGAGTTATAACTTTTGATATTTACTATATATATTGGAATTTCTAATTTTCAAAACGTTTTGATTAATTCATGTAAAAATAAAATAAGGCCATTATACATTAACATAAGTAACCTATGTTTATGAAGATTATTATGTTTTCCAAAACAAAAAAAATAGTGAGAAGTGAGGCACTGTTTTGTAACTTATAAATCTCTTTTTTTTTCAATATATGAAGTTTATTGTCAAATTGGTTTCCATACAACACCCAGTGCTCATCCCAAAAGGTGCCCTCCTCAATACCCATCACCCACCCTCCCCTCCCTCCCACTCCCCATCAACCCTCAGTTTGTTCTCAGTTTTTAACAGTCTCTTATGCTTTGGCTCTCTTCCACTCTAACCTCTTTTTTTTCCTTCCCCTCCCCCATGGGTTTCTGTTAAGTTTCTCAGGATCCACATAAGAGTGAAACCATATGGTATCTGTCTTTCTCTGTATGGTTTATTTCACTTAGCATCACTCTCCAGTTCCATCCATGTTGCTACAAAGGGCCATATTTCATTCTTTCTCATTGCCATGTAGTACTCCATTGTGTATATAAACCACAATTTTTTTATCCATTCATCAGTTGATGGACATTTAGGCTCTTTCCATAATTTGGCTATTGTTGAGAGTGCTGCTATAATTATAAATCTCTTAAATATCCTGCTTGATAGAAAACATTTAGATTCTAATATATGCTTCTGTGTTCAACCTACTGGAGAGCACATCACATAGCCTCTGGAAAAACTCCACTGTAAACTCATGAGGCAATGAGAGCAGAAAAGGCAAAAACATCTCAGTATTTTCAAAAAAATAGCTTTGACCACATCAAACCTCTGAAAGGGTCTTGGGACCACATCTTGAGAATCTGCTATATACTGAACTCATATTTTTCTTTTTTTGTCTGATTTTGTTTTCTACCTGGAGAACCAAAGTAAGCAAGCATATAGCTTACAAATAATGGCATTTTATCTCTGCATCTTCCAAAAGTTATGTTTTATTACCTTTCATCTCTTATTACATTGGCCAGCATCTCCAGAGCAATGTTAAATAAAAATAATTGAGAGCAGACTTGTTTGTTTTTTGTCACATAAAAAGTGGTTTTAGTGTTTTATCATTAAATATATTTACTATTGGCAAGGAAATGGTATTTAATTAAATAATTACAAGAGCAGGCAAATAAAAGGGACACATAAACACAACTTAAAAGCCTAAAAATGTCTTTGGAAATATTTTAAGATAGCAATAAACATACAAGGGATGTACACACAAAATTATAAGCACAGGCACAATAATCTCTAGCTTTGCAACTCCCAGGAAAACTAATGCTTCCAGTAAAAAAAAAACAAGGAAAAGGAGGTTGGGATTTAGATAGATTATAACTGCATCCAAAGTATAGTTTTATATTTTAGAGACATTTCGTTAACACATTCATTTATTCAAAAATATTTACCAACTGTTTATGATGCTAGGTAATGGGGAAACAACAGAGAAGTAACAAAAAATAAGGGTGATAAAGTGATAGGTGAAAAAAGATAAAACACGTCTTTAGACTCCACCCTATTAAATAACATTATTTGATTGACTAGATGCAAGCTAATTTTGCCAACAATTGACTTAAAACAGCCTACGTGGTCAGCACCATTATTTTAGCCCATTCTTTTGCTTCTCAATGATGAGGTGCAACATTACCCAGACACTGGGATAACATCCACAAGTTATTTAAATGCAAAGGAAGCAAATGTAGACTCAGAAACAGTAATGCTTGGCAATGTGTGGGTTGTAGATAGTTATCACAGAGCTTGAGATGGAACTGGTGACATGTCAGATCACTCACTATGAGAATGAGTCTACCATGAGGTTCCTAAATTGGAATATTCTTACGATTTTATTTTATGTTTTTGTACAAGGTCTCTTGGTCAACAGCTACAAGAAACTGCATGCCCTTTGACAAGTGTACTGATACAGATCTAAGAGTCTCTGCAATTTCATCAATTCAGGCCATCAAAGCATTTAACAAATGCCTTCGTTAAAACTGTTTGTGCATGTGCCATATAATGTGACTAAAGTAACAATCATGTCATCAATAATAACTTTTGTGGACAATCGAGTCATGTTGATAAGTTACGAATAAAGTGAATTGTTTAGATGAGAATAAAGGACATTTTGGTCCTATAAATTTAATCCTAACATATTATTACTTGAAGTCTTGATTAAGGAAGGGCTTCCAAACTTAAAATATACAATTAGAAACAGTATAAGATAATCTTGTTTGGATTCACATTTCATTTTTGCTCTTCAGTATATAGACAATCATAGAACGTGCGTTAAGAAAAAGAAGCTGAATACATGGTTCTACTCAAGAATATAAATTGTAACTTCAGAAACAGAGCTCTAAGAGCTTTATACTCACTGAGCTGATAAAGGTAATTATAACAGTTATGATGAAAAATCCGAGTTCCATGACAGCGATGTCTTTAGAACAGAAGTTCACAGAGTTCTATTGTGATCTTGTGCCTACTTGAATTGCAAGACGTTGATATCTCAATGTCATTTGGAGTTTTGGAACCATATTCAGCTTTGACACCAAACATTGATAGGACACACTTATTTGAGACTAACCTCGGAACGCAAGGCAATCATTGACTATCATGAAAATGTTCCCGTGAGCCCAATACCTAGGAACAACTTTTTCATGTGGTAAAAGG
Organism: Prionailurus bengalensis; assembly: GCF_016509475.1. Taxonomy (NCBI): domain Eukaryota; kingdom Metazoa; phylum Chordata; class Mammalia; order Carnivora; family Felidae; genus Prionailurus; species Prionailurus bengalensis. The sequence continues at coordinate 28,369,632 of NC_057360.1, forward strand.
TACCTGACTAGCTATTTTGTCATTGAAGGAAATTATGTTGAAAATTAAGTAACCCTTCGTACCCATCAGTAAGTAACGCATCAGTACACCTGATGAATGTACTGTTTTCAGAGTGGGTTATATCATAGATCTTAAAACACAGGTCACATTGGAGGCTCTGATTTCGCTTTTTCCCCCCTTACTCAGATGCTCAGATGTTCATGCTCATCTAAACAATACAGAATGTTCTGAAGGAATGCTTTCTCCAATTTCCTCCTCTGTTAATATTGTAATCATGACTTCATTAAAATACATTTTCATATCTCTAATCCTAAAAGTAAAGTCACATTAAAGTTTTAAATGATGTAAAAATTCTAAACTGCGGGTATCAACTATTAGCTCCCAACTGGGTTATACCAATGATGTCTGTATCATTGACATATCATTGACGTGGCTCAATGACAACTTCTTTTGGCTGGGTATTTAAGACAGACCTCATGTTTTTCTCATATGGAAAAGAACACTATTTCCAATCATTGACATCAGGGGCCAAATCCAGTTATACTTACGCTGGCATCTGTATTATTAAACAGTTCCTTAACGAGAAACATAAGTATTATCTTGCCAGATTTCCGTAAGGAACAATTACATATCTTTTTGTGCCACTATTTGCTCGTGGAGGAGCAAGTTTTATTCCGAGAGGGGCCTAGCCTTGAGGAAAAGAATTAAATCACACATTCACAACACCTCATCTGAACACTTCAAGTATGCAAGCAAGATTATTGTGAAAGACTTGAAGAGTCCATAATGAGAAAAGCGAAATAATAATTGATGCTCTCATTGCCAAAGAACTTTGTGAGAAGGCATAGCAGTAGGTATCATTACTATGTATTGTTATACCACAAAAATAATCATCATCCATCAATTATACACCGTGACGTATGAGTACCGTTGCCAAAAGCTACAGGATCATTGTTGATCCCATTCTTAATCTTCTGGGTATATGTCAACACCACGATCACCTATGTCAGATGATGTGAACTGCTTTCAAGGGTCCTGCTGATAAATCCAGAGACTATCTCAAGATGGCCTTTACTCTTACAGGCACATAATTCACATACGTCACTGTGGAGCTTAGGCAACCCTGACTGGTATATTTGAATCAATGCAAAGTCACATTTGTTTGTGTATTTCCTAATAGTTTTTTTTTTTTTTACAGTTCATACATTTAGAGAGAGACAGAGAGAGACAGAGAAAGACAGAGAGAGAGAGAGAGGGGGGGAGAGAATGAGCTGGGGAGGGGCAGAAAGAGAGGGGGACAGAAGATCCAAAGTGAGCTCTGTGCTGACAGCAGTGAGCCTGATGCAGGGTCCGACCTCACGAACCGTAGGATCATGACGTGAGCTGAAGGACGCTTAAAGAACTGAGCCACCCAAGAGCCCCTAAGAGTTCTTTTAAGCTTGATTGGCCATATCGATCTGAAATGTTCTTTACAGATATAATTTGCACAAGAAGCTTCTCCTCTGATGTCAGTGACATGTGGTAGTCTTTAATCACTGGGACTGCTTCTTGGACATATCAAATTAGGTTCAACTGAAAGGGAGCATCATAGATCTTGAGTGTAAACTTACATACAGAAGAATCCCATGCTACGTCCTTTGTATTACTGGGAAAAATGCCCAGAAACTTTGGGCAGAAAATGCTTCTTCACTTTTTTGTCCTTTCATGGTATTCTGGAAGCTAAAGTAATGACACTGGCTTCCTTGCATGAGATAATATTTCTGTCAGAGTACCACTTGGGACCATTGACAGTCCAGCGAGGGAGGAAACAACTTCTTGAAAACCACACTGTATTACCATATTGATCCACAAGACTATCCTAGTCCAGCGGCAGCTCTCAGCTAATGACAGTACTAGGTTGAACCATATAAAATTGCCAACAGCTAAGCCCTTCTGGGTCTATAAGATGGTAATTTCATATTAGCATACAAGAGAATAGCATGTAATAACATGCTAACTTTCATTTCGGTGGGATATTTATTACTGCAGCATTAAAGCTAATTCCTGGGGCGCCTGGGTGGCGCAGTTGGTTAAGCGTCCAACTTCAGCCAGGTCACGATCTCGCGGTCCGTGAGTTCGAGCCCCGCATCAAGCTCTGGGCTGATGCCTCGGAGCCTGGAGCCTGTTTCTGATTCTGTGTCTCCCTCTCTCTCTTCCCCTCCCCCGTTCATGCTCTGTCTCTCTCTGTCCCAAAAATAAATAAAATGTTGAAAAAAAAAAAAGCTAATTCCCATAAGCAGGAACTGTGAATATCAAATCAATCTATTACGTTCTTGCTTATAGTTCTATGTGAAGAATATATACATCTTAGATTGATTAAAACCCTGTATGGCTGAGAATACTGTTTTGAGAAAACATGAGCCAACTGATGAATTCTTATTGGGGATTCCAGTTGTGTCCAACTTATGCATATATCTGAAAAGGCAGGAGTTTTATCTAATAGTTAAGATGTTTATATTTTGTAAAAGGACATTTAGATATTCATCATTTGCTATCAAATATTGCATATAGTATACATTCTAGCCTCCAATTTGATAAAGGAACTTGAGACACATTACATGAAATTTAGTTTTTCAGAAATTCTGTAGTTATGCAGAGATAAAACTTTTGTTTTAGCTAGGAAAAGTAGAGGAATCTACATAAATCCCTGAAAGAATGAGAAATTCCAAAATTACATTCCACAGTTAAATAAACTGTTATATACAAGTATTGACAAAAGTTAGATTTTTAAACTAGCATCGATAATCTTTTTCCTTTGAGAAAATATATTACTGATTTCTGTGGAGAAAGAAAATGGAGTAGTACATTTGCATATTTTATACAGAACACAGGTGATTAAACCATTCTAAATTTAGAGCCTGGTAAAGAAGCAAGTTTTCAAGGTTTCTCCAGTGTATATCTTTTAAGTAAGAAAGGTAATGCTATGATGTTTTTAATCTACTGTTCTTGCTGGATACAATTTGAATCAGAATACATTTCATGTTTTTTTTTTTAAAGGCTTTAAAAATCTTTGAATGTATTTCCATGTAATCCATTACCTATGTTTAATCGCACACTAATTAGAAACTTTTTTTTAAATTATTTTTTTTAAATTTTAGGGCGAGAGAGAGAGAGAGCATGAGTCAGGGGGAGGGGCAGAAGGAAAGCGAGAGAATCTTAAGCAGGTTCCACGCTCAGCATGGAGCAACCTGGACCCTGGAGTCATGACCTGAGCCAAAATCCAGAGTCAGACACTCTCCCAACTAAGCCACGCAGGCATCCCCGATTAGAAACTCCTTATAAAGAAGCATCCTTTTTAAAAAAAAAAAAAACAAACTTAATTCTTTCTTTTTTTTTTTTTTTTTAAAGCAAGCTCTACATTAAATGTGGGGCTTGAACTCACAACCCTGAGATCAAGAGTTGCGCACTCTCCCAACTGAACCAGCCAGGTGCCCCCCAAAACTTAATTCCTATAACCTAAAAAAGGATAGTATTTCCTAAGGGAGGCAGTTTCCGCACACTAGATGTTAGAAAGCACCTCTAAAAATAAACGTCTTGCTTACCTTCCCATGTCTTTCCTTCTATTTACAGATTATACCATCGCATGTCAAAGCTATTTTTATACAGACTAATGAAATGTACAGCTTTTTTCTTGCTCTTTTTAAAGTGTAAATTTATTTCCTATTAGCAGGAACAAAAACTTAAAATCCAGAGTAGGAAAGAACAGGGAGTGAGAGATGGATGTCATCAACAGAGCCCAAAGCAAGAGACATACTTCTTGGTATAAGAGCTGCCTTCCTTGGTTATATCCACTTTGGAATACAATTTTAGTGGTAAAATTAATGTACAAATGACTGGATTTTGGAAAAATAAGAATAAAAAAATCACTCACAATCCCTAAAACCATTTTTGAACATACATATATATTCAACTTTTGGTTTTGTTAACAATTATCCACTAAATGTGCTTTCAACTATATTCATATCACATAAGATTTCGTAAGGCATTTTGAAGCCATTAATACCTTATTTCATAGTCATCAATACCTCACTGAATAGCTACATGTAAAATAGTTCACATAACCAACCTTCTACTAATGAATACATTTGGATGACTGTATCCAAGTTCAAATGACCATTGGCAAAGTTGTTATGGAGATGATTTATACATCAGACAAGGACGGAACATGAAACACTACAATTCTGTTATTCTTGGAGTCCTGCATGAACTCACACTGTGGTATAGAAAGGATAAAATGTGGTCAAGACCCTGAGTTCTTGCAACTCTGGAGAGCCAGAAAAATACATGTGAAGCAAGCATACTAAAATATGCATTCCCACAGCTGTGCATGCTTCCATATTTTCCTGGATTCCATATTATTTCTAGGGTATATTAATATTCTACCAGAATATTAATCTCTGTCTATCTTTCTGGCCCCTTCCACCTCACCTCAGCATAAGTACAGGCAGTAGAAAAGAGATTAATAAAAGAATAGGACAATATGGAGAAAGAAGGAGGTAGAACAAGAAGTCAGGAAGAAACAAAACAGCAAGTAGGGGGCAGGGGGCGGGGGGAGATAAAAGATAACAAAGAAGAGACAGTTCTAGGAGAATAAGATAGGAACTTAATTCAAGTCATAGCCACTCTGTCTAGGAAGTTCTTTTAAAGGAGGTTGTCCTTAAAATAGGATGCAAGTAGGCAGAAAACTGAGATCAAGAAGACACAGTATCTAAGACAATATTTTTATACCATTTTGCCCGGGGCATGCCACACTGACCATCATTTATTCATGCGCTGTTTTAAAGGCCCGAAGTTCGAAACTGATGAGAAAAAGAAATAGCCCAAAATGACGCAAAGCGAATTTTACTCTGTCAATTACGTGGATCCATAGAATTCCCAAATTTAGAGATTCTGATGGCTTTCTCAGTAAAACACCACTGATCTCTAATTCAGTTGGTTTTCCAGCACACTTAAGCCCATATTTCCATAACAGATACAAATTTAAACAAAAAAGTACTTTAACCTATATAAAAGTCATCACAGAGGAAATGGGGAAATTATTCGAGTCTCCACAGAAAAGCAGCCCTTTTCTTTATTATAGGTTTCTAAAACAAATGATTTTTTTTTCTTGCCTTTTCTGAATTTGTAACTGAAAGATCATAGCAAGGACGGAAAATCTCAGGTTCTGAAAATGCACACACACAGCCAACAAAGTGACCAGCTAAGGAAATTTGTGTTTGAATAAATCAAACTTCCCATTACCAAAATCAGTCATCAGTAAGGGCAAAATATCACATTACTAGAATATTTCAATAATATTCGGATAGGCAGTTCCTCTGTTTCAGCCCCTCCCCATTAAATTTAATGTATTTTTTACTTCAACTGAGCTGACTCACTGCCATTAATAAGTCTAAAAGAAATTACTATGCCTTCAGGTTCCAGGGAAAATTTCTTAATACACTGCAGGTTAGTTTACTAATGACTCGCTAACGTTACACAGAGAAAAGGAAGTCTGGCAAAACTGCTTAATATGTTTATATTTCTTGGCTCAATGTCACAAAATCAAGACAGCAAAAATAGTATATGAATAACTTCCCAAAACGTAGTGATTCATACCCATCCTGTCTGAGCTTCTTAGCTTTCCTCCAAGTTTTCCTCGTATTTCTCAATTACACACCCATACACTCACCAGTCGTAGCAAATACTGAATTGGTTGAAATCCATTTTCTTGAGAAACAGGAACCTGATAGAATGTCTTATATTTTTCTAAGCCAACTGGAATGATAGAGCTACCCTTTGACACCTGTCCAGTAGTTATTGCACAAAAATGCAATTAAACCCTTCCCTCGGGCACCTCTCAGACTGATTTAAGAGTGTCACACACCACAATGATCAGCACTGAAAACGAGCCTGGCATCTTTCCTCATGTTTTCTACATTAGTCATTCACATATGCGGTATTGTTCATCTTCATTCACACAAGGATACCAATCCCAAGAGCAATTCGGAGCACTGGCAACCTTTGAAAGGGAAGATGCTTCAAAATCCACATGATAAGCATGACAGTGGAGGGTCTTCCTTCCTCAAAGATGCCATTGCTAGGGCAATCTTTAGTGGGGGGTGGGGTCTAATGCCTGGAGGCGTATCAGGTTGGCCCAACATCCTTAGCAATCGTCACTTCTCCTGCCCCCAGACTCCTTCCAACCAAGCATGTGTTTATGTTGGTGGAACAGGTATGATAGGTTTAAACTGGGCAGGGAGAGACAGAGAGAGAGAGAGAGAGAGAGAGAGAATGAGAGAGAGAGAGAGGGAGAGAAAAGTACATAACATGCAGTCACTGGCAGGTCCAGAGTGCTGGCATCAGGAGATGACTGAATACACCTAAGTGTCACTCAATTTTCATTTTTAATCACCTGCTGTATCTGCTGTGCATCTACTGGGTGTCCTCTAGATAGCTTTGTCTCCTTAAGGAACTATTTGGACTCAGCAGTGCAAGACTGATATACTTCACCATCTCATAAAATTAACCCTGTGACCATTACCAATATATATATCACTTAACAGGAATCATATATACATATATATACATATACATACATATATACACATATACATACATACGTGCATATACACACATATGTATATACATGTATATATGTATACACACATATATGTATATATGTATTATGCATGCGTGTGTGTGTGTGTGTGTGTGTGTATAATTTACCTTCCACCGAAGCTGAAGCATAGAGAGACTAAACACATCACTAGTTCAAAGTAAGTAAAAATGATAATTAACCTAGAAAACCAGCCTCTCATCTTGGTGATACAGTTTAGCTGTACTGTGGCTTTGGTCAACTAGCTTTGGACATAGTTATCATTTATAGTATTGTTTTTATGTGAAATCACATGGGAAGTCCCAAGCAATAAATACATTCATAAATAAATTTTTAAAGAGAATCCAATCGTCAGTTTGAAGTTGGGGTGAGCATTTTGTTTATTTTATCCCTATGTGTCTAATGTATCCCAAACGGTCCTTAGGCCTTATCCTAAATGTTTACGTCACACACAGCCTCTGTGTCTAGTGTAATGCTAACTGCTCAAGAATTATTTGTGGTATATTTTGTGCTTACTGATTCCTAAGTACGCAGTGGTTACAATTGGGAACCGATGGGATACAGCACTAATTGTATACTACACGTCACAGTGAAGAGAGTAAGTTAACACTTGACACAGCTAATCGCTCCGACCCGGCAGCACGTCTTCACATGGCCCACAGATCGCCACCCTCTCTAGCTTTCTCAGGCTCCCTGAAGGATGTCTCGTTCCCTTCACCTTTGAGCCTCTGGTTCTGTTCTCCACCCATCCAACACTCCTAGGTGATTTCATTTCCACTCAAGGCTCTCGATATCGTCAGTATGCTGACACCTCCCAAATGTGTTGCTCATTCTGGACTGCTTCCCTACCTGGGTGTCTAAAAGGCAATTAAATTTTATATTTAAAAAATAATAATAATAAATAAATAAACATTAAAAAAAATAAAAAGAATAAAACAACAACAACAACAACAACAAAGGCAATTCAAACCGACCATATGCCGGAATGAATTCCCAACCTCCTCCCTGAAACCCGCTCCACCTGAGTTTTCCCTGGGTCATTAACTGGCAGCTTTAGTTTTCCAGTTCTTAGAGCCCAAAACCTATATTTGGAAGGCACCATCCTTGACTTCTTTCCCTCGCACCTCACATCAAATTCCATGAGCTTTAACTTCAAAATATCCCATTTAATCCCATCTCATCACATCCACTGCTTCTACTTCTGTCCTCATATAAGGCCACCACCACCTCCCTCCGGGGTCCAACTTTGTCCACTTACATCTGTTCCTCCCAGGGTAACCACAGCAATGCCTTTAAGTCATAAGTCAGATCATGTACTTGCCCTTCTCTCTACCTGGAATAACTTCCCTCAGTATCCACAAGTCTATTCACAGTCGACTATTTATTGTTTTTCAGGTTGTGCTAAAATACATGAATTCCTTCATGTGCCAATTTAATTGGCCCAGACAGCAATTCTGTAGCATGTAGCCTCTATTGCTTTTTGAAAACACTCAGAAGTGTTTGAAATTACCTTATATGCTTATTAGTTTACTTATTTTTTGTTTCCATAATTGTAAGAAACTTACTTGAGTTGCTCTTGGCTTTAAAACCCATAACCTCAAGAGAGGAGAGATGATATCAGCAAAATGGTGAAAGAGGAAGCCCCCAGATCCACCTCCTCCAACAGAGATACTGGGTCAACAGTGCACAGACCAATTCCCTTAATGAGAAATCCAGAAATCAGTTAAGAGGCTCCTGAACTCCAAATGAGCACAAAACCAGTCACATCAAAGCTGGGAGGAAAATTCACTCCCCCTAGTTTAGCATGGTGCAACTGTGAGAAAACTCCTAGCCCCCAGCTTCTCCCCGAGTAGGCAAAGAGTTGGATTAAGGGGTTCTGGATTAAGGGGTACTGCTCAAAGGATTGGTTTTTGCCTTGCTATGTCAGAGTACTGATGAAGCCTGGCACCCTCTAGATGCCTAGGGGACAATGACAACACTATGAGCTAGGCGGCTTGCTTCTGCTCCAGAGGACCTACAGTCTGGCAGACATGGGCCAGTAGAGCTTGGCAACCTCTCCCTTAGGGGAAAAGGGAAAAGTGGAGCATGTGTCCAACACTCTGGCTTTTGAAGGGGCTACACAAAGGATTGGTTTATGTCTTGCCCAACTCAGAGCACTGGCTGATGGGATAGAGTCTACTCTAAAAACTGCAAGACCACTGAGAATAACAAAACCCTGGGAGGCTTGCAATAGCTCAAGAAAAACTGCAGTACTTCAGACAGACACCAGAGGTAGCAAGAGATTACAGGCTCCTGAAAAAAAAGAAACTGGCAAATCCATGTAACTGGGAATTTACATGCACAAGTTCAGAGAAACACATCCACAGAAAAGACATGAGAGGCCTATAGAATCTCAAGGGAGAAAGCTTCTCCCTGTACATAGTCAGATTGTAAAGACTGAGAGAGGTGGCTGTTTTACCAAATGTGTAGATCACAACACAAAATTACAAGGCATATGAAGAAATAGGAAAGCACAATTTGAAGGAACAAAATAGATGTCCAGAAATGAACACTGAAGAAACAAAGGTATATGAATTACCTCAAAGAATTCAAAAGAACCATCATAAAGATGTTCAGTGGGTTCAGAAAGCAATGCACAAACAAAATGGGAATACCAACAAAGAGATGGAAAATATAAAAGAAAACTAAACAGAAATTTAGGAGCTGGAGAACACAATAACCCAACTGTAAAATCTCTTAGAGGAATTTAACAGCAGACCTGGTTGAGCAGAAGAATCAGAGAACTCCAAGGCAAGACATTTGAAATTATCCAGTCAAAGGAACAAAAAGAAAGACAATGAAAAAGAGAGAAGAAAGTTTAAGGGATTTATGGTCTACCATCAAGCTGACCCAAAGTCATACACCCAAAGTTCCAGAAGTAGAAGAGAAAAAGAGGAAAGGAGTTTATCTGAAGACATAATGGCTGAAAACTTCCTAAATCTGTGGAAGAAAATGAACATCCAGGTTCAAGAAGACCGAAAGACTCCAAATAGAATGAATTATAAAAGTCCACACCAAGGCACATACAATCAAATTGTTAAAAGTCAAAAACAAAGAGACGATTTTGAAAGCAGCAAAACAAAAGTAACTCATTGCATGCAAGGGTGCCCCTGTAAGAATATAAGCATATTTCTCAGCAGAAAACCTGTAGGGCAGAAAAGAATGGGATGATAGGTTCAAAGAAAGAAAAAATTGCCACCCAGGTTTACTATACCTGGTAAAACTGTCCTTCAAAAATGAAACATAAATATTTTCCTGGATAAACAAAAGCTAATGGAGTTCATGACTCCTCAACTTGCCTTATAAGAAATGCTAAAAGGCATCCTTCAAGTTGAAGTAAAAGGCTGTTAAAGTGCAACAAGAAAGTACATGTAAGTATGAACGTAACTGGTAAAGATAAATAGGTAGACAAATATAGAGTACCGTTGAACTGTAATGGTGATGCGTAACAGTTTTAATTGTGATATAGAAGTTAAAACATGAGTATACAAAATAACTGTAACTACAAAAATATGTTCGTGGATACAAAATTAAAAGTCTTATTTGTGACCTCAATAACACAAACTTTGGTGGGGGGGAGAAAAGAAGAGTTTGGTATGCAATTGTAGTTAAGTTGTTATCAGCTTAAAATAGAGTGTTGTAACAACAAGATGTTTTATATAAACACAATGGAAACCACAAAGATAATACCTACAGAAAATTTTCAAAAGAAAAGGATAAAGGAGTTAAAAAAAATCATTACACAAAAAGCATCAAAAACAAAGAAGATAGCAAGAGAGGAAAAGAGTGATAAAAAAGCTATAAGACCAACAGGATACAATTAACAAAATATTAATAGTAAGTTCTTTCCTATTGGTAATTATCTTAAATGTAGATGGGTTCAAAGATATAGTCAAAAGAGACAGAGGGGCTGAATGGATTTTAAAAAAGATTCAACAATATGCTGTCTATAAGAAACTGCTTTAGGTTTAAGGTGATATACAGACTGAAAATGAAAAAGTAGAAAAAGATTTTCCATTCAAATGGTAGCCAAGGGACAGCATGTATGGTCATACTTATACAAAACAATATAAACTTTAAGTCAAAAACTGTCACAAACAGCAAAGAAGGTATTATATAATGATCAAAGGGCCAATTCCCTAGTAAGATGTAACAATATAAATATATATGCACCCAACATCAGAGTGCTCAAATATATCAAGCGACCACTGACAGAACTGAAAGAATAAATAGACAGCAACACCACAATAACAAGAGATATCAATGCCCCACTTTCAATAATGGATTGAATATCCAGACCAAAGATCAATAATGAAACAGAAGACATGAGCAACACTATAAACCAAATGGGCCGAACAGACATATACAGAACCTATCAGTCAACAAAAAATACACACACAAAAATAATAATAATACATGTTTTTCTTAAGTACACACAGAATCTTTTCCAGAACAGATTACATGTTAGGTTCAAAAAAAGTCTCAACAAATTCAGGAAGACCAAAATCATACCAAGTATCTTTTCTGACCAAAATGGAATGAAACTAGAAATCAACAGCAGAGGGAAAACTGGATAATTTACAATTATGTGGAACTTAAACAACACACTCCTGGATAACCAATGGGCTGCAGAACAATCAAAAGGGAAATTAGAAAATGTCCTGAGACAAATGGAATGAAAACAGAGCATAATAAGACATATGAGTTGCAGCAAAAGTAGAACTAGGAGGGAAGTCTATAAGCAGTAAACACCATCATTAAAAAAGAAAGATCTCAAATATTAAGAACCTAACCGTACACCTCAAAGAACCAGAAAAAGAACAAACTAAACTAAAAATTAGCAGAAAGAAGGAAATTTTAATAAAGATTACAGCAGAAATAAGTGAAATAGAGAATGAAAAGCCATAGCAAAAATAAGAGGGTTTTTTTTTTTAAGATAAAAGAAATTGACATCTTGCTAGACTAAGAAAAACACAAGGAATCTCAAATTAAATAAAATCGGAAATAAAAGAGTGGACATCACAACCAATGCCACAGAAATATAAAGGATTATAAGAAACTACTATGAAAAATTGTACCCAACTAATTGGATAACTTAGAAGAAATAGATAAATTCCTAGAAACAGACAATCTGCCAATACTAAATTATGAAAAAACAAAATATATACATACCTAAACTAGTAAGTAGATTGAATCAGTAACCAAAACCTCCCAACAAAGAAAAGGTCAGGGCCAGAGGATTCACTGATGAATTCTACTAAACACTTAAAGAATTAACACCAATCCTTCTTGGACTCTTTCAGAAAACTGAAAAGGAGGGAACATCTCCAAACTCATTTTACAGAAGCAGCATTACTCTGATACCAAAGCCAGACAAAGACACTATAAGAAGAAACTACAGTCCAGTATCTCTGATGAATGTAGATGCAACATCTTTGACAAAACACTAGCAAATTGAATTCAACAGCACATTAAAAGGATCATACACCATGACCGGGTGGGATTTATTGCTGAGATGCAAAGACGTTTCAATACATGAAATTGAATCAATATGATACACTGCATTAACAGAACAAAGGATAAAAATCACATGATTGTCTCAAGAGAAAGAGAAAAAACATTTGACAAAAGCCAACAACCTCTATGATAAAAATTCTCAGCAAACTAGAAATATAAGAACATTAGCTCAACAAAGTAAAGGCCATATATGAAAGTCCACTCCTAACATCATCCCCAATAATGAAAAACTGAAAGTTTTTCTTCTAAGATCAGGAACAAGGCAAAACAAACTCACTCTGACTACTTCTATTCAACAAAGTACTAGAAGTCCTCATGAGAGCAAAACAACAAGAAAAAGAAATACAAGGCATTCAAATTGGAAAGGAAGAAGTCAAAGTATTTCTGTTCAAATTCCATGATCTTACATGTAAAAAAACCCCAAAAGATTCCACAAAAAAACTGCTAGTACTAAGAAATGAATTCAACAAAGCTACAGAATACAAAATCAACATAAGAATCACTGTGTTTCTATACTAACAGTGAACAATCCAAAAGGAGATTAAGGAAACTTTCCCATTTACAATAGCATCAAAGAGAATAAAATACTTAGGAATACATTTAACAAGGCAGTGAATGCTTTGTATAATAAAAACTATTACATTTGCTTAAAGAAATTAAAGAAGACAAATAAATGGAAAGATATCCTATGTTCATGGATTAGAAGACTTAATATTGTTAAAATGCCCATAATACTCCCAAATATCTACATAGTCAATGCAATCCCCATTAAAATCTAAATAGCATTTTTTTGCAGGAAAAAAAAATCCTAAAATTCATATGGAACTACAAAGGACTCCACATAACCCAAACAATCTTGAAAAAGAACAAAGCTGGAGGCCTCACACTTCCTGATTTCAAAACATATCACAAAGCTACACTAATCAAAACAGTTTGAAACTGGCAAAACAAGTATAGACCAATGTTACAGAACAGAGGCCAGAAATAAACCCATGGTCAAATGAGCTTCAACAAGAGTGTCAAGACTATAAATGGGGAAAGGACAGTCTCTTTGGCAAATAGTGTTGGGAAAACTGAGCATCCACATAGAAGATAATAAAATTGGACCTTTATCTTACATCATACATGAAAATCAACTCAAAATGGATTAAGGACTTAAGTGTAAGATCTGAAACTATAAAACTACTGGAAGAAAATATAGTAGAAAAGCTTCATACCACTTGTCTTGGCAATGATTTCTGGAAAATGTTGCTAAAACCACAGGCAACACAGGCACCTGGGTGGCTCAGTCGGTCGAGCATCCTACTTTGGCTCAGGTCATGATTTTGCGGTTCATGAGTTTGAGCCCCACATTGGGCTCTGTGCTCACAGCTCAGAGCCTGGAGCCTACTTCGGATTCTGCATCTCCTTCTCCCTCTGCCCCACACCTGCTTGTGTTCTGTCTCTTTCTGTCTCTCAAAAATGAATAAACATTAAAAAAATTTAAAAAACCCACAAGCAACAAAGAAAAAACAGACAAGTGGCACTTCATCAAATTAAAAAGCTTCCGCATAGCAAAGGAAATAATCCATGGAGTGAAAAGTCAACTGCTGAATGGGAGAAAATATCTGCAAACCATATGTTGGGAAAAGGCCAATATCCAAAATATATAAGGAATTCCTACAACTCAATAGCAAAAAACCCCAAATAACCTGATTAAAAGGAAATGAGCAAAGGACTTGATTAGACATTTATCTGAAGATGATATAAAAATGTCCAACAGGTATATGAAAATTGCTCAACATCACTAATAGTCAGGCAAATGCAAATAAAAACTACAATATCACCTCACATCTCATAAGGTGGCCTTAATAAAAACAAACAAAAAACCCTCCAAACAAACAAACAGACACCCAGAACTTAAGTGTCAGCAATGACTTGGAGGAATTGAAACACTTGGGCACTATTGGTAGGAATCTAAAATGAGCAGCTGCTATAGAAAATAGCAAGGATGTTCCTCAAAAATTAAAAATAGAACTAGCTTCTGGTCCAACCATCCCACTTCCAAATATCTATCCAAAATCACGGAAAACAGAATCTCAAAGAAATATTTGCAATACCATGTTCATTACAGAATTATTCACAATAGTTAAGACGTAAAAAGAATCAAAATGTCCATCAGTGGACCAATGGGTAAAGAAAATGTGGAATATATAGACAATGGAATATTATTCAGTCTTAAAAAAAGAAGGAAATCCTGTTACATGCTATAAGTTGGATGAAGCTTTGAGGGCATCATGCTACATGAAATAAACCAGTGACAACAGGACAAAGACTTAATGATTCCACTCACATGAGTTATCTAAAGTAGTCAAATTCATAGAAGCAGATAGGAGAATGGTACCTTCCAGGGGTGGGAGGCGGCAGGATGGGGAAATGTGGATTTGCTGTCCAACGTGTGTAGAGTTTCAGTTAAGGAAGACGAAAAAGTTTCAGAAATATGCTGTACAGCATTGTGCTTATAGTTAACAATATTTTATTGTACACTTAAACATTTGTTAGCAAGGTAGATCTCATGTGTTATTTACCACAATAAAAGAATAAAATAAAAGATAAAGTCCTTGGCATAGGAGAATAGTTTTAAAAGACTGGTACACCCATAAAATAGCATTACTACAAAGTCTTTCAAAAAGATTCCATAAATCTATAGTTAAACAGAGAACTATATATTTATAACAGATTGCAAAGTAAGACATTAAGGATATAAAATACATATCATAAAATACAATTTTGAGAGGGAAAGAACCCATAGTCTAGCACAGTGCCAGCTACACAATAGTAAGATTTCAATCAATATTCACTTAATGGGTGGAATTCATGGAAGTTTCATTCATTTATCAGACAAAGTTTAAAAAGCAAAATTCTGAGTTGTCTTGTTTCTTTTTCCTAATGCATTTTGGTTTATCACCCTTTAGTTGAAAAGCTTGATCCTTTTTTTAAAAAATCCAGTTATAACTTCATCTGGCAACTTTGGTGGCAAGAAACTTCATAAGGACACTACTCACTTTCATTTTCTTTGAGATTCAGGATTTCCCCCAATCCTAAAACTCTGAGATTTTTCACTCATTCATTCAGCATAAAGAGGCAGCATAAGCAATGGTAGCAGGAAAACTGAGATGATAAATACGGAATAATGAGTCACATCTCTGTGGGGACACAGCCTGTATGCAGGCTGCGGCTCTGGAGGGCAAAGAAGAAAACATCTTGATTACTTACTTCAAAATAAAAAATGTTAGAATAGCAGCTCTCATCTTAGAAACATGCTGATATTTACAAGAGCAAGAAAGAAAAAGGAAAAAAGAGACATTGGTGGAAAGGAAAAGTGGTGAACTAGAAGTCGTGGACTAGAAGTGACGGTATTTTTTCTGTCACTAACTAGTGGTACTCTTAGGAAAATAGTTGAATCGTTTATCTTCTTAGTGCTAAAGTGACAGGGTTTGACTAGGTAATATGTACTTGTAGATTTCAGGTTCTAAATTCAATGAATTTCTTCCTTAAAATGTTACATGCAAATAATTCAAAGTATATTATGATAAAATTTTGCTGGCACTTTCTATAGACACTCGTTATAACCTTTCAGATGCAGTTACCAGTATTGCTTTTTCTTTGCATTTTCTTTTAGACTCTAAGACACCCAGGCTAGTTTGGTTTAAAAAAAATTTTTTTAACGTTTATTCATTTTTGAGAGACAGAGAGAGACAGAACAGGAGCAAGGGAGGGGCAGAGAGAGACACAGAATCCAAAGCAGGCTCCAGGCTCTGAGCTGTCAGCACAGAGCCTGACACGGGGCTCGAACCCACAAACTGTGAGATCATGGTCTCAGCCAAAGTCGGATGTTCAACTGACTGAACCATCTAGGTGCCCCCTAGTTTGGTTTATACATGAGATTAACTTTTTTTTTTCTTTCTTTGCCCTCAAGAAGAAAGGAGTCTCATTTAGGTCCCTATCAAGAAGGCTACTTGAAGCAATTTAATCCTGCATCAGGAAAGCATCAGAGAGAATAAAACACAAATGCAAACACACAAACATAAACACAAGCTCTCTGTGGATCAAGAAATAATAAGGTTGTAAGGAGCTGAGTAATGGAAAATAAAGCAGAAGCTCCTGTCCTATCAAAAAATACTTTTTGAATAACAGCATAGTACAGCATCCAAGAAAAATATGCCTCAAGAATGATATTGTTATTATAAAATAAGATTATTGACAATTTTAATTAAGCCGAAGTATTTAAAACTAGCCTCATGAAATAGATTTTCAGGCCAGCTCAAGTCAAGAGCCAAATGTCATCATCTGATAAAACATCTTCCAGAAATAAAAAACATTGTGAAGCTTTGGAACTTGTTAGCCAGATTTAAAAAAGAAGAAGAAGAAAATCTATATTTATTAAGGACAAAGTAATTATCCAATCATTTACATTAGCATATTAGCTGTAACATGTCCAGATATAACAGTAGGGTTGTGGAAGGGTTTAAATAGAAAATAATTTTAAAAAGATAGTAAAATAAACAACAATCTTTTATCCTAAAAGTAGAATTTACTTAAAGGACAATTAAAATAAAATAAAGTAAATAAAATAAAATAAAATAAAATAAAATAAAATAAAATAAATCATCTAGCAATTATCTCTGCTCATTAAAATTATCTCCTTCTTAGACACACTGAATTGAATATGTGGTATCAGCTTCAGAACCCTCAACCAGCCACCTCCCCTCTCTCTTTATCTTCTCCAGAAGTACACACATTACCTGGATCACCACCCTTGAGCATCTCTTCCTGAAAGGCGAGAAGAGAGGACAGTCTTCTGGCCCAAACCCTGTCTGTCCCCTCTCAGCCTCCATCTTTAAAATTCTTTCCAAAATGAACTTTCATTAAAATTTCTCCAACCAATCTTTCTGTTTTTATTTGATTTCTTCCCCCTACCAGGTCACCAGAGTATTCACCTAGGATCATTATGACATACTCTGTTTCCTTCTAAAATTTTCCATTTGTTGATCTCCCACTGCCCGTAAAACCAAGACCACTTATCAAGGCCTACAAGGTGTTGGCCTGCTTCCCTCACAACACGAATGATGGCCCAACCCCACTGGTGTTTGCACGGGCCCCAGAACACACCAAGAATGCCCTCGCCTTTGCACTTGCTGCCTTCTCTTCCTGAAACGCTTCCCTGCCCCCCAAGATCTTCACAGGACTGACCCTCTCTCATTCAGGTTTCATCGTGAATGTCACCTGTCCAAGAGAAAGCGTGCCTGAACACAGCTCTTGTAGAGGAGCACGGCCCCCATCATTCTGTGTCATTAAGCCATTGTTCAGTCTTCAGGACATCTGTATTTTCTGAAATTATCTTGTTGAGGTGTTTCTTTGTTCACTAGCACAGCAGCTCCAAGAAAGCAGGGCTCTCGTCAGTCCACACAATCATTATCCGTGTGGATTATGCCCCCTGCTTAGAACAACGCCTTTCAAAACTTATTACATGTTTAACGAATAAATGAATGAATGCATTTTAATTACTTCTTCCTTTAGAGGAACAGACTTTCCCACCAACTGTCTTACCTCAGGTCTCTATAAACACTAATATGCTATCTGAACATGGTACATGAATACAGAAATATTTCTGAATGAGGATTCAGAAAAAGAACTCAGGATGTTCAGTGTGTGGCCAAATGTCCAAAAAAAAAAAAAAAATCAGATTCAGAAAACTATGTTGCCAATCAATTTTTTTTTTCTTGTATGAATGATAAGCTATTTTGACCATGATTAAATGGAACTTTGTCTTACAAAATTTTATTTTGTGACAGCTGGGAATAATCATCTCCACTTCTGTCTTGCATTCAATGAGCGATGCATGGACCAGGACAAATGGAAAACAGCAGCAGCCTACCTCACTGTCTGAGAAGCAAGAGTAAATCAAATGTGCTGAGAAACCATTACCAACCGCTAGTGCAACAGGAATGTTGGAACCCACCCAGTATTATTTCAATTCTCTTATGGACTGTTATGCAATTAACACTGTGAATTTTATTTTACCTAAAAGAAGCATGACCACCAAGGCACGCTTTAAAGTCAAGACTAAAAACATTTCTGCCACATTCACTGGCTTTGCTGAAGAAACACTGAGGTCCCGATCATCTGAGGTGTCGCTGTATGAAAATACGCTGTCCATTAAAGATCACAGTTTGCAAGCATTTCCATGGCCATTTTAAGGAAACTAAGAACTTCCCTGTATTCCCCATGAAAAATAAAATATAAGGACTCTAAATGCTTGTAATAACTCTCCTTCTCCATCCTATTCCACGTAGGTTTGCCCTGCTTGGAAAGCTGTTAGTGAATCCTGACCACACTGTTATCCTGTTGGGAACACACACAGCACCACAGATCCACAGTATGGTGACTCTTGGGTTAACACAAAGTCTCCCTAAGAACTCCCTTTCCAATCTAGAGGAGACGTGACATATCTCTGCTCTTGGGGTTGACATCAAAATTTCTAAATGGACACAAACCAGTGCCTCTTCCTCCATAAATTTCAGAATCCACTTCCCTGGTACCATTAGCATCACCCAGATGCTGAAAGCACATCACATGCAAGGAGAGACGAGTTCATTCCATTGTATTTGTCACTTGGATCAAATGTTCCCTAACCGACCTGTAGAGGACCCGAATAACAGTGACAGGAAAGGGGACTTTTTCATTTGCCCAAAAGGAACACCACCTGTTTTAGCAATTCTGAGTTTCTGGTGAATCCCTGTATTCCTCTATAAGTGAGTTTTAGCAAAGTAAAAACAGAAGCACAACTGCAGAAAAGGAACTTTACAAGAGTCAAGAAACTATGCTGGGATCCTAAAAATAGAAAATTGAAGGATTAGAGGCTCTTTTCCCTGAAATGTGCATCAATGTAAGCCATGTGATCGTCTGATGGTGCCTATTGACATTCTTCTCCTTTTCCACAGTCCTGACATTCATTGCTTTGCTTATTTCTCAAAGCTCCCTTTACTGCTTCATCACCAGAGAACACATTATACTTCACAAGCATCTGGGAAATTTTGATTCCTTAGATACCCCTCCAAGGAATACATACTTTTTAACTTACCAGTCTGCAAATATTGGCATTTTCACTCAACGTTATTATAGACTGAGGACACACTAATTAGAGCTCTCCTACATACATATAACAAGAAATTCTAAATAAACTGGAGTTTTCTGAGAAAAATGAAAAGCAAAATGAGTGAAAGCAGTAAAGGATACTTCTGAACATATACGCAAGATAACTAATCATAGGGGGGAAATATAGCCATGCTACATAGAGAAAGTACATTTCGCCAATCAAACAGCTATTGTCAGGGGGCACATAAGAGTATAAGAAAAATCAGTTCACAAAATGTAAGTAGTCCTAAAAAGATTATTTACTAAAGCCTTATCGAAATCAACCCTTACAAAAATGTTTCGTTACAGATCTTTAAAAAAGGTTTTAACCGTTTTTAAAAATGTACATACAATAAATATATATTTGAAGGGATAAATGTAAATCTATGTATCTGTCATGTGATGTTTTAATTTAACACTAAAAAGGAAACTATCAAAGTATAGGAATACCACCGTGATCTTGAAGACTGTGAAGTGTTCAATGTTCAATTAAATTTTTAAAACCTCACAAGCCTGGGTAAAAAAAGGCATACAAATGAGGCTTGAGATTCATTCAACCTTGTTAAGTGAAAACTAATGGATTTGGGAGAAAATAAACCAGGCTCCCCTTTTCAAAGTGTTTTCAATAAGCTAGAAGAAGCCTCCAGAGTCACTGGGATTCTTTGCCTGAGGACGTCATTCAACAATGCCAACAGAGAAAAAACTAGAAAAGTAACAGAGAGGTAATAGAAATAAAACAGGGGGGAAGAAAAGGAAAAAGAGAGAAAGCAGGGGCGCCTGGGTGGCTCAGTCAGTTAAGCGTTCGACCTTAGCTCAAGTCCTGATCTCACGGTTTGTGAGTTCGAGCCCTGCGTCGGGCTCTGTGCTGACAGCTCAGAGCCCGGAGCCTGCTTCAAACTCTGTGCCTCCCTCTCTCTCTGCCCTTCCCCTGCTCTCGCTCTCTCTCTCTCTCTCTCTCTCTCTCTCTCTCCCTCTCTCTCTCAAAAATAAATAAACATTAAAAAAAAGAAAGAAAGAAAGAATTAAAGCAGAGACCACTCTTGCGCTAAAGTATGACTCGTCCTCTTTGGAACATTGCCCACAGCTCAAATCGACACTTATCAAAGTCTGAACTGAGCAGAAAGCAGTTAAAAAAAAAAAAAAAAAAAAAAGATAAGTAAAATAATCAAGGGGCCACTCTAAGTGTTAAGGAAGAGATTATAAAACAAAACTATTCGAAAGGCAGAGACCTAAGACACACATCATCACAGATTTTCAAAGCAGGGGAGCTGCCTGAGAACGAATTCTAAATGTGGTAGGGGATAAAAATGAGAAAGATAATGTCGCTATCTTTAGAAGGGAACCACATGACTTAGTCCACAAAGTTCATCAGGCAAATAAATGGCCTAAAACTTGATAAAGGATGTAATGTTATGAAAGATCACGTGAAAAGTAAAACTTTATTGAGTAGAATGCAAGACACATATCAAGAGAAGGTACACGCTGAAACGCAATGACATTCAAACAGTGTAGACAATTAAGTTTCTGAATATAAGATCCATGCCAGATTTTTCCTAACGTCATGACGCCTGAGCGTCATCCCCTTTAAAAGCCATCCCTTTTAAAGCTGGTTTTGTGGAAGGAACCATGGCACTCTTTGCCAACATCCATCGGTAGCACAGTTAAGAGTAGAGATAGTGAGCTAGTTGAACTACTGTTTACTGTTGGCTCCAGCTGGGATATTCAAATATTCATAAAAATGAAAAGCAGAGAAACAGCTGAAAGAGATAAAAAAAATATATATCACCTCATTCTCTTACTGATAAGGATATTACCTAAGGTATGTGGGGATTTAAACGATATCTAAAGCCAAGACGTGAAATATTCCCGAAGCATCCCCTACACAAGGGTGTGCAAAAAATGGAGCCGGTAAAATGGCCTGCGTACCCGATCCCACGCATGTGAAATTCTGTGTGGAAATACGTGTGGGTCTTGGCCACCTCTCGGTGGAGGAATTTTAGACTTTTTCCTTTGCACCTTCTTGTATTACCTGGATTTTGTATGAGACACGATTGTTACTTTGTGAATGTCAGAGAGCATGAACCTATGGGCAGGAAGGGGCGGCAAACAGGAGTTTGTTCACTGACAGTAGCACATGGGCAAGTCCTAGGGAAACTGGAAATTGGCAAAGTTTTCTTTAAGACCTCTGTATCTCCCTTGATGCATCATTCCCTTTTGTAATTCTCAAGACTGCATTCCTGAGTAATCTTCTCCACCAAAGCCCAGTCGTTTAAGTGCCTCCTGGATAATCTGCTAAAATAATCCAAACTACAACATTAAGACATATACAAGAAGTTGACACATTAGACTACCTGCAGGGCTTTTTCCAGAGATGAATCCAGAGAACAAGAAGGGTAAAGGCACTGATAAGAAAGCCCTTTTAGGAGCTTTCTGGACAAGTTACTGTGTCCATAAATAAAATGATAAAAGGTGACTGTTTGCTTTCCAAAACTGAAGCCCAATATTTAACAAGCTGGATGCTTATACAAACTGGAATGACAGCCACCAAACTATCATGTATAGAATCATGTAGCATCACTCACTACCATATCCAGTCAGCTCTAAACTCTGCTTTTAATATGCCAAACCATCCCATTTGCCTTTAAGAAAGTCATAACCTCCAACACAGACTTCCCCATTTAAACACCTTCAAAAGCTCCCATGCTGAGAGACATCCTTCTTTTTTTTTTTTAAGTTTATTTATTCATTTTGAGAGAGAGAGAGAGAGAGAGAGAGAGAGCGCACAAGTGGGGGAGAGGCAGAGAGAGCCAGAGAATCCCAAGCAAACTCTGCACGGTCAGGTGCAGGACTCAAACTCATGAACTATGAGATCATGATCTGAGCTGAAGTTGGATGCTTACCCAAGTGAGCCACCCAGGTGCCTCTGAGAGATTTCTTAAATGTTTTCTTTAAAGGGTTCCCTAAAGACAAGAAAAATAAAACCCCAAGGGGTTTGGGGGCACAGGGTGACACAGTTTCCTCAAATGAGAGCTGTGTTCCTGAAATGTTAGGTTGTAAATCAATAATAGACCTGAATTTTGGATTTTAGTCCTTAGAGGACTCTCTACCTGTTGAAGTGCTCCTACGGTCATACCAGGACCTCTGCTTGGCTCAAACTGTACTCATCCCCCAGGTGATTTCATCCAATGGCTTGACTTGAAAAGCTTTCTGTAAAATGATGACTTCCGAATATGAGCCTTCAGCCTGACCCCTCCCCTGAACTCCAAACCCAAATTTCCAGCATCATTTTTCCTACACATCCCATTTCCCACTCAGCATCCACTCTTGGATCTCCTCAGAGGCATCTCAAATTTAACATGGCTGTGCTGGCCTGGAATCTGCCTAAGCTGTTTTGCTGAAGTACCTGCACAGAACTGTCCCCACGTGTGAGACATGCTGACCAAGAGTGTTGCTTTCCAACCGTGGTGTGAGTAGCTTCTGGGAGTTAGGACCAGCTTGTCGGCATTATTTGTTGGTAATGGCGTGACGGATGATTTGCACCTTGGTGAGACTCTTGAAAAGTTCTGCCACTGAGGCTGGCTACCCAGCAAGAAAACACCTTTGTGAACAGCAGGGATATGATCAGCCAAGACCTGGTTCCAAGGTATTCCATGCACATACTGGTGGCTCTTGACCGAAGTATGTCCTGGCCTGGCAGAGGGAGGCCTTGGCTGTGATACAACCTTTGCCTACGGTGCCCATCCTTGCTGTTGTTACATTTCATCACTTTCCTGCCTTGGAGATCTAGAAGTCCTATTATTTGGGTCCTGAGAATCTTTTCAATAACCCAACCCTGCCTAACTGACACGGTCAGTGCAATGTCCAACCCTAAACGCCTGACATCATCCCCTAACCAGCTCCTCCTGCACTTTTTCTCACGTCTGCAAATTGGGAACTGTATTCTTTTAGATCCGTAGGACAAAACTTTTGGTGTTTTCTTTGACTCCTCACCCTTGCACTGTAAGTCTTCTCCATTGGTAAAATCCATTGGCTCTCTTCAAGTGTCTCCAGGATCTGACCATATCTCATGGCCCCCTCCTACCACGTTGGTTCAATTCAAGCTCCCCCCTCATCTATCACAAGGGTTATTACAACAGCCAAATAACAGTTCCTTCTGTTTCTGTCCACGGCCTCCAGCAATCTCTTCTCAACTCAGCAGGCAGAGTGATCCTGGGGAAACAAGCCAGAGCAGGACACTCATGTGCGCCAAAAAGCCAACTCCATATTATAACTTACAAGGCCCTACAGGGCTTGGCCCTCACTACCTGTCTGATGTCATCTCCTACCACTCCCTCCTAGCATCCTTGCTGTTCCTGTACCTGCCAGGGACACTCTCGAGTCAGGAAGGGCATCTCTACTGCTGATCCCTCTGCCGGAGTGTGATTCCCCAAACCTGGCTGGTTCCCTCACTCCCTCTACTTAAAAGTCACCATATTAGTGAAGCTTCCCCAGTGACCTTATGTAAAATTAATCACCAATACCACCCAACGTTTCCTAACCTTTTTCGCTGCTTTATTTTTTTCTCCTGAGACTTAATACTATCTAACACATCCTCTTCCCTCAGCAGAATGTAACCTCACCAAGGCCAAGAGCTTTCATCTGTCTTACTCTCCACTGTACTTCTGTACCTAGGACAACACACATAGCAGGAATTCGATGAAGTGGTCTTGAATGAATGATTATATAATTGATATAAAACAACGTTTTTGGTTTTGTTTTTAAAGTTCACTGGCATTCTAGGAACATAACCAAGTGTCCCAATGGCACATCCACCCCAGGTGGTGAACAGGCTCAGGATGAAGTCCACCCCCCTGGTACGGTACAGTAGGCCCTGTTGTACCTTGTTAGACTTGCTGAAGCCCCTGCCCCTCAGTCTAGATCATTCAGTTACTGGAGCAAATCGTGCCCCTTCTGCCTAGAACATTTGCTGGTCCCCTTGTCTTCCCCTAGAATCCTCTGGTTCCGCACTTACCATCCAGTTTCCCTTCTACCTCTTCTCTGTGTCTTCCCAACTCTCACTAAGTGGTTAATTTCTTCCTCAGTTGTCTAGCTCCAAACTCTAAGCACTTCTACTGTAGCTGTGTTTATAGTGGTCTCCTCCACTTGTCTTTGGAGGGAGCGCCTTAAGAGAAACTATGTTTTTTTCCATCATTTTACTTGCCCCACACCTAGCACGAAGGTCAACACATGCTCAAAAAATGCTACTGAATGATAGGAGTAAAAACCAAACTGAGAAGAAAGGAACAGTGCAAAGAGAATATAATCCCCTCAGCAGGAGGGCTTCAAGAGATCTAGGCCTGAGGCTGCCGTATGACCTCATGCAAATGTATCAGTTTCTTCACCCCAAAATAGGCAGAATACCCTCCCTCCTTACCTTGCAGCGGGTGTGTGGCTCACGTGAGAAAATAAAAGTCAAATCTCCCATGAAGTATTTTTATTATCAGTGCAGAGATCAGAGATTTACCCTGTCTTTTTAATCCCAGAATTGATTCAGCAAACACTTAAATAACTAGGTTGAGGCCAAGGTGTATCTACTGTAACCATGCCTCTACTGGTTTGCCGCATTCAAGCAGGAGAAAACCAGGAAGTGCTCTCCAAAAAGAATATTAAAATCCGGGTTATGTACGCTCCATTTTTATATGGAGAGAGAGATAGGTTATATAATATACATCGCTAGGTATGGAGAACTGTAATTCGATATCCATTCCACTCTGATACATAGAATGACAGGAAGCTTTACAGCAAACTTAACGTTTGTTAATTTTTTTAGAGGTAGTAAATACAGGACCTTAGAGCGTAAGCTCTGGAGTCCGTCCACTTAGGTTTAAATAACAGTGCACTCCACCACTTTGTACTCTTGGAAAATTAAGCTCCCTCTGCCTCAATGTGCACCTAAGTTAAATACAGATAATAAGTCACTTAGCTCATATGGCTGTTTAAGAGTTAAATGAGACAATACACAGAAAAGGTTAGCACAGTGCCTGGCACACAGTCAGTGCTCATTAAATGTTGGTTATCGTTAATGGTATTCGTGGCTTTTAAAACTTCAGTGTTTGCTTGTGTTTTTCCGTACTGACACTAACTTAAATGTAACGGATGTTGCAAATCAAAGTGCTCAAAGCACTTCAGCCCAGCAACGATGCCTTTGTCTTGATATCTCTGCCCCCTCTTCAATCTTGCCTTGGCGGGCTGATGTCAAGATGGCACTCAGAGGGGATGCGCATGCTGGGACTAGGAAGCAGAAGAAGCAGGTGCTCTGGTGAGCCTTAATTCTCCGTTTTCTTCTCCCCCCTCCCTCTTCTAACCCACCCTCTGATGCAAGCACAGCCTGGTATGAAGTTACCATAGCCCAGGCGGAGGTGTAATTAATAATCTGGGGCCTGGGGCCAAATTGGTTTAACTGTACCTGACATTGGCCTTACAGTCTGACTACCCATGTCCTCCTCCTTCCTCACTCTTTTCATAAAAGAAATCCAGAATTCCTTCTCTACTAATATGAGGACTGAACTTCTAACTTCTCCAGTTGATCCCCCTCTCAGCACTGAAAAACGCCGAACCCCGAATGAGCAGAGACTCCTGGGAATAACAGCAGATCAAGATTCCGAGGACCTGAACACTCATCCTAATAATGGTGTCTGGAGTAAGTCACTGGGACTGTTGTGTGCTAGCTTCCTTGTCCTTCATGCTGTGACAGCACTGTCTAACATACCTACTCGTGAGGTTTTAAGGGATGATTAAATGGGAAAATAGATGTGGGAAAGACCCATGGACACTTACGAGGATCGTATGAGTGAGATGTAATTCTAATATAAGATTACTGGCGGGGCACCTGGGTGGCTCAATGGGTTAAGCATCCGACTTCGGCGCAGGTCGTGATCTTGCAATCTGTGAGTTCGAGCCCCACGTTGGGTTCTGTGCTGACAGCTCAGAGCCTTGAGCCTGCTTTGAATTCTGTCTCCCTCTCTCTCTCTGCTTCTCCCCGGCTCTTGCTCTGTCTCTCTCTCTTAAAATTAAACATTAAAAATTAAAAAAAAAAAAAAAAGATCACTGGCTTATTTGCCTTTCTCCCTATTTAAACACCGATCTCGATCTCTGAAACCATGCCATTATAAACATCTCTTTTATCAGAAGAAACTTTATTCAAAGAGAATAAAATAATTTATTACATCTATGGGGTTATAAAGATGCGTGATATGGCAATAAACAACAGGCAACTTCTGAATAAGCATAAAATACTTGAGATTTTTAAGAGGCAAAAATCCTCATCAGCCGTGAATATTAATAAAGCTAAAATAGATTCCTGTGTGGAGCGGAAAGAAAAAGATTAGGTCATTGTTGAGCTCTGTCTCTATCCCTTCCAAAAACAATATAGCAAAAATGACCAGTCTCCACCTCCAGATTGTCCCCACTTGCCATGCCCTTCAAGTTATTCTGACAGGTATGAATAGATCTAGGTAATATTGAACAGTGGGACCAATTTCAAATCCATACAGGGTTTCCTTCAGCATTGTCCTGAAATTCCAGGCATTTCTTTTCCCAGCTCAAGACCAATCACGCCACTTCAGATGATAAGAACGCAACTATCTGAATCAGACGCTTCAACCCCATAAAGGGACAGTGGGGGAGGGGAGGGGTGGGGCTGTGCAACTAAGAACAGCAAACAAATCTAACGCTTTGCGATATCCTGAATGCTGCACAGGGATTATCTCTTCACTGTTCACAGCAACCTTGTTTGATAGATAGACTTCCCTCATTCCAGATGGATCATTTTAGGCTTAGAGAGGAAAATTACTTGTTCAGGATGACACTTCTAGAAAAGTGCTCAACTGGAATTTAAAACACATCCTATCTGATCCCAATGTTTAGGCTTTTACCCCATGCTACTTCCAAGATAATTTAGAGCTCTTCTTTTAAAATCCTAGGGAAATGGGAATTTTTTTTTTTTAATGTTTATTTCCTTTTGAGAGAGAGATGGAGAGAGAGAGAAAGCGGGGGAGGGGCAGAGAGAGAGGGAGACACAGAATCCAAAGCAGGCTCCAGGCTCTGAGCTGTCAGCACAGAGCCCAATTCAGGGCTTGAACCCCTAAACTGTAAGATCATGACCTGAGGCAAAGTTGGAGGCTTAACTAACTGAGCCACCCAGGGCCCCGTCTTTAAGATTATCTGAGTACCTTTTAGAAAACTGTGGCACCAAGACAGAGTGAAGAGAAAGTGATCTCATGTAGGAACAGGTAATGGGGTAGCTGGGACAGTGCTATTAGTTGGCAGGTCCACTGTCAATACCGAAAATATTGCCATCATCTAAAAACAGTACAGGATTCAGTATGCAAGTGTCTGAAGAGCCTTTCCAAAGTGTAAATCAAATAGGTGAGACGCAAAAGTGTCTGAATACAGTAGGAGCTAAATAAGAGAGGACAGTACCTTTGATAGCTTTCAAGAGACTTGAATAGGAACTTGTATGTGCTTTCTACAAACAGACAGGGGCACGAAGGGCAGAGGTAGCATTTGGGGATCCATGGCAAAAGGGAAGTAAGAGCGAAAAGGCCTTCGAATAGGAAACTGGATTAAAACCAGTAAGAGTTTCTTCCTTTAATCTACAATTCCAACTCATTCAAATGATGTAAAACCAAATATAAGATGAGGAAAAACATGATTCAGATCATTTCGAGTCCAATTTGACTTACACCAGTTAAGCAAAGTAGGTTCTATAAGAAAATGAATATCTGTACATTTAAAATGTTTGCAACAACCAGTCAGATCTCTCCTTGAAAGAACAGCCTGGGGCTCTCTTCCTTCCCGATTCTTGGTTTGACCAATGAATTGTTTTACAATCTACAACAGAAGGAATCTACGACAACAATACAGCCATTTCCAAGGAGCCTAACTGAAACTTTTAAATCATTCTGCGATTAACTTTTAAAACAAAATATTTTTCCATAAAGACGCTGTCCCGCCATTACAGAGCACGCGTAAATTATTTTTTAAGATGCAAAAACTCCATTTTTCTGTGTAATAGTAAATTGCTTTCAGCTGGGGTTTAGAGAGGCAAGGATCAATCATTTCTCTCTGGGCACCTGAAAAGGCAGTTATCAGAGTGATACTTTGGCTGGGTTAAAGAGGTGAGCTACAGTTTGTTACCCATGAGGGACACCCGTCTGAAGAAGGTCATGCCACAAGCTCATCGTTTGTATCTTATGACGGCCCGGGGCGTGATTAAAGCACTTTTCTACCTTGGGTTTTCCACTCCTTTGCCACAGCGATGTTTGTCAGTCGGCAATGATAATCTAACCACGAGGGCCCTCGCCAAGGCAGCCCCACGTCCCCCGGGTGTCCACTGGCAGTTCTGACAGGGCAAAGGAAGAGAAATCAGGGAGACAGTGGGAGAGAAGGAGCCGCAGGAGATAAGAAGGAACAGGAGGGAGCAATTAAGGCGAAGCAGAAGAAGACAGAGAAGAAGTAAGACAAGAGGGAAGACGTGCAGAAAGGGGACGGCTGAGCCAGAAGGAAGTCAATGCCGAAGCGAAAGTGGACCAGGGCTCCCCACGGGCGCGCCACTGTGCTACCGATAGCCTCCTCTTACTGCTACATTTTTCCCCCGGAGAGGAAGCAGGGTAACAACTCCTCTGTGCCGTTATTACCTGGATGAGTTCGTCCAGCTCGGTCGAATTGACACAGGAGTGCTGGGAAATGAATGTCTGCTTCTGGATCACAATGGTGGTCCTCTGTGAAATCTCATGAGGCTGCTCCAATGCTTTGAACACGGTGGCTCCGATGATCAGATAGAGGACAACCACCAGGAAAATCGTGGAGACCGTCTTCCATTTCATAACATTAATGGTCGTGTCACTCTCCACCCGGGAAGCAAGCACTGTGGGTTTCGTGGAAAACGAGAGCCTCGGTTTGGAGTTCTGAGCGGCAGATTTAGGGTCCAGCAAGTCAGGTGCCGCCACTGACAACAACAGAGAGTGAAGGTTAGGTTGGAGAAGGGTACGGGGGTAATGGCTGGGCTTCTTTAGGGGATGAGCAAAGGCGGACTGAACTCCGCTGCTCTCCTGGTGGAAGCTCTGGAACCAACCTGAGTGTTCCTGCTGGGTTGCTCTGGGACCATACATAAAGGTTCAAGGACAAGGGGCGGGGTCTCAGCTCTCTGCTGCTATTGGGGTTCCAGAGCCAGAGGAAGGAAATAGGAGGTGGACCAAGAAACTTACAAAAAAAAAAAAAAAAAAAAAAAAAGATAAGATGCCTGAGCTCTTCCTCATGAACTTTTAAATTTACATCTGTTCACCGTTGCTAGTCAGCAAAGACTGAACTCCTAAGAGTTGGTGGTACTAAACGATCTCATGAATGCTCATCAAGAAGGTTCACGGACTATTTCTGTTCTCAAGAACTTAACCCTCTGTACCACAAGCAGTTGACATCAAGAACATTCTTTGTTTTTATTTAGAAATTCGTTGTAATAAAGGGATTGTATTATAAGTGAATTTGTGATCCAAACATTGTTGCTCAAAGTAAAACATTAGTCATTTTCTGGTAAAACATGATGGGAAGCAAACCACTCAATTGCCCAATCATGTCTTTGTTGCCTACCCTCTAAAGTGATTCATGATTAAACATTCTCTACATCTTACTTTTCAATCTCTGGCATCTTGAAAAAAAACAGAGTATTGCTACCTCTCTGGCACCATCCTAGGTGCTGCTAAGACATGAGAAGTTGCTTCCACGTCAACAGTGAACATTATCCAGAACAAAGAATTTAAAACCTTATCTTACACCTTAGATCCTCTGTACAAAGCGAATTGCCCCATTAGCGTGGATTTATGTGTTCTCTTACAAATTCCCATATACTCTGAGGTGACTCTAAATCCATTTATGATTTATCTCAGCTGCTCAAAAATATCATTAGTGGATTTCTTCTTAGAAAATACAAAGATACTAGATTTTCACTTGCTAAGGAGGGAATAAGCTATCTACTACAGAATGTTTGATTGGAAAGGCAACATTGAACCAAAAGAGTTAATAGAATAGCCAAAAAACAAAACAAAACAAAACAAACCACCAAAACAAAAACCCAAGAACAAAAACCAGGGGGACCTGAAAAAAAAAAACAAAAACAAAACACTGACTCAACCAGAACGATCACTTTAAGAGTCCACAATTGTCATAGATAGAAGTAAAATTGCTCTGGTGTCTATAATAAAAGCCTAATCAGAAAGAACACTTTCAGGTTAGTATATGAGAAATCACTGCAGAACTGCACCCAGAGACCCTCACAGGAACCGGAAATTACTTGAGAAGGAGAAGAGAATGGAAAGTGTCAGTTTTCACAGGGCTGGGGTCCCTGCCCTCTTGACCACCACTGGTGGTGGGACTACCTGTTTGAGTTCCTAAATCTTCGGCTGCCCGTGACAAAGAAGCTTTGCAAACAAAGCTATTTGAGACACTAGCCCTAAGCAGCGTTGCACAGTGATGGCAGATAAGAGAGGGCGCCTCAAACCAGCAAATCAAACCCCTGAACGACTCTGACTTCGAAGAGATGAAATCAGAGCTCTGACAGAGTAGCTGCACCCATGGCTCCAAGTGGAGATTCCACATATATACGGCTCATTTCGGCAACTTCCTATGGTTCAACCTGCTGTATACAGGTATGAACACGTCTCCCTCCTGATGCGGTCCCTGCTCAGAATAAGGCCACAAACTAGTAGACACCTTTAACAGAGTTAAATGTAACATTCAACACCTTTATAGTTAGAAAGGCAACTTCACTCAAAATTAGCATCTATGTGTTCAATGTTCTAATCAAAAATAACTTTTTTTTAATAGACATGCTGGTAACAGCTAATATCACTGTCACCTGCCGACTAGCTACCCGGTTCCACCTCCAAGCTACTTAGTGTGTCCTGAGTGAAAAATAAAGGTCGTAATCTAAAATTAAGCCATCTTCGGAATCAAAATAACAGAAATCCACATTATCTCTCTGGAGAAGGCTTTCCAAGCCTTTCCTCTCCAATTCTCTGTGCTCTTATATTTCTGGTTTTTCACACCAAAGGTTTCGGGTCGGCAGAACTGGAGAACACTGAGACTCTACCTTGAGGCCCCCAAATCCCAATCCCAAATCCCAACACCACACTAAAACATCATAATTATATGCTTTTGGGGGAAAGAAACAGATACGTTTTTAGAAGATCGTGTGTGTGTGCATTAAGCTAATACATTTCCTGCTGAAGTTTAATTCTTTGAAGCTATTGCCTTATTTTTTTAATTAGCAGAAATATATATAAATGCACATTTGGCAGACGGAATGGACAGCAATTGGTGAAATACCAAAATAAAAAACAACAGCCTTTCCTCCCCAGCTAACATGGGCAAGGGACCTCTGTGTTTGCATCTCCACGCCGTCTGATGTATGATCGGGCAGGGGTGCTCCTTAGAACAAGGAATCAAAGAGTCGTCCCTTCACACACTGTCATCACCATCGCTACCTCCCTCCTCTGCCACTAGCACATCACAGTCTCCTCTTAATCCAGGTCTCCCATCCTCACACGGGTATGCCTTCTACGCGCCGGGCCCGCGGCTGACGACTCTATAGCAAGAGAAATGAGCTTTTTTTTTCAGCACCACCGCCTGTCCCACCTCGCAAGGGGCAACAAGTGTGACCAGGGTCACCATGCGTCCTGCCGGTCGGCTGCTCCCAAGGGCTGACCCTCCTCCTCCTTCGGAAACTCCCTTAAGGTGTCCCAAACCCATAGCCTAGGCAGATAGATGCCAAAGCCCCAGGCACCAGCGGGAGAGGGGGTGGGGGAGAGGCAGCCAGTGGAGGAGCCGGGGATCGATCTGCCTCCGAGCCGAAATTACGACCCAACACCTTGGACGGGAAACGAAGGTGGAGAACGTCCGCTTGCTGCCAGCGGGGCATTTGCAGCCCTCCCACCAGTCCCGGCTGGGGAGGGAAAGCGCCGGGCGGGGGGTGGTGGGGGTGGTGGTGGTAGGGTTACCCGGGGGTCTCACCTCCTGCTCTATAGCCGGGTCTCTCCCGCGAGGCGCTGGGAAGCATGAGGCATGCAGCATTCAAAATGTTTTTTGAAAAAGACGGACTTGAAGCTTTTACAAACACGCCATTGTACTCACTTCTTATTCAGAGTCGGGCTGCGCGCTCCGAGCTGCACGGGCAGGCATTTTCCCCGGCTTTGTTTTACAAGGTGGGGAGAGCGGGGCTGGACGCGGGAGGGGGTGGGGGGGAGCGTGAGAAGAAACGAAATCGCGGGAAGGAGGGGACACCGGCGGGCTGGGCAGAGGGCGAGGCCGAGGCCAAGTTGGGCGCGGGCGCCGCCGCCCCCGCACGCGCCTGCGGCCGGGCCCGGGTCACCCGGAGAGCGCGGGCGACCCGGGTCCCGCGCCGGCCGGCAGCCGCCGCCGCCGCCGCCGCGCGCTCCGCCCGGGCTTCCGCGCTGGCCGGTCCCCGGCGAGGCGCGGCGCGGGGGCGGTCGGAGCAGCCCGTGCGGCCGTGCGCCCCGGCGTCTTTGTGCGCGAGCCTCGCTCTGCCCCTCTTCGCATGTCTTTGTGTGTCTCCCCCGGCAAAGCCCTCGGGCCCCGGGGGGCGGGGGGTGTGGCACGGGCTCGGCGCGCCGGGCGCCCTCCCGCCCGCGGCTCGGCCGCCCTCAGCCGCTCTCCCTTCCAGGCTCGCGGCTCTCGTCCCTCGCCCGCTCCTTGGAACTCCCTCCCCCTCGCCTCCTCCCCGCTCCCCACCCCCCCATCTCCCCCGCCTGGGCTCGCCTCTCCGCACCCCCTCCTAGCCCAACCCTCGCCGCCGTCGCCCCTGCCTCCTCGCCTAGGGGCAGTGCCCTGGGGCTCGGCTCACCTGCTGCCTCTTCTCCTCGCAGCCCCTTCCACTATACTGCCCCCTCCCCACATCC
The DNA here is from genome assembly GCF_016509475.1 of Prionailurus bengalensis. Classification (NCBI taxonomy): domain Eukaryota; kingdom Metazoa; phylum Chordata; class Mammalia; order Carnivora; family Felidae; genus Prionailurus; species Prionailurus bengalensis. The sequence continues at coordinate 28,402,947 of NC_057360.1, forward strand.
CCATTCTCACTCTCCATCTTCTTCCAGAGGGGGGTGAGGGGTGTGGGATTGAGCTCTGGGGCGCGGGTCCCAGGACCCCTGCACGTGGACATCCTCCGCTCCCCTTGCTCACCGCCCCCCCCCCAGGGTTGTGCAGTGAAGTGCCCCCATTGGCGCCCTGAGACCCCTGGAGTGGGGTCGGTAATGGGCTGCTGGCTCCTTTCAGCCTACGCCTGGGGAAGTGTTGTCGAGTCACCAGCAACCCCCACCCCACCTCCATGGGGGCAGGACCTGGGCGGCGAGCTCTGATCAACAGAAGGTTCCAAACCAGAAAGGATGGGGAACGCACCGGGAGCTAAGGTGAAGAAGACACCTAGGGATGCAGAGGGAATGGAAGAAAAATGGGTAGGCTCTCAGGTCAAGACCCCTTTGCTGGGGAGAGAGGTTGCAGACGTTCTCGGTAGAGCGCGGAGAGGGAGACCCGGGACATCAGTGTGAACCCCCGCGCTCCCTGACACCTCGGCACCTAGATCCCAGCAGGGTGGGTACCAGACCCCGCCCAGACTTCTAGACTGCTGCGCGGGGGCGGCTGAACGCATGGCTGCAGGGGTGAGGGAACCGAACCCGCAGAGGAGGGGGAGAAGGCGCGCGGAGTACAGGCTGCAGCTGAAATTGGCTAGTCCCTCCACCACACTCGTGATGTAGCGGAACTTCAGTCCGAGTGTAAACTCTTCCTTCTCACTTTCTCTGCGGGAATCCCCCGCTGACCCCCCATCCCCTCCACCGCTGTGTGTGAGAGTTTATCTTCCAGAAGGGCTGCCTGGCCACAGTGGACCATTTCACCAGCTGCAGGGAGTATTTCCTAGTGAAAGCTGTATACGTGAGAAACTAGTCAAAGCTACAGACCTAAGGAGGTCAGGCAGAGCAGAAACACTCCTGATGGTAAAAAGAACGTTGTAAATCTTTTGCAAACCCGTGGCCATCAATGCTTAAAAATGCCAGGTTATTCTTTAAATTCCAGAATAGTTTCAGCACCTCGTTCTCCTGTTAAAGATGTCTTCCTTATTAGGAATTCCTTCCTGCTGGAACTGAAACATGTTTTTCTCGACTTCTGCTCTCAATGTAATCGGATGTCCTTTCTGAAATGTGAATCTGATCCTCTCACTTAAAACCTTTTCAAACTCTCTAGGTTACATATAATTTGCTTCCTGATCTGGCTTCTCTTTTTCATTCCAGACCTTTCTGAGTACAGTCATCTTCCTTCACGTGTCTTCCCCCAGTCCTCTCCCCAACTTTATAGGACTAAGACATTGTATTAGTAGGGTTCTCCAGAGAAACAGAACCAATAGGGCGTGAGGGTGTGTGTGTAAAAGGTTTATTGTAAGGAACTGGCTCACACCCTCATGGGGGTGTGAAATCCCCAGGGCAGTTCTGGCAGGCTGGAAACTCGGGCACTAGTTGATGCTCCAGTCTTGAATTTCTTCTTTTCTGGGAAACCTCAGTTTTTGCTCTTAAGACCTTCAGCTGATCGTATGAGGCCTACCCCACATCATCAAGGGTAATCTTTCCTAAAAGTTAACTGATTGTGGAGTGCAACATCTACAAAATACCTTCACAGCAACACCTAGATTAAGTGTTTGACCAAATAACTGGCTGCTGTTGCCTAGCCAAGTGGACACGTAAAACAAATCTTGAGACATTATCCTTCCCATCTCCCAGTTCTCTGGAAGTGTCTCCTGAACCCTAGCTAGTCAGGTGTCTTACTCTTTGCTTCCCATGCAACTTGGGCTTCTATGTTTGTACTTGTCACATTGTGTTGTGCTACTTCAGACTATACTAGAAGCTCAGTGAGGGCATAAACCGTATCTCTCTGTCCCCCATAGTATCCACGATAACCAGTGACTGGTGCTAAACAGGTGTTTGATGAACATCTGAATGAAAGTGTGACTGTGGGACGTCATTCTCCTCAGGCATTTGGAGCCAGGGTGGCCAACATGAGGACGTGAGATGAATTCACCTCCAGAATCCTTTCTGCCCTATTCTAGGCTTTTTGTTCTCCAGATTACGTGATCCCAAATACTTTGACGCTTGCTTGTTTGTTTAAATTTTCCCCTTTTGCTTAACAATTTGGGGATTCTTTTTTGTTCCATCTGGGTCTTTTGCCAATTTAACCACCCCTTGTCAGGCACCGGTCCTCCGTCAAACTGACTAATGCTCACACAGTGGGAGATTAACTCAGACTTTACATACTCCTGCATGGTGAGCCTCTTTCCAGGATGCATTGAATGGAGGACTCACCCCCAATCCCAAATACTGAATTGTCCTTTCCTCTCCTTTTCTCTATCGGTGCATCTGTAGCGGTTGCCTTCCATTACCCCCTCACATTATTCTCTCATTAGGCACATATACATGGGGGGGGGGGGGGCACAAATTTACTTTACAGATACGTTAAAGTAAGACCAAAAGAAAAAACCCCAAACTGTAACATTAGCAGAAATCACTGCAAGAAGCCAGCCTCAGCCTCACAAATCACCAGTCTCCACACTGACTTGAGCTCTGCTTTCCACTTCAGCCCCTCACGGCCCCCTCAGCCAAATACTCCTACCGCTTGAAGAACCTTCTTGTGCCAAACACACACTCACGGTGTTTGAAGTGAGGGGGGAAAAAGGAAGAAGAGTCGTTTGTATCATCGAAGCTGGAGAAACAGGGAAACGGGGTGGCTTATCCTAATTTTAGGCCCGCATTTCTTACTACATACAAATCCCATCAAAAGTGTGATAGGCTAGGTGGACTTCATTTCCTTCATGCTGCAGGACTATATAAAACCCCTTAATTTTGCTTCAATGGACAGGAAAACCTGAAATATGTAATGAAAAGGTTGAGCTCCCCCAAATGCTACACTCCCTTCATTGTGGTGCTTTCAGAACTGTTGCTCTGCTCCAGCTAACAGTGTGAAATCTACAGGATTTCACTTTTATGTCTATTTTGCTTTTTGACCTTGGCCTACTCATGATCACACACACACACACACACACACACAGACACACACACAGACACACACACACACGGCATACCACTGTCTCTCCCATAATTCCAAACAGACCTGTAACTTTGGAGTCTAAGTGACCTCTGCGGGCATCCTAACTCTTCCATTTGTGAATCATGCGAGTTTGAGAGAGTCCCCTGATCCCTCTGAACATCAGTTCCCTCATCTACGAAAGAGAGACAATACACCGAACTCACAATGGATTGCTGTAAGAATTAAAGTGAGACCACATATAGTGCTTTATCATTGTAAGTTCTCAGAAGAACTTTAGTCTCTCCTGTGTGCTTGACCGAACCCTATGAACCAAGGGGTTCCTGGCCAAGCCAGACCACCAGCAAATTCCAACTCTATCGTAACTCTTGCCATTTATTGAATCTTCTGGATAACCTCACTGCATACGTTTGAGATGAGAAAGAATAAATCATATCCATCAGATATTGACTGAATGCCTACAGGGTGCCAAACAGGAGCTCTGTGGATATAGCAAGGTTGCTGCCTTCTGTGAGCTTCTGGTCTAGAGAGGGCAGGTGTTAAACAAACATAAAGTTCTGGTCAATGCAATAAACAGAAGGTAGAGAGAACAATGAGAGTGTCTGAGGTTGGAGGATCAGGGAAGGCCTGTCTAAAGAAGTGACATTACAGTTGGGGCCTGAAGGTGGGGGAGGGGGGAGAGCAGGGGGAGAGAGGGAGAGGCAAAATGTAAGGGAAGAACTGCCTCAGAAGAAGGAGGAACATGTAGAAAAACTATGGAAAGGCAGAAGCGTGGCAATTAGAATTGGGGGAGCTCAAAGAGAGAGGATTGGTGGTAGACAGTGAGTAAGCTGGAGAGGCAGGCAGAGACCAGGCCACATGGCACTTGGATTTTAATTAACAGGACTTTGACAAATTTTCAGCAGAGCACTAACCTCATCAAATGGCATTAAAAAAAAAAAAAATCACTGTGGTTGCTACATGGAGAACAGACAGAAGGCGAACAAAAATGTAAGCAGGTAGGCAGTGAATTTAGATGTTATTGCTTTAGCCCAGGTGAGAGATTCATGGGGTAGGAGGGAGGGGAGGAGATGAGACGTGGCAGTAGATCAAGAGGGCTCTGGGATCCACTGGAGAGGGGAGTGGATGGTGAGGAAGAAGGTGGACATTTCCCAAGAGGTTCTAGTTCACTACAAACTTGGAGGAGACAACTGTATAGGCTGTACTTCAGCGAAAGGCCCGCCTGATGTGGTCCCTCCGAGGGCACTTACCTCCCCCTCTCACAGCTGCTGTGTTTCCTGTGGGACTCATCCTGATTGTGGGCACAGTGTGTGTCCAATATAGTCATGATTCCTCCACCTCTTAACTGACTCAGGCATGGGCCTGTGACCCACTCAGCCAACGAGACTTTTGCCATGGTTTCTGAGAGAAGAGACTCTCACGCTCTATGGCTGATCTTGAACCCCAAACCTTGGAGGTTATTATTCCAATAAGAGAGGAGAAGGCACCAGGGAATGGAGCCAATACAGAGCAAACAAAACCAAGATGACCAGGAGCAGGTGACAACATTTGATGGATCCTCTAGACCAAACCGCACCATAAGCCACACACGTTTTCTTTTTATATAAGCCAGTTTGGGTTGAGATTTCTGACACTAAAAATCGAGAGTCTGAATTGAAACACTGCAATGCAAGGAACTGGAGAAAGTGAGAAATAATTAGCCTATATGGAAGTCTCTAAGTTGACTCTCAATGATTCCTGCCACCTGCTCTTCATGCCCTGTGTTTCACCTTCCCCTTGACTGTGGGCTGCTAATGAATAGAATAGAGTACAAGGGATGGGATGTTCCTTTAAAGATTAGGTTATGAAAAGACCATGCGCTCTCTCTTACTCTCTCTTGGGATCTCTCTCTCTGGTGGAAGCCAGCTGCCATGTGATAAGCCAGTCCCAAGGAGAGACCCATGTGAGCCTGGAAGTGGAACTCCTGAGGTCTTCCAACTGCCATGTAAGGGGAGCTCGGAAGCAGAAGTTTCCCCAGTCAAGCCATGAGATGACTGTAGTCCTAGACAGCACCTGAGTACCGCCTCTCGACAGACCCTGAGCCTGAACCCCTCAAGAAAGTTCCTCTGAGATTCTTGAGCCCCCAAAGCTGTGAGAACGTGAATGTTCCTTGTTTTCAGCGGCGAAGTTTTGGGGTCACTTCCTATGCAGCAACAGATAATAATCCAACTTCTAAGAGTGAAATCCCAACTAAGCTTATAAAGTGTCAGTCAGGCCTGAAATATGCAAATTACTTTAAGAAGGCAATTCCTCCAAGGCAAAAGCACATTCATCTGAAGTATTCATAACCCTAAAATTAGAATACGTTAATTAGAAGGAAAGTTGGACGTCATCGAAAGGGTAGCAAAAGACTGTCTAGAGCAGTGGGTCTCAAACCTGAGCCTCCATCAGAATGTCTCAGAGCGATTATCAGACACAGATATTGACGCGAATATCAAGTTGCCACGTGATGCTGAAGCTGCTACTCCATGAAGCACACTTTGAGAGTCCTGGATGAAAAGCAGGATCGGGTTTCACTCTGCTCTGATAGCTCCCAGTCACAGAGGCTTTCTGCAGTGGTAAGAAATTGGGCTAGAGACAAGCCATGGTTTGGCCGACAAATCATGGCAGGCACACATCACGGTTCAGTTTCATTCTCAAAGGGGTGCGGTTCAAAAGTTCTTTCCATGTGCAGTGCCACCTACACATTTTGTGCCATTTGTGGGACAAGAAATGTACTTGTTCGCTCATTCAATTGTTCATTTATTTATTTAGTACCATCTGTGTAACAGGAAGGCATGTCTCTAGCATTTGGGGATACAGAGTAGCGAAGAAGACGCGCCAAATCTTTGTAATCGGGGAGCTAAAATAAGGAAAGAATGACACCAGTAAAACCGTGTCCATGTCTATTCAGCAAAACATCACTGAGCTGCTGAGAGGGTTTCAGATTAAAGTGCTTCACTCTGAAAAGTGAAACGAAAAATATCACTTTTCCCTATAACTTGGCAAAATTCATCAAAATCAGGACACTCGCTTGGTGAAAAGAAAAGTCACTCTCAAATATGTAACACTCAGCAATATTTTTAATGGATTCGTATATGTGCTTACTTTAAAATAAATACATGTGCACAAACATATGGAGAAAGGTAAGATTTTCTCATGCAAACAAGAGTCTCTTTTATAATGGCAATTCTTAGTTCCATATGATTTCTTTTTAGTTTTGAAAATTCATGTGAGTTGAGACACTCATCTTTTGTATATAAACGTCGATCCTTTAATCATGTAGCCACCAGCATTAATTATTAAAAATAAGCTAATATCTACATATACTTTTGCTCAACTAGGAATAAGGTACTGAATAAAGGCATTGTGAAGTAAAGAAATCCTTGTAAAATGGTCCTCTGTTACAATAGAATATATTCAGTTTACAAAGAGGAAATTCTGCTCCAGATTTCTTTCCCCTTCCAAAACCGAGCATCGTAAACTATCAGTAGGAAATGAACATTTAGCTGGTATGTATCTAGATTTTAGCACTCTTCACCTCTGGCGTCACAGGTAACTCTTCCACCAACAATGAATTCATTAGGTAAGTTTTTTAAGTCTGCCAATATTGGGCAAACTAATTACATCAAATGTGATGCTTTTTATTAAAATCAGCCATAAATACAGAGAGAACTAGAGCATTTTCAATTTTTCTTGATGGCTTTCATTACCTAATGAATTGTCAGCACATCCAGTACTTTATTTAAAACTTCTATTTGTTGTGAATATTTGCCAGTCCAGCATTTTGCCTTCGCCTGAGACCACAAATTCTGACAGCAATGAAGAACAAATCCATTTTTTTGTGTGTGAAGAACAAATCAATTCGATCTCTCTTCTAAAATGAAGTCAAAGACATAAAGGTAATAAAAAAAGCAAATAGAGAATGTAATTGGAATCTCCTAAAGGTACTTTTTAATGTGTTCAATGACCAAAGATCTTAATTTCACCATATGCAGATTTCAAGAATCTAGCTTTCCTTTATACCTTTCTGTGTCTGTGATTCAATGAGCACATACAAGGCTTGCTCATGGCCATCTACTAAGTTGATGGCAGAATTGTATCACCCAGGGTGTGTTTATTGTATCAGAAAGCTATAAAACAAACTAGAATGTGGCTTTTGGTAGAATTGAAAAAAATTGTTAAGGTATTTGTGTTGATCTCTCCAAATTCCACAAACAGATCAAGACAGGCTTGCCACACCACCAGTCCCCGGGACCTTTCACTCATGGCCTCATCTCCACATTTGTGACGCATTCTCTGCACACTGCAGCCAGATAGATCCTTTAAAAATAAAATCTGCTTAAGTTGAAGCCCTGATGAAAAGCATACACTAACTTCCCATTGCTTTCAGGACAGAGACCAAAATGTGAAGGGCATCTCCGGGTCCTCAACACCTGTGCCCCTGTGCCCTGTCAATAACAACGGTAACAAGAACAGGAATGGTAACAATAGGTAACATCTATCAAGGCACACGTGCCAGCCATTCTTTTAAAACCCTTTCATCTATTATCTCATTTAATCCTCATACTAACCGTACGAGGTAACTACTATTATTACCTTCAGAGAAACTAAAATAACTTCCCCAAAGTAACATAGCCAGTAAGCCAATGCCCATTTCTATATAGGGCCCACCACCCGACACGCAATTTCCTCTCTGTGGGTCAGCCACCAAACAGATTTCCAGTTTCTGGACTATTCCACCCTCCTCCTTTCCTTTAAGACTTCACGCACATCAGATCTTGCAGCCTAGACTGTGCTCACTCTAGTAAATAACTCACTACTAGGAAATAACTTCCACTTGTCCTTCAGACCTCAGCTAAAACACGCCTTCCTCAGAAAAGGCCTCATAAGCTCCCAACAAGATCAGCCCACCCCCACATGTACACTCTCATCATTTTCCTGGTCCCGACTGTTATGAAGCTACTCGTTTAAGTCATTATTTAGAAACTGCCTATATTATTGTCCTAGGGTTGCCATAGCTACGTACCAAAAACTTGGGTGGCTAAAAACATCAGAAATCTTGGTCACAGCTCAGAGGATAGAAGTCAGAAATCAAGGTGTCAGCAGGCCATGTTCTCTCTGACAGCTTGAGGGGAGCATCCTTCCTTGCTGCTTCTAGCTTCTGGAACTTGCTAACAATCCTTGGTGTTGCTTGGCTTATATATATATTCATTACTCCAGTCTTATGGGCATCTTCTTGTGTGTCATCACATTGCTTTCCCTCTGTATCTATCTCTGTGTCCCAGTTTCCCCCTTCTTAAAGGACACCTGTCATTGGATTAGGGCCCACCCTACTGACCTCATTTTAACTTGATTACCTCTTAAAAGGCCCTATTTCCCAATAAAATCACACTCTGAGGGACGGGGGTTAGGAGTTTAATATGTCTTTTGGGGAGAATACAATTCAACCCATAACATCGCCTGTAAGACCAAAACGAGTTCCAAGAGGGAAAGTACCTTGTCATCTTGTTCCTCAGCACAATATCTCACACATATTTAGGCACAAAAATCAACATTTATTAAATGAACGGAAGCTCATTTTAAGAGGTATTATTGAGAGAATTTTGCAATTAATCAGGGCTCAGAATCTCAATGCCTACAACACCGGGCAGTAAATATACATACCAACTGGGTCCAATGAAATGGAGGAGAGACTCTAGTTGGCTCTAGTTGATTACTGCCATGAAAGAACATGGATCTAGTGTATTAGGTGTTCTAATTTTTCAAGAAAAGTCAGATATCTGCATTGTTTTAGAAGACATCTTTCAATTTCAAAATGGAGGCAACTAGATCAATTTTCAAAATCAACAGTGTGAAATTAACAATAAAACACGTCTGTAGGCTGCACACGGTCCTTAGGTCCTCTGATTTAGCCTCTGGGTTAAGGTAGCATCAGATGCCCTGGGAGGTCACATCTATAATAAAATGCGATGATTTTATTTTCCAGGCTACAGTAAGTGTTGAAACATCTTATTTCAATTGCAGTCGTACAAGGCTGGCAGGGTGAGGCAAGTGTGGAACTCCCCCTGGGCACAAACTTTAAAGGAGTGTCAAAAACAACAATCAAGATAAATACTATTTTAATACATTTAAAAAAATGATAATAATATAAAAAATCCATGATGATCAAACTTTCACAATTTTAAATAAGGACCAGATCCAACCCCACATTTGAATCAGTTGGTATCACTCCTCTTACCCTATTCCTAGCCTCACTGCCCTCTTTCACCAGTACCTTCCCTACTAGATCTCATATGGGAACTCTCTTCTATTGCATAATTTCCCCTTTCCTGGAGCTCCAAGTACTGGGCTATGCTATAGACAAAGCCACCCCTCATCCACCCCAAATTCTGTGCCCCAACATGCAGTGCACTGCTAAGCTGATGAAGTAACTTATGCTTCCTGTGTGTTTTCCAGTTCATCTTCCTCCTTTGAAAGAGTGAATCTTGAGTGCTGTCATTTCTTCTCTAAGACAGTGCTACCTGCTTCTGATGGAATTGGCTTAATTATACTTTTCTCCCAGGCTTCAGCTTAATGCCTGCTTCCTTCTGTTGTGCTGCTAGATGCTTCAGATGGGGATCTGGCTCTAGCCCTGCAACAGGAAGAGTTGCTGGGGCCCAGAAGATGCAGGTTAGTCCCCATAGAATGTTCTTAGGTTGGCCCAGCTTTCAGCTTGGAAATCACATGTGAAGTGCTTGAAGGCTAGATATTACAGACAGCACTTTTGACCTTCCCAAAGCAGCCACTCAAAATACAGACCTTATCTATCTTCACCACAAACCCTTCCATGACATAATTAATGTCCATGATTAGGTAATAAGTGAGGGCAAATGTTAATTCAGGGTTGTCACAATCTCTACAAGCTTCTCTCAGACCTGAGAGTCACAAGACATGTCAGCATCCCACTAGGACTACAACGCAGCCAGTTATGTAAATATATTTGTGACCTGCCAAAGCAGCCATTCAAAACATTTGGAACCATCATAGAAACTTCCACACCTCACGATCCCTGTAACTATACTTTGAATGAGAACAAGATATAATGAGGAAAGTTAAGCTTGGCCCCAAGTTCTTCTGAAGTCTCTGCTTCTTCAGATATTAGAAGATAAAAAATGTAATCAGGTAATTAATTTAATTTGAACAGGACAGTTGCCTGATCCTATATCTGACTATTCTCTGTGGAGAAATCTCTCCCTGTTGTTTACCTGTGATAAATTTGATCACAATTGCCCATGTGTCCTGATATACACTTATAGAAAATTTTACACTTGTGTGTTTGTCTTTATGTCTGGCTTCCCCTAATTGACTAAAAGCTCTCTGAGGGCAGGCATCTTACCTGAATTCTTTTTTTTTTTTTAATTTTTTTTTTCAACGTTTATTTATTTTTGGGACAGAGAGAGACAGAGCATGAACGGGAGAGGGGCAGAGAGAGAGGGAGACACAGAATCCGAAGCAGGCTCCAGGCTTTGAGCTGTCAGCACACAGCCCGAGACGCAGAGCTCAAACTCACAAACTGTGAGATCATGACCTGAGCCAAAGTCAGATGCTTCACTGACTGAGCCACCCAGGCACCCCTGGAGGCTGGCTTTTAGGAACCAACTGGGCAAGTGGGATTCAGGAAGGAATCAGGTAATCCAGGCTGCAAAAGACAGAGTCAGATTCTAGCCCTTGTGTTCCAGAAAGAAAAGGACACTGCAACTCAGGTAGCTCCTTCCCGGGGCAGGGAGCTTTTCCCATCTACCTGATAGGAGTGAAGCCCTTACTAGGATGCAGAGAACAAAGGACAGGGAAGTGGCATCCAGTTAGAGAGAAAGGGAGACCATAGGTGGGTTCAAGAGGCTACTCTGGGAGCCCAGAAACAGATCTAAAGGTCTATTGTCACCATTATAGATATAGTGGTGCCACTTTCTTTACCATGCACATACTCAGATCTCCCTTTGGCCCTGGTCCCAACATTTTGGACTCTTGCTATCTGAAACTGTCCCTTTAATTGTGTTGACTACTTTGTATCTCCTTAGCAACCATGATTACTTTAAACTCTTCTGGGTTTGCCTGACTTTTTCCCCCTTTCATTATTATCAATGTTGTTTTCTGGACACAGATAAAACTCTTCTTTTCCACAAACCGGTTTTTGGTTAAAGTAAAACTTTTATATCCCCAAGCTGTTGGTTGCTAAGGGGACCAGTGTATGCAAATAACCTATAAGCACAACAAGGGCCCCAGGAAGAAGTTTGCTATTGGGCCTAAAGGTGTAATGTGTGTTTACTTCTACTGTGACTCAGATATTGTACCTGTTCCCCCTTTGCTCATTTACTAGGGATTTCTCTTACTCCTCTCACGTTATGCCAGCATCTTAACATACACACACACACACACACACGTAATAATGTGTCACATGATGCTCAGTTTAATTAAAACCAAGATGTTGAATATTTACTGTTCTAGTTTTAAACAATTGTTGATAAAAATCTATTGGCCATCAAGTATAGCTGTGAACAGAATAAAGTGTCCTTTTTTTCATTTTCATATCCACCCCAACAGTGGAATGCTAACTTTTGTGGTAGTTTTTCTTTGGAAGAAAGTTGGGTGGAAAAAAACTTTAGTGTTTTCCATTAATATTTTCTCAAGAAGAGGAGCCAGTGTTGCGTTGTTCGGATTCCAAAATGCCTTGCCAACCTTCTTGGTAATTAACTGGAGTGTTTCCTTTGCCTAACGTGATGGATGCCATTTGCACTATTTTTATATAGGGCATTATGTTCTTCATATACTGTATCTGCATATTTGGGGGCAGCATAGATTTTAAAACCCCAGGCGTCTTCCCTGCTGCCCTCAGCCCTGAACTCTGACTTGGGGGTTAAGTCCCCTCCTTACTGTAATTCTATAACATATAATTTGTGTTCAGTAAAAATCAAACCAATGTTATTGTTTATAAAGGACTGTACTAAAAGTCCAGAGACTGGGTGATAAAAATATGAAAACTGGAAAGCCCTCTTTGTGAAGATTTGATTATCTAGCTGGGAAGACAACATTTCCCCAAAGAAATAAAAACAATGAATTATAAAGGCACACTTGGAAGGGACCATCTGTTAGATATACAATAAGTATGTATTTAAATAAATTACAATGGGATATTGGCCAGTCATATTTTGAGGACTTCTTTTTGAGGACTTCTTTGTTAGCAATTTGTTTAAACTATTAAATGTGAAAGTAAGTAATTTTTTAATTCCATTCATGATGACTTTTTGTTGTGAATCAGGTCTAGATCTCCTCAACATTTTCTAGTGAAGTCATCACAGAGTCGATCCTTCTATATTAGAAACCATTATACATAACATGATTGTGATCAGCACATTTGATTGTATTTGTACATCTCTCTTCCCCTCTTGACGTGTCCCTTACGGTAGGGACCATGTCACCCTCATGATTGTGTCCCTAATGCCTACTACATAGTAAATTCTAACAAAAGCTTGTTGAAATGAACTCAAGTATTTCAGCAACCTCAGAGACTTTTTTTATACATATTTTATAAATTTTTAATTGTTAAATACTCCAAAAGAACAGAAAATAGCATAAACCTGGATTTTATTTGTTTGTTTGTTTATTTTTAAGTAGGCTTCATGCCCAGCATGGGGCCCGATGAGGGGCCCAAACTCACAACCCTGAGATCAAGACCTGGGCTGAGATCGAGTATCAGATGTTGAACCAATGGAGTCACCCAGGTGCCCCAACATAAACCTGGATTTTAAAAGTACTAACATTTTACCATATTTGCTTCAGATATATATTTTTTTCCTTTTTTGAGGAAAAACAGATTATAACAAGAGCCCCAGCTGACCCCAGACCACCCTGTTCCTCTCTTCTTTTTCCCTCCCCCCAGATTGCCGCTCTTCTGGAGTTGGTGTTCATTTATCCTTCTTGTGACTGTAAATATCTTTCCCATGTATGTATGCAGCCATAAAATATAAAGTATTTAAAAAATTTTTTTTAACATTTATTTATTTTTGAGACAGAGAGAGACAGAGCATGAACGGGGGAGGGGCAGAGAGAGAGGGAGACACAGAATCGGAAGCAGGCTCCAGGCTCTGAGCCATCAGCCCAGAGCCCGACGCGGGGCTCGAACTCACGGACCGCAAGATCGTGACCTGAGCTGAAGTCGGACCCCCAACTGACTGAGCCATCCAGGCGCCCCTAAAGTATTTTAAATTTTACACAGTGGTATCTTATTATATGAATGCTTTTCAACTGCCTTTTTTTTTTCTCACTCAGAATTTATGTTATCAAGATTTATCCATGTGGAGATATACAGGTTTTTGTTTTAGAATGATCCATTTTCCCTGATCAAATTTATTTATTTATTTATTTATTTATTTATTTAAACGTTTATTTATTTTTGAGACAGAGCATGAATGGGGAAGGGGCAGAGAGAGAGGGAGACACAGAATCGGAAGCAGGCTCCAGGCTCTGAGCCATCAGCCCAGAGCCCGACGCGGGACTCGAACTCACGGACCGTGAGATGGTGACCTGAGCTGAAGTCGGACGCTTAACCGACTGAGCCACCCAGGCGCCCCCCTGATCAAATTTAGAGTAAAAACCTCTATCATTTAAAATCTAATACTTGGCCTTAACTTATGGAATAATGAGGGGCGCCTGGGTGGCTCAATCGGTTGAGCGTCCGACTTCGGCTCAAGTCATGATCTCATGGTCTGTGAGTTCCAGCCCCACGTCGGGCTCTGTGCCAACAGCTCAGAGCCTGGAGCCTGTTTTGGATTCTGTGTCTCCCTCTGTCTCTGACCCTCCCCCATTCATGCTCTGTCTCTCTCTGTCTCAAAATAAATAAATAAATAAATAAATAAATAAATGTTAAAAAAATTAAAAAAAAAAAACAAACATGAAATAATGAAAGAAGGTCCTGTAGACATGAGACAAAGAGAAAGGGGCAGAGTCTCTTCCATGCCTTTCTACCCTGTCTGACTACCTTGGCCAGCCCTCTCTACTGACTACTATACCAAAGCAAAAACTCCTGAGTTAAGAGCTTAACTTAGAGTTAAAATATCCACATCAGAAACAGTTCAGCAGTCACCAGATCCACACTCCGTTTAGAGCACTGGCTGAACAGTGCTCTGAAATTCTGAAATTTCAGAAGAGACATCTTTCTTTCCCTTCCTCCCAATTTTTCTTCCAAAGACATGTGACTTGATAATGGCCAGACCCCCTTAGTACATGGGTAGCTAAAGCAAGTTATCCAAATTTTCCCATCAAATACGAATGTATATAGTATTTGTGAAAACAAAGCAGTTGCTTAGAAAAAGAGGCTTGCTTGCAAGTTAATTACATGCACAATTTCCTAACAGCATTTGCCTAGACAAAGTCCCTTTTATCACTTGGCTCCTGGGTAACTAATTCTCATTTAATGTGACACTGAAAGATTAAGAAGTCATAATTTACTTCTAGTCAGTAGCCATATGACCGCTGCTAAGGAAAGACTGTTTCTGAGGTCTGAAATGTTCTAATACACGGATTTTATGTATCTCAATTCATGCCTTTGATGCTAAAGTCCATTTCTTGCCTTTTATTCTTTTTTCTTCCCTGAAAATCTGGCTAAAACTAAGTATCAATGAGAAGTCTTTTGAAAAAATTTAAAGAGCATGTAAGTTTCTTTGCAACTTCTGGCTCAAAGTTTTGTTTGCATCACGTTTTATAAACATCTGCTTAAAGTATTTAGGTGCATCTCTATGTGTAAGAAAGCAGATCTTTGATAATATAATGTCTAATTCCTCCAAATAAAACTACTTTAAATAAGCGACATGTTGCAATTTCTGCACATTTGTAATCTCTTATCACTTTTCATTTCCAGAGTTTCCCCAAATCAAATAATGACCTAATCTGACAAAACACAACTGAAATGGAAACATTGCTTCACACTCCTGTACAACCCACAAACACAAGAACTAATGAAGGCATATGGGGGTGGGGGTGGGGGTGGGAAGCCTTAGCAGGGAGAGGAAGTCAGACCTTTTCTATTTGAAACTGCGTAGGAATTTAAGTAGAAGTATAAAACAATTACCAGAGAAAGACTTCAGCCTGAACACTTGAATATTAAGCAACTCAGCCCGTAATGAAGCTTGGCCTTGATGTTTAAGAAAGACAAAGAGTAGCCTCTGTTGCCTGTCTCCTGGAAAACCAGACTCAGCTGTAGTTTCATCCTCTTCTTCCCTGACCCAGGTTCCAGCTGTACCTATGACATGCCATTGCTTTTCCAGTTATGGAGAAGCATCCCTTTATGGATGAAGCTCAGTGTCAGAGCGGTGAGCTCGCGAGAAAATACTGAGCAAGTCCAAGCCTGCTGGAATCACCCAGGGAAACAAACACTGTTCTAGACATTGGATCCTGCAGCTCATCATCACCAAGGCAATGTAGCCAAATGTCCTATGTCTAGCATTGGGGCAGTTTCTAAATTTTCTAGACTCTATGCCATCCAGTTATTTATTTTATTTGGATCCATATTACACACACACACACACACACACACACACGCACGCACGCAACTCAGCCAATTATCCATGGCATGAAAGCTTTTAAAAAGGCAAAACTGACACAATTTTGTCTCAATATTCAGGATATTTAAGATATTTCAGGTAGAGGTGGCATTTTAGTTTGAATGATTCATGTGGAATCTCAGTTCTCTAATTCTCTTCACGTGAGCACATAAACTTACCTAGCTTACTTAGATTACAACAAAAATGCTAATAATCAGATAGATAACAATCTATTTTTTCTCTGTCCTCCCCTACATCATGTTACTTTTTGTACTTTAGAGCTCTACTCAAGTGGATTCATCCATAAGACCTTCTTAGATACATTCTGTGAGTTACTTGCCATTCTGTTCACCTTTAAGCTCTCACCTTTTCAGATCTAACCAGCTGTTAATTTTGTTTCCCTTTGAAAATATTGTGGAGGGAGGCTTTTGCTAGTGGCTCTGTTTCTTTGTGTTCTTTCTGGATTTCCATTTGGCATCCTATCCCCCAGTTCCTAATGCATCCCAGGACCCTCTGTTATGGTACTCCATTAGGGGAATGAAGTTTAGTCTATCGTGCATTATGTGTTTCCTTCATTCTTCTCCCAATCAGAAGTAACCTGTTCTGCATGCCATTTCTTCAGAGGGTCCTGAATAAGGCTGACTAGCTAATATGGTATAATGATTGACGCTGGATACTTCTTTTAGGTAGCATGGGTGTATATAAAGGAAGCTTTCCTCAATAATGGCAAAAGTTTCAGCCATCATAACAACTTAATAAAATAGTTTAATTATCTTCAAAGATGATTTTTGGGGTCTTACAAGTCTGAAAATATATGGCGACAGTCATAGTCCAAATACCTAGTAACTGTTCATGAAGAAAAGTATCACTAATTTCAACAAATTGGGGAAAAATACAGATCAAATTAAAGAAAAGTCCATCTTATTTTTAAGGTAGTTTAAAGAAATACTCCATTCCCTTTCTTGGCTTCCATAATGCTGACAGCAGGCTTAAATTACCTCTTTATGCCAAATATTAGGTAATTTAGGGAGAAGCTGACAGGCCAAGAAGAAAGGTTTTCTTGCTCACTGTCTGCCTGAATCCTACAGAGTCTGTCACTCAGAAACCTACCACTCCACAAAATCTCTCCACCATACCGCACATTACTATTTAGTTCTCATAAATATAAATGGACCACCAGGGATCATCAAATACAAGAGGAAATTCTTTAACACAAAAAAAAGATCAAAACAATAGAAAAACAAAAATCTCAGAGAAAAAGACAATTCAGAAACCAAAAGAAAGAACATTTTGGAGAAACCGTAACTATTACTCTGAGAGCTAAAAGAAGTAACTAGAGGAGATGATGGACATACCAATTAGCTTGATTGTGGTAATCATTTCACAATGTATACATTTACAAAATCATCACATTACATACCTCAAATATACACAATTTTTGTCAATTATATTTCAATAAAGCCAGCATAAAGAAGTAAATCTTTTAAGTGAAAATTTGATAACATTAATTAGTAACAAAAAAGAGAAGATATTTCTTGCATCCACAAAATAAAAACAGGAAGGCATAAAAAATAAAAATTCAGAGAACAAAAAAGATATTCTTGGAAATAAAAATTTTGGTAACAGAACTTTAAAAACTGCAAAAACGTTTAAGCAGATACCGTTAAGGATATTGCCCCCAAAATATAACAGAAAACACGAAGAATAGAAAATAGGAGAGAAAATATAAGATAGAGGATTAGTTCAAGAACTATCATGTTAAAATTATAGTAGTTCCACAAAAAGGAAAATAGATAAAATTTTACCAGAGAAAATTATGAAATATATGATACAAGAAAAATTTCCAGAACTGAAGACCAACGGTCACCAAACTGAAACAGCTCGCAATAAATGAAAAGGCTAGAACCTGCCAGAGCATTGGAGGTAAAAATAAAACCTCAAGAGAGAAAAAATAAATCACACACAAGAAATCATGATTCAGAGTGATATTGGTCTTTTTTGAACTTATGAATATTGATACCAGAATTTAAAGACACTTTAGCAATAACTTCAAATTTCTGAGTGAAAAATTTCGAAATGAAAATTCTATACCTAGCCAAACTAATCGTATGCCAGTATAATATACAGTTATTTTCAGACATGAAAATTCTCAAAATTTTTACTTCCTAGGCTGAGATGACATTCAAAACGTAAAAATCAGTGTTTCATGACACTTCCACTTAGGTCAGAAGACCTACATCAGAGTGCATGTCCATCATTAACACGTGGAGCATAATGTAGACTCTGCCCAGTTTCCATGAACTCTTCCTTAGCAGCTGTGGGATGATATGCTCCAACAAAGCTAAGAAATAGTTTAAGGGGTGCCTGAGTGGCTCTGTTGGTTAAGCATCCGACTTCGGCTCAAGTCACCATCTCACGGTTTGTGGGTTTCTGCCCCAAGTCAGACTCTGTGCTGACAGCTCAGAGCCTGGAGCCTGTTTGAGATTCTGTGTCTCCCTCTCTCTCTGCCCCTCCCCTGCTCTCACTCTGTGTTTTTTTTTCTCTCTCTCTCTCAAAAAGAAGTGAACATTAACAATTCTGAAAAAATAAGAAATAGATTAAGAAATTGGAAGACGTGGAGCACAGGGTATAGAAGTGAGGCAAAAGCAATTCGAGGAAACATGGTAAAGGGAAGCCCCAGGGCTTCAGACATTAGATAGGCTTACAGAGCAAATAATCTGAGCTGGAGCCAAACAAGTAAAAAAATGAACTTGACTGATTTCCTCGTGAATGGTGCACTGAGAAAAGGTTTATACTTCTGTCAGAGACTTGAGGAACAATACAGTGATAGGTACATGGGGATATAAGCAAATAAAAACTAAAACTAAGAATTACTAATTCTGGAGAAAAGACGAGTAGCACTAGAAAAGAAATACACTCATATATTTCTATATGGGTCACTGTGAGTAACACTTTTTAATCATAATGAGGTAAGCACTGAATATTGACTTAGCCAATAATTGTGGTATAACATCTTTGTAGCTTGTACCTCTCCCTAAGCCAGTATATGCACTTAGTCAACAAATCCCACAAACTCTAAGTCATAAACAGTTTTAAAAGTCACTCATTCTTGTCTATCCCACTACCGAGGCTGCCCTGTCTTAACTGGAGACAGGTAACTCCAACTGGGGGATTTGCCCAGGGTCCGGATAGGGTCAAGTCCAGGGGCAGAAACTAGAGCACTAAAAGCTCATTAAACTAAAATGAAATCAAAATAAAGCTGGGGAGAGTAATTAGGGTAGAGGAGAGAAATTACCCAAAGAATTATGTTATTGAAGACAGTAATGACAGCAAACAGACATATGGCAAATTGGTCAAAAACAGACTCCCAATTGAGTTTCTGTCACTTATTTGCTTTGACTGCTTTGTTCCTTTCTCTTCTTGAAAATGGAGATAATAATAGTACTTTCCTCACAGGGCTGTATGTAGGAATTATATAATTTGTGACATGTAAAGGCTTAGATTTGTGCCTGGCATATGGTAAGAGCTCAATAGATATCAGTTATTACTGTTGGCACCATTAGTGTCCAAAGAGGCAGGAAAAATAGCTTTCAAGTGCTCATGAAATGTTGAATAGAAAATCCAAAATGCAAACACGCATGGAGATGTGGATGGAAACTGGTTAAGCAAGATGGACATGTTACCTCAGCATTTTTACCCGGATTACTGCAGTAGCCTCTGAGTTGGTGTCCTTGCATTGGCCTTGTTTCTAATCTTTTCTCCTTATTGTGGTCAGAGTACAATTCTGCTGAAAGCTTTCCAGCAGCTTCCCACGGCCCTCAGGGTAAAATCCAAGCTACTGGCAAGAAACAGAAGGCTCTTCAGTTGCATATTTCTTCAGTTTCATGTTCTACCTTGCTGCCATGTGTTGTCACCCTAGTTTCCAGCCGACTGCTATGCTCCCCCAAAGAAGCCAAGCTCTCCAATGCTTGGACCCATTTGCATAAAATCTCATTCCTTGATCCAAATCCGTCTGGCTAACTTCCACTCATCTTTCAGGACTCCTTCTAAGATTTAGCATGACTTCCTCTTTTCTTCTCTCACAGAACCTTGCTGGACTGCTCCTTCTAGCACCGAGTTCAACTTTTTGTTTGTTTGTTTTTTTGTGGGGGTTTTTTTTTTTTTGGAGGCTTTTGATTACTAATTCAGTCTCTTTACTAGTACCCAGTCTGTTCAGATTCTCTATTTCTTCATGAATCAGTCTTGTTAGGTTGTATGTTTCTGGGAATTTATCCATTTCTTCCAGGTTGTCCAATTTGTTGGCATACCTTTCATAGTTCTTAATCTCACTGTGTTGTATTCATTGGTTTTTTTGATGTGTTCATCCTTCTTTTAAATCAGGGCCTAAATCTTTTCCTTCCTGTATCCCCAAATTTTTGACCAATGCCCAGCTCATAGTAAGTGCTGTAATAAGTATTTGAAGACCAAATGAAAAGTTTGGGATTAGTAAAACTTGCTTTAAACATACCAAAAGATTTTAAAAGCAGGGCTTTGGTTAAAACGAGCCTTCTGTGGTCTTATTTGTACAATTGTCTAATCAATTATTACTTGATAGTGCTGAATTAAACTTCAGCCCATCCCATGTCCAATTGTGAATACTAGCTTAAAGATTTTATTATGTATTTCCAGCTTAGGGTTGTTGCAGATTCTGTTTGTCCTACCTTCTTCCTTAGAATTGCCCTTTTTGAAGCTTGACGCCATTTTCATTTTCCCTCTGTGTTCCACCTACATGTCAATATCCAATGTTGTAGAATGGTTAAGGTATTAGCCACATGATTAACAAACTTGGCTCGTGAGCTGATCACGTGTCTTATTTATATCTCGAGAGGTTTAAAATAATTTGAAGTGGAACTTAAAAAGAAAAAAAAAAAAAAAGATGGTAGCTATTCAAACCAATACTGACTGCCTTTGTTTATTGCCCGGGACACACCTCTTCTCTTTAATTTAAAGTCCACACTCTTATCTGTTTCTTTGGTTTCCAGCATAATGTTTTGATTCCATGAGAGTAATTTCTGGCCTTTTGAACAGGCTTACACAATTAACTCCGTCAGACAGCTGTGTAGTATTTAATGAAAGCCATGCATTGGCCAGAGTGCATGGTAAGAAAGGGAGAATGTTACAATGAAAATTATAATATTGTGTTGAAGATTGTTAGCATCTATTATTACACTGTAAAATTACTTCAAAGTGTCTTGTAATTTATCAATAAATTTTAGAGCTGAAAGTCCATGTTTAATGAAGTCTTCTAAAACTTCAAGGTTATTTCTTTTTGAAAATAAAGCAAATACAAATACTCCCTTCTTTATCCATCCTACCTCTCAGCTATTTCCTAAATAATCTGTTCCCAAGGAAATAGCCTGAGCCCCAGTGTCTCAGGTTTAACCTCAGTAGGTAAAACTAATTATAAGGACAACCACTTTTTTTTGTTAGAGAAAAATATTACGTCTGGAACATTTTTAAAGAAATTCACTTCCCTTTAAGTCCATTCAGTTATCCAAACTAACTCCTAAAATAGTTTTAGAGAAGGCCCCAAGAGTTAGTGCTAGTGAATTGATTAACTTTTAATCCACAAGACTACTTGCATATCTGACAGACTATCACAAGTTTTTTTTTTTTAAAGCTGTGTGAATAATTTTTGAATCACAAAAATCCCATACCAGCAAAACAGTGAAAAAACTCATTCTTTGGAGTCTTAACTTTTGAGCATAGAAGCATGTGATGTCATATTCTTGAAAAAAAAATTTTTGTTAACAAGGACATTGAAGCTTAATTTGAAATATCAACTGTATAAAATATGGAAACACATTTACAATCAATTTTGAAATTTAAAGTATGTTAAATCTCATTTCTTTTACATGGAAGCTTAAAGCAGATGCTTCAAAATATTTTGGGAATAAGCAAAGACCATATCGTTTGGAGGTGACAATAGGTGGCAACAGATGAATCCATTAGCCCTAAACTTTTGAGTCTCATATAAGCCAGCTAACATGTTACCATGTTTGAACTGGGTAATACACACAAAATTTTATGTATAAACAGAAGACTTCCAAGAGAAAAAATGTTCTAAGTTAATTGTCCATCATTAGAACTATGGTTAAATAAATCATAATACATATGACTTGTTGAATATTACATATACCTTAAAAATTATTTAAAAAAAAATTTTTTTTTAACATTTATTTATTTTTGAGACAGAGACAGCATGAACGGGGGAGGGTCAGAGAGAGAGGGAGACACAGAATTGGAAGCAGGCTCCAGGCTCTGGGCCAACATCAGCCCAGAGCCCGACGCGGGGCTCGAACTCACGGACCGTGAGATCGTGACCTGAGCTGAAGTCGGATGCTTAACCGACTGAGCCACCCAGGCGCCCCTAAAAATTATTTTTAAAGGTGTTTCAATGGCATGGGAAAATGTTCTCAATATGATTAAATGAATATTTAAAGTGCTTGGAAATTGAGCATAGTACATAGCATGATATACAAATTACCTACCATAATGCCAAATTTTACAAAGAGGTAAAAAGCAATCAGAATATGCAGTGTGCTAAAAAATTTTGTACGAGATGTATTTGTATTAATATGACTGTAGGATCCAAATTTTTCTAATATTCATTTGGAAATTAATATATATACATATATATAGTCTTCTAGCTGTATAATCATATATTCTTCGACTGAATAGTTAGCTTAAATAGCTAAATCTCTTCCTAAATTTGTTCTTTTATACTTTTTTATCCACACGAATGGTGATAAATTACAAAAATCAGATTTTGTGCTAATATCATTGGTTATATTTTCTAGCGAAGGTAATTGTGTTCCCTGAAGACCCAAAGCATTAGGAGGAAGGAAGCAGCTTCAGTTGAACATTGTAGAAGGGGTTATGAAAGTAATTCACACCATACTCTGGTGTGTAGAGAAAATGTAGATTCATAATTTCATCTAAAACTACTCTGATTTTTCTCAAATCTACCCCCTACCACATGGCAAGGGAAAAAGAAAAAGAGAGAGAGAAGAAAGGAATGGAAAGCAAAGGGAAAGAGACGTCGAGAGAAAGAAAGAAGGAGGGAAGGAGGGAGTTAGAAATTGAATCTAAGTCAGTTTAAAAGTCCACCTGAGCCTTTAATTTATACCAGGCATCTAGGTGTTACCCGGTCTTTTGAGAATATCTGCTCTTTCCTTCAGATTCTTCTCTTCTGTTTTCTCCTTTTTTAAAAAAATGTTTTATTTATTTTTGAGAGACTGCAAGTGGGGGAGGGGCAGAGAGAGGGGGACAGAGGATCTGAAGTGGGCTCTGTACTGACAGCAGAGAGCCCGATGTGGGGTTCGAACTCAGGAACGCGCGAGATCATGACCTGAGCCAAAGTTGGATGTTCAACCGACTGAGCCACCCAGGTGCCCCTGTTTGCTCCTTTTAGAGTTGGTGCCTAGGGCACAGGAAAATGTTCACATCGTCTCTTGGCATTAGAAGAAAGGAGGCCACCGAGGTCACGCTACTCCTTTATTGTAGGTTAGCCGGTTCTCCTGAAGTATCACTGGGCTGGTCTCTCCCAGAGTGTTCTACTCGTATCAACTCTTTCAACCTCTCTGGTCAATACACCTAGGGTATTTTTTCCTCTGTTCCACTGGGGCTCGGGATCCACCTGTCACTCCACCTTGCTGCCTAGCACCACAGACCCTCTGAAACTTAGCCAAGTCTAGGGACCTCCGGGTAGGCCTGCCTGCTCTCCTGGAAGGCAGGCCTTCTCTGCATGCCACAGGGACGCGGAAACCAGGCTGCATAGAGCAATCTAGGCACCCTGTATGTGTCTAGACCGCAGTGTCCCAGGGCATGCTGACCAGACTTGTCAATCGTGTTCGAGGCCCCAAGCCCACCTTTCTGTTGCTTCATCACCACCCCCCCCCCCCCCCCCGCCGTGTGATGATCTCACTACAAAAGGGGAGTAAAACCAGAGAATGTCTGCCATGTGTGTTCCCTAGGCTTCTGTAACATACACTTCTGTAGCCCTGGGATTTAGACCAGAGGGAGAGAAACGGATGCATGTCTGACGTTCTACCCCCCACATCTCTCTCTCTCTCTTTCTCTTCTCTAGGGCTAGATTGGATGGGCTTTTCTTTTACTTCCCCTTTTGTCTAGCACAGATTGCCCATACCCCAAATTCTGTGATCTAGTTTGGCCAGGCCTGGCCTTTTGAACAGTTACATGAGAGCTACAGATATTTAGAAAATCCTTTTTCTTTCAACAGTGTCTGTCTTTTAAAGCCACTGGCACACTGTGAGATTTTGTTTTAAAATCATAACAGAAGTGGTATTTTTTTTCTTTAATGTAACATCCTTATCCCCACTTCAGCACAAGGCAGGTAGATGCTTTCAGCTGTTTGTATATCGAAAAATGTTTAAAAATAAAATCATATTATTTTTTTTTCCAAATAGGTTTTCATGTCATTTTTATCACTGCTGCCTTAGCAAAGTTTCCTCATTACCAAACTAGGAGAGGGGTGGGAAAGCCTTCTGAATTAATGGCTAGAATGGAATGCTGATTACCTACAAAGAATTTTAAATACTGGAAAAGGTATTTGTATTCATAGGTTGAATCATTAATTTAATAGATCATTTATTGAATTCCTATTATAAACTGGGCACAACTCTTGGGACTGGGGAAAGATTTGTGAACAAGACAGGTAAGGCTTCTGCTCTCTTACACATGAAATTCCAGGGACGCAGAGACGTACAAATGCACATACATGCATACACCCACACCCACACGCCAGAAAGAAGTGAAAACGTACCTGTGTGAAGAAATAAAATAAGGTAATGTGATCCAGGAGATTGAGAAACTTTTACATGGAGTGCCAATCTGGAGCTTCCTGGAGACTGAGTTTTAAGCTAAAATCAGAATGACAAGAAGGAGTCTGGCATATGAAGATAAGAAAGAAAAGAAATAACCATTCGAAAGGCCCTAGAGGGGTACAAACAAAACTTGGCAAGCTCAAGAATCAGAGAGGAAAACATCTTCAGTGTGGCTTGAGGGTAAATGGCAAGGAGAAAAGTAGAATGAAATTGGGAAGATCGGTAGGGGCAATTATGTAGGGCTTTGTAAACAAGGAGAAAGGGTTTGGATTTTATACATAGTGCAAGGGGAAGCCTTTGGGTAGTTTTAATGGGGAGAATGATTTTATCTTAGGAGAAACACTCAAGGAGGCAAAAGCAGAAGCAAAGGTTATTATAGAAATCTTGGTGATTGCCGAACGTGGCTTGAGCTAATGAGGTAGTATTATAAAGAAAGTAGATTTTAATGCATGTTTTGGGGGGTAAAATTAACAGGGCTTATGGATGAGTGAAAGAAAGAGGAATCAAAAATGATTCCTTTGCTTTTTCTTTTCAGGTACATTGAGTTAGCGTGAGCATATATCCATTGCCATTCATAACAACCAGTGGTCCTGGATTCTGTCTTCAATTAAGTTTCAGGCTTGGTACTGAAAGGCACAGTATAAGGTACAATTCTGTCCCTCCTAAAAGGGAAAGAAGGGGGCAGATACCACAACTGTGAGTAAGTACCTCTGCCGGCCAGTGGATGAGTACATGAAAAGTATTTATCTGGTGGAGGCTCATGATTGTGGGTAAGAGGCAGAGATGGTATTCCTTGCAAAGGGTCGGGGACAAAGCTTCGGTTAGGTGCTTCTGGCATTTGAACACATCAATTTCTTTCATGTTCATTTCTTCCTTTTTACTTCTCGTATTCTACTTTTCCATTCCCTAGTCTTCTTCTCCATCTCTTTGTTTTTCTTCTTAAACTTTGTTAATTTCGCCCATCATCATCACCATGATGGCCACCATTATTTATTATTAGATAAATAAATGTACACATTTATGGTCTGAATTAATTCTTGCAACCTCCCTGGGGGGAGATATGATTAGGCCCCTTGAAAGGTACCCTTGGGCTTGGTGAGATGCAGCAGCTTGTCCATGGTTACCAGGCCAGGAAGTAGCAGTGCCAAGTGTGAAAACAGGTTTGTCTGACTTTGGAACTCGTGTCCTTAGCCTGTGCTCTGTTCTGTGACTTCTCTCTCCTTCCTTCAGCTCACTGTCTTTTCTCTCTGTTCCTCCCTCTCTCCCCTTCCTTTTATCATTCCCTTTTATGTTTCCCTTTCTTCCTTCTCTCCTTTTTCCTTCTTCTGCTTCAGTCCAATTGCCCTGCTCCTTTGCTCCTATTATGAATCTGAAATTTGGTGTTTTTACAAATAGAAAATACAAGTCCTAGACTATCAGAGGTGAAAGAACTTCAGTGGCAGAGCTAAGACTTCTCAAGCAGGTGATGGAGCTTCTACTCCACAAAATCATTGCTTCTTATGTATAAATACTGGCTGAGGCCAGGGCCATCTTTTTTCATTGTCACCTGTGTGGCTCCACCTTCGGCTCTCCCACCTAGAGCCATTCGTGGAGACCACTCTCTGTCCCGGTCTCCCCTCTAGTCCCTCTGCACTTGTGGGACCTTTGTCACATGCCCAACTAGGATTATAAGCACTTAAAAGATTATTTTTCTTCTCCCCATATCACCCACCATGTATAATTCGAAATTAAAATAACACTGAGTCAAAAAGTAGGAACCAAAACATTAAAAAAAATCACGACTATTCTATAATATTTCTATGCTTAACTATGCAAAGTTCAACTTCATTCCAAAGAAATATTTGTATCTCTGGTTTGTTCTTGCCCCGAGAAGTCTTCATCTGACTATTGGGTAATCCAACTACATAATGCAGGTAGCTGGAGAATGGCTGAAGGCAGGTTAGAAATGAGCAACAGAACATAAATCTAAAAAGGGGTGATACAGTCCTTGCTTCGGTAGCACATATACTAAAAAGGGGTGATATAAATAATAAATTTATGTATTATTCGCTCTAAGCTAGGCAAGTGAGAAACCATTTCCAATTTGTTCTTACAACAAACGTTGTTGATAATTGCTAATATTATTCCTATTCTACTGATGAGTCTCCAGGGTAGTTAAAGACATTTCCAGGAGTTTGATCCCGTTCTGTTGTCTCTGCACCCTGACTGAGCTTTTAAGGCACATGATGTCTTACAAACATAGTGTGGATACTGCCTTTTAAAATAAATGTTCTGTACTTTAAGACATTTAGGTAATTACAGTATTCTTGTCTTAACCTGTTTCTCTTTCTCTAAACAAACTTTCAGAGAGTCATTATGTCAGACCTTCATCTTTAGTTAGCACTTTTGATAAATACTAGCAATAGATATCGTTGCCATGAAATAAGCTATACTAGATGTCCTTACGCTCCTAGCTGTCCATGTTTTTTAGTATTTTTATAAGCCATTCCTTCCAATAAGTGACACATTTTAATAAATTAAACATGGTGTCCTTTATCTTTGAGGACCTTAGGCTTTAACGTGGGCTTTGGGATTTGCAACCTGTATAGATTTGCAACTATGGCATAGAAAAGAGAAATTGCCACCAGACAGGAATCCTTCAAGGACAGTGCATCATATGATCATTGAATGTAGATTTCCATGTGAATTGGTTGTAGCCCTTTCTCAGGTATATCAGATCAATGGCAGGTGACAAGGGTTCTTACTATAGGCCCAATGAACATTCCTTCAAGATACAGAAATTCAATCAGAAGGTAAAGGGCTTAAACTGCAATGAATGGAGGAAGGGAAGGAAGTTTGGAAGGAAGTAAGACTAGAAAGATTGTCTGTCTTTATTCAAGTGGGGAAAAGTGAAGCCCCAAAGAAGACAGGAAACAACAAAGGGCATTCTGGGAGCCTATTTTACTTCCTCAGAATACAAAGTTCTTCAAATGGTGACTGGAGGAGAATGTCCCTTTCTTCTGCCAAACTCCCCAAACTCCTGAGAATATACCTGTAACTATAAAAGCACCTGCTCGGGCATGCCTTATGGGGTCTTGTTGAAAACCAATAAACAGTGCAAAATTCATTTGTTAGTCTTTGTTAATAGCTTGAGGAACTGATCGGTGTCTTATACTCTCTGAAATGGAAAGGCGTTCTGAGCATGTAGCAAGGATTTCTAATCGCAGACAGTGACTGGGAAATATAAAACACTTGTCTGAAGGTGGTATAAAAACACCCAGACACTGGTAAATCTCAAGTGTTGCTCAGCTGTTTGCTCGGGGAAAAATGGTCATATACTTTAAGAGACTAAGTGCCATTGACATTTCTTAATGTAATATCGACTAATTATTCAAGGTCAAACTTTCAGAGTTCTGTTGTATTTTAGATTTAATGATATATTATGATAGTCATGGAATATGACTATCCAGTGCAATCGTCATGGAATTTTAATTATATGTTCATTAAGGCATAGGCATGCCTCATTTTATTGTGCTTTGCTTTATTGTGCTTCCCAGATCTTGTGTTGTTTTACAAATTGAAGGTTTGTGAGAATGCTGCATTGAGCGAGTCTTCAGAACCATTTTTCCAATAGCATTTGCTCACTTCATGTCTCTGTGTCACATCCTGGTAATTCTTGTAATACTTCAAGCTTTTAATTATTATTATTTTGTTACGGGATCTGTGATTAGTGATCTTTGATGTTACTATTGTGATTGTTTTGGAGATGCCAATAAAGATTGTGTGTGTCCTAACTATTCTACCAACTGGCTGTTGGTCTGTCTCTCTCCCTCTCCTCAGATCTCCCCTTTTCCCGAGACACAAAAATATTGAAATTAGACCTGTTACTAACCGTACAATGGCCTCTCCGTGTTCAAGTGAGAGGAAGAGTCACACGTCTCTCACTTTAAACGCTGAAGATGATTAAACTCAGTGAGGAAGGCACATCAAACACCCAGAGAGGCTGAAAGCAAGGCCTCTTGCACCAAACAGTCCAATTGTGAATGCAAAGGAGAAGTTCTTGAAGGAAATCGAAAGCCTTACTCCGGTGAACACACAAATGACAAGAAAGTGAACCAGCCCTATTGCCGATATGGGCAAAGGTTGAATGGTCTGGATAAGAGATCAAACCAGCCACAATATCCGCTTAAGCCAAAACCCAATCCAGAGCAAGGCCCTAACTCTTCAATTCTATGAAGGCTGAGCGGTGAGGAAGCTGTAGGAGAAAAGTTTGAAGTTTGCAGAAATTGGTTCATGAGGTTTAAGGAAGGAAGCTGTCTCATAACATCAAAGTGAATGGTGAAGCGGCAGGTGTTGACAGAGAAGATGTAGCAAGTGGTCCAGAACATGGAGCTGGAAGGTAATTCATGAGGTAGGTACATTAAGTAACAGAGTTTCAATGTAGACCAAACAACTGCCCTTTCCCCATTGTATGTTCTTGGCTCCTCTGTAGCGAATTAATGGACCATACGTACGTGGGTTTATTTCTGGGCTTTCTATCTGTTCCATTGATCTATGTGTCTGTGTTTATGCCAACATCAAACAATTTTGGTTATTCGACTTTTATAATGTAGATTGAAATCAGGGAGCATGGTGCCTTCAACTTTGTTCTTCTTTCTCAAGTTTGCTTGGCTGTTTGGGGCCTGTTGTGGTTCCATACAAATTTTAGGATTGTTCTAGTTCTGTGAAAAATGCCCTTGGAATTTTGATAGGGATTGCATTGAATCTGTAGATTGCTTTGGGTAGTATAGACATTTTAGCAATAGTACTTCTCCCAGTCTATGAGCACGGAGTATCTTTTCATTTATTTGTGTCTTCTCCAACTTCTTTCGTCAATGTCTTATAGTTTTTAATGTACAGGTCTTTCACTTGATTAAGTTTATTCCTAGGTATTTTATTCTTTCTGATATAATTGTAAATGGGACTGTTTTCATAAATTCTCCTTACACTAGTTTGTTATTAGTATACAGAAGTGTAAGAGATTTCTATATACTGATTTTGAAACCTGCAACTTTATTGAATTCATTCATTAGTTTTAATGGTTTTTTGGTGGTCTTTAGAGTTTCCTATACATTACATGTCATTAGCAAATTGCGACAACTTTACTTCTTCCTTTCTGATTTGGATGCCTTTTATTTCTTTTTCTTGCCTCTTTGTTCTGCTAGGACTTCCAATATTATGTTGGATAATACTGGCAACAGTGAGAATCCTTTTCTTGTTTCTCATCTTACAGGAAAAGCTTTTTGGCTTCTCACCATTGATTATGATATTAGCTATGGGTTTGCCTTATATGACTTCTATTATGTTGAAGTATGTTCCTTTTATACCCACTTTGTTGAGAGTTTTATCATAAATGAATGTGGAATTTTGTCAAATGTTTTTTCTGCATCTATTGAGATGATCATATGATTTTTATCCTTCATTTTTTTAATGTGGTGCATCATGTTGATTGATTTGTGGATGTTGAACTTTTCTTGCATCAGTAGAATAAATCCCACTTGATCATGGTGTATTGTCCTTTTTAAAAAAATTAACTTATTTTTAAAATTTACATCCAAGTTAGTTAGCATAACTCTGTGCAACAATGATTTCAGGAGTAGATTCCTTAATGCCCCTTACCTATTTAGCCCATCCCCCCTCCCACAATCCCTCCAGCAACCCTCTGTTCTCCATATTTAAGAGTCTTTTATGTTATAAAAGACTGTTTTTATATTATTTTTGCTTCCCTTCCCTTGTGTTCATCTGTTTTGTCTCTCAAAGTCCTCTATGAGTGAAGTCATATGATATTTGTCTTTCTCTGACTGACTAATTTCACTTAGCATGATACCCTCTGGTTCCATCCATGTAGTTGCAAATGGCAAGATTTCATTCTTTTTGATTGCCAAGTAATACTCTGTTGTATATATATACACCACAACTTCTTTATCCATTCACCCATCAATGGACATTTGGGCTCTTTCCATACTTTGGTTTTTGTTGATAGTGCTGCTATAAATATGGGGGTGCATGTTTCCTTTCGAAACAGCACACCTGTATCCCTTGGATAAATACCTAGTAGTGCAACTGCTGAGTCATAGGGTATTTCTATTTTCAATTTTTTGAGGAAACCTCCATACTGTTTTCCAGAGTGGCTGCACCAGTTTGCATTCCCACCAGCAATGCAAAAGAGATCCTTTCTCTGCATCCTCACCAACATCTGTTGTTTTCTGAGTTGTTAATGTTAGCGATCCTGACAGGTGTGAGGTGGTATCTCATTGTGGTTTTGATTTGTATTTCCTGGATGATGAGTGATGTTGAGCATTTTTCATGTGTCAGTTGGCCATCTGGATGTCTTCTTTGGAGAAGTGTCTATTCATGTCTTTTGCCCATTTCTTCACTGGAGTATTTGTTTTTGGGTGTTGAATTTGATAAGTTCTTTATAAGTTTTGCATACTAACCCTTTATCTGATATGTCATTTGAAAATATCTTCTCCCATTCTGTCAGTTGCCTTTTAGTTTTGCTGATTGTTTCCTTCGCTGTGCAGAAGCTTTTCATTTTGATGCGGTCCCAATAGTTCATTTTTGCTTTTGTTTCCCTCGCATCTGGAGACTTGTTGAGTAAAAAGTTGCCACAGCCAAGGTCAAAGAGGTTTTTGCCTGTTTTCTCCTTGAGGATTTTGATGGCTTCCTGTCTTATATTGAGGTCTTTCATCCATTTTGAGTTTCTTTTCGTGTGTGGTGTAAGAAAGTGGTCCAGATTCATTCTTCTGCATGTCGCTGTCCAGATTTCCCAGCACCATTTGCTGAAGAGACTGTCTTTATTCCATTGGATATTCTTTCCTGCTTTGTCAAAGATTAGTTGGCCATACGTTTGTGGGTCCATTTCTGGGTTCTCTATTCTGTTCCATTGATCTGAGGGTCTGTTCTTGTGCTAGTATCATATTGTCATGATGATTACAGCTTTGTGATACAGCTCGAAGTCCATGGTGTATCATCCTTTTAATGTAATGTTGATAATATTTTGTTGAGGATTTTTGCATCTATGCTCATCACAGATATTGGCTTATAATTTTCTTTTCTTGTGGTATCCATTTCTGGTTTTGGTATCAGGGTAATTTTGGCCTTATGAAATGAGTTGGGAAGAGTTTTCTCCTCTTCTATTTTTTAGAAGATTTTCATAAGGATTGGTATTAACTTTCCTTTGAATGTTTGGTCAAATTAGTGATTCAAAAATATGGTTTCATAAACATGCATAGTATTTGGTAAAGACAAATAAAAACAAACCTAGTGGAAAGAACATTCTAGACATATTGATAAATGGGTTAAAGTACAAATTCACTAGGGCACCTGAGTGGCTCAGTCAGTTAAGCGTCTGATTTTTGATTTCATATCGGGTCATGATCCTGGGGTCCTGGGATTGAGCCCCACATCCAGCTCTGTACTGACAGTGTGGAGCCTGCTTGGAATTCTCTCTATAAATAAATAAATAAATAAATAAATAAATAAATAAATAAATAAACAAACAAACTGTTAAAAAAAATACACACGCATTGAGAATAGTCTTTCTAAACAAGCCTTGATTCATTTGCATGGATAAAGCCAAAAGCCCTCTTTCATAAGTCAAAAAATATCCCCAGTCAGGTAATAGTTTTCTTGTCTCCACAGATTTCTTGTGGTTTGCTTTATCACTTGCTATTTATAGAAAGACACACCAGTGACCTCGACACAGACTTGCTGACTTTCCCTCGTGCACACTGACTCATAGTTCCTTCCTGTTCTCAGCAAATCTCAACACTGGAGGGTGGGCAATGCAACCTATAGGAGAATCAACCACTTCAAACATGCATTTGATAGATGTCTAGGAAGCTAAGTTACACTGAACAGAATACAGTACCATTTATACTCATGTGATGAATTGTGTGTCTGGATTACATGGTGGAGGGATGGTGCTGAAAATAAAGTATCTTTTCAACCTCTTAAAAGTTTTTCAAACTGGCCTGGGGGCTTCAGTGGTCACAGCTAATGTTTAAAAGGAACCTTTCTGATTTGGAGGAGAAAGACTCAGAACTCCTTTTCAGTCTCTTATTATCCAATTCCTTTCCACCAAGGAATTGACAACTCCGAATAAAGGGAAATCTCAACAACCATAGATTTCTTTAATCATGGAATTAATAATAACAGAAATAGCAAAGCTCAAAAAATATAGCTGCAGCTCAAAGATTACAGCTATGTTTTTGTGGTGTTTATGCTATCATTTATTTAAGATGGGGGGCCATTTTGGTTTACTAAGACGGCTTTGAAAAGTTTTGATTAAAAAAAAAGTCACAATACATGAAAGCAAAACACAATAGCCAGGGCTGTACTTGGTTCACAAATATCCATCTAAGTCTTTCTTTCTACCTTTTTAAGCTAGAAACACAGTGCAGAAAAGAGAAAGTATTCATTTATTTTTCCATTTTCCATTTCCTAGAATTTCCTGGTTAAAATTGTGATTTGAGTTCAAGCCTGGAAACATACTTTTTTCAGGTGAATTTCCTGTTAAAAAGAAAAACAGCAACATACATTTAACATCTTCCACAGGCTGTTATAATTTGCCTTGTCCATTTTATCTCTCCCCACCTACTTGTTTGTTTATCTATGAATTCTTTGCTCATGAAACATATTTTCCAATGTCTAACCTCATGTCCTCATACATATTAGGACTTCAAACATTTGTCAGTCAATCAATTGATTTCTGATGCCTCCCTATCCATCACCCAAAATATTTAGGAAAGATACCAGTCGCTACGATCCCAGGAGAATTTCCAGGAGCTAGGTAGCATCCTCCTGCCTGAGAGGAATTTAGTTTTCCACGTCTCTCCATTGATTTGTTCATCTTACTTCCGTTTTAGAGATGAGAGCTTCAAGCTCATCATTAAATGACTGAACCCAGACATACAAACACCAAAAAATCTTGCAAGTGAAGACATGGGAAGCTTGTGTCCCTCTGGGTTTTGGGGCAGCAAGTAACCTATTACTTGTCTCCTGCATCTAGGCAGCTGACTTTAACATAACTACCATTTACAGAAAAGAAATAGAAATCTAGCACCATGGCAAAAACTTAGAGAACCACCTATAATTATCCTCATCTATAGTATGCTACTTAATCTTATGTGATAGTCATGATGGAAAATTGTTCTTGCCTCCTTCCTTCTCATCACAAAAGGAACACTATTCATTGCTGATGCCCAAAATCTAGGGCACTACCCATTATCATGGATTCCTCTCCTACAACATTGAATCCAGGGAATCTCAGCCTTGACACCATTGACATTTTGGGCTGGACAGTTTTTATTGTGGGGGACTGCCCTGTTCGTGAAGGATGATTAGCAGTATTGCTGGCCTCTGTATACTAATAACAATTCCCAGTCATGGCAACCAAAACTGTCCCCAGACTTGGGGCACCTTGTGTGGCTCAGTCAGTTAAGCTTCTGACTCTTGATCTCAGCTCAGGTCTTGATTTCAGGGTCATGAATTCAATGCTGGGCATGGAGCCCACTTAAAAAAAAAAAAAAGAAGTTTCCAGACATTTTCAAATATCCCCTTGAAGGATGAAAAACATTCCTAATTAAAAACCACTAAATCTAATAGTAAGCTGTGAAAGCTGAAATTCCAAAATTTATCCTGAATGTAAATGTCTCCCACAAAATCCATATCTGGCCCAGGTCCCAACTCTTAGCACTCACTTGGGCCACTGCAATGACTATTCAGTGCATCCCCTTCAGTCCATTTTCTGCTCTACAGTCAGTGTGATCTTTGCAAAACCTCAGTTGGATTGTGTCATTTCTCTTTTTAAAACCTTCCAATGGCTTCTCATTATACTGGGAACTCTTCTCCGTATCATCTCCTAACACTCTCCTCTCATTCACGGTTCTCTGGTTTCACTGGCTTTATATCATTTTTTGAACGTTGCCAGGTTTCCTCACATCAGGACATTTACACATACTCTCCTTGGAATGCTGATTCTTTGGTCATATTTAAGGGTTTTTTCCAATATCATTTTTTAGCGAGTTCTTCTCAGACCATCTTAGGAAGATAATCCTGCTCTTCCCCAAATACTGTATGCCATTACCTTCAATTAATCTCCATTGTAGTTACCTCTGTCGTCGCTATTTGAAATTATACCACTGTTCATTTTTTGCTTGTCTTAGCTATCATAATGTAGGCTCCATCACTAAAGCCTATCCATCTTATGTATGGTTATGTCACCCATGGCCTAGAACAGTCACCTGGAATGGAATTGGCACTTAATAAATATTTATTGAATGAATACATAACTGAATGCCATAAATAATAATAAATGTTTTCTGTCTGAAGGAGAACATACTCTTTATTTTAAAATAGTGTGTGATATTTACATTATTAAATTTATTCAAAGCAATCCAAAGGTTTCCTATCTCACCCAGAGTGAAAGCAAAAGCCCTTCTAATTACCTATAGGACACCCACATGATCTGGACCCGCTACTGTCCTCCCCACATGATTTCCTAACACTTGCATCTTGACACTTGAGCCACACGCTGACCTTCCTCCTGTTCTCAAACATGCCAAGGACATGCCATTTTAGAATGTCTGCACCCACTGCTTCCCCAGCCTGAATGCTGTGGCCAGGTGTCCCTGGACTCACTATCTCACCTCCTTCCGGTTTTTGGTCATGTGTTCTCTTGTTAGAATGGCTGGTTCTGACTACCATATGTAAAATAGTAAGAAAGAAAGCCATCTTGCTTACCCTCAGCCTGGAGCTGTCCTAACTCTAGCAAAGCATTTTCTTTTGAATATGAACAATTTTATAGAACACCAACATTAGACAAGGCTACTCTGTGATGTCATAGATCAAGATATAAACAAGACTACTCAGTAATTATGTGTGAGCAGAAAAAGAGAGAGAGAGAGAGACAGAGAGAGAGAATAAATGCTGTCAAACACCCCCCTTATTCCTGTTAATTATGAACGGCTGTTCTATATTTGTTCAGCCTTAGCCCCACTTTATTCCCTCTATCTTACATATGAAATTAAGATTATTAAGGCAGTCATAGAATTGCTTTGACTTTTTGACAGTATTCATTCAAAAGCAAAATCACATTTCCTTGAAACTTCTCTGAAATCACCTAACACATGCTCAAATACAGTAAGAAGCCCCTCTTGATTAGCAACCTTTTATTGAGACATTCCACAGTCCTCCATGGTGTGGTCTTCCTCATTGCAAAGAGTTAATAAACCCAACTTTGTTCAACTACAGGTGTGTCTGTGGTGGATTTTGCCTGGAGGGCATCAACAATAGTAACCCCCGACCTCAAAGAGCACTCTGTAAGACTTTAAGTAAAATGACCATATTTTGCTAGAAGAATCCAAGTTTATAAAGCCTTCTGTTTAATGTGTACCTTTAGGTCACTACCCTCTTTTATTCTCAAAACTGTTCCAGTTTGAAGGTAAATTACGTAGTCACCAGACCTTTAATCTGCAATTTTTCAAATAGCATTTATCATCATCTGGAACATTATAGTATTTTCCATGTCCTTTCTCTCTTCCTATCCCCCGATTAAAATGTAAATGCCATAGTGCAAGAACTTAACCTATTTTTTTTTTTTTTATTATCCTATCCCCATCACCTAGAACAGCTCTTGGCATACTGAAGCTCCCAGTTCATACCTGTTGAATGAATTAACTAATGAAAAGTTATAATACTACAAGAGATCTTTGAACTATGAACAACTTTTAAAAAGTCATCCCAACACACAAAACTCAGCCACATTTCTAAATGCTCATATGTAGAAACTGAAATTAAAATGTAGTACCATTTGTGCTTACTCCAAAGATAAGGAAAGCTTAGATTTACACTTCACATACATGTACAGGGTCTGTATGTGGAAAATTACAAAATGCTGGTGAAAGGAATCAAAGAAAAGTCAACAGCTGGAAGTTGAAGACTTCGTGAATTGGAAAACTCAGTGCAGTAAAGCTGTCAATTCTCCCCAGATTGAGCTATAGGCTTAATTAAAATTTCTATCAAGAGCTCCGCAAGGGTTTTATAGACATAAACAAGGTTATTCTAAAATTTATGTGGAGAGGTACAGGCTTGGGTATAGCAAAAACAATCTTGACATATAGGAATAAAGTAGAAGGAATCACTTTGATCTTAAGTCCTACTGTGAAGTTGTAGTAACAAAAACAGAACAGATCCATTGAATAGAATAGAGAATCAAGAAATACACTCACATAAATATGCCCAGCTGATTTTGTACAAAGGTCTAAAAGCAATTTAATGGAAGAAATACAGTTTTTCCATCAAATGGCACTAGACCAATTGGACTTCCCAAGGGGGGAAAAAAGAACTTAAATCCAAACCTCACACTTCATTAAAAAATTAACTCACAATTAAACATGGATTTTCATGTAAAATATAAAACTGTACAATTTTTAGAAAAAAAAAAAAAAAAAAGAAAATCTTGGGGCTTTTGGGTCATGCAAACAGTTCTTAGACTTGACATCACAAAGCACAGTCCCTAAATGGAAATATTAGTAACGCAGACTCCATAAAAATCAAAAATGTTTGTTCTGTTAAAAAGCCTATTTTTTAAAAAGAAATTAAGTTTATTTATTTATTTTTGAGAGAGATAGAGACAGCATGAGTGGGGGAGGGGCACAGAGAGAAGAAGACAGATGATCCCTAGCAGGCTCTATGCCAGCACAGAGCCCAACGTGGGGCTTGATCTCATGAACAATGAGATCATGACCTGAGCTGAAATCAAGAGTCAGATGCTCAACCAACTGAACCACTCAACTTCCCCTGAAAGAACCTATTAAGAGATGAAAAGACAAGTTACACAATGGGAGAAAATATTTGTAAACCACATATCCGACAATGGGCTGTTATCTAGCTATATAAAGTTTTCAAAATCACACTTAAAAAAATCCAGTTTGAAAACGGTCAAAATACATGAAGAGACATTTCTCTGAAGAGGATGTACAGATGGCAAATAAGTACATGAAAATATGATTAACCTTGTTATCCACTAGGAAAAGGCAAATTTAAAACATAGTAATACAATGAGATATCACTATATACCTATCAGAGGAGCTAAAATAAAACTTAGTGACAACATCAAATGCTGGCAAGAGAGCAGAGAAACTGGATCATTCATATACTGCTGATGGGAACGTAAAATGTTACACTTGCTTTGGAAAACAGTCTGGCAGTTTCTTATGAAACCAAACACGATTATCACATGACTCAGCAATTATGTTCTTCAGCAGCAGAGAAATAGTAACTATGTGCACACAAAAATCTATACATAACGTTCATAGCAATCCTACCCATAATAGCCAATCAGGGAAACCACCCAGTTGCTTTCAATGGGTGCGTGGTTAAGTAAACTGTGACACCTCATGTATGAGAATACTACCCAGCAATGAAAGGTATTGATACACACAAAACTTGGATGCATCTCCCGGCTTAGAGGAATTCTTCCAGGCTGACACAGCTTGACCAAGGCATGGGGTTTCATGGACCAGCATGGTGGATTTCAGTCTCCCCTAACCCCTTGGTTGAGTACTCGGTGGCAAGTCACAGTCCTAGCAAAGAAGGGAATACAATTTACTGCAGGTAATCTGTCTAAACCACTAGTGGCCCCTTTGAGTGAATAAAATTTGAATCCAAACTCATGCAAGCCTTTTTAAAAACGAAGAAGAAGAGGGACTTTTTGTTCAATGTGTTGTTACTGGTTTGTGTTACTGCAAAGCATGATTCTCTGCAGCACCTAAGATCAGTCAGTGTTAGGAATCTATTCAGGAGATCACAAAGGCTATAGAAATTTTATGTGAAACTTCCCTTTGAATCACTAAGTGTGTCAAACAATAACAAAACCTCTTATTCCTGGAGATTCTCATGAAGGCTGTAGTGTGAATGCTACCCACACTTTACTTGGAAAGGAAACACAAGAGACTTTTCAGAATATTCCTCCTTCAATTCTAGGTTAAGTGCTAACCCGATGACATAGAGTTGATACCAAATTCACGATTTACAAAAAAAAAAAATCCCAATCACCCCTTTTTGTTACTAGTAGTGGTGTGTCTGTTGAAGGATAATTGTGCTCAGCTATGTGTTCATTCTTGGTATGGATGAGTAAGTAGTATTTTCTTTTTATTTATCTATTTTTTAAATTCAACTTAGTTAAAATACAGTGTAGTAATGGTTTCAGGAGTAGAATTAAGTGATTCATCACTTACATATGACACCCAGTGCTCATCCCAGCCAGTGCCCTCCTTAATGCCCATCCCCCATTTAGCCCATCCCCCCACCCACCACCCCTCCAGCAACCCTCAGTTTGTTCTCTGTATTTAAGAGTCTCTTGTGGAGACTCAGTTGGTGTGGCTCAGTTGGTTAATCATCTGACTCTTGGTTTTGACTCAGGTCGTGATCTCGTGACTTGTGAGTTTGAGCCCTGTGTCGGGCTCCACAGTAACAACTCGGAGCCTGCTTGGGATTCTCTCTTTCCCTCTCTCTCTCTGCCCCTCCCCTGCTCATTGTGCGTGCTCACTCTCTCTCAAAAAGAAATACATAAAAATGAAAAAGGGGCACCTGGGTGGCTCAGTCAGTGAAGCATCCAACTTTGGCTCAGGTCATGCTCTCATGGTTGGTGGGTTCAAGCCCTGTGTTGGGCTCTGTGTTGACAGCTCAGAGCCTGGAGCTTGCTTTGGATTCTGTGTGTGTGTCTGTCTCTCTGCCCCTCCCCTGTTTGATCTCTCTCTCTCTCTCTCTCTCTCAAAAAATAAACATTAAACAAATTTTTTTAAGTGAAAAAAATTTTAAGTCTCTTATGGCTTGCCTCCCTCTCTGTTTTTATCTTATTTTTCCTTCCCTTTCCCTATGTTCATCTGTTTTGTTTCTTCAGTTCCACATATGATTGAAATCATATAATATTTGTCTTTCTCTGACTTATTTCACTTAGCATAATATGCTATACTTCCATCCATGTTATTGCAAATGGCAAGATTTCATTCTTTAATACTCCATTGTATATATACATACATATATACAATGTATGTATATATGTATGTATATATGCATGTATATATGTATGTATATATGTGTATATATGTGTATGTATATATATGTATGTATATATACAACATCTTTATCCATTTATCAGTCGATGGACACTCAGGCTCTTTCTATAATTTGGTTATTGTTGATAGTGCTGCTATAAACATTGGGGGTGAAGAGTAAGTAATACTGTCACAACCTGGGGAGGTAACTATAAAAGCATAGCAGTATATTTGAAGGTTTGTCAAAAATTTTTCAAATGAATAAGTTGAGTTGGAAAATATATCACTGGAATGTTCACTGACATCATGCCAAAAATTCTAGGTTTGTGATCAATATTCTTGGTAAAATTGAATGAAGAAAACTTCATATTGTGGAGAATCCTCTGCATTTTAATTTCCAAACACTGGCCTCTAAACCAGTGTCTGAAACATCCACTTATTTGCCTTCCTTGATACAGATCTGACCACTGTTCACAAAATTCTTGTCAATAGAGATAAAAAATATATCTGTATTGAGATATTTAACTCTGTAGAGCCATTGTTAAAGGCTTGATCAGATCTGTGACACAAAAGCTGTAGTTTCTGCACTGTTGAAGCAAGGAAGAAAGTTTTAAGTAAGCCAAACTGTAAAAAAATAATTTTTGAAAACCTTGGCAAATTTTCTAGATATATTTGAAAGTTTTAACGCATAAATAGAGAGCACAGACACCATATCATCGCTTAATAGAATTGATTGTGTCTATTGTGAAGTTATGATTAAGATCAAGGACTCAGGAATCAAAGAGCCCTAGGTTGAAATCGGGGTTTTGTCATTTGCTAGATGTGTGAGTTTGGGCAAGTTACTTTATCTCTCAAATTCTTGGTTCCTATACTTTGCTAACCTCATTTCAAAAATAAAGATAATCACCCTAACTACTTCATTCAGTTGTTTTGAGAATGAGGTCAGAAAATCCAAAGAAGCCAATGTTCTCTGTCTTTCAAACTTAATCCAAAATGCTTAGCATAATGGCCCCATGAAGTGTTCAATAAAGTATTATTTTTATTACCATAGTTCAAACCCACGATTACTATAGGAATTGGTATTAATATATCTTCCCATATTCTGTGGAAAAAAAACTTTTCAAGGAAAACATTAAATTATATTTAATTTGCTGTGAATCAAACCCAGGCAATATTTTCCTGTCATGATGCTGAAATTTCTTAGTTCAAATTTTATAAGGAGCCATATTCTTAATCATTTCCAATCTTTTCTAGGCTCTATCCAAAAAATTTTGAAATCAAGTTTGACTTGATCATCTTAGACAATTGCTAGAAAAACCACTATAAAGATAGATATCAGTTTCTCTTTTGCTACAAAACACTGAAATTGACCTATGCCCTGCTCAAATTTCATACTTCCTTGTATAGAAAAGCTTGTGATGAGGAAGTAAGGTCAAGGCTCTAATTTATATCACATAGGAAGGTCAAAAACTATATATTTTTTTATATAAAATTTATTTTACCATTACCTTAATTTTTAAGACATGTTATTTATATAATCTTAAATTTCATATAATAGAAAAGGAGATAAAATTTTGTTTATGTAATTGAGTATAGGTTTTAAAAACCTGATAAAACTGACCTGAGCCTATGAAAATGGTAATAATTCAACAAAACCTATATCTGTTTATTCGAAGGTCAGCTTTCTTCTAACTATGCTATATATTGCCTATGATCTTTCAAAGTTGGAAATTAGTATTCTGTATCAGAAAATGCAGTCTCCCAAAATTCCATCTTCTTGTATAAGAAGATAAAATTTGACCTTATTCAGATATAGTTCACCTGTAAACTATTAAATTGATGTAGCATTGGAAATTAAAATGCATGAATATGTATATATTTAATCCCTTAAAGATTTTTCTTAGATACATATATATACATACATACATACATGTAAAATTGTGTGTATACGTGTGTATGTGTGTACGTATATATGTATGTGTGTGTGTGTGTGTGCGTGTGTATATATATATATAATGCCAAGGGACATCTCTATAAAATGTATAGCTGTTGTATTTCTCAAACAATATTTTCCA
The DNA here is from genome assembly GCF_016509475.1 of Prionailurus bengalensis. NCBI lineage: Eukaryota > Metazoa > Chordata > Mammalia > Carnivora > Felidae > Prionailurus > Prionailurus bengalensis. The sequence continues at coordinate 28,444,599 of NC_057360.1, forward strand.
AATCAAAACCATTTGTTAACAGAGATTTCTATTCACCCCAGGGGACAATTCCATTAGGCTCTTTTTCCTGGCTATGACCTAGAATTTACAGTCTGAGTATAGCTTAAGATCTAACTCTTTGTGAATCACTCCTGTATTGTAACTAATTCTTGCTATACTAGATTTTCCATGATTATTTGAACTATTAATATGTGTAATCAATCACACAGAAAGCCGTAGAATTCCACTTGTTCCATTCTGGCTGTTTTTACAACATAATGGATGTGTGTGTTTTGCCAATAGTGAGTCCCTCAACAGGGCAATTACTACAAATTGACTGTACCAATATTAGCAACAAGGGACATATTCATAGAACACACATCAACACTCTTACAGAAGTCATACATTTGTTAGCATGGCAAAGTGAAGAAAAACAGAATGGACAATTTTATATTTATTTGTAAGTGAGTGCCCAGGAAAATCTATTGGGAACGCATGGACCACCTTGGATAACTACTCAAGGGCATTTTTTATTTTAAAAAATTATTCAAGGCCAAGCTATACATAGATGGAAGAATAGGACTTTCAGATAATAATTCAAGGACAGATTTTCAGATGCTATCTATCAAATTAAGCCAAGGTTATATGCATATTTTGAGTTATTTCATATGCGATTTAGGAAAAAAACCCAAGATGTGCATAATCCTTAAACATTTTTATCTCAAGTATTACTCACAAGGTCATCCTTTGATGAACAGCAACAAGCAAGATTACAGTTCTCTTTGAATTTTAGTTGGCAAAGGAAAATTGTCACATTCAGAAAAGAGATTATATCCCTCCAGCAGCTTATACAGGGACATAATTAATGGTACAAAGTCATGGACAAATTACTCTACCCAGCCAGTATTGGGTTTCATATGAGGCCACTGAGGTTTATTTTATTGGTAGGAGAAGTTACTACCTCATAGTTTAGCTAATATCAAATTTATCTTTAATGCTTCATCTTTTAAGAAGTTCTTGCCAATTCACTAACAACACACACACGCACACACACACACACACACACACACACACACACACACTAACTCCCAGCCAGGTATCTGTTTATAGGACACCACTGTGGCCAATCAGGATCCCCATTTATGGCCCAATTGTAGTATCTCCCCATCAAAATTGGTCCTTTTGTCATCCTTTTTCAGGATGCTACTGTATGGGTATGATGGTGGTAAATGATTATCAATTAGGTAAGTTGACCAATAGGTTACTTTGCCAAGCAAACCATAACTTTTAGTATTCAACCTAATGAAATAGATATTATTACGCTCACTTTTTTTTAAGTTTATTTATTTATTTTGAGAGTGACAGAGAGAGCACAAGTGGGGGAAAGGCAGAAAGAGAGGGAGAGAGGGAGAGAGAGAGAGAGAGAGAGAGAGAGAGAGAGAATCCCAAGTGGGTTCTGCACTGCCAGCACAGAGCCCGACATGGGGCTCGAACCCACGAACCATGAGTTCATGATCTGAGCCGAAACCAAGAGTTGGTCACTTAACTGACTGAGCCACCCAGGCGTCCCTTATTATGCTCACTTTAAAACTGAGAAAATTGAGAATCAGGAAACTGGCATTCAAGCCAGTTCTCCCAAGTACAAAATCCCATCCACTTTCAATTATACCATCCTTTCTAAAGTGTGTTTTAGGATATTAACAGGTGTTTTGTTCAAATAAACCTGAGAAATGCTGGGTTTTATAAAAATCGACAGTTTCTTCACTATAGGAATTTCCAGAGCTCATGAGGTTTACAAATCACTAAGAGAAGGATAATGTTTATGCTAATTCCAAACCCTATTAATATGTAGTCAACCTTTCTCCCACTCAGACTATATTTTCCTAAATGCATTTTGGGGAAAACAGTACTGAAACTGTATTTTTCTGTATTCATTGATTTATTGTTATCAGAGAGCCTGCACAATTTGCAAACATATGTTCTTCAACTCAACAAACATTTTTATTCCTTATTTATTATCTTTGTCTTATCCTCCTATTCTCTACATATTTTGGGAATCCTGTACATCTAACTTTTCTTTATCTTTATTGTCATGTTGATATTTTTTTTGACATCACCTATAGGTTTCTTGAATTTGTCATCTACCTTGTTAACTCCACTTTGGGGGACTAGCTAACTTGCTGTTTACTACCCAATTATTTATTTTACTTTCTTTTTTATCGCGGTAAAATATATATAACCTAACATTTGCCATTTTAACCATTTTTAAGCACGCAGTTCTGTGGCATTAAGTATATACACATTGGTATACAACTAAACCGCCATCCATCTCCAGAACCTTTTCATCTCCCCAAAATGAAAGTCTGTACCCATTAAACACTCACTCTCCATTCTCTTCTCCTGCCCTGGAAACCACACTTCCACCTTATGTCTCTGTGAATTTGACTACTTTTGGTACCTCATATTACTAGAATCAGAGTGCTTGCCCCTTTGTGGTTGGTTATTTCACTTAGTATAATGCTTTCAGGGTTCATCCATGTTGTAGCATGTGTCAACATTTTCTTTCTTTTTCAAGGTTCCGTTGTATGTACATGCCCCATTTTGTTTACCATGCATTCGTTAATGCAAATTCGTGTTGCCCTCCATTTGGCTGGATATCCGCTGGATATCCAATGCGGATAGTGTCATTATGAATGTGGTGTGTACAAGTTCGAGTCCCTGCTTTCAATTCTTTGGGGTACATACCCAGAAGTGGAATTGCTGAATCATGTGGTAATTCCATGGGCAACTTTTTTCAGGAACTGACACGCTATTTTTCATAGCAGCTGCAGCATTTACATTCCTACCAATAGCACACAAGGATACCAATTTTTCCACATCTTCCCAGACCCTTGTTATATTCTTTTTGCTTGTTTGTTTCTTTATAATAGTCACCTTAGTGGGTGTGAAGTGACATGTGTTTTTAGGATACATTCAAGTACTGATTGTGTTAGCCCCCTGAAGGCATGCACTCATTTACCTAAGATCATGGGTACCTAGCAGAGTATGAAATACATACTGGATGCTTAGTAAACATTTATTGTATAGTTAGAGATAAGATTAGATTCAGGGAGAAAGCCTAGAATGGAAAGATAAGTTTGGATTTTGTCCGTTGGTTAAGTGGGAGCCACTGTGAATTTAGAAAAAGTAAATGAGGTGAAAAGGGGCATTTGTCTTGGGGGAAATTTTCTGGAGGTGAGTTCACAGAGTTTCAAAATGGCAAGACCATTCATGAATTCATGACAGAATAAAGTCAACCCAAGAGGGTTTGTAAAATAAGAGCCAGAATCTGACAAAAGAGAAGGAGAAATAAAAATAAACTTGGATGACTCCAAGTTTAGCATCTTGGGTCACTGTTGAGCAACAGGGCCACTGACAAAAAAGTTTCAATGGAATGTAGAGACAATGCGTTTATACTTTCTAACGTTCTGCTATTATTCTTGGGCAAATCAGCTCAGGACTCTCTTGGTCCATCCACTCTAGTTCTGCTGATGCCGTTTCTCAAGGTTATACAATAAAACATGGATTGTGAGTAACTCGTTCCGTGAGTGTTCTGCAAGATGAGCAAACATTTCCAATAAATTTTGACTTGATAAACGGACGATGTCTTGCAATACGAGTAGCACATGATGCTGAATGTCACATGATCACAATCCAGCCAATGGTTCTTGAAATTCACTTTGATGGACAAGTGCTTTGGATTACAAGCTTGTTTGCAGAACGAATGATGCTCACAAACCGAGGTTTTACTGTATTTTGAACAAGAATGTGCTCTTCTTCACGTCCACAGACCATCAGCCCTTTTGTCTCCATCACTAACCCATCTTACAAAAGAAACCTCTAGCTTTTCTAGGAGCTTTCCCAAGCTTCTTTTCTTGTCCTTTGTTTCCTAAACCAGCATCTGCAATAAAACATGCCCACAAATGCAATGAAATGATTTCTTCAGTCATTGTTCCTTCCCTTGTCCTTATGTCCTCTCTATGACTTTATTCATAAATACTGTTTGGGAAACTGTGAAATCCTATGGGGAAAAAAGACCATTTTATCAGTATGCTTCTGAAAAGTCCCAAACCTGATACTCCAGACAAAACTATGTTTAACAGGCTGTGCCCCTTCCTGATTAAATTACGTATCTCAGAATAGAGTTGTAAACTCCTTGATTCATCTGAAAATCAGCAGTGGCGGGAATGATGTTTTAATTCTCTGCCTCTCCCCAGGCATATCTAAACTAATCAGCACACAGTTTTGAAAACAAATAACTGAGTTTAAAACCCAACATTTCAGCAAAGTAATAATATTAAAGTTTGACTATATATGATTTTCACGAGTGTCTATATTAATGGTGGAGGTACCACAGAAAACTCCCAAATTCCATTTTAGGGGGAAAAAAAAAAAGTTGTCCTTCCCCATCACTTTGGAATCAGAGTTGCTCGCAAGAAATAAAATTTATATCTGAGTTTCACCTCATTTTGTATTCTCTGAGTTCTTCTCACCAGCCAACTCCCAGTTAGCACGTAATAGAATCCAGTAAGCACTTTATATGGACTATCATATTCAAGTCTGCTATCATATTTAACTTTTGGAAGTGGCTTTTATTAGTGGCTTTTATCCTCAGTTTACAGATAAGAAAAATGAGGTTTCATGAGAAAAATTACTCAATCAAAGTAAATCCCTAAGAAGTGACTGAGCTACTTACTTAAGCTCCCCAACTACAACGAAACAGAAAAATGGAGTGAAGCATAATCTTCTCACCGAGCGTTTGGTTCCTGAAACATTGGCCACTGATGCTGAACTTCTAATGGTTTTTCTTAGTCCAGCTAGAAATAAGATGGTAGGTGAGGAGGGGGGAGTGAAACATACAATATAAGCATTCAAAAGGAAGGCAAGCCCTAGGTCAAAGCTCCCAGCCTTGCACAGGCCTGTTTTGCTTGGCTGGCTCTGAGTCAGGGAGGGATTTCTGAGCGGTCCACGCGGAGCACAGTCCCTTCTTGTCTGCAGAGACAGATGCTGTGCAATCAGCAGTTTCGTGTCAAATGTTTTATTTGATCCTTCAACAGCCGTTAGAGGCTGACGTGTCCGGTGGATATTATTCTCACCTGGTGTAGTGCCGGCAGGCACTGAAAACCGATAGCTGGCTGAATCCCAGTTAAACGTGAACAAACTGGTTTGCCTAAGACCTCACGGCTAGCAGGTAGCCACACTGTACCTAAACTCCCAAACAGCCTCCTGCTGCATCACTCCACTTCACGCCAGGTGACAGTGACTTCCTCGCTTCGTAAGCAGAGACTTCCGCTAAGTGCGTCAGTCTTTCTATTTATGTTAAGTCCCGGGATCCCCATTAGTCATGCAGTTGTGGAAATAGAGACTCTGAAGGGTTAACCACCTTTCCCAATATCACATAGTCACATATCACATCTCGTATAATCGTGAAGAATGATGTCTTTAAAGCGAAACAGGTCTAGGCTCAGATTCTGATCTTGTTCTTGAACTAGGATTGGGCAAGCTATGTAACCTCTCTAACCATCTGCTTTGTCACATGTACAATGGAAGTAATAATCGTACTTTCTGTATAGGTTTGTTTATTTATTTATGTTTTTATTTATTTATTTTGAGAGGGAGAGAGCTCAAGAGAGCAGGGGAAAGGCAAAGAGAGAGGGAGAGAGAATTCCAAGCACGCTCCACACCATCAGCATACAGCCTGATGCGGGGCTTGAACTCACGAACTGTGAGATCATGGCCTGAGCTGAAATCAGGAGTCAGACGCTTAACTGACTGAGCCACCCTGGCACCCCTGGATAGGTTTATTTTTAAGAATTACAGGTAATTGCAGATATTATGTAGCACTGGTTACTGGCCGTGAACAGGGTTTAAGGTGGATAAAGTACTATTTTCTTAACAGAGAAGAGCAAAAGACAGAGACAAGCTAAGTAACTTGCCCAACATCCCATGACAGTAAGTGGGGAGTTCAGATTCAACCCCAGACTATCTGGTTCAAAAGCCTGTGGTCCCTGCATTGCTGTGATATAATGAAAGGATACAGCACAGGAGCTAGAACAGATTAAACACTCAACTCGGAGCTCCTTCTGCTACACCTTGCTTATCCTTCCCCATTTCTAAAAATGCCCCAAGAACGATATTCCATAATGTTCTGCAAAGTGGCACAGTCAGGTTGCTTAGTTCCTAGTTTCTATTACAATGCGTTGCAGAAAATCATAGGAGGCTCAGAGTAGGTGAGTTCACCAGAGGACAAATAAAAAATTATTAGAAAGCAAATTATATGTGACGGCAATAATCCAAGTACTGAACTATCCATAGTGCCTAAAAGGAGAAAAATATGTATAGAAAGAGAAGTTGTAGAGAAAAATTCCAAACTACTCCATTAAATAAAATTGTGTTTGGTTTCTGACAATCATTTAAAAAAATATCTTGAAGTTGTTAAGTTTTCCCTACTCTTCTCAACTCCAGGTTAAATTTTATGATTTTCCTTTCCATTAAATTGAGTCCCTCTATCACGTTACAAAATAACTTACCTTAAAGTCACTTCTCTTCAATATCCAATACATTATCTGACAATTTTTTAATTTCTGGTTTAGAAGGTGATAGAATAAACAGTCATGGGTGGTTTTATTGGAAAACTGGGGGGAAAAAAATCTCCCAAATGGAGACTTCAAGGAAAATACTATATAACTCAGTGGCTTCTGTGGCAAATGGCTGATTGAACTACCCTTTATCTTTCAAGATTAATTTTGTTTTTTTTTTTAAGTGAGAAGTTCTATAAACAGGGAAAAGAACTGTCTCTGCCTTGCTGGGGACAGTAAGTTATGAGTTAGCTTGTTAAAGCAGGAGTATATTCAGGTGACAGTAATTTTTGTGCGTGACTCAATGCCATTGAAAATGATTGAAGACCAATCAAGGCACAGAATGATATTCTCTTTAGCTTTGTTGTATGGGCAAAACTCACGCAAATGGCTCCAAATTTGATTTGCATGTCTTAAAACAAAATGACCAATTCCTATCTAATTTGTATCTTGTTTTTCTTCAGGTACAAACAGCAGGCACCTTTTCATTTCTTTAACATTATCTGTCCAACCTCTTTTCCACCCTAAATGAAATCTTAATTCTCTTCTTTTGATAGCATAATTGTTTCCATGGCAACAACAAAAGACATGAGAGTATTCTCAGCTGCAGGTGAAAATAATCATAACATATTGATAAACCATCTGAAGATACCATTGTCATGTAAATGACCTCATAACAGGAGAGAGGGAAGAGAAATAAAGGCAAACAAAGTGGCATCCAGAAAGCAGACGTGCTTGGAATAAAATATTTTTTGGTGGCTTCAGTGATGTTAAAGAAGGGTCACGTTGAGAAAGAACGTCAGATAACCATACCTCTTGATTAGATATTGTAAATAAAGAGTATTGCTTTAAAATTTACTGAGAAACGAAGAGAGCTCTGGATTCCGGGAGCACCATCGATTGTTTCACTGTCTCTGCCATTTGCACATTCACTGGGGACTAAATGAGATATATGAAGAGAAAAATAAGAAGTGACTCTGGAGCTTGTCAACAGTACTAGAAACGCTAAGTGAATCTTTAGATAGACCTTTCTAGACAATGCTCACAAACTTAAATTTAAAGTATAAAGTTTGGGCTCTGAGATGGAAGGGGTTTTCACCTCGACCCTGCCATCACTTTCCGCTTTGAAGCAATCATTCATCTCTGGAGGTAAAAACAACTGTTGGTACCAGAAAGCAATACGTGCCTGGTGGGCAAGAATTAATGGGTTGTGAATCTGCTCCCCCGGGGCCTGATTTAAGCTCAGAGGACAACATTGCCTTAGGGCAAGGAATTGAATGAGGTAGATCCTGAAGAAGGTTTGCCTTTAAGAGGTTCTTGGAACTCTGAAAGGAGAGGGTGGATCTGTGATGTCCCTCTTGAGATGCAAATTTCTCTAATCTCTAAGATTTGAAGAAGAGATAAACAGGTGGATTACATTTTTTCTATCCCCACGTTGATAACACGTGGAGACCTGGCAGCTAAGACTGTCGTGGGCCGCTTCTCAGGTTTTAGAAGAGGATTAACAATCTACCTGTTGCCACATCACCGAACACACACAGCTACCCTCTACCACCTTGGGTAGAAAAAGACAGAGAAAATACAGATGACCAATATTTGAAATGAAAGCAATCATTATAGATTCTATAAACCTTAAAAAAACTCTAAGGGCATCTTTTTAAAAAAAAAATCACAATGCCAATAAATTTAACAACGTAGATGAAATGGACAAATACTATGAATGACACGAATTATCAAACCTGACTTGGGAGAAAAAAATAGTAACGTCTAGATATTAAATACTAACTGTTGAATAATTGAACTAGCAATTTAAAACCTTCCCAGAAAGAAAACTCTAGGCTTGGGTAACTTTCCTGGTGAATTCTATCAAACATTTCTTTCACACAATTCTTTGAAAAAGTGATGGAGAGGGGAATACTTATTTACAAAGTCAATATAACTCATATCAAAACCTGACAATGACATTACAGGGGTGCTTGGGTGGCACAGTCGGTAAAGCATCCAAATCTTGATCTCAGCTCAGGTCATGATCTCATGGTTTGTGAGTTGGAGTCCCACGTAGGGCTCTGCAATAATGGTGTGGGGCTTGCTTGGGATTCTGTCTCCCCTTCTCTGCCCCTCCCCTGCTTGTGTGCACTCTCTCTCTCTCTCAAAAATAAATAAATTAATTAATTAAAAAAAAAGTCCTGGCAATGACATTACAGGAAAGGAAACCTACAAACCAATATCCCTCATGAACTTAGACTTGGAAATCCCTAACAAAATTAGTGAACTAAACCCAGCAATACGTAAATAGTCAATCTGTCACAAGCAATTGGAGTTCACTTTAGGAACATGATATTGGCTTAACATTTGAAAATTAATCAGCAGAATTCACCACATCAAAATAATAACAGATAAGATAAAAGTCATGTCATCATCCCAGTAGAAGTAGGAAAATCAGATAACAAAATTCTATAGCCATTTTCATAATAAAAAGAAAAAGCTCTTGGCAACTTGGGAGTAAAAGCTACCTTTCTCAAAAAAAAAAAAAGGTACCTTTCTCAACCTGATAAAAACTGGTTATGAAACAAACAAACAGCCTACAGCTTGTAGCATACTTAATGACGAAACAGCAGCAAATGCTCTGACCTCTGGAGTCTATCAAGGCAATGAGGCAAAAAGAAGAATAAAAGGAGTAAGGAATTGAAGGAAGGAGTGAGACAGCCTCTATTCACAGATGACATCATTTCCAGCTTAGTAAATCTTAACGCAACTACAAAGCAAATATTAGAACAAATAAGTGAATTAACAAGGTTACAGAATATAAGGTCAAGACACAAAAACAGTTGCACTCTTACATATTAGCAACAAATAATCAGAAAAATGAAATTAAGGAAACAACGCCATATATCATAACATCCCCCAATCCCTGGCATACTAAAGGATAAATTTAATGAAAGATTTGCAAGTTCTGTGCACTAAATACTCCTAAATATTGTTGACAGAAATTAAAGACAAGCAAATTGAGATTTATAGCATATTCAAGGATCAGAAGATTTAATTTTGCTGACATGCAAATTCTCCCCCAAATGATGTATAGATTCAGGATGAACCGATTCAGAATCTAAGCAGGCATTTTGAAGCAACTGGCAAGCTGAAGCTAAAAATTTGAAAATACCGAACAGTTAAAAAATGTTGGAAAAGAATCAAGTTGGAGGACTTAAATGTTTCAAGACTTTTTTTTTTTTAATTTTTTTTTCAACGTTTTTAATTTATTTTTGGGACAGAGAGAGACAGAGCATGAACGGGGGAGGGGCAGAGAGAGAGGGAGACACAGAATCAGAAACAGGCTCCAGGCTCCGAGCCATCAGCCCAGAGCCCGACGCGGGGCTCGAACTCACGGACCGCGAGATCGTGACCTGGCTGATGTCGGACGCTTAACCGACTGCGCCACCGAGGCGCCCCAAGACTTTTTATAAAAGCTATTGTTATTAAGATAGTGTGATATTGATGTTGATATAGCAAAATAGATCAATGGAACAGAGTAAAAGTCCACTATACAGATCCATACATATGTAGAGAACTGGTTTTCAACAAAGGTATCAAAGCATTTCAATGGGGGATAGGAATGTCTTTTCACCAAATCGTGTTGAAACAACGGGATATCCATATGGAAAATAAATGAACCCCGAGGCTCATCTCACCATGCAAAAAAAATTAATTTAAGGTGGGTCACAGACCTAAAAGTACAAGCTAAAATTATAAAACTTCTGGAAAAAAATCACAGGAGAGTCTCCACTTGAAGTAGGCAAACTTGAAGTAGGCAAAGATTCCCACACAGTTCGCAGAAAGCACTGCCCATAAAATATTAATACATTGGAATTCATGAAAATTAAAATTTGGTTATCAAAAGATACTGTTTAGAAAATGAAGAGACAAGCAGAGGAGCAGGAAAAAAATATATTTGTTTTTGTGTGCATCTGAGAAGGACTAACGTCCAGACTATATAAAGAGCTTCTATAAAGCAAAAAGCCAACAATAGCAAATGTTAAGGATGTAGGAGCTCTCCTTCACTGCTTCTGAGAATGTAAAATGTACAGCCATTTTAAAAAGTAGTTTGACATTTTCTTGTAAAGTGAAACATACACTTACCCCAGAAGCCAGCAATTTTACTCGTAAGCATTTCTCCAAATGAATTGAAAACACATTCCTACAAAAACCTATACACCGATGTTTATAGCAGCTTTATCCATTATCATAAGAAACTGGAAATCCCCAAGATGTCATTTAACAGGTGAATGAATAAACAAACTATGGCACATCTCTATAACGGATGCCTCCTTGGGTGATTCATACAATGACATGAATGAGTCTTAAATGCATTTTGCAAGGTAAAAGAAGCCAGACGAAAAGTCTAAATATATAAGATTTCAATCACATGACGTTAAGAAAAAGGGAAGACTATAGGAATGGAAGATGGATAGTGGTTTCTAGGAGCTGAGAAATTGAGAAAAAATTGACAACAAAGGAGTTACATAAAGGAATTGTAGGGTGATCAAGTTTTCTGTAAGGTACAGGAGTAATTCTTGACTCTATGCATCTATGCATCACCCCACTGAACTATACAACACAGAAAGTTGCCTTATTATATGCAATTTTATTTTTATTTTGGGGAGAAGAGTGAGGGAGAGAGGGAGAAAGAGAACAAGTGGGGGAGGGGCAGACGGAGATAGAATTCTAAGCAGGTTCCGTACCCCGTGCAAAGCCTGACTCAGGGGTTCGAATTCAGGGTTGTGAGATTATGACCTGAGCCTAAATCAAGAGTTGGGCTCTTGACCTACTGAGCCACCCAGGTGCCCCCAGTATATGAAGTTTTAAAAACTCAACCACATGTCAGGAGAAGACAGGATGGAATGTAGACTATGACAAAGGAGTTTAACTGTATTAAAAACGTATGACATAACATCACTAAAGGGGGTATGGAAAAAAGTTGTTGACCTAAGTAACTTTGGCAAACAGTTGCTTTTACCAGACACTTTAGGTACAAAGACAAAATGATTTGTCTGAAAATATTAACTCAAGTTGGTAAATTTGTTTCTCACAAGGGTACAGGTCAACAGTTCTGAAACGAAATGTATACTAGAAGTTGGACAAATAAGTAAAAAAATTGTAATCACAGGAACCAGGTTTCTAACTGTTAGAGAAAGGAGTTACAGATAAGCAGGAGATTGGGGGCAACTAGAATGAGCTCCATGATGCTGGATTATAATTATTAATATCAGTATGAGTTCATATATATTTTAAACTATATATATGTATATAAAGCATATTTTATATAAAATATATAATATATATACACATATATATGTAAAATATTATCTCATGTCATATCCAAAAGGTAGATTAAAATGTTAAATATAACAATAATTTTAATATTTTATTAGGACTTCTGGAGAATACTTAGAAGCTAATAAAAAAGTATTGTGCAGAAGAAGATACAATAAATACAGTAAACAAATTTAGAAAGTAGGTTTGCAATGCAGATGACAGATAAGGGTTTGAAAGCTATGATTATATGAAGAGAGTTTTAAAAATTGACAATAAACGGGCAACAGTGTAAGAAAAATGAGCAACAGATATAAATAGGCAATTCACAGATAAGCAAATCTAAATGGCCAGAAGATATATGTAATGAAAAAAAATTCACTAATAAGGAAATAGAAAGTGAGCTAACAAGACAACGTCACTTTAAACTTATCAGACTGACAAAAAATTCAAGCAGCGGTAACATTGTCAGTGGGGTTATGTGGAAAAAGTATTTCCTACGTTGCTAGTGGAAATGTAAATGGGTACAGCTCCATTAGAAAGCAACCTGGGAACATTTGTTAAAATTAAAGATGCATAAACCTTTTGACCCTGCAATCTCTCTCCTGGATATATATCCCATGGAAATATAAACACCAAAAATTAAAGATATGTGAGCCCAGATGTTTATTACAGCACTCTTTGGAGTAGCAAAAACGTGTACACGAAGAGATAGATTATGGTAACCGGTAGAACATAATATTATTGTTCATATCTGCTAACCGAGAGGGATTTCTGAAACTTACTATGTGAGAAAAGATGCCCAAAAAACCCTTGTATGTAATATGATTTCACTTTTGTAGAGTAAACAATAACAAAAGCATGCACACATGTGTATATGTATATACATGTGTATATTACAGGTATACATATATACATTTGAGATCAGATTTGACAATCATTAGGAGCTTTACAGAAGACTGCGTGTTAAGACTACACTAGTTAAGGGTCGGTTTATACTTGCTAATGTTTATACTAATTCAAGTGTTTGGAGTAGGAGAGGCAAATATGGAAGGAAAGAGAGAGTAGGGACCAAAAGAAGAACCAAAAGAGCAAATATTATACTGAAATGAAAGCCTTATGATAACCTGATTTACATAAAATTATGTTTGTGTGTATATGCATATTTTCTGATCTATGTAGGCAGTGTATTGCGTGTGCTTGTACAAGTACTTTATATGTACTAATTTAACCTTCATAACAACCCCATGAGGTTCAAATTCTTATTATCCTCATTTAACAAAGGAGGAAACTAAGAGGTTAGAAAACGTTCCCAAAGTTATAGGAATATGTAGCTCCTGGCTTGGACTTAAAACCAGGCACTGTGACCCTGAAGCCTTGGCTCTTGACCACTAGATGTATTGGCTTGAGTGTCCAGGACGTATCGCTAAGCTAAACACACAATTGCAATGTAATGTGTATAATATGATTTGATTTGGGGAAAACAATAAACTCCTATAGATACCTGGTTGTTTGAGCAAGAAGAAAGTTGTAGGGGTCTAATCTGTACGCTATTTATTAGCTCTGGTAGGTAGGGATGGATAAAAAGACAATGGAGGGACAATTAACTTTGCTTTTATATTATCACTGAAACATACGACAAGCAGTCAGATAGTCTCCTAGTGAAAAAAAAATTGAAGAATAGCTGGGGTATTTTCTTTTTCTCATTTAGGGCTCTTCGATTTTTAAGTAACATTTATTTGTTCAGTGGGAGTTTTCAGACAGGAAAAGCTTTAATGAAGGAGGAGGTATTTAGCACACAGGTAAGATTTTGAGAGGTCAGAGGAATATTACAGAAAAAGCTTAGGGCAGAAAAACCACAAGTCATCTTCAAAACAGATTGCTTAGGAACCTCAGCTAGCACAAGCATTTTTGTATGAAGGCAGTGTTAATAAACCTGGAAGACTGCATACGTTTATATAGCCTTGAATGCCAGGATCAGGAACAAATTATTCTCTGTGCCCGTGGACTGGGCATCTGCAACCCTGGACCTCTTAACGTTATGAACAGACGCTGTGAGAAGCTGACACGGATGCTGTGTGGACACCAGATACAGCCCCAACCTTGGCTCCAGCCAGGGAGTCCTCTACCAAATACTGGCCCCATCGGGGATCGTTTTAGTCTCTGTGACTTGTCACCTCTGATCCACAGAGCGCACAGGGTGTCCAGACCGGGCTGTGCCTGGAGGAAGCACTTGCCCCATCACGTCCCTACACCTTCCTCGGGTACCTCACGTCACTGCTACTTTGCCAGAAAGAAGATAAATGTCTCCATCCACAAGGGAGCCACAGTTGCCTTTCTCCTGCTCGGTTCTTGGCAACAACTTTACTTCGCCCCAGGTGGATTTTCCTGGCACTGGCTAGGGAAATCCCTAGAGCCGGGTATGCAGACTTGATGCTTCCCTTCTGTGTCTTACTGACAAGAACTCAAGGGCTGTAGCGTGTAGAGGGTGGGTGACAGCACAACAGGACATAGTGTAAAATTTAAGGGGACCTCTCTGGGTTCCGGCATAACTGCTACAGTGACCAACTGTGGTGGCTTCGAGCAACCTCTCTCATCTACGTTTTATCAACAGAAAAAGTGTCTTGCAGACGAAAAATTGTTTTTAGAGATTTGAAATTGTTTTGTGCCACTCTAGAGGTCAATACAAATCTAGGATTTGGGTGTTTACTAAGGGACATTTGCTGATTGCTGGACTTTAGCTGTAATATATATACTTAGATGCCCCATCTGTTTATGACATGCCCAGGCTCACTAACTAGGGCACTCAACTATTGTCCACAATTGCTGTGGAGTCATTTAAAGTAAAATACTGTCGTGTCTTTCCACTCTCAAAATGCTTCAGTGTAACTCAGTTCAAACTATAAAATAATATTGAAGTGACATTCTTACGGCCAGGGGGCAGATATTAAAAGGTGATTCATTAAAGGGTCACTGAACTGACACGTTCGGTTATGCACAGCTGGGTAATATCGCAGGAATTCTCTTTGTCAAATAAGGGTGCCCAGAAAGATGTCTTTGTAATACAGGGCTGGCTGGAGCCCAAAGAGTCCATGTATTTCTAAGAGTAAATTTCTTTCCTAATTTAACTGAACAGGGAAAAAAAAAATGCAAGAACAAAAAACAAACTAAACCTTAGAGAAAGCTCCTGAAATGCAAGATTGGCAACGTGAAAGGGATTTACACAGCTGTGTCACAGTCACGAGAGCTCCATTAAAACGGACTGCTCACATTTTAGGGTCACTTCCTTCAGTTTAAAAATCTGTAGGCTGTGGAAAGCCATGTGTAAACAACCATACTGTTCACACTTGGATATTATATAACTGAGCTCTTTTCCTTCATTCTTAGTAATTCTTTTATACTCATGTGACTTTACCCCATTGATAAAGCCATTTCTAGACTTACAGCCTCTGGGAAGGAAAGAACAAAGAAGTCAATCACTGACCCCTGGGTGGCAAAAGCCAAAGTCCTTCTATAAACATAAAGTTGGAAAACTCGTGACGTATGAAATGCAAGGTTTGTTTTGTTTTGTTTTGTTTTTCTGTTTCAGAGAACATAAAGATTATTGGGGCTGGAACAAGAGAAAAAATCAAAGAGAGGACGAGAGATTAAATAGTCCTAAGTCCTTGGGAAGGGCCTGGCACATCCCCTTGATCTTACTTCCGCCAAGTCAGGCCGTGGGGGATGCACATCCGCAGACAGGTTTGGGGACACAAGAAGAGCCTGTGACCTGAAACCTGCTCAGATTTCAGGCAGACCTCAGTCAGGTTGTAGGTGTCTTTAAAGTACACTACACCCTACTCACCGTGGTAGCATTTGAGTGGCAATGGCTGCAAAAGGCGTCAGCCTGAAAGGGACCGAGACGACATCTGATTCCCTGCCGTCCCAGAGTGGTGCAAGGGAGCAGACACATTTTTCACGTCTCCTAAGAGGGGTTCAAAAATCGCCAAACACACTTGACAAGGCCTGATGTTTAGGACAAGGAAGACACAGCCTGTGAGGACTCAGTAACCACTTGTGGTACAGCAGATGCTACCAACGCAGGTGTCAAAATATCCATGTCAAGTACTTGGATCTCCGAAAGCACCCGAACCTAGAAGCAAACCTGGGATTGGGAAAGATCCTGAGTGGATGGAAGAGACTCTGAGGAAGAAGCCCCAAGTTCACCCAGGATGAAATTTCTACCAAGTAAAATGGAGAACTTGAAATAAAAGTGAAATTCCTTTTGTAGGAAAATTAAATGATATTTCTTAAACATTCAGGTTGAGAATAGGCTGAGAATCATACTCACTTCGTATAACTCTCTGGAGCATAAGTGTTTCACTGTCCAAACACAGATGGCAGTTACTGCAAAGTTACAAAATATGTTCTTGATAGCCCATATCTAGCTATCATCTACCAATGAAAATATACATTCTGTGATTTTAAAAATAAATTTGGGTCACTTAAAACTAACAAAATGATTCAGTCTCGTCATCACTATTGAAATGTGTTTGTTTATACTAGAAAGTTAGAGTTAGGCGGGCCAGAAGAATTCTAAAAGGAAATTAAAAGGTATACTCTATGAATGACAGTTTAATTGGAGATTCTTTTTTTTTTTTTTTTCTAAGTAAGCCCTATGCCCAATGTGGGTCTTGAACAATCTCAAGATCACACTCTACCAACTGAGCTAGCCAGGAGCCTGTAATTGGAGATTCATTAATTCCAATAGTTTGTTTGAGTGTATGTAGTGGGATCAAACAATAAAGCATAAAGCACTTTTTTTTTTTTTTTTTTAGAATTCACACATCCAAATGAGTTCCAGCCTGAAATAATCACATTGGAAAATCATTGCGACCTAAAGGTATTAATGCTGAAAATAATTTTGGAATCCCTCTTTTGAAGTTGGCTTCTGAGATGATATAAGAGCCCCCACAAGAAAATAAGTGTTGTCACTAGGTTTTCACCAATTTACAAGCCACCTAAGAAAAGCAGCCTGAGAATCCTTGTAAGTCACACTTTATCTCTGATTATTAATAATTTTTCTAAGTTTGATACACTTATTCAATAAATCGGGTCTCAAACGTTATTAACAGTTCTTAGCAGAAAACTGTCCTTATAGAATGCCCCCACTGAACATATCCCAAACATCACACTTCCAAAGGGCATCTAATAAAGTACCAATGATGGAAATGGTAGAAAATGATAGAAAATGCACACTCATTCAACAAGGGAGAAAAAGACAGTTAATACCATGAAATTTAACCAATAGATCTACGATAACTCATGTTGAATAAAATTCTCCTGGATTTTTTTCTTAATAAAGTATGGTAAGAAATTGTGGTCTCCTTTTTAAAACAAAGCAATAATGTCGTATCAAAGAAGAAAAGCATAAAAGAGGCAAACCAGCTGCTGTGTTCTCCATGCAGAATATTCAAGCGTACTGAGAAACAGACTACAAGAGATGACCTGCAACGTCTCTAAGAGAAATTTCTTTAACAATCTTCCTTCCCTGCTCCTCGAAAGGACTGTAGGACTGTATGTGGCATGTCTAAATGCTGCCAATTGTCAACTTCTAATCCCAACCATATAGGCAAATTGAAATGTTCCAAAAGACAATTGGAAATATAATTTTATGACCCGAGCAGAGTGAGTTTTTAGTATTTGACAAACATGAGTTCATCAGCACCGACCAATCAGGACAGATGCACCAACATATGAGCACTAGCCATTAACAACTGGGCATCTCAACTCAGTATCAGCCCTGCACGTGGATGTTTCTCAAGGGGAGAAATAGCTCCTTTATACATAGAAATGGGGCTTTTTTTTTTTTTTTTTGGTCTCTATAAGAGCACAGTAAGAAACACAGTCTTGCAACCCATCTTTTGGACAGTCTATGCTTTGTTTCAAAAAAAAAAAAAGTAAAAACAAACTGAAAGTAAGCAATTTTAATGTTTATTATTTTTGAGAGAGCGTGAGCAGGAGAGCAGGGGCCCCTAACTCTCCCTCTGTCTCTGATTGTTTCTGACCTCCTCCAATTCACGGGCCCTGTAGCAGTCAAAGTGATCTTTTAAAACTTCAACTGAGCTGACAGCACAGATCCTGGAGCCTGCTTTGGATTCTCTCTCTCTCTCTCTCTCTCTCTCTCTCTCTCTCTCTGTCCCTTCCCGGCTCACACTCTGTCTCTACCTCAAAAATAAATAAACATTTAAAAAATTAAAAAAGAAAAGCTGCAACTTTGATCATGTCCCTCCCCTGCATAAAACTTTTCAAGAACTTTCTACCTCATTTCTAATGCAAGATCAAGCCCTCAGCATGACTATATGTTCCTGAGTGACCGGCCCTGAATATTTTTCCAACCTCATTTTGAACCTCTCTCCCTTTCACTCATGGGCTTCCAGCCACACAGGACTGAGTTCTTCTCATCCTCTGGCTGGGTGCATACATGTTTCCTGTTACCTTCACCACTTATTTCCTACTTAGCCCTCAATTTCAGCTTACCTGTCACTTTTAAATAGGCCTTCCCTGAATCTCCAGTTAATTGTTTTCTTATCATTATGATCTCCTGGATTTAAACATTTGATGGATTTCAGTTCATTGCAATTAGTATCCTGCTCAAATTATCCCATTTTTTTAGCTAATAGTAGCCTTTTAAGATTGGTTCTATATCATGAACCAAAGACATAGCCCTATTAGTCCTGAGAGCTTCTTCACTGTATAAAATGTTTCACGTTTATCTTTTACATTTCTTTTTTTAAAATTTTTATTTAAAAAAAATAAAGAGAGAGAGAGAGAGAGTATGAGTGGGGGCAGGAGCAGACAGAGAGAGGAAGACACAGAGTCCAAAGCAGGCTCCAGACTCTGAGTTGTCAGCACAGAGCCCGACGCGGGGCTCAAATTCACAGACCGTGAGATCATGACCTGAGCTGAAGTCAGATGCTTAACCTACTGAGCCACCCAGGCGCCCCTTGTTTTTATTTTTAAAGGTATAAATGCATTGACTGTTCTCTTAAAAGTCCTTCTTTTGGCTCCAAATACCATTTTCCCCTAGATCACCACCTATGGTGTGGCTCATTCTCAGCTTCCTTTTTGTCTCTTCTTTCTCCATCTACCCCTTACAAATTGATCCTGCCAGTGATAAATGCTCAGCCCCTTCTCAACACATTACCTTACCACAACTTTCTCAGCTTCATCTATGGATTTAGCTAACAATTCTGAATTTTCATCTCCAACTCAAGAGTCATATGTCCAATGACCTAATAGACATCTTTCACCTCCTTTGTTGAGTTCTACTATGCACAGTATTGTTCTAGGTACAGCAGTGAGTTAAAGGGGAAAAACTTCTGCACCCATGGAGCATTCAGGTTAGTTATGAAGGTTATATTCTAATGAGAAGTTTACGTTATGATATTATTGAGACACTCTACATGAGTGCGTATTACATTGTTTTATTATTTGCCCCACAACTATACAACAATGTGTGCACACAATAATTTCTTTCACCACACCTGTGATAATGGACATTTACATTACCATGTTTTGCTATAAAGAAACATTGCAGTAAATACCCTTAGACATATGACATTATCCATCGACACATGTGTAGAATGAACTAGGAGCAGAATTGCTAGATCTGGGATTATGTACATCAGTAATATTTATAAACATTAAAAAGTGTTTTCCATAAAGTTTATATCAATTTTAACAGTCACCAGTAATTTATAAAAGCATCTGTTTTCTTACACCTTTGATAACATATCAAAATATTTCCCATATGATTTCCCAAATGTTTTCCCTTTCTCTTTGTGCATGTGAAATTGAGCTTCATTTTATATTTAATAGTGGTTTGTGTTGGGGCACAAGGGTGGCTCAGTTGGTTAAGTGTCCGAACCTTGGTTTTGGCTCAGGTCACGATCTCACAAGTTCGTGAGTTCGAGCCCCACATTGGGCTCTGTTCGGACAACCCGGAGCGTGGAGCCTGCTTCTTAATCTGTGTCTCTCTCTCTCTTTGCACCAATTGTGCTCTGTCTCTCTTTCTCTATCACTCACAAAAATAAACATTAAAAAAAAAAAAAGAGTCACTTGTGTTTACTTTATACTTTCTTTCCTGTGTGTGTGTTAGGCTTTTCTCTACTTGGTTGTTAGGCATATTCATGTTGGTTTGTAGGCCTTCTCTACAAATATCTTCATACTATACAATCTCTTTGTCCATGATATAACATATATCTATATACTAGCAATGAAAATTAGAAACAAATTTTTTGAAGTATCATTTACAATAGCTCCAAAAAACAAAATGCCCAAGTATGAATCTAACAAAACTGTGCAGAATCTATATGACACAAACTATAATACGGAGGATAGAAACGAAGCCAAGCTAAATAGATTATATGGCTCAAATAGTAGGAAGATATCAACTTTACCCAAATTTATCTGTAGGTTTAACACTTAGCCCGATCGAAACCCCAGCAGGGTTTTTGTAGATATTGCCAAGCTGATTACTTATTTATTTATTCGTTTGTTTGTTTACTTATTTACTTATGATTTTATTTTATTCTTGAGCGACAGAGCACATGTGGACAGGGGAGGGTCAAAGGGAGAGGGAGAGAATCTTAAGCAGGCTCCACACCCAGCTCAGGGCCCAACATGGAGCCCAATGCCAGGTTTGATCCCACAACTGTGAGATCGTAACCTGAGACGAAATCAAGAGTTGGATGCTTAACTCTGATGCTTAACACCTGGGCGCTCCAAGCTGATTTTAAGTTGTATATTGAAAAGCAAAGTCTGTAGAAAAACCCTGAGAAAGGACAGATTTAGAGGAACTCAAACTACATGATTTCATAATGTACTGTGAAGTATGGTATTAGTGAAAGTATGCATACATAAACTAATGGGACAAAATAGAGAATCCAGAAATAAGCTTACAAAAATATAGAGAACTGACTTTAAAAAAAAAATGTTGGGGCGCCTGGGTGGCTCAGTTGGTTAAGCGGCCGACTTCGGCTCAGGTCATGATCTCAGTTCGTGAGTTTGAGCCCCGCGGGCTCTGTGCTGGCAGCTCAGAGCCTGGAGCCTATTTCAGATTCTGTGTCTCCCTCTCTCTGACCCCCCCCCCCCCCCCCGTTCATGCTCTGTCTCTCCCTGTCTCAAAAATAAATAAAACGTTAAAAAAAATTAAAAAAAAATGTATTTACTTTTGAGAGAAACGGGGGTGGGGCATGAGCAGGGGAGTGGCACAGAGAGGGAGACCCAGAATCTGAAGCAGCCTCCAGGCTCTGGGCTGTCAGCACAGAGCCTGACAAGGGACTTGAACTCGAACTCACAGACTGCAGATCATGACCTAAGCCTAAGTCAGATGCTTAACCGACTGAGCCACCCAGGCGCCCCTGAGCTGTTTTTAAAATCTACTTTATTATTATTTTTTTTAAGTTTATTTCTTTATTTTGAGAGAAAGAGAGAGAGTGAGCGCACATGAGTGGAGGACGGGCAGAAAGAGAGGGAGAGAGAGAATCCCAAGCAGTTTCCCTGCTGTCGGCACAGAGGCTGACGCAGGGCTCAACCTCACAAACCATGAGATCATGACCTGAGCTGAAATCAAGAGTCAGACGCGTGGCCACTGAGCCAACCAGGTGCTCCTACTGAACTGACTTTTAACACACAAGTACAAATACAATTCTATGAATAAAAGATAGTCTTTTCCATGAATAGCGCTGAAACAATTGGACATTTGCATGCAAAATACACATACATGCCTCCATCCACACCTCTTACTTTATAAAAAATATTAACTGAAAGTAGACCCAGGGCCTAAATGTAAAACATAAAATTACCATCTTATGAAAAAAGAAAACACAAGAGAAAATATTCATGAATTACTTTAGAAAAAGAATCATTAGATACAACACCAAGGACTTGACCCATAAGAGAAAAAAAAAATGAATCAGTTGACCTTGTCATAACTAAAACTTTTTTCTCTATACGAAATGGTTAAGAAAATGAAAGGCAGAGTGTGGAAAATATCTTCAAATCATAAATCGAACAAAGAATTTATAACCATAATTTAAAAAGAAGTCTCACACCCAAAAAGAAGAAAACAAATGTCCAGTAAAAAATGGACAAAAGATTTGAATGCTTGTCACCAAGCAGGACATTCAGATCACAAGCATATGAAAAGATGCTCAATGTCCTAAAACACAAGGAGATGCCATTACACATTTATTAGAATGGCTAACAAATGAACACAAACAAACAAGCTGACAATACCAAGCGCTGACAAGGAGGCAGAGTAACTACGAATCTCATATGTTGCTAGAAGGAATGCAAAATGGTAAAGTCACTCTGGAAAACAGTTTAGGAGTTTCTTCTAGTTAAATGTACATTTACCATATGCTCTGCAACCCCACACCTAGTTATTCATTTACCCTAGAGAAATGGAAACTTACATGCACACAAAACCTGTGTTTCAAACATATTACATGTAGAGCAACATTGCTCATAATCACCCAAAACTGGAAACCGCCTGAGTGTTCTTCATGGTTGAATAAATCAACAAACTGCTACAATAAAATACCGCTCAGCAATAAAGAGAAAAAAAAAATATTGGTAAACACTACAACACAGATGCATCACAAATGTATTCTGCTAAGTGAAAGACACTAGACTCAAAAGGTTGCAAGCTATATAATTTCACTTATATCACATTCTGGAAAAGGCAACACTATAGAGACAACAAATAAGTGGTCCCAGGACCTAGACATGGAGGGAGTATAAGAGAATATTTTGGGGGTGAAAGAGCTGTTCTTTATCTTGATTCTGGTGGTGGTTACATGACTATACATTTCTCAAAACTCACAGAACCACACACACAAAAATTAGTGAATTTTACTTTACATGGATTTTTAAATAATTTCAAAAATATATACAACCCCCAAATCTGTGTTCAGAGAGCAGGCTGTCTCATCCTGAAGGAGTGAGAATCCTTTCTCAAAAATAAAACAAATCTTAAAAACAGGAAGGGAAAGAAGCAAGAACTTTTTCAGGACTACACTACTCAGAACTCAAAATCGTCAAGGTGTGGAAAGAAACTGGTGGCTTTTGCACACGACTGTCTGTTTGATTCATCTTGACCTCTCACCTCAGGTTTCAGGGAGGAGAGACGCAATAAAAAAACTTCCATGCTGTTCTGCCATCTTGGCCCCTCCTCACCTCGGGTTTCCAAAGGAGGAAAACAGCACGATGGAAACAAAAACCTTTGGCATCATACCATGTAATGACCCGTAATCACACCTCTATTAGGTCTGCTGCACTTAATCTAACTTATAGGACGTCTCTCTCACAGGAGGAAGGAATAATCAGGATAATAGTGTCTGAGCAAGGCTCACCCAGAACAAGGGCTTCTCTAAGCTCCCTTCTATTCAATTCAAATGCGTCAAAGCTCTCTACTCTACAATTTCTTCTTTAAGCCTACATTTTCATGAAATAGCACCAACCAAAAGTACTGTGCAGAACTTGTGGTAATGTTAACCTTTTAAGTGAAAAGAAATTAGGAACCAGGCTGGAAGAGTATTGCAACAGATGAAGCTACGAATGTGAAAAAAAACCCAACATGTTGCATTTCAGAAACACCTAGTGGTTAACTTGTGTGAGATAGTTGGACCCCGCTGCTATATAGTTTTCTGTTTTTCTCTTGTACCTATAAATGGTGGTTCCTGTTGGCTAAAGTCTTCAGTTATACCCGGGAAGACATCTGATTACTAGGCTCAAATCAACAGATATAACTATGCCCAGAGTCTTGAAATCTATACCTATAAGATGTAGTTTACCAGCCTTTGAGGAACCATGGAGCAGAGTTTTACCTGACGTCACTTCATTAATTGGTTAAACCAATTATAATGGTATATAATGATATATACCAATATCTTTAAATAATCAAATGTCTTAGGACTTCTCTAATGTTGCATCAATTCTTGATTGAGGCCTCAGAATTCTACATAATAAATCCAGACGATTCTACCCTGAAAAAGCGTTCATGCACATGATATCAAAAAACCCTCTAATTCTTAAGAGAACTTCCAATAATATATACAATACAATTGTCCAGATCCATATCATTTCAGCCAAGGAAGGTTGCCAAGAGCACAGCTGTGGCCTTGACTCCTTTGTAAAATAGAAAGTTTAAATGGGTAAATATAAATACCTTCACTCTCTTGAAATACCTAAGATATATTAGTAGTGGGCAAGACAGAGAATTCTAGACATTCAGGCTTTTCTGCACACCTGACTGAGGTTGAACCTAGTTGCACTGTATCTGTTTTGTGTGTGTTCCTGGTTGGTTGGTGTCTGTGGAAGGCACAATACAAGGTAAGTGTTAATTATTGCTCAAGTTTAAGGCTCCTGTTACAGCATGAAAGAAGCAGGTGAATCACATATTTCTGGATAAAAATCAGATTGTCATAAAACCATTAGACAAATTAGGCTAGACACAGAGTCTCATTGCTGCATCTTCAACATTCTCCATAGACTATTTTGCTTAATTCTGCTTTTTATTCATATTATACAGCAGATGAAGTAAATGTAGCATCCCTTTCTATTTCAAGGGTGAGAACAAATAAAATAATATATGTGGAAATGTCTTGAAAGGACAATGACACTATATAGATATAAGATAATATTTTCCTTGATAGCCACTGCTGATACTCTCCCAGATACATAGTAAGTTTCCATATAGTAAATCTGACAGCTAGGTTGTTATTTCATATCTGTGATGTGTAAAACATTGCTTAAGCCAGTTTAAGCAGTAGTATAAGAATGATGGTTCTGGGAAGTGCTGTGCGCATGTAACAAATAAACACAATAAATTAAATTATCAAAAGACACCGTCCACATAAAAATTTGGCCTTTGCAGGAACTATAGAAATGTGATAGAAAATATCTTGAAGATGAAAAAATTTTCAGTCCTTAAACTCTCAGAAAACCATTTCTGCTGAGAATGATTTTGCTGATTATAGTGGGTTTCCTAAGATGATTAGACACAGATGGAAGAGGAAATGAATAGTGATAGCCAATCCAGTGTTTCCACTGTATTAATCATTGAGACAGTAGAATGGTCAAGTTGATTTTTGCCACCTAATAGATCTAAAACATCTAAGGAAATTAATAATTTTCAATTCATAGATTCTGATTGCCTTACTCATTCTTTCACCGCACTTGTAGTAGCTCTGTTTAACAATTTTTCTTATATTAGGACCCCGTGAAGTGAAGAACAGATATTTCGATTGAGTCACATCTTTGGGTAGCATTTAGCACAACTGAAGAATTTAGATTATTGTAAACAGCTACAATTACTAGAACTACATAGTCAGAAAGGTCCCCAAAGTTCATACAGCTTAGCCATTTTTTTTTTACACTTGCTATAGGCCAAGCCATGGGCACAGATTATCTCATTTAATCTTTATAGTAGTAATTCTAAGAGGGAAGAATTAACTCCATATTATATATAAGGAATCAGAAACTTAGAGTTTAAGTAAATTTCTCAAGGTCACACAGTTTATAAGTAGTGGATCTGGAATTCTAATAAACATTTGTCTGACTCAAAATACTTGCATCCCCCCTCCATTTTGAATCTCCTTGTCTATATCATATCATCAGTGACAGGGAGGTCATTTCTCTTGATACAGCAAATCTTGAACAGTTCTGGCTGTAAATCTTTCTGAAGTCAAATAACTAGAAAAAAATTAATGTGCCATAAAAATTCAAGTTATCATTTGTCATCTGTAACTATATTCTGAGCTTGCTGGAGGGTGGAGGGGCTCTAAACCTACATTTTCCTTTTGAAGGTAATCCTCAAAATCTTAATCATTCTACCATACATTATGGACTTGGCTTTCGTTAAATAACCAAATCCCTTAAGACTTCTCTAATGTTGCATCATTTCTTGATTGAGGTCCCAGAATTCTACATAATCAATCCAGATGATTTTACCCTGAAAAAAGTGTAAGAGAACTTCCAAATGATTCCTGTAGAATATCTTATTCTAATTAGAATTATATTCTGATAGATCTGCATGTATAAATTACATGTAAGATACACCTTTAAGTAGGAGACAGAACTGAACTGTTAATGGGATAATTTAAGCTTATCCAAATGTTACATATGATTATCCCAAGAATTTACCTTGATGATAACTCTTGCTAAGTTACGGTTCCTGTCAGTTCCTACCCAAATCATCCCACCACCACTTCTAATAAGATGTGGTAAAATCACCCGTACAGCATTCCTGTTACATGTACTAGCAGAAGGACATGTGTTCAGTTTCACAAGTATCTATGGCAGGTGATCTAGAACAGAATTTGAGTACCAGAACAGCGTTTTCTGGCCTCATAGGAGATAGAGATAGCACCTCTAATAAATCTGCCTTACCTCTCCGGCTCTCTCCCACTCATGCCTTTCTCTGAATTTTTGCTTCTCTCCTGTCACTCCAGGAACACTCGGTTTGACTCCAAGAGTCTCTTCATCCACTTGCTTCTCAGTTTATTTTCATGATCCTTACACCTAAAAAAATGATCTGCCCCATTTGGGGGCTTGGCCAGTGGTTTAGCTTACCCACCAATCTTCAGCAGAGGGGGCTCCAAAATAGCTAATTACAAGTTCCCATGCTACAAAGTAACACCTGGAAATTACGTACTGATTGGAAATTAGCTGATATTTTGTATAGTGAGTTGCTCCAAAAACTTTCTATGTCTTCAAATAAACAATGAGTTGGACAAACTCATTGTATTCAAAAGAGAAACAACCAAGAATAGCAATCAATTAGAAATTTGATTTTTAAAGAAATTCCTTAGTGAAAACGGTAATGTAATGTAACCTCATTATTATGCAGTTCCTTGTTAAACAGAATTCAATCATATTCATGGATAAGTTAATAAATTGGAATCCTGATATGAAATGATTACAATCAAGACATTTGTCCTATTACCCAACACCAGCATATACTGCACTTTCAAAAACTGTTAAGTATGTGTTCTGCCAGGCACTGAAGAATGACTTAGCTGTATTTATATTTACACAGGGTTATGGTGTCGATGAACTTGATTCACATTTCCAAGACCACAACACTGTTCCCATGGAGTGAGAAATCTTATATAGAGACATCTAAAGGATATTCACACAAAACTTCGAACTGAATAAATATGGAAATGTAAGAAGAAAAAAGTGTCTTAGTTCCCAAGTTTGAGTGTAAACTATCATAGTTTTTCTTCCCCATTTCCCTAGTAAACCTCTTCCCTAGTAAACAAATAAGATTCACTGAGAAAATAACTAATATTCCAGGTAAATTGTATATAACATGTGTCAATCTATATATGGAAATATTGATTACAGGATTAGCCATAACATGAAACCTAAGCAAAGACAGTTTAAATGACCAGAGTCCAAACGTAATGGAATGTGTAGGTACTTATGTTCATCAACTTTGCATTGCCAGAGTTAATACATCATACAATAAAAGCCTGATATAACATGCCTGTTATGTAAAACACGTCCACAAGAGCATGCAGTTTATTTCAGTGTTGCAAGGTCATGGAAAAAATTCCAGTAACTAACCCTCTGTTGGAACCACCCAATGAGTTTAATTATAGACTTGTCTATGAAGACTCCCTACATCAAACACTTGCTTGGAAATCTACTCCACATACTCTAGAAATTTTAAAAACAAACGAGATACTTGATTATTGCTGAGATACTTACAGTAGAAGTTCCTCTTTGCTTGCGGGTTCATCATTTGGGGATGTTCTCATCAGGAGTCATCATGCTTTTGATCTTTAATGCCGTTCTTCCACCAAGGTTTCTCATCCGTAATTTCCAAAACAGAGTCACTTGTACTAACAAGCCATCGTCCCATACTGTTTCCTTTCTTGTGTGAATGTTACCCTGTAGATCAATTTCCTGTCCAAAAACACTCCAAAATGAACAAACGCTGCAGGTGAAACGTGCTACTCAAATACTCTGTTTTCGCAGTTTGGTTCAGGAAGAAATTCCCTGATTGAAATGAGGAACTATATCCCAGTTGTTCCAGGGAGCTTAGAAGACAGACGTTTCTGCCCTATGAAGGAGCATATTAAAATTGCCAGCGTCGTGTATTCTCACTAGTCTGTGGCTTGAGGACTATTGCACACGAAGCATCCATGTACTGTGTGCAGCCTACAGACCCTCCCAATTGCCACGGTAACAATATCCCAACTATATTTTAAAATCAGGCTTAGTATGCTTTGAAGTACATAATGTTTTCCATTCCTGAAAGGACAAAGAGATCTACATTGTCAAAGTTTATTTTTAAGCTCATGTGCTTGCTAAGTGCAGTGGCAAACAGGCTTTCCGTGCCTGTGGTACCATTGCTGGAACTTATTAATGCAAACAGATGAATCGTTGGCTTGCTTCCACGTAGGCTTTTCTTTCTTCCTTTCTTTTTAACCTTATCTAAATTGCATTGATTATAATTTTTTAAAAGTAAGAATGCTATCAGTTTTCTGAGCTTGCTTGCTTTAATTTTATCAGTTACAGAAGCAATGTGAGAAAGGCAATTAAGAGGAAGTTTTCAAATAGCTTTTGCTGAGATAAGAAAGTTAGTAATTTGGAGGTAGATTCTGCTTCTGGAAGAAGTTTGAGGGACATTTGGAGACAGCAAAAATGACAAGAGCTTTTTTTTTTTTTAAATAAAGGAGTCAAAGATAAATAATGAAAGGGTAAGAGAGAGAAGAGGGGAGGTAAGGAGAGAGAGAGAGAGAGAGAGAGAGAGAGAGATGCCTTAACTATTAGCAACAATTCTTCATGTATTTTCTTATTGTTGGGAAAGCAAATTGCTCTGGTTTGTATAACCCCCTACCAGTCTGCTCAACCCACCAAAATTAGCCCACATGTCATCTAATACCAGACTAAGACTTGTGGAAACACATTATTGCTCTATTAAAGCCATAACAAAATACAGCTGAGCAGTGAACATTAGGTGGTAGGGTGACCCTGAGGTAATGCAATCCGTATCATGGAATTTCTAGCCCAAATTTTCAACATCTGGTTTTGATATGATAACAAATGTGATAATGTACATTAAATACCAGTATTCGAGTAACATAATCCTTGCATCTGACTAAAACAATGAATGATTTTCAAATCGTTTGAGAGAGAGATATTAGATAGGCAGACACTTAGATTTGTGCATAGCCCCCAGATGCCCCTCCTGGGCACAAACACACACACACACACACACACACACACACACACGCGCGCGCATGAATAGCATGTACACTTTCAGTTGACTTTCCAGAAATAAAAGTGGGTTTCTGCCGCTCCTGGTCGCTCTTTTCCGGAACCCCATTGCACAGTTGCTTTAATTTGCTGGAGACTTGGCTGAGAATGGAAGGGAAATGTGAAAAATAACAACGCTAACTGAACCAGGCAGAGATATGAACTCTGACCTTTGCTTCATTAGTGCCGTCTCATGCTATAATCTGATGAAGTACCCAGCCACTGGCAACTTGAAAAATAAACGAAATCAGATTATCCTTATCCTGTTTTAACTTCACAGGAAAGACTTTCTATGTTTCAAATCCAAATATTACCCTGTTATTAGATGTCCAATAATTCAGTGCCCTAAATGTTGCCAGAGTCCAGAAGTTAAGATCCCCTTAAATCAGCACCTTAGAATTAGACCCATTGGTGGAAAAGTACTAATGCATGAGCACCTGCCGATCTTTTATGTTTGCATGTGAGAAGGTTGACACAGTGACCTGGAGGTCAGAGAAGGTGTGTGGAAGCTGCAGTGATCAAAGTGAAGTTGGGAATGATGAATGGTTGATGAGCATGGGGTTAGGAGATAAGGAAGAGGCCAATGTTGATTGAGGGCTTTTGTATTTTGGAAAAGAAAGCTTGTATAGTGGCGTATTGTGCAACCCATTTCCATTTATCAAACACCTACTCTGCCCCCAGGCACCGTGCTAAGAACACAAGTTTGTACGTTAAATGCATTAATAGAAATTTGTACAAAGCGGAGAGGTAGCAAAGATGAGGGAGTTGTTAATTATGTTTGGCAAGATAAAGGTTGATGTCTGAGCTGCGTTTGGGAGATGAGTGGAATTTGCTAAGCAGACAACAGGTGGTAGGACATTCCAGACAGTGGAATCAGCATGTGCAATAGTAAAATAGCAAAATTATTGTCAAAAACACAAATGATGTGCATTATCAGATTTTAACATTCCAGTGAAATCTCAGAATGGACAAGATGATTTTGGTCCAGGTTTGTCCCCCCTTACGTGACCAGGTGAGCTATCTCAAGGGAGAAACTATGTCTTGTGCACTGTGGTATCACCTACATTCCTGTCACATAATGAACTGACTGATGAACAAATTGCTTTACCACTCCACGCCAGCAAAGACTTTATGGTATGAGTACATCTTGCCCCACTGGTATTCTGTACTCTGTCTCTTCTCCCAGTAAGAAGTCTCATTCAAAGTATGTTTGAACACAAGGAACATTGAGAATTTATTCAGTCCCTTGTTTCTTCCTGATGTTCAAAGCTTCATGAGTCAGGTGAATGGTATTTGAAGGAGTTGGCAGAAAATAAAAACCCCAAGTGCTCTTTCTTGGTTCGAGCCAAACCCAAACCTTTTCAAAGGCGTGAAAACATGCAGCCACATTGGTTTGGTTTTCCTTTCCTGGGCCGTTCTTCTTCCTGGTGCTGGCCAGCACCACACAGAAGTCTTGCGACATGAGCCACTTCCACGGAATTTAAAATTCTGCCAAAAACAAGAGGGATTGGAAATTTCGTGAGAATGGTTATTCTTAGGAGATTTCCATCCCAGATTCCTAACTTGTGTGGCTCAGATAAGCATCTAAAATACACTGCCAAACCTTCTGCGGTCCCCAATGCACTTATTTCTACTCACATTTCTGCATAGAGACCTCAAAGTTACAGTGAATGCAATGGTTTGTTGGGAAATTTCTTCTGTATGTCAGCCCAAGGTCCCCTACCTATGTAGAAATGGGTTTGGAATGCCATTTACAACACAAACATTGGGTTTGAATGTCTCCAGAACGTGTTCAGTTTTTAGATGAGACATGTTTACATTTTCCCGAATCAAAACAGCCGATCCCAAAGCAACCCTTCAACTATTTTCTATTTTTTTTGTTTCTGAGCAACTTCAAAATATAGTAAGAATATTTTTTTCTTAGCATATTATTAAGTGTGTAACTACTCAAGCTCTTCCCATAGGCTCATTTTTAAAAACATTTTATTTATTTTTGAGAGAGAAAGCATGAGAAGGGGAGGGGCAGGGGTCCAGAGGATCTGAAGTGGACTCCATGCTGTTGGACACTCAACCAACTGAACCACCCAGGCACCTCATAGGCTCATTCTTCATGAGAAGACTACATCGTAAATTCAGCACAAATCTCACCGACTGGGACACTGTATCAGTTAGCTATTGCTGTGTACCACACCTACTCCAAAACTCGGTGGCTTAAAACACTAGGCATTTATTATTGTTAACTATTGTATAGTTGAGCATGACAATGTTGGTCTCATCTGGGCTCATTGGTGCATCAGCTGCAAGTCAAGTCAGGTAAGTGGCTCTGTGATCTTGGCTGCGTTCTTTAATGTGTTTTAGGGCCAGTTGACTGCAGGCTGATATGGAATAGCTTCAGCTTCAGCTGGGACAAGTGAGATCTCCTCATGTCCTCACTTGTACATATATTTTGTGTCCCCCTACGAGGCTAGCCTAGATATGTTCTCAGGCCAACTTGAGTATGTTTTCAAGGCAACCAGAGGCAAGAAAGGAAGTGGAAATGTACAAGTGCATTTTTAAAGGCTCTGTTTAGGTCACCTTGTTAAGGTCACATTGGCCAAAGCAAGATACAAGGCAAGCCTGGACTTGGTGTTGGGGGACATCCACTGCCAAAGGATGTGGGTACAGAGACGCATTGAAAATTGGGGCCATCTGTGCAATCCATCTATCACAGACACACTGAAAGTAACAAGTCAGTCATACTTAGTCACTTGGATGGATATCAGGGTGCCTCAACCTGTAGGAGTTGTAGAGTTACTTTCAGTACCAAGGAAGAGGAAGGAAACCAAACCAATTAGAGTAGGTGTAAAGTGTCCCAAGAAAGAAAAGGCAACACATCAAAATGGCACCTGTGTCAGAGGAAGAGTTGGAGGTATGGCCAGAGACAGCAATGAGGAGCACAGAAAAGCCAAATAAAACCACCGAGCATGGTGAAACCAAAGTCAGCAAACACTAATAACAAGTTGAAAGCTGAACAGTTGGGTGACATCTCTCTGGAGTAATTTTCTTGAAGACAGCTATTTGAGTGGGAGAGGAGTTACAAATGCAGTTGCCCACAGAAGACAAGAATGATTAGCATGGACATAGTGGGAGTGAGGAAACGGGAGAGTAGCCAGCATCGAGGGTACACTTGCATCAAGGTGAGGACCCTTCCAGCCAGTAGACACTTCTCGGCCAACACTTTTAGCCTTGCAAGACTGAACACCTAGTGTGGCCATATATTAAAATGTTATGCAAATGTCCTGATTTTTAAAACCTTTTGAAAAATATCTTCAGGCATTATTTACCCCCACAGGCCACTAGTTTGCAATTCTAGATGTAGAGGTTTTATTTCCATGGGGCAATCTTTATCTATCTTAAAGAGCCTCTCCAAATTCATGTATTCAGGGCCTACATTAACAAATTAGAACAAATGACTTGCAATTAGAGTATAAATAACTAACACATAAATGACTGAATCATTCTAGAGTACCAAACACACAGTTAAAGGGCTCCCAAAGATATTTTTATCTCCCGAAAGCTTGTGTTTCAAGAGTTTGTATTCATCCATATTCTGTATGGAAGTCTAATGGGTACTTCCAGAATCTCACTCCAAAGTTAATTGCCCCTTATTTTTATTTATTTAAAAAAAATTTTTTAAGGTTTATTTACTTTTGAGAGAGAGTGAGAGAGAACGAGAGGCAGAGGGGCAGAGAGAGAAGGAGAAACAGAATCTGAAGCAGGCTCCAGGCTCTGAGCTGTCAGCACAGAGCCCGACATGGGGCTCGAACTCACAGAGTGCAAGATCATGACCTGAGCTGAAGTCAGAGGCTTAACTGACTGAGCCACCCAGGTGCCCCACTTGCCCCTTATTTTTAAAATCAACTTATCCAGGGGCACCTGGGTGGCTCAGTCGGTTGAGCCTCTGACTTCAGCTCAGGTCATGATCTCGCACCTCGTGAGTTTAAGCCCCGGGTCGGGCTCTGTGCTGACAGCTCGGAGCCCGGAGCCTGCTTCTGCTTCTGTGTCTCCCTCCCTCTCTGCCCCTAATGCACTTGCATTCTGTCTCTGTCTCTCTCAAAAATAAATAAACATTAAAAAAAAATTTTAAATCAACTTATCCATGACACTTCCTTACATAATAACTTTCTGTTATAAGTATATTGGTCTAATAATTTTATTTTGATCCCCCACATTGTTGATTTCTGGAATGCACTTTTTCATATACAGATATCTTTCTATGGCATCTAGAAAATAGATTTACAATTGAGCACTTACAATACTCAGTTTTATTTACTTGGAAGATGATTATCCACACTGCAGTTTTCTGGAATTCAAGTTTATTGATTCAGCTTCTCCACTTGCATTGTTGGCTTCTTACCTCTTTTTGTTTACTTCTATAGTCAGCCTGGAGTGAAGATATTTGAAATCCAAAGACCTAACTATTTCTTTTGCTTGGGAAGACATCTCTTCCTAGGCATCTGATTCTTGGACACTTTTGGAGGACGATCTTGTCTATTTCCAGATAAACATGATTTGACTGCAAGTGGAACACGATTTGATGGCAAGATTTGCCAAGGGCAGAAGAGGGGAGTAGAGATAAAAGTGGTTTTCTTTAGCTTCCTGAGCCAAGTCTCCTAAATACATCCTCATTACTCCCTTTTCAGACTTACTTGGATTTTAGCAAATACAAACACCCATTCCAAAGCTCACCATATTTCTAAATTCTATTCCATTTAAGCTTATATGTATCTTTTTTCCCCTCCTTCAGTGCAGAAATCTGAGAATGCATTATACTGTATATTATGTTGATACTATTACTGTGTCTGGATACAAAATTTGTGTTGCATTATATACATCTTATGCTCCTATCTATATTCTCTTGGCCCTACCTGTTTCCCAGACCCTCAGCAACTTCCTCCATCTCAGCTGCTGATGAATCTAGGAGTCTGAAGCATGATTTCATATCTGAGGCCAAACAAGCAACACGTCCGGAGTCCCTGGTTCCTCCCACTATTTCCAGGCTGAGAATTCAGAAGTACGTATCTCATGGAGAGGGATCTGGCTTCCCCAAAGCTGCCAAAGGGACCAGGCGATAGAACTTCTTAAGTATTGATGAGTCAACTCCCATGAAACAAACTGTGACCAATTAGAAGCAGAAGATGAAAGAGAGCTGGCAGATAAATGTCATCGCACTTCTTCCCCCGGATGGGCTTTTAGATGCGGGATTTTGCCATGCTGTCTTTCCAAACAATGCCACACGTGGTCAAGCAGGTGCACAGCTGATGGGATGACTGTCTCTTTGTGGCTCTTTGTGAAGCAGTGGTCAGCATGCTAACCATCTTCTTGCATTTGCTTCCCACTATTCTCTGCCATACTTCTTTTTTCTCACTCTGGTTACCCTGGGACTCTCTTCCCAATGACGTATTAGCCTGTAAAGCTTGTGTCAAGCTTAATTTTCAAGGGAACCCAGGGTGAGACATCTGTGTATGTGTATGTGTGTATAATTATATATATTAATACAAATGCAGTTCATATATAGTTATATGTAGTTATATAGAGCTATATATGATTTATCATATGTAAAATCATTTATTTACCTTTACTACTCCATAGAAAATGCCATACCACATAAACTCCTTAAGAACTATATGATGACATTATGACACGAGGTATTAATATAAAGAATTTATGAATCCCAGAATCTTTATGGTTTTGTTGTGTTTTTTTTTAATTTTTAAAAAAAAAATTTTTTTTTTTTTGCTAGTGGAAAAAAGCTTTACACAAAGTAATATACATGAACTTTGTAAGGTGTCAGCCATAAACTTTGGGAAATGATCAGTAACAACACTGAACCTTCAGGAAAGTATGGTTTGAGACTCTGGAAATCATATGTAAATGAGATGAGCACCTTGAAGACTTTAGGCTTCAAATATTTTTTCTCTTAAATGTTGTGAGGCCTGAAACCGAAGCTCTGCTTTAGTCCCTCAGCTAATAGCAGAAACATATTTTAAAATAAATGTCCACACGGTGGTTCCTTACATGTGTGCTAGTTTATGTCGTCTTGGGTGGATGATAAGGTTAACTTGTAATGCCATTTGTAGTAGGTTTTCACAACATAATGAAACAATACAGACTTTTTAAATGATTTTGCTTTCATCCTTCTGATCGCTCAATTCTAAACAAAGGCATGCGTATTCTAAATAAAGACAATGTCCCCAGAGGCATCAACCCCCTCACTTCCAGGTATAAAGGAAAGTTGGATGAGAGCAGGCTTCCACCACTGGCTGTAGAAAAAGAAGATGCTGCTGTCATGAGATTACCTGAAACCCACATGGACGTGAAGCTAAAAAAGGACATGAATACAGGCATCAGAGATGCCATTTTAGTTGTTAAAAAGCAGGGCCAGTTTTCAGCATTCTTCTATTTAATATAGTATATAATTTAAATTTTAGTATAGCTCCAATGTTTGCTGGACCCACTTTCCTAACAAATCTTATTGAAGTTAACCTTAAATCCAATGCCATACCTTTGCAAGAGCCCAAAGACCATCTGGCTTAGCCTTCTGCAGATTCCTGACAGTTGACATCCTTAAGTATCTCTGTTTCTTGGCCGACTGCCTAGAATTGCAAAGACCAACCTCTACACCAGTTTCCACTGAAGCACTATGTGAGTTGAGTAGATTCAAGCCTTAAGGGATCAGGAGAGAGGCATAGGTCACATTGCCCCACAGACTGCCATCTTGCCCACTAGGCTCCACACGTTCCCTCTCATTCCATGCCTTGAAGCCAGCTCACAAATGCATCTCGTTTTCTCTCTCACACAGAAGAGGTCCATCCGTACTTAGTTCTTAGAAGCTTCGCTTTTCCTAAAAAAAATTGACCCTGTACCTGTAGAGTTTTCATATAAGCTACTAATTTTTTCCTTCAAATCATTAAATAAGAGTATAAAATTTTTTGAACTATGTGAACTCAATAAAACTATGAAAAAAAATGTGGCCATAAATATTTTATTTTTCCTGAACCATCCCTTGCACAAAATGTAGTATCCATGGTGGACTAGCTCGATGCCCCCTTTAATTTTTTTTTTTAATTTTTTTTTCAACGTTTATTTATTTTTGGGACACAGAGAGACAGAGCATGAACAGGGGAGGGGCAGAGAGAGAGGGAGACACAGAATCGGAAACAGGCTCCAGGCTCTGAGCCATCAGCCCAGAGCCTGACACTGGGCTCGAACTCACGGACCGCGAGATCGTGACCTGGCTGAAGTTGGACGCTTAACCGACTGCGCCACCCAGGCGCCCCTCGAGTCCCCCTTTTAAATGCTTACAGAACTCAAAGTAATTTTTTCCCCTTTAAAGTTGTTATATTTATATTTTCCCCTTTATTTTTATGATATTTGATTAGTGTGTGGCTCTTCCCTCTAGGATGTAAACTCCAAGAGCATAGCAACCAAGTCTAGTCTTGCGTGGTACTGAATCATCAGTACCTGGTACTTCACCTGGCACAAAAGCAGATGATCAACTCATTTGTTCAATGAGTGAATGAATGAAATTATATCTGCAGACTTCTTACTTTCATCTTGCATACGTGGAAGAGAGATTACAGAGAAAAACAAAAACCAAAGGTCCAGAAGTGCAATGTCTTGCCCAAGTTCACACAACTAATTGATAGCAGTGTTTTAACAAGTTTGTCATTCCTGTCCCTCAGCCTCCTTGCAATTTTAGACTGTAAATTCATTGTCATGTTGCCTAATGGAAGCACTATTATAAATCTAGTGTTTTCTCTCAGACTTATGTGTTTGAAGAAATATCAAAGAAATCTGGCCTCAGGATTCCCTGATTTTTTTTTTTTTGGTAGTTTTATGGTTTTATGAACACAAATATGATGTGCACATAAGCTGTCTATTCATTTTCTTTGCTGTGTGGCCTGGGATTGCTGACTCTGAGGGCCCGCGGGGCTGCTCTTTCCACAGCGGCTTTGCGGTTCTCGGAGGAGACGCTGTGAGCAATCTGCACAGTAAGGTTTATTGCACATCAGCAGCACTTCAAGCTCCTTGACGTTGAGGGCTAGGAAGTTCCGGAAGCCACCGGGCAGCTGTGCTTTGCTTCTCTGTTGCTCCTGTAACCAGTGCTGGGCATCAAGATCTGGCCCTTGAATCTTCCGGACACTCTGAATAGTCACTGCTTCTGGGTTTCTGCCAGTTGCACTTAATTTTGACATATCGATCGGACTGGTGCGGCATGAACTTCTTGGTCCTCTTTTTAATGACCTTGGGCTTCACCGGAGGTCTGGGGGCGGCCACGATGCCGAGTAGGGGAGGCTGCCACCTGCACAGACAGCTCAGAGGAAGGAGGATTCCCTGACTCTTATTTTCCTGTTGGGAGATAACCAATGAGCTTATGTCTTATGCTGAAAAATGGTATTTGGGGCCTATCCCTCCCACCCCTGCTTTTAGAACTCGGTACTTTAAAAAGCCTCTGTTATTTCCACTGGAGCTTTTAGTGATTGAGAGTCACTCTTCAGATACACCAACACCCACCAATAGCTGAGTTTCCACTTCTCAAGAGCACATGGAACAAACTGGTGCAGGTGGACAAGCACTCTTCAGGTCTGGTAAAAACAACTCCTTAGGGCTGTCAGCCCCCTCTGGGACTTCAAAGAGCCCCAGAAATTCATGTAAAAGCAAAAGGAGAGTAAAAAACATCTTACCTTATTTCAACACATCTTAAAAGAAGTTGGATTGAAATATAAATTTCTCCTTGGAGCCTGGGGATAGACACATTTATTTTTGTATTGTTTTCTAGTCTAAATATATAGGTGGAGTTGCCAGGGTGGGTAGCTTAGGAGCTCAAAGAGGGAAAGCCTGCAGCTCCAGGGCCCATGTGGAGTCTGCTTCTGCAGGCAAGGTTTGAGAAGAGGAGAGGGAAGTCAGAAGTTGTCAGCCGAGAGGCTGTAAGTCAAATCTATGTCATTATCCAAGTATTACACAATTTATTTTAAGATAGAGACTGCAAATACGAAAGCCCTCTCACATTTTTTTTGCCCTTGATGCATTTCCCAAAGACTTTTATATGTATTATTGCCAACATTCACGACGTGCAATAAAACTTCACTATCTCGCACAAAGTAAGGGAAGATCACGCTCCTATAAAGGGTATAGAGATTATATTTGATTAAATGTGTTAGTTATTCTCTGAAAACTTGCTTACACATTTTAAATGGCAAATCTTCTTCTTGAGGACAAACCTCAACACAGCCCTTGCACCATAAATTCCAAGTTAATGTGGTTAACGTCAATGGCATTTGCTTTGAATAGACATGCAAATAGTCTGGAGCAAGTGATCCCCACCTGTGATCTTACCCTTTATATACAAAACCATTTAGAATTTACTAGATTGCTTGCCTTCCCATGACAATACCACAAGTTATTTCTCATAGGAAAAGGTCATGTTTTAAAGTTTGATAATGATGAGAAATCTATCAGAGCAGAGCAACGTGTGTCTGCTACTGTAGAGGATGGGATAATTTCTCTCCTTCTCTCATTCCCTTTTCTATACTACACTCTGGTTTCCAAACCCAACGGTACTTTAAAAACAAAGACTATAAGGGCCCTGCTTTGTAACTTGTTCCATATGTTTGACATGCTTCATAAAATAATTCCACATTAGTTTCCCTAGCCTAGTGTTTGGATCGTGACATCTGTTTTTTCCTGTGTTTTCATGATTTATTTTGGTGTCCATGTGAACTTGCTCTATAACAGCAAAAGGAATTTGCTTAGATGCCCTTTTCCTAGAATGTCTCCTGGTGCCTTGCAGACCCATCAGACTTCCTATCCAAGGAGATAGTGACCCAGCCACTATCAAGCTAACTCTGCCACTATGAACTCACAGAAATCATTTCATTTCTCTGGACCTCAGTTTCCAGATCTGTAAAATGGGGATGATAATAATAATAACTATTTATAGGGTTTGGGGGAAGCTTAACTAAATTATTCTATATTTATATTTATAAAGCCCTCTGGTCAATCCTTGACGTGTAATAAGTGTTGGTCTCTTTAGTTATTAAAGTCAAGGCACAAAGAAAGGACTCCAAGAGATAGATTCCTCTTCGTATAGAACCTCTTGCTGGCCTTCATTTATTCATTCAGCAAAAGGTTATCAGCTACCAAAAGATGAAATCAGCACCAAAGTGGAGTCATATTGGTAACTGGGGCTAAAGGAAGTCAGTAATACTAATCCTATCTTTATGTAAAACGTTGATATGTTGTTCATCACAGATTTTTACATTAATTTTGACGTTTAAAAAATATTGCATTGGGGCGCCTGGGTGGCGCAGTCGGTTAAGCGTCCGACTTCAGCCAGGTCACGATCTCGCGGTCTGTGAGTTCGAGCCCCGCGTCGGGCTCTGGGCTGATGGCTCGGAGCCTGGAGCCTGTTTCCGATTCTGTGTCTCCCTCTCTCTCTGCCCCTCCCCCGTTCGTGCTCTGTCTCTCTCTGTCCCAAAAATAAATAAAAAATGTTGGAAAAAAAAACATTGCATTAAAATATTATCTTGATCACTGGTAAAATCTTATTTATCTTGATTACTTGAGTTACCCTTCCCCAGTTCAATTTTATGCTCAAAGCACACGCCTCACTTACCTCACCTCGTCCTGGTCCTGGACAATTGTGAGCAAAACACTCAGTTCCAGCCCTTATGGGGCTAACAATTAAGCGGGAGGAGGGATAGATCTTAACAAAGTTAGCACAAAAGTATGTAAATTCTTTCCATTAAAAATGCAAGAGTTTTATATTATCCCTTAGGCCTGTGGCTGAATGTCAATACATTTTTGCAATGAAGAACTCAAATTTTCAGTCATTCAGTTTTCAACAGATGGGTATGAACTGCCTACCATGTGCCAGGCACGGCTCTGGGATCTAGGACAGAGCAAAAGAGACACAAATTTCTACCTCATGGAGTTTATATCAGAGTGTGGAAGAGAGACAATGAACAACACAGATGAGTAAAATAGACTGTATGTTATATAGTGCTGAGTTATAAAGAGAGAGAAAAATGAAAGGGAGAAAGAAAATGGAAAGATGATTTAATGTTAGATGAGAATCA
The DNA here is from genome assembly GCF_016509475.1 of Prionailurus bengalensis. Lineage (NCBI taxonomy): Eukaryota > Metazoa > Chordata > Mammalia > Carnivora > Felidae > Prionailurus > Prionailurus bengalensis. The sequence continues at coordinate 28,484,938 of NC_057360.1, forward strand.
CCAGAATTGTGACCTTTGAGTAATGGGGGTGCGGGGGGGTGGAGGGGGCAGTGAGAGAGAGAGGGAGTGAGGCAGATACCTGGAGGAAAACAGTCCGGACAAAGAGAGTGGCTAGTGCAGGGCAGAGACCCTGAAGTGGAAGCGTGCCTGAAGAAAATAGTAAAGAGGATGGCGTTGGAAGGAGAGACTGAGCAGGAATTTAGATCAAGAAGGTAATGGAGGACTGATTACGGAGGACCTTTTACATCATCGCAAGCACTTTCTTTTGCACTCTGACTTAGAGGGGGAATCACCGAAGGCATTTGAGGAAAGGAGTGGTGAGGTCTGACTCAGGTTTGGCAGGATCAGTCCAGGGCTGTGCTGAGGATGGACTCTCGGAGAACCAGAGAGGAAATGGAACCAGCTGGGAGCCTACTACACAATCTAGGTGACACATGATGGCGGCTTGAAGCAGGATGGCAGCAGCGGAGAGGACGTTAGGCAGTCGAATTCTGGATGTATTTTGGAAGTAGACCCCACAGGTTTTGCTGTTGTTGACTTGGATGTGGCACAAGGGAGAAGGAGGAGCCAAGGATCACTTGAGATTTTTGGCCTAAACAACTGGAAGAATGGGGTTACCATCAGCTGAAAAAGTGAAGACTGTAAAGAAGTAGGCCTGGGAGGGTGTATGTAGGAGCTCAGTTTTGGACATGTTAGCTTTAATGGGTATGGTGAGTAGACACTGGCGTATGGGTTTGAACTCTAGAATTCAGGGTATTGACCTAGTACTCAGGTATAGGAGAAGGTACTAGCAAAGGAGACAGAGCTGGAGGCAATGAAGAGAGTGTGGTGGCTTGACGTTAAGGGAAGAGAGTAGCCTGAGGAAGCAGGTGTGACAGACCATTGGAAACTGCTGACAGGTCAATAAAATGAGGATTAAACACTGCTCCCTGGAGTTAGTTAGCAAAGCAAAGTGACCTTGATAGGAGCACTTTTAGTTGAGCAGTGTCAGTAAAAGCCTGACTTAGTGAGTTTGAAAGAAAAACAAAGGAGACTTTGTAGAGAATTATTTTGAGTTCTGCTGTAAAAGGAAGGTGAGACGTGGGGCAATGACTAGAAGGGAGAGGAGGTTCAAGAGTGGGTTTTTTTGGTTTCATTTTGTGTTTTAAAATATGATCTTAGGGGAGCCTGGGTGGCTCAGTCTGTTGAGCGTCTGACTTCGGCTCAGGTCATGATCTCACAGCTCGTGAGAGTTTGAGCCCTACGTCGGGCTCTGGGCTGACAGCTCAGAGCCTGGAGCCTGTTTTGGATTCTGTGTCTCCCCCTCTCTCTGCCCCTCCCCCACTCATGCTCTGTCTTTCTCTGTCTCAAAAATAAATAAAAACATTAAAAATAAAATAAAATAAAATAAAATAAAATAAAATAAAATAAAATAAGATCTTGTTTGTACATGAGGCAGAAGACAAAGGTTAATGGCAAATAAGAAAGTGTAATGGTAGTAAGTCTGGTCTGATGAGCTGTGCATGTGCGTGTGTGTGCACGCGCACACGTGTACCCGTGTGTTGTGAGAGGAGGGAGAAAAAGTGGCCTATGGGAGGCAAAGAGGAATAAGGAAGAAAACAGTCCATGGTTACTCCAAGCCAGCCGTCCAAGGAATGCAACTGGAGAATAGCTTCCACTTGGGAGGGGTACAAAGGAGCATCTCCCTCTGGGGAGCCAGATTAGATCAGAGCCAGCCTTCTCAAACCTTAGCACACATCCAAATCATCTGGAAGACTTGTTAAAGCACAAATTTCAGAGCCCTACCCAAAGAGTTTCTGATTTGGCAGATGGGGGAGGGGGCGGTGTCTGAGAATTGGCATTTTTAACAGGTTCCAGGTGATGCTGAGTCTGCTCTTCCTGGGAGACCCAGTCCACCGACTTAGCCCAGGAAAGTGAAAGTAATGTTGACAGAAGAGGCTCTTTAACTCAGTGGCTTTTAAAATTTGAAAGCAGCTACAGCTTGGTCCATGTGAAATTAACTCCAGTTTCCCCTGATTTTTAAAACAAGTTTTACAAATTCATTACTAAACACAATTCTATTTTCCATGTTCCTTTCTATTATTTATTAGAATGTCCATTTCAAATAGTATAGATGTAATTACATTATTGCAGGTTGAGAAATATAATCTTAATTATATTTCTAGCATTTTTTAGCTCCCTTTCATCTCTTCCTTTGAATCTATTCCATCCATCTTGAAAACATTTTACTTGGAGCTTACTTATTATTAATTCATTCATGTATTCAACAGATACTTACTGAGCATGTACTATCAGGCATCCCTGTAACACTCGGACTGCAGCAATGAACAGAACACCCTGGTCTTTGGAAAGCTACATTCCAGTTCAAAGAGAAAGAGACATGGCACAAAAACAGACACTCAGATCAATGGAACAGAATAGAGAACCCAGAAATGGCCCCACAAACGTATGGCCAACTAATCTTTGACAAAGCAGGAAAGAATATCCAATGGATTCAAGACAGTCTCTTCAGCAAGTGGTGCTGGGAAATCTGGACAGTGACATGCAGAAGAATGAACCTGGACCACTTTCTTACACCGTACACAAAAATAAACTCAAAATGGAATGAAGACCTCAATGTAAGACAGGAAGCCATCAAAATCCTAGAGGAGAAAGCAGGCAAAAGCCTCTTTGATCTTGGCCACAGCAACTTCTTACTCAACACGTCTCTGGAGGCAAGGGAAACAAAAGCAAAAATGAACTATTGGGACCTCATCAAAATAAAAAGCTTCTGCACAGTGAAGGAAACAATCAGTGAAACTAAAAGGCAACTGACATAATGGGAGAAGATATTTGCAAATGACATATTAAAGGGTTAGTATCCAAAATCTATAAAGAACTTATCAAATTCAACACCCAAAACCAAATCATCCAGTGAAGAAATGGGCAAAAGACATGAATAGACCCTTCTCCAAAGAAGACATCCAGATGGCCAACCGACATGTGAAAAAATGTTCCACATCACTCATCATCAGGGAAATACAAATCAAAACCACAACGAGATACCACCTCACACCTGTCAGAATGGCTAACATGAACAACACAGGCAACAACAGATGTTGGCGAGGATGCAGAAAAAGAGGATCTCTTTTGCATTGTTGGTGGGAATGCAAGCTGGTGCAACCACGCTGGAAAACAGTATGGAGGTTCCTCAAAAAGCTAAAAATAGAACTACCCTACAACCTGCAACTGCACTACTAGGCATTTATCCAAGGGGTACAGATGTGCTATTTCGAAGGGACACATGCACCCCCATGTTTATAGCAGCACTATCAACAATAGCCAAAGTATGGAAAGAGCCCAAATGTCCATCGATGGATGAATGGATAAAGAAGATGTGGTATATATATATACAATGGAGTATTAATCAGCAAAAAGAATGAAATCTTGCCATTTGCAAGTACATGGATGGAACTGAAGGGTATTATGCTAAGCGAAATTAGTCAGACAAAGACAAATATCATATGACTTCACTTATATGAGGACTTTAAGACAGAACAGATGAACATGAGGGAAGGGAAGCAAAAATAATATAAAAACAGGGAGGGGGACAAAACATAAGAGACTCTTAAATATGGAGAACAAACAGAGGGTTACTGCAGAGATTGTGGGAGGGGGGATGGGCTAAATGGGTAAGGGGCACTAAGGAATCTACTCCTGAAATCATTGTTGCACTATATGCTAACTAATTTGGATGTAAATTAAAAAAATCAAATTAAAAAAATCAGAAAAAGAAAAGAAAGAAAACAAACAAAGAGAAAGAGACAGTGAATACATAAATGCATATAAGAATTCAGGCAATGATAATTTTTTTTACAAATGTCAAAAATAGAGCAGGAACGGGGGATTGGGTTGCAATGAAAGATAAGGTAGGTAGTCAGGGAAATTCTCACCAATGTGGTGACATTTTGGCAAGAACATGAAGGAAGTAGGGATGTGGGATACCAGGGGAGGAGTATTCCAGACAGGAAATGAAAAGGTTCTAAGATAGGAGCTTAGTTATCAAGTTTAAAGAAACGCAAAGACTCACAGTCCACGCTGGAGCGGCACGGACAGGCGAGAGGGTGAGGGGCAGAGGAGCCCAGAGAGACAATGTAGAAGGCTGGGACAAGGGCTCGCAGAAAGACTTGTGGGCCCGTGAGATAGCTTTGGCTTTTTTCTGTGTGAGGTGGAAGCCAGGGGAGGGTTTAAAGCAGTGACAAGGCATGACGTGGCTTGCATTTTAAAGGGATCCCTCTGGCATTTGTCTTCTGACTAGTGTACAGGGGGCAGGGTGATCCTAAGGAGGAGACCATCGTGATAAGTCAGGCAGGGGATAACAGGTGCTTGGGGGGTGACAGCAGTGCGGGTGTTAAGAAACACTGGGAACCTAGAGATTTTTGAAGGCAGGGCCAACAAGGTTTGCTGAGGGATCTGATGTGAGGTAGAAAGAAGAGTCAAGGATGACTGTACATCTTATTTTATTTTTTAAATGTTTATTTATTATTTATTTTGAGAGAGAGAGAGAGAGTGAGCAGGGGAGGGGCAGAGAGAGAGAGAGAGAGAAACCAAAGCAGGCTCCATGCTGTCAGTGCAGAGCCTCATGTGTGGCTCGATCTCACAAACTGTGAGATCATGACCTGAGCCAAAATCAGGAGCTGGATGCTCAACCGACAGCCACCCAGGTGCCCCAAGGATGACTGTATGTTTTAAACCCTTGGTGACTGGAGTTGCCATTTACTGAAAAGTAGAGTATTGTGGAATAAATACATGAATCTTGAATTCATCTCTATTGAGATGGTATTAAAAGCCATGGGATTAGATGAAATCATCTGGGTAGGTGATGAGTGTGGATAGAGAAAGGAAGTGATCTGACAATGGAGCCCTGGGTGCTGCAGCATTTTAGAGGATGGAGTGAGAAGGAGGAACCATCAAAGATAACCAAGGAGTAGCCATGAGGTAGGAGAATTAAGGGAGCGTGGTGCTTTTGAAGCAAAGTCAAAACTCTGTAAGAAGAAGGTAATATGCATTTGTACTAACTTGAACTTTTTGCTTTCTAGGCACATTGTGTACATGTTTTTTTCTGGGATGCACAGGAAAATACACCACATCTCAATAACAAAAGTGCAAAAAAATGCAATCACACGCAACATGTTATTGCATGATAAATGAAAAAACAATCAGTTAGTATATACTTTCACAAAATGAACAAGAGTTGAGATAGTGCAATATCTAGGTACAAAACTGACTAACGGAACTGAGGAAATCCTGAAAAATTAAGAGTCTCTCACTTCCTCTTGCTTCCCCTTCTCCACAACAAAGAAACACAACCTGCCTGAATTTGAGTGGAGGTCCTTAAGCCAGTCTCCAATCTCATTGTCATGGGATTATATTTTATTTTCATTGGATCCTTGGGTTAGTTCCACTAATTCATGTTCCTACTTAAAAAAAATTTTTTTTTAGTTAATTTTATTGATTTTTCTGGAGAACTTTCTAGGGGGTAAACTTTCTGAGTACTTAACATGTTTGAAAAGAACACCTGATCATTAATTTGACATACCAGATTTATCATTTTTTATCGGTAATCAGGTGCTAAATTTCAAATCATCCTTCAGAACCCGGAGGCCTGTTGTCACTGGTGAGAAGGATGGCGTGCTTTTCATTTTGTTTTGTTTTAATTTATGTTGCCTTTTACACTCTGAAAGATTTTTGTCACTTATTTTATTCTTGTTGATGTGTCTGGGTGTGTCTGTCCATTCGACACAGCTTCAGTGGTCCCCTTTCACTGTACATGTAATTCTTTTTTTATTATTGAAGTATCATTGATAAACAATCTTATATTAGTTTCAGGTGTACAACATATTAAAAACTGATTCTTGAGTCCTGACAAACTTCTCTTATTTCTTTGATAATTTTGTCCCTTTACTTTTCTCTGTTCCATTTTTCTGGAATTTCTATGGATTGGATATTGAGGCTCAGTACTGATCTCTATAACTCATATTTCTTTTTATAATATGTATTTTCTATATTTCTATACTTTTTACTTTCTGGGTGATCTTTGAGAGACCTATCTACCAACACTGATTTTAAATTTCATATAAGTCACATGCTTAATTTTTAAGTGGTCTTTCTTGTTTTTGGACTTTCCCTTATTAATAGAATTCTGTTGTTATTTTGTGGATGCATTAACCTTGGATCTCTTTTGTGATACAAAGTATTTTTTTAATCTTAATTTAATTTTTTACTTTATCTCTTGTGTATGAATTATCTACTTACTCCCAGACTAGGTTCCATACATATTTATTTTGGTGCCTCTTTTTCATTTTGCAATATTTTCAAAAGTGAGTGGTAATCTTTGGCTGTTGATTGACATTTAAGAATGGGAAAACAAAGTAGCTGACTTGAAGTTCAATGACTGTGGGCAGGAGAAAGGCAGAGCTGGTTCTTAGGCTGGGCATTCTGGCTCCTTATGCCAAAATGAGGAAAGCTTTGCTGAAGCTGCTCCAATTCTCCCTAAAATAGTTTTACTTCTTTTCTAAGGGGGAAAAAAAAAGACCTGAAACCATAAAACTCCTAGAAGACAGCATAGAAGCTCCTTGACATCAGTCTCCGCAATGATTTTTTGGATTTGACACTAAAAAGAAAGGCAACAAAAACAAAAATAAACAATTGGGACTACACTAAATTAAAAAGCTTCTGCACAGCAGAGGAAACCATCAACAAAATGAAAAGGCAACGTCCTGGATGGAAGAAAACATTTGCATATCATATTTCTGATAAGGTGTTAATATGCAAAATATGTTGAGAGCTCATACAACTCAACAGCAGAAACCCCCAAACAATCCAATTAAAAAACGGGCAGAAGAACTGAATATACAGTTTTCTAAAGAAAACACACAGATGACCAACAGGTACATGGAAAGGTGCTTAACCAAGGCAAATCAAAACCTCAATGAGATATCCCCTCCTACCCATTAGAATGGCTATCATCAAAAAGACAAGAGATAATGGGTGTTAATGGGGATGTGAAGAGAAGGGAAAACTTGTGCTCCGTGGGTGGGAATGTAAATTGGTATAGCCACCATGGAAAACAGTATGAAGTTTTCTAAAAAAATTAACACTAGAACTACCATATAATCTATATAATCTGGGTATATACTGAAAGAAAATGAAAACAGGATATCAAGATATCTGCACTCTCATGTTCCCTGCAGCATTTATTCACAATAGTCAAATAGGAAAACAACATAAATGTCTATCAGTGGATGAATGTATAGAGAACATGTTTATATGTGTGTGTGCATATATATGTGTTTGTGTGTGTATATGTATATATACATGTATATGTGTACACATATATGTATACATATACATGTATATATACAATATATGTGTGCATATACATGTGTATATATGTATACATTATATGTGTGCATATGCATACATACACACACAATGGGATATTATTCAACCATGAGAAAGAAGGAAATCCTGCCATCTGTGATTACATGGATGGACCTGGATGGCATGACGCTAGGTGAAATAAGCCAGACAAAGAAAAATAAATACTACACGATATCACTTACATGTGGAATCTAAAAGCAAAGTCAAATTCATAGAAACAGTAGTAAAGTGTTTGCTGGAGCCTGGAGAGAGGCACAGGGAGTAGGGAGAGGTTGGTAGAAAGGTACCAAGTTTCAGCTGTAAGATGAAGAAAGTCTGAAGTTTGCTAAGAGAGAAGTTATATGTTCTTACCAAACAGCAAGGACAAAGGTACAAATGTGAGGTGATGGATGTGTTAATTAGTTAGATGTCAGGAATCTCTTCACAATGTATATATACACATATACAGGCTCCCCCTGCTCTCTGAAAATTTGCTTTACAGCACTTTGCTTTTCTAAAAGACCTAAGTTAGTACCTGTTTTTGCTCACCAAAAGAGGATTTTCACTTGCACAAAACAGTAATTGCTTCTTTACTTTATGCCATTTGGGCCTATGAAAGTTTTCATGGGAATGCTCTACTTTTGGATAGCAGGGGAAATCTGTGCCCAAATCTTTTCACTATGTATATGTATACAGATCCCCATGATGTACCCTTTAAATATCTTATGGTTTTATTTGTCAATGATACCTCAATAAAAACAATGAGAGAGACACACAGAGAATAAACCAAGAAAAGAAAGAAGAGGAAAGGAAAGGAAAGGAAAGGAAAGGAAAGGAAAGGAAAGGAAAGGAAAGGAAAGGAAAGGAAAGCCAAGTTTCTGACCTGAGTGAAGATATCTACATGTTGGAATGGCACAGGGGGAGAGACTGGGAGTCCCACACATATCATCAGATACATCCTTCATTTTCTGCCCTCTGTCTCCTTCCACCTTTCCGCTTACCTACTAACCCAGACTGTGCAGCCTCACCAGAGTTCTGCTAGTTCAGTCTGTGAGTATTTTAAGCTGTGACTTCCAAATCAAAACCTCCTATTCATTTTCAATCTTCTAGAACTATGTTGAAATTTCACATTCATTGATGCCCTCCCCTGCTCCCTTTGCTGTCATGGAATTTTTTAAATAAGGAATTATCAAATCAAATGATAGCCAGGGCCAGGGGGAGAAAACAAGTCTGGGCAGCACCACGTCATTCATTCGAAATGGCGGCCATTATCTATCCCTCAGCCTACGGTTGACCTGTGAGAAGAAAATACAAGTGCTGTCAAATCTTTGAGTTTTCAGATTTGACAGAGACATTAACTTTTATGAGAAATAGTTTTTAAATGTCAGAAAATGATATTTTTCTAAACATTCTAGAGGCCAACCAAAATATGTCCCCTGGCAAGACCCAGCCCATGGTTTGCCAGTTTTCAATCTCTGATTTATACCTTTTTTTGAAAAAAAAAAAATACTTCTTTGCTCCCATTATAGTGAGCTCACAGAAAACAAGGAAAATAAGTACAGGTGTTCAGTCTGCCTCCACATTGGAGGAGTTAAATCCTACACTGCCTATGGAATCTTAGAACAACGTCCAGTGCAGAGGAGACAGTAAATGTTAACTCTTGTATTATCATTGTGAGCTATTTGGGACGTTAGTTATATCATCATGCTGCAAAAGGCAATAATAATAACTTATGCATTCAGAACCAAAAACAACAGGGCCAGGTGGCAGTTTTCAGAGGCCAGAGCAAGACTCTGCCAGCACGCTAAAGGATGGCAGACAATTGACTCTCACCTTGAAAGAAAGGGGGGAAAAAAGACATAAAATACCTATTAAGTAGGAGGTTGCCAAGAATACACTTTAACAAATTCTAATTATACCCTAAATCTTGGCACTCATTTCTCCTTAAGAGAACCTAGGAAAATTCCATCTCAATTTCCATGGCTCCCAGAAATTTATGTTTCCTCAGAGACAACCTAACATGCTTACACATCATTCAAAGTTCTTTCCCTTAAACATTTGTGGGGATTGTAAAGGACACAGAAACATATATTAAGCACACACATACACACACACACACAGACACACACATGCACTTGCACACACACATAAACACACACGTACACAGGCACATTGTCATTCTGCTGCTCCACCAAGGATTTAGCAGAATATTCTAGTTTCCTGCAGAGTCTCTTACATGAATTATCTGGATGCTTTCCTGGTAATTATGTGTCAATTATCTGTAGCATCACCCAGAGCTTCTGGTCAAATATAGAAATAGCTGTCCAGCTTGTGGACAGCGCCTGCCTTTCCCTGATAGTCCTCAGGATCCTTCGTGCAGGCGTCGGAGATCACGAGAAGAGTCACCTTGATTTCCAGGGCATCCTGCAGCTGAATATCACCAAAGGTGTCCCACTGCTGACAGTTCTGTGCCACTGATGGTTTGCTTTTGTCACAATGCATTTTTAAAAATCATCTTTAGCCCTAATTAGCCAGAGTGAGAATTCTGTCTTCTCTCCTCTGTAAGTTTACAGAATAGAATTGAAAGTAGGGCCCCCTGGGCTGTACGTTTTAGTTATTTATAGTGAGGCCAAGGATCCACAATCAGAAGAGGAAAGAAGCGTCATTTTTTTCCCAAGCACATAGCAACAAGAGCCCTGGATGCCTGGTCCATTCCTGCTCAGTACTGAAAAGTATACTGTGGGAACAGATGGGGTTTTTCTTAGTTTTCAGTGATGGTATCAGTTAGAGAGAACCAGGCCCATGCTATCTCTTTGAAGGACTGACCTCTTGTGCCTGATTTCCCCATCTGGGAAGTGGGAAACCAAGCTCATGGGCTTGTTTCAAAAGACCAATTAGCTAGGTATAAGTATCCCTACTCTACAGGTGAGGAAACTAATGTCTCAGGATGTAAAAAGAGTTTCTACATTGAAAAGTGCTTTACAAATTTAAGTTACTAGCATTACTATTTATCTAAAACCACTAAGAAGATCCCCTCCCCTCCTCCTTTCCTCTCCAACTACATAAATTTGGAACTTATAGCCTAGTGATATCACAAAAGAACACTTAACACTGCAGTTCTAACCCTGGTCTGGGAAAAGTAACTTTCAGGGGAAGAAATATCGAGTGCTCTCATTTTAATGGAAGGATGATTAGAGGACCAAACATTGCACCATTGAACCTGTGAACTCGCTGTTGATTTCCCCATAGTAAAGCAGTTGAAGGGTGTTTTAATGAAAGGATAGTATGTCACTCTAGGGAGGGATTTGGGTACCAGAGAGTCCTTGCAGGCAGAGGTAACTGTGCCGATAACAAAAAAGAGAATTCTCAGGGAACTGAAAACACTGGCCAGAGATTCAAAGTTGAGTGAGCATCAGAACCCCTCGTGGGACTTGATAAAAACACCAATTGCTGGGTGGGCCTCACCCCTAGAGTTTCTGATTCAGCAAGTCTAGGATGGGGCCAAAAATGTGCATTTCTAACAAGTTCCCAGGAGATCCTAATGCCGCTGGTCTTCCCTCTGTACTTGTCTATGTCCTAATCCCCTCTTATAAGGACACTGGTCGTAGTGGACTAGGGCTCACTCAAATGGCCTTGTTAATTAAATCACCTCTTTCAATGCCCATCTCCAGATACAGTCATGTTCTGAGGTCTTAGGGCTTAGAACCTCACTGTATGAATCTAGCGGTTGCAGAGGGACATCATTCAGAGGTGAGGAGCCTACTCTGCCAACGTAGTGACTTGGAAATCTCAGCAAGTCAGGAGCCAGAAAGCACATCCAACAAGCAGACACCTTACACATCACTACATAGAGTGTGTCCGAGGATGAGAGGTTGCACCGGGAAATATTCTAGAAGACGTTGTGAGCCTGGGGGAGGGTGTCACAGCCTTCGGACCTGAAGAATACCGTGGTTCTTCAAGTCTCTAAAATATATTTGCTGCAGAACATATTCGTTTAACCTACTTTTAACAGAGTAAAGGCCAAATGCTTTTCAAATGGGAGCAAGTGCCAACTGGTGGGTTTCTGAGTGGGAGTTTGTTTAAGTAGAATGAGGCAGCGATCCTTCTAGAAATTAAACCCATAAGGTTCTGCACAGAGCTAGAGCATTCATGCCCCCCAGCAGAGTATCTCGGCCTTGGCACAGCTGATATTTTGAGCTGAACAATTCCCGGTGTGGTGGGGGACTGTCCTACGCATTGTAGGATGTTGAACAGCACCCCTGGCCTTTTCCATTAGATGCCGGTAGCACCTGCCCCCAGTCGTGACAACCGAAAATGTTTCTAGACGTTGCCAAATGCCCCCCGAGGTAGGGGAAGACGAAATTGTTCCAGGTAAGAACCACTACTCCACAGGTTCTTTAGAACCAGGTTCTAAATACCATAGATTGGGTGGGTTAAACAATAAACATGTATTCCTCACCATTTTAGAGATGGTGAAGTTCAAGATTAAGGCACCAATAGATTGTGTGTCTGGTGGGGGCCTCCTTCCTGGTGCACTGACTTTTTTTGCCATGTCCTTACTTGGTGGAAGGGGAAAGAGAGAGTTCCTGGGTGTCTTTTATAAGGGCACAAATCCTGCCCCTGGGACCTTCACCCTCATGACCTAATTACCTCCCAAAGCCCCCACCTCTTAATTCCGTCACCCTGGAAATTCGGTTTCAACACATGAATTTGGGGAGACACAAGCATTCAGTCTCCAGCAGGTTCCATTTCAAAAACTCCAAGCACATTCTCTGCCTCCTCACAGCAATTCTATGAAACTAGTAGACACACTTCTCATTGATCAGGAAGACAGACTCACTGATTTTTGCTGACTTTCACATACCTCGGAAGGGTCTCTGACTCTCAAGTCTGTATCTTTTACTAGGCTGTCCCCATACTCAAAGAATCAGGACAATCAAGTTCCTGTAACTCAACGCAACTCTAATTTCCAGAGTTAGGGTAATGAAAATATCTCCAGTTCCAGGCCCAGGGAAGAGATCACCTAGCAGTGAAAGTGAGCCCCATTTCCACAGCCGGCCGTGCACGCAAGCAGCATCACTGGGCTTCCCTGAGGCTCGTTCTCGCGCAGCCTGACAGACATCTGTCAGGTAGAAGCTTAAAACTGGCAGTGTATGAAAAACACACCCAGTCCTCTGAGATTTATCAGGCAAAGCACAGCTTGTTGGCCTGTTAGTTACTGTCACGATGGTGCCAGACTGATTTTAGTTCTTTCATCAGACACATGAAATACTTTGTGTTAGCAGGGAAACCCTTTTGGGAACAAAGACCTGTGGCTTTGTGGTCCCCCCCCCCCTTTTTTTTAAACATTTCTTGGATGTCAGAGGTAATGCATTGCTTTAGAGGAAGTGAAGGGGTAAGCAATCCATCTAAAGAATACTCAAAACATGGGCTGAAAGCTGGCTCGGCCAAGCAAAAGGGGCACTTGTTCCTTCCTGTCACAGCATTCACGGACCACCTGATGTGTGCCCAGTCTTGGGCCTGGCACAGGAAACCCAGTGGCAGACACAACGGGCTGCGTGCCCTCATGGTTCTCACTGGCATGCTCCGTTGAGATACTTAATCAGTTCATTAAAACACAAGGGTGTTCAGGTGTTCAACACCAGAAGAAAGGCCAAGAAGCTCTATTAGGAACAAAAGAGCAAGGAATACACATTTAGGGATGCCATGGTTAATTGAATCATGATAGGAGATATTCTATCTGCTGTGAATTCAAAATAAAGGAAACACAGTGGAATGGGATTTTAATCCTATTTGATTCATCTTTCTATAATCAACCCCTTGAGTTCCATTGTTTTGCTCTCATTCAATGAAGACAACTGTTTGGATCCCCACCCAATATGCACGTCCCCTTCTTTCAACAATTCTTCATGGTTTGCCTCATTTGCAAACTGGTAACCTATCCTGAAAAATTATGTTTTTATATAAAGATTTAATTTTTAAGTAATCTCTACATCCAACGTGGAGCTCAAATTTATAGCACTGTGATCATGAGTTGTAAGCTCTACTGACTGAGCCAGCTAGGTGCCCTTGTCCTGAATAATTCTTTTTCCTACTTGTTTTTTCTTCTTTTGTGTTATCCAAATGTTCTCTATTTCTTCCTGTTTTAGTTGTTTTTACTGCAACTTTAAAAAAATTTTTTAACATTTATTCATTTTTGAGAGAGAGAGAGACAGAGCATGAGCGGGGGATGGGCAGAGAAAGAGAGAGAGAGAGAGAGAGAGAGAGGAGACACAAAATCCAAAGCAGACTCCAGGCTCTGAGCTGTCAGCACAGAACCCAATGCGGGGCTCAAACCCACAAACCATGAGATTATGACCTGAGTGGAAGGCAGACACCGAACCAACTGAGCCACCCAGGCACCCCTGGTTGTTTTTATTGCAACTATTAAGTGTCCCACTCCCACTGGTAATTCTCTGCTTTTCTCCCAGATTTTCTAGGATGAGTTTGCATTCTTTTAGCAAAGAAACATTGAGAACCAAACAGAGCCAGACATATTATTTCTGATGCCGCTAAGTTTACCTTACTGTGGCTGCAGCAGCAACTCTGGTGATTTCAACAAGGACTTGTGTATGCAGACTCTAAATTAAAGAAGCTGATCTATTTTGTCCTTTCAGGTAAAATGGCATCTTCACTTTGAAGCCCCTGTTTATACAGCCCTCAGTTGATTTTGAGTTTCAATTGACTGTAAAGGAGACAGATTAGAAGCCAACAGTGGGACTGAGCCAGTGGAATCAGTCAGTGAAGTATATTTTGCTACAAAGGACAAGACAAAATTGGAGCACATAAAGCTGGTGTTTTATGAGAGGAAGGAGAAACACTTGAACCCTGTTTATTAATAACTTTTTAAATTAAAATAACTCAACTTGATCTGATGACATAATAGTGATATGGTCAGGTCGTCTTGTACACAAGTCTTCCCCTGCTTTGCACAGCAAGGAAAGGAAAATGGCAGTAAAAGAGTGTCCTTCCCCAGTCCCCAGTTGGTGCACGCGTGTCCTGTGCACAGACAGAATCATGCTGGGTCACTGAGATGCTCCATACATTGAAAGGGCGGGCCTACACCAGCCGACTCCATCTTGTTCTGTGTCCTTCACCTTGACCACACCTCCTCCCCTTGAGTAACCCCCCCCCCCCCACCTGCCTAACAGGACTCGGACCCTTCCCCAGGACCCTTCCCCAGCCAATCGGCTGAGGCCATAGCCATTACCTCACCAACTGCCCCTAGGCCCCAATAAAACCTTTGTCCTTTTGAAACTCGCTCTCTTTCCCTGGTATCTCACCGCTGCGTCAGTGCAGGTAGGGGACTGAGCTCAAGCTAGCTCGAATAAAGGCTCTTTGCTGTTGCATCGGACTCGGCTCCCTAGTGGTCTTTGGGGATCACGAATTCTGGGCATAACAACATCATATAAGAGGTTGGAAGAAGTATAAGAAACCAGTCTATTTCTCCAATTTATTTTTCCATCTGATTCTTTTTCCTTCCCTTGTAGGTAACCAGGCAGAGAATGTTCCTCAGGCATTTTTCTCCCACTCAACAGCAATGGGTAAACTCTGAAGTGAAATATCAAAATGAGTACTGCCTTTACCCTACACGTATCATCTGGTCCAACCAAACTGGCAAGACCTATAAGTTATTGAGCACACACTCTTTGCCAGACACGATTCTTAGTGCTTTATCTACATTTATATACTTTGAGCTCTTATAATCCATAGGATAACCTATGAAGTAGATCTTGATATCCTCATTTTACAGATTAGGAAACTGAGGCTCAGAGAATTTAATTAACCTAAGTTCACACACATGCATACTAAGTGATCAATCTGTGATTTGAATCAAGGTCCATGTGACTCCATACTGTCCTGAGTGTTCCTCCTGGCATGCATCTGTACAAATCTGTGCTGCCTATCTCTTCTTGGACCCGCCATATGCATTCCTTATGGAATGTCATTCCTTTGCATTTCCATTCATCATGTCACTCTAATCTTTCAAATCCCAACTAATTTCCCATTTCTTCCACAGACCTTAGTCCAGCCTTTCCAAGAATCAATCACTCCTCTGAAATCCTATGGTGCTTCTTTCCTTGGCATTTCACAAATGCAACCTACTGTTGTTTATTGGTTGGGCAGCAAGGGTTAGAGGCCAATATAAACTGTTTTATCCACTGAATATTCAGATGGTTTGTGGCTGTAATTTTTCCTGCTAAGAAGCTCAATGACAGAAACTGGGCCTGTTTCATCACACACCATAACCCTAAGACATAGCAGAGTAACTGACACCTAGTGAGTACTCAATGTATTTTTATCAAATGAATACGTATGTAAAGGGATGTTGAGGTTGAGAAAGATAAGATCTACATGTCTAAAAATCAAAGAAGCATCTTGTGAAAGTAATTTGTTGTCAACAAAGATTAATCCCAGCCCCGTAGGTCAGGGTAGGAGAGGTGGGGTGGTTTTAGGTGCCATCTGATATATGCTGCTCCCATTGTTCCCCTGCCCATCAGTCACCATGCTACCCAATAACCCTAGCAGAACTCAGCTAAAATACTTGGGACTTAGAATTTATAAAGTAAGTAAATAAAAATGCTACTTTATGACGATCTCTATAAGGCCCCAAGACACACAATGTGCTGCTTCTCTTTAGCCCAGGCAATAGACCATAGCAACAAGTGGGCACAGAAAATGTTCTCCTCTCTTGAACAGGGAGGTCACCCTGGAGGCAGAGATCCACAAGATGTGAGAAGGAAGAAGACCACAGAAGCCTGGTTAGGAAGCTAAACAGACCTACACATGGAAAGTAGTTGAGAAGGCACCATTACAAATCACTATATTTATCCCTGAAGAGATATCCCTGAAGAGCCAAAAGCAGGAGAGAGAACATGGTAGTCTCCCCAGGTGGCCAACAGAACAGCCCCAGCACTGCGTGATGAAGAACTCCCAGACTCTACCTAGATAAGGAATCTATGTTGATGAACACAAGTGAGACACTCCCTCAGAGCTTCCTGAACCAATGGAGAGAAATTCGGAATGGTAGGCCAGACTGCCTAGAAGATGAGTCTGAGATGTATTGCTGGGTTTGGTGTTTGTTTTTCACTATTTTTTTTTCTGTGTGGCCCAGAAACACTCTGGTTATACCAATGTGTGCCATGACCTCTATGCAAGATTGAAATTCTGTAGATGTCAGAAAACATATTCATTTTGGTGTCTCCAAATCTTGGCAAGATGTTCTCCATTAGATCCTGCTAAATAAACATGTAATGCAAAGATGGTGATGGTGATATGAATCTTAAAGAGATCAGAAGACACCTCCCTTAGTTTTCTTACATGCAGTTATTATTGCTGAATTTTTTTAGCGTTTTACTTCTGCTTCAAAATGTTCTAGTAATACTGTATTCATTCTGACAAATAATTATACCTTAACCAATCAGGGACACCACCACCGCCCCCCCCCCCCCGAAAAAAAAGCCTTTTGTATTTTTAAAAGAGCCTTTAATGCACATTCTATTGTCTCAGAGAACGACACTTTGAGGAATCCAGGGTCAAGCTAACTTGCCAAAACCCACATAAACACAGTACCCCTAGACATCACAAAACAAAGTAGAGAGCGCAACCTTTTTCAAAAGAAAACAGATAAAACATGAAAACAATCTGGCCACTGCAGGGGCCCATTTGTGTCCAGTAGAATGTCAGATGCACCTAAAGCAACAAGAGCCTATTGGACTCTGTGTTGCCAGGAAACAGATTCTTTTTTTTGCTCTAATGCCTTTTTACCACACTGAGAAAACTGGCATCATGATATTCAGACCCAGATGGGAGAAGATGATGCTTAATGACCCTCCTCTTCTAGAAGTTGAGATAGTGATGTTCTCATCTAGACTATCCTAAAAATAATCGGGCTTCTTTTGAATCAGAGTATTGATTATAGTAGAAAATGAAAATTGGTTTGCTCTCGAGCTTCTCCTCACAATAACATAACATTCCTTTTATGATTCTGTAGATCTTAAGTCACTAAACTCACTAGATCAGCTTTGGCTGCAAATGTTAGAAACATAACTTAAATTTGCATGACAAAAGGGGGGATTTTTTTTTTTTTTTTTTTTTTGGCCAGGGAGTCAGCTGCAAATAGCTCCAGGCTGCAGTTGGCCTTACAGAAAATTGGGGTGGGGCCTAGAATAACCAGGAAGTTCTCCAATCTGTCAAGTTAGTTTCTCTCTTGAGTTGCAACTTCCTTCCTTCAGACCGGCTTTAGTTAGAGAGTCAGAGCATAACCATTTACTGCTCCTCACTTCATATCTCTCAGCTTCCCTCATCACAGAAGGGAGATCCTGGAATGGACTGGCTCAGCTTGAGTCCCATGCCTACCCCCTACACCCAGCAGGTGGGTTACTCTGATGCAAAACTTCCACCAGGAAGTTTCCAAAAGGAAAGGGAATATAATTCCAGAAGTAGGGAAGGCAATTGAGTGGGTATAAACAATGGTGCTCTGGGGGCGCCTGGGTGGCTCAGTCAGTTAAATGTCCACCTTCGGCTCAGGTTATGATCTCACAGTTTGTGAATTCGAGCCATGCATCAGGCTCTGTGCTAACAGCTTGGAACCTGGAGCCTGCTTCAGATTCTGTGTCTCTCCCTCTCTCTCTCTGTCCCTCCCCAGCTTGCTCTCTGCCTCTCTCTCAAAAAATAAATAAAAACAAAATTTTAAAAATGAAAAAAAATAAATCATGGTGCTCTGTACCACTGTATTCTGAAACTTTAATTAAAAAAAGGAATATTATGAATTTAAAATTAATGTAATGTACTTTCTAGGAGATTTTACCTGGATTTCAATTTTCTTGCTTTTTTAAAACCCTTTCCTATCAATGCAGGCAATCAATAAATTGCTCAGTGCCTTATAAGTACAAAATAGAATCTTTAAAAAAATAAATAGGGGCGCCTGGGTGGCTCAGTCTGTTAAGCATCCGACTTCAGCTCAGGCCATGATCTTGCGGTTTGTGAGTTCAAGCCCCATGTCGGAATCTGTGCTGACAGCTCAGAGCATGAAGCCTGCTTCAGATTCTCCATCTCTGTCTGCCCCTTCCCCCCTCGTGCTCTGTCTCACTCTCAAATATAAATAAAACATTTAAAAAATCTTTTAAATAAATAAATAAACAAGCACACCACACACTTTATTGTAATGCTAAATGTTCTCCTCACTATATATAGTCCAACCAATCCGCATCTCGTGCCCTGTACACATTACTCATCTTTACATAAAGTTTGATTTCTCTGGAATGTTCTTTCTCCTTGCTGCTACCCATCTTCACCAGTCCCTTCTTTCAAAATCAAGCTAGAATTCACCTTCTCCATGAAGCTTTCTATGGTCCATCTGACTTCTTTCTCAGCTACTCAGTACTTTTGTCACAGCGTTTCCTCTATCATCATTAGTTTGTTCTTTTAATCAGGAAGCTTCTCCTTCTAGGAGTATCAGAAACCCATCCCTTGAAAATGTTAAATCCAGAGTCTAGGTGTTGAAAGCGAATGAGTAAATTTTACATGACTTTCACCTACAGTTCAAAAAGAAAAGCGATGCTAAGGCAAAAATCTAAGGGTGTACTAAGGAGAAATAATAAATACACTGTTCTTCATAAATAACTGTCATTAAAATGAACATCATTCCATTGCAAATATAGTTCCAAACCTCAGCTTATTTCAGGTGAAATTCAGAACAATGTCTTAATTCAACCATGAGTTACTAGCTGCCACGGTGTGTCAAGTAACTGTGTTAGACAACTCAGGGAAGACAAAGAGAAGGAAGAATCTGCTTATCAGGAAAGTCATAATCTAGCAGAGGTGAAAGATTATGCTGCTGGAACCACTGAATTGAAGATGTGTTGGAAAAGATATGTCAGTAGAGTGGAAGATGAGAACTTCCCCAATTTTCCTGGAGGGATTTGGCCAAGAAGTAAATCTTTTGCATATTCCCATGTAAAGGGTTTCTCTCCTTATGTTTCTCCTTTCTACCTACTCCTCATTCACACTCACACTCTTACCTGGACAGAAACTGTCCATTTATATTTTTTTCCATAAAGCATTCAATAATAATCTATTGAATGGGTAAATGAATGAATGCATGCCTGCTGACATAGGTTGGATACAGGCAGTAAAGTCCCTTATACAACTTGCTCAGGGTTGGTATTTTATTCTATAAGCAGTAGATAGGCATTGTAGTTTTCAAAGGAGAGAGTCAAGATAAGGTTTGTATTTCATAAAGAATATTTGTGTGCAAGAAGAGTATGCACTGGTTGAGGCAGGAAGAATCTAGAGGCTGTTATATATATATATTTTTTGAGATAGAGAGAGCAGGGGAGGGGCAGAGAGAGAGGGAGAGAGAGGATCCCAAGCAGGGTCCATGCTGTCAGCACAGAGCCCGATGCAGGACTTGAACGGATGAGCTGTGAGATCATGACTTGAGCCAAAATCAAAAGTCAGATGCTTAACCGACTGAGCCACCCAGGCACCCCCCATAATATTCTGAACAAGAGGTGATAAGGGTCTGAACTGAGGCACTAATAATGGGGGTAAAGAAGCCAGGACAAATATTCACAAATAGAATTTGGTTTCTGCTTGGATATGGAGATGAAGGAAAAGTCCAGGATAAAACAATTTTGAGTGAATGAAAGAATTTACACCATCCCTTAAAGATGATTGTAACAGGGCTCTTTCTTGTGCACACAGGGGTGACTGATAGTGTAAGTAGCACAAGCCCACATAATCGGGCATCCCTTGTCAATGCCACATTTTTCTCACCTTTGAAACAACACTAGCACTATGATAGACTTGGTTCAGGTATTTCATGAACTGCCACAGTACTTGTTAATTTTATAACTTACATAATTTTCCCTTTTATAAGTGTCTTAAATGTCAAGGTTCTTGAAGTAACAGCAGAGCAGCAAATTAAGTAACTTGTACTGAACTTATGAAGTCCTAACTATTTGGGCAAACTTTCAACATCAGCAAATTTACAAAATAATGTTATGAATCCTTGGGATCTCCCCTAAAAAAGATGCCTCTTACAAGGTATAATTATTTCATCCAAGTTAGAAAATGATACGCAAGCATGAACTGGAGTGTTGTTCTGTCTCGGTCCCCTACAGAAGTGACCCACCCTGACAGCCTGGGAGCCCAGAGGATCTTTTGTTCTAAGGAAGAATTTCAAAAGGAAAAATTGAACAGGTAAACTCAAACATTTCAGATCTATGAATTAAGACCGAAGGATTAGGAAGTAGATGTTGTCAGCCCGATTCAATTCTCACCCCCACATCAGTCTAGATAGAGAATGCTGTAGGCTGGAGAGAAAAAGATAATAGAGACAGAATAGAGACAAGCCATGGGTGTTAACCATTAATGAGAGAGGGGGGGAGACTGTATCCTAACCCCTCCTTTCTTCTAGCTCAGCCTCCATGGGGAGCCAAAAATACTTTCAGCCCTCCATTTAAGTTGTTGGATTCAAAGTTAAGAGAACCTGGGTCTCACTTTTCAAGTGAAGTCCTTGGAAAGCAGCTGACTGTGCCAGTGTGGTGTGGAATCACAGACTATAAAGGGAGAGGGCTCGGGACAACCCAGGAAATTCCTTAGGCCCTGGAATCAGTGAAAGTGCATCCAAAGGCTGTTGTGGTCCCCCAGAATGGGTGCAACAGTTGGCCTAAAGACAGTGTTGATAGGTTACAGAGGAATTACAGTGGCCTGTCCAGTATGGTTCAGCTGAGAATGCTGTTAAGATGCCTTTGTGGTGGAGATAAGCCAGAGAATCAAATGAATGCACAATGGCAGGCCACCAAGACAAACCCAAGTCATGAAACAAACCTGTCTCTGCCATTTGCGTGTCCTTCAAAGCATAGCATTAGCTCCAGGAACAAGAGGGGTTTAGCTGAATAATCTCAAACCTGAAATGATAGATAGGAACTTAACATAACTGAGTTTCCCTGGCAATGCCTATATTAAAATGTTTGCATCTGAAACAGTGGAAGCTTGAGCTAGAAATTACGTTTTTACAGGCAAGTGAAGGAATTCACACATTTGCTGACCTGAGCAAAAGTAACTATAAAATGTGTACACAAGTTTATAACATAGAGGTAAAGCACAAGAACTCTAGACCCAGATTTGAAGCCAGCTCTCCCAATTACCAGCTATGTGGCTGTGAGCATGTAACTACTGCTGATATCCTCATCTGACTCCGATTTCTGATGTTTATTCATTACCAAGTTTAATCCTTTGCAC
The DNA here is from genome assembly GCF_016509475.1 of Prionailurus bengalensis. NCBI lineage: Eukaryota > Metazoa > Chordata > Mammalia > Carnivora > Felidae > Prionailurus > Prionailurus bengalensis. The sequence goes on from NC_057360.1 coordinate 28,506,628, forward strand.
ATGGATCTGAGTGGGCTCAGCAAAAAGATCCCATCTTGTGTTCCTGATCTCTTTTCCTGTTCTATATCTCTTCACCCAAGATCGTTGTTTTCCAGTTCTAGGCTCTAATTTCCAATCGTGCCTTTTCTAGGTCTTCCTAACCCAGAACCATGCCCTTCCAACGATGAACCCAGGCAAGACCATTCAGCCACATCCTGTACCTGAAAACCCAGTCTCTGACATCATTGTTGGGGTAGCCTTCCTAGAGAAGATGGTCTTTCAATTTAGTCTATTCTGCTGATTCTGAGTATAGAATCCCAAACATTTTAAGAGAAGAGGATGAAGAAATTTAAGAAGTGACTGGATTAGACGATGCTTGTAAAGCATTTGGTGTTAAAAACTTTATATGTCAAAGCTGTTAATAGAACCCTTGTATGTACAACAAGTTCCCAGAAAAATCAAATAATAAGGACAGAAAATATTCATACCAGCAAGGAACATTAGCACTGTCAGAAGGTACAAGCTGAGGCACAGAGAACCAAGTCACGAGCGACACATGCAGAAGCCAACTGTGCCGTAGTGTTCTCATCACCTTTGGATTGATCTCATTCGTTTTAGTAGTCTGTCTTTATGCCAACTTTCGCAGGATCACTCAGAGTGAAAATTATTTCATCGTACAGAAGCCTGCACTCTACTTATTTTCCTGTGCCTGTTACAAATGTTTCCAGGATAGCTACAGCCCTTTGGATTCTCTTTCCCAAGTTCCTCTTCCTTTCCCCCAGAGTGAATCAGCATCCTTAATTTGTTATTTTTCATTGACATGAATTTCTTTTATCCTTTACAACCATGAGCATGTATTCCTAAACTATATATATACAACTTGGTTTTATAAGTATCTCAACTATGTATATTTCATTTATTTATTTATAGCCTTACTTTCTACACAAAGGATTTGGGGTGGCTTATATATAATAAAACCAGGAACCACTATATCAAAGGAAAATATAAATTCGAATTTAAAAAATTAGTAACAAAGTATGCCAATAAAACTAGCAAACTAAGATTTGGGAAAAAGAAGAGAAATTAGCAAAGTGATTTTATTCATAATGAAATACAATAAAACTGAATTCCTACCAGAATATTATAATTTTGACATGTCAGACTATTCAAACTTTAGTTTAAACCATGGAGGGTTTATCAGCATATATACTGATGTGAAGTACCTCCATGCTTTCTCATGGAATGAGAACACTACCTTCTGTCTCCCAGCTCCTCCTAGAATGGCCCACCACTGGCCTTCATCTTTGGAAGGAGAGGTGTAATCACGGATGGAGGATATAATCAAGGTGGAAAGCAGGGTTAGTAACAACAAGAATAATTGGTAAGACTTACTGAACACTTACTAAGAATCGGGCACTATGATGAGCTCTATAAATATAATCTTTGACATAATTCTCACAACAACTCTTGGAACTGCCATGCTTCACAGAAGAGGAAACTGAGTAAGACGTAGAAAGGTTAGGCATCTGCTCGAGATTAAAGGTTAGTAAGTGCACTTCAAGATTTGTCGGGTTGATTGATACCCAGGTAGGTTGTTAAACAACTGCACCAGCTTTGCTGGAATCCCAGAATTCATTCCCCACCACCTCAGGTGCATTTGTAGCTTATGTCTCAGAAATCAAACCCCCATCCATTAACCATGCTAACATATTTCATTAATAAATTTTAACTCCAGGTTTATCCAATTTCTGAATGGAACCAGATGCCTCTTAAGAGGTGACGATGTGCATTCAGACCATCATGCACCAATGGGTGCCAAAGCCTTGGCAATTCTCAGACTCCTGAGAGAAATTCCCCAGAGAAAAGCTAGAATCACTTCTGAGGCTTCAGGACCAACTACATTAGATTTATGAGATGTTATCCTGAAGATCCTGGAATCGAACCACTATGCCACTGCGAACAAAATGTATCCTTTCAAACTCTTGGGAGATTTTGCTCCTTTTGTTTAAAAAAAAGGATGGAAAATATTAAGAACTTTTCCATTTTACTAGAAAATATTTAACATTGAGAGTACCTCAAGAGGCACGTCTGAAAAATCCAGAAATAGATGTTTTACATTTTATATTCAGCCTATTTTCCTGTAGTTAATTGATTCCATTATTCATGTTTTCCACACCCAGAAACTTACTGATTTTTTTCTTCGTGGTTATGCACTTCAAGAATGCATAGTTATTAATCAGAGGATCTCTTCTTCACTTAGCCAAGCTATCCATATTAAATTCTTTTCATCTTCACCCATAAATCAGTTCTTCCAGCTCCTTCATTTTTATTACTCATGTCCAAGTTCTTTCCAATTTATCTGAGATGCTCAAAACTTGCCAGTGTTACATATCCCACAGAAAGGGATACTTTACTTACATAATCATGACATTATGATTATCTCATTACAGTTAAATTGACATGGACATTTTTTGCTTTCTATTGTTCAACTCAGATTTAATTTGCTACGTTTCAAAATGGAAGCTTTTCAGATTTGGCTTCTTTGTTAAGAACCCGTTTTTGGTTACTCATTGCTTGCCTTAATTTGGGATGAGACTGCAACAGAAATAAGACCCTAGCTGGGTGTTTAAGAGTCAAAATGGGCTAGAAGTCTGAAACATTTGATTGAACTAATTCACTAGAGTTTATCGCAACACCAAGAGCAGTGAGTCTAGAACTTCCAGATCCCTGCTTTTATATAAATGTATAATAAACAAGTCACAGGATTGTTTTCAGGCAGCATTAATTCAGGCATCTACATCTAGTCTCTGTCACCAATAATTTCCAAGACACCCTAGGCCCAAATGGCTTTTATAGTATTTGAGGGTTAGCAGCGGAAATATCTTTCTGTGAAAGACTAATAGAATCTCCCTGGCAAGGTTTAGCGTGGGGAGCCAAACTGCATATCCTAGTTAATACTCCACCCTTTAATATTGATTGTTCAATAGTCATACAGCCCTGGTCATTTCTTCTTCTTCTTCTTCTTCTTCCTTGACCTGATACATAGACATTCTTATCTCTACTAAGTGATGGAGATGAGACATGAAACATAGTAAAAGTACTCATCATTGATTTTCTACTATGTTTCTGAGTCCTATACCAACAGACTAGTATTCCTTATTACCAATTCTTGTCTTCACATATTCAAGTCTGTTTTCCCTGCACCAAGATCTAGTACAAGGTACTGTGAAAACACAAAGAAAACTAGATAAGTTTTCAGCTAACCAAAATATGGTTTGATGTCACCTGTAGATTTTATTTACTAAAGCTAGTATAGTATAGTGTAGTATAGTAGAGTATAGTGCTTGCCTATGGATAATCAAGAATGAGCTGTAAGTGAATCACCCTTATGAGGATAAACGTGGCAGGATATAGAATTAAGTATCATCTCCTAGAACCAGCCTAATAAGAGAATCACGGTGTATCGGGAATGGATGTTTTCTGCTGAGACTCCATATACCAGCCTAATTCCTACTAAATATGCTAAATCTTGAGGCAGAGGTTTGGTTACTTATTAATGAATTTGCCAATCCATTGGAAAACACTGCAGACACACTGCAATGAAATCCTGCTATCTAAGAAAATATAAAACTTGTGGTTATATCACTAACGTGGCTCTTCTGAATCAGAAATGAGAATGTACCCATGCATCAGTAATCGTGCAGATAATTTTGTCTCGTCATCAATTACCTTTTTCTTCCCCACATTACCATAAATTATAAGCAAATCTTTACTATTCTTATTTTAAACCACAAAGATATATCATTTGATGTACAATGATGTTAAAATTTCTAATGGGACCTTGGCTGTCATTAGTAATTATTTTTCTGCCTAGGAGCTTCTGGATGTTTTCTATTGTAGTCTTAAACATAATTATCAGAGTCAGGATCCATCTCTGGCAACTGATCTCCATGTTCTAAATGAAGCAGTGGTTACTACTGACTGGATTTTTATTTAAGAAAACTTTGATTAATAGAACGTTCAAGAGTTGGAAATCCTTTGATCATCAGAATCTTCTAGGCCACTCAAACATGAGCGCTAATAATGAATGTAATATTTCTTTGGTAATTAAGGGTCTGGATGTGTTCAGAGTCAATATGCAAGACATTTCACTGGTGACCCCAGAACAATAATGTACTGTTAAATTCCCTTTTTATTTCAGCTGATATGACAATCATGTCCTAATTTCTGTCATTTATCTTGTCCTGCAAAAGCACAGGGTTGAAAAACCTCTAGTTAATTAACAGGTCTCATTAGCTTTTTCCTGGGCAGTACTCAGTGTCATTCTTCTATATAAAATTTAGCACCATTTTTTTGTGGCATGACCCATACAGAAAGCAGATGGTGGAATTATCCCCAAGGATGACAAATTGTGGCAATCGTGATAAACATGAAGAGAAGGAAACTCCAGGCCTATGACATGTCAGGTGGTTTCCAACTGTTATTTTATTAATCCTCAAAACAATCTTGGCAACAGTGAAAATATTATTCCTAGGTTTTGAGATGGGAAAACGGAGGCTTAGCAAAATTAATCAAATACAAACTGTCCAGAAAAGACAGAGAACGTGGGTTTAATGGTACAGCCATAAAAAAAGGAGCGTCTTTCCTCCTTGAATGAGCTCTTCCAGTAGCTCTGTTGGCTATGACTGAACATCCGGGGAATTAGAAGTATCTGAACCAAGCCAGTAGAGGCCTGAAAACAGGAAGGTGCCAGACATTGGTGAGGGACTCCCAGAGAAGCCATCTCTGTCATAAGCAAGACACAAGTTTGCCAAGCCGGGGCATAGTAAATGGCAAACACACTTTTGTAACGTTTCCACCCAAGGTGCTAAATACATACCTGAAGGTTGGCCTCAGATTCTATGGTTCAAGACCTCCCTTGATGTTCTTTAATAACTTTTGCTTTTCAGAATTCGAATTCTAAAGGAGCAGGAGATGAAGAACTTCATTCCCCAAGAGAATTTCTGACAAGAGACTGTCAGGAGAGTTGAAACAGCTTGAGCAGAAGCATGGCAGGCAAAAGGAATGACTTCAGGGTGCATAGAGGCACTGCTTTAACAAAGCTGTCTCAGAAGTCGGGAGACAGTGCTTAACAACCCCAGCAGTGTGGCAGGAGGAGCTGGGAAGGGGCCCTTGTCAAGCAAAGGCTTCAGGCCAACACCACGAGTGATAAGCTCTACAAAGGGCTCTGGCCACACATCAAAGCACAAACAAACCCCCCTCTCCAAGGCATTCTGTGTAACACTCAGGTCTCTCAGCCCTTCAAACTCAAAGGAGGTGGGGTTTTCAAGAGGATCAGCTCTTTGATGCCTGCATTCCACTTGGAAGGTCACTCCTTCTTTACGTGTATGCAGGTTTGGATTCTCAGTAATTGCAGGCTGTAGGAAGGTAGCAAATCATTCCCGTGCATGCGTGGGAGAGGAGATGGAGAAGGCGTGCAGATACACACAGCATGTGTAGGAGCAGGAAACACAGATGGAATAAAGGATTGCCCCTCTTTCCTGGCTGCCCTGGGCTGCCCCACGTTTCCCTTGCCTTGTTCTCTCTGCCCCAAAGCAACAAACTTAGGTCTCTGTAGCCCCAATTTATCATAATCTGAATCTTCACTCCCTTTATCCTCATTCCTACCACTCCTGTTAAGGAAGGAAGGAAGGAAGGAAGGAAGGAAGGAAGGAAGGAAGAAAGAAAAGAAAAGAAAAGAAAAAAGAAAAAAAGAAAAGATTCTCCTCCATATTAAGGATTTGGAATAATCATTTTGGACCTATTTTTTAAGATTATGAGAAAATAATTGGTAACAAAAAAAGCAATTTCCTGAAAAATCTACATTAATCACAATATAGAAGGGGCACCTGGGTGGCTCAGTTGGTTGAGCGTGGGATTCTTGGTGTTGGCTCAGGTCGTGATCTCACAGTTTGCGGGACTGAGCCCTATGTAGGCGTAGAGCCTGCTTGGGATCCTTTCTCTCCCTCTCTCTCTGCCCCTCCCCTGCTCGTGCTCTCTCTCGCTCTTAAAAAAAATCAATAAACTTAAAATTTTTAAAAAATTAATTGCAATGTAGAAGAACCTAGCATTTCTCCCCTTCACCATATAAAATCATCTTCAACCATGTCAGAATAATTTCAGAATTAAAATCGATTCACCTTCTTTGAGCACCTCCTGTGTCAGTCTCCAGGAAGGGGATTCAATGTATATGATCTCAAGTATTCTGTCCTCAAAACAGCCCTGCGAAGCAGTTCTTATGACCTACTTTTACAAAGAGGGAAACTGAGGCAAGGATGGTATAAGCATCCAGCTATCCTATAGCTGGGGACTGAGCAAATTGGGGAGTAGAAATCAGACCCTCACGAATCTAAGCCCAGGGCTCATGATTATCCCTTGTTTATCTCTAAGCCCAAGTTGTACAGGACTTTTTTCTTTATAGCTTATTATTCTTTATAACTTTAGGGAATTTAGAAAGTCATGAAAGCCAAATTAAAGGCTAACTCTGCACAGAAAGTTTTAATACTTATGATCCGAGAACCTAGACACTTCCACCAAAAAAAACAAATTATGATAAAATAACACCTTACTTTGGGGTCAAACTTTTGTAAATGTGAGGACTTTTGTAAATGCCATTTCTTTACTTTTTATTTATTTTTAAATTTTTTTAAAAAAATTATCTATTTATTCTTGAGAGAGAAAGGCACGCACGTAAGTGGGAGAGGGTCAGAAAGAAAGATGGGGGTGGGGGCGGTGGAAGAAAGAGAGAATCCCAATTAGGCTCCACACTGCCAGCACAGAGCCAGATGCAGGGCTCAAACTCACAAACTGTGAGATCATGACCTGAGCCGAAATCAAGAGTCAGACACTCAACCAACTGAGCCACCCAGGCACCCCTAATGCTTTCATTTCAATTGAGTGGCTGGTGTGTCCCCCAAAATGGGGGTTCCTTGAGTGGCTGGTGTGTCCCCCAAAATGGGGGTTCCTTGCTATTTATTGATGTATTTAATACCCCTGGCTTTTTAATTTTTAAAAAAATTTTTTAATGTTTCTTTATCTTTGAGAAAGACAGGGGACGGGGGAGGGAGGGGCAGAGAGTGAGAGAGACACAGAATCCAAAACAGGCTCCAGGCTCTGAGCTGTCAGCACAGAGCCCAATGCCGGGCTCGAACTCACTAGCTGTGAGATCATAACCTGAGCCAAAGTTGGACACTTAACCACTGAGGCACCCAGGTGCCCCCATACCCCTTGCTTTTTCGGATGAATAGCATTTCATGCTTACTGAACACCCTTGACTGTGCTGCCTTGGCAAGTGAACGAAACAGAATTTATTCAGAGCATGAAGTCAGACCAAATGCCCGAAGAAACAAAAGTCAAAGGAAAGAACCTATGTGTTTGCTTGAATCATCGGCGATTGCCTCATTTTCACCTTTCTGAACCCAAATAATTGTGTGCAATGCTCAGAGCATCAGGCGTGTAAGGCCCTAAACTCTGGGTTTGTTGGAAGCCTCTCAACCCAGCCTTGACCTGAGCTTATTAGTTGCACTCTCACGTGCCAAACCCACTGGATCTACACGGGCTTAGGTCATCACGTCTGCTGAGCGCCGCATCCACTTGAGGTTTTTAGATTCAAGCAACAGAAGCTGACTCTGACTGAGTAGGCAGAAAATGAGATGAGGGCTATATCAGGTAGTTTCCAGAATCCCAGAGTGCTAGGGAAGCAGACTTGAGGCTGAGCTTCCAGGAACGATGCCCAAAGCTGTGCCGCAGAACTGATGTGATGGAGAAAAGGTTACTGCCACCATCGAGCACTAGGCACTGAGTTGTCATTCCTGTGCCAAGAACTAAGCCTCACCATCATGGCTACTGCGCGTGTTAACGGAAAGCGGGACAGAGGGTGAGCGCCTCTGTTATGTCACTAGCTACAGAGTCAAACACTGGAGCGGGGAATCTGACTGGCAGGTGTCCTGCCCTGTGCCTGTGGTGAAGTACAGAGGTCATCTCCAGATTTATAAGGCCACCTGCCCAAACTCACAAGGGAAAGAGTTGCCGAATGTTAAAAGGGAGGATGCAGAGACGTGAGAAAAATATAATGTCAATTTCTTGGCACAAAAAAATAACAAGTTCTATTTTTGAATTGAGAAAACAAGAGAATGATAGTAACTTCCCTAAATTCGTAATAACTAAACCAGGATTGGGTCCCTGGTGTTTGTACTCAAAAGCCCATGCACTTTCAAGTAAGCTATGCTGTCACCTTGTTTTAGTAAAATAAGAATAGTTCAAATTCAATTTTATAAGCAGCACAGTGATCATTTTTAACTAAAAGATGTCAGACATAGAAGCAAAACATCTTAAGCTGGCGATTGTGTTCAGTTGAGTTTTGAGAATCCCGAACCAAATAATTGCTACTGTTCGAAGAAGCTACCTACTTTTTTCCTCTTTGGGTAAAGTATGGATGACACGTTGAATCAAAATGGTGCCTTTTATATTTGTAACTTATGTATCCCCCCTTTTTTTTACAGGATATTAGGAAATGAGCAGAAAAAGCAGTTTAATGTATGTATACAACTGTGAAGGTGGGGCCTTAGATCTGTATACATAAAAGTATATATTTATTAAACTGTTACTCTATGAAGACATTGCTCTCACCACTGGGGAAGAAGTGCTGGGGAGAAGCTGAAAGTCTAGTAAATGAGTGAGAGAAATAAAAGTATCATTTCAATTATGCATGGAGTGCTATGATAGGGCCACACACAGGGTCTGACAGCTCACAGAACACCAAACCAATACCCGGGGAATCTGGGAAAGCTTCTTGTAAGAGGTTCTGAGCCATGAGGGAGGCCCCAGCCATTTTCCTTCATCATTCTAGGCTTTGCTAAGAGTTAGGTATTTAGGATACAAAAGAAATAAAGTCTCTACCCACATGGACCTTAGAATCTAGTGAGAAAGACATAAATGAAACAAATAGTTATGCTAATACTTTATTAAATGTAATTGGAATAAGCGTTATTGAGAAGAAAACAGGGTTTTAGAAGAGTTTATAACAGGGGAAATCTAGCATAATCTAGATGAGGTAGTGAGGAGGCGTTGGGAGACCTATCTCCATGGGTCTCTCATGTTTATGTACACCTTGTCTTGGCTTTTGTTCCATATTTTCTTTTCAAGGAAATTTGTATAATAAGCAGCCTCAGCAGATAAAGACGGTGCCTCCCTCTGGGGTGTAGGGAAGATTTGCTTCCTATTCCTACAAAGACATTAAAGACAATGGCTCCCTCCATAACAGAGGACAGGCAGGTTGGCTGAGTCCCCTTTAGAAGCCTGAGGCTTCTTCAGCGTCAGGTTCCTCAGCTGTGAGGCAACCCCACTGTGTGTGCAGCGTTGACTTACACTGTTCTGCACCATCCCCGGGAGACGTTAGGAACATGTATACATCTGACACCTGCTGGGCTGTGGCAATACAGACCTTTGTCTCTGATCCAGGAGTCTCGGTCTTCCGCCAGCATCTGTGTTACTGAGGCCTGATAACATGTGAACTTCCATATAAGGAAGAATTCCAGACCATTCAAGGCATTGGGGGAATTGGTAGGAAGTCAGAGGTTTCCTTGAAGAAGGAAGGTTTGACCTGAAGAATAAGGAGTTGATAGTGGGGATTGGTTATTTCTGGGCAGAGGGAAGCCATGTAGCAAGACTCTGAAAGAAAGAAGCATGGCAGACTCAGGAGCTGAAAGAGGTCTGGAATGTCTGGAGCATAGCAAGTGAGGTTGGAAGGATCTCTACATGACGCCGTAGAGGTAAGGAGGGGTTTGATCATATAAACATATGTGATACTGTGATTTATAATGAGAAATATTTATTTGGTCTTTGTCTTATTTCTGGCACAGAGCTCCAAAAACTCTTGGAATTTCCCAAGTGATGAGAGCAACAAAGGTGTGTTTTGTTATGTTAATGAGGTGACTTTTGGAAAGCACCTAAGGTTGGGGGCTGGTTGCCAGGAGAACCAACCCTGTGATTAGAGGGTTGGAACTTTCAGTCCGAGTCTACATCTATCCGGGGAGGGAGAAGCAACCGGAGGTTGAATCAATCACCAGTGATTGAATCAGTCGTGCCTATGTAAAGAGGCCTCCACAAAAATCCCAAAGGAGGGGGTTGAGAGAGCTTCTGAGCTGGTGAACACGTGGAGGTGCCGCGAGCAGCTGGGGAGGGCAACCAATTCTGTGCCCTTCGCACGTACAATTGCCTTATGCGTCTCTTCCATTTGGCTGTTGATTTGTAACCTTTAATATCCTTTGTAATAAACTGGTCATTTAGTGATTAAATGGGTTTCCCGACTTCCGTGAGCCGTTCTAGCAAATTAACCCAAGAAGGCAGTTATCGGAACCCCTGATTTATAGCCAGCCAGTTAGAGGCACAGGCTATGACCCGGACTTGCGACTGGCATCTGAAGCAGGGGCAGTCTTGAGGGACTAGCACCTTAACATGTGGAAGGCAGTCTTGAGAGACTAGCCCCTCAACATGTGAAATGTGATGCTACCTCCCCGTAGATGGTGAGAGAATTGAGTTGAAGTGGAGGACAATCAGCTGGTGTTGGAGACTTCCTTGAGGGGGGAACCTCCTCTCCCGCACATTGGAATTGAATGCAGAACCCTCATAACATACAAAGGAGGAGAAAATTCTCTCCTTGTTTACCGTCTTGCAGGCTGTTTACCTGTCCTTCACTAGGGACTACCTTTTCAAGGATATTTGAATCATGAATAGTTTGGGAAAATAGAAATAGTATCTCCCTCTGGGGATGGCAAATGGCAAGCATGCTTACCATCCACTGCAGAAGATTTGGGTTTTCTATGCTTAAGGTTCCCTCCAGCAATGTGACCCACTGCCTTCACAGGTGTTACCCAGCCTTCTTGGAATCACCCAGTAGGAATTGAGGTCTGGGGGAAATGACACGAAAAAATGCCGTGGCTCTGGCTGCTGCTATTGCTTTGAGAAATCTGTGTCCTCCACCAGCCTCTATGGAACTGTGGAGGGCTAACTTCATAACTTGCAAGTAGGGTAAAAATCCAATCCTTCACTGTTGTTGAGAATACTTTATTCTACAGTCATAAAATGTTAGTCATTGGGATTTTATAGTTTCACTTTTTGGCTTTTGTCTGGTATAGTTACCTACATATCTCTGGGAAAATAGTGCCGTAAATGAAATCAAACCATCCACTCCCAGAGTGATATTTGGTAGAATGAGGAAGAAGAATGCCAAAACTAATCCTTGGTTTTCAAGGACCCTACAATATTCACCAAACAGCTGCAGAGTGGCATCATGGAAATCATGTAGATTCGGTATATTCCAATCCCAGGTCGGCCCCATGCCACCTGAGACTGGACAAGCCACCAATTTCATTTGCTCTTGAATTCATCATTCATTAAACAGAGATAAGTTGTATACAGTCCGTACCATATAGTTCACATGAGAGTGAAATGAGATGATGGTATTTGAATAACAGTAATAAGATTTATCTCCCAAACAACTTTTAAAATTGCCCAACAGTGTCTCTCTTTGGGCAATTTAGCTGTTGAGGAGCACTGGGAAAAATTTTCAAGATCAGTTTGTTCTTGACCTAAAACTCTTTATTGTTGGGTCACTGACAGCCATTTGTCTATTTATGGACAACCTTGGTTTTGTCTTTCTAAAAGCTTTGCCAAGCTCAGGGAAAATGCTGAGGCCACATGGAGCAGATGTTTGAAAAATATGACCTACTTTCCAGTCTCAGGATATGATGATTTTCTTTCCTATAACCAATAACATCATATATCCTGTAATATTGGTAGTCACTACCTGATTGAAAAACTATTTCAATAAAGCCACCGCGACTGTCTCATCACCAGAGGACCCTTAGAGGCACAGGGACTTAAATGCTAAAAATGAAACCCAATGTCCATTCCCCGCAAACTTCTGAATGCCGGTTTCTTAAAATGCAATTAGCACATGAGACTTTTGTTTATGCATTTAATAGCAGTGAGGCGTCCTTATTCGCAAATTGATGAAGCCTAACTACATAGCAAAACCCAGTTCTAAGCTGCCTCTTTATTGCTTTCAATCTTCCATGGATTCCGAGAAAAGAAATTTGCCTTTCCATTCTACTATGATTTTTTTCTGGCACTTGCTTGAGATTATGATAAATTGGCAAAAACCTGATTAATTAAAGCCTCAAACTGAAGATAACCAAACACTTCAGAGTGATATTTCCTTGTAGTCTGTGGACAAGAAAAATTAGCCCCAGAGGCCAAAGGAACTTTGTATGGGAAGCAAGCTTGACCTGGTCTTACCCTAGTATTAAAGCCAGGACTCAATGGACAGTGAGGTTGACTTAGGGGACTTCAAACCTCACCCAGAGGTTTAACCAAGAGGTTTAACCCTTATTCCTTTTACCTCTGTTTTATCCTATACCGACTTTCTTTTCTCATTATGACCTCCATATCACTTTATGTCACTTACGGGTTCATCTGTTAGTTTTCTTCTTTAAAATCAGGGAATGTACTTACTTAACTATTCAACTAATATAGCTGCTTAAAAAATATTTTTGTTTTTGAATCGAATGAATTAATGAATCAAGTATAAGAACTACTCTGAGACCTTTGCGTCCAAAGTACAAGCAGGAAAATTGCCTGAAGTTCAAGGGGTGGTGTTGGGACTGGAAGCTCAAAGCTTTAAGACAGGATCACAGCAGGCAGAGTGAATTGGATTTGCATTTCAAAACTCTAATTAAAGCTCTTTTCTCTTTCTTCCAAACGGGAGAGCTTGGCCCCAAGGCTTAGAGGAGCAGAGCAGGAAAAGCTGAAGCCTCCGCCTTCTTTCTTCCACCTCTAATTAACCAGGGCACAAGATGAGGCTTGGACTTTAGGATTGTGAAAGGCTAGAGACCCCCAAGGTTGGCGGGACAGGTCCCAGCAGAGCAGAGTGTCCGGGCTCCAGCGGACAGGGAAGGGAAGACTGGGCTCCTCACAGAATGCTGACAGGGAGCAGACCTTGCAGCTGCTCCACCCAAAAAGATTTTCTCCAATATTTTCTCACAATATTTACTCATTCTTCTACGACCCACCAAGTTGGTCTGTGGGTCAGGCATTCAGACCCTGTGTCCAGGGTGAGCGTCAGATGGTCTTCATCAACCCACGTGCCCACTGCACCCGGCTATCTCTTCGGTTTACCTGCCGTGATGGGTGGTTCTTCTGATGACAGATACTTTGTCGTCTCGCCATTTCTGTTTGACATCTCAGCTAGCGTTCTTGCCTCTCATGATCTTACACAGTTCTAAGAGGGAAATGGGGTGAATGTGTTGCCCAGCCAATACAAATCGCGTCTAACTTCATAGTTTGCCCACACAGTCCTCGCTGATCCCAGTTACCATCTCCACAATCCCGTTGAACCAGAATCCGCATGTTTACAAACTGGGTGGAAAGGGGGAGGGGCTCTGATGAGTTAAGAATTATTCTCTGAATCCTTCTTTACCAAACAAGGGCAGCAAGTGTAACATCAGTGAGACTGAGTAAGGGGTCAGGGACTGTGCCAGCAGCCAGCAAACCGACAGCAGAGATGCAGCGGCATCAGAGGGACCTGGGGGAAGGAAACAATGGCCAGTCATGGGGACTGTGGTTCTAGGGAGGGAGGAGGAAAGGAGGAGTCCCAGGAGCAAGCAGGATCCAAGGCAGGGAGGTACTAAACAAGTGTGGGGACCAGGACCCCATCACAAGTAGGGTTTCTTCTATCCCCCCTTTGTCAGTCTTCTGTTCCTTTTTTTTCAGCTTACTGGCCCGCTGGTGCATAAGAAATGCACCTCACCAAAAAGCAAGGTATTTGTCCTAACTCTGATGTTCTGTGCCCCAAAGGAGCTCTTTTTAAAGGCTTCCTGCAATTTGGGACAGTATAAATGGGACTATTGTCCGCAGTCCTGGTGGGGTTAGAGAAAATGGTTCTCCTCTTCCACCTCAAAAATAGCAGCAAACCTCAGAGAACAGGGCAAGTTCCCCTCCTGATTTAATTCAAAAGTAAAAATTCCAGAGTAATAATCTCATTGAAGAACTCTGCCCTATTCATTAGGGCATCCAGGAAGATTACCTAGCTTCTTCTGCAAGACTCTTAGATGCAATAAGGCCAATGACTGTCTCTCCCTTATCTATTTTTTTGAAAAAATTTGTAATGGTTTTTCATTTTTGAGAGAGAGAGAGAGAGAGAGAGAGAGAGAGAGAGAGACAAAGCATGAGCGGGGGAGGGGCAGGGAGAGAGGAGACACAGAATCTGAAGCAGGCTCCAGGCTCTGTGCTAATTAGATGCGGGGTTTGAATCCACGAACCACGAGATCATGACCTGAGCTGAAGTCGACGCTTAACTGACTGAGCCATTCAGGCAACCCTGTCTCTTATCTATTGATGCATGCATTGGGCTCATACAAAAGAGACACTCAACAAACATTGGCTGGATGAATTAATGAATTATTCCCCGGTATTAACTTTTATCTGAATTTTGCAAGTTTAATGTTGGAAACATTCTTTAAAACAAATTAAAACCTGCAATTTAAACCTAACTCGAATTCATCTGTGTTAGAGATGGTGAGCCTTTTTATACACCCCTTTCCTCTCCTGTTGTTATGTGAGTGAGTCCAAACTTCCATCCCCTCCTTAAAAGTCACGGAACCTCAAGCTCTTGGTTCAGAATCCCCGGACTCATTACCACATTCTCCCTTTCACCCTCATTTTACACTCTTCTCCCTGTAGCCTTTGGTCTAGCAAATAAATCATTGCATTAAAGTGTTCTTTCCAACTTCTTGGTTAAAATTTAATTATTAACAAGGTAATCATAAAGTAGCAACAGATATTTTCTTCACCGTTCTAAAAGAAAGACACACGTTAATTTATGTGACTTGGAGTTCACATAAATAGTTCGCATAACTTGCTTTGTTATGAATAAACTTATTTATTTTGTTACCAATAAAATCTAAAAATAAAATCTGCTGGGGATAACGACAAATAGATTTAATTAATTTTGTGATTTATTCCATTTCAATGGGTCTGTCAAGATCATTTTTTTACTCACTAATAGAATTATATGCACAGCCCAAAACATAGCACATGGTAATAATTTCCACCGTTTCATTGTCATTATGATTATCATCATCAAAATTATTAGATTGGTCATTTTCCTTTCCCTACTGCAAAGGAAAACATTCTCTGAATGTGGAAAAAAATTCTACATCTATTGAAATTGTTTTCTATCCCAACAGCTTCTACACCTATCGCCTCTGTCACTTCTTGGTATTGTTTTGTAAGGAGTAGAAAAATGTGGCAAGAGATATTGGGTATAAAGTGGCTGGTAATTCTCTCCCAGGAGTGGGCTAAAGCCTAGGAATCTGAGTGGCCTGGGCTCTGCTCCAATCAGTGAAGGGGAAACACTTTCCTACCTTGTTCTGTCCTGTTCTATTGAAGGCTTTAGAACCACAGGGCAGCAACATGAGGTTCATTAATTCCTCACTGAGTACCCTATGGTTATAAGAGGACCCTACCATAGCCAGAGTAATTGTTATTATGCTAATTTTACAGAAAGCCCATCTTACTCAGTTGATATTATTCTTCCATTAACTGTAAGCAGTATGAGACTGTAATAGCATATAAATATACTGAAACATTTTGTCCAATTGAAACTGACAACAGTCACTTCTATAATTGGAGCTTGAGTTTCGAGACAGACATTCTTCCCTTAAAATCCTGCCACGAACCTCATGCACGTGGCCTAACTTAAACTCTCTGTAGGTCGGCTTCCTCTTGCACAAACTGACACCATCAGCACCTGTGTGATTGAGGTCATTAATTTTAGGAAGCAGTGAAATAGTGTCTTAAAATAGTAACCCGTATGCTTTTCTTTATGCATAATTGTATTGCTCATTTTCTCAAAGAAAATTAGAATTGTTCTACAATGAAGGCAAAGACAGAAGAAACAGCAAATGTTCTGGGTTTTTTTGTTTTTTGTTTTTTGTTTTTACAATTCACAAATAGGCTCTTGAATCCCAGAGAAGCAAGATATAGACAGAAGTGTTACGGGCTGAGTTGTGTTGCCCGAAAATTCCTATGTTGAACTCCTAACCCCCTAGTACCTCAGAATGTGACTGTGCTTGGAGAAACGATCTTCAAAGAGGTAATTAAGATTAAATGATGTCATTTGGGTGGGTCTTAATCCATTATGAATGGTGTTCTTATAAGAAGATGAGTTTAGGACATGGACAAGCACAGAGTTAAAGACTACATGAAGAGACAGAAAGATAGCCACCTGCAAGCCAAGGAGAGAGGCCTCAGAAGGAATCAACCCTGCTAACACCTTGACCTCAGACTGCTAGCCTCCAGATTTATGGGACAATACATTTCTATTATTTAAGCAGCCCAGGCCATAGTACTTTGTTAATAGCAGTCCCACCAAACAAATACATCAAGTTTATACCATCAAAACAGATCAGGAAGAATGGAGAAAACTCCAGATGGCTCTGGTTCCACAGAAGACTGGCCCAGGGTCATTCATTCAGGCGGGCTGGAAGAATGAAAGAATGGATTGGAGCTCTGGAGAAGGGGCCTGGAAGGAGGAGACTGGATCTAGGGGAGCAGCATGGAAGGCAGTCCCTCTGCCGAGATGTTCAACAAAGTTTCACCACCACCCCCCACCATGCCCACCATCACTTACATGCATTACAATGTCAGTCATGGAAGCCCACTGCAGGTTTGACTTAATATTTCATTTCTAGAATAAATATCAAGAAAGATTTTGAAGTAAAAGTTCCAAAGGGCTATTAGTCTCCAAGAGGAAGAAATGGGCACTGTTGGGGCAGATGAATTGTTTAATTAAGAAGTCTTGGAAAGAAGTGGAAATTTCATTTAAAGACTGAAAAAGAATAATTCCTATAGAAAGGCAAATTCGTTAGAGCAGATACAGCTACACAGGAATATAGAAGAAAGTTCTGGATATTAATCTGCTGTTCAAATATGGAAGATTTAATGGACATCCTGAAGAAAATCCTGAGAGAGGGTCTATTTGAGATGTAAAATCTTCACATTTTAAGTCCACTTAATTAAAAATGTTTTTTATGAAAATTGTTGAATTTTGAATGAGAATCTTCAACCTTAAATCATTTTGTTGGTTTGGAGATAGGAAAACACAATATGTACTTCTTCGCTCCTAATCAATCATGTCAAATACATGTTCATGTTTTAAAGTGTTTTTTTATGGCATTATATTTAAAACCATTCAGACTAAAGTTATTACTTTACTGACAAATTTTTTGGATGTTTCTTATACTGATCAGAACCAGTACTACAAATGTCTTTACTCCAAAGGATTTAGTTGTTCTTTGATTTTGTTATTTGATGGAAAACGGGATGGGGGGGGTGGCGTGGGGGGGGGGGATGAAGAAAGAGAAAAGGAATTAATAGCAAAAATCTCTTTCTTAATTTTTGCTTCTACCATATTCCATTCACTCACTATCATTTAAATTAGAATGTTTTTATCAATCACTTATTATGTTCTGGGCATCAGGACCATTCAAATGAGCAAGATAAGCACTTTGCCTGCTTTCATGATGTTTATAGAGGGTCCCAGGGAGGCAGGCATTAAACAAAGAATTACATGAATAATTATTTAAGAAAACTAATACTGGGTCAAGGTACAAACATAGGACTCAACTTCAGAAAAAAAATTCAGGTGAATTTTTTTCACTGAAAAAATTCAAGAAAAGAAAATCTCCAAACAAACTGAATATCGCTTTTGAAATACAAAGGCAGTTCATCTCCCTTATCAGCCCTCCTCGGCTGAAATTTCTTTTTAAACCATCTACAGGTACTTCTGAAAAGTGGTCTGCCTTACATGAAACAAGCATTCCTTCCCTCTGTTTATTTCTACCTTTGATAGATTCTGAGCATAGATCCTGACCTTTCACATTTTGCTGGAAAATGGAGGAGTTAAAATCATGGCAAAGTGGAAGAATGCAGAAACCTGTTCCCATTTTGCAGGAAAGATCAAAATGACAGCGTCTTAGTTTATAATCCTTGGGGCAAGCGCCTAGGGGAGATTTTCTCTTTTGTTTTCTTCAATAACAAAAATTGCTGAAGCAGAATTGCTGAATTGTATTCCTTCCTTCCTTTCTTTCTTTCTTTCTTTCTTTCTTTAATTTTTGGAGGAAACTCCATATTGTTTTCCACATGGTTGCACCAATTGGCATCTCCACCAACAGTATGAGGGTTTCCTTTTTTCAAAAACTTCCAGTTATAAAATAAGTCATGGGGGTGTAAGGCACAGCATGGGGAGTATAATCAATACTATTGTAGTAACTTTGTATGGTGACAGATGGTAGCTACATTTACTATGGTGAGCATGTTGTAATATACATAAGTGTTGAATCACCTGAAACGAATACAATATGTCTATCAGCTGTATTTCAACAAAAAGGGAGAGAGTTTTCTCTTCTTCCTTTTGGGAAAGCACCTTTGCTATGGGTCAGGATTCTTAGTTACTAGTAATAGAAGCTGACTCTGAAAAATCACGGCAGGAGGGCATTTGTTTGTTAAAGGACGTAGGGTAGCTCACAGAATTCCTAGCCTCAGGTAATGTTCCAGGAAAAACATCCAAAATCACATTGCAGAACTAGTCTGATGAAGAAATTACTGTTGCTGCAGGCAAACAGTGAATTTGCTATTCTTGAACTTGGTGTTGCCACAACCACCTCCATCACTGGATACCATTCCTTTCTGCCTTTTTGGTCACTAGTTCCAGAGTTCTAGTCTGGCAAGAGTGCCACTGACTGGCAGAGCATGGGAGACAAGCCTATTTGACTGTCCCTACACCTTTACCAAATTGTCTTAATTACTATAAGTTTCAAGTCTTAATAATTGGGTCTTTTTCTAGTCTTTCATCTTTCCTGTGACCTGAGATGATTTAGGATTATTTCTTAACAAATAGATGAATTTCTTTCTTTCTTTCCTTCTTCCTCCCTCCCTCCCTTCCTTCCTTCCTCCTTCCCTCTGTCTTCTTTCTTTCTTTCTTTCTTTCTTTCTTTCTTTCTTTCTTTCTTTCTTTCCTTCTTTTTTCTTTTTCCTTCCTTTCTTCTTCTTTCTCTTTCTTTCTTTCTTTCTTTCTTTCTTTCTTTCTTTCTTTCTTTCTTTCTTTCAATAAAACCTGACAATTTTTCTCTCTTAAATGGAGAGTTAGCCCATTTATATTTACTATGACTGACATATGTAGACTTGTTTCTCCAATATTATTTTGTGTTTACATGTGAACTGTTTGCTTTTGTCTCTCTCCTTTCTTGAATTCTTTTTTATTTTTTAAAAATTTTTAAATGTTTATTTATTTTTGAGTGAGAGAGACAGAAAGACAGACCGTGAGTGTGGGAGGGGCAGAGAGTGGGAGACACAGAATCTGAAGCAGGTTCCAGGCTCTGAGCTGTCAGCACAGAGCCCAACAGGGGGCTCGAACTGAGAGATCAGGACCTGAGCCAAAGTCGGATGCTTAACTGACTGAGCCACCCAGGTGCCCCTCTTGAACTCTTTTCAAGTGAATAAGATTTATATATTCCTTTTCATCCTTTTCCAGCTTGGAAGCTACACACTATGTTCCTATTCTTCTAGTATTCCCCCACAATTTAATATGCACACTTATTTTAACAAAATATAGGCTCTAAGCATCCTTGGATTATTTTCATAATGTTCCTAACTTCAACACTATTTTTTAATCTAAAAAATTAAACATTATTTTTGTTTTAGACTTTCAATATTCTTTTAGAGTTACCCACCAATTTCTTTGTTCTCCATTCCTTCTTACATTTTAGATCTTTAGGAACATTTTTCTTTTGCCCAAATGACCTCCTTTCGAGAGGCTCTACTAGAGGCAAATTCTGTCAGTTTTTGTTTACCTAAAACTATCCTTATGTTGCTTTCATTTGTGAGAGATAGTTTCAGTGCCTTCTAATTTGAAAATTATTAAAAAAAATTTTTTTTTAAATGTTTATTTATTTTTGAGACAGAGAGAGACAGAGCATGAACGG
This sequence comes from Prionailurus bengalensis, assembly GCF_016509475.1. NCBI lineage: Eukaryota > Metazoa > Chordata > Mammalia > Carnivora > Felidae > Prionailurus > Prionailurus bengalensis. Next base: position 28,526,688 of record NC_057360.1, read on the forward strand.
GGGAGGGTCAGAGAGAGGGAGACACAGAATCTGAAACAGGCTCCAGGCTCTGAGCTGTCAGCACAGAGCCTGATGCAGGACTCGAACTCACGGACCGTGAGATCATGACCCGAGCCGAAGTCGGCCGCTTAACCGACTGAGCCACCCAGGCGCCCCTCTAATTTGACAATTATTTTGATTCTGCATATCTGGCTAGTAGAAAGTTAGATGCCAGTTGAATTACATTTTTAATTTTCTTTACTTTCTTCTGCTTTTAAAAATATCTCCCTCCCTACCCCTTTTCTCTCCACCCCTCCCCCAATTTACAGTTTTACATAATGGGTCTAGTTTTGCATTTCTTTTAATTTACCATGGTTGGAGATTTAATGAGCTTCCTGAATAGAAGGATTGGTACCTCTGATCAACTCTGGAAAATTCTCAGCCATTATTTGTAATTTTCCACAACCCCCTATCATCTTTCTACTATCAATTTCTGGGCCCATAACTAGATTATATCATACTTTTTCTTTTTTAATATCCTATATCTTAACCATATTTCTTTCATTTTCCTGAATCCCAGGGAGATTTTTTCTTCATATCTGTCTTCTACTCTGCTAATTTTCTCTTAAGCTGTGTCAAATCTACTGTTGAATTCATTTATACATCTTTAAATTTTAATTATTTTGTTTTTCACTTCTTGGTGCTCTGTTTTTTTTTTTTTCTTTTTCTACCTACGAAGAACATTTTAATAGTCTCTTCTTCTCCTGTTACACTTTCAACTCCCTCTTCAACATTCTGTGTTGATATTTAAAGTCTCTTCAGGTCTGTTTGTTTTTCTACTGGTTCTAACGTATGGTACTGTATGTCCTTGTGTATTTTGTCATATTTGTATACTTGTGTCACTAATCTTGACCTGTGTGAATTTCGAGGCCTAAAACAAAGATTCTCCTGAGACAGATTGTGTTTGCTTCTGCCAGGGACTCTCTGGAGGCATTACAACCCCAGGACCATTTTCACTAAAATTTCAAGTTAAGGTTTTTCATTTCTTTGTTTGCCACACAAATGGGATAAATCTAGACCATATACCTGTATGAGGGTTGGATTATAGTTACAGATTTTCAAGGGTTTGCTTTCCCCCCACTGGTTACCTGCAAGGTTAAGATAGGCAAGACGCATTACTGTTCCCTTCTGAGGAATAAATTTATTTCTAGTTTGTGCTTACACTAAGGATGTGAAACCACTTGAGGGCCTAGATGTTTAAGGGCCTACATTTATAAGATTTAAAAGCTTCACTTGGAATGGAACATTCTCAGCAACTGTCTTTAATATTTCTCTTTCTTATTATTTCCCCTGGCATCAGACTTTAGAATCTCCAGTTAGGTATAGTTTAGAACTAGGCTTTGGAGTATATTCTGCATCTTATGTGACCATTGAATTGTCAGCACAAAGTCACCATGGTTTGTGTGTTCTCAAGAGAATAGTGGCTCAAAAGTGTGCTTACCTTATGGGTTTCGGCATTCACTGATTTTCTGGCTTCTAAGGATTTCTGACAGCCTCACCAGAGACACCTTATGACTCAGCAGTGCACGTGAAATGTTTCAACCTTCATATCTAATTGTTTTCAGTGATATGCTTATTCAGGTAATACTGGTAGAAAAAAACCTTCCCCCCCCCCCCATTTATTCTTTTTATTTTTTTAAATTTTAATTAAAATTTTTTTTAAGTTTATTTACTTTTGAGAGAGAGAGAGAGAGAGAGATAGAGTGAGCGCATGAGTGGAGGAGGGGGAGAGAGAGAGGGAGACAAGAGTCCAAAGCAGACTCCAGGCTCTTGAGCTATTAGTGCAGAGCCCGATGCAGGGCTCAAACCCACAAACTGCAAGATCACGACATGAGCCAAAGTCAGACGCTTAACTGACCGAGCCACCCAGATGCCCCTCTTTTTTTTAATAATACAACTTAAAAATATCTTCAGCAACCTATATGCTAATTTCTATGTCTTAATATGAAATCTTACGTAAAAGAATTGGATGTTTATCCATCTCACCCATCTTTACTCTGTTCCAGTGCTATATTGAATCAGAGAAGATGTTCTCTTTTCTTTGTTACTTAAATGTTGGGGTCCGGATAAACTATTTCCAAGGGTTTATGGATAATTAACTATGGGCCAGAGCACACCTACATAAGAGATGTAAGTCTATACACCTGATACTAACAAATGCTAGGATATGCTGTCCCTTCAGCTCTGGGGCCAATTGAGTTTTGCAAGGTTTTGGCTTTCAATGCCCCTTGGGTGAAGGCAAAAATGGAGAGTTAACATGATTTTAGAGCTGAAACAGATTATATATTTCAAAGGTTGAGGTTCTCTCTTTCTTTGCCCATGGCAGATCTTCCTTATCAAACTATTATGTTAATACCTGGTATGTAGAAGTAAAAAATATATGAGAAAGCATGTCTCCACTTTCCTTTTAATTTATATTCAGGTAAAAATAAAAGAAAAACTCACTGCAATGATCCATCTATCATGAGAAATGCTGTGTATAACATGGTGCAACCACTACAGATTCTGAGCAGGCCACAAGGTTTTCAGAACTAGAGAGAACAACTCAGGACAGACTTCCTCCTACCTTGGGGTCTAAATTTTATGTTGAAAAACATGAGATATTTAACCAAAATGATGGGGGAAGAGAATCACATTCCAAGAAGGTAAACGGGAATAGAGGGAGAACTGGCTAGGGTAGCGGTTGGACAATCACAGCCGGATGATCAGTACTTGAGACCGGAACCAGAATCTGCGCGGAAAGGAAGCCAAAGGAGAGTGCTGTTCATGGTCGCAGGGACATTGGGTCAAAGGTCAGCTCTCCCAGGGAAAAGCAGGAGAGGGCAAAGCGGGAGAGGTCACTCCCAGGGCCAAGCGGGAGAGGAGGAATGGGGGGAGGGCTGTACTCTCACTTGTTGCTGGGAATACCCATAAAATCAAACAGAAGGTGAAGGCAGTGAGGAAAGCCATGAGCCCTGTCACCAGCTCTGCCAGCCACTGTGAATGGCCTCCATCTCTCCGAGGTTCGGCTCACTTACTTTGCCCAAGTCCTTCTGGTTGGTTCTGTGATTCTATCGTGGGGATTCTTAACCAGGGCTGCTCATCAGAATGATTCAGGCAGCTTCTGAAGCATACCTATGCCTGGAACCACCTCTGGAAATTCTAATGAAATAGTTCTGGAAAGCAGCCTGGACAGAACTGGATGAAGCAACAAGCCAGCAGGACAGTGGCAGTGGGCGGGTGCCAGTCAGCACGGGGTCCTGAGACTCCCCTGCGTGTGCAACAACAACAACAACAACAAAAAGGAAATTGCACACATTAGAACTTCCCTCAGTGATGATATTCTTTACGATTGAAAGGACAAATGTTGATAAATTGCTTGAATGACAACAAATGTTCACTATAAAAATTTTTTTCTTAATGTTCTTATTTATTTTTGAGAGAGAAAGAGGGAGACACAGAACCCCAGGCAGGCTCCAGGCTCTGACCTGTCAGCACAGAGCCTTATCTGGGGCTCAAACTCAGGAACAGCGAGATCATGACCTGAGCCGCATCGGTTGCTTAACCAACTGAGCCACCCAGGCACCCCAACAACTACTCCCTTAAAAATGGCATGTTTACCCAACAACTTCCTTTTGCTGAGAGCACGGTCTGCCAGTTCCAAGACAAACTGATGCCCCTGTCTCTGATCTTCTTCCACAGGGTGTTCAGTGTCTCCTCCAAATAGTGACCCCTGTTAGGCAGTTGGTCTCAAGTCTACACGTGTTTTTTGATTCTGACGCCCACCATGCCAACCCCCAACTGTATCCATACTGCAGGTGACAGACACTGCTGTAGAAATAAGGCATACAAAAATGATCTTGTAGGGGCGCCTGGGTGGCTCAGTTGGTTGAGCGGCCGACTTCAGCTCAGGTCACGATCTGTCCGTGAGTTCGAGCCCCACGTCGGGCTCTGTGCTGACAGCTCGGAGCCTGGAGCCTGTTTCAGATTCTGTGTCTCCCTCTCTCTGACCCTCCCCTGTTCATGCTCTGTCTCTCTCTGTCTCAAAAATAAATAAACGTTAAAAAAAATTAAAAAAAAAAAAGATCTTGTAAACTAGATAGCTCTATATATCGTTTCTTATCATCACCATCATCATCATTATGGAAAGGCACTATGACACATAATAAATGATTAGCATTATTGCCATTAATATTAAAATACTATATAGCATATTTTTCTCCTTGATATTAGGAAGCTCTATAACCAAACCACTTGCTTCAAATTCTGGCTCTACTACTTTCTACCACTGTGAACTTGGACAAATCAATTCATTTCTTTGTGCCTTGATTTCCCCATCTGTAAATGAAAAGAATACTATTGCATATTTAAAGTTATTAAGAAAATTAACTCTGTTAATATATTTAAATAAAAGTTTTATCATTTTCATCAGTATTATCATTATTAATATTAATATTTATTAACATAATATTAATTATTATGAATCATGGATATGTTGGATCTGGAATCAAAACCAGTGCAACCAGCATCAGGACTAACACATTTTTTTAAAAATTTAGAAATGAACCGGAAGAAGCAACCGAGACAAAGCTGATTCAAGTAATTATTCTCCAGATACCATCAGATCCAGACTCAGAAGATGGAAACTTCATCACATAAAACCAATAGCACAGGACACAGGCCTAGATTTATGGCCAGTGTCAAAACCAAAATATCTGATTTCTGAAATCCAAAGCCAGTAAAAAAAAAAGGTCAAAAAATGGAGACAGGCCAGACACAGGGAATCAAAATGAAAGCCATTTTAACAACCAAGTATTAAACCAGCGGAAGCTCCGAGCTTCTCTCACTAGACAGGAGTAAGTTAGGGACCTGACTTGCCATATTACTGGTCCTCAGAGCAAGGCTGTTGCTCAGAGTAAGGGGACTCATATGCATTTGATAGTACAGAATTATAAACAAGTGTCTGGTCAGAATTGTTATGAAAATATAACGGGAGTGTGTGTAATCTCATAATGTAAATTATAGTTATCATTTGGATAAAACTAAATAATGAAACTGAGATGCCCAGTTTTCCTCTTGTTTGATCCCAAAGAGAAAAGAAAATCATTGCTGTTTACACAAGACTTCAATTTATTACTCAGGTGTCTCAATTATTTAATTTTTATAAATCTTTTTCTCTTTTTAAGTGACAGCCTCATTCAGTTTCTTAATTTCTATTTATTCCATTGATTATTATTCATCTCCTTCCTTAGTATGAATCACGTTTTATTAATTCCTAGCCTTGGGAATTAAGTTATCCATATAACAGATATAAAAGTAAGCTTAATTAGAGCCTGCATTTTAACAAGTTCATCAAGTGATGTGTATATATGTTAAAGCTTGAGAAGATTTTTACCATAGGTGAGAGGAACTTTGAGGTAAGCAAGCCTTCAGGGTCTTCTTTCTGAATTGACATATGTATTTTAGAGAAAGGGGCTTCCTTTTCCTTTTAGATCTCAGGCCATAAGGATTTAAGTTGGAGGTTGTGAGGGCTGTCTTCCCCGCCACAGAAAGAAAACCAGCCAGAAAGTGTACCCGGGCCAGATAACAAAGGAGGGTTATGAGATATAGCAAGATAGAACCCATACTACATGACCTGAGTTCCTGCCATGCCGGAAATCAGAACAACCCTTGAAATTCCCAATTAAATGAGACAATAAATTCCCTTCTTTGTTTAAACTATTTTGAGTTGCATGTCTTTTGAAACAAAGTGACCTGAAATGCATAGTATAGCAGCATCAACCATCAAATATCAAATACCAAAAAGTGCATACATTTATCATTCTGGAGCATCATGCAAGAGACCAATTTAATTTAATTTCCAGTCTATTTCTGAGCCAGAAGCTTTGGAGAGGAAGTAGTCAATCGACAAATGGATAAATACTAGATCTCATTGTCAGGAAGAACACTTGTCTCCCTTCATACCATGCTAGTTTCCCCCTCTGTTCTTTTCCAAGTATCTCGCCAGCTCAAGATTTTCAATTAGTTAATAAAGTGTCTCCAGCTGTTTCTCTTGTTGTGCAAATTTCAGGAGAAAAATTAATTAGCATGCACCTGAATGTATTTAGACAAGATTTTCAAGTGGCTTTTTACTATAAAAATCTGAGCAGTCTTGTAAAAATAAATCAACAAGCTTTGAGAATACAAGATTGGAAACAGACTTTCACTTTCCCCTAGGTTGACAGTATTAAATGCACGAAGTGATCAGAGTGATGGATACTTGCTAAAGAGGAAAAATTTCTGTTAGGAATCAGACATACAGTTCTGTAGCATTGAAGAACAGTTTTTATTCTCTGGAAAGAACAAGGATAAGAATTCCTTTTTGTTACATAAATATGTGGAACAGTAGAAATAATTGTTTTCAATCCTCTTAAAGGAACAATTAATTTTCAGTGGGTTCGACCCTGTTTTATCTCTAGTTCTTTATCCACGTCATGTAGGCAATAGTGGGGACTCTGTTTGCTCTTACTGTCTCATCAAAAACGTAAGACTTCTTTTTTATTTTTATTATTTTTACTTTTTTTATTTATTTAAAAAATGTTTTTAATGTTTATTTATTTTTGAGAGAGAGACACACAGAGCACAAGCAGGGGAGGGGCAGAGAGAGAGAGACAGAGACAGAGAGACACAGAATCTGAAACAGTCTCCAGGCTCTCAGCTATAAGCACAGAGCCCAATGAGGGGCTCGAACCCATGAACCATGGGATTGTAACCTGAGTCAAAGTCAGACTCTTAACTGACTGAGCCACCCAGGCACCGCTTATTATTATTATTTTTTAACTTAAATTTAAATTGAAGTTAGTTAACGTACAGTGTTGTCTTGGCTTCAGGAGTAGAACCCAGTGATTCATCTCTTACATATGACACGCAGTACTCATCCCAACAAGTGCCCCCTCTCAATGCCCATCACCCATTTAACCCATCCCCTCACCCGACTCCCCTCCAGCAACCCTCAGTTTGTTCTCTGTATTTAAGAGTCTCTTATGGGAGTGCCTGGGTGGCTCAGTTGGTTAAGCATCCGACTTCAGCTCAGGTCATGATCTCACAGTTTGTGAGTTCGAGCCCCACATTGGGCTCTGGGCTGTCAGCTCAGAGCCTGGAGCCTGCTTTGGATTCTGTGTCTCCCTCTCTCTCTGCCCCTCCCCCACTCAAGCTCTGTCTCTTTCTCTCAAAAATGAATAAGCATTAAAAAAAAAAAAGAGTCTCTTATGGTTTGCCTCCCTCTCTTCTTTTATCTTATTTTTCCTTCCTTTTACCTCTGTTCATCTGTTGTATTTCTCAAATTCCACATATGAATGAAATCATACGATATCTATATTTCTCTGACTTATTTCGCTTAGCAAAATACCATCTAGTTCCATCCATGTTGTTGCAAATGGCAATATTTCATTCTTCTTCATCACCAAATAGTATTCCATTGTATATATATACCACATCTTCTTCATCCATTCATCGGTTGATGGACATTTGGGCTCTTTCCATAATTTGGCTATTGTTGATAGCACTGCTATAAACATTGGGGTACATGCACCCCTTCTAGTCAGCATTTTTGTATCCTTTGGATCCATACCTAGTAGTGCAATTACTGGGGTCATAGGGTAGTTCTATTTTTAAATGTTTTAGGAAACTCCATAATGTATTCTGGAGTGGTTGCACCAGTTTTCATTCCCACCAGCAATGCAAAAGGGTTCCCCTTTCTTCACACCCTCACCAACATCTGTTGTTTCCAGAGTTGTTAATTTTAGCCATTCTGACAGGTGTGAGGTGGTATCTCATTGTGGTTTTGATTTGTATTTCCCTGATGATGAAGCGATGTTGAGCATCTTTTCATGAATCTTTCAGCCATCTGGATGTCTTCTTTGGAAAGTGTCTGTTCATGTCTTCTGCCCATTTCTTCACTGCAGTATTTGTTTTCTGGGTGTTGAGTTTGATAAGTTCCTTAGAGATTTTGGATACTAACCTTTTATTTGATATGTCATTTGCAAATATCTTCTCCCATTCCATCGGTTGCCTTTTAGTTTTGTTGATGGTTAAGACTTTCTAAGGCAAAGAGTAGGACTCAACATTTAATATTTATGAGTCCTCAAAAACTTTATCTTTGTTTGACCTATAAATATATCTCATGATAAATAGGATATAACATGATTTAAAGTCCAAAGTAAACACAAACTTTCCTCCAGACAAAACAAAATGGAAATGTTGCATTAAATGAGCCCAATTTCTCCATATCTGTGCTTTTGCCATTTCTTAAGTTCACAGTGCCCTCTTTCCTATTGCTAAAACATACAAAACAATTCTTGCCTTATACCTATACATCTTAAATGCCTACCACTGATTAGAATTTGCCACCCCTACTTAAATAATAATTCTAGTAGTTAACTTTTACATAGTGCCAAGCATTGTGATTGTTGCTTTCCTCACATTAATTCATTTAATTATCAGAAGAACCCTATGAGATACAGATATTACCATCATCTTCATTTTACAGATGAGGAAACAGAACATAATAATTTGCCTGAGATCACACAGTGACTAAGCAACAGAGCTATGGTTTAAGCTGTGCTAGACTGGCTGCCTAGCACAGTATTTTTTTTTTTTTTTATAAAAGACTCGTCCAACTTTAAGGGAAAAATTAGCAAAGTTATTACATAAAAAACATATTTACATAAACACACACAGAGACACAACTTACTCTTCTCACAATTCAATTCAAATTCAACTCAATTTAAAAGCCCCCTTCTCAATGACTACTCTCAAGTTTCCCTCCTAGCTATCCCTAATTCCTGCTTGGAAATAACCTATGAACTCCTATATAATTCTGTAGCTTTTAGAAGTACTCATCTGAAAACTCCTTGTATTATAATGGTGGATATGATTTGTTGACCTAATGAAATTGCAGCCTCGAAAGAGAATTTTAAAATTATTCTTACAAAGCATCTAATGTATTTTGCATGGGATACATGCTTAACGGTTGCTTGTTAATTGAATTAATTAATACTTTATGCCAAAATTGTGCCTGAAGGATAGAGTCCAAGCAGTTGTCTCAAATTTTGGGGGAAAAGATGAAAATGATGATGATGATGATGATGATAATGACAGTAATGTTAATGATAAGGAAATCATGGTAGGTATACAAAAAACAAAGAAAGAGAATCTAGTGCTGGGTAGTTCTGTGGAAAGTAACTATTTTCCAGAGTAATGTTGATAATTAATGGAATTCTTTTGCAAATATCAGCTACCGATATCTCCATAGACAACTCAATATTTTTTATTCACACTCTGAGGAAGAATGTGGCTTCTTCCAATCTCTTACTGAGAAAATGTAAGGTAAGATCATGAGATGATGATATTTCAAACTCCTTGAGCTCAGTGGGAAAGAAAGCTCTTGTGTATTCATCCTTATGGCGTATTTCTTATTGCATATTTAGAATAATAATGGCAAGAAGTAACCATGATGGCAATGATCTAAACAGCAATATTCATCTTTCCAGGCTTCTAACAGCTTACTGCTTAATCTCAGAAAAAAAATGCCTGTGATATTTTCCGGCACCTTTCTTAGAAGTAACACAGTCGTGAGAAACGTGGTCTCCAGTGTTCAGTCTTTGGGCTCAGATCTTGACTCTGCTACCTGGGCGGCCCCAGGTCCATCACTTTGCCAAGAATGACAATTCCTATTTCACACAGCTGCTGTGAGGTGGTGATGACAGGCCAATCACTGAGCAGTAAATTGTATATAGAAAGCACACAGTGAGTATTGGATACCATTTTGAAAGTGTTTTGTTGATAATATTAGTATCTCCCTCACGTTATCTGGTTGTCAGGAAAAAAAAAAGCCACAAACATTTAAAAACTGATTGTACCACAGAATTTGCACGCACGAGTAAAGATGTTGCTTGGTTGGTGATGTTCTCAAAATGACCTCGGTCCTTTATCTCTCTGTAAGCACTTCTGAGAAGGAAATGGCAATGATAATTATTTACTTTTTGATGTAATTACTCTGTTATGAATTCATATTTATTTATGTATATTGTTATTTGCTTCATCAGGTCTTTCGTCAATATGACTATCATGTTTAATATCCTTCTATTAGTCTCCTGATGTAATGCATTTAAGACAGGCATGGTCATTTGTTTTGGTATTTCTAGGCAAGGAGGTAATAAAATGAACCATAGGGAAAAAAATCACAAGGATTTTGAAAAGCTGTGACAGTAAAACCATGTCTTTTTTAATTTCTGAAGGGCTGTATATTTTCAGTTTAATCCATTCCTCCTGAGACTCTTAATGTGGTGCAATTTGCATATTAATTGTTGCTTCTCAAAGGATTAATTGGTTACTTCAAATAAATTTGGTGGATTTTCTAATGAATTGTCCTGAGTGATGGAAAAAAAAAACCAAAAAAAACCGGGAATGAAAATGAGCTACAGCCCACACAAAAAGTTTCTAAAAGAACTCTCACATGCTTAATGGAAATTATTCCTTGGTTTTAAAAGAAATGAGCTTGATTTGGGAGCAGGCTTGCCCATGCAGTCGCAGGATATTCAGTGCTTCTCTGTGTGTCAACTCAGAGGCTTAGGGAAGTCCCAAGGCTAAAAGGGCCTCATCAAAGGTCTAGATCAATCTGTTTGGACAATTCAGATCATGACCTTAGTTGTCATCTGGTTAAACACAGATCTGTAATTTGGATTATAGCTAACATACAAAGCTATGTTCCAAGACTATGTTAAAGATTTCTAATGAGGGTCCTTTCTCCTCTATAATTCCATTTGTCCTGGTAGATTAATGTTTTCCTTCTTGAAACCTCTAATTTTTTTTTCTATGCATTTCATTGAATGAGTCACTAATAAACTTTAAATTTATTTTCCCTTGACATTGAGAAAGTCTGGACTTCTCTACCCAGATTGCCACGGGATTTTACAAATGTCAAATCACCTTGTATTTACCAAGAAAATAAATGTGTATTTGAATTGAGACTCTTTGTAATTTTATTAATTAATGGGTAATACTCATTTTCTTTCTTCTCAATCAAGAAAGCAAATGTAATTGCTTTTGCTACAATTAGCAATGTGCCATATTTCCAAGCTTTTTGACCAATGATTCTCTATGGTACAAACTGATTTTGCCATCATAATGAGTAACATAAAAGCTTGATCAAAATAATTACCTCTATATTTCTGGCATTTTCATGATGCTTCCTTGGAAAAAAAAAACTAAACTTTTTCCTAGTTATGTCCTTCCCAAAAATGTGGAATTACTGAGTGAACAGATTTTTGCTCTAAAACACCTGCAAAAATAGTTATACCCGTGGTCTTCTTCCAAAGAATTTTCATCCTGTGCAGCACTATTTAGCATTTAACACATCAAAGTCATGTCAAATTTTCCAATCTTCTAATCTTCCTTTTACCAGAGGTAGGTGGAATCTTGAGTGGCAAGATTACAATTCTTTCCTAAACCAGAGATACTAAGATCTGCAAATGCCATACATGTGTAATAACTCTTCTTCACCCTTGTCTTTAATAAAAAGCTAAAATTGCATCTTCACAGGCAAAGCTAAGTCTCAAAAAAAAAAAAAAAGAAAAGAAAAAAAATTCTTTTAAAGGCTGCATATGGGATTCAAACAGCATGGCCTTTAGAACCAGATAAACCAGAGTCCCTTGTCAGAAGTCACAATTTAACTTTTTGAGCCTCTGATTCTTTACTTATGAAATATGCAATAATAATATAACATCTAGCTTTCAGAACTATTGTGAGGGTTAATTGAAATAATCCACAGGAAAAGATGGGTACCTAATAGACCTTCAGTAAATGGCAGCTCTTTTTATTAAATTGTTTCACGGACAGAATTCACCATTTAATTTGACTTGTGTAGACAAAAAACAGGAGCCCAAGTGATAAAATATAAAATAAAATAAAATAATAAAATAAGTTAGAATTACCTTAGTCTCAACTGAACCAGATCGTGCACAAAACAGGAAAAACTATTCAGAGGAAGGAAATACAATTGAGCTGATTACTCTCTGAATTGAATCCTACAAAGAGTCATTTGGATAATTATTTGTTTCATTCATACATCACAGAATCAGCAATTCACCCATTCCACTTAGCCACTTTCTTTTCTTCCATTCCTTCCTATATTTTCCAACTTCATAGGTATGTTTTCATCAGAGCCAATCAACATCGTAAGAAACATTTTCTGATGCTATGTAAGTGATTTTGAGTTAGGATAGTTTGAAATAAGGACTGAATTTTGAATTATCCAGATTGCCAGCTTACAGTGCCTACCTAAGCCAATGCCAAAATACTTGCTCAAATGCTTAATTAGGAAATAGCTATTTCCTAATTGATCACAAAACTCTTAGGATGGAGAAAACAGATGCTTATTTCAAATCCACGTGCGTTAGTTATTTAGAAGACAATTTATATGATATTATGCATGTCAACCTTGGGACCTCAGGGTTATTAATTATTAGATTTCCTGAAGTGTATGAGTGGCAAGGGCATAACTGGGCTAGAGGCAATGGGGAAAGATCTCCAGCAAGCTGAACACCATTGGAATATTGGGAAGAGGAAGGAATCATCAACACGATTCCAGTTCTTTGTGATAAACTGAGAGAGTGTTGCCCACCACTACTGACCCAACCCTGCCTAGCTCCATGTTTCACTGCTTGTAAGGCTACTGTTAAGATATTGAGCACACTTTAGGTCTTCTCACATTTTAAGTTACTTCTTAACTGTGGTGCTCTGGTTGCAATATAATCAAATCCCCCATATTCTATGACTTATTGGACAATTCTTAAAACCTTTGACTGCTTAAGTGATGGCACCACCTATGGTACCCATAAAGAAGGCCTTACCACGGTCATCCGTGACCTGCCAAAGAGAAGACTCTGATGCCCACTTCTTCAGTTGTGCCAGTACCTGGAAGAATCATTCTTATATTTCTACAAAGTCTTCATAGTGAAATCTAACGGCCACATAATATGTTAGGGAAGCCGAGGGACAACCTTTCTTCTAGAGTTTGATATATTTTTGAATTTTTTTTTAAAAAAAAGTTTATTTATTTTTGAGAGAGAGCCAGACAGACAGAGTGCAAGTAGGGGAGGGGTAGAGAGACAGAGGGAGACACAGAATCCAAAGCAGGGTCCAGGCTCCAAGCTGTCAGCTCAGAGCCCGATGTGGGGCTCAAACTCACAAACTGTGAGGTCATGACCTGAGCCAAAGTCAGATGCTTAGCTAAATAAGCCACCCAGGCAACCCTAGAGTGATATTTAAACTGCTTCCTCTCTTTCCATTGATAAATAATTATGCGGTCATGATTTTCTTGTGTAAAACATTGTCCATTTTCACAGTTTCCTTCTAAGGAAATGGATTACTGGATCAAAGGGAAGTAACTTTTAGGGTTTTTGGTGTGTAACACTAAAATTCTTTCCAAATATGTTGAACCAGCTTATACTATAAACAGTGTGAATTAAAATTATCAGTTTCACTTTGCATTTTACAACATTCAGTTCTTTCAAATATTTTGCTAAATATGCCAGTTTATTATTTTTAATCCTTATTATTTTCATTATTCATAATATTCTTTCTTTATTTCATTTATTAATCTTATTACCTCAAGTGAATGGTGTTTTTGTATATTTTGCTCATTTATCTGCTGTAATCATAATGGTCTTCCTACTGCTTTATAAAATCTTCATATTTTAAAAATATTAAATCATTTCTGTCATATATGCTGAAAATATTCTCCCCTAAGGTGTGCTTTGGCTTTTTTTTTTGTAGTTGTTTTTATGTTTCAAATTGTAGACTTAAATTAACAAATATTTTTTTAACTTAAAAATTTTTTTAATGTTTTTTTTCTTTTTTTTTTTTTGAGAGACAGAGAGACAGAGAGACAGAGAAAAAGCCGGGGGGGGGGGGGGATGGGGAGCAGAGAGAGACAGACACAAAATCGGAAACAGATTCCAGCTCTGAGCTGTCAACACAGAGCCCCACGCAGTGTTCAAACCCACAAACTGTGAGATCATGACCTGAACCAAAGTCAGACTCTTACCCGACTGAGCCACCCAGGCACCCAGATTAACAAATATTAATTAAGAGCTTACTGTACATCAGGCATTTGCCAGCATGCTGGGGCTATAAGATGTTATGGTTGCTGTTCTTGTACAGTTGCATTCGAGAAAGAAATACAGCTGTTAAGAATGCATAGATGGTCAAATAACAAAAAAACTAGAAATCAATGCTGTAAGCGCTTGGGGTATAAGTTTAACAAAAGATTCAAAGTTAAGTTGGTCCAGGCCTAATATAACTGAGCTTTTGTTGTCAAAGACCCAGACTCTTCTCTTTCTGTTCCATCAAGTTTAGTTCATGACTTTCATACTCATGATTGCACAATTGCTATTGAATATCCAGACATCAAGTCTATACTTCATGTAGGAATGAGCAAGGAGTTCTAGAAGGAGGAGGATATTTGTAAGCAAGAACTCCCCAGAAGTACAGGTAAGCAAGACCTTCCTCTGAAGTCATCAGCTGATGACTCAATGACCAGACCTGTATCACATTGCCACCCCTCACAGCAAGAGAGCTTAGGAGAGTGGGTAATTTTGTTTATCTGGGTGCAGTGGTCACCCAAAGACTATCAAGTGTTTCTTAATAAGAAGTAGGGCTGAATATTGGGTAGTTATCTAATAGTGTCAGCCTCAGGAGGACTATCTACAAAAATAAATAAACAAACAAACAAATAAATAAATAAAAGTTGTAATGAGTGCAGTGGAAAAGGGTAGCAAATGTTGTTAAGACTAATAGGGAATGGAACTATATTAGACAGGAGGCCCCAGAAAACCTCTTAAAGAGGTGACAAAGTTGATGGAAAGAAAGATGAGAAAGAGTCAGTCTTGCATATGATAGAAGGAAAAGTAATCCAGGCAGAAGGAAGAAAAAAAAATGCAAAGGCTTTGAGGCAGAAAAGAACCTGGGTTGTTCACAGAATGAAGAAAAGCTAGTGGAGCTTGAGTGTGAGAAAAGGGCCCTGGGAAGGAGCTGCAACATGAAACCATAGAGCTGGTCCAAAACTTCATTATTCAAGGCTTTACTGGCCATGGCAAAATGCTTAATTTTCAAGAGTGATGTGCAGACTGTGCTGTGATGTTTGATATAATCTGATTTCTGTATTAAGAAGATTACTCCAACTGCTGTTTGGGAAAAAACTGTAAATGACAAGAGTGGATGTGAAATGTCAATTAGTGTTCTGTGATGGTCCAAATGAGAAACAGTAATTGTCTGGACCAAGATGGCAGGGTAGTGATGAAGAGAAGTGAATAGGGGCACAATAAACCTCAGAGGAAGAAACAGGATATACTGATAGCTTGGCCATGAAAGGAAGAAAGAAAGGAAGAAATCAAGAATGGGTCTAAGATTTCTGGCTTGAACAACAATGGTAAGATGGATGGACTTGATATTTACTAAGAGGACTGAGAGAGGAGAGAAAGCAAGAATTCGGTATAAGATGTGTTAAAATCAAAGCTTCTATAAACCAACCACATGAAGAGATCAAGTAGGTAGTTTAAAACATGAGCCAGAAGCTCAAAGGAAAAATCTAGGCTAAACATAGATGTGGGAATCAGCGGAATATAGATAGCATTTAAAGGCAAGAGTATCAATAGGATCATAAATGGAGAAAGTATGCAAAGATGGAAGAGGTCTCACACAAGGAACAGAAATACTTAGTGAGGAAAAAAGGTGTCAGCAAAGTGAATGAGAGGGAGCAGTTGGTGAAGTAGGAGGAAAACCGGGAGAGTGGGGTATCTTGGAATGAGGGGTGTTTCAGAAAAGAGAGAGCTCTTTACAAAGCTCTTAGGAGACAAAGCATACAGCTGTATCTATTAGATTTGTATTTTTTTCCCAGCAACTTGTCACATTAGTCTTATTGTTCAATCATGATTAGATTGCAAAGGCCTTGAGGGCAGAGATAATATCTAATACTATTTCTGTATTGTCCACAATGCTTACAGAGGGCTAACTCAGTAAATTCTTAGAGTCAGAGAATCACAGCAGTGACAGAAGTCTTAGAAGTTTCTCCATCCAATCTCTTCAACAAATAGGGAAACCCAGACGAAGAGTGGTGAAATAACTTGCTCATAGTCACCCTGCTAATTATTGGCTACTTATGAGTAGACCTGAAATTAAATCCATACTCAATCGATTCCCAGTCTAATTTATTTTTTACTACGTTATACAATAGATTTATTATTTTCAAACATAGACATGGAAAGAAGAGGAATTTTTTTTTTCTTTCTTATAGGCAACCTCAGCATCCTATGCTAAGCCAGTTTTAGGTCTAAATTAGAAAGGATAGAGAGAGAAATGAAATGTTGACAGTGAACATGTCTGTATTGAATCCACACAGATATGGCCACACATCTTTCCATATTACAAAATATGCATTACTCAATAACAGTGATTGGGAGAAAAATAAAAGGGAGAGAGAAAGAGAGAGAGAGAAGTAGTCTTTGTTTCAATCAGAATATCTAGTAAATTAAACTACTTCCTTACCTATTTTATCACTTCCCACTCAACCTAACCCAGTTCAAGAAACTTCTAAAGCTAAGACTTTAGGGAGAGAACTTATTACCTTACCTGTGTGTGGTTTCACACCTCCCTGCTACCAGTTGTTAAAGATACTGAAGATTAGATTCTTGACAAAGTAAATCAAGACCACTGTGCAACGCATGCCACACTAATAGTTTATGATATCAGCTCTTTATATATAACAGCGTATTGTGTTTCACTGAGATTTTAATTCACTGATCTAAAATGATAAGCTATTTGAAAGCAAATATAGTATTTCTTGAAATCTTAATTTTTATGGGCCCCTAAACTTCCATCATGTAATCCAGTGCCATTTTCCCTCTAGATAGTAAATCAAATGGACAATTCATTGTAAATATTGAATAAATCCTTAATGAGTCACACAATAAATTCTTAGATGGTTTCCTAGTGAAATCTCTTCACAAAAATTTAATGCCTTTATCTGATTGTCTTTTACTCAGAGTGTTCATATTCAGAAGAAATTATTGAAAAAAATGTGTTCCATGATTAAATATAGTGTTATTTGGACTATAAAATAGACTATAAAATCTATATTAGTTTTAAAATATTTTGTTAGTTAGAAATTAAATAACTTAAAATACTAAAGCATACCATTCTTTGCTGCTGGAGACACAAAGGGGCTGACGGTTCTGGAGTAATTATTATGATCCCTTTAGTTAGACACATTTTAAAATTATGTAAACAGAACCAAGTAGAGAAATTAATCAAAGTGGATATTAACAATACATAAATGCAGAACATCATGAAGATATTTTTAAGAAATCTGTATTTTAATTTCTAGTTAAATTTATTCTACTTCTATCTGTAAATACATCTTAAAAAAGCTTTCACTTAGTTATTTCTTGAATGACTTCTAGCTAACTCATAATTTTGATAGCTTTTCTAGTTGATTTTTTTTTTGTCATCCTCAGACCGTTCAAGAGCCTTCACAGAACTGTATTGGCACCTGTCTTTTAGCCACCAAAGACAAACTTTCCAGACAAAGACAAACTTTGCCAATTCTAGTCCTTAGTTAAAAAGAAGTGCATTCATGGATAGTAAACTCTTTTGTAAAATGCCTCTCTATAGGAATAGTTATTAACATACTCCAGGATTCTAAGTAGTTACAGATGAATTGTTGCTTTTCTTCTTCACTGACTCCCTAAGAGGCTGAGCTGAAAATATTTCTTTAAATTGCTCTAGACTCTAGAGTAGCTATGTATGATGATTTGACTACTATCCACTCACTCTGGGAAGAATGGTGACCTTCCTTGACCTTCCGGACTCCTAGTATTAGACATGTCACGTAACACAGGCTCTGGGACCTTCACTATATTGAGCTAGCTGCATCATTTATAACAAAGGCTAAACATGCAGCTATAATACTGGGCAGTGACATGAAAAGAGTATCATCAATGTTATCTTCTCTTTCATCTCATAAACCTCTAGATCACCTACACAGAGAAAAGTGAGCCATATTTGAATCTATTTTCTCCCAAATACATACAGAGCCCTCCAAGAACACAGAAACACAATAGCAAACAGCATAGATAATAATAGGAGACATTTAAATATGCCTTATGGTATATACAGATTCCTCACAAAAGCATGGTTTGTAAATAAATCTACTTAAAATGTTGTAAGCAGGTAGAGAATTAGAAGAAAGGTCAGAAAAAATTAAAATAGCTTGATTTGTTGAAAAGAGAATATTGCAGGTAAAATGATTTAAAATATTTTTCACTGTTGTAATACTGTTTAAATGGCATTTAAAACTGTACACATGATCATAACTACTAAAATACTCTTCAAAAACTAGCTATTTGACTGTGGAAAGTTGCTAATTGTTTTTTGTCATACAAGCAAAAACTAGGTAACTAATACCATTCTCCAAAGGATTACTCTGTAATAGTTTACAAAATCTCATTTGTAACATATTCTCAAATAGTTGAAAATGCTTATTACTAGGAATCCTTAATGGTAGAAAAATGATTGCTTATTAAGTGTTGTAAAGATTCAGTATAAAAGTAATCATAAAAATAATATAAAACTAAGCCAATAAGAATGCTTATTTTTTCTAAAGTTGGGTTTACCAACACACACACACACACATTTAAGATGATCAGTTTTCAGTAATATTAAGTTATACAAGCCTTTGATCTAGAAAATTATATCTACCTACCAGATAGATCTCTAATCTCAACACTGAAAATGGTAGTCTTATTGAGAAGTTATTTTTTTTATGCAATCTTTTTAGTGAGAAAACTTTTTGAACAGGGATTAGGTTTTCATAAATGCCGATAAAATGTGTTTGAAAAATTATTTACCTATTATAATTTACTGAACTTTTTGTATGTGTTTATACTTATTTATGAGAATAAAATAAAAGCATTGCTGGCATTAACAATTACCATTACATACAACCTTTAGCCCTAAACAAGACATGTATAAAACGACATTCAAATACAGATTCAAATTAACATGGGCCACTCAATAATCTAAATGCATTAGCCTCATTGTCAATAATGCTATTTTAGGAACATATACAGTTTTGCTTTTATGTCAGAAAGTTGCTCCCCATTTTAACCCTGCAATGAATGTCTTTTCATGTAAGCAAAATTATCTCAAGAAGAAAAGTATGGAAACGATTGGCCGCAGAGGAACTGAGCCAGTGACCCCGTCTTCTGCTTGGTAAGATGAGAGTTGCTGAACATTGTCTAATGGGTGCCTGGAGTCCGGGTGTGTGGTTCTCAGAACAGCTACATTTGCACAGATTTTTGGCTACACTAAGCAGACAGTGAAGAAAATTACAGTGATAAACCAAGAAACAAAAATTATTCCTTGCCCATTACCTGATTATTTTAGATGAAAATGTTTCAAACCTAGATTACTCAGAATATTTTAAGTCTCTGCTTTACGTTGTATATTTAGTTACTGTAAGATCTCAAGCTGAGACTCTTTATCATGTCTTTCTATAAAAAAAGTACTTCTCAGTAAGGAACTCTGAATATTGGTATGTAAGCTACTCTCTGAGTCAGGTATACACTTAGTACCTACTTTCATCCAATAAGGGGTGCAGCATATTTTCTGGGTCAACCAGAAGTTGAATAGGCAGTATTTCAAAGGCAAAGTAATTAGGACATTACAGTATTTTGATGTTTGACTATTTCACATACATGATGACCCAAAATGAACAATAGCTAAGAGAAAGTCTCCAAATAGCTGAAAATTTTTATCAAGGGCAACACGAAACTGTGCTTTGCTTGTTGTTCTTGTTGAAAGCATTCCTTAATGTTGATCTGTTTATTCTTTTAGAATGTTGTGGGGTGGGGGGAGAAACTCAAGCTGATTAATGTTTTTCTTTGAATTTGTTTTTTTGAGTCCCACAGTTCAGTATTTACTTACATGGGTGCCCTGCTGCTGTGAAATCGCTCATCTATGTTTGTCTAGAAACTGTTTGCAATAAAGCTAAACCCATATGTTTTGCAAGGCTTTTACTCCCTCTTGAAAAGAAACCTGAATTTCTCCTTTTCACTAGCATGGATGAGTATTCTAGAACTGTCTTCTAGAAAGTCTCCACGCGAAGGAGGATTAGAAAATGCATAATAACAACTAATCTAACATGCCTTTACAGTTTGTTTATGATCAGGTTCTAACTTTTCTGTGAGAAAAACACCTCAGTAACTTGGCTGCAGTAAAAAAAAAATACATAGAGTTTAGACCATAAAACTGCAACTAGTCTCTTTTTTTCCCCCAGGGGAGGTTTAAATTTTATTTTTCCTAGTTTGGGTAAATATGAGGCAGGCACTTCTAATTTATTATTTATTTATTTTATCACCTTTCTTTTCTTTTTAAATTTTTATTGAAATTCTAGCTAGTTAACATACAGTGCAATATTGGTTTCAGGAGTAGATTCAACGATTCATCACTTACACACAACACCCAGTGCTCGTCATCCTTAATGCCCATCACCCGTCTAGCCCATTCCCCACTCACCTCCTTCCATCAACCCTCAGTTTGCTGTCTCTTGTTAAGAGTCTCTTATGGTTTGTTTCCCTCTCTCTTTTTTCCCCTCTTCCCATATGTTCACCTATTTTGTTTCTTAAATTCCACATATGAGTGAAATCATGGGATTTGGCTTTCTCTGACTTATTTCGCTTAGCATAATACACTCTAGCTCCATCCACGTTGTTGCAAATGGCAAGATTTCATTCTTTTTGATGGCTGGGTAATATTCCATTGTATGTATGTGTGTGTGTGTGTGTGTATATATATATATATATATATATATATATATATATATATATCACATCTTCTCTATCCATTCATCATTCAATGGACATTTGGGCTCTCTCCATAGAGCCAGGCACTTAAAAAAAAGTTCTTTTAAAAGCCATGATCATAGGGGCGCCTGGGTGGCGCAGTCGGTTAAGCATCCGACTTCAGCCAGGTCACGATCTCACGGTCCGTGAGTTGGAGCCCCGCGTCAGGCTCTGGGCTGATGGCTCGGAGTCTGGAGCCTGCTTCCGATTCTGTGTCTCCCTCTCTCTCTGCCCCTCCCCCATTCATGCTCTGTCTCTCTCTGTCCCAAAAATAAATAAAAAACGTTGAAAAAAAAATTAAAAAAAAAAAAGCCATGATCATAAGTTTGTGAAGTTGAGCCCAAACTACTGAATTTATTTGTGAAAAAGTCATAGTATATGGTCTTTTTAATCTTGCCAAAAGAAAGGAAAAACTACTGACTTACGAAAGTAGAGTACATTTTAGGGACTTTTTTAGGACATAATCGCCCAAATGTAATCCTAAGGGAGTTAGCCTTCTAATAATAAGAAAGAAGTTTAGGGGGGCACCTGGGTGGCTCAGTTGGTTAAGTGTCCGACTTTAGCTTAGGTCATGATCCCATGGTTCATGGGTTCAAGCCCTGCATCAAGCTCTGTGCTGACAGCTCAGAGCCTGGAGCCTTCTTCAGATTCTGTGTCTCGCTCTCTCTCTGCCCCTCTCCTGCTTGTGCTCTGTCTATTTCTCTCTGTCTCAAAAATAAATAAACATAAAACAAAAAGCTTAAAAAAAAAGAAAGAAGTTTAGGTTTTGCCAGTTGGAAATATTTGGAGATCAAATACTGATATACTTTCTAGACCCTTATAACTAATATTAGCTGTGGGTGGGAGGCACAAAGGCTAATGGCTTTAAGACTTTAGTTCTCTTTTCTACCTTCTCAACTCATTAAAATATCTGATTTAAACACAAGCTCTACTATAACTGGAAGCTTTTATCTCTTTCTCCCTCTCACCCATTTTGCCCATCTTCCCCTCTCCCTTCCCCTCTGACAACCATCAGTTTGTCATCTACATATGAGATAGACGGTGGCCACACTTGAGAGCATAGCATAATGCATAGACTTGTGGAATCACAGGTGTAGATTTACCTGAAACTAATGTAACACTGTGTGTCTACTATCGTCGAATTAACAAATTAAAATAAGCTGTGTTTTTACTCATCATTTCCCACTCCAAGTTTGGATGATGGAAAGAGATCTCTTATTTTGTCCCTGTGTACTCCCTGCCTTTTCACTACTTTTCTTTTCAAAAGAGATAAACATGTTCTTCTCATCCACAGCTGTTCCTCCAGATGTTCCTGAATCAGGACCAAAATCAGCTCATCTGTGCTTTAAATGTGGTCTTCTTGGGAAATCTCTATCTTCTCTAGGTGAGATGTCTCATAATTCCAGGGCACAGCAGGACGGAGACCTTTTCTTCTAAGAACATCTGCCTGCCAAGAGCAGTATGAAGCATCCTGACCAACATGGCCATGGAAAAGGCAGGCCCAACATCTAGTGGCCCATCCACGGGAGGCGAGAACGTCTATCAGCTGGGAAGTGGGCAGAATAAAATCACAGCGAAAGTTCTTGTTGTAGAGAAAATGCACTTCATTGTTGAATTCAGAGTTCATTTATTGAGGATGCAATGTGTGCTCTGTCATTGGCATTCACCATTTTATTTAAATCTTACTCGATGACATAGTGAATTTCATCACCATTTTATAAATTAGAAAATGACATTTAGGGAATATATGAATAAGGATTCTTTAGATGACATTGCCAGAAATCCAATGCCAGCTATTTTAAGTAAAAGAGAATTTAGTTGGCTCAAATAACTGGAAAACCTAGGATGTTGCCTTCAGGCCTGGCTGAGTCCACAGGGTTGAAGGTTATCATCATTTTTCTGGCACTTCATCTTTGTGTCTCAGCTCTGTTTCCCTCTGAGTTGGCTTTATTTTCAGATAGGCTCTTTCCAGTGTATCAAAGATGAACACTGAAGTTCCAGGCTGATATTACCCCCATAGCTAGTAATTCCAACAGGGAGAAAGAGTGCCTTTTTTTTCTGAAAACTCTAGAAAAAAAAGCCCCGAAGAAGATTAATTGTTTTGGCTTGGATCACATCCTCGTATCTGAACCAATCACTTGAACAATGTGCTCTGGCCAGGCCTGGGTCATGTCGTCCACTTCTGTGGTGAGAGGATGTGGTCTGATCATATGAAGAAGGTCCCCACAGAAGAGTTCAGTGACTATGACAAGTTGAAAAGGAAATCATTTCGCCATTGTTTGGCGACAAACAAACGAACAAACAAACTCTGTAGTTACCACATTCTTGTAAAGGGAAGTGAAAATCTTGCCCAAGACTACATTGCTGGGATTCATTGTCACCTGAACTGACTCCAAATCCCATTCCCTCCTACCCTAAAGAAGAAAGGGAGGAACAGACAGTCAAACTACCTAAGGAGAGAAGACTGAAGTTAGGTCCACCAAATGTCTCCAAAATACTTTGGGAGTAAATTAAATGGTAGCCTCAGTTCTTTATGGGGTTTGGTGCACTCTACTACAGAAGTAGAGATCCCTAGAAAATCTGTGTCTCTGAATCATGGATTTCTAATCTAGGGTTTGCCATCATAATTATAAAAATGTTTACTATTCAATTTAACCTGTAATTAAAATTTTCTAAAGTATATTTAAAGTGTTCTTACCATTTTTAAGAGAGCATTTATATAGAATGTAATGGCTCCAAGTCATCAACATAAACATTAGCTATTATGATGTACAACAATATAATTTACAACAATAGAGTCTCTGGAGGGTAGTAGAAGTATTTACCCATATCTCAAATTTAAGTTTTCCTATCAGCTCTTGTTATTTTTCTGTCACTTCCCTCATCTCAAGACAACCTAAAAAACAAAATAAAATGATAGTTTTACTAGGATAAAAGAGTGGTCATCTACCACCACTAGCCTCCATCAATGAGCTCTGCTATTATGCTGTTTGATGCTTCAAAAGTATAGTGAACTTAGAAATCAGATAACTGGTCATCCTTGAGAGGTGTAGATATGTTCAATCAATGCTTCTGAGACTGGTCTTTTTGTAAATGAACTTCAAATACATTTATTACTGAAAATGATTTTTTTGTATGGCTGAAGTATTAAGAAATAATATTTCTATGAAAAATTTGGCCAGTAACTACATAGGCAATGCCTCAAATATTTAAAGAAAAATAAAGCATAAGCTTCTTAAAATAAAGTAGGTTTCCAACATATTGAGGACATAAACAGAGACTGGGGTAACATGGCAGATCCGGATATCCCTCTCACCTCCAGAGTGTAAAGGTGGTAGAAAATCTTTTTTTAATGCTTGGAATCCGAGGTTAGATTTGGGTTTGATTTAGAGATTGATCATCTTTTTGTTATGTATGCACAGACAAGTTCCTTACCCTCTCTGAGCTTCAATTCACTCACTTGTAAAACACAAATATAATAGCTTCTTTGGAGGGTACTCATGAAAATTAAATAAGATAATATTTTGAAGCTCTTGTCAAAAGCACTTTTGAAAATGATGTCTACATTATTGTTGTTATTGTTGTTACTGCTGCTCTGATCCAATAGAATCTAATCACGTGCCAGAGCTGGATTTCAGTAGCATAGCAATATAGGCAGAAGAGTACTGGAGGCTGAAAAACTGAGGTTTAGGGTTTTAGTCTCAAATATTCCTTAACTACTTTCTAACTCTGTTGGAAAAGAGATAAAGAATTGGAGAAATTTTTGTCTCCAAGATTTAAAAAGTAAACTTTGTAAATGCTTACTATTTGTTTATACTTACTGTTCCATCTATTATTTTAGTGGGAAGGGGGTGAACAGGTGGTAAGAAGTTAGTACAGTAGAGTAGTATCTTATAAAGGAAGAAGGAGACCCTAAGTCAATGGGTGTCATGGAAATCAATGCAAATAGCCTATCATTCCATATACCAGACCTGCTAGGGCTGTGCCTAGAAGTCTAGCAGGCCTGGATTGCAGATTCTAAGAAAGAGACTCCAACCTTTGGGCTCAATGGCTTTATATTGCATGATTAGGGAAGCATGGCTCCTCCCCTCGTTGTTCAAGGGCCAAGATACAATAACAATATTAGTTGACAGAACCTTGGCTCCCACCCTATCCTGCCATCTTAAGCATTCACTGTTGAGGGTAACTCCAGTCTCTCCTGGCCATGATGGTCTGGGAAGAGAAAGCTGGTGTCCAAACTTGCAGTTGACTAGGACTGATTATCTTAAGCACTGATACAAAGCTAGTTTGAAGGGAGCTTCAAGGAAAATCCTTTTTTTTTTTTTTTTTTTTTTTTACTGTGAAACCAGCCTGTAAAGGATCAGTGTTGGGCAAGTTAATTCTTGCCTCTCAGCAGGTAAAGTCATAATTGTATATAATTAAAACTACCTTTGAAAAATCCCTTAAATTTACCCAAAGCACAGTATACATGGTTTATATATAGAATTCTGCACAGTAATTTTATGCACATTAAAAGAGAGAATCACTGGGGCCCCTGGGTGGCCTAGACAGTTAAGTGCTTGACCCTTGATTTTGGCTCAGGTCATGATCTCATGGTCGGTGGGATTGAGTCCCCCGTGGGCTCATGAGTGCATGCTCTTCCTCTATTTCTCTCTCAAAAATAAATAAACATTTAAAAATAAAAAAGAGAGAGAGAGAGAAAGAGAGAGAGAATCACTGAGGTAGGCTGAAGGGTGGAAAAAGGTTAAGTCTATAGAGAAATACCCAGCATTCAAAGCATTTGGTTTTTAAAACAACACTGAAGGGTGCCAGGGTGGCTCAGTCAGTTAAGCATCTGACTTTGAGACTTTGGCTCAGGTCACAATCTCATGGTTCATGGGTTTGAGCCCCACATCGGGCTCTGTGCTGCTTCAGATTCTGTGTCTCCCTCTCTCTCTGCCCCTCCTCAGATCACGCTCTGTCTCTCTCTCTCAAAAATAAATAAACATTAAACAAATTTTAAAAAACACACTGAAATCACTGCATGAATGAGAGCCTGAGAGCTTACTCTATTCTCTTTTACTAGAAAATCTCTATAGCACGAATATTTATTAATAGGTTTGTTGTTGGAAGAATTGGATCAGTTCTTAAGTTAAATGAACTTTGTTCAGTTTTCACAGGTAACAATTGTTGGTGTAATAAAAACTACTGAATTATTTTTGTTTTCATATGACATTTGAGCTTTGCTTTGCTTTTGGTTTCTTGGCCAAGGGCTATTTTGTAGTCAAATAGAAAATGACATGTGAAATATTACAATGAAAGAAGAAAAATTATTAATAAGAAATGTCTATTAAAGAGTCAAATACATCATTTTTCCTTTATCACCTCATTAGAAGAAAACTACTATGGACCAAGAAAATTCCTATCCATTGTCTGATTTAATTCTTATAATAATTCTATGATATTCATCCTAGATGAGAAAACTCGGACTTTAAGAGATGAAGTCATTTACCTTGGTCCGTGCATCTTGGGAAAAACGATACCAGAAATAAATCACTGCTCTTTTGAATCTAAGGCTCTATGTCCTTCTCTTGCCTCTGTATATCTTAAAAAACTATCTGAGAGGCGCCTGGGTGGCTCAGTCGGTTGAATGCCCAACTTTGGCTCAAGTCATGATCTCACAGCTCATGAGTTCAATCAAGCCCCGCATCAGGCTCTGCGCTGACAGCTCAAAGTCTGGAGCCTGCTTAGGATTCTGTGTCTCCTTCTTTCTCTGTCCCTCCCCTACTAACACTCTGCCTCTCTGTCTCTCTCTCTCTCCAAATAAATAAATATTAAAAAAATTTTTTTAATCTGACATTTAGTCGTCAAGTTAAACCTTAAGTAAAATATAAAAATTTACTTGCTTCTTCATATACACTTGTTAAAAATAGGCATGAAATCAGCCTCTCAAACATTTATCTAATGGTTCTATTTATGCATGCCCATATATCAGCATTACCTGGTTCCAGATGTTATTAGAAATATTGTGGCATTACATCGTTCTGGATATTGTTGTAAATATAAGTTTGCAATTCATCTGACTAGATTTACTCATATGCTTCGGGAATGACAATTATTTCAGTCTAACTTGGTTTACCGGGATTCGGAATGATCTCACATATTGTCACCAACTACTCAGGTAAGAAAGAGCCCTTTCACTATATAGGAATAGTTTAAGCAATAATATCTATTGGCTTCTTAGGTTTCATTGTATGAGCTCACCACACGTTCACTGTAGGGATGGACGTTGACAGATGAGCATACTTCACATCAGCCACTATAATTATTGCTATTCCTACTGGAGTAAAAAGTATACAGCTGACTCGCTACCCTTCACGGAGGAAATATTAAATGGTCTCCTGCTATCTTATGAGCCCTGGGCTTTATTTTCCTATTTGCCATAGGGGGCCTAACGGGCATTGTACTAGCAAACTCCTCATTAGATATTGTTCTTCACGATACATATTATGTAGTAGCCCACTTCCACTATGTATTGTCAATAGGAGCAGTATTCGCTATTATAGGAGGTGTTGTTCACTGATTCCCCCTGTTTTCAGGGTATACCCTCGGCAACACCTGGGCAAAAATCCACCTCACGATTTTGTTCGTAGGTGTCAACATAACATTTTTCCCTCAACATTTCCTAGGATTGTCTGGAATACCTCGACATTATTCCGATTACCCAGATGTATACACAACTTGAAATGCAATGTCCTCAATAGATTCTTTTTCAGCTCATTAACAGCAGTAATGTTAATAATCTTCATAGTCTGAGAAGCCTTCGCATCTAAACAAGAAGTAGCAATAGTAGAATTAACTACAACTAATCTCGAATGATTGCATGGATGTCCTCCTCCATATCACACATTTGAGGAGCCAACCTTATGTGCCCTTAAAATAAGAAAGGAAGGAATCGAACCCTTTTAAGCTGGTTCCAAGCCAATACCATAACCACTATGTCTTTCTCAATAAAGAGGTATTAGTAAAAAAATTACATAACTTGGTCAAAGTTAAATTATAGGTTTAAATCCTTTGTATCTCTATGGCATATCAACTAGGTTTTCAAGATGCTACATCCCCTATTATAGAAGAACTTCCTCACTTTCATGACCATACATTAATAACTGCATTCCTAATCAGCTCCTTAGTTCTCTATTTCACTAATACTGACAACTAGGCTTACACATACAAGCACAATAGATGCTCAAGAAGTAGAAACTATCTGAACTATTCTGCCAGCCATCATTTTAATTCTTATTGCCCTACCTTCTTTATAAATCCTATATATGATAGATGAGATCAACAACCCTTCCCTAACTGTGAAAACTATAGGACATCAGTGATACTGAAACTATGAATATACTGATTATGAAGACTTAAACTTTGACTCCTTACATAATTCCCACTCAAGAATTAAAACCCGGAGAACTCCGGCTACTAGAAGTCGATAATCGAGTAGCACCGCCAACAGAATTGACTGTCCTCGTACTAATCTCATCGGAAGATGTCCTGAATTCATGGGCTGTTCCATCCCTAGGCCTAAAAACTGATGCCATCCCAGGCAGACTAAACCAAACAACCCTAATGGGCACACGGCCTGGGTTATACTACGGCCAATGCTCAGAAATCTGCGGCTCAAACCACAGTTTTATACCTGTTGTCCTTGAATTGGTTCCACTACCATATTTCGAAAAATGATCAGCATCTATACGGTAAAATCATTAAGAAGCTAAATAAGCATTAACCTTCTAAGTTAAAGATGGGGAGTCTAAGCCTCCTCTTAATGACATGTCACAACTAGATACACCAACCTGATTTATCACTATTATATCAATAATTATAACACTGCTCATTATATTTCAACCAAAAAATGTCAAACCATTCATATCCATGAAATCCAGAACCTAAATCTGCAATAACGCTAAAACAACCTAATCCCTGGGAAGAAAAACGAATGAAAATCTATTTGCCTCTCTCAGTACCCCAACAATAATAGGGTTACCTATTGTTATTCTAATTGTAATATTCCCAAATATCCTGTTTCCCTCACCCAATCCCCTAGTTAACAACCCTCTGATTTCACTGCAACAATGACTGGTTCAACTGGTTTACCCAGCCAAGTGTTGGCATTTTGGGCTTTCCTTCTTAATCCTGGGAAATAAGTTTCCTTCATAAGCCCTGAAAATAAGTTTAACTGTTAGTTGTTACAACAGCTTAAAAGTATTTTATTAGTTTTTAACTGTTATTTACATTTTTTAAAATGTTTCTTTATTTTTGAGAGAGACAGAGACAGAATGCGAGTGGGTTAGGGGCAGAGAGAGAGACACACACACACACAGAATCCGAGGCAGACTCCAGGCTCTGAGCTGTCAGCACAGAGCCCGACTTGGGGCTTGAACTCTCACGAGCTGTGAGATCATGACCTGAACCGAAGTCAGACGCTCAACCGAGTGAGCCACCCAGGCGCCCCTAACCATTATTTGGATAGTAATATAACATTATTATGAAGGATGACATTTTAATGTAAGAAATTATAATGTAATATTTAGCAATTGATGATTTACTTTTGAATATAGAATATTCAAAAAATATTAAGATTATTTATTGAGCCCCTTTTATGTTTCAGACACTTCTTAGTGCTGCACATACAGCAGTGAATAAAGAAGACAAGATCCCTGGCTTTATGGATTACCTCCTTAGAAGCTGGAGGACAACAATAAGCAAGTAGAAGAAATGACAAACAATTAATATGGGTAACAGATTGTAACGCATGCACAGAAGGAAACAAACAGGAGACATGAGAAGTAACATGGGTGATGGAACAGGGGAACCATCTTCAGCAGAGAAGTCAAGGAAGGCTTCCCAGAGGAGATAGTTGAATTTACACCTGAAGATGAGAAAGAGCCTGTTGTTTAAAGAGCATGGGTAAAGGCTTTCCAAGTACGGAACATGCCAAATTCCTAAGGCAGGAAAGAACATGGCTGTTTGATCAATAGAAAGTCATCCATGAAGCACAGAGGGGCAGGATGAGAGTGAGGGGTGGGCAGGAGGCAGATCACATGGACATGTGGGCCACAGTAGGCATTTGGATGTAATTCCAAGACCAATGGGAAGCCACTGACGGTGGACTCGGCAGGAGCGGGATAGAGTCTGGTTCAGCATGCCTGCTGGTGAGCGGAGCTCCCTTTGTGCCAAACACTGTACTAGGACGGCTCCTTCTTACCCCAGTAGGTGGTCTCATCACTATTGAGATAAGAGAAAACAGAGCCACAAAAAATTATTCAGCCTCACTTAGCTGGTGGGTTTGAAACTCATACATTTGACTCCCAAGACCAACTACTCAACCGCCAGGCCTGGCTCTAGATAATTACGTAAATGGCCCCTGATTAGTGACATTTTATATTGCCAATGTTTTCAGCATTCGATTTTCCCATTTCTTGCCAGATTGGGATCCAAACTAAACTTAATAACCTCTTGAGGGCTAACAGCAGTATTAGTTTAAAACTAAGATTGTGTTAGAGTAAAGGCTCTTAGTCAAGAGATAAGTGAAATATATATTTTAAAAAATGTGTGGTTGGTGCTGACCAGGACCTCTATCTTTTCATAGATGACCACTCAAGGTGCTAGTGGGATAAAACTAACAAGAAGCACTTAAGGGAACATTACACGGAAACTCACTAGAGGTTGGTAAAACCTTATACACCACAAGAATAGACAGATTATTGCTCTGAAAATGGACATAGATTGGATTCGACGTGGATGATTTAAGTACAGCCCAATTGGACACAGATGTCTAAACATCTCAGGATTTTCCGAGTCTCAGAGTTTAGTCTGTCATGTCAGGCTCCTCTGTTACCCTGCATACATGGAACACGCTAGGACAGACATGTAATATGTTTCAGGTCTCAGGCTTTCCTTGACTTTGCCACTATATTCTTTTTCTTATTCTTTTAAAAAAAATTTTTTTTTAACATTTATTTATTACTGAGAGACAGAGAGACAGAGCATGGGCATGGGAGGGGCAGAGAGAGAGGGCAACACAGAACCTGAAGCAGGCTTCAGGCTCTGAGCTGTCAGCACAGAGCCTAACGCAGGCCTTGAACCCACAAACTGGCGAGATCATGACCTGAGCCGGAGTTGGATGCTTAACCAACTGAGCCACCCAGGTGCCCCTTTTTCTTTTTTATTTATACTGTTTATTTCCAAAACTGCTTGCTATTTCCTTGTACTTAGTGGCAACCTTTCATCAATAAAGTAACCAAAAACCCAGAGTGGATGTTGCTAAAGGGCAAGGAAGTAAGGTCACAGTATATTTCATAAATTACATGGTTCTTATAAGGAATCAGAGAAAGGGATCTTAGTATTATTTTTAGTTATGAAATAAGAGTAATGGTAATGTTTACTATAAGCATTAGGCATGCTTATATTAATTAACTCTTTTAATCCTATTAGACTGTGCTATTATTACCTCCATTTTGCAGATGTGGAAACTAACACAAACAGAGACTTCGTAACTTGCCCTGGGCCCCAGAGCAAGTAAATAGTAGAGCTTGGAGTGAACTCCAGCTGCCTGGCTCGGTGTATGTGCTTTTAGATTCCTTTTTATGATGTTTTATGGCAAGATCTAGAACACATTTGGAGTCATGAACCCCTGAATTTTTAATAAATGTCCAGAACTTAATAGAGCACTTGTATACCCTAAAGCCAGGGGATATTAATAGCTTAGAGAGGATATTAATAGGAGAAGGCATTATTAGAAGAGACTCTTCAGGGGTATTAATAGGAGGGAGAGTTTTCTATCAACTTAGAATGATTCAGAGACATACAAAATAAATATTTTATTGCAAAAGCATCAAGAAGAACAGGAGATAAGCCCTTTAAAAGGATTTCTGGGGTAAACATGTAGTCTCTAACTGAACAAAAACCTGCTAAAACTGTAGAAAATGGTAGATGACTTCTCATTACTTCAATCTGTAAAAATGAAAAGATCCTTGCAGCTTCCTTTATCACTGCTCACCAAAACTAGAATCCTCCATAATAGTAAGTATAAAGATTTCATCTTATCTGTGGACTCACTTCCCTAGTCCAGTTCACATGTTTGCATTTCCTGCATGCTGGGAGTAATCGTGGTGTTCTCACATTCCCCTAGAGGATAAGGAGCGCCCAGAAATGATAGTAACTAAACCGTGGTGGGCCTTTCTTACGTCTTAAGGAGTTGGCTTGCATTAACGCTTTCAAATCTCACAACTGCTGAGGTCAGACTTGCTGGTGGGTGGGGAGCTACTTTGCCCCACTGCTCCCCTCCTAACCCCACCCTGGTCTAACCAACCCCTCTCCTGTGCTGGAGGAGTTGCTGGTCTGAGTTCAGAACCAGAGGCACAGGGCTTTGTTTACAGTAGATAAGATTACACTTCCTTAAAGTTACCATGGGACCCCCATGAGACTTCTTGTGGTAAAGTGACCTGGACAAAGTCTGTCTCCTGAGTCAGATCACCAGCCATTTTTTTCTCTTTCACCTCCTCCATGACAAGACAGGGTGGCTAGTCCAGCTAATTCATTGAAAAGCCAAGGAATAAAAGGCCTCATGTTTGCTCCCTGGACCATGTCACATTTTCATCTGAGATTTTACCGGCATCCAGGATGTAGGTTACCGGAAACTCTTCCAGATATTTATAAAGTGGCTCCTTAGTTCCCATTTTGGGTATTTTCCTAATCAAGTAAGTATCTTGGTTAGAAACTCCTTTGGGAATTAGAATGAGTGGCAGATTACCAAACCTACCTTCCTTCTATTTCCCTAACAGTAAATGACTTTCTCTCTCCAGGAGTCAAATGAGGGAACCAAATTATAGCTGGGTTAGGTAAGGTATCACTGGCACACAGTTAAAATGCAAAGCACTGGGGCGCCTGGGTGGCTCAGTCGGTTAAGCGTCCAACTTCAGCTCAAGTCATGATCTCACGGTCCGTGAGTTCAAGCCCCGCGTTGGGCTCTGGGCTGATGGCTCGGAGCCTGGAGCCTGCTTCCGATTCTGTGTCTCCCTCTCTCTCTGCCCCTCCCCTGTTCATGCTCCGTCTCTCTCTATCTCAAAAATAAATAAACTTTAAAAAAAATTAAAAAATGCAAAGCACTGAACACGTCCTGGAGCAAGAATACTTAATCAAAACCTTTTTTTAGTAGAAGAAATGTAAAGCCTTTGGTTCCACTTCCAGCAAAAAATCTAGAACCAACCTGGAACCCAGAGTGTGCTCTTCCATAATGGGAAGTGGGAGGGATGGAGGGATGTGAGACTTTGATGATCAGCTTGAGGAAGATACAAGCAGGTTTTCCAATAAAGGACACGGCCCTAGAGCTGTCAGCAATGGTTCTTGTCCTAGATTTTCATTACTTAATGTCTCTAGAATGGGCTTCCTTTGCTGTAAGAGGAACACATTTACCTAAATGACCTCAAGCTACCTCTCAGCTCCAGAATTTCACAGCTCTTGGAAAGGGCTGCTTGGAGAATCAAATAAGATGCGAAACTACTTTAAAACATTTTACTGCATGCCTGGAAATGTATTATTAGATGAAAATCATAGCAAACTAGTTCTAAATGTCTTAAAAACACAAGATCCCCGTCATTTCCCACTTTGGTCCCCTCTGAGGGCACCTCCACCCAAAATAGCTCCCAAGGAAACATCAAAAGGCCTAGAAAATCCTTAAAAAGCAAATGTCTCTGCTGTTGTTATTTTTCCCTGAGACTCTTTTCTTCCCCAGCCAGGGTTCCTTTGAATTGATTTCCCCAGGAAGAACACTCCCATTGTCACAAATGGAAGTTGCACCTGTGATCTATAGCAAGGCAAATAGAACTCAACAGGAGGGTAATGAAACAGATAGGTTTTGCTAAATCAGAGAACTGGGAAAAGAGAAGTATCAGTTTGAAATTCTACCTTATCACAGCAGTTAAAATAGAAGTCTAAGAAGTAGGCACTGTCTTTAGAGAAATGGACAGAATTTGTGCAGGAGGAAAAGAACTAGGGATAGAATGCAGCCAAGAGAGGGGAGGGTCAGACTTAATAACGGGGGATAACATGGCAAATGAGCTTGGTGAGGGTAGATGCACATGATAGAACATTAAGAAAAAGTCCAACTATCTATAAGGGACTCTACCTACATTGATTTAAAATAACCGAGCAACATAGATATTAGAATCCCCGCTTCATAGAAGAAAGTGAAGCCTAGGAGAGATGAATTACTCCAGTAACATAGGGAGTAAGTAGAAACAGACTCTTCAACGCTACCCTAAAAACACTTAGTGATTCCTCAAATCCTTCTTCTCCCCATTCCTATATTCATCACTGAAATCTCCATTTTGATAGCTGTGGAGGATGGGGGCAGGGGTAGAAAAGTGTCCTGTGGTGCACAAGAGTGAGTGTCAGTGTTAGCGCAGCCATAACTCCTGGCTCAGGTGCTGAAGATACAGTCACCCACCCGGGGACAGTTGACTCTTGTCTATCTCAAGAGAGGTGACTCTCAAGCATGTTAAACCAAGCAGTTAAGTCTCTTCTTTTTGTAGTTTCCTACAGGGTGAACACACGGTCAAGTTAATCAACTGCAAAATGCCTGATAATAGGACAGGGCCCCACCCCCAGCTCCACACTGCTGCTCAGAGGGATAGAAACAGGGTTAGAGTGTGGGTTTGAAGTGAGGCAGTGGACATTTAGGTCAGTGGAGGATTTGCTTGGGCAGCTTTGTGTCACTGCTCAGGAGGGATCCAAATGTAAAAGAAGAACCAAACCCACTCTGGGAGAGGCGAAGTCCAGCTGATATGTACAAAGTACTGTTACATCAACAAATGCCATTTTTCTGGCTTCCAAGGTACAAAAATGGTGGTGTAAGTGCATTTTTTTCCAGTTTGTCTACCAACAAGGAGCTCTTTTCTTTCTTCTTTAACTGAAGTATAGTTGACATAAAATTTTATAAGGACCTCTTTCCTTATAGTTACAATGAGACCCTTGTTTTGAAAGATCTTTATCTACCAAACTTCATTTATTAAGTAAATCAGTTTATTTGCTGAGTTTTTTACTCATCAAAGATATAACTGCCCATCAAAGCCTCTAATGAGCTTGGGATAACTAATATATCCACAGTGTGGTAATTATAATTCCAGGCTAAAGCAAAGAAAGTTGACCTCTTAATTAGCATGCGCAACTTCGCCATAGTAAATGAGTCATCTCTCCTGGCTTTTTATGCTGAAATACTGAAAATAGCTTCCAGTTGTCCTGTGGATCTGGGCACCTAAGTTTCCGAAACAATGGAGTTTGCTGGTCCATGAAACTGGATCAGGTGCCCTTTTTACCTAATCCTTTAGGACTTTCTGCAGGCTCTTTCCATCACATTTTCCATGTTGCGTTGTAGTTATTGTTTTTTTGTTTTTTATTTTTTGCTTTAGCAACAAGCATTTATTACTTAACAGTTCTGGAGGCTGAGGAGTCCAAAAACAAGGCGGAAGCTTTTTTGGTTCTAGTGAGAGCTCTTACAGATGGCCCCCTTGGGGCTGGGTACTCATATGACCTATTCTTTGTACAGCCTGGGAGAGAGAGAGCCACTGTAATTGTCTTTTTACATATACATAACTAGCTTTTGACTTCTTAGCTACCATCTCTAATTATATGAGTATACCTACTAAGTTTCTTCTAAATACGAGGTTTCCTACAAAACATTTCCAATGGATGTTATTTTCTCCATCTGATGTCACCATTATCTGTTTTGCTACATGTCTATTCAAATATTTTGGTACGTATGCATTCAAAGAAATGAAAATACCCTTTCTCTAACTCCCACCTTGACAAATAGGCAGAAGCAGATGATTCACATGCCGAATGAATGAAACAAGGAGGAAGGGTAAAAGAAGAGGGGAAGGATAGGGAAATATGTTTAAATTTATCGAAATATGAGCTTAGCTATACATAGAAGAGAAGGTGAACATCAATGCACAGAGAACAGTTGTACCTAACTAGAGTTTAGAAGCTGAGGAGGAAATGACAGGAGATGATGGTGCAGGTTGAAGATCATGTGTTCCCTAGTAAGAAATTTAGGTTCTATCTGGAAGCTACAGAGTCATAGAATTTTGGAAAAGATGTACTTGTGTTTTAGAAAGCATAACAGGAGGTGTCTGGGTGGCTCAGTTGGTTAAGCATCCGGCCTCAGCTCAGGTCATGATCTCGCGGTTCATGGGTTCAAGCCCTGCATTGAGCTCTGTGCTGACGGCTCAGAGCCTGGAGCCTGCTTGAGATTCTGCATCTCCCTCTCTCTCTCTGCCCCTTCCCCACTTCTGTGCACACACACTCTCCCTCTCTCTCAAAAATAAAATAAACATTAAAAAAAAAAAAGAAAGCATAATGGCTCTGACCACAGTGACCTGTGTTTAACCCAGATGTCAGCAGCATTGACCCTGACTAGTGACACAATGGAAATGCCTTTGGGTTGCCCCAAATCTCCGGTTCTCTCATAGACCTCTGCTGTTTCCCAGGGAGTTCCTGTTTGGCCTCCCCAGTCCCTCAGGCCTCTCTTCTCTTTCAACATCAATCCTAATCAGACATCCAGTTCTCTCCCTTGGTTTCAAACACACAATAAAACAACAGTTTCACTTCATTTACACAGTCTTTGGGATTTTTGTTGCTATTGTTTTTTAGTTTTGAGGGTTTGGTTTGGTTTTGAACACTGCCCTGAAGATTTCTTAGGGAAGACACAGAAAGGTTTACACGTCAGTGATGCAAAATTGATGGGAAAAAGAGGCCTTATTGTCAAAACACCCTTAGATTTCCACTGCCCTCGAGCTTCACCGGGTTGCCTTGAGCATGCATCTCTGCTTTTCATTATTGGACCACTGTGATTTCCACACTTCTTTTTGGAATATTCCAGGAACTAGGAATGACTTTCCCTCTATTTGACCAGTGTGCCCTCTGTTTTGTTGTCTGAATCCTGCAGACATCTCTGTCTTGGGGTGATTCAGCTGACCCCATGGCAAGGCATATTCTCATAAAGAGTATTTCTTTCTCAGAAGAAACTCTCACAACAATTTTTAGGAGAGTTAGATCTTTTTCATCGTTATAAAAATGATTGAAAGGAGGCAAAGTTGCAATGGAAAAAAGAAATAGTTGGTGCAGAAATACAAGGGAAAAATTTTAAAAAGGCTAACACAATAGCAGTGCCGATAAAAAGATTGTTTCAAGAGATAATAAGCCAGAATTAACAGTAGTTGAAGATGGATTGGGTACCAGCTTTGGGGAAGGAGTGATGGGGTCAAAAATAATTTTATTTTCTCACTAGGGCAATGAGTGATGAAGATATTGACCCAGGTAGAGAATACCGGAGGATTGTTATTAGTTGGTATGTTATTTTATATGCATTGAGTCAAGATGTCTGTGGAACATGCAATGAAGTTGTCTAGCAGGTCACTGGATTTACTGGTCTGGAACTTTGGAGAAAGGTATTTAAATATCGCCATAATTGCAGTAGATTTGAAGCCATACAATAGATCACATCAATGTGGGCCAGTATTCAGTGAATGAAGAAGAAAAGTGACAAGGAAACTGGGAAAACATCTACATGTAAATAGTGGAGAAAGAAAGAGGACCTCACAGAGCTGAGAAGAGCCGCCAGAATGGAGTGGTATGCTGTAATAATCAGGAAGAAACTAATGTCTTGAAAGGCAAGGGAAGAAAATCTCCAGAAAGAGAGAGACAGATCCCAGCGTTAATACTCAACAGAAGTCTAGTTATATGGGACCAAAATCCTCTGGTGGATTTTCTCCTGCTTTACTAAGGGAAGAAAACCAGTGTGAGATATGGAAGATTTGAGTTAAGCTGCTGTTTTAATTTCTTCTCAGCTCTAATAATTTATTTCTCTTCAGCCCAATTTTCATCACGAACAGGTAAATATATTCCAAATGTTCCAGAATATGACTTTCTTATTTTCACAGCTATGGAATAATGACATTCATAGGGGCCATACATCACCTCTGTTTTAATTGGTAAAGCTGAAAGTCACAAGTAAAACCAACATTAGCATAGCATAACATTAGCATGGCAATGATAAAGCTTCAGCCATTGCCTGGTGAAAATTAGGCATATTTAGTCACTGTATTCAATCTTTCAGGTCACTGGGTCAGATGTTGTAGTAAATGGTATAAGAGAATAAACACAGATTACTGAATGTCCAGAAATGTATCTATTAGGAGAATATGCCCTAGGACAGCAGTAATTCGATTTTTTTAATCTTATTTTCTTCCTTTATACATTATTCAGACAGTCATAACAAGATCTCCTTCAATATAATCTGCCTGGCTGCCTAATGTTAACAGATACTATTCTTTAGGAGAGAAGGATAATATCAAGAAGTATTCTCCTCCCCAAGAGAATTTCATAAAAACTGACACCGTGAGTACTGTGCTGTGCCACCCAGATCCCCCCTTCAAGTTCAGGGTACCCATTCTATGAGCTGCGGGGGAGCTGGTGTTGACCAATGGCAGCTGAGACCCTCCCTGGGCCAGAAACACTGCCTCATCCAAGTGTATGCACCATTCTCGAGGACAAGCCGCATGCAGTGACTGGCAGATATGGAGAGAAAGTCAGACTCCTCGCTTTGCTCCTGCCCTGAATCTGGACAACTCTACAGGGCCACGCAGATTCCACATTTCTTCAGCTCCAGTGGAGGCCTCTGTGGAAACTATACCACAGTTCCACTTCTTCCTTTGCCCACATCTGCTTCCCTCACTCCCTCAATGGTGTCAATCCCAAGAGCACCCCAACTAAACTCCCTGCACGCACATTCTCAGTATCTCCATGTCTGGTCTCCAGGGAACATCATCTGAGATAACTGGTATTACACGTTTAAGAACCATTTTTTTAAACAGGAGACAGAGTGCGAGCAGGGGAGGGGCAGAGAGAGAGGGAGACACAGAATTAGAAGCAGGCTCCAGGCTCTGAGCTGTCAGCACAGAGCCCAGTGAGGGGCTTGAACCCACCAACTGTGAGATCATGACCTGAGCTGCAGTTGGAGACTCAACTGACTGAGCCATCCAGATGCCCCTCTGTTATTATGTGTTTTTGTAGACACTCTAGATTAGGAGATTGCCAAACTCTGAAAGCATTTAGTATTATAAATATCAACTTCTAAACCTTTAAAGTGGAAAAGGACAAAGTGATTATAATACATATTTGTAACTTTCAGTCATCCACATTGTGTGCACTAATAGTTTAGTTAATAACGAGTGTGTTCTCCATCATTTCTTTGCAAATGCCTTATTGACCAGTGTTTCTTATCTCTTAATTTAACCATTCATCTTCCCTTCTTCTTGAAAATTTTAGGACACCTGTTGTGCACTTTGTTGTTCATTGTGTTGTTGTTGACTATTTCTGTCTTCCTTTTATTAACTTTATTACCTTCTTTATATTCAGATGTTCCCTATACACGATTATTTTAGCCTTTTATATCCATCTATAATCTCCACTGATTGCATTAGCTTATACAAATATCTACTGTGTTCCTTAAAGTATCTGTGATTTTTTTCTTCACCTTGATTTACTCCTCGTTTTTTAAATATGTCCCCTGACAGTTCTGTCACTTTTTTAAAAGGACCAAGTCTTCCTTTTATCAACCTTCTTATATTTTAAAGGTTCTTCTATTTGTTAGCAGTTAGAATGAAATTTTAGTGGTGTTAATTAGAGAAACTAGAAGTGCCTTAATTATGTCTAGTCAGTCAATCACTCTAGGCCCATGGATTCCCCCACAAAAAACAAAAATTCAAAGAATTAAACAACACAGTGTACAAGATACTGTTTCAAATCAGGCAAAGGCAGAAGCAGAACAACTTGATCTAGACTAAAAATCTCATCACAATGCAACCCCAGCTCTTATTATGACCTAATTCTAAAGAATGACTAGTGCATTGAGGCCCAAAAACCGAGAGAAAAAAAAAAAAGGAGAAAGACAGATGACCTCATGCATATGTTTACCCGATGGAAGCTGGAATAGAAGCAACGCACAGGTAAATGCACAAACTTTTACACAGCGTGATCTCAGCATTACCAGAAGCAATCCCTTAGAATGTTCTAGAGAGGAGCAAGAAAGAGAGTAGGCAGAAAGGGCTGGCAAGGAACCACAGCCCCCATATGTGCGTACCAGCGCGCGCGCGCGCACCGCTCCCCCCTCCCCATGTGGAGGCAATTTTGTATTCTCCTGAAGTTTTTACTTCTGCTAACTTTCCCTGCCTCTGAAAAGTTAGGCTAGCCAGAAAGAAATAAGCTCTCTTACCACACATTTCTGTAAGGGGTGCTATTTACCTGATTTTTCCCACTCCGGAAGTCAGAATTTTTTTTTCCCTGACTCCGATAGAATCCACTGGGGTAATATTCAGCTGGGAACACTATAGTCACCAGGCTGTTATAACAGTGAAATATCCCATCGTGTTTATAAATGTCTGTTGATCCCCACAAGTTCCCCCACCCTGATTCCATCTATATACTGACCTCTGCACAGTTCATCCACTAAAGGGGTAATGCCTCACACCACAGGGAACCCCCAGAATCCCGCTCCAGCAGTACAGCTGGTGGCCGCACTGATTAGTAGGTGATGAATCAGCAGTTACTTTGAGTGTTGGTCCTACATACATCATACAGAAATTAGAGAAATTTCTTATTTTAGGATTTTATAAAGATGAGAAAGGAACATACAGTGTGCCTATGAGGTGTGCCCTATTATTATCTCTATTTTATAGCTGAAGAAGCCAAAACGTAGAGATAATAAGTGATGTTGCCAGAAATGCATCTCTACCAACTGAAATGAGAATAGACAACTTATTAGGCAGCAGATTCTGATGAGAATTTCCCGGGTCTCCATGTTTATGTGGTTAGGACAGTAGAATGGGCTCCATGAGTCTCTCCATAGTATCTCCATCTTGTTCATGTCCCATGTGATCTAATCAGTACGA
The DNA here is from genome assembly GCF_016509475.1 of Prionailurus bengalensis. Lineage (NCBI taxonomy): Eukaryota > Metazoa > Chordata > Mammalia > Carnivora > Felidae > Prionailurus > Prionailurus bengalensis. Next base: position 28,567,633 of record NC_057360.1, read on the forward strand.
AGATCAGTTCTTTCTTCAAGCCCTCCTTATTAATCCTCAGCCATTTATTTTAAAATTGAAGTATAGTTGACACACAATGTTACATTAGTTTCAAGTGTATGACATGGTGATTCACAAGCCTGTACATTACGCCCTGCTCACCAGGTGTGTTCCTACCGGCTCTCACTCTACAACACGGCTACAGTATTGCTAACCATATTCTTTGTGTTGTACCTTTTATCCTTTTGATTTATTCATTCCACAATCTGAGGTCTGTATCTTTCAATCCCCTTCATCTGTTTTGCCCGTCTCCCACCCCCTGCCCCTGGCAGCCGTCAGTTTGTTCTCTGTATTTATGGGTCTATTTCAGGTTTTTGTTTGTTTGTTCATTTTTTTTGTTTTTTAGAGTCCGCTTAGAAGCGAAACTATATGGCATTTGTCTTTCTCTGTCTGAATTATTTCACTTAGTGTAATACCCTCTAGGTCTGTTCATGTTGTCACAAATGGCAAGATAATCAGCCTTTTTAAGATTGAGCAATATTCCATTGTATATATGTATACCACATCTTTATCCATTCATCTATCAATGGACTCTTGGGCTGCTTCCATATCTTGGCTATTGTAAATAATGCTGCCATAAACATAGGGGTGCCTATATCTTTTTGAATGAGTGTTTTTGTTTCCTTTGGATAAATACCTAGTGGTGGAATTATCAAATCATATGGTATTTCTGTTTTTAATTTTTTGAGGAACCTAGTGTTCTCCACAGTGGCTGTGCCAGTTTACATTCCCACCATCAGTGCATGAGGGTTTCCTTTTCTCCACATCTTCACCAATACTTGTTATTTCTTGTCTTTTTTGAATTTAGCCATTCTGACAGGTGTAAGGTAGGATATTTCACTGTGGTTTTGATTTGCATTTTCCTGATAATGAGTGATGTTGAGCATCTTTTCATGTGTCTGTTGGCCATTTGTTTATCTTCTTAGGAAAAAATGTGTATTCAGGCCTTCTACCCATTTTTAAATCAGATTATTATTATTTTTTTTGGTGTTGAGTTGCACAAGTTCTATTTTGGATATTAATTCTGAATCATTAATTGATTAATTCTGATCTTAATCTTTACTTAATGAACCACTATAGTCTTTAAGACAGCAATCTTTCCTGGTTTATTTTTGCTTTTCCTCAATGTGTCTTATAGAATGCTCTTATTTTTCCCATCTTCAGGTAATTTCTCTTGAAACCACTTCCTTTGCCAACTGATGCCCTGCTTTGTAGAAAAATTTATCCAGAAAATCATCTGCCCTCATTGTCTGCAATCCCTCTTCTGCTATTATCTCCTAAGCCCACCTGAGCAGGGGTTTCCCCCATTGCTACACTGAAACTTCTCTTGTAAAAGTCCCAAATTACCATCACATTGACAAATCCAATGGTCAATTCTCAGTCCATGCCTGACTGAATAGATAGCAGTGTTTGACAGACTGGATCACTATATCATCTGTGACTATATATCTGTGATTTCCTTTGGAATTTCCAGGACACCACACTTTCCTGCCTTTCCTCCCATCTCACTGGTTGCTCCTCCTCATCTACTGTGCTTGTGCCTCTTTATCTCTCGGGCCTCTTAACGTGGGAGCTCTCTCAAAGCCATGACCTAGTCCTCCTCACTTCTTTGTCTACACTCAGGCTCTCTGGTGATCTCATCCAGTCTTGTGACCTTCTGACTTTAAATACCACTTACATTCCAACAACTCCCAATTTATACATCCAAGCTTGGATTTCTCTCCCAAGCTCCATCCTGAGATACCCAACAGCCTATATGACAACTCCTGTTGCTATTTAAAGGATGCCTTACACCGAACATGTCCAAAACTCTACCCCTGATCTTCCTTCCCCAAACGACTCCATCCATGGTCTTCCCACATTAATTCAAGGTCACTCCATATCTTTCCAGTCTTTAGGTCAAACTTCAAGTGGTCCTTGACTGTTTCTTTCTCTCACAAAGAATAGCCAATTCAGCAAGCCAATCCTGTCAACACCATGTCAACATATATCCAGAATCTGACTGCTTATCCCCACTGCATTGCTAACATCCTGGTCCTACCCACTCTCACCTCTCACTGGGGCAACTGCAAGTGATACCTAACATGTCTCCCTGTTTCCATCATTGCCTCCCTTTAGTCTGTTCTCAGTTCAGCAGCCAGAGTCATCTTCATAAAACATAAAGTCAGGTTATCCATTCCTATGCTCAAAACACTTCTCGTGCAATATGTAGTAAAAGTCCAAATCGTATAGCCATCTCCAGAACACTATAGGCTTTGACCTTCCCACTGTTCAATCTCCTAGTCTCACTGCATTCCAGGATCCTTGCTGTTCTTAGAAGATTCCAAGCATTTTCTTTCTGTTTGAAACACTCTTTCCCCAGATATCCATATAACTAACTCCCTCACCTCTTTCGAATCTGCTCAAATGTCACCTGCTCAATGGGACTTACCCTGATCACCTATTTGAAATTGAAAACCTCACTTGGTACTCTTGATCTCATGTGCTCTACTATATATAGGTTTTTTATTTTTCATAGCACTTCTCTTCTTTGACTATCCTACATAAATTATCTCATTTATTATGCATCTCTCCCGATTATAAGATATTCCATGAAAGGAGGGACTTTGTTTGATTTTTTTCAATAATGTATCCCAAGTACATAAAATAGAACCTGGAGCATAGAAGGTGCTCAATAAATATCCATTGAATATTTGGCTTTGGTAGTGCTGTCTCTCTAACCTGGACACTCTCTTCCTTGTTCTATCTTCCTTGGTGACTAACCACTCCCAGGAGATTAAAAGATTTTTGTGTATTCTGCCAAACATAGGATTTTTTCCGTTGTCATTTTTACTGAGGGGAGAGTCATATAACATAAAATGAGCCATTCCAAAGTGAACAATTCAGTGGCAGTTAGTACATTCACAATGTTGTATAGCCACCACCTCTATCTAGATCCAAAATATTTTCCTCACACCAAAAGAAAAGCTCATACCCATTAAGGTATCCCTTTCTATTCCCCCCTGCTCCCAGCCCCTGGCAACCACCAATCTTCATTCTTTCTCTGTGGGTTTACATATTCTGGATATTTTATATAAATGGAAGTGTACAATACCTGGCATTTTATGTGGGTTTCTTTCACTTAGTATAATGTTTTTGATACATGCCACATTTTTGCATGTATCAGCACTTCATTTCTTTTATGGCTGAATAATATTTCATTTATATATTATACTTTGTTTATCCTTTAGCCATTGATGGTCATTTGGGCTTTTTCTACCTTTTAGCTATTATGAAGAGCTGCTAGGAACATGTGTATACATGTAGCTGCTTAGGTGCTACAATTCTTGGGTGTTTTCATTTCTTTTGGGTATATACCTAGGAGTAGAGTTGCTGGGCCATATGATAATTTTATGCTTAACTTTTTGAGAAACCACCAAACTGTTTTCCACATTTTACATTTCTACCAGCAATGTGCCAGGGTTCCAATTTCTCCACATCCTGTCAACACTTGTTAGTTTCCACTTTTAAATTTTTATTATAGCATCCCACAAGGTGTGAAGCATTTCATTGTGGTGACTGATGACTGATCAACGATGCTGAGCATCTCTTCATGTGCTCATCGGCCATTCGCATATCTTTGGAGAGGTGTCTATCCAAGTCCTTTGCTCCCTTTTTAATTGGGTTTTTGTCTTTTTATTGTTGAATAGAAAGAGTTCTTTACACATTCTGAATACTACGCCCTTCCTTATCAGATATATTACCTGCAAATACTTTCTTCCATTCTGTAGGTTGCTTTTTTCACTTTCTTGATAATGTCTTTTGATGCATAAAAGTTTTCATTTTGATGAAGTTTTAATCTGTTTTTTCTTTTATTGCTCATAGTTTCGGGGAAAGGGAGCTTTTAAAGCCATGTTAGTGGGAAAAGTTCCTCCCTACTTAGGGTCCAAACTTAAATCAAATTCTAAATGTAAATAGACCCATCCTTGTAACCCCATTCAACACCGCCTGGACAGCAGTAAATCTGGACATCGCCGCTAATTATCAGAGAGCAGTGCTTCCCAGCCCTGGTGTTTTTTTTTCTTGTGGTAGGAGCTTCCCTTTTATAACGCTCGTGGCTTCTTTCCACCCCCTGGCCACCCTTCCCCAACTATCAGCAAGCAGATTTAGGAGTGATAAGTTGGCATAGTTGGCACTGCTCCTCCTTGTTCTTCCTGGCAGCTGGTCTGCCTGTGGAGAACCTATGTCTTGCTCTTCTATCTGCCAGTGGTGAAAGGTCTGCACCTAAGAGTATACATCTGCCCAATTCTCTGATATAATCTTATGTCTGTAATAAAGCTGTATAAATAAATTCAACCTGTAACGATTGAAAGCCTGTTTTAGATCGCGTCCTATCTAACACGCTGGGGATACAGCCATGAACAAAATAGACAACAAAACGAAACAAAACAAAACAAAACAAAACTGTGTTCGTTGATCTATGGTGCTAACATGAAGCTTGGGGGAGATGAACAAGATAAACAAATAAAAGTTTGTAGGTCAAGAACTCGGGCAAGGAACACAGAGGTGCCATTTTATTATCCCCTCTTATCCCAACAATGACCATGTCATAAAGTTTTCAATTTCAGGGCTCAAAAAAGTTATTATCGTTTTCTCTGGTCTACATTCTTGGTTGCAAGCAGTAGAAAGGAACTCTGGCTCGGTAATGCATAGGTGAGATTAATAAAATCGTACAGGTGTTCACAAAGTAGAGGAGTAAGTTTGAAATGTAAACAGGAGGTAAGGGGGTCTGGAAGCCAACAGCAGGCTGCAACCTTGACCATGCCTGGCTCAAAGCTCACGGCTCCACAGCTTTTTCTCAAGGGTCAGGTTCCCAGGCAGGAGTAACCTAATGGTGGAGCTGAAATCAGGTGTGCATGTTCTGGCTGCCAGAGATAGGGTCAGGGAATTTTTTCTGGCTTTTTTCAATTTCCGTAGTGAAAGGTATGGATGGATCTGTTTCCCACTGAGACCCACGTAATGAGATCACTTAAAAATCAAACTGGTTGGGTGTTGGGCTGCCTGCCTGGCCCAAAGAAGCATATATCCATTATATTAACACCATGTTCTTTCTTGCCCCTTAAGTCCTATTAATCTTACTTTTCTACTTCCTTTTTTATAAGCGGTGCTTAGCCTGTTTTTTTTTTCCTTTTAATCTTGTGGCTAGAAACTGGAAAAAATGCCATTTGAAACTGCAAGTACTTCTGTCTCCTGACAGATGAAGAATCGAATTAAACTTTGAGGCAAATCCCTCCTTCATTTTCATGGAAAAAGCCCACCTCTATTCAAGCATCCATCCTGAGTACAGATGTTTCTAGTAGAGTTATGTCTCTGAAGATTTAGTTGGCTTGTGGAGATAAATATTTCTTCTTTTCTGGAAGGATAGAAACTGCCCTATGTCGTTGTATTATTGTTTGGGAGATGTGTGGGGTGTGTGTGTGTGTGTACTCAAGTTCAAGCACTTTCTCAGAGGCAATTTGGGAGCAAAGACTCTAAAAATTAAAGAAATATGATATTTACTATGGGCAGACAAGAGACTAAAAAGAAACTGGAAATATAACGCTCTATACATGGCATTGCTCAAAAGGGAATAACACAGAATGTGGAAAGTATACTTATTTTTTGACACTGTTGGGGTGTGATTATCTTTGGAGGCCCCAGGACAAGACTGTGATGGGGTGGAGGTGGGGGCGGAGTTGTGAGGAGGCTCCCCTCAGGAGACGGAGGGTCCTACCAGCACCAGTTCGTCAATCACTTCTTTTTGCTGCAGCCATTTTCACCACCAGACGCACTTCCACAGTCAGGAGCCCAAACTTGTAGTTACTACTGCCTCTACTGTGTCCACAGAGAGAGCTGCCGACCCTCCCCCCTCATGTCACTGGCTCCTGAGACATCGGATGTGAGGGTTTCTGAGGGGCAGACCTTGGGTAATCTGTCTGCAGTCTAATTGCGAGGCAGACCCAACAAGCCAGTGGGGGGCACTTACAGCTCCTTTAGAGGGAGAAGGTCTTAGCCCACAGTCCCTCCTCACCAACCCACTCCCGCTGGGGGGGGGACCCCAAACTTGAGAAGGAATTTGGATAGACTAAACAATGACAAATCCCCACTGCACATTCTAAGATCATTTTAAATATGGTTGTGTCTTTTTTTTTTTTCTTGAGAGAGAGAGAGAGAGAGAGAGAGAGAGAGAGAACATGACTGGGGGAGAGGGGCAGAGAATCCCAAGCTGGTTTGATGCTCAGCATGGAACCTGGTGCAGGGTTCGATCCCACAACCCTGGAATCATGACCTGAGCTGAAATCAAGAGTCAGAGGCTCAACCAACTGAGCTCCCCAGGTGCCCCTGAATATGGTGATGTCTTATAAGACAATGAAATGTTAGTCTTGTTACCATCACCTTCATTTTCTACCAGGGAACCAAGAGATACAGCAATATAATTGTCTGATGAATAGAAATTTAAATCTGATGAATTAAATTTAAATTTAAATTTAAATTAAATTTCATTGTCATGAAAAATGTCTTTAAATTCATGAATTCAATCCACTCAGTAAGTACTTATAAGTGAAAACCTTAACTCGTGGTATTTAGTACTAATATAGAGTTAGGAGAGCTGAAAAGCAATGTAGAATGCCTTACATAAAGATTTTATTAAACATCCTAAAATTACTTATTAAAGAAAAAAATTTAGAAAAAATACAGTTTTACAATTCTACTATACCCATGATTTTTTTTAAGCTTCATTTATTTATTTTGAGAGAGAGAGTGTGGGGAGGAGCAAGGAGAGAGGGGTAGAGAGAATCCCAAGCAGGCTCTGTTCCGGGGCTTGACCTGGGGCTTGATCTCACGAACTGTGAGAACACGACCTGAGCCAAAATCAAGAGTTGAATACTCAACTGACTGAGGCACCCAGGCGCCCCTGAATTTTTTTGTATTTACCTTCTTTTCCAAGTTTTTTCATATCTATGATATTTGTTCCTCTTCAATTCTTATGGATCATATTGAAAATATCACCAATTTAAAAATGAAGGCAATAGAGAAATATCAAACTATATATATACACACATATATATGTATATATATATACACACATATATATGTATATATATATATATACACACATGTATGTGTGTGTGTGTGTGTATATATATATATATATATATATATATATATATATATATAGTCAAAGAGCTCTAGAGACATAGAGACATCTTCCTGAATCTCAAAACATATTTTCAAACAGCGTATAATAAGCACATACTATGTGACAGAAAACAGTCTGGTATTGAGACAGATTTGTTAATAGTTACCAAAAAAAGAATATGTTTACCTTTCGCACCTAATTAACCTACCTGAAATTAAATTTTGCCTATGGTGTGAAGTGGCATATATTTTAATTTCCTTCCATATGAAAAACTGTTCCAAAGCCATTTATTAAATCACATGTCTCTCCCTCACTGACCTGCAGCGTGGGCTTTATCATATATGAAGCTGAAATTGAGACATGCTCTGTTATGCCCCCTGCACTGTTTGACCGTCTCTGTGTTATTGGTGAGAGACAAGCACAATAGCGGTCTTACCTGCAGAAGGTGGGATGGCCCCAGGCACCTGGTTCCTGTGATGTAGGCAGCAAATCATCTGAAAGGCATTCCTGGAGGATGGGCCTGTTTTAGGGTCTGGATTCTGAAAATGACCACATTCAGAACCAATCATAAATTACTCTCGGCATCGTGCTTCCCTCCCATCATCCCCAAGCCTCCATTAAAATCGTGCTGAGTTTTATAGACTTGCCTCATCTTTCACCAACAGAAATAAGACAAGATACAAAAAAGTAATGAGATGAAATCGTACAAGGCAGGGCAGCTGCTGGGAGACAAGTCTCCATAAATATTTTCCTGTTTCTCCAGTCAGGGCTTTCTGAGAAAAGAGTGTTGGTACCTATGTTAAAGGATGAATGAAGAGCAACTAAAATTAGAAACATCTGGAGAGACAGAGAGATTTATCTCCCGGGACCCATGTGTTTACACTGCAGAGTGGTGGAGACACCTTTCCCTCCTGTCCCCAGAGAGGATTTCTTTACATTCCAAAACAAAATCCCCTCTCCTTTACCTTCTCTCTCTGCCTCTCTCTCTCTCTTACTTTCTCTCCTTTCCTTGTCCCCCATGTCCCTCCAAGCCCCCTCCTGGGGCGGGGGAGGGGTGTGGTGGAGATGGGCAGATGTGCCAACAACTCTGATATAAACTCCAAGTTTCATAATTTGGAGGTTCGTCCCCCGTATGCAAAATCCCACAGGAGCAGGTACTGAGAGCGTTCACTGTGCCACCCCACGAAGAATTAGGGCTTGGGGACCCAATGCAAGCTGTTCTATAAGAAAGGTCTGTTCCTTGACCCTGAGATGTCATGTTTATGGGTAGAGACAGAGATGATAAACATGGACGTGGAGGAGACAGGCTGACTGAGATAGAGATAGAGATGTAAAACTATGGCAGGTGAACTTGTTAGCTTGTAAGTAGGGTCACATTTCAGACTCTTCACAGCTGCACACTTAACATCAGCTACAATCCGAGTAAAACTGTTATAGAGATGATAGAAAGTGATCTTATGTGGACTAAATAGGCAGCATAGAGACCAGAAGTCTGGAGCTGGCTGGTGCTGGGTCTGCAAAAGACACCCAGAGTAGATCTGCTCTCGCAGTTTCCAGTAGCTTTGTGGGGTGAGAAGATTGGTAATAGACTGAACTTTCTGTGATCAAGGGGTTTGGAAAGGAAGGCTGGATGGAGTATGACCCAAACTACCAATGTCACACTGAAGTATCTGGACTTTATTCTACAGGTAATAAATACTTTTAAACAATGATCAGATGTGTGTTTGTGTGTGTGTGTGTGTGTGTTTTAAAGATCACTCTGACAGTAATGCCTAGAATAAATAACAAGAGGTGACTAGCAATAGGAACTAAAAAATAGAGACCATTACGCTAGTCAGTCTAGGTTGACTGATGATGAAGTCTTACACCAAGATCTCTGGATTCTAGTCCTGTCTCTCTTAAATTGATGTTCAAATTAGAACTAGCTTCTCTGATGATTGAAAATGTATTTGTTCCTGTTTCCAGAATTAGGATTATAGCAAATATGCTTCTTGTGCTCGTTCAGATTGAATATATAGTCAGTTCTCCACTACATATCCTCTTGCTACTCCGCTCCTTAAAACTAAATATATCTTTCCCTGGAAGGGTCTCCCTACTTCTGTTCCCTCAGAGAAGCCACGTATGTCTCACTTCCTCTGTTTTTCCCCTCCTTCTCTCATCCTGGAGCCCTAACAGAAGACGAAATGGGAACAACCAGAAGTATCTTTCTTCCCTTTGCCTTTACTTCTTATTCTTCACCTCCAACTTCTCAGTTCCTTCTTGTCATTCGATCCTTGAAAACTCCCATTTGGAGTTGATACTTGCCACTGACGATGTCCTCGGCTAAACCCAAGGAAAGAATATTTGAGGCTCCAGAGACCCCAGCTCCCATTGTCTGGGGTCCTAGCTCCTGCTGCTGTTGACTTTGCATTCTCTTTCTCTCGCAAGTTCTGTATGATTTGAATCCATGCCTTCAGCGTGTCCTGACTCTTCATCTCTTGGTGCCTGTTGGAGTCCCTGTGGATCCTAGGTCCATTCATTAATTTTTCCTCTCTCCACTGCTGATATCCATGTTGTCTTTATCTCAGGAAGTCCTTGACCCTTGGAGAGAAGCTTAACTTAACAATAATCATTACACTTACCATAATCCTGCATATTAGCATAAAAAAGGTATGGTCTCTGTTGTGTAGATGGAAAAACTAAGTCACAGAGACATGATGTGACTTACTTCAAAGTCACATAGTTAATGGGTGTCGGTGCTGGGACAAACAGCCTGGCTCTCTTACTCATCATGTGCTACTCTTTCTAGGATGACATCCTAACCAGCTAGAAACATTTGTTTTTTCAAATCAAAGGCTTCCATTCATACTCAAGGAATTAATTGAAGCTTTCCATAATACACACAAAAAAGGTGTGTGTGTGGGAAGCTTAGAATAGCCTAGAATGCCATGATTCAGACTGCCTTTCTCATAAAAGAGAAAAAAAATCAGGCATAAACCTTGGTCAGAACATTTGGGCCATATTTCAGACACAAACCAGAGAATTTATAGTTATTTAGAGTTCAAGATAAAGCCTTTCAGAATAATTTCCAACTGTCCAGATAATAGAGGGAAAGTGTTTAATGATTTTATTAGTATAATCAAAATAACTCAGTTTCCATCCTATTATATAAGAACTGAGGAAAATGAAATCTAAAGAGTATTTTAGTTACCTCATTGTATGCTTATACTATTTAGTTTTAGAAATATAGGTTCTTGAATCAATAGCCTGAGAGATAGGTAGGGCCACTGGGGTGTCTCAGTTGGTTAAGCGTCCAACTCTTCATCTCAGCTCAGGTCTTGATCTCAGGATCCTGAGTTCCAGTCCCATGTTGGGCTATGCGCTAGGTGTGAAGCCTACTTAAAAGAGAGACAGAGAGAGACAGAGAGAGAGAGAGAGAGAGAGAGAGAGAGAGAGGTAAATCCCTAAGGGATAACTTGATGATTTTCCAAAGATATTGAAATATTACTGAAATTCGAAGAACCAGTTCTTAGTTTCGTTGATCTTTTCTATTGTTTCTTTTTTTCTTTTAGTCTTTATTTCATTTATTTCTGCTCTGATCCTTGTTATTTCCTTCCTTCTACTAACTTGGGGTTTTGTTGGTTCTTCTTTCAGTTCCTTTAGGTGTAAGATTTGAGACTGTAAGGTTACATTGTTTATTTGAGGCTGTAAACTTCCCTGTTGAACCGCTTTTGCTTCATCCCAAAGATTTTGGACCATTGTTTTCCATTTTCATTTGCCTCACAGTATTTTTAATTTCCTCTTTGATTTCTTCATTGACCCATTGGTTGTTTAGTAGCATGTTCGTTGTGGCTAGCTGCAATGACCATTGTTGATACTGTTTGTTATGGACGCACTGGTGGGCAGGGGTTGGCCCCCTGGCTCAGCTGGCTAAGATGCCTGGCCATAGCAGCTGTGGACACACTAGTAGGTGTCTACACCTGATGCAGCTGGATGAGAGGCCTGGTTGCAACTGCTGCAGGTGTGCTGGCGGGCAGGGCAACCTTCTCAACGCCCTGGGACAGGAGTCACTTTGTGGGATGCCAGTCCAGGTCAAGGCTGCCCGCTGGGCATGGTGGGGCAGGAGCTGTTTTGGGGAGGGCAGGTGTGTTGGATGAGGTGATTCTACAGAGCTCCACCAGGGCAGGGCAAGCAGCACTAGCAAGGTACATGGAAGAGTGTGAGAACTATCCAGCCAGTTTGGCTGAAGGAGGGCAAGAAAAATGGCACCCACCAACGCTTCCAATCTTGGAGAACACTCTTATAGATCCCTGCCCCTCTGGCACATGCTCTAAAATTAGACAATTTTGCTCTTTCACATATAGCCCAGGTGATTTTCAAATTGCTGATCCGTGCTAGGTCTCGGATTGAGTGATAATAGTGCATTGGCCCTTTCAGAGTGGAGTCTTGGTTTCCTATAGACCTCCAGCTCTCCCAGAGGTGAGCCCTACTGATTTTCAAGGCCAGACCTTATAGGAGCTCATCTTCCTGGTGCAGGTCCCCAGGGCTGGGTATGCTTTGATTTCCTCACTCCCCGGGAAGGCCCTCCGTGCCTGTAATATCTCTCCCTCTTGCGAGTTGCCATGTGGGGGTTTTTGTTCCTGGTTGCATCTCTGTCCTTCCTACCCTTCTTGATATGACTTTTTCTTTGGAAAAAGCCATTCTGTAAGTCTTCAGGTCATCTTTAGAGTGGATTGCATTATATGTAGTTGTAGCATCAGTGTGTCTGTGGGAGGAGGTGGGCTCAGGATCCTCCCGCTTTGCTATCTTCTGGAAAAATCTCTGTTTGGTTTTGGTTAATGGTTTCTATTCCTTTGTTGAACTTCTGGTTTTGTTCATGCATTGTTTTTTAAATTCTGTTAAATGGTTTCTCTGTGTGTCCTTATAGTTTGTTGAACTTCTTTACAAGGATTATTTTGAATACTTCATCAGACAGTTCATAGATATCCATTTTTTTTTTTTTAGCATCAGTACTTGGAGGTTTAGTAGTTTACTTTGGTGGTGTCATGTCTACCTAATTCTTTGTGATCCTTATATCCTTGCATTGGTATCTGCACATTCATGTAAGTTGTCTCCTCTTCCAGACTTTACAGGCCCACATTGTCAGGAAAGCCATTCATTAGTCAGTTCAGCTTGGGGTACTGGGTGGGTTAACTGTTAGAGCCCATGGGCAGACAGGGCTTGCTATCAGGGTCTCTATTTGGGTGAGACCACTGCCTATGCTCTGCACTTGGGGAGGGGAGGGAGCACGCCCCTCTGGCTGAGCTCCATAGTTAAGTGAGCCTGCTGGCTGGTCTCTTTGTTGAAGCAAGACTACAAGATGAGCTCCCTGGTTGAGAGTGACTTCTGGTTGTGCTCCACACTCAAGTGAGGCCTCTGACTGGGCTCTGCAATCACCTGTGGTCAGGTGGAGCATCAAGCTGTGTTCCCTGGCAGGGTGGTACCACTGGTTGAATTCTGCAATTGGGCAGGGCTGCAGGCTGGGCTCCACAGTTGCTCCTAAACTGGTGGGGCCTCAATTGGATGGTGCTGCTTGCTGGACTTCTAGTTCAAGTGGGATGTGAGCAGGCCTTCCTCATGGACAGGGTACAGTCTGTGTTCTGTGATCGGGTGGGGCTCATAGGCTGTGTCCCAAAGTTTGTCACAGCCACAGGTTGGGCCTTGCACACAGGTAGACTACTGGCTACTGGCTACTGGCTGTGCTGTTCTGTTGGTTAAGGTTGCTGGCCAGGTACTGTGATTAGGCAGGGCCTCTAGCTATATTTCACAGTTGGATGACACTGGAGGCTGTGCTCCATATTGGGAGGGTCACTGTCCAGGTTCCCTGGTCAGATGGGGCAGCAGGTGATGCTTCATAATTGGGTGAGGTCACTGGCTCGGCTCCCTACCTGGGCAAGGCCACAGGCTGTGTTCAGCAATTGGGTAGACCTGTAGGCTGAGCTTCAAGGCTTCCCAGGGTCAATGTTGATGCTCTCTGATTGTACAGAGCCAAACGTTATTCTCAACAGTTAGGCAAGATTGTTGGCTTGGCTCCTTGCCCAAGTGGGAATGTATGATGGGTTCTTCGGCTACCTGGATTCCTTGACCAGGGTCCCTGGTTGGAAAGGACTGGAAGCTGTGCTCTGCAGTTGGGTGGATTTGTGAACTGGTTTCCCTGCCCAAGTGCAACCATAGAATAGACTCTGTGGTGGTAGGGCTCATTGGCTAGGCACTCAAATCAGGTAGAACTGCCAACCAAGCTCCCTGGCCAAATGGGTCCACTGCCTTGATCTGCCCATCTGGCCAGAATGGGGTCCTACTGGCTGAGATATCTGCACAGGCACTGCTGTAAGCAGGAATGTGGTCCACTGAGATCTGAACCCTGGTTGCTATAAGCCCCACTTTCTTCATCTCTATCTGATCCTTAGTGGTCAAACCCTGAAGATTCCCCCAGTCATCCCCATGAAGTGAGACCTGAGTGGGCCTCCTGGGCAGTGTCCTGCAATGCCTAGGAAGCTGGGTGTCCACATTGAGCTCTGTTTTCCCACTGAAGAAATTGCAGGCCTTGGGGAAGGGGGGGCTCTTGGTGCAGTGCTGTGCCAGCCTGGGGGAGGGGCAATGTAGTTAAAGAGAAACTGTTCCTCCTACCTTTCTAAATCAGTCCTTCTTGGTGTCTGTCATCTGAGTGAGTGCTTCAGCCACACCCCTGGGTTCTGGGATTTTCACAATAGTGTCTTGTCTATGGAGAGTTGTTAGTTGGTCTTCTTGGGAGTGTCTTTGGAACATTTTAAACTCAAGAGTGTAACTGAGTTTTAATGTTTGTTCTCAATCCCCCACCATTCACCGAATCCTTATGCAATGTCAGGAAATTGAAGGTTTACCTGATCTTTCATCGATGGTGGTTTCCATATTTATTGTCTTTCTTTCTGCTATAATTGATGGCGCCATCAAGTCCCTGATGATACTGCTTCTCAGAGCAAGCTAGAAAGTTGCCCTCCCAGCATTTGTCTTCACAGAGTGCCAGCCTGGCCATAGGGGTCAATCTTCCAGCATCCAGGAGTCATTGCCATCAGCAGCCCACTACCTCCTGAGGAGCTATGCAAATCTTTGTCCACAGAATCTATTCCCTATCAACTTAACCTGGTTTGGTGAATCTCTCCTCTGGCCACTCTCTTCTTTCCAAGTATCAGCCTCTCTCCCCTCATCAACTCTCTTCTGGGCAACTTCACTCCATCTCCTGTTGAGCCTGACTTCCCCAACAAAAGCTATATGGCTGAAACTGAAATGATGTGCAAAAGGAAAGAGAGATAAATCATTCTCAAAACATACTGTGCATTAGAATCACTTGAAGTATCTTTTAGCAAGTATGTGTTAGTCAGTTTTGAGTGGATCCCAGAAATTTGCAAGAAGTGGAAACAGGTGGTTCCCGGACCACACTTGGAGAAACATGGGCCTAGGTCCTACAAATACAAATGCTTGGCTGACCCTGCAAGACGGACAAGAATGCAAAAATGCCTCTCAGCCTTTCATGATGAATCTACAACAGGCTTTCAGTCTGGATAATAAGACAGTTGATTTCTCAAATCAGGTTATCTTGTTTCATATGGTTTGTAATTTTTTTCTAAGATATAAGGATTCTGGGAGTCAGGACAAGAAACTGTTCCTCTAAACTGAGATCAAGTCATTTAATGCTCAAGAAGAAAACAAGGTATGAACATGATAAATACTGGTATATTTTACATGTTTATATGAATTACATATACATATTTTCAGATTTTGCTATTCCAACTGTTTCCATCACTAGCTTATTTTGTAAGCCTATACATTAGATATACACATCTATTTATGCCTTATAAAAAAGCCAAAAAGTAATTTTACTTTTCTCATAGAGAAATGTTTCTTATTTGGCTTTCACCTCATAGTATATATCCAGTCTTATGTAACCATTCCTATCTAAGAAAAGGAATATATGAAGAGTACGATGCATAGTAATGAAGCAAATTTCAAGTGAATATTGCAACTTTCAAGGTGAATATTTCTTTTCTCTTTTTTCTCTCTCCCAATAAGTACTCTAAGACATCCATTAGCTGCTCCTCAGAAAAAAAAATTTACTTTTTTGAAATATGGAAGGCTGAAAGCTAGAAAATGTAAAATAATAATGATAAAAAATGTAAACAGTTGCCTCTTACAGAGTAAGATGCATCCAATGCTTTCATTGTTTTTCTATCACCACCATACATAAGACGTAGAGCCTCGTAGAGAGGATATGCCCATAATTCTGGTTTAGATAATTTCTCCCTTTGAACACCTATCCCAAGAACTTTTGTGTTATTATGCCATTTACAGAAATGAGGACAAAATCATTGTGCATTCAAGGCAAAATACAATCGCACATACAATCGGTTTCGGATCATTTTATTCCGTTGTGGTATACTACATTCTTCTTCCTATTTACCAGATAAGAATTCAGTGTATATTTGCCTTAATAACTATCACATTTAAGATGCCTCCCCAAACTGGGACAGGAGAGTACTTTGAGTCCTTTAATTAACACTGGGAGAAAAATCTGAGGAGACTAAGAGGTAAAGAGTGGCCCAAAGTCTTTATGCTCCTTTCGGTTCCTACCACGTGCAGTACAGGTAGTACCCTGATCATTAAAACCCACCCAGCTTCTGCCCTCCGTTGAGAGGAGGATCATGTCAACTATTTGAGGAGTCTTAGAATCCACAGCAGGATGCTCTTCGAATAGTGGGTTCAGACAACAGAATCAACGACGGCTTTGTGCAGTAAAGCCAGGGTGACCATCGTACAGAGTACGAGTCTATTATTATCTTCACTGAAAAAAAGTATGGCCCTTTGTGATAGTCCAGGTTTCAGATGTTCCACTGTACTTCACGTCACGTTAGGACACTGATGGGCAAATTTTATCTTATTTTTCCAAAAAAGTATAAAAAGAAAATAAGGATTGTCTCCAAACGAAGAGAACGTTGAACAACAGCTTATCAGATGGTATGTGGTCTCCTTCCTTTTACTCCTTTTCGAATAACAATATGCTATAGTCACCACCCACTTGTTCATTGGTTTCTCATAAGAAGAAAAATGGATCTTAGGTCCCAGGTAGGGACCCAAGTAGGAGGTTTTCACGACAGTATCATATAACTACCCTCAAACAAGAGGAGAGAAAGACCCCTTAAAACGTAGAACAGAATAGGAAAGTTGAAAAAGGATTTGTTGAATGCTATATTTCTGAAGATGTGGTGTGAAGTCAATTTTGTTGCTGAAAATGTATTTTTTATTGCCTTATAGTTTCAGGCATGCTTTAGCTCCATTGCTGAATTATTTTCTTAGCAATGGCACTAAATGTGTAGATTTCAGTCTTGCTGTTTTTCCCTGTCCTTGTTTTTGCAAAGTGGTTAATGACTTGTTAGCCAAGACTTACATGCATCAAGGGAAGCAATTAATAATTCTGCAAAATGATGTCACTCTTTTTGTAATGGGAGCCCTCACAGGTTACACAACTGTTTAGCAAATCTATATTTTCTTAATCAACATTAGTATGATTAAAGAGAAATGTAGTTTATATTTTATTCAGTTTAGATACCATTACCTAAAATTATAGTTCAACTATTCTATTTGGATTAGTTAATTATGTTCAAAAACTCTAGAGAGCTATCGATGCTTAGCTTCTAATGTGTGGAAGGCAATTCCTGTGATCAGCTCATTATGGATCCATTTAATTTCTCTTGGGATCTTATATATAAAACATAAGCTGCTTTTGTATCTTCTTAATTTTATCCTACTATTAAAAAACAATTAAACCATTTCTCCTATGTGGAATCCATTAGTGTTTTCAGTGTGTGTGTGTGTGTGTGTGTGTGTTTAAGCGAGAGCTAGAGAGAAGCAGAAAATATGTGCATTATAAAAACTTCAGAATGGAACATTCACTTTTGGACTGAGGGCAAAAAAGTGATGTTTGGAACATCGACAATAAGACTTTAAGCAGCTTTTGTCTTATTTGATTTTGCTCTTATAGTTTTCAACTTTTCATGAGAACACAGGCAGTAATTTCCTTAACATCAGCTGTAGCAACATTTGTCTAGATATGTCTTCTAAGGCAAGAGAAACAAAAGCAAAAACAAGCTATTGGGACTACATCAAAATAAGAATATTTTGCACAGTGGAGGAAAACATCAGCAAAACAAAAAGGCAATTTGCAAATGATATATTAGATACAGGGTTAATATCCAAAATGTGTAAACAAAAATGCAATGGGAGAAGATATTTGCAAATAATGTATTTGATAAGGGGTTAATATCCAAAATGTATAAAGAATTTATACAACTCAATACCAAAAAAAAATCTGATTAAAAAAATGGGCAGAGGACCTAACTAGACATTTTTCCAAAGAAGACCTACAGATGGTCAACAGACACATGAAAAAAATGCTCAACATCACTACTCATCAGGAAAATGCAAATCAAAACCACATTGAGATATTACCTTACACTTTTCAGAATGGCTAAATTCAAAAGGACAAGAAATAACAAGTGTTGATAAGAATGTGGAGAAAAAGGAACCCTTGTGCACTGTTGGTGGGAATGTAAACTGGTACAGCCACTGTGGAAAAGTATGAAGTTTCCTCAAAAAAAGTAAAAATGCATATCCCATATAATTCAATAATTCCACTACTGGGCATTTACCCAAAGAAAACAAAAACAGTAATTCAGAAAGATATATGCACCCCTATGTTTAGTGCAGCATTATTTACAACAGCCAAGATACACACACACACACACACACACACACACACACACACAGGAATTTTTACCACCTTAAAAGGATGAGATCTTGCCATTTGTGACAACATTGATGGACCTAGAGGGTATTATGCTAAGTGAAATAAGTCAGACTGAGAAAGACAAATACTATATGATTTCCCTCATATAAGGAATCCAAAATAAAACAAATGAAGAAACAAACAAACCAAAAGCAGAATCAGAGAACAAGCTGGTGGTCAGAGGGAAAGGGGGTGGGAAGATAAGCAAAATGGGTGAAGAGGAGGGAGAGTTACAGGCCTCCAGTTATGGAATGAATAAGTCACAGGAATAAAAGGTACAGCATAAGGAACATAGTCAATGATACTGTAATAGCGTTGCATGGTGACAGATGGTAGCTATACTTGTGGTGGGCACAGCATAACACATGAAGAAGTTGAATCACTATGTTGACTATGTTGTACTCCTGAAACGAATGTAATATTGTGTGTCAACTACACTCAAATTAAAAAAAAAAAACTCTTTTAAAAGACTTCAACTTTTCTACTGTTAAATGCAATTTTTAAGAGCTTATTCAAAGAAAGTTGGGGTGGGGCGCCTGGGTGGCTTGGTCGGTTAAGCGTCCGACTTCGGCTCAGGTCATGATCTCACGGTCCATGAGTTCGAGCCCCACGTCGGGCTCTGTGCTGACAGCTCAGAGCCTGGAGCCTGTTTCAGATTCTGTGTCTCCCTCTCTCTCTGCCCTTCCCCTGTTCATGCTCTGTCTCTCTCTCTCTCAAAAATAAATAAACGTTAAAAAAAATTAAAAAAAAAAAACAAAGAAAGTTGGGGAATGTGAAAGATCCAATCAGGCAATAGTACATGAATATTATACAGTATTATTTCAAAGTGTACAAAAATGTTTTTGGTTTTTTAGCCTTAATATCACATCAGAGTATATACTGTTGTCTTTGAAAACTTAAGTGAAGAAAAAAGCTTAAACGTATCATACCAAAAAGCAATTTGTATTCACTTTGTCATTGTTTTTATTGGTTTTTTTTTTGGCTTGGTTTTATTGCAAGACCATGGTATTATGATGTCAATTTTTCATCTGTGAAAAAAGTTCACATCATTCATCAATAGTATTTTATATTATAATAAAAGTATTTGAGAATAATGTCCAGAGGAATCGCAGAAAGACTATATTTTATCTTTTAAGAAAGATTGTGTTTTATACAGAAAAAAATCAGAGCTTAATGTCCCAATTAAATAACCTATTTTTATTGACTTAAAAATTATGAGCAAATAATTATTATTTTAAGCCAACGAACTTTGGAGTGGGTACCCATTATTTGACTTCTTATTCTTATTCTTTAAAAGGTGCATATATGCTCACACATCCTTATAGAAGTATATTTCATATTTTAAAAAGTAAAGATAAAAATATTAAAAAAAGACAAACAGCAAAATCAATGGCATGTATTGGAGAGATGCATATGGAATAAACAGAATGGAAAGAAAAGGCATCCCCAAAGAGCTGGAAACAATGTTCAGTCTACCAGTAAAGAAATACAACCAAAGATATATGGCTGAGCAGAAAAAGTTGATGTCTGGAAGTAAATAAAAAGAATTACCCGTGTCTCTGAAATATTTGTGAATAGCCCCCAGCTGGAGAATTACAGGCTTCTGAGAAAGTGATACAGACCAGTTAAAACACCTTCAGAAACTTTTGATATTGCCTGAAGATTCTAGGCAGGTAAAAGCAGAATATTCCAGAAGATCACACTATGAGCACCAGGATAGTTAAAATGGAAACTGAAAGGAAGCTAAAGCGAAAAGACTCGCTATATATTGATCTATTTTATATAGAAGTTAGGTAAAGGAATAATTTATTATCAGCTGGAATTTTGATCTCAAATCTCAGTGCAGGATCCTGATAAACTAGACTCACCCATTGGGTGCATTATTTTTCCTGAGGCTTACATGAGCCCAACTACCTAAAGCAATGGCAGGCGAAATGGGTTTAGTGTCTTTCATAAGCTCACAACTGCCTCTTGGACTTCTGGTGAAGAAAGCCCTGTCCAGAGCAAACATACCATCAATAGCAGAAGAATTTGCAGAGATAGCTCTCAGCCCACGGATGGGAGAGCCCCTCCTTTGAGTGTCTTGCTCCAGTAACACAGAGCATTGAAAGAGTCATAAAAATGCAAAGAAGAAGCCAAAGTAAAAGATTTTGGGTGTTTCTCTGGAAAGGTGGCATCTTATATACCAGTCCCATTAGGCTGTGTGCTATGAGAAGAACAAAGGTAACAAAGGCAGAGCATCCACCCTTCGGGAGCCTGTGTGATTGAGAACACTGATCAAACTGTAATAATGTCTACAAGAGAGGATGAAGGTAGTAATCACAGAAGGTGGAGATCACGCCACAGGAAACCTGGTGTGGAGTGGACATTCATTCCTGTTTGTGTAGCGAGGTTGGATTTACACCATTGTCCAGGCATAATTATTAATGTAGCACTCCTTCTCATTCGGAAAAGTATCTCTGTTTTGACAGTAAGTTATATAGTCATCCTACTTAGAAGGAAACTCTTTTGAGGGAAGTTCAGGGCAAGGAGGCCGAAAAGAAACACCTGTTTGTGTTCATGGTCTCTTGCCTTCATCCATTTCTGATAAGTGCCTCTCTTCCAGGACATGATACCCTCTCCCTGGCTCCTCCCCAGTGTCTTCTCATTTGCTTCCTTTCCCCCGTTTCTCCAACAATAGAAATCACATCGTCACTGTCTTCATTCCAAATGGATGGAAGTCTCTAAACATTTTTGGTAGAGTGATTCAATGGGTCATAAGGATTACAGAAATCACCAAATTACAGTGTTCAAACTGGGGGTGGGTGGCGAGAGGGGAAGAAAGATGGAACTGTGAGGTAAAATAAAATGTGAAAATTCCTGCTTTGCTTATTCCTTGATTTCTATTGTAGTCCTTTATTTCTTATAAAATATCTGCTGCAATGTCAATAGACGTTATTCTCAATTGTATCAGACATTCACATTTTTCCTCATGGAGTGTAATAAAGCATATCTTTAATCCAGTGATTTTCATTTCATTTGCTCATGTTTATTTTCATTTTTTCCACGTGGGCTGGGGTGCTTTCAGCAGCTGGATGGGATTTTTTCAGTCTTTGATAATTTAGAGATTATCTGATTGTCCATTTACAAAATTTATGTACTTGCGACTGAAGACTGATAAATTCAATCATCATTTAGAGAATTGGAAATATCTAAAGTGCATAAAAATAATCCCTTAGGTTACAACTTTCCTTCCTTAATTTTTATTCTTATGTGATTTTTCTCACTAGGCTCCTAAAACTCCTGTTTGTGTTTTTTTTAAAGGTGAGAATTCTACCATCTGGCTCTACAATGATCATTTTTTCCCCTAAAATAAAGAGTACAGAACGCTTACTTTCTAACTTAAAATTTCAGTCTTATTAACGTAGGTGATATTTTACCATTCAGGCAGAGGCCAATCATTTGGGAGAGATATTCTTGAAGGGAGAAAGTGTCAGGTTATAAGCTGGATATGAGCTATTGATTCATTCAACAAACATTTTTTTAATTTTTTAATTTTGTTTTTAAGGTTTATTCTTTGCTCAGAGACAAAGAGACAGAGTGTGTGGGGAGGGGGGGAAGGGCAGAGAGAGGGAGACACAGAATCCGAAGCAGACTCCAGGCTCTGAGCTGTCAGCACGGAGCCCAATGCAGGGCTCAAACTCACAGACCGTGAGATCATGAGCTGAGCTGAAGTCCGGCGCTTAACCAACTGAGCCACCCAGGCACCCCTCAACAAACATTTATGTAGTGAATACGGTGAGCTATAATAGATGATGAGGCTAGTTTCATTGCTGCCAAAAAGAAGGAAAACCAACGGTATTGGAATGCCCCCAATAACTCCCTGTTACTCATCTTTCCTCCCTAAAGGATTTTAGATCAACCACCCTACGCTCAAGGGGCAGTAGCAGAACAGAAAGCAAAATGTCAATTTATTATCAATACTCTGTCGTCAAACGCTTAATTTGGAGACCCAATTGGGACACTTTATTTTCCATTACTACCATTATCTCTAATCTAAATTTGGGGTCTGGTGTGTATTAGTTGCCTTCAGAGAAAGAGAGATGATCAGGCCACAGGATGGCCTTGAATCCATCTAACTACTTCATTGCAATGAACAAGAGAGAAGAAAATGAAAAACATTCACCTTATGGCCTTGACTTTCCTAAGAAAGAGACAGGAAGAAAATACATATAGATGACGTAGATGCAGATGTAATACAGATCGAGACGTAGGTGTAGGTGTAGATGTGCATATAGACATATGAATAACATAGGGTATGAGTTCAGTGCTGGGTTTTAATGTCCTTTAATCCAACCATGTAATAACATGTGGCTCTAACCAATTGATTTACTAATTCTTCTTCCATTTTTGAAGGAAGATGAACTTAAACTACAGAATTTCTCTCCTAAAGAGGTACCAGGCCATATGCCAGTGATATAAAGAACAGTATTACAACCCTCAAACAGCTCATCCTTATGAAGAAAATGGCAAATGAGTCAACTATCAGGCTCCTTCCAAGGCTAAAACTAAACTATGTGAGTCTACTACATATGCATTAATTTAATCAATAGGTCAGGAACCAGTTTTAAAATTGTGATACATGTAATCACAGGGCTCTATAAGACAACTCTGGAAATTCACTAAAGTTAAATGTCCTGTTTCACTCATTTTATTCTCATAGTTTCAGAGCCCATCTAATTCCTAGGCAAGGATAGATTGAGCGTAGCGATCAGTGAAAAGCAGCACATAAAGAAACCATGGCTTTTTTTGAAAAATGGAAATCATTAGATTTTCATGCATTCATTTAATAAGTATTGATTGAGCACCTAATGTATGCAGGTTCTGGGGATATAGTAGTGAACAAGAAAGTCAAGAACCTTCCCTCAGGGAATTCAATTATATAGCACACACACATACACACAGAGTATGCATAACTTACACAATTATTGTTTTGAAACAACTGTGGATCTCTTCTAAGTTTTTTAGAGTTGAATAAATTTATGCCATAAATTAAAGCACTAGGAAGAAAGACTGCTTTAAAAATCAGATAAGGATTCCAGAGCAAAACATAAATTGCACACAACATTATTCTCTTCAATAGCATGAATACGTGGCCTTCCACTACACAACTACAGATGTCACTCATCAGTCAACACACTTTTCTAGCTGAGTCCAGATGTAACTGCAGAATGGTTCTCACGGCCTTCGAGGCAGCCATTACCAATTGGTGAGATATTCACTCAGCGTGAAACCATTGTCCTCACTGATGAAGAGCATCCACCATGAAGCATTTAGTGAGTACCTACTGTGTACCTCCAATTGCTGCTAAGTGCTAAAAGGACAAAATAGGACTAGAAGACATGGACACAGACTGGAAGTCTTGCACACATAGTTATTGAACAAGACTTTCACTGATGTGGAGAGAACATAGGAGTTGAAGTCGATGTACTTTTTCTAGTCTGAACACCTACTAGCTGTGTTAACTCATGTTTGTTTCTTCCCTTTCTGTGTCTCAACTTCCTCGTCAATAGAATGAGAAAATAATGCCTATTCTTCCTACTTCTCTGAGTTATTGTGAAGATAAAATGAGATGCTATATAAGAAAGCACTTCTAAAACCATGAAAGAGGGGTGCCTGGGTGGCTCAGTCAGTTAAGTGTCCGACTTCGGCTCAGGTCATGATCTCACAGTTTGTGAGTTCTAACCCCGCGTTGGGCTCTGTGCTGACAGCTCAGAGCCTGGAGCCTGCTTCGGATTCTGTGTCTCCTTCTCTCTCTGCCCCTCCCCAACTTGTGCTCTGTCTCTCTATGTCTCTCAAAAAATAAATAAATGTAAAAAAAATTTTTAAAAAAGACCCACAGGGTATTATTATGTTGCTTAATGAAAGTGCTAAATCTTGACACCAAAGACTAAAAATGAAACAGTAAGTAATACAGTATCAAATCAAAAAATGTATGAAAGAGAGATTGAGGTACACCAAACGATAAAACTTTGATGGGCCATTGGGGCACCTGGCTGGCTCCCTCAGTAGAGCATGCAACTCTTGATCTTGGGGTTGTAAGTTGAAGCCCTATATTGGGTGCAGAGATTACTTAAAAATAAAAAAACTTTTTAAAAAGAAAATTGTCAGCAGGAAAAGCAAAAACATTACAAAACAAAACAAAAAACAAACAATCAAACAAAACTTTGACGGACTAAAACACCATGTACAAAATAAAAGACAAAGGATGGAGAGAGTGGGGAGAATAGTTACAATCTATGACAACCAAAGATTGGTATCTTTACTGTGTAAAATTCTCATAGATATGCAAACAAACTAAAGAAGTAAATGTCACAAGGAAATGAGGACAAAGTCTACAAATTAACAAAGGAATAACTTCTAATTTGCCAGGCTCAAATGAAAAATCGTATTTAACCAAAGATATGGAAATGGTATTTTTTCACTGAGTAAAATGGACAGAAATCATAAAACACGATGCTGGAAAGTATTGGAGGAAATGGGCACTTTTATATTCTACCAATAAGACGAATAAGAATATATATATATACTGGCGCAGTGTGCAGAAGACAATTTGTCACTTGACATCAAAATTTTTAATGTATATAGTATCCTTTTACATGACTGATTCTAATGGAAGAAAATGAAATCATTGAAATATCCACCAATTGGAGATTTGCTAAGTAAGTGATGATTTTCCTACCAATGTAATAGTTAGCAGTTAATGCAAAAAATATCGATCTCTACTTATTAGTCCCTATGTTTAAATGTCTGTTGCATACTATGGCCTTGCCATTCTGTCATGTTTCTATATTTGTCTTTTTTTTTTTTAAAGTTTGTGTGTGTATTGGGGCACCTAAGTGGCTCAGTCGGTTGAGCGTCCGACTTCAGCTCAGGTCATGATCTCACAGCTTGTGAGTTAGAGCCCCAAGTCAGGCTCTGTGCTGACAGCGCAGAGCCTGGAGCCTGCTTCGGAATCTGTGTCTCCCTCTCTCTCTGCCCCTAACCCACTTGCGTTCTGTCTCTGTCCCTCTCAAAAATAAATAAACATTAAAAAAAAAGTTTGTGTGTGTATGTGTGTGTGTTTTCATGTGCACGCACAGAAAAAAAAAGCCTTGAAATAAAAACATCAACATTTTAATGGTGATTATCTCTTCTATGGTGGAAGTGGTACAAGTTTCCTCTTCATATGTTTTCACATCATGTGAATTATTACTTAGTGTTTACAAGAAGAACGTGATAGAAAAGGAAGTCTTGTGATATCTCACAGTCTCCAGTTTTTTAACACTAACGAGTCACGGATGGCTCTGAAATTCCGTGACACATGTATCCAACTGTCTTGCTGACCTATCTACTTTTTTGCCTAAGAAACATCTCATATTAAAATACCCAAAACCAAATTTTTAATCTCACAGTGCTATTTCAGCAAATGATCCCGCCATTCACTCAGTCGCTTAGGCCAAGAATATTGGAGACATGTCTGACTTCCCTTTCTCCTGCACTTCGTGTTCAATCCAAAAGCAAATTCTGATGGCTGTGCCACTAAAAGACACTCACGCATTGGACGCATAGACGTGGCTGCAGAGATTTCCCACCACTGCAGCCCCACCCTCCCAATCCAAGCCACCATATCTCCTACCTGAATCCTTATGCTATCTCCCTGCTTGCTGTCTCCCTGCTTCTACTCCTCCTCTCCCCCTCCCTGGTATATTGGCCAAGCAACACCTAGAGAAATCCTTTTAAAGCCTGCATCTTATTTCTTCCTGCCCTTACTCAAAATCACCTAAGGGTGATCTCCCATCACATTTAAAGTAAGGTGTAAAGTGCTTAGCCGTGGACTACAAGGCCTGACATAATTTAGTCCCTAGATACCTCTGCAAAATCATGTACCAGTCTTCGCTCACTTATTCGCTTCCAGCTACTCTGATTTCTCTACTATTCCTTCAACATTATCAGGTGAGCTTTCACACCTCAGGTACATTTGCATTTGCTCTCCCCGTTGCCTGGGTTATTGCATGGCTTGTTCCTTCACTTCCTTTAGGTCTCAGCTCAAATTTCTCCTCGTCAAAGAAGTATTCTCTGACCAACCTGCCTGTAATAACAGCTTCCTCCATCACCCCTGATTCTCTATCCATTTACCTGATACGGTTTTCTGCAAAGTATATTTCACTACATGACGCTATGGTATGTTTGTCTGAGTGTTGTTAACCGTTTGAAACCAGTTGCCTCCTCATGTGAGCTCTGTGATTTTCTATGGTCATTGCTGTACCGCCAGGGCCTAGAACAGTGCCTGGGACCCACTGATACTCACAAAAAGTCTTTTTAATTAAAAAATGATAAATAAATAAGTGTTTATGTCACACATTCTGTTCCACATGTCTGTAAACTTTCCTGCAACCTTTTGTAGAGAGGTTTCCATTTTTAATGCAATTTAAATTTTTCTTGACTAATATACAGAAGTATGATGACCATAAAACACTAGGCAATGTTGTCATGATGTCCAAATTAAAATTTTCTCTTTAATCGAGTAATCAAGTCCTGTATCTTCTGCATACACACAGATATTTTTGCTGTGTTTCCAAAAAACTTCCACATGAGCAAATTATATCAAAATGAAAAATTGATGGCATTAAAAATTCTATTTTATTTACACAGGTTTTTCCATGGAATATTAAAATCTATAGATAAGCCTGCCATGTAGTTTAATTTTCCATTAGCTCAGAAGGAGTTTTGTAGATCATCCAGTGACTAAAAATAAAATATTGTTATAGTTTTACCAAAGAACTTTTCCATCGCCATATTCTTTTTAAAAAGGCAGATATTTGCATATACTAATAAAATATAGTTCTGTATTTTCATATCTATATGTTTAGGAAATGCATACATTGTACTCTATTTTTGTAGTTCATATCAAAAGAATTAAAATGTTTCATGTCACACAATTAAGATTATTGCACTATTCCAATTATTTCCTGATAGCATAATAAGATTGGTTAATGAAATAGTTGTATTTCCACTTCATGATATAATATTTCACTAACTGAAAATGAGCTTTGCAGTACATGGACACACGTTACCTCTGAAATAAGTTAAGAATACCTGAAATTATCTAACAATAATTTGTCAGAAGGAATATTTTAAGTCGGATAACAGTTAGCACTTGCTGTGTGCCTAGCATGCTACCAAACATGTTCTCATACAATACCTTCTTTAATCACTGAAAACCCACACATAATAGCTATTATTCCGATTTTACACATACTGAATAGAGGCCTAGAGTTTCTGACCTAAGTCATTCTTCTTGTGAATTTATGAATTATGTACCTACCAAGGTCTCATTAGTGTCCTTAAGTTCATCTCTAGCCTGTATTCGAGATGGAGTGCGGGGGAAAATGATAACTTCTATTTGTATTTATCTTAATAGTTTATCCTATTCTTGTTTTTGTGTTTTATATTGTATGCATATGTATATAAAAATGCCTGTGTTTGGGGGCGCCTGGGTGGCTCAGTAGGTTGTGTCTGACTCTTGGGTTTGGTAGGTCATGATCTCAGTTTCATGAGTTCGAGCTCTGCTTTGGGCTCTGTGCTGACAGCACGGAGCCAGCTTGGGATTCTCTCTCTGTCCGTTCCCCACTTACACTGTCTCTGTCTCTCTCAAAATAAATAAATAATTTTTTAAATGCCTGTTTTTGTATAAACACATGCATATAAAAATATGACACATGCTCAAAATTGTTTTACAAGCAAGATACCAATCCAAAGTTTTTAGGAATCTTTTTATGATTTACTACTTCACACTCCGAATGAAATATTATGTCCTGTAAATCAAATTTAAATTCCTTTTAGGTTTTGTTTGCCCACGAATTCAAAATGCAGGAAATAAATAGGTTTTGTTTATGGTTTTGTCTGCCCACGAATTCAAAACGCAGGAAATAAATACCCCGAGGCCACTATTTCTAAAGGGTTTTCTTCCACAAAGTGTTTAGGAGAAGACTGAGTCACTCGCTCATTTATTCATTCCACCAAAATTGACGGTGCACAGAGTCTGTGGCAGTCACAGGGATGGGCAATAGAGGTGCAACAGGGAACAGGAAGAATATCTCAACAAGTGTTGATAAACCTGTGGGTAGTGTTAGGAGGCAAAAGCACAACATCCAACCGAAGAGCAGCAGAGGGCGAGCGAGGCGTCCTGGAGGAGGGGGCGTGTAAGCCCACAGCTGCAGGCTGAGGAGGACTTAGCAAGGTAAGGAGGAAGAAGAAGAGTGTTGTCCCGGGGAACAGCCTGTGCCAAGCCTGGGAGAGAAAGAGCACGTGGCCCCATTGAGGAACGAACCTATGTGTAGTTTGGGAGAGCAGCGGGAGGTGGGAAGGGGTGGGAAATGAGGCTGGAGGCAGAGAGCCGTGATGATTTTTGCTTCAGTGCTTCATGCATTTTGAGATTTTGAGCACCCACACTGCGGAAGGCTCTTTGCTAGCGTTGGTGTTCCACAAAATACACATGGCTCTGCTCCCACGAAGCTCACACAATGTCATGGGATGAGAAGAGTGGAGTTTCGTGGAAATAGGAAGCAGGAGCACCCAATTTTAACTCAGTGGACAAGAATTCAGGGAACGCTTCTTGGAGAATGGAACCTTTAAGAGGATACCTATACAATGAATAGGAATTATCCACATAAAGCGAATGAGGGGGAAGGATATTCCAGACAAGAGGAGTAAACCTTGTGCCAAGACCTGGAAGTGAAAGGAAGCCTGAGGACCAGAAAGACCTCACCGTGGTTGAAGCATCGAAGGTGAAACAGGGCACCAGGGGAGCCTGGAGAGGAGGAGTGGGGGCACGTGTCAAAGGGCCTCATCAGCCACGTAAAGGAATTTAATGTTGTCCCAAGGGCAGTGACAGCCATTAAGCAGAGGGGTCAAATGAACAGGCTTACATTTCAGAAGGGTAATTATCATTGAGGTATACAACATGGATTGAGAGTGGCCAAGAGTGGGGGTAGAAATAGTGATGTAAGAGGCTGTAGTAATAATAAAGATGAGGGCTGAAGGTGGCTTGGACCTGGGAAATGGTAGTGGAATATTACTTGGGGAAGTGTTGTTTTACAGAGTTATTGTCTATGATTGTATGTCATAAACCAAAGACATTTAAGATAAATTTATATATGTATGTATGCATGCTTGTATGGAGATTACATACATTATATATTATATATAAACTATATAAAATAGTACGGATATTATTTTTACAATAAAATGTTAAAATGTTTTCTGTATGTACAAACACACAGTAAGATCGTAACAGTAAGTCTTGTAAGGAATTACGTACATAGTAATATCAGGATGATGAGGGTGATAGCTACCATTTGTTGAATATCTTCAACATGTCAGACACTGAGTTAGGTACTTTACATTATCAATAAGGATTATAACAATCAGGTGGAATAGATGATATTACTGTCTCTGGTTCAAACTTGAGGACACAGATTCAGAGGAGACGTGATTGGTGCAAAGTAACTAGTGAAATTGGGATCCAAACACAGGGCTGGGGGAACCCAAAACCCATCCTAGTTCCACAGCCTTCATATTTTAAACACAAAGAGATGGCTGTTTACACAGTACTGAAAAACTGTCTCTAGCTGAGAACAATAAATACACTGGACATTTTTAACATCATGTTTAAAGTATTGCGGTTCTGGAAACGAAATAAGTGATGCTCAGAGGGTAGAAAACCAGTGAAAGGGAAATTTGAGAAGAGCAAGCAGACCACTGACACACTTCATGCTGACAGTATCAGCTGAGCCCTGGTGAACTTGAGCTTGAGTTTTGACAGCCCTGGGAATGAAGCAAAGAAGACCCAGTGCGGGGCCAATGCAAGATGCGGAGTCCAATAAGGAGCCCCCACAACATAGGATGTCAATGAGATTCACCTTTAATATGAGAGAGAACTAGAAAGGAGCCCACATGCTGAAGGGGATCTCGGGATAACATACTTGTCCTAACTTTAGTGCTAAGTCAAGGGGGGAATTCCTCCCTAAGAAGTCAGAAACACAAGCTGCCATCCATGCAAACTCACATTACTTGTGAGAAAAAGAAAGTAAAAATAAAAATAATCAAACCTTGAACTGAGAATTAAATTTACAGTAGTCCTAAGTTTTCTGATGACTATGCAGAAGAAAACAAAAATTTTCTCTGAATCTATGCACCTTCAATGGAGGTCTTAAAATATTCCCGTAGATAAAGTTCCAGAAAATGCGAGCTTATAGTCAAAACCAAAACACACAAGTGATATGGCACCATACAGAAAGCAACAAAATCGATAGTGAACAGAATCGTGCTGCAAAAAATTCAGGTATTGGGGTGATGAGAACAGAATATCGAGTAACTATCAATATTATGGTTTGACGAAATATAGAGGTAACTGATAATACAACCAAGGAATAAGGAATTTAAAAATTAAATCACACAGCTATAGTGAGATGAGACTTGCAAAAGTGTGTACTCAAAAATGTAGGAAAAAATAGTATACGTATGTGTCAAGTAGTTAATAGTAACAGGTTATGCTATTTCTCCAAATTTTGTGATTAGGTAGGATTTTTTACTTTTGATAAATTTATAATACATTGTAATTTCTCATTCTAAATAAATACTTGCTTTTGTACCTAATTTTGTATTTATAACAGTGTATTCTAACAGAGCGGGAGAGGGCACTCAAAATTATAATCTTTGGGCTCCACGAAACAGAGATTCATCCTGTGTTGAATTTTGAGTTATTTTTCACAAAACAACTTGTTATAAAGCTATATATATATATTGCATAATACAGCCACAAACATTTGCAATAAATGTGCCACCAGAAGTGTTACTTATCAATAATTTTAGGTAGCTAATTTGTAATTGGAAACAATCTTGAGCTCAAGGTGCCAGTGTTAAATCTGCTAATTATTTGTAGATACTTGGGGGGGGGGGGGTGGAAACAGTAGAGAAAAATCTATGTACCCTTATCCCGCAGAGAACCCCCTTTCAACAGGGTAACAGACATCAAATTAGCTTCATTACTTTCCTATTTGGAAAGAATCAGGGGAATTAGCCACGTCACAGGCCAATAAAACTGTGTATAGACAGATATAGTCTTGGCCAAAGGGTGGGGGGAGGAACTAAGATGAAGAAGATACCAGAAGCTCTAAAATAGGTGCAAAACAAAGAAAATATAGCTTTCGTGGATCTGTATTTTGTGGATCATGTGAAGTCCATGTTTAATTTCAGGTTGGCTTCTCCTCTCTACCCCAAATTTTTCTGGGTTAGACTCCCCTCCACTTTCAACTGATACATGTTCACTACATACAAGCCAACTTGCAGAACCTACGGGGAAAAGCTTTAAGAAAAAGTTTTGCAAGAAAAAATTATTTAATACAATTCAGTGACAAACATAAATTATTCTGAACTCAGAATTTTCTACATCTCTATGGAGAGAATAAAGGAAAATGGCTAAGGGTGTGTGCGTGTGTGTGTGTGTGTGTGCGCGCATGTGTGTGTGTGTGTATTTGCATTTCTGAAGCCAAAATACTCAGTAGTGTAGACCGAACCTGGATAATCTGAAATTCTAAATATACTAAAAATAATAGAAAGTATATGCAGATTAAATACTCATGTATCATTTATAAAAGAATTGTATCTGCTGGTATTTATCAGCAGATCAAGTACCCCAGTTCCCATTAAAATTTAATATAATATTTCTAATTGCTAAATATTAGAATTAATTAAAACAAATATAGCAGAACTAAAAATGACATCTTTTGGTCCATGTATTCATTTTACTAACATTTACTAGGTGCTTACTTTTTACCAAGCTCTGGTTAGCTGCTTAATACTTTGTAGAAAGTATTTATTTAAATATTAGACCGTAATTTTGAAAATTAAAAAAAGAGAGAGAAACTTTCCATTTCAGTAATGTTAGTGGACATTAGAATGCTGTCAAAAATATTAATTGGGTGTTCTACTGACTCCTGGGACTATCACAGTGACCAAAGGAAACAAATTCCTTTCTCTCTTGGTACTTGTAATCTGGTAGGGGAAGAGTTTGCATGTCAGTATTAAAGTATCCTTCTATTCACTTCTCTGTGCTTCACTGATAAAAGAGCAACCAATATCGTTAAATTGTGATTTTGAGAGCTAAATGCTAAACAATGTGGGAATCACTTATTTGTCCAAGTGAAATTTATTGAGATCTCGCCTCAAACCCCCGGTACTCGTTTTCATCCAGGCAACAGTGCCGAACTGTAGGCACTTGTAACTAACTCTCCACCTAAGGACATTTTGAAGGTGACCTGGGATGGCCTGAAGTGCTAGGGACTCAAGGCCCTTAGAGGCAGCCTTCAGTGACAGTTGAGAATTGCAGAATAGTGCCTCAACTCCCTTGCTCCTTGGGTTAGGTCATTCTGAGGGGTTCCATATGCACATCATCTCCCAGATATCGCACAGGGATCAGGTGCCAGTTGCCCCCCCCCGCCCCCCGCCCCGGGCTACTGCTCATCAATGTACCTCTGAATCAGCATTTTTCCCTTGCCAGTCTCACTTATAGTCTGTGTTTCTGAACACAGGTCCCAAACAAGCCAGTTTTACTTCATTCCTTCTGTTAGGGTCCCCCTCTGGGGAAACACAGCTGAAAACAATCCCAAATGAGTATCTTTATCTTCTTCTTCCGTTTGATCAATAGGAATATAGTCTCTGAATAAAATTGCACTGAAAAGACTAGGAAAGTGATAATATCATTTTGTTTTGTCAGTATATTCTTTTACTAAACAATCATTAGTTTAACTTCCTGGAAGAGATTACTATTTAGGAATCATATGTTTTGTGATCAATTTTCCACAATTACCACTGCAAAAAAATTTCTCATGGCCAAAAGTATATATCTGAAATATTACTAAGTTGATATCTTTACAATTTGACATAAAATATGAGCATGTTGTGAGTGTATATTAAGTAAGTGAACTTTTTACTAGGGAATAAGCAAAACAGCATGACAGCAGAAATTTGTCTGGTTCTCCACAAAATTTGCCTCTTCCTCATCACCTCCTGGCTACAAGCTGAGTCAGGTCTTAACATAGCTTGAGCAGAGAAGTGTAAGCTCCAAAGAAAATAGCCTGTACATCAAAGGAATTACAGAACCCACAAATATTTCCTGGCAGAAATTAGGGGAACATGTGTAGAAGTGGATTTCAACAATGAGGAGTGGGATGGGGGCACAGAATATAGGACTAGATAGGGGAGAATTTACTAATGAGGGACCACTAACCCTTGACTCAAGATTCAATATTTTGGCAAAAACATATGGAAGAGTTCTACATGGTTTCATAGGGAAGTTCTTTGA
Organism: Prionailurus bengalensis; assembly: GCF_016509475.1. NCBI lineage: Eukaryota > Metazoa > Chordata > Mammalia > Carnivora > Felidae > Prionailurus > Prionailurus bengalensis. The sequence goes on from NC_057360.1 coordinate 28,601,050, forward strand.
AGTGCACACTTAATTATGGCCTACAGTAAATGAAATAGGAGTGATAGGACATCTTTGGCATGGTATTGAAGAAAAGAGCTCAGGGAGGTAAAAATGTTAAAATGGAATTATTGTATATGGTTTAAGGGCCTCCATCTAGATCTTTTCCAGGACAGGGCCTGTAGGACATTCTCTTCACAACGATGGTTACTATAATCATTTGAAAAGGGCAGCTGCATCTTTGAGAAATCCTGTTCTAGATGACTTCTGTAGTCCGGAGATGATGGTGTGGATGCTACGTGGATTTGGATTCCGTATATCAGTGGGGATGGTGGGATCCTGGAATGCAGGGGGGAAATGGCAGCACTTAACTGTCAGAAGCAAGATGAATATAATTATTGCAACGGGCACCAAGACTGGAATGGCAATCAAAATGTCTGATCTACTGGGATCTGTGATGATGCTTCATAGCTCATGACCATACTTCTCTTGGGCCGCACATCAGACATTTGAATAGGTGAGGGGAATACAACTAGTATAATTAGATTAGTTCCAGGCCACGAGCTCCCCTATTACAGGGTAATGACTAGGTCTTTCCCACTTGTGTCTCCTGTATGTAAACATGCCATTGAGTCAATTAGAGAACAATGTCAGATTAAAGTCCCCAAATAAGTAGTATAAAATAAACTCCTATGAAACCTGGGTAAGAAATATATTCTCATTTCTGGCACTGATTATATGTAGCTTGCCATTTTCACCTTGTCGTGGCATTACAGTAATATGGAGACGGGACTCCAATGAGAACAACTTCAAAAACAGCTCTCCAAACTTCTGATTATTTTATAGTTACTCCATGTTCCTTAGAGTCATTTAACATTAAGTTCAGTATTTCTCATTGGTCACCAAATTCATATTTTCTCTATTTTGGAAGGCATTTCATGCAGGTATGCTTCAAGGAAATTACTTGTCTTTCTTTCATATATTAACATGGACTTTGTCCAGATGGCTCTATTCTGAAAAAATGGTAGTGTTTTTTGAAATACATGAATCTTTAAGTCTCTTTCCCATTTTCAGTTCCAGTTATTCAGTTCATCTTAGATTACACGGCTTTTCAAAAGAAAAAAAGCATGACAATTAGTTTGTTTTGTAGAAAAGATGGATATTTCTTTAGTGGGTAGGCATCTAGACCTTCTCTGCCTCTTACAACTTCAGTTCACTTCATTTAATACGTTCTGAATGTCAAAATGGAAAAGAAATATAAATAATTTGATTTCTATTAAAAATAGCTTTATACAAGTGTATTTATAATATTCTTCCTGCTCAAAAAAGGATTTAAGATGTTATACTAAAAAGTAAGAGAGAAAAGCATAAGACAAAAGTAGTATAGAAACAGAAATGGGAAATTAGCATTGAGGAGGATAAATAGATCAGGGAGCCAACATGGTAAGTGAACTTAGCTATAATTTTCTTGACAGCCAAAACTAAAAGGGATACCTAATCTGTCATACAACTTACAGAGTCAGCAAAGAGGAAACATGCAAATTCTTCAAGGTATAAATATAGCGATGGATCCAACAAATCGAATAATTTTCCAAAGTCCCTTGAAGTAGAAGTAATACCTTGCCATTGTTTTAGCTCAACAAATAACTATAAGCATATAATATGTTCAAGGATTTGCACTAGGCATTATATGCAATATCAAGATGCAAAAAACTCTAGTTCCTGCCTACAGAATATATATATCATCCAAGCGAGTAAATAAGGTATGTGCTTATAAGGGAAACTGACAATTCAAGCCTGTGTGTTTTATTTTATTTTTTTATAGGTCTATTTATTTTTGAGAGAGAGACAGAGACAGAGCACAAGCCGGAGAGTGGCAGAGAGAGAGGGTAACACAGAATCTGAAACAGCTCCAGGCTTTGAGCTGTCAGCAAAGAGCCCAACGCAGGGCTTGAACCCACGAACAGTGAGATCATGACCTGAGCCAAAGTCAGACGCATAACCGACTGAGCCACCCAGTTGCCCCTCAAGCCTGTGTATTTTAAATGTGAAATCAATTGTGCAGCCATTTAGAGGTGGAGGGAGTGGGAAGAAGGAGAGCCTGTTTCCAGTCCTGAGATGACCATAAGACAAGCAATTCTAAGAAATTTGGCCTGGAATTTGGGCACACGGAGCAGAATGTTCTTGGGTGTCCTGAGGGCAAAGATGAGGTCAGAATCCAGGTTATCAGGGCAAACTGAATAACATGATTTTCAGTATCCAAGAGAACTGACAAGATATGGCTTTTAGAGATCCCAGTCAGGCAGAAAACACAGTGGGAGTTAAATCTAAAGATATATCCAGTACTACGATTTTAGTCTTCAAGCCAGCCATCTAGAAACAAGTGAAGAATGAGGTTCCATTCCAAAGGCTCAAAGCCTTGCCTGCTTTCAAACAGACTCCTTGGAGTGAGTAGTTTGGAAGGAGTAGGAATGGATGCTTCCCACCCTAAATCAGTGCTCTCCAGGAGCCTGTGCATGCTCAGAAAAACCAACTCCGGGAGTTACTTTTTGAGCATCAGTAACCCCCAAACCTATTCCAGAGCATTCCCAGAGTAGTAGAGGATAACAAAGGCTCTACAAATCATTGCATGTAAGGACTTGTTCAATAATCAAGCATGTATATCTTAAGGGTAAAGAGACTAAGAGGAGTATAGCAGGTGTCTTTGGATGTTTTGGAGGGTTGCCTTGTACATCTATAAACATAAATTATTTTAGGCTACATTTACGTATGGTTTCATGGTTTTCAAGCATTAAATATGTTCAGTTCAAATCTTTCTTAATTGGATGAATGGTCTACTTCTAAGAACAAATGAGTTTTCCATAGCAAGGGCTGGAAGTTAGATGACCCTCTGTCAGGAATGTAGTAGATGATATTCTGGCATCAATATAGTGACTTGTGCAGAAGAGTCACTCACAGGTGTCTGCAGCTCAGTGGAGTCTCCTCGTTCCAACACTACCTTCTTCCCAACCAAGGAATATCTCTCTTTATCCACCAACTTCTCATCAGACATCTGACAGTACTGTACACTGTCGGGAAAAGAATGTGTTTCATGAACCCATCATAGATTCTTCCGGCTTGAGCCCTCTTCATCAGAGAAAACCAAGGCTAAAATAGGTCAGGTTATTTGTACAAAACCTCCAGGTTAATTAATGGCAAAGCTGTAATTTCAAAAGCCTTATCAACTCTTTTTCCATTCTGCTGTTCCACTTCCCTCGTAATAGGAGGAACCCATGTAAGATGGGTATGGTAAGTATGGTAAGGCAAGTACAAGGTCAAAAAACTTATCCTTGTTGAATGAAGCATATCCAAACCAGTCACCCTTTTGAAACTAGGATGTTTCCTTGAGAGATGTTCAGACCTCTCATTTCCTGTTTCCCCTGTCCACATGTAGATGAGCACAGCCATCTCCAAAGCTGGATGCATAGCTCCCAAGTGACACATAAGACAACCCATCAGGGAAGAAGAAGAAAAGGCTAAAATTTCTATTTATATTAATTTTAATGTAACCTGTTTTTTAATTCTTTTTGTATACATTATATATATACATATAATGCGTTGTAAAAAGCAAATCCATAAAGTTTATACATAATACTATACACATATTGAAGATACATGTTCAAGAAGCGATCAGAAAATTTTAGAGACCACTGGTTTTAAAATAAGCTACAAATGCAATGCAAACAGTCATCAGAACATTCGCTGCATTCCTGGGTTGCTGTGTTCAGATACTTTTACCCTGGGTTATACAGAACTAAAGAAAATACATACTGCTTATTTTTTTTAATTAAAAAAATTTTTTATGTTTATTTTTGAGAGAGAAGGAGACAGAGTGTGAGCAGGGGAGGGACAGAGAGTGAGGGAGACACAGAATCCGAAGCAGACTCCAGGCTCTGAGCTCTGAGCTCTTTGCACAGAGCCCAGTGTGGGATTTGAACCCACAAACCATGAGATCATGACCTGAGCTGAAGTCAAATGCTTAACTGACTGAGCCACCCAGGCGCCCCAAATATGTACCCCTTATAATCAGTTCTGACTGGCTACCTCCAAGGAGTCCCAAGGAGCAAAAAAAGTGAGGGATTTTCCTTAAGGCTCAGAACTGCAGAGCAAAAGGTGGGAATCACAGGCAATGGCTCAATTTCCACAGCAGAGACAAAGTCTTGGTGACAGGGTTGAGTCACTGGCTGGCATAAAATAATCAGGTAGTTTGTACCTCCTCTGGCACAAGCAGTAGATCGCAATTTCTTAGGGCTCACCATTTGTTTGGAGACTAGAGGACCCTCTTCACCTCCTGAACTGCATCTACAAAGCAGCAAGAAATTGTTTATACTTGAAGTCAGTAGTTTGTTGCTCTTCAGAAAACATAAAGGATTGTCTGAGCAAAAAGAAACTGAAAATACATGTTGAATTAAGTTTTCTCATAAGAACTCATGGCAAAGTATTACCTCATCCGGCCCTAGTTCCCATTGCATTTTATCAAAAGATTTCTTTTTTTTAAAAGGTTTTTAAACATTTATTCATTTTTGACAGTCAGAGAGAGACAGATCATGAGTTGGGGAGGGACAGAGAGAGAGGGGGAGACCCAGAATCCAAAGTAGGCTCCAGGCTCTGAGCTGTCAGCACAGAGCCCGACACGGGGCTCGAGCAGTAAGATCATGACCTGAACCGAAGTCAGTCACTCAACTGACTGAGCCACCCAGGCACCCCTAGTGTGCTTATATTTAAAAAAGAAGAAGAAAAAGAAAAGGCTCAGATTGCACATGACATGAAGCAATAGTGAGTAAACAGAGAAGTTCTTGTCCAGTGTCCAATTATTAGTCTCTTGCTGTGGAAAACACCTGGTCAAGAGCCTATAAGCTTAGGTACAAGATAAGAACAAAGCTTATCCAATTTTGCAGAAATGGGTAGATTCAGATAAGCAGATATCTTGATTTAACAAGCTGCAATTTCATCCCTTAAGTTGAGGTAAGCTTGTGTTGCTACAGTTTTTCTTATTGTATAAATAAATATCAGGCTACACATATATAAGGAAAAAGTTAACAACTCAGGCAATAATAGATGTTGGCGAGGATGCAGAGAAAGAGGATCTCTTTTGCATTGTTGGTGGGAATGCAAGCTGGTGCAGCCACTCTGGAAAACAGTATGGAGGTTCCTCAAAAAACTAAAAATAGGACTACCCTATGACCTGGCAGTTGCACTACTAGGCATTTATCCAAGGGATACAGGTGTGTTGTTTCGAAGGGGCACATGCATCCCAATGTTTATTGCAGTGCTATCAACAATGGCCAAAGTATGGAATGAGACCAAATGTCCATCGATGGATGAATGGATAAAGAAAATGTGGTGTATATATATATATATATATATATATACACACACACACACACACACACACACACACACACAGGGAGTATTACTCAGCAATCAAAAAGAATGAAATCTTGCCATTTGCAACTACGTGGATGGAACTAGAGGGCATTATGCTAAGCAAAATAAGTCAGCCAGAGAAAGACAAGTACCAAATGACTTCACTTATATGAGGACTTTAAGACACAGAACAGATGAACACAAGGGAAGGGAAGCAAAAATGATATAAAAACAGGGAGGGAGACAAAACATAAGAGACTCTTAAATATAGAGAACAGAAGGTTGCTGGAGGGATTGGGGAGAGGGGATGGGCTAAACGGGCAAGGGGCATTAAGGAATCTACTCCTGAAATCATTGTTGCACTATATGCTAACTAACTTGGAAGTAAATTAAAAATAAATTAATAAAAAAATAAATAAAATGAAATAAAATTAATTAATTAAAAATTTTAAAAAAGAATGGATACCTTGAAGTGGAACTTCATTTGAAATGGTCAAATGGTAGCACCTTTAAAATTTTAGAGGATACTGTCTTATGACCCTCAAAAAAGGCTACAGTAATTTGCATCTCCACCACTGGATATGATAGTACCCATTTGCTCACACTCCTGCCCATACTAAATATTACCAATCTTTTAAATTTGGGGATTAAAAAGTCAATCTTATTTTTGTTGTAATTTGTATTTAGCTTGGAATCTTCTGATACTTAGCAAAGTTAAACATCTTTCCATATATTTATTTCCATATATTTATATTTATAGACAATTCATTGAATTCTTTCTTTTATCATCTCTTCTTTTTCTATTGGGCTGCTTATATTCTTCTTACTGATTTTTAGAAACTCTTCCTATTCTATTGCTATAAATTCTTTGCATATTATGTATGTTGGAAAGATTTCCTTCCACTTTGTTGCTCATTTTGAATTTCAGACATATTACTTGGTACTGAAAAGTGATGAGTTGGTAGGGAAGAGTGGCCAAAATGGTCTTGCTGTTTAGTATGACAAGATATTCTGAGCTCATCTTGTATATTTTTTCCCCTAGACCCAACAGAATCAACCATTTCTCTAATGGAATCTTAGAAATAATAAAGCTGATGCTTCTTTATGAAAAGAAATAAACAGAAAGTTAATAGTTCTATATTAGACTCAACAAACAAACAGAGTCATGGACAGTTTCTTCAGTCTGATATTTGTTAGGTAAAAAAGGGTATCATGCCTTTAATATATATTCCAAGGATTTTTGGTTATATGATGGCAAAATAGATAGTTCAGGCCCCTTCTTCTCTGAGAAATTATAGCATAAAGCAGTAAGAGTCAAAACACAACCTTCATCTTTGGTAAAACCAGGAGATAGCTAAACCACAATAAATTGAAAATCAAAAGCAAACGGAGATGAGTGGCAAATAGCTGAGGGTAAAAGAGAGTGGAACATGAGTGGCCACAGATTTGTAGCCCTAATAGTAAACAGTGCTGTTCACCCACAGAGAGCCTGGATACATGAGCGTCAGGTACAACTCAAAGAAGTTGTGACGTGTTGTGGTGAAAATTCAGAAAGCAGTTGAGAATCGTCTAAGGAACGGTTGGACCATCTCCCTTCCTCATCCCAGAATAAGTTAGAGATAGAAAAAGAACAATTACAGAGGAAAGAAACATTCTTGATATTAAAAATACAACAGTTAGAATAATAACTCAGTGGAATAGTTTGAAGATAAAGCCAACAGATTTCATAGAATGAAGTGAGAGGACTAAATGCTGGGCAAAATCAGAAGAGATATGGGAATTCAAGAGGTCCAAAACTCTACTAATAGAGGTTCTAGAGAGAAAATAATAAAAGAGTGGGGAAGGATGGTCAAAGAACAACTACCAGAAATTTTCATTTAACTAAATACAGAAATGTGCAAATTTAAAGGACCTACCCACTATCTAGCTCATTGAATAAAAAATGGCCCAACACCAAGGCACATCATTTTGAAATGTGAAATAATGAAATCATGAAAGTTTCCAGAGAGAAAAAAATAAATCACATACAAAAAAATCAGAGAAAGAGTGACCAATTGTTAACAATATTTGAAGAAAGCAATGGAATAAATTCTTCAAATATCTGAAAGAAAGTTATTTTAAATCCTAAATTTTACCCCTAATGAAATTAGGGGTTAAATTTAATTAAATTAAAAATTAGATGTGAACATAAACACACTTTCACACATGCAATATCTCATAAATTTATTTCCCACATACTTCTCTCAAAAAACACTGAAGGATAGGGCTTTACTGAAATAAGTGAAAAAAAATGAAGAAAGGAAAAGATAGAAGATATGGGAAGCAGGAATCCAATGAAAACACTCAAAGATAAATCCCAGGATACCAGCTATGAAGCAGACTAGGAACACCATCTAGACTGAAGCAAAAAGTAGAAAGGCTCCAACAGGGACATCTTTAAGGGAAAACAGGAATTTGATGAGTGACCTGATTCATTTGAAACATGGAAAACTGCACTGAGAGGCTGTGGAAGATTATGAAACTACTCAGCAATAGGTGCAAAGAAAAATTTAACAAATGAAAAAACAAGGCAATGATTAACTCCAGGAAAACAAACATTTGTTCAAGCAAAGAAATGAAATTATACTATGCTACTTGAACAATTTTTATAGTCATAAAAATGTAAACTCTGAACCTTGATTACCCCCAAGTTGTGATATAGTGGAGTCTCAGCATAAGTAGAGAGTGTGAAGGCTGGCTGACAGATCCACATAAAGGTCTAAATCCTAATATTCCTTAGTCAAAAGTTATAAAACAATGTCTAAAATTGGCAAATCAAGACATAGTATACAAAATATGATGATAAATGCAAGAGGAAGCTACTAAACGACCATAAGGAATTTGCCTTTGGAGAGTAGACCAGAGGTGAGGAGCTAAGGGTAAAGATTACTACGTTCATAAACCTTCTAGCTTGTTCAGTATTTGATTCTTTTTTGTATTTCTTGGATCAAAATTTAAATTATTTCAGGGGCACCTGGGTGGCTCAGTCAGTTAAGCATCTGACTTCAGCTCAGGCCATGATCTCGCAGTCTGTGGGTTCAAGCCCCACATCGGGCTCTGTGCTGACAGCTCAGAGCCTGGAGCCTGCTTCAGATTCTGTGTCTCCCTCTCCCTCTGCCCCTCCCCTGCTCGTGCTCTGACTCCCTCTCTCAAAAATAAATAAACATTTTTAAAAACATTTTTTTTAATTTAAATTATTTCAGAAGAAGATACTCCCAGGGCTAGAGCTACCACAGCCTTACAACCCTGAGCCATTGGAAAGGCTGCTTCAATAGCAACAAGGCATTTTATAAGAAGCTGGCAGGGTCAACTCAAATTTCTCATCCCAAGCCAGTTTCACCCCTGTCCTGGGTATTCCTACTAGAATAACATGTGGCTTAGCCTCATGCAGACTCCCTTTGCGAACCTTGCTGTCTACCTGGGCTCCCACATTGAGCTACGGATGGAATCTGGTGCTCTGTCACTTGCTCCCACCACTTTGGCCTGCAGTTTCCAACACTAATGGGAGACTGAATGCTAAGGAAGGCGACCGTGTAAAGCCATAAGTCAAAATCTGTGTGGGTAGTCTAAGACTTAAAGGGGAGAAATAGTCATGTTAGGGAACTCCAACCAAATGTTTAGCAGCATATTCATGGCTCAAATTGAGTTTTTTAGGAATAACTAAAATTTTGCGTAATAACTCCTCCATAATGGATTAAAGGCTTTCCCTGGGGTCTTTATAACGCATCTGGTGTCCTGGCCTACCTATCTCAATAAGTCTCAAATAAAATTAAATTACATGCAAGGAAGAATAGTCTGATCTCCACAACAGAAAGCAACTGGAAGTTTTTGTTTATCTTATTCAAATTAAATCAGAAGTTTAGATGATTTCTGTTTGTTAATGAACTTAATATCATGTAAAAAGGGACACATTGCCCAGCAGTCTTCCTCCAAGACCAGTGGAGATGGGAGCTGTAGCAGATAAGAGGGTGGCCCCACGATCCGCTGCTTTCCATATCAGTGCAAGAGATCTAGAAGGGCTAGATCCAGAAGAGATCTAGAAGGTATATGTGTGTGACCTCAGAGCCTGGGAAAGGAGCTCAGCTTGGGTGAGTGAGGCCCTCATACTACACGAAAAGCGAAGCACCAGCCCCCCTCCTCTGATATGCCCGGGGCTGGGATAAAATGACAATATTTCATGGCATATAATATAGCATCAGCTCCTGTCTCATCTGCTAGCTCAGCACTTTCTTGTAGGGGGAGAACAAATCTCACTTTTGTCTTGATCAAGAGTCTGGGGTACAAACCTCCAGGTTACAGCCATACAATGTACCAAGCTGTTGGCAGAATTTGTCATTTCCAGGAAACCACTCTTCTCCCTCATTTTTTCTTGCTTGAATCCTCATGCAGAGATCTAGGTCTTGGAGCTGACCCACCTTGATTTAGCTCTGGCCCTTACATGACTTCCACGGAACTTCGCTGGGGCACAGTCACTTTCTAGAAGCCTGTGTGTGGGGCATCAGTCTTAGAGGGAATAACCCTTAACTGTCATTTGCTACATTAGTTTATTCACTCCATAATGTTTAAGTACTTTAAGTGTGAATCTAGAGATGAAAACCACATTATACTGTTTTCAAAGAGTTCTCGGTCTAGCGGTGGGGGGGCTGGGGGAGGGGGAGACAGGCTTTAAACAATATGGTGTATGTGTGGGTATATGTGTGTCTAAGAGAACAATGTGTGCAATAATTAGTCAGAGGAGGGGCAAAAAACCTGGGTGGAGAGGGGTCAGAGAAGACTTCTGGAACTATTGAAGTGTTCAAAACTAAAGTTCTACAAAATCCTAGAGAGAAAGGACAGAATGAAAAGGCAGAGAGGAGGTTATGGCCAGTGTGGGGATGTGAGTGCAATTTGGGTTGCCCAGAGCATGTGGCACGCTGCTAGGAGGGAAAGATTTAGAGCAGGAAAAGCCTTTATGTACCATACTAAGAACTGGGGCTTTATCCTATTGGAAACAGGGAGTCAAGTAGTGAAGAAAATCAGAATTGCACAAAGACCAGTGAAGATCCATGTGAGGAAGGGACAAAAAGACAGCTGGGGCTGCAAGCAGGGAGCTGGAGTAGGAGGCAAGGAGGGAGATAAAGAGCCAAGTCTGAGATAATGACAGTACAGGCAGAGATGACAGAGAGACTTCAATGTATATCTGGGCTAGAACTATTTCTCGCCCCCTCCACTGCTACCGCCTAGTAGCCTTGCAATCTCTCGACTGGATTCGCACAAAAGCCTCCCACGGTCTCCCTGTTCCCCCACCCCCCTTCACCTCCCCTTCAGACCACTCTCACTCCATAACCAGAACGATTCTGCTAGAACTTAGATGTGATGATGTAACTACCCTGTTCAAATCATTCGACGGTTTCCAGTCACACAAACCAAAGCCCTTGCAATGGCCCACAGGGCCACACAGCCTTGTCTCCCATCACCTCTATGACATCTTTTCCTATGACCTGCCTGTAAACACACCAGGCACGCTCAAGATTTTTCCCTTGTTGGTACCTTTGTCTGGACCGCTCTTTCCCAAAATATTTCTTCCCTCACGTTCTTCAAATCTTTACTCAAATACCACCTTCTGAGCACCCTATAAAAAACTGAAACCTCAACATTCCGCATTTTCTTTCCCTTTTTAATTTTATTTATGGCTCTTATTGCCTACTGGTATGTTGTATAATATACTCGCTTGTTTGCTTGCTTTTCATCTATGCCCCACCCCTCAGTCCTGGACTATAGGCTTCCACGGGTAGGGATTTTTAGCTGGTTTGGGTCGTGACTGTATATCTCCAGTGCCTAGAATGGTAACTGATGCGTAGTAGGCACTCCATAGATATTTATTAAATGAACAAACATCTAGGAAATAAAATCACTAGAATTTGGTGGTTAAATGTGAGAATTAGAAAAAGGAAAGACTCTGGGACGCCTGGGTGGCTCAGTCAGTTAAGCATCCGACTTCAGCTCAGGTCATGATCTTGTGGTTCATGGGTTCGAGCCCCGCGTCGGGCTCTGTGTTGCCAGCTCAGAGCCAGGAGCCTCTTCAGATTCTCTGTCTCCCTCTCTCTCTGCCCCTCCCCCACTCTCACTCTGTCTCTCTCTCTCTCTGTCAAAAATAAATATTTTTAAAAATTTAAAGAAAAAAGAAAAAGGAAAGACTCCAGGATGCCTTACAGGCTTCCATTGTGTATGACTGGGCAGATGGCGATACCATTTAGTAAGAGAAATCAGAGGGAAATGTGATTAGTTCTATTTTTGGCAGAATGACTGGGAGGTGCAAGTGTACCAATTGTGTTAGTTATCTATTTATTGTCTCTGAGCTCCCGGGTCCACCCTCCTTTGCTTGTGTCCTACAGCCTGACCTTGTAGACGTTGCTCCTTTACCAGCTGGTTCGATGTTAGGCTTTCCCAATAGAAAGCACTGGAAAGATGCTGCAAGGCGGAAGGAAGGGGCTCCCTTCCTGTTTCCGGTGGGCTTTTATTTGAATATGGCAGCCAACAGACGAGCAGGTAGGAGACCCAGGGCCACTCATCTCAGAAACCCTCTCAGACCACCTCCAGCCCTGTGCCCCCTGGTAATCTTCCTCACAGAGGGCAGCTCTTCACAATTCTTCAGTTCTTACATTGTCACTCTTCCACAGCCCTACAGGCAGCAGTTCCTTTTCTGGATTTACCATTTTCATACCCTTAGAGTCTTCTTCTATTGCCACTTTTCCTAGTTTCGTCACCTTTTCCTAGTTAACACTCCTTCGTATTAAATGTTCTCTATTTAAATTCCTTGTGTGTTTTCTATCTCCTAACTGGACCCTCACCCATACGACATTCAAGTGCAGATGCATCTTAAGGAGCCATGGTTGTAACTTTAAAGAGAGATTTAAACAGGAGGTTCACATTTGGCATTATCCAGGATATTGCTGGTGTTTAAACCAAAGACGATTAATCACAGAGACTATAAATCATAAAACCATCAGGGGGCTATGGAGGGAGCCTCGGGACACCATCATTTGGGGAACACTTAGGAAAGGGCAGAATTGGAAACGGGAGGGATAGGAAAGGTAAGATGAGGAATTGAGAAGTTGCTGGGAAGGATTGGTCTTAGAGGTAAAAGAGAAAATCAGGAGAAGCCAGCGGCAGAGAGAATTTCTAGGAGGCTCTGCTCAATAATGCAAATGCTACAGGAAACTCAATTAGGTTAACTGGAAACTTAAAATGAAGTTAGGAGTAATCTTTTCAAGAACAATTTTGGTACTGTGGTTTGAGAAGTCAGTAAGAAGACAGGAAGTAGCCATGACAAATGTAAACCACTCTTTTGCTAAACTTGAAAGATTAGGCTGCTACAGAGGTAGCTTGCTGGCACCGTGGCTCCACAAAATCATCTCAGAGCCCATCTGGCTTTCTGCTGCCTTCTCCTTTGAATGTTGCCTTATAAGTCATGGTTATAACACAGCTGCTGCAGCCCTAGATTTCACATTCATGGTCCAGGTAGGATGGGGTAAAAGAGGAAGAGGAGTGCCAACACTTCAGCTTTGCTTAGTTGGAAAAAAAGTGTATCATTTGGCCAACTCTAGCTATTAAGGAGGCTAAAAAGATCGGTTTTGAAACCTTTTATTGCCTGTATAGTAGGGTCAGGCAAGAGAGGAAGGAGTTGAAATAGAGATTCAGGCAGCTACCTTTGAGGGTCCATCAGAGTCCTAACTAAGTAAGAGAGCTTAAAAGGGGAAAGTTTAGTTCTGTGTCTGAAGGGAACTAAAATAAGAAGTCACAAAGGAAAGTCATGTGAATTTGCCTCTGGGTGGCAAAGGACTCAACAGTGAGACTGGGAGCTTTGAGTTGAGAGGGGCACCCAGCCTCAACGTGAGGACAATTTTAGTAGAAAATTCCAGTAATACAATGATGATTAATTTCATCAGAGTGGAAAGGTTTGTAGAGTAGGTGTGACACAGGCGTGTGTGTGGTAAGGGAGTCACAGATCTATGCAAAACTGTGTGGTGACAGACAATGGGCTCTTTCTGAAAAGAAGGAAGGGAAGGCAAGAATGGAGCTGATGGTTTGGGAGTTAAAGGAGGGATATAGAGACCGGAGGACTTGATGAGGTCAGTAAGGGACAGACAAACCTGGAAGGGTAAGAGGTTGTGGACAGAAAACAAATGGGGACTTGAGTTGTTAGGGTCAGGGCAGCTCTGGATGATGACAAGAGGATTGAAGACCAGTGTAGATGGCAGCCATGGCATTAAGTTAAGGACTCAATTGGAAAGGTCATCTGCCTGAGCACTACCCAGGATGACGTGAGACTTTGTGTACTTGTGTCAAGTATCAAATTTGAAGATGTTTTTGGGGTGTGTGGCCAGTAACACAAATGGATGACAGCCCAGATGGGGGTGGAGAGTGATATATGTGGACGGCGTCTCCTGAAAGGAGACTTTATCCAAAGATGGCGAATCTTATTAAACTTGTGAAAGACCAATAATGAAATGTAGCTAAAATTGTTAATCCTAGTAAAGAAAAATGTTAAAGTATGTGTATAAAAACCTATATCACAGTCCATTTACTTCTCTTTTATATTTCCAGTCATCTAAATGCTCCTTATACAAATGTAAAATCAATTCTCAATGACTCACTCATTTAGCAAATACATGTGAGCATCTACCACATAGAAGATCCTATAGCTGGACAGGATTCAGGAGGAAAGAGGCACTGACCTAGCCTTTCAGACACCGGGAGGTTAGAATTGCCCTTCTTTTAACGACTTGTATGGTCTGTGCGTAGTTCAGTTTCTTTGGGCCTCAGTTTATACTTAGTGTAAACCAAGGTGTTTCAGGTTAAATTCATTACCTGTCAGGTCCTTCTGCTCTGACATGCTCTTCTGATGTTTGTTTTAGATCATATCCCTATGATCTAGGGATTCCTAGATCATAGCCATCTAGCCATACCCCTATTATTGGTCTCCTGCTGCTCATGTAGATCATTAGAGGGTGAACAACAACAACAACAAGAACAAACCCAAAAGTCAACAAATTTTGTTTAAATTTAGCGACTGGAGGAGATAATACTGGCTAAACTTAATTGTCTTGCATTAAAACCAACTGAACAACATTTGGGTTCAGTATAAAACATAGGCAGACGTACGCATAGGTTTTTTTGAGCTGTTTTAGATGTGTCTAACCTCGTGACTAGCTTAGCATTTGCTTCTCAATTCCACCATAGTCACTGCAGTGGTGCTCTAGTGGCTGTTTAACAAATCTTATGGACCAGTGAGAGTTTCTCTCTCTGTTGTTTAAATTCGGAAAACATTCATTTCAGTGTAAATTTGATGGTGAAGTATACAAAATGGTTTCAATTATAATTCCATGTTCACATGTTCATAACTCAATGAAAAAAATGTCTTTGGGGCTGAAACTTTCCATCCCATGCTCTGTCTCCACCCAACTATAGTTATTTTTTCTCCTCTGGAAAATTTGAGGAAATCCGTATGATCACTTATGAATGTGGAAAAAATGCATTCTTTCAAACGTTTAATTACATGAAAGGATCAACAATTGTGAAATCTTTAATATAAACCTACTATACATATTTATAAAAACCAAAATATAAATATAGCAGGCCTCAAAAAAGAGATCACATTTTCACCCATTTGGAGAAAATCCTGATTTTGAATGCTTGCTAATTTGAAATTTAGAAAAAGTTGTCTTAGGCAAGCACAATAGTAATTTTCATGTTGAAAGTGGCATATTCAATATAAGTTTATAATATTATTATGAATATTGGCTGAATGATACATGATGCATCAAGGAACAGAACAGAGAGTAGAGATCGTTTCCTGAATTTTCAACTCTCTACATGCAGTGTGCTCAATAAATGCTTACTTATCAAATAAAATGTGCAAAATACAGTAGATAACTTTTTTTAGAGCTTAAAGTTAATTTGACCTGCAGAAGTGACTTTTTACCATATCATCACAACAATCTACTTTGGAAATTTAAAAAGACATCTTCCTTGGTCATTAAGTTGCCTATAAACATTTTCCCTGTAAACAAAGCAATTATTTAGGAATATTATGACAGTCAAACCTTTTGAGCATTTCTCACACTAACCCTTCCTGAATTTCCTCCTTACTACAAATTGTCCAGTGGCTAGAAATGATTACCAGGGATAACAATCTCTACCCAAGCAGCTATTAGAGAATGCAAAATGGTGCAGCCACTTTGGAGGACAGTTTGGTAGTTTCCTCCAAAACTAAACATATTTTTACCATATGATCCAGCAGTCGTGCTCTTTGGTATTTACCCAAAAAGAGTCAAGAACATGTCTACACATAAACCTAGACATGGTGTTTATAGCAGCTGTTTTCACAATGGACAAAACTTGGAAACACCTAAGACGTCCTTCAAGCAGGTGAATGGATAAATCAACTGTGATACATCCAGACAACAGACTACCGTTCAGCACCAAAAAGAAGCGAGCTATCAGGCCATGAAAAGACATGGGGACAATCTTAAATGAATAAATATTCCTAAGTAAACAAAGCCAATCTGGGGCACCTGGGTGGCTCAGCCAGTTTCAGTGTCCGACTTTGGCTCAGGTCGTGATCTCATGGTTCAGTGGGTTTCAAGCCCCACATCAGGCTCTGTGCTGACAGCTTGGAGCCTGGAGCCTGCTTCAGATTCTGCATCTCCCTCTCTCTCTGCCCCTCCCCTGCTTGTGCTCTCTCTCTCTCAAGAATAAATAAATAAACATTAAAAACATTAAAAAAAAAAAAAGAAGCCAATCTGCAAAGCTTACATATAGTGTGATTCCAACAGTATGATATTCTTAGAAAGGCTATGGAGACGGTAAAAAGATCAGTAGTTGTGGGGAGTTGGGGGCAGGGAGCTAAACAGGCCAAGCACAGAAGATTTTTAGGGCAGTGTAATTATTCTGTATAATACCATAATGGTGGATACATGCCATTAGACATTTGTACAACACACCATGACCTCTAAAGTCTAAATAGACTCTAAATAGACTCTAGACGTTTGGTGACGATAGGTCAGTGTAGGTTCATGAATTGTGACAAATGTACCTCTCAGGTATGGAATATTCATAGTTGTAGAAGCTGTGAATGCTTAGGGGCAGAGAGGATATGAGCTCTCTTTATAATTCCTGCTCAATTTTGCTATGAACCTAAATCTTCTCTAAAAAATAGTCTATTTAAAAAGTAGGAAATCTTCAATCTTGAATTTTGTAAGTAAAGTGTAAAAACATCGGGGGGAAGTGTTTGGGTTAGCTGAGAAGTCAGCTCGTCCGTTTTTGCAGGTGACTATCGGGTTAGTCTGATATTCTGGTTAATAGAAATAGAACCGGGGACCTGGGTGGCTCAGTTAGTTAAACGGCCGACTTCAGCTCAGATCATGATCTCACAGCTCCGTGGGTTCAAGCCCTGCATCAGGCTCTGCATTGCCCAGTGCAGAGCCTTCTTGGGATTCTCTCTTCCCTGCTCTCTCTGTCCCTCTCCTACTTGTGCACACACACTCTCTCTCTCAAAATAAATAAATAAATAAATGTTAAAAAAATGAAAGAACACTTAAAAAAAAAGTGGAGCCACTTTGTTTGCAGGAGATTGAGGAAAGGGGGGAATTACTTTTAAATGTCAGAAAGATGAAAGTCTAATGTGCATTGATATTTGTTTTTTGTTTCACCTCTTGGCTTTAAATGCAGACAAGAAATAAAATGCCTTTCCAGAGAAACCAATAGAGAAGAACATTGCGAGAAAGGAAACGGTTCTCAGTGAAATGACATACACTTGTCTCTGCATTGATTAGAAAGTTATCAGTCACCCCAGTGGCAATAGTTCTCAGAAGGTAGTGAGAATCACAAACCAAAATGGGGTGTTTTGAGAAATGAGCTTGAAGGAAAAGAAGTAAAATGAATGAGGAGAGAGAGAGTCTTTTGTCTCTATTTTTAAATTGCAAAATGTGTCATATACGTTTAGAGTAGGATATCTAACAAATGTGAATTGTTAAAAGCAAACACCCTTGTACTCAGTCTAAAAAATAAAGCATGATCAACGTCTTTGAATCCCTTCCCATCCCAATGCCCCTCCTTGATCACACCCACTTGTCTCCATGAACGGTAAACAGTAACAGACTATTGAGATAATCAAATTCTTGTTTTTTAAAATACTTTTACCCTTCATATATTTCCCTTAACAATATTGTAATTTATTTTGCCCATTTTTGAAGCTTATACAGGTAGAACTATAAGTTACATATTCTTATGAAAGTTTCTCTTTTAATTCAGTCATGTTATATTTGAGATTGCTTTGGCTAACTCCAATGGGAGATTTCTAGTAGGCAGTGTGAGTCGGGAGATCAGGAACAGAAATCATCATAAACGGTATTAACGTATACAGAGGCCAGTATGTTAAGTAGTAAACATTGACAAATTTTAGGCAGCAAGAGAATTTCAATTCAACACGGGAAAGGCATTTTATATTTAGAAAATTTTCAAATTATACACACGTGGTGTGTAGTCTCAGATTGGGTCAATGGTTAAAAGAGTTTCACCATTTTATGTAATGTTCCAAGATTACAAACAGTTTATTTGTGTGTTTTATGTGTAATTTAATTTGGGAAATCAGAAAGACTCCTTAGATACAATAGCTATGAGCATGAGCATATGACGCGGGGGAAAAAGGCAATCAAAATCTTTGGGAACCAGCAAGCAAAGAAATATGCAAGAATGTCATTAGCCCATATGAAGAAAATCAAACATGGTGTGATTTTAGGGAAGGGTAGAGTTAACAAGAGAGACTTTATTTAAACTTGAAGCTCAAAACATTCTTCTCTGAATGGCCCTTTGATGGTGGCATCTGACCATTCCTTGGCCCAGAAGCGAATATTTTTCTATACTAAGGATAATAGAAGTTCTGTTAATTGGTTTTTCGTTTTCGCACGCAACTCCAGATGAAGCACAAAAAACTTTGCTGTGGTTGTAACACAAAATACTAATGCTTACACCTTCTCAATATAAAAGTAAAAAAGTATCTGACAGAAGGCACAGCAAGGAACAGAAAAGGGTAAGAAAAATATGTGGATGCTAATATTGTCATCTTATAATGAAAATTCACTAAACAATGAACAAATATTTATGTATATTGTGTGTAGGATTGTAAAGACAATCAAAAGAAGAACTCAAAATGATGATACTTTAGAAGGAGGGTATAAGAGAAAGGGAAAGAAGTACAAATTCTTTAGTTATTTTTCATATTGAGGAGTCAGAAATGGAGATAAAGGCAAATTATCCGGAGCTATGAAAGTGACCATCAGAAGAAACAAAAGTTGAAACAATGTGATTTATTTTTTATAGGTTTTATTTTAATTCCAGTCAGTTAACAGTATTATTTTAGTTTAGGGTGGACAATGTAGCAAGTCAACAATTCCATACAATACCCAGAGCTCATGGCACAAGTTTACTCCTTAGACTCTGCCACCAATTTCACCCACTCCCCCCACCTCCCCTGTGTATCCATCACTTTGTTCACTATAGTTAAGATTCTGTCTCAGCATGCCTGGGTAGCTCACTCAGTTAAGCATCCGGCTGTTGATTTCCACTCAGGTCATGATCCCACAGTTTGTGGGTTCGAGCCCTGCACTGGGCTCTGCGCTGAAAACACACGCACAGCCTGCTTGGGATTCCTTCCCTCTCCTCTCTCTCTGCCCCTCCCCTTCTCTTGCTCGCTCACTCTCTATCAAAATAAATAAACAACACACACAAAAAAGTCTGTATCTTCCTTTCTCACTCTGTCTTTTTCCCTTTCCTCAATTGTTTTGTTTCTTAAATTCCCGAAGTGGAAACAATGTTAAAGGTTGTCTCTGACAACTGAAACTAGGGATGGGAAGTAATGCAGCAGGAAATTAAAGTGTTGCAAGGAGCTGCCACTATCAGTTGCAGAAGTTTTAAAAGAATGGAACATACCATGGGACGCCTGGGTGGCTCAGCTGGTTAAGTGTCTGACTCTTGATTTCAGTTCAGGTCATGATCTCACAGTTCTTGAGATTGAGCCCTGCGGTGGGCTTCATGCTGGCAGTACAGAGCCTGCTTGGGGTTCTCTCTCTCCCTTGCTCTCTGCCCTCCCCCGCTCATGCTCTCTAATTAAATTAATTAATTAATTAATTAATGGACCACTCCAGTTGCAGGGGTGAGGGCAGGGGTAAGGAGAGGCTAGAGAATCTCTCAAATTCAACCCAACGTAGAGGTATAAAATCATTTAGTTGATGCTAACCTTAGTTTGGGCAAAATGCATCAAAGTCAGAGCTCCACATTTATTATCTTAGGGCTTAATTTCTCTAATAGCTTGGACCCAGATGCCCACCCCACCCAGCAATAAACACACAGATAAAAATACCTGGAGGCTGACTTAAAAGAATAAAAAAATGCTTTTCACACCTTTGGCATACTTAACGACATATGTAGTATTATAATAGCTACTATTTTTTTGACCTCTTACACTGGGCCAGGCATTCTGCTAATACTTTGTGTAAATTGTCTTTACAACAATCCTATGAAGTTGGTATAATTTCCATGTCATAAATGAGGAAAATGAGGTCCAGGGAGTAAGCTACTAAGGGCCACAGCTAAGACTTAGACCAGAGCCTGTCTGACTCCAAAGCTGGAATTCCTACCCACAGTATACAGCTCCATGGCCCCTCATCTGCAGTTCTGAAGTCCAATGGCACTGAAAATCCAAAGTCATTATGCTAGACTCAGGTTATTTTCCTCTGGTAACCAAATCTGACCTAAACTGGTATGGAGTATCTCAGAATCTTTAGCCCATTTAGTATGAATATTTATACTTTCTGTTGCAGTCATTTGCCTACAAGCTGCTCTCCTAGATGCCACGGGGGGTATTATGCAGTATATAGTATATGTGAAGTATTACTTGCTTGTAACCGGAAGTATTCCAAATTCCAAAAAATACCTGACTGCAAAAACTTTAGAGAAAAGATCATGACCCTGCATATTCAAATATTAATCATTTTAAAATTATTTCAGGGGCCCCTTGGTGGCTCTGTGAGTTTTGGCTCAGGTCATGATTACCCTGTCTGTGAGTTCCAGCCCTGCATCCGGCTCTGTGCTGACAGCTTAGAGCCTGGAGCCTGCTTCAGATTCTGTGTCTCCCTCTCTCTCCGCCCCTTCTCTGCTCTCTTTCTCTCTCTCTTTCTCTCTCTCAAAAATAAACAAACATTAAAAAAATTTAAATATTTCAGGGGCGCCTGGGTGGCTCAATCGGTTAAGCATCTGACTTTAGCTCAGGTCATGATCTTGCGGTCCAGTCCATGGGTTCAAGCCTGGCGTTGGGCTCTGTGCTAACAGCTAAGAGCCTGGAGCCTGCTTCAAATTCTGTCTCCCTCTCTCTCTGTCCCTTCCCCATTCACACTCTGTCTCTTTCAAAAATAAATAAACATTAAAAATTTTTTTTTAATATTTCAAAGCTCTCTGGTACAAACTTGGGAAGACAAATATTTATAAATAAAGAAAATAAAAAGGATTGGAAAAAATCTATAGTGACCTATGTAATGTAGCTAAATGTATACTTTTTAAAACAGAAAGAACTTTTATCAAGTGTCTGGTTTTCATTTACCTCTTTCTCATCAAGGGAATTAAAAGTAAAAATGAATCACTGGGACCTTATGAAGATAAAAAGCTTCTGCACAGCAAAGGAAACAACCAACAAAACTAAAAGGCAACCAACGGAATGGGAAAAGATAATTGCAAATGACATATCGGACAAAGGGCTAGTATCCAAAATCTATAAAGAGTTCACCAAACTCCACACCCGAAAAACAAATAACCCAGTGAAGAAATGGGCAGAAAACATGAATAGACACTTCTCTAAAGAAGACATCCGGATGGCCAACAGGCACATGAAAAGATGCTCAACGTCACTCCTTATCAGGGAAATACAAATCAAAACCACACTCAGATATCACCTCACGCCAGTCAGAGTGGCCAAAATGAACAAATCAGGAGACTATAGATGCTGGAGAGGATGTGGAGAAACAGGAACCCTCTTGCACTGTTGGTGGGAATGCAAATTGGTGCAGCCACTCTGGAAAACAGTGTGGAGGTTCCTCAGAAAATTAAAAATAGACCTAGCCTATGACCCAGCAATAGCACTGCTAGGAATTTATCGAAGGGATACAGGAGTACTGATGCATAGGGGCACTTGTACCCTAATGTTTATAGCAGCACTCTCAACAATAGCCAAATTATGGAAAGAGCCTAAATGTCCATCAACTGATGAATGGATAAAGAAATTGTGGTTTATATACACAATGGAATACTACAGGGAAATGAGAAAGAACAAAATATGGCCCTTTGTAGCAACATGGATGGAACTGGAGAGTGTGATGCTAAGTGAAATAAGCCATACAGAGAAAGACAGATACCATATGTTTTCACTCTTATGTGGATCCTGAGAAACTTAACAGAAACCCATGGGGGAGGGGAAGGAAAAAAAAAAAAGAGGTTAGAGTGGGAGAGAGCCAAAGCATAAGAGACTCTTAAAAACTGAGAACAAACTGAGGGTTGATGGGGGGTGGGAGGGACGGGAGGGTGGGTGATGGGTATTGAGGAGGGCGCCTTTTGGGATGAGCACTGGGTGTTGTATGGAAACCAATTTGACAATAAATTTCATATATTGAAAAATAAATAAATAAATAAATGAAATAAACGTTAAAAAATGTATACTTTTTAAAACAGAAAGAACTTTTATCAAGTGTCTGGTTTTCATTTACCTCTTTCTCATCAAACTTGGCCTGTGAATGTGGAAAAAAAAAGATTAAAAAATGTTCTGGTAGTTTGGAGAGCAATTAAATGGGAAAAATCTTTGCAAATATATTTGCCTCCTACTTGTGAGCTTTTGAAAAGTGAAAATTTGTCTTTTCACAAAGTTCAAATGAGACAGAACAAGTGATTATGACCTTCCTCGGGTGTGGAAGGGACATGCTGATTTTGCTCAAGCCAGGAAGTGTTTGTGTTTTGAATTAACCAATAAAACAAAGAATGCTAAAAATAAATTTGGAGCTACAACACATTAAAACAATTATATAAACATTATTCCTAGTAAACAAACTGACTTAGATGATATTATTGCCTTTCTCCTTTTTTTTTTCCAAAAAGCACTAACACATGAAAAGTAAACAGTGCAATTTTGTGGCTTAAAATGACACTTCCATGTAAATTGCTTGGTGCTAATAAGCTGTTCCTCTGTATTTACCACATTCATTTGTCACATATTGATGTTGGCATTAGCAGTGGGCTTCTGTGAACTTAAGTGAACTGTTTCTTTTCTTTTACATTTTTGTAACAAAAAAGTTTAAATAAACACGAGGTAGAGAGAGCAGCACAATAAATCACCATATATCCATCATCCAGGTTCAGTGATTATCAGCATTTTGCCACCTTTATTTATACTCTCTCTCTCTCTCTCTCTCTCTCTCTTGCTTTTTCTCCTTATGAAATATTTAAAAGCAAATCCAAGATATGACTACATTTCACTCTGGAATACTCCAGGTGTGAATTTCTTCTTACATAACAACAATACATTAAAACACTTAACAAAATAACTATTATCCTTTAAATCCACCAAGTCCATATTCTAACTTTATCCATTGTCTCAAAAATATCGTAATAGTTTTCTTGCTTTTTTTAAAACCATTAACTTGTTGATGACTGTTTTATTATTTTGAATTGCAATGATCTGTTTTGTTTGGACATACGAAAAGGAAATAACATGTTCCTTATCACACAAGCCCCAAGGGAATCTAGGTCTTGCCCATATAGCCGGAAAACTTGGGTTCAAATCTCAACTCCTCCAGTTACATGCAGTGCAGTCTTGGACAGGGTATGTAATTCCCATATACCTCACTTTCCTTTTCTGTAAAATGGGAAAAATAATAGCGACAACCTCATAGGGTTGTGGGGAGGGTGAACGAGTTATTGCATATAAAGCGCATACCGCAGTGCCTGGTACTCTGGAAACACTGAATGAATTCAGATTATTTTCCTCTGGTGTGCTTTTCCCTGGACACACAATGTGCTTACCCTCAGGACTTCTGCAATTTTCTCAGTATTTCTAGCACTTTGAATGTATGTGTTTATATGTTTAAGGAGAAATATCTATAATACAAGCACTAAAATGGAGACAGGGATTCCTTTGCCAAACACTAAACTGTACTTAGCCCTTTCATGTACAGATCCAGCCCCCAAATATCAACCAGAACCTACAGATATCCAGTTGTAAAAACTATATATATGTGTGTGTGTGTGTGTGTGTGTGTAGTCAAATATGGCCAAAATTGCATTCTTGGTAAGCTAGGACAGTGTTTGGGGGTGAGGGAGTGAATTAAATTGCCTTCAGGCAAGACATATTTTCCACTTCGTACTCCATTTACCACTGATTTTATTTTCTTCCCCAGTGAATTTCCACTTTCTTGGGTTTCTGATCTTGGCTTCTGATATTTACAAGGTGTGTGATGACTTTCAGGATGATGTATGACCATTATGATCATCAGTTTCCACATCTGAAAGATGGGTCTAATAAAACTTACCTCAGGGAATAGTTGTGAAGATTCAACACCTTTCAGCACCTAGGACATTGTAAGTGCTCCTTAAATGTTGGCTTCTTTCCCACTTTGATTAAATTAAGATTACACCATTTGTTACGGAAATGATATCCTAGCCTTTTTGTTGCTCTTTTTAAATCCTCCCACTCTGCCTCAGACATTCTTTTCTCTTCCACTGTCTTTCTTTCTGTTTTTTAATTTCCTCTCCACTGATATTACCTGTAAGGCATTCAGCCAGTCCACCATGCAGTACCCTGGACTGAGAAGGAGAGGGTATTAACATGGCTTCGATTCCTACATCATCTAAAACTACAATTACCACTACCAAAAACAATGGCAACATTGGCTTATACTCATATAGCACCTTATATTCCTAAATTGTTTTTCACATGCCATTATATTTGATGCTGTTCACAATGCTGTGAATAAGATATTATTATCTCCCATTTCATAGTTAAGGTGGTCAAGGAGCAGATATTTTTTGACAGCCCAGAAAAAAGCATCCTTAACCAATATTTGCCACATCTCAATTAAAAATGTAGAATGACAGACTTGCATTTGTTTGTTCTATCTTGAAACTGATTGCAGGTTCAGGGAGAACTCACTTTGTGGCTCTGTGTTCATTTCTTTGTAACTGTTGGTTAAAATAACTTAACATTGAAAGAATATTGCACCCTTTAGGAAACCATTTCTGATTTAAACAGATTTTGCCACTCCAAATTCTGTCTCAGAAGCAGACTTTAAAAGGAGATATTGCCGGGTGCCTGGGTGGCTCAGTCAGTTGAGCATCTGACTCTTGATTTGAGCTCAAGTCATGATCCCAGGGTCATAGAATCAAGCCTTGCATCCGGCTCCGCACCGTGCATGGAGCCTGTTTAAGATTCTTTCTTTCTCTCTCTTTCTGTCTCTTCCTCTGCCCCTCTCTCTCCCACTCATGCCCTCTCTCTATAATAAAAAAAAAATTAAAGTAAAAGTAACAGAAGATATTGCTGAAGGAGTTGTGGCATTCTATTTCAGTTTATGGAAGGCCTGCCAAGGTGATGAAAGTTAGGGACAGAAGCAAATCTCTCTTCTGATGAAAAGATGAAAGAGAAAAGAAGGACAGTGCAAAACAAATCCAATTCCTATCCCCACCCAACCACTCATCTTCACTGACAGAGGGAACCACTTGGGAAACTTGCCAACAAGGGTTTCACTATGGCAACCCTGAATCTACAACACTCCCCTAGAATGGACTTTTTTGGTGTTAGTTAATAGAAGGAAGAACTCCCCAGAAATAATGAGTAAGTTGATACTTTTTATAACATCAATGGTTTATTAGAAATTAATGCAATTCATATTGCTATTGAATGATGAAAACAATATTTAATTAGAATACCTTGCTTTTTATACTATCTGTAACTGTCACACCAAAATTATCCTTAGAAGAATCATTTTGAATTGGATAAATCTCTAAAATAATATCTTCTGTAGCCACTCTCTAAAAAAAAAAAAAACCCAGTGGGAAATTCTGAATAAGAGTTATTGTAGAAACTGGCCAAAGCTTTGTGGGATTAATCTATTCTGAATATCAAAATCAGATTTTTTTTCTACTCTTTTCCCAAGGATACATTAGTTTAGGGTGTTGTAAATGATAGTGGAGAATAATAATGTTCGTAATGGCAAAAACTCTGATGATGCCATAGCAAAAAAAAAACAAAAAAAAAAAAACAAAAGAAAATGGACAGAGGAAAAAGATGTAAGAAAGGAAACAATTAAAACTCCAGCCAGAAAAGAACAGCTGTGAGAGGAGAGTGGAAATGGAAGCAAGATTTCAAAATAAAGCAAATACTATTTTCATTATTATTTAATAACTATTTGTTTGTTAGAAATATTAAAGTGCTTTAGAAACCATAGAACCAGACAAAATTCTTGCCCAGGAAAATAAATCAAAGACCCAAGAGTGCTAATGTGTAGAAACTCATTACCTTTATTGTAATAGTTCATTAAATAGACATAACTGGGAAGCTAACATTTGTTTTTATCTTCTCTATGTATGATAAGAACTGTTAACATTTAATGGTGTTTTGTACTTTAGCTTTAACCATGCTACTGTAATATCTGTGTCTCCCTCAAATTCATATGTTTAAATTGATGGTGTTAGGAGATGGGGCTTTGGGTGGTACTTAGGTCCTAAGGGTGGAGCCCATATGATGGAATTATTGCATTATAAAAGAGACCCCACAATTAAGGATCTAAATGTGAAGCCTAAAACCATAAAAATCCTAGAAGAGAGCATAGGCAGTAATGTCTCTGACATTGGTTGTAACAACTTTTTTCTAGATATGCCTCCTGAGGCAAGGGAAACAAAAGCAAAAATAAGCTATTGGGACTACATCAAAATAAAAAAGCTTCTGCACAGCAAAGAAACAACCAACAAAACTCAGAGACAGTATACTGAATGGGAGAAGATATTTTCAAATGACATATACAATAAAGGGTGAGTATCCAAAATATAGAAAGAACTCATATAATTCAAGACCAAAAACACAAACGATCCAATTTAAAAATGGGCAGAAGACATGAACAGACATTTCTCCAAAGAAGACATCCACATGGCCAACCAACACATGAAAAGATGCTCAATGTCACTTTTCATCAGGGAAATACAAATCAAAACTATGAGATATCATCTCACAACTGTCAGAATGGCTAAAATCAAAAACAACAAGTGTTGGCGAGGATGTGGAGGAAAAAGAACCCTCGTGCCTTGTTGCTAAGAATGCAAACTGGTGCAGTCACTGTGGAAGACAGTATAGAGGTTCTTCAAGAAATTAAAAATAGAACTACCCTTTGATACAGTAATTGAACTACTGGGTATTTACCCAAACAATATGAAAACACGAACTTGAAGGGAGACATGCACCCCTAGGTTTATTGCAGCATTATTTGCAATAGCCAAACTATGGAATCAGCCGAGTGTCCATTGATAGATGAGTGAATAAAGAAGATGTGGTGTGTATAACAAGAACCATATGATCCTCTCAATAGATGCAGAGAAAGCATTTGACCAAATACAGTATCCTTTCTTGATAAAAACCCTCAAGAAAGTAGGGAGAGAAGGAGCATACCTCGAGATCATAAAAGCCATATATGAATGACCCAACACTAATATCATCCTCAATGGGGAAAAACTGAGAGCTTTCCCCCTAAGGTCAAGAACAAGACAGGGATGTCCACTCTAGCCACTGTTATTCAACATAGTATTGGAAGTTTTAGCCTCTGAAATCAGACAACACAAAGAAATAAAAGGCATCCAAATCAGTCAGGAGGAGGTCAAACTTTCACTCTTCGCAGATGACATGATACTCTATATGGAAAACCCAAAAGATTCCACCAAAAAACTGTTAGAATTGATTCATGAATTCAGCAAAGTTGCAGGATATAAAATTGATGCACAGAAATCAGTTGCATTCCTATACACTAACAATGAAGTAACAGAAAGAGAAATCAAGGAATCGATCCCATTTACAGTTGCACAAAAAACCATAAAATACCTAGGAATAAATCTAACCAAAGAGGTGAAAAGTCTATACGCTGAAAACTATAGCAAGCTTATGAAAGAAATCAAAGAAGACACAAAAAAATGGGAAAAGGTTCCATGCTCCTGGATAGGAAGAACAGATGTTGTTAAAATGTCGATACTACCCAGAGCAATCTACATATTCAATGCAATCCCTATCAAAGTAACACCAGCATTCTTCACAGAGCTAGAACAAATAATCCTGAAATGTGTATGGAACCAGAAAAGACCCCGAATAGCCAAAGCAATCTTGAAAAAGAAAACCAAAGCAGGAGGCATCACAATCCCAGACTTCAAGTTATACTACAAACCTGTAATCATCAAGACAGTATGGTACTGGCACAAGAACAGACACTCAGATCAATGGAACAGAATAGAGAACCCAGACATGGACCCACAAACGTATGGCCAACTAATCTTTGACAAAGCAGGAAAGAATATCCAATGGAACAAAGACAGTCTCTTCAGCAAGTGGTGCTGGGAAATCTGGACAGTGACATGCAGAAGAATGCACCTGGACTGCTTTCTTACACCATACACAAAAATAAACTCAAAATGGATGAAAGACCTCAATGTAAGACAGGAAGCCATCAAAATCCTCGAGGAGAAAGCAGGCAAAAGCCTCTTTGATCTTGGCCGCAGCAACTTCTTACTCAACACGTCTCCAGAGGCAAGGGAAACAAAAGCAAAAAGGAACTACTGGGACCTCATCAAAATAAAAAGCTTCTGCACAGGGAAGGAAACAATCAGCAAAACTAAAAGGCAACCGACAGAATGGGAGAAGATATTTGGAAACAATATATCAGATAAAGGGTTAGTATCCAAAATCTATAAAGAATTTATCAAACTCAACACCCAACACACAAATACTCCAGTGAAGAAATGGGCAAAAGACATGAATAGACTCTTCTCCAAAGAAGACATCCAGATGGCCAACCGACACATGAAAAAATGCTCAACTTCACTCATCATCAGGGAAATACAAATCAAAACCACAATGAGATACCACCTTACACCTGTCAGAATGGCTAACATGAACAACTCAGGCAACAACAGATGTTGGCCAGGATGCAGAGAAAGAGGATCTCTTTTTCATTGCTGGTGGGAATGCAAGCTGGTGCAGCTACTCTGGAAAACAGTGTGGAGGTTCCTCAAAAAATTAAAAATAGAACTACACTATGACCCAGCAATTGCACTACTAGGCATTTATCCACAGGATACAGGTGTGCTGTTTTGAAGGGACACATGTACCCCCATGTTTATAGCAGCACTATCAATAATAGCCAAGTATGGAAAGAGCCCAAATGTCCATCGATGGATGAATGGATAAAGAAGATGTGGTAACATATACCCAATGGAGTATTACTCGGCAATCAAAAAGAATGAAATCTTGCCATTTGCAACTGTGTGGATGGAACTGGAGGGTATCATGCTAAATGAAATTAGTCAGATAAAGACAAAAATCATATGACTTCACTCATACGAGGACTTTTAAGAGAAAAAACAGATGAACATAAGGGAAGGGAAACAAAAGTAATATAAAAACAGGGAGGGGGACAAAACAGAAGAGACTCGTAAATATGGAGAACAAACTGAGGGTTACTGGAGGGGTTGTGGGGGGGGTGGGCTAAATGGGTAAGGGGTCCTGAAATCAATGTTGCACTATATGCTAACTAATTTGGATGTAAATTAAAAAAAAAAGTGTGGTGTATATAAACAATGGAATATTATTCAGCCATAAAAAAGAATGAAATTTTGTCATTTGCAACAACATGGATGGATCTAGAGAGTATAATGTTAAAGGAAACAAGCCAGTCAGAGAAAGACAAATACCACATGATTTCACTCATATGTGTAATTTAAGAAACAAAACAAATGAACAAAGAAAAAAGAAGAGAGAGAAAGACAAACCAAAAACACAGACCCTCAACTATAGAGAACAGATGGTTACCAGAGGGTAGGGGGATGGGTGAAATAGGTGAAGGGGATTAAGAATATACTTATCTTTTTTTTTTTTTTTTTGGGACAGAGAGAGACAGAGCATGAACGGGGGAGGGGCAGAGAGAGAGGGAGACACAGAATCGGAAACAGGCTCCAGGCTCTGAGCCATCAGCCCAGAGCCTGACGCAGGGCTCGAACTCACGGACTGCGAGATCGTGACCTGGCTGAAGTCGGACGCTTAACTGACTACGCCACCCAGGCGCCCCAAGAATATACTTATCTTGATGAGCACTGAATAATACATGAAACTGTTGAATCACTATATTGCAGACCCAAAACTAATATAACACTGAATGTTAACTATGCTGGAATTAATAAGAAAAAAAAAGATGATATAAAGTATATTTCTGGGGGTTTGGATGTGAGGTTGGGTACACAAATCTCACCCCTCTTTCCTTAGGATTCTGGCCAATGGAAAATCATTAAGCAAATGGATATCAAAATAATAGCTTTATTACTAACCAGGCAAGCACCAATCACCCCTCCTTGTGGGGATTTCTTGTATCAGCTTGCTGGGAGAACAGGCTTGGAGTTGATGCAAGGCAGAGCTTCCTTTTCCCCTGGATAGAGACCTAAGGACTTGATTATGGGAGAACTGGACCCACAGATTGACTTCTAGTCCAGTCCCCCAGCTGGCTACCTGGACTACTGACCTGTCTCCCTTGACTAATTACTGCAGAAGGGAGAGAATAAGAGAAGCAGGTACTAGACCTTGTCCTGGGAGAGTTTACCACGTGGACACAGGAAGTTAAGAAGAGGTTGAGGCCACCGCACTTGAACTGAACTTCTAAGACTTAAGAGCTGAACTTCTAAAACTTTGAACCCTGCCCACTAGCAAAATATGGCCCAGTATTTCACCAAAAGAGCTATTTCTGCCTACCTGAGTGGGTAAGCATAGAGAAAAAAGAAAACAAAAAACAAAAACAGAAGGATGTAGTCCCTCCAACATTAAGACAGAGAAGTTCCTTCCTCTATTTGCTGTGAAAGGAATATGCAAAAAAGAACAGTGTCCCCCACCCTTCCCCAATATATATCAACATGAAAAGAATATTCTGATGTGATTATGATATATTTATATTCTTAAATATAAATTATACTGTTTTAAAAATTAAAAAAAAGAGAGTGCACAGAGTTCCCTAGCCCCTTCCTGCCATAAGAGGATACAATGAAAAGTCTGCGACCCAGAAGAGGGTCCTCACCAGGCCATGCTGGGACCCTGACCTCAGACATCCAGACTCCAGAACTGTGAGAAATAATTCCCATCATTTATTAGCTACCCAGTCTATGATATTTTGTTATAGCAACACAAATGCACTAAGACACTTGCTCTATTGAAATAATTCACAGGGCACCTGGGTGGCTCAGTCAGTTAAGCTTCTGACTCTTGATTTGGGCTCAGGTCACGATCTCACAGTTGGTGGCTTTGAGCCCTACATCGGGCTCTGTGTTGACAGTGCAGAGCCTGCTTGGGATTCTCTTTCTCTCTCTGCCCCTCCCTGCTTGCTCTCTCTCTCTCTCTCTCTCTCTCTCTCTCTGTCTCTCTCTCAAAAATAAATAAATAAACTTGAAAAAAAAAAGAAAGAATTTGCTTATATCCTGCCACTGTCTCTAGATTACACCCCTCCTCAAGGCGGTAAATATATTTCACTCACTTCTGTATCCTTTTCCCCTCGCAGTGCCTCTATATCCATGTTCCCCACTCAGGGAAGGCTGAGCCTGGAACTGTCCCAAATGCAGTTTACTATCAACCCCCATTCACATTTGCTCCTTTTCCTGTCTTCTCTCTAAATTAATGGTGTCACACTCCAGTGGCTCTCAACACAGGAATGTGGTGGCCATCTTGGCTTTTCCCTTTCCTTTACATGTATATTAAACTATTCAACAGAAACAACAAAATCAATTAATTTTACTTTTAAAATGTGTTTCAAATCTCCTCTCCTTCTCCATCCTCCTTACTATGCCCTGACTTTGGTTTCTCATTGTTGCTTGCAGTGTTTCGACAGCTCATCACTGGCTTCTAAGCCACACATTGCCCCCCACTCCAACGTATCTCTCACTGAAAAAAATTTTTTGAAAAATTCAGATTATGTTGTTAAATAAATAAATAACAAAATTCAGAGGTTTTTAAAAATCACCAATGACAAAAGTTCAGCCTTTTCTTCAGGACACACAGGTGCTCCGTGACCATGTCCCAGGGTCTCCTTCTCTCAAATTCATTTCACACCCCTTCCCTTTCACCCCACACACCTACACTCTCCCAAGTCGAATTTCTTCCTGTCCCCTCAAAACATAAGACCTCCACAAACTCTACATGCCACTCCTTCTTCCTGGAATGTATCCCTCTTTTATTTAAGGCAAAGTTCTATTCATTCTTCAGCACCCTGCAGTAATATCATCTCCTCTGAAAATTTGTTCCCAACCTCCAGACAGAGGCTGCCCCCACTCCAGGTTCGCACAACACATTGGTGATGTTTATATTCAAGCATTAATTATTTGTCTTTGTCTTTACTTGTTCATATGATAATCTACCCCCACCTCCACCCCCGCTGCCTGCCACTGGACTCTGAACTTCCTAAGGGCCAGGACCATGTATACCTCTTGCACAACTGGCCCTTGATACAAGTTCTATCAATGCTTGATTGAAAGAACTAAGTGACTAATCAAGAAATGAAAAAATGAATACAATATTAGAAACTATCTTTAACTTGAGAGAGAAAATTCTCAGGAAATTTTAGGCACCATTTCCATGAATACTAACTATAAACTGTTTTACCAATAAAGCTTAGGTAGATCTCCATTCCAGTACTTTAAGAGCATTAAATTTATGGCATTACCTAAAAGTTATTATTCCAGTAATTCTTGCTAATTCAGGTTGTTCTTCCTCTCAGGTTCTGTGAGTTTTATTTCTTTGTTTAAGATATATCTCCCTTACAAGATTTTAAGATCCATCAGAAAGGAGACCATAGCCATTTTGTTCAACATTGTGTGTTGAATGCCTACTCACAAAGTGGGCTGTCAGTAAATATTTACATAAATACTTGTCAATTGC
The DNA here is from genome assembly GCF_016509475.1 of Prionailurus bengalensis. Lineage (NCBI taxonomy): Eukaryota > Metazoa > Chordata > Mammalia > Carnivora > Felidae > Prionailurus > Prionailurus bengalensis. The sequence goes on from NC_057360.1 coordinate 28,633,709, forward strand.
TACAGATCCCAACAGATGAAGACCTAAAAATGGCTTAGAATAAGTGAGAGGACTGTGGTCTTGACTTGTATTATTAATTCAATGGAGGACATGAACCAATATGGTGGCTCAGATGCTTTCTCCTCAGGAGCTATAAAGATACCAGAAGCTAGACTAGGAAGAACCAAAACTCATTGTTACTCTAGCTAATTATGGAATTTTACACTGATAATTTTTCACAGGGACTCACTGAAGTTTTTAGTCCTTCCTGAGATAAGATGAGTTGCAATTTGAAAAACCTGCCAATCTGTTTGTCTTCCTGTCTAAATCACTCACTAATAAATAAGTGTGTCATTTTTCAAAGATTGAATTTAAAGGGTTGTTCTTCCATGTTCAGATGATTTATGAAAAGACAAGCCATAAGGTTTCTTTGAGTAGGAAACTTCTCAGTTCTTTAAAAGTATCCGTGATTTGTAACAATTTAAAATATGTAAGTCATTAGAGAGGCAGTAGTGCATGACAGTTAAAGGTATGAACTCTGAAGTCAAGCAGGTCTAATTTGAAGCTGAGCAAATTAGTAAAACTGAATAACCTTCAGTTTCCTCATCTGTAACATGCAAATAATAATTACTCTTTTGTTTACTATAAACATGAAATGCCTTTCATCTCAGTGACAGGCAAGTAGAAAGAACTCAATAAATAGCTGCTTTAAAAAATGAATATTCAGACGCTTCAGCCAAATATCTGCCACAATGTTCTAGGAAACTTCTACAAATTAGGTTGCATGATTTATATTAATGTTGAAAAAAATACAAGATTTTCCTTTCCTAAATAAAAATCCTGATGGAAAGCCATCTCCGGAACACATGTTTGGCTGACACCCATAAGTCATTTTAGTCTGTATCCTGATGAGGCTGCAAATTTCTAAATTGAGGATTTACTTTCCTGGCTTAATTAGGAGGAAAAAAATGTTTGACATAGACATTTTTTTCAAATCTTGTATCTATAAAATCCATACTGTTTTCCAGAGTAGCTGCACCAGTTTGCATTCCCACCAGCAGTGAAAAAGAGATCCTCTTTCTCTGCATCCTCTCCAACATCTGTTGTTGCCCAAGTTGTTCATGTGAGCCATTCTGACAGGTGTAAGGTGGTATCTCATTGTGGTTTTGATTTGTATTTCCCTGATGATGAGTGATGTTGAGCATTTTTTCATGTGTTGGTTGGCCATCCGAATGTCTTCTTTGGAGAAGGGTCTATTCGTGTCTTTTGCCCATTTCTTCACTGGGTTATTTGTTTTTTGGGTGTTGAGTTTGATAAATTCTTCATAGATTTTGGATACTAATTCTTTATATGATACGTCAGTTGCAAATATCTTCTCCCATTCTGTTGGTTGCCTTTTAGTTTTGCTGATTGTTTCCTTCACTGTGTAGAAGATTTTTCAATTGTGGATTAGAGTTATTTTTATTCTTCTCTTATTTTATCAAAAATAATTATTAGATGAAATGAATTATTATTAAATGAAAAAGTAATTATTAAATTAAAGAGATTGATAGGTATTGAGATACAAAGTTCACAATAACCAGTATTCACCCCAAACACTCTGTGAATCTTCTAGGCCATAATGATTGCATATGAGCCTTTCCTTTGGTGTCTATACTTAGAAATCAAAGATGCAAATTAAAGGGGTGCCTGGGTGGCTCAGTCAGTTGGGTGCCTTACTCTTGATTTCAGGACAGGTCATATTCTCACAGTTGATGGATTCAAGCCCTGCATCAGACTCCCTGCTGACAGTGTGAAACCTGCTTGGGATGCTCTCTCTCTCTCTCTCTCTCTCTCTCTCCCTCCACCACACCCCCCCCAAAATAAATAAATAATTAAACTTAAAAAATGCAAATCAAAAAATTAAACTATTCATTGGGTGGAGCTCTAAACATAGACATGTCAAAAATCAACTTCCTTTATTTTCAATACAGGTATAATTTGTGTTTTGTGCAATAAATTTCACTTACAGCATAGAGTTTGGGAACACTAACACATACAGCCTTCCATGCATAACCATGGCTAATATCAAAGTTAATGTTCTTATCTGAACTGCCTAGACTCCTCAAAAACTCCCTGCCTCTGAGAAAAGAATAATGAAAGTATAAATATAAAGAAGTGTAGCAAACGCTATGGTGGTAATCATTTTGCAATATATGTGTATCAAATTAACTCATTGTACACCTACAACTTAACATTATATGCCAATTATATGTCAATAAAGCTGGAAAAAAAAACAACAAAAGAAGTGTGTGTAATAAGCAAGTGGCAGTGCTTCTGGAGTAAGGTTCTGGGTAGTTGGCAGACAGGGTAGATAGAAAACAAATTCCTTAAATGGTACACTATTGTGTCCTCTTTAAATTTTATGCAAATATATAAATTACCTATTCAAAAAGTAACATAGAGGGGCACCTGGGTGGCTCAGTTGGTTAGGCTTAGGCGTCCAACTTCAGCTAAGGTCATGATCTCATGGTTGGTGAGTTTGAGCCCTGTGTCAGGCTCTGTGCTGACAGTTCAGAGCCCAGAACCTGCTTCAGATTCTGTGTCTCCCACACATCTCCAGAGGCAAAGGAAACAAAAGCAAAATGAACTACTGGGACCCCATCAAAATAAAAAGCTTCTGCACAGCGAAGGAAATAATCAGCAAAACTAAAAGGCAACTGACAGAACGGGAGAAGATATTTGCAACTGACATATCGTATAAAGAATTAGTATCCAAAATCTATAAAGAACTTATCAAACTCAACACCCAAAAAACAAATAATCCAGTAAAGAAATGGGCAAAAGACATGAATAGACCCTTCTCCAAAGAAGACATCCAGATGGCCAACCGACACATGAAAAAACGCTCAACATCACTCATCATCAGGGAAATACAAATCAAAACCACAATGAGATACCACCTCACACCTGTCAGAATGGCAAACATCAACAACTCAGGCAACAACAGTTGTTGGCCAGGATGTGGAGAAAGAAGATCTCTTTTGCATTGTTGGTGGGAATGCAAACTGGTGCAGCTACTCTGGAGAACAGTACAGAGGTTCCTCAAAAAATTAAAAATAGAACTACCCTATGACCCAGCAATTGCACTACTAGGTATTTATCCAAGGGATACAGGTATGCTATTTTGAAGGGGCACGTGCACCCCAATGTTTATAGCAGCACTATACAATAGTATAGTCAAATATGGAAATAACAATAGCCAAAATATGGAAAGAACCCAAATGGCCGTTGATGGATGAATGCATAAAGAAGATGTGGTATATATATACAATGGAGTATGACTTGGCAATCATAAAGAATGAAATCTTGCCATTTGCCACTATGTGGATGGAACTAGAGGGTATTATGCTAAGTGAAATTAGTCAGAGAAAGACCAATATCATATGACTTCACTCATAAGAGGAATTTAAGATATAAAACAGATTGGGGTGCCTGGGTGGCTCAGTCGGTTAAGCGTCCAACTTCAGCTCAGGTCATGATCTCGCGGTCTGTGAGTTCGGGCCCCACATCGGGCTCGGTGCTGACAGCTCAGAGCCTGGAGCCTGCTTCAGATTCTGTGCCTCCTTCTCTCTCTGCCCCTACCCTGCTCATGCTCTGTCTCTCTCTTTGTCATAAATAAGTAAACATTAAAAAAAAATTTTTTTAAAGATATAAAACAGATGAACATAGGGAAGGGAAGCAAAAATAATATAAAAACAGGGAGGAGACAAAACATAAGACACTCTTAAAAATAGAGAACAGAGGGTTGCTAAAGAGGTTGTGGGGGGGTGGCTAAATGAGTAAGAGGCATTAAGGAATCTACTCCTGAAATCATTGTTGCACTGTATGCTAACTAACTTGGATGTAAAATCAATCAATCAATCAATCAGATTCTGTGTGTCCCTTTCTCTCTGCCCCTCCCCCACTCGTATTCTGTCTCTCTCTTTCTGAAAAACATAAAAAACTTTTTACAGTAATGTATAATATTTGTAAATAACAAAGAAAAGTAACTTCCATCCCACCTACAAAGAGATAAAAAGCAATGCTCTATCTAGCCCCGTGAATCTCCCCATATTTTGCCTCCTAAGCTTCTTCATGAACTCTCCTAGGCCTCTCTGTTTGGTTCTATTTCCTGGAATTCAATTCCTCCTCTCTGAGTTGACCTTTCACTTGGATGGTCTAGCTGACTTTGACCTGGTTTGCTTTACTAAGTGCTGATTCGCTGATTTCCCTTAGCTTGATCCTCTGAACTTCATGGGATTCCCCACTCTATCCCAGATGCCTCATTACAGACTGTCCCTCACCCAAGATGGGCACCCTGACTCTCCTCACCTCCGGGTTTGTAACCCTGTAGCAACCCACCTCTCTAGCTCTGTTGGACTTGAAGTCCACAGGATGGGTTCAAAAATCTTCCCATACATTTTGATATGTGACCTCAAAAAAGACACCCAAGTTAAAATCCCATCTCTACACTTACCAGCTGTGCATGCTTAGGCGGGTTCTTTCCTTTCCTTGTGTCCTGATTTCCTTATCCAAAATACAGAGATAATAATAGTAACTATCTCAATAAGGTGTGAAGATGGAATGAGTTACTACTCATAAAGAACTTAGAACAGATCATGCCACCTGGAATACTTGATGTGTGAGCTGCTATTAAGGCAAGAGCCACTATTTGTGGCTATCCTTATTACTTTGATTTCATCACACTGGGACTTATCTTCTACAACTGGGTCAACAAACTTTTCTTAAAGATCCAGATATTAAATATTTTAGGTTCTGTGGACCCAGAGGCAAAATCAAGCCTATTATGCAGGTAGTTATAAAAGCATGTAAAATGTAACCATTTAGATGTAAAACAACAACAATAATGAAAACATTCTTAGTTAATAGGCATCAAAAAACAGGTGGTTGGTCAGATGTGACCCACATGCCTTCATTCTCCAACTCCAGTTTGGAAACTGGAAACTGCCTAACACAAATAAAAGGTGACCTTTAAAGATGAACTGTATAAATAATTTAAAACTTCTAGTAGCCATTTATTTAAAAGGAAAAACAATAGGTGAAATTCATTTCAATAGTCGATTTTTTTACTACAATATATTTAAAAATATTATTGTTATAAAAATGTAATCAATATAAAAATTATTAATGAGATATACATTCTTTTTTAAATCTGATATATATTTTACATTTACAGTACATCTGAATTCAGAAAAGTTACATTTCAAGTATTTAATAGATGATTTGGACAGTGCAATCTAGAACTATAACATGAAAGGCTGTCATTAAATAAGGAAATATGCAAGTTTCCTTTTGCTCAATTATGAAGCATCTAACTTTCTAACATCTCACCAACACTTATCTGTTATTATCTTTATCTATCTATCTATCTATCTATCTATCTCTGCAATTGTGTATTCTGCATGTCCCAGACACTGTATTAAGCTCCAGGGAAAGACTGACAACTTAGGAATGGTTCCTATCTCCAGAAGTTCGCTACCTAACAGGGGAGAACAATTTCTAAGCCCGTAAAGGACATAACACACAGTAAGAAGGCAACACAGACACAGATAAAAATGAGACTGGGGGCAGAGTGTATGCACCAAGGAGGAAATGGCCAATCCCCTCTGAGTCCTGAGAAGAGGGCCAGGATAGCATTACAGAAGTGGTGATGCTTGACCTGAGTATACAGAGAAGCGAAAGATTTCTATCCCTGCACAGGAGGTAATGTGATGAAAGGTAGGAGTCAGGGAAGGGCCTGGCCCCCCCCATGGATCTGGAGGTAATCCTAACGGACTAGACAGGAAGATGCTAGGAAGGAAAGTCATAGCCAGAGACCCCAATTAGGAGCCACACTTTGGAAGTATTTATTTAGTAGGGATTCTAAGAAGTTTGGACTTCACCCATCAGTGATAGGGAGGCATTGGCTGGTCGGAGGCAGGAGTTGGTGTGATCAGTTTTGTATTTTGAAAAGATCATTTGTCTGAAGTTTGGGGCCTAGATTGGTTAGAGAAAGAGAGATAGGAAACAAGGAGACATGTTGGAAGATTGTTGCAGTAACCCGGCAAGTGATGAGGGAGGTCAAACAAAGAAACAGAGAAGGACGTGGGTGCAGGAAACAGCAAAGGCAGCAAGAAAATGTGCAATGAAAGAAGTGAGTGGAAAAAAAGGCAAAGGCCCAGATTTCAGACCTATGGTGATTTCCATTCACCATGACAGGACAAACAGAAGGAGCTTCTTCAAAGAGAAAAATTTATTATAGAAGTTTCCAGAAACACTCATCTTATATGGAATGCTTCTCTATAGTAAGTTCGCCTTGGTCAAATTCAGTACAAGGGATTTGATTAGTTTGTCCTTTTATGAAAAGCTCACTAGAAGAAATAGATTCAAAAAAAAAAAAAAAGGTTTTGTGTGATTTTCAGCCCTACATTGGAACAGTCGTACCAGTGTATTGTTTGATGCTTGTTTTCTGACAGAACATCTTGAGTTCATGATCTTATGTTCCTGAATCAACCACAAACTCCCTACAGAAAACTAAATTTGCCTGAACTGCAAACTCCTTGCTCTTTTTTGATCCTTCACTGATGCTTCTCTTCACCTCAAGCAGCCATTAGCTGTTATCGGCTCAGTCCTTCGTCTCTTATTATCACAGATTTGACCGTCATGATTAACGATCTTTCAGAGAGTCTCCAAGCATTATATCGCCCCTTAACTTTCTTCAAGGCAGGCAGGGAGAGGCAAGATTTCTCATCTCAACAGCTCTTTTTATTAGGGAGCAAAAGCCTTCCCAGAAAGTCTCCCCACCCAGCAGTCTTCCCTTTATGACTCATTGAATGGAACTGGGTCACATGCTCACTGTTAAGCCACTAGCATCAAAAGGCAGTAGAATTACCATGCCCTGGTTTACACCAAATATTGTTCATTCCATAGGACAGCAGAGGTGAAGGTCGTCTTTCCTTTTTATGTGCTACCAAAGTAATAATAATCAGCGTATTCATCTCCTATTGCTGCTGTAACAAATTACCACGAATTTAGTGCTATAAAACAACACAAATTTATTACCTTACCATTTGAGAGACAGAAGTCTAAAATGGGTTTCAATGGGCTGAAATCAAGATGTGAGCAGGGCTACACCCTCTGGAGGCTCTAGGAAAGAATCTGTTCCTTCATCTTTTCCAGGTTCTAGAGCCCTCCTGCATTCCTTGTTTACATTCCCATCCTCCATCTTTGAAGCCAGCAATACCATCATCCAATCTCTGTGTTTGTGTTTCCTTTGTCACATTGACTTTTCTGAATCTAACCCTCCCACATTCCTCTTCGAAGAACTCTTGTGGGGTGCCTGGGTGGCTCAGTTGGTTAGGCATCCAACTCTTGATTTCAGCTCAGGTCATGATTTCACGGTTTGTGAAATTGAGCCCCCTGTTGGGCTCTGTGCTGACAGCATGGAGGCTGCCTGGGATTCTCTCTCTCCCTCTCTCTGCCCCTCCCCTATTCATGCTCTTTCTCTGTCTCAAAATCAGTAAATAAAAAACATTTTTAAAAACCTTTAAAAAACAAAAATAACAATAATGAAAAAGAACTCTTGTGAACTTATTGCACCCACCAGGTTCGTCTAAGGTAATCTCCCTACCTCTAGATCCTTAACTTAACTACCTCTGCCAAGTTCCTGTTGCATAACATAGTCCCAGTTTTCAGGAATTCAGATGTAGATATCTGGGGGGTCAGGGGGTGGGGGGAGGGCATTATTCAGCTTTCCACAGTCAGGCTTCCCAATCCAAGGACAGTGAATGATTGCCAGAATACAATCACTTAGCTTCTTCCATGTGTCAAGCCCTATACTGGACACTTTACAAACGTTATCCAATATATGACTAGTGCTAACACTTAGGCAATGCCCCACTTTTTTAGATGAGACGAATAATGCTCAGAATGTCCCCGTTAACAAAATGAGGAAGGGCCTCAATTCAAACCCAGATCTATCTGCATCCCTAACCTGTGTTATTCCATGCTGTCTTCCCTGCTTGGAAACATGTGTTGGAAGCCACCAGGTGAAGTGTTTGGAATCACCAAAGTCGCATGATTTCTTCAAGGGTGTATTTTACTCGTGGCAAATATATACCTGGACCCTGTTTCTCAGAATTCCCAGTGAAATTCAGAACATTCCCTTTTTTAAAAAGAAAGCTAATAGCAATTTAATTCCCGTTTACTTCTAAGGACATAGTCCTATAGGAGTAATCAACCCCTAACCACCTATTTTCACTTCCTGCCTATGCCTTTCAAAGTCATCAAAGTGAATATTTTTTAGAATAATGTTAGTAATATCCAGTGGGTTTATTGTTTTATTTTATTTCTTTAAGTCTCAGAGCAGTTTATAGCAGTACTGAAATAATTCTGATAGGTTGCCTCCCAGGGAAGAATTTCCCTATCTATTTAAAGGTAGACACGCAATAAGGAATAAAAATAATATTTGTGGTAAATAAAATGTTTAAAATAAGTGTTTTGAAAATTAAAAACATTAACATATGGATTTTGACACTTACAATGATAAGTAGCAATATTAGTATATTAGGAGACAAAGATGCCTTCTGAGTCTGTCTACAGCACCCATTTGTGGAAAGGCAATAAAGTAATAGGGTACAGAGACGAGTTTCTACTTTTACACATGCTGAGTTCCAAAGAACACACACTAAAATCAAATATAGAAAAGTTGAACGATAGCCTTACATATTACAAGGGGGATGCGTATTCCAAAACAAAACTAAAAAATAAATTCCTAATTACACCTTGTTTTTTAGATCAACTTCACTGACACATTACCAGCTTATTCCTTGTTTTTCTATCTTCCCTTAGCACTGAACACCACAGTCAACTCTTAGGTCTGATGAGTGTCCAAGAGAAGCTATAAAAAAAAAAAAAAAAAAGGAAATGCTCTGGGGGCCATAATCTTCGTCTTGATAGTTTTGTCACTAGTGTCAACACTTCATCAATAGCGTCAAACACTTGGTTTTCCTGTTTCCCATCCATGTTCAACTATTAGGAATGAGATGTCGTACGATATTTATTTAAATAATCGCAGAAGTACAGTCGACACTGAGCTGGCAAGAGCAATAGCCTAGACGGCATACCAAAGTCAGCGTAAAAAGGCAGTTTGGGTATAGGGTATATAGGATATCAGAAAGAGTTCACATACTAAACAGAAGAGAAGAAAGGCCTGCCTATATTTCTGTTCTCCAAAGTCAAGTCCCCTATGTTTCAACTGGTGTATACAATGGTTTCATATGTGTGTAAGGTGGGAAGGCTTGGGGAGGGGTTCTGACCTTGTCTGGGAAGCAAGCTTGACAGTTTGTCTAAAGCTCAGACAATTTTTTTTCAATCAAAATGCTTCCAGAACAATACAGGTCCAACAATCTAGTACCCTCCTTCCATGTCCCCACAAATCCACATTCCTCCTTTTTCCTCCCAGAGTCAGAACTCAGGACCCAGGCAGCGTCAGGTACATGGGATATGTGGCATCTGGGGTAAGCCTTCCCAGCAGCTATCAGCACTGCTGTTTTCCAGATGTGCACCCATTCACTGCAGGCCAAGGCTGCTGCTGCAAATGTGGAAGTTTGCAAATGAGTCATGAAGTCAAAATGACTAGGAAGTTCCGACATCAGCCATTTACATAAAAGCCGAAATTTGGACCATCCATTGATTTCTCCTTTAAAGGTATTGATGAAGAGGACTGCCTTCCAATCCGAGCCACGCTCAATATTGGGCAGAAACCCGTGGATAGTTTTTCTCAGGCCCTTGGGGAATGTCAGAAGGTTCTTATTAAAATGAACACTGAGTAATAAACTTTAATAGTCTCCAGAGGTACGTAATGCCAGAAAATAATACATAAAAAATGCTGATTTAATAAGAATACTTATAAACTCCTCATAAATCACTTATTGCAAGGCATAATTTTGAATTACTCAAAAGATACTAAAATCGTGATAAATTATAACTGTTGCTGAACTAAGCCTTATGTTTCCAGTATCAAACAAATAGATAAATTAACATCCTTAATTAGCAGCTGATGAGGAGAAATCATGCGTAGCTTTAAAAGAATCCTATAACGTCTGTGAAATTTCCAAGTCTGTTGGCTAAAATAAGCTTTTCCCTTTCACAGCTATTTTTTCCCCCTGGATCTCCCTGCAAGCTGTCAACCCAATATATCATGCAGGATTGTGAGGCTGCCCATCACAGGAAATTGCTGTCTGACAAAGGTATTTCCAATCTGTAATGATTACTGTTTCTGTCAAGTAGATAGTTAAAGTAATATCATAAAACCAAGAAAATCTGATGCTTCTCCATATGTCTGGGTAACCAGTGTTCCTTCCCTCACACATGCACTTAACAGATGCACTGTATTTGTTAGCAGAATACAAAATAAAACATAACAAAGCCCATTTTCTCCAATTTGCATAAACAGTACCAATGTGGGAGGGGAAGTTGGAATCAAAGATTCTGGGTTACTTTCACTCGTACCTTCCAGCTGTCAAAATCTGAAAAGGTATCATCACTCTGACAAGAAAGGAGTCAGTGTTTGCTATGGCAATGTTGAGGAGGGAATGACAAAGAGCCAGAGGAGGTGAGAAAGGGGTCAAGATTACTACTGTAGTCTACTTTCTCTCCATATCTTGTTATTTCAGACATTTTGACTAAAAGCATCCAATTTAGTGACTTTTCTTGATGTTTCACAGAAATGAATGTCTGAGAGGAGGGAGTGGGAGGAAGGTTCTCATGATGGTATCAGGCTGCTGAGATCTAAGTGATAGAGGACCTTCAGGAGTTTTCTGTCCCATCCCCAAAGTGAGGCAAACCTCACACCCAGACTCCAAGCCTTCCAGAGAAAATGGGTGACAGAGCACTCTAGTTACCTTTTGAGACACATCTTTCAAGTGTGGGCAAGAGCCAGTGGGAATCTGCCAAGTCCCTGAACATCACACTTTATCCCAGATAATTTAATTATCTGTTGTTTAATTTGTAGTGGAGTTATTGTCTTTGGAAATTAGGAATTTGGAAAAGTTCATGACACATGGATTACCCACAGCCTAAGACCTCTTCATCACAAAAATGGCTACCTGAGGCAATCACTTCATCTTTGTGGTCCAGCTTTCTTATAACCAATGACAGGTATCAAAAAATGCCCATTTTCTCCTCCACTGTTGCCATGTCTAACGTCAGAACTGAACTGGGATGAATGAAACAGGCCACGCTGAGAAAAGCTGACCTAAAACTGAACCTGGCTACCAAGATGGGGCAGATGCCAGAGGACCCATAGTCCGGGGGCTTTGGAGGTAAAAGCAATGGGCACAGTCTGAATGAAGACAAAGAGGAGGCATCAGGTTGGACAGCACAGAAAAGCAGGGTCTCCCAACAACCACCACTGGACTGTATGAGAGGGATATTCATTTGTCAACGCATTTTTATTAAGCACTTATGTGCCAGGCACTGTGGCAGGTTTTAGGAACGGTGAACCAACTGGAGAGACCTTGCAACCAGGAGGGATTGCAAGTGACAGAGAAAGTGAGATGTGCCTTAGCAGGATCTAGCAGGAGCTCTTAATCTAGGCTAGGAGAATAGGGAAGACTTCCTGGAATCAATGCCACTTTGGTCAACCTGAGGTATAAATGGGAGCTGGCAAGGAGAAGAGGCGGAGAAAGAGTATCCCAAGCTGAGAGGCATCTTAGGGTCCTAAGGAAAAGGAGTCTATGGTCTCTGATGAAGTGAAAGAACACCACTGTCTTAGAATTTAGAATATGTGGGCTGAGAATAAGCTGAAGTGATTTGAAAGGAGTAAAAAAAAAAGGGGGGAGCAAATTCTTACAGGTTTTGTAAGTCAGGTTAAGACTTACCTAAGCACCAAGAGACGTTATTAAGGAATCTAAGCAGAGGAGAACTGTGGTCTGATTTGCATCTTTGAACGTCACTGGCTTTGATGTGAAGGATGAATTTGAGGGAAACTTAATGCAAGGCTTCATGGCTTTAGGATGCTGCTGAAGTAGTCCAGACAGCCACGCTGGTGATGCCAGATGAGAGTGGTGATAGTGGAAGGGTTGAGAGCCACTTAGGAGGTGGGCTTAACACATCATGGTGCTGATGTCATATGATTTCACTCATATGTGGAATTTGAGAAACACAACAGATGAACATAGAGGAAGGGAAGGAAAAATAAGATAAAAACAGAGAGGGAGGCAAACCATAAGAGACTCTTAAATATAGAGAACAAACTGAGGGTTGCTGGAGGGGTGGTGGGTGGGGGGATGGGCTAAATGGGCCATAAGTATCAAAGAGGGCACTTTTCGGGATGAGCACTGGCTGTTATATGTAAGAGATGAATCACTGGGTTCTACATCTGAAGCCAAGACTACACTGCATGTTAAATAACTTGAATTTAAACACACACACACACACACACACACACACACACACACACACACACACATATCATGGCACTGATTAGATTGGGCTTGAGGGAAAGTCAAAGGAGCTAAGGATGAAGTCTAGGTTTCCTGCTTCAGCTACAGGTTGCTGAGAGGACAGGTTTGAAGAGCCAGTTGGACAGCTGTCATCACAAGTTCACCCTGTATGCAGGCAGCAGGGCCCAGAAGGTTCTAAAAAGAAGCATCAGATCCAGAAGGAGGATGCTAGAAGCAAAATGAGCCCCAAGCTGCCTTCTGCCCTATCGTTCAGGTTTTTGCTTTTGTATTTGCTGCCCAGCCCCACACCGCCCAAGCTCTGTCACAGAGAGGACTGATAGCTTGTGCCTCAGTTCTGTGAGGGGCTCCCTGCCTTCCCTTGACCTATGACTCTGTCTTTAACCTGACACCTTGGGCAGTTGGAAGTTAATGAGTTGGTACTGGTGAAGAGCTTCACCTCCCTGGAGAGATATTCTCCACTAGTTAAAATTGTTAACTGCATCGGACCCAAGACACTTCAGTGTTTTCAATTTCCTAATTCCACCCTGGAAATTTTTTTTTTCATTTTTCAGCTAATGACCCAGAAAAGTTAACTGAGAATTGTGGTTAAGCCCCCAACAGTAAGTTTCTGAGATGACAAACAAAAGATCAGGAAACCAGAAGTTCCTTCTAGGCATTCATTTGTTCATTCCACTAATATTTATTCAGTCATTCAATAAATACTTTAAAAGGTCCTTTCAATGGTCTAGCCTGTGTTAGGCACTGGAGGGAGCTGTGAGCAAGACAAGTTATCTGCCCTCATAGCGTGTGGTGCATTCTTATGGAGAAGACACTAAATAAATAAGTAGCCATTCTGGGAAGTCCTATAAAGAAAACACATGGGGGTGTATTTATATAAAATACTTTGAGTGCGGAGGTGTGGGCAGGAGCCCTGTGAGTTCAAGGCCTCATCAGCCATGATAAGAATGTTGGGGCTTATTCTAAGTGCAAAGGAAAGCCCTGAATGTCTTCAGCAAGGAGTGACAAAATCTGGTGTATTAGTTGTAAGGTCACTCTGGTCGCACCATGGAAACAAACTGGAGGAGACTATGGTCGACCAGGACTGCAGAAGTCTCCATGAGAAATGCAAAATGGGTCCATGACACAACGGAGATGGAAAAAAGGCAGCAGCTTCAAGGAAGGGCTGGAGCATGGGGGTGGATGCTGGGGCAAGAGAGGATCTCTCTGTGCAAGGCGCATGCTTCCTCTTTTGCCTTCTGTGCAAACCTCCCATTTAGTGTCTACTAATGACGTGTGAAAACTATTCCTTTGTGGAATGACAACTTAGCCAACATCGCAGGATTAGTTCTGCTTGAGTCTAGTATTCGTGCCCTGGCCTATGTGTCAGGTGTATTTCAGGTCACTGAGGAAGGATTCCGTACTGGCCATAAACACTGGAGGGGAGGGTTTTCATTGCTTGGCTCCTCTTACCTTCTTTTTCCCTCAACCCCACCCTGTTGGAAAGCACTGACTTGCACAGCTGGAAAAGATGACGTTGGGGACCAGGATGTCTCTACTGCCCCTCAGGCCAAGGAATGGCTTTAAAAATAGAATATTGAACCAATTAGTAGCCCAGTAAAAAGTCCAGATGCCATGAGACAGGGGCTCCCGCTGCCTTGAGAATAACCAAGAGGGGCTTGGGGGCCTCTCCTCCACATTTACTTCCCCTCTTCATCCTTAATCTCAAGGTCAGGACAAGTAGCCCAGCGATGCCTTCTGCATGCTAACTTTGGATGCCATGGAGTCATTCCTGCACAAGAGCATTGTCACAAATTTTATAAGCTCATCTAAGTGGATCAAACACAGGGTCTCTATTAGCCTGTGACTAAGAAAACTCTTACAGTAAACACACAATGATTGAGCCTCCCTTCATCCTCCTCCCCAAATAGATCTCCCTTTTCCCCATAAAATCTGCACCCATTGGGAGCACCAAGCGGGCTGGATGTTGTTCACTTTTGGTACTCCCTGCTGGGTGAACCAGAGCTGGTGGCATCTCTCTCTTGGAAAGTGACCCAGGGCAGCTTAGAGCAAGGCAGGGGATTATGTGAGGATTCTCTGTATGTGTCTTCAAGGGTAGAACTCTCTTAGCGCGTCCCTGGAAAGAAAACTGACGGGGAGTGACTGGTGACAGAGAAAGAGACTCACAGGGCCCTCCATCTGGTGATGAAGCAGACGGCAGCTTTATTTAGTTCCGATGCTGTGGTTCTTCATCCTTTTGTAAGATTTCAGCTGTCTTGTTAGACTGCTCCCCGGCACCAGATATTCTTTCCAAATCATTTCATTTCTAATAGCAAAAATAACCCAGTATTTCTGAATCATTTACATGTAAAAACTTTTTAAATTGTGTATCTCAGTTGAGAGATATTTTGAGGAGGGGGGCATTATGGGTTTTTTTAGTACTATGTGATCCCCACAACAGCTGTTATGGTGAAATTCATCTGGTATATTAACATTTATGTACCAGAAAGAAAAGAAGCTTAACATATAGCTTATCTTTCCATCAGTTCCAACCCTCTCCAAATGTTTTGAGGGATAGATACTAAGATGGAGAAAACCCACCTGAATTCAATTGCTCAGGCTATTCTGTCAGCTGTGTTACCTTCCAAACACAAGTACTTCTTTAAAAAAATAGGAACCAGACTATGTATCCATGGAGGGGAATTAAGTCATCTTTTACCTGAACCACAGCACTGAGTTTTGGGAATTAAGATGATTTTATTTCCCAGTTTGGGCTATTTTTCTAATAGAAGGAATAGATTTATACTGGCCAGTTTCTCAATCTTCCTCCCCCCCCCATTAAAAAAATTGTATTTCCTAATATGCATACTGTAAAATTTACTCCTTGTGATGTACAGTTCATTCTATGGGTTCTGACAAATGCATGGAGGTGTGTGCCCACTACAATTGTGACACACACCAGTTCTGGGCCTTCCCCCCCAATTTTTTCACACTGCCCTTTTGTAATTGACCCATCCCTCACTGTTATCCCCACCCTTCTCTTTTCCCTCCCTACTGTTTTGCCTTTTTTTTTTTTTTTTTTTTTTTTTTAGAAATCATGCACTATATAGTCTTTTGGGTTTGGCTTTGTTTGCTTGGCAAAATCCATTTGAAATTCATTCAAGTTGTTGCATGTATCAATAGTTCATTCTTTGTTGTTCAGCAGAACTGCATTATATGGGCATACCACAATTTGTTTACCCATTTGCCCACAGAAGGACATTTGGGTGGTCTCCAGATTTTAGAAATTACATATAAGCCTTCTATAAACATTTGCGTGCAGATTTCATATAAACTTAATTTTCTATAACTTTTGGGTAAATGCCTAGGAATGAGACAGCTAGATGATACAGTAAAGGTAAGTTAAATTTCGAAGAAAACCTTTAAGGTTTTCAATGGAGTTGTGTATTTTACATTCCCATCTGTAATGTATGAGAGTTCCAGCTTCTTCACATCCTCAGCAGCACTGAGTATTATCCTTTATCTTAAATTTTAGCCACACTGATAGGTGTGAGGAGCCTTCTCATTGTGCTTTTAAATCGTATTTCTCCAATGATGGCTCCTTCAGTTCCAACCATCATATCCATACATTAGGCAAGAAGCATGGAAAGACAACAGACAAGAAGCACATGCCGGCAGAGGCGGCCCCCTATTTAAGTGGCACTCCCGGAAGCCCCTTCTAATTGCCTATCCTTGGCCCCTCCGTGTGCAAGAAAGATTAAGAAATGTCGTTTTTTGTTTTATATTGTTCTTGATATTTTTTGAGAGAGAGAGAGAGAGGGAGAAAGAGAGCAGTATCTGGGGGAAGGGAAGAGAGAGCGACAGAGAGCGAGAGCGAGAGCGAGAGCGAGAGAGAGAGAGAGAGAGAGAGAAAATCCCAGGCAGGCTCCATGCTCAGCGCAGAGCCTGACTGGGGGCTCCATCCTACAACCCTGGGATCACGACCTGAGCCAAAATCAGGAGTCCGATGCTCAACCGAATGAGGCACCCAGGCACCCCTGTTTTCTGTGTTTAAAAAAATTTTTGTTTTAATGTTTATTTATTTCTGAGACAGAAACAGAGTATGGATGGAGGAGGGGCAGAGAGAGAGGGAACCACAGAATCCGAAGCAGGCTCCAGGCTCTGAGCTGTCAGCACAGAGCCCAACACAGGGCTTGAACTCACAGACCTCAAGATCATGACCTGAGCCAAAGTCGGTGGCTCAACTGACTGAGCCACCCAGGCGCCCCCCTGATTTTCGTTTTAAATATGAGCATATTGCACCACAGTGAAATTAGGGTTTCTAAGTAAGAAAGGAAAGAGTGGACCTTGGGTTATCACACCAATTTCCCTTATTCCCTCTCACGCCTCTATACAGTCTCTTCTTCACCTGAGGCCAGAGTGATCCTCACTAAGATTCATCAGATCTTATCACTCCAGTACTCCAAATAATCCAGTGCTTCCCATCTGTCTCAGAGTAAAATCAAAAGTCCTTTCAACTGTTCATAAGCCCTTTCCTCACCTGCAACCACCCCACCTTTTGGAATCCCTCTGCCACCAGTTCTCCCCTTGATCACTGTGCAGCGGCCATACTGCCCTTCTTCCTCTTCTGTGAATGAACCCCACGTGCTCTCACTTCCAAATGTTTGCATTTACTACTCCTTCTGCCTGGATAGTTCTCCCTGCAAATAACATCACTACGTTACTCCCAATTCCCACAAGTTTGCACATAAGTGTTCTCGTGTCAGAGAGGCATTTCCTCTTATAAAATCATCTTATATAAAACAGAACTACCAACTCTCCTCATATTGTTTTATTGTCCTTAGTGCCTAATGCCATCTGACATGTCATATGTTCTGCTTAGTTGTTAATGGGATATTTCTTCGTGTCTGGAATACAAGAGATCAGGAACCTTGTTTTGTTCACTTCTATGTCTACAAGAGGACCTGACACTCAACAAATATTTGCCAATGGAATGAATGAAGGGAGGAGGATGACGGAATGCCAGTGACTGAATGGACTTGCAGAGCACTCATAGAAGAGACAGTGCTGTGGTATTTTCTCTTCCCCTACTGTAGATCCTTTTGTCACCATTTCTCAGTTGGGTGAGAAGGACCTCAAGAGAGCTTGGGGTTTGGTAAAAAGAGATCCTGACTTCACACCCCTGGCTGCAAGTTTACTGTACTAAAGAATTCTTTTTTCTTTAAGGTTATGTATTTATTTTGAGGTGGGGAGGGGAAGAAAGAGAGAGAGAGAGAGAGAGAGAGAGAGAGAGAGAGAGAGAGAGAATCCCAAGCAGGCTCCATGCTGTTGGCACAGAGCCTGATGCAGGGCTCAAACTCTCAAATCGGGAGATCATGACCTGAGCCAAAATCAAGAGTCAGATACCTAACCAACTGAGCCATCCAGGTGCCCCTGAACTAAAGAATTCTGAGGCGAGGAGTTACATGTAGTTTTCTGACATTGCAGAGCATGGAAATAGAGGAAGGGATTGGGAGTTTGGAAGGAAAAGGGAGGCATAATTGTTCCTGTCTGCCAAGTGCACACTACAAAGGCAGCCACTGGGCCATATTGAAAGAGTCTCACCAGGGGTGCCTGGGTGGCTCAGTCAGTTAAGCGTTTGACTTCAGTTCAGGTCATGATCTTGCAGTTCGTGAGTTCGAGCCCCATATCGCACTCTGTGCTGGTAGTGCAGAGCCTGCTTGGGATTCTCACTCTCCCTCTCTCTCTGCCCCTCCCCCACTTGTACCCATGCTCACTCGCTCTCTCTCTCTCTCTCTCTCTCTCTCTCTCTCAAAACCACCCAAGTCCTTTCCAGAGTGTATTAGTTTGCTAGGGCCATCCTAACAAAGTACCATGACTGGGTGACTTAATAAGTAGAAATCTTTTTTCTCACAATTCTGGAGGCTGGAAGTCCAAGGTCAAGGTGTTGATGGGTTTGGTTTCTTCTGAGGCCTGTCTCCTCGGCTTGTAGCTAAGCATCTTCTCTGTGTGTCTTTACCTCATTTTTCTTCTGCACATACTTGTATCCTAATTTCCTCTTCTTAAAGGGACACCAGTCATACTGGATTGGGGCCCACCCTAATGACCTCATTTTAACCGAATTACCTCCTAAAAGATCCAATTTCTGAATACAGTCACATTCTCAGGTCCTGGGTGTTTGAGCTTTAACACATGAAGTCTGGGAAGACACAGTTCAGCCCATAACAAAAGGCTAGGAATTCTCAGCAGAAAGAACCTGTGTAGTATGTCTTCCCAGAGCATAAGATCTGGGACATGTTAAGGCCTGCAGGAAAGAACATCACCAAGGCCAGGGAATGGTACAGTGCATAGGTTCTTGCAGGGAGATCTTGAAGAACCCACAAGAAGAGCTTCGTGAGGAAAGAATTTACAGATGGACCCCTGACATTTAATAGCCAAGAAACTACCAGAACCAAAAATAAGAGAATCTAAAGAAAAGACCTTTATTCCTTTTGCTTCTGTTTCCTCTCCCTCCAAACACTGACCCTGTACAGTGAAGAAGAAGGTGGAGGGAGGAGAGTCAGAGAACAAACCACTAGACTCTTTCCCACTGCAGGGTGCAGACTTGTGAGTCACACCCAAGCTGGGGGAGGAAAAAAAGGTTAAATTGGGTGAGAGATGAAAGTTTGATTTCTGAATTTGGCCTGCTGTGGACCTGGGCTGCTGGGGAGCAAGGCAGGTCAAAGATGTGAAGACCGTGGGGTTTTGTCAGCAGGAGACATGAGGCTGCTTTGGAGGAGTGTCAACTCAGACTGTCGTGAAAAACCCATGGCCTTCTGGAAGGGGAAGCATTGCCTGTACCGTCAAAACTGTCCTCAGAAACCAAGTCCCTAGCACAGTACCTGGGAAGGAATCTTTCATTTCCCAGTCTTTTCACAGCAATTCTGCCAAGAAAGTTCATCGTCCAGGGGCACACTCTCAAGACTTGTGTACCTGCTGGTTTTAAGGTACTTTGGTGCCAGGCCCCAAAGTGCAAGGTCAGAATTAATTCCAGCACCCAACATCACAAAACCCAGAACCCCAGAGAACTTTCCCCATCAGACCAGTGTCCTAGGGATGGGGCAGGTTTTTATTTCTAAATTCAAAATACAAAAGGTCTTGTGCACACTTCTCCCAGGACAATCAGGGTTATATGTCCTATAGACACCCTACAAAAGGAGGCCATGTCCCGCAATTCCAAAATGATGTTCTATCACCACCTACCCAGGGTGCAGCTGGCAAATTCTCTGTATTAGTTTGCTAGGCCTTCCATAAAAGACTGGATGGCTTAAACTGTAAACATGTATTATCTCTCAGTTCTGGAGGACAGAAGTCCTAAATCAAGATGTCGTCAGGATTCGTTCCTCTTGAGCACTGCGAGAAAGAATCTGTTTCGTGAATCTCTTCTAGATTCTGCTAACTTTCTGGTAATCTTTGGTGTTTCTTGGTTTGTAGAAGCCTCACCCTCATCTCTGCCTTCATCTTCACAGGGCCTTCTTCCTGTGTGCATGTCTTTGTGTCCAAATCTCCCCTTTTTATAAGGACACCTGTCATACTGGATTTAGGGCTCAGCCCAATGAACTCATCTTAACTAACTACATTGCAAAGACACTATTTCCAAATGAAGTCACAGTCTGGGGTTACAGAGGGTTGGACTCCAGCATATAGATTTTGGGAGAGGGGACAGACATAGCTCCACCCATAACAGATTTCAGCAAAGAAAAAAATAAAAGTTTAATCTGTAACAGGGCACCCCATTGGCAGGCTACCATCCCACTCCAACTATGACGATGATTTAAAAACAAAAACAAAAACAAAAACAAAAAAACATATATATGTAAAGCCTGGCAAGAAACCTCACTCAGGGGGAGGAACCACAACCTCAGTAACTAAATAATTAACCCACTATGGAGTGAGATTGACAACAGTAACAACGTGTTCCTCTTATCCTAGTCTAATCATAATGCCAAGTAATAAAACCGAGGTCTTTTTTTTAAGTAAAAAGCAATTATATACATACATTTTTAAAATCAGGAATTTCAGCCTTTGCAAATCCAATGTAACTTCCATTCGTTGAGAGAAAAAAAAATGTCTGTCTTGGAGTTGGGTTCTTTGAGTGGGTTTTGAAGGCTCATACTGAGCTCTGAGGCTTCATATTTTATCTGTTAACCTAGCTGCTTGTTGACTCATCTGAACCCAAGAGTTTACACACTAAGATTAAATGTGAGTAGAGCTTTGCTTTGACGTCAACAGTATGCGAAGGCTTTTATTTGCTTTGTTTGGAAATATTTTTCTTGGACGGCCCCATTTGGTTTTCTCTGACCCAGGGAGTTTGGAGAAGGCAGAGGCACAGCAAAAGTTTCTTTAGTGTCCTCTGCCATCGAGTCACATCAGAACGGTCTTAAAAGAATGGTCCTTGCGTGGATGTAGGACTTTTATTCAGGATCTCAGAGGATTTTACAACGGGAATTATTTTCTATTTTATAGTTTCAAAGGTGATTGGAAGCAAGTCCAAGCCCTGTGAATAGATCTGGGGGGGGGGGGGGTGGGAATCAAAGAATGAAGCATTATGACGGAAGTCCTAGCCCAGAAGCTGTGCTTCTTTGAAAAACGGGCTCCCTTTAAACCACAGTAATCACCAGCTGCAAGGTATCTCAGCATCTACCATCTAAATGAAATCCAACTTGGCCAACTAAGGGTATTATTTATTTAACAAATATGACTAAGCCCTAATCTATGCCTCACATTATTCTGTGTGTGATGGGTGCAGTGATGAGCAAAATTGTCATGGAGTTACCTTTTGCAGTGGGAAATAGATAACAAACAAGATAAACATATTAGTGTACTGAGTTGAATAGGGTCTCTCCCCCTAAAATATATGTCTTCCTGAAACCTGTGAATATGACCTCCTTCAGAAATATGGTATAATCATATTTATGGGTGTAATCAAGGTACGATGAGGTCATACTAGACTAGGGCGGGTCTTAAATCCATAGGACTGATGTCCTTCTAGGAAGAGGAAAGTTTGGACATGGAGACACACAGGCAGACCACCATGTGATGACAGAGGCAGAGACCAAAGTGACACATCTTCAAGCTAGAGGACACCAAGGATTGCCAGTAACCCCCAGAAGTTAGGAGAAAGGCATGCACAGATTTTCCATCAGAGCCTCCAGAGGGAACCAAGCTTGCTGGCACCTTGAGTTTGGACTTCTAGCCCCCAGACCTGTGGGAGAATCAATATCTGTTGTCTTGAGATAGCTGGTTTGTGGTTCTTCGTTACAGCAGCCCAAGGAAACTAGCATGATTTGTGAGTGATGAGAAGGGCTAAAGAGAACGAAATAAAACAGTGAGGCAGAATAAAAAGTCCTGGGAGAGATTGCAGCGTTACATTGAGAGCGAACTCCTCAATGGGAACGTAATTTGAGTAAAACCTGAACAGATTGAGGATACAGAATGCTACCTGGCGAAAGTGTTCTAGACAGGAGGAAGAACATGTGCAAAGGCCCTGTTAGAGAACAGCAAGTAGGCCAGTGTGGCTGGAGTGGAACAAAAGACAAAGAGAGGAAGAGCAGGAAAGTTGCTTAGAGAGGTGATGGGTGGCCAGATCATACAAATGCTGTGGCCTGTTGTAAAGTCTCTGCCATTTACTCTGAATCACACAGAAAGGAAGCTCTTGGAGAGTTTAGAACAGGGAAGTGGAGCAGAGGAGTGACAAGATTCGCCCTAAATTTTAACAGCATCTTTGAATTGTTGGGATTATTCTGAAAAGAACAGGACAAAAGCAGGTAGACCAGTTAGAAAACTAGTTCAATAATCCAGGTAGGAAATGACAATGACTTGGACCGTGGTGGTGATGGAGGTGGTGAAACTGATTGCACAGGGTCAGTTCCAGGGAATGTTTTGCAGGCATGGCTGATGATACCTACTGTGGATGAGATGTGGGGCACGAGTAGAAAAGGTGAATCTAACACTGGTCCAAAGTGCTTTGCCAGAGGAATTGGAAGAAAGGACTTGTCATTTATTGAGAGGAGAAGGCAGTGGGAGGATGAGACATGGTGAGGAATATCAGGAATCCATTTGAGATATGCCATGTAGATATATGTGAGAACATCAACCAGGCAGTTGGATACACAAGATGGAGTTAGGGAGAAGTCTGGGCAGGAGAGACAAATTTAGAAGTTGTTGGAACAGACATGGCATCTCATGCCTATGCATTCCTTACGCCTCTCCACAACACTTCTTGTTTCCCTGCAGAAATATTACATAATGTGACAATGTAAGGAGGGTGACCCTGCCTCCAACTTGTGACAGTTCTACACCCCTCTTATGGGAAGAACTATGAAAAACCGACTTACCACAATCTGTTCAATGTTTCAGATTGTTATATATTTATTTTTATAACCTTTCTATTAAAAATGTTAAGCAGTTCACAACGTTATAGGACATAAAATAGGAAAATTACAATTTAAAAATGTAAAAATGGCAATTAGAGAAGTTAATTAAGTAAACCAAGCACCTGTGAGTAGGAGATTTCTATAAGTTCTTTTATGATGGTCACATTTTGTGGGAGGAAGAAAGGGGAGTAAGTACAGTCTCCATGGAAAATTTCCTTTAAATTCTTTATATTAAATTCTCACTTTTGGAAAAACACTTTGAATCAATGAATGAAAAGTTTGTGTTGACCCCTGAGGCCTAAGCACAAAACTGTTTTGATCGCTAGTATTAATTAAATATTGTCTTCCATAAAGGTTTAATAACTAAGTCATAATGCCTATGCAGGGATCCTTGGCCAGTGACCCTGGAAGTAATATATCAACAAGACTAAAACCTCTCTTCTGATTTAAAAGCATTGAAGGAGATATACCAGTGACAAACACAGGGGGATCTATGATGATGACCAACCCCAACTGAGATCAGTTCAGAGAGACAGATTCAGAGTGAACCCAATGCGGCACAGTCCCCAGGAGACTGGGACTACTGTGCTGCCGTTTTCCTTAGTCTTCTTCAGATATTGCTTTGAGGTCTGACTTATCTTTTATGATTTCTGCTTTTCACAAGAAACGGACTTCATGCATGATGCTAGAGGGGTTCCTTCCCCACCCATTCATTGCTAAGCACACATACAAAAAAATCCTGGGCTAAGACTGTTCTACTTTGGAACCATGGTGTTCAACAAGTAAATTATACCATTTCCTCCAATTTAAAAATTTGGTATTGTGTGTTCAATGAAATTGTGCAGTGGGTGGGCATCAGCAAAAATGTTTCTTCCTGATCCTTCTAAGCCAATTCAGAAAAGTTATCTATAAAAAGTAGTATAGGTTAAGTATTATAAATATTGTAACTGAATGCTAAATTTAATGTTGAGTTTCATAGTAACTAAGTTTAAAAAGCCCACATTTTTTTTTTTAATTTTTTTTCAACGTTTATTTATTTTTGGGACAGAGAGAGACAGAGCATGAACGGGGGAGGGGCAGAGAGAGAGGGAGACACAGAATCGGAAACAGGCTCCAGGCTCTGAGCCATCAGCCCAGAGCCCGACGCGGGGCTCGAACTCACGGACCGCGAGATCGTGACCTGGCTGAAGTCGGACGCTTAACCGACTGCGCCACCCAGGCGCCCAAAAGCCCACATTTTTAAAAGGCCTATACATTTGTTTGGACAAAGATATTTTTTTCTGATATAGATCTACAAAATATTTACTGCATTAATTTTCATTTCAGGGATATTGGATGAAAGTAGAAAATGCTTACTATCATAATTTTGCAAATAATACCGACTATATACGATCACTTTAGTATTATCCTTATATACAAAGTGTGGCATTACATAAAAATAAAATGTAACTTCAAGGAATTACAGTCCATACAAACTGAGTTCTGATCATGTAACTCAGAAATGAGGAGAACTTAAGAAAATAGAGGGATTGATCATTAATATGTCTCCGTTACTTCATTTAAAATATACTTCAGGGGCGCCTGGGTGGCGCAGTCGGTTAAGCGTCCGACTTCAGCCAGGTCACGATCTCGCGGTCTGTGAGTTCGAGCCCCCCCCCCCCCCCCCCCCCCCCCCCCCCGGCGGGCTCTGGGCTGATGGCTCAGAGCCTGGAGCCTGTTTCCGATTCTGTGTCTCCCTCTCTCTCTGCCCCTCCCCCATTCATGCTCTGTCTCTCTCTGTCCCAAAAATAAATAAAAAACGTTGAAAAAAAAAATTAAAAAAATATATATATACTTCAAAAACAAAATTTGGAAATTGCTGAACTGCCATTAATTCATCATGCCTAAAGTGTTGCTATTCTGCAATGTTGATTTAAAAAATAATAGTAAGATTTATACAAATCTTGCAGAAAAATCAAGGAGGAAGTATTTCCCAACTGAATTTGATGTCAGCATAATCTTAATACCAAAACATAACAAAAAAAGAAAAAAGGAAATTGTAAACCAATATATTTTATGAACATAGACACAAAACTTAAAAAATTAATAAATCAAATGCATCAATATATAAGAAGCATAATATATTATGATCAAGAAGGATTTATACCAGGAACACAAGTTTAGTTTGACATATGAAAATTGATCAGTGTTATGTGGCACATGAACAGAATGGAGAAGAAAAATTATAAAATCATTTCAAGAAATGACAAAACTAGCCTTTGACAAAATTCAGCACATATTCATGATTTTACAAAGACCACCTGGCAAATAAGGAATAGAAGGAAATCTCAGTTTAATGAACGGACTATAATACAGACTAACAGCTAATATAATGCTTATAGTGTAAAGCATTGAAAGCTTTCTCCCTATGATTGGGAACAAGGCAAGTATGTTCACTCTCACCATTTCTATTCATTGTGCTATTCTAGTACAGTATTAATATTGTACTGAAAGCAATAGGCTCATAAGGCAAGAGAAAAGAAAAACAAGGCATATAGTTTTGATAGAAAGAAATAAAACTGTCAGACGATGTGATCACATACCCAGAAATCCCTGTGGAACCTACAAAAACAAATCCTATTAGAACTGACAAGTGAATTTGGCAAGGTTGGAGAATGTTAGGGTAAAGCACAGAAATTAATTGTATTTGTGCATACTAACAATGATAAAGTGCAATCTTGAAACACTACCATTTACAACAGGAACACAATGTCAAACACCCAGGAATAATTCTAACAAAGGATGCACAAGATCTCTACACTAAAAACTACAAAAATTTCTAAGAGAAATTAAAGAAGACTTAAATAAATAGAAAGATATACTGTGTTCCTAGACTGAAGGACTCAATGTTATTAAGTTGTCCATTTTACCCAAATTGGTCTCTTTAATATAATCCCCAAATCCCAGAAGCCACTTTTGAAGAAGTAAGAGACAAGCTGATTCTAAAATGTATGTGGGGGGTGCCTGGGTGGCTCAGTCGGTTGAATATCCAACTCTTGATTTCGACTCAGATCATAATCTCACAGTTCCTGGGGTCGAGCCCCACATCGGCCTCTGTGCTGACAATGCAGAACCTGCTTGGGATTCTCTCTTTTCTCTCTCTCTGCCCTGCCCCGCCTGTGTGCGCTCTTAGTCAAAATAAACAAACATTAAAAAATAAAATATATGTGGAAATGCAAAGAATCTGAAATAGCTTTTACTCTGAGAAAGAATAAAGTTGAAGATAGATCCTGCTGTATTTCAAAACTTACCATAAAGTAATATTAATTAAGACAGTGTGCTACTGCTACAAAGATAAATAAATTGATCAATGAAACAAAAATAGAGATTTCAAGAATACATCCACACACATATAGTCAGTTGGTTTTCCCAAAAAATGTCAAGGAAATTCAATGGGGGAAAGTCTTTCATACAAATGGAATTAAAATAACTGGAATCCACATACACAAAATAAATAAATCAACCTCAACTGCTATTTTACTTCATACAGAAAACTTAATTTGAAGTGGGTTATAGATCTAAACTTGAATATGAGAGTCATAAGGCTCTAGAGTGGATAAAGATCTCTTAGATCACAAAAGCACTGACCATAGAAGAAAATATCAATAGATTAGACCCATTAAAGTTAAAATTTTCTCCACATTGAAGAACTATGACTTAAAAAATTAATAGGCATAGTGTAGACTCAGGAAAAAAAACAATTGCTAAACATCCATTTTGAAAAATCTGGTATCGAGGACATATAAACTCCTACAAATCAAAATTAACAGGTTTTTTTAAGCCTACCTTTTAAATGCACAAAATATTTGAATAAATCCTTAACCAAAAAAATTTATAAACAAGTGACCAATAAGATACTTAAAAAAATTTTTTTTAATGTTTATTTATTTTTGAGAGAGAGCGCGCGCGAGCAAGTGGGGGAGGGGCAGAGAGAGAGGGAGACACTGAATCCAAATCAGGCTCCAGGCTCCGAGCTGTCAGCACAGAGCCCGATGTAGGGCTCAAAGTCACGGACCACGAGATCATGACCTGAGCTGAAGTTGCACACTTAATCAATGGAGCCACCCACGCACCCCAATAAGATATTTTTAAAAAGCTCATTATTGTTCCAAAGGGAAACTCAATGTAAAATTAAAATGGAGTACCATTTCATATTCACTAGAATAGTTAATGTCAAAACTGACAGCACCGAATGTTGGTGATATGGACAACTGGAACTCTCCCACAATCCTGATGAGAATGTAAAATGTTATAACCCTTGGGAGAATGCTTAGGCAGTTTCATATAAACATATATCTGCCTCTTGGCCAGAAATTACACTTCTAGGCATTTATCTAAGATAATTGAATGCACACATCCACAAAGAGATATTTACAATAATGTTCTTAGCAAACTTATTCATTATATTAAAAATCTGGAAACGATCCAAATGTCCATCAACAGGTGGCCAGTTGTTGAAGGGGGAATGTGATGACAAAAATGAGATACAAAGGACATAATAGAAATGTTCTATGTGATTTTTGTGGGTGGAGGTTACACAGGTGTACACATTTACCAAAACTCATCAAACTGAACTCTTAAAATCTGTGCATTTTATTATATGTAAATTAAACCTCAACTTCAACTTTTTTTAATTAAAAAAATTTTAATGTTTATTTATTTATTTTGAGGGAGAGAGAGAGGGAGGGAGGGAGAAAATCAAGAGTAGGAACCTTAACTGACTGAGCAACCCAGGTGCCCAAATTTTGAAAATTTTGTAATAAATTTTTTTTAAGTTAAGTGCCTCTGTGTTTTCTTCTTCTGTGAATGAAACACTACAATAGGATGACTAAGATTTCACTTTTTTTTTTTAAAGTAGGCTTCTTGCCCAGTGCAGAGGGCAACATAGGGCTTGAACTCATGACCCTGAGATCAAGACCTGAGCTGAGATCAAGAGTTGGAGGCTTAACCAACTAAGCCACCCAGGTGTCCCAAGATTTTACTTTTTTGAAAAAGAAAGCAATCATTAAATTTGCTTAAACACTCGGATATTTAGTCACAACTCTATACCTCCATGTCGTTTAACAGTAATTGTCAAATGCTATTAGAGAACAGAAAACAAAATTGTATGTGGGAGCCAAGTATTTTTAAGGGAAAATAAACTGGCAGTTCTGATTTATCCCTTCTCCTGACCTTTAAGTCAGGCAGTCCCTATACCTTCATTAGGAAATCATGTGATCTTCAGAAGCGGTTCAGAGTCTCTAACAAATAGTAAATACAAGTCAATGTGTGGCTTCAAATGCTGTAAAAGAAAATTTGTTACAATCTCCTAATGAATTAGTTGCACTGCCTAACATTTTTTGTTTGTTTGTTTTTATTTTGCTGTATTCTTTTGAGAGGTGTTTGTAGGGGTGCACTACATTGAAATGTAGAGAAATTTCTACCAAGACTATAATTTCAGCTGTAGTTAGCTGTTGTTAAGCCCTTGTTACTGGCAAGGTGAGCCCACAGGCTCGGTTATGTCTTACGGCCATCCTTTGTTCCTAATAATAAACCATACTGGCAACGTGGAACAGGTTACTTGAAGCATCTAATTAATTGAATAGTCTTGCCAGATGATTTAAAGTTATGCTAATAAGAAGAGAGCAAATGACAAACTCCAGTTCTGCAACATTCAGAAGTGAAATTCCTTTTGTTAGAAGCCCATTCTTACCTCCCCTCATCCAGCAGCATTTGTCATACTAGAAGTATGGGGCAAGTGTTACAAGTGACACTTTGAAAAAGAGTTATAAATGTTGAAACACGTTCTAGAAGGTATTCTTTTCTATTTCACTGAAGTCTGTCAAGGAGTGAAAGCAAAAAGCACAACTTTCTCTTTTTCTCTGTATTATTCTTATCTACTACCTTGGGCAATCGAGTAGAGTCTAGTAGTTTTCAATAGTGGAATCGTTAACAACCAAAACCTGCTTGTTTCCTCGTACATGGCATCTCATTAAGGACCCACTCTGCACCATTAATTTTGTTTTATTTCCTTTTTCAGAAAAACTTGTCCACAGTTGTGAAGGACTGTACAAGACACTAGTAGGTCTGCAAATTGGGACAAATCACAGAGTTTTTCTTTTGTGAAAACTGGGTAGACGACACTTCAAATCCACTCTGATGTAGTTCTACAGAGGAGCTATTTAAGATAAAGTCTGAAAGACCCAGTGATACTGCCTCCTGCCTCCTGCCTCCCGTTCTGGCAGGAAGGAAAGAAGAAAATAACTTCTTTTGCTACTATTCCTAGTTTTATATATATGCATACATGTCAAAGGAAACAACTCATAAGGTGATAATAAAATAAAAAATTACGCATGGCAAAACTCACCATAAACAAAGTCAAAATACAAATGACACATCAAGGGAAAATGTATTTGAAGCTCGTATAGGCAAAGAGAGAATTTTCTTTATAATGACCTCTGAAAAATCAGTAACACCAACAAACCGACAGAAGAATGGAAAATGGGCAGGAACATATAAGCTACTAAAACTATATATAAGCTACTAAAACGGCCCTTAAATACATGAAAAGATGATGTCCAATCTCAGTAAAAGAGAAATAAATGTTTCAACCGAAATTAGGTGCAATTTTTTATCTTGCAGACTGTCCGATGTCAGAGTGTGATAGGCCTCAGTGGTGGTGAAACTGTAGGGAAATGAGGCACCCTCACACATTGCTGATGGGGATACAGAGACAATGAGAGACAGTATGGACAACCTGGACGTCAGTTTGGAAATGTCCACCAAATGCACAAATGTACAAGGATATTCACAATCAAATTGTTTGCAATAGCAAAGGACAGCTGTCACTGAGACACCATGTATAGAAATTTTGCAATATACATGGAGAAGAATGTGATATCAGAAAGAATTAGGAGGTTCCCTATGTAATGATCTTGGGGCCGGGGTGGGAATCTCCATCTTTAAAGAAGGGACTCTAAACCTTACAGCTCCTGCTTAGGATCAGATCTTTGATCTGAAAAAAGAGGGAAAAGAAAAATTTTGGCATTTACAGAGCAAGGAATGATTGGGCTCATTAACAAGCGGGGCCCATGATTACAAGCAAAGGCTTTGTCTTAGCCTGCAAAAACAACCAACCAATCAAACAAACAAAAACCAAACCCATAGAGTCTTAAGAAGCTCTATTTGCTGCTACTTTTCAGGTAGTACAAAGAGGCAGGAGTGAGAGATAAGGAGAGGGGAACAGGGAAGGAGATAATGAGAGGAGGCATTATCGACTTGGGCACTGCAAAACGTGACTGTATTTTTCCAAACCAGTCTCTGAGAAGTCTTTTGGGGAAAAAAAGAAAAAAAAAATGCACCTAATCTGACATACTTAAAACTGGAATAACCCAGGTAAATTTTCTGCCATCAGGCAGAAATGAGGCTCAAGAGAGAGATAAGGGTGAGTTATGCAAAGATACAGTCACATTTCCAGCACCCCTGAGAACACCACTTGAAAATATTGGTTGTGCCACTTGCATATTGGTTGACTCAGTGACAGCAATCTCGAGGCTCCAGAGCACATTCAAACCGTTCTAAAAAACCTGTCTCCAGAGTGGAATTTGCAAAGAAACAATGACTATTCATTAATCAATAGGGCTAGTCTCTTGATACAAGTAAAAAAATTTTAGACATGCATATTAGTTCGCTAAAGCTGCCATAACAAATACTACACATTGGGTGGCTTAGTTTATTTTCTCACAGTTCTGGAGGCCAGAAGTTCAAGATCAAGGTTTTAGTAGGGTTGGTTTCTCCTGATGCCTCTCTCATTGGCTTCTAGATGGCTGTCCTCTCCCTGTGTCTTCACATGCTCTTCCCTTAGTGTGCATCTGTGTCCAAATTTCCCTTTTTTGTAGGGACACTAGTCATATTGATTAGGACCACCCTAATGACCTCATTTTAACTTAATTGTCCCTGTAAAGGCTCTTTTTCTAAATACAGTCACATTCTGATATACTGGGCATTAGGACATCAATGTGAATTTTTTTGTGGGGGGACACTGTTGACCCCATTACAAGTTCTTTCCTTTTCTTTTCTTTTCTTTTCTTCTTTTCTTTTCTTTTTTTCTTTCCTTTTCTTTTCTCCTATTTTTTCTTTCCTTTTATTTTCTTTTCTTTCCCTTTTATCTTTCTTTCTCCTTTCCTTCCTTCCTTCCCCTTCCCCTCTTCCTCCTCCTTCTCCTCCTCCTTCTCCTCCTCCTCCTCCTCCTCCTCCTCCTTCCCCCTCTTTTCTAATATGTATTAGGTGCTATGAGGAAGCCAGAGAGAGAGAAAGATCTTCAAAAGCATTGCTCAGGACATGTGTGGAGAACAGATGAGGCAGGTAAACAACCAAGAGTGTGGGGAAAATTATTATAAACATATCAGACCTCCTGAAAAAGCATAAGTAGACATTAACCAGTGGTGAGGCATTCCTTGTTTTTGGATAGGGAACTTGGCATTAAACATGAAAGCTTACTCTAAATTAATTTATAAACAATGCAATCCCAATAAAATTATCAAGAAGTTGTTTAACAGAGTTAGACAAGTTAACTAAAATTTTCATGGAAAAACAAATATGTCAAAATAGTCAGAAAAACACTGAAAAAGGAAAACTGCAGGAAGGTACTAGCCCTACCAGACATTGAAATATACTATGAAACTTCTGTAATTAGAAGTGTGGCATTCAGGTCATGATCGCATGTTTCACGAGTTCAAGCCTTGTGTCAGGCTCTGTGCTGACAGCTCAGAGCCTGGAGCTTTCTTTGGATTCTGTGCCTCCCTCTGTCTCTGCCCCCCTCCTCTCTCTCTCAAAAATAAACATTAATGTTTTTTTAATGTGGCACTGAGGAGCTCCTGGGTGGCTCTATTGGTCAAGTGTCTGACTCTTGATCTCAGCTCAGGTCTTTATCTCAGGGTGGTGAGTTCAAGCCCGGCTTTGGGCTTCATGCTGGGTGTGGAGCCTACTTTTAAAAAAAAGCAAAAAAAAAAAAAAAAGTCTGGCATTGGCACATGAATAGACAAATAGATCAGTAGATTGGATTAAAAAGTCCAGAAATAAATGCAAGTATATATAAGCATTTAGTATATGACAAAGGTGACATCTTAAGTCTTTGGTATAAAAACTGACCTATTAATCAATGGTGTTGGGACAACTCAATGATGCCAACAAGTCATTTGGAAAAGATAAAGTTAGATTCATATCTCACACCATACACAAAAATATTACACTCTAGTTAGTAAATCTGTTTCTCATAGGGCTATGGGATAACAATTCTATAATCTTTTTCTTTTAATTTTTTTTTTGAGAGAGAGGGAGAGAAAGTGTGAGTGTGGTGGGGGCAGAGAGACAGGGAGAGAGAGAGAATCCCAAGCAGGCTCCACACTGTCAGCACAGAGCCCTATGCAGGGCTTGAACTCACGAATGGTGAGATCATGATCTGAGCTAGAATGAAGAGTCAGACATTAACTGACTGAGCCACCCAGGCACCCCACAATTCTATAATCTTTTATGTGTATTCTAGGATTGAACAAATAAGTAAAGATACTATTATATAATGAGATCTAGCTTTCTCGCTGTGGGAGAAAGATGTTACAAATAAGGAAAGAGGAAGGCTAAACAGACCTTGTGGTGTTGGGCTGGAATCAGAGATATCAGTATGAACTGATAGTTTTAATATACATGCAGATATAAGAATATAGAAATAAATATAAATGTATGGGTATATATGTGAGTTAGTACATATTCTACCTTCTGAGAGGCCCTGGGAGCAATGATACTACAGTAACAATGAGCACACCCAGTACCCAAATTTTTACCTTCTAACTACCATTCTCCACAAAAGAAACCCAGCTCTTTGGAGAACTGGCTAATAGCAAGACTGGAGCAGAGAAAGATAAGCCTGGGACATCTTGTGATGATAGAAAATAAGCAATTGCGTGAAAAAGAGTGAGGCATGCCAAAGTGATACAATTGGAAGGAGCTCTTAATAGCCAAAGCTAGACCCACTGGGCAAAATCATAACAACAATAATAATAATGAATTGTAAGCCATAGAAAAAAAAACAAATATCCATGAATTCTTGTGGATATAAATACTTGAATAAATAAGCAAATCTGGGATACAGAACATTTCCTCTTTACAGAAGAATTCCAATTAATAAATATAAATGTAAAGAGCCACTGAGAAAATCACCATTAGGCCAACACCACAGTAATATCTGTTACAAACAAGATCCGCTGATGGATGCTAATATTAGTGGGCAAAAGTTTGGGGAAAAAGAGAATATTACTATACTCTCAAAGTTCCTCCCCTACTATATTTACAAATATAAATATAATTTCAAATGTAAAAATAACGACTTTACAGTGAAAACTGAGCAGACACCACCTTGACCAAATGATGGAAATTAACATCACCAGCCATAGAACGTATCTGCCCCCTGATACGTGCACTGAGAAGGATTGCAACTGTTATCTGTGGTATTTTTGTCAAAAATAAATAGCCTCAGTCTAGTCATGAAAGAAGATCAGACAAACCCAAAGTGAGAGACATTTTGCAAAATAATCGACTGATACCCATCCAAAATGCCAAGTCATGGAAGATTTAGAAATAGTGTTGAGCTGGGGCACCTGGGTGGCTCAGTGAGTTAAGTGGCCGACTCTTAATATTGGCTCAGGTCATGATCTCGCGGTTAGTGGGATCGAGCCCCACATCGGGCTCTGTATTGATGGCACAGAGCCTACTTGAGATTCTCTCTCTGTCCCTCCCCTACACGCTCTCTCTCTCTTGTGCTCTCTCTCTCTCAAATTAAATAAACATTAAAAAAAAAAAAAAGAGGGGCGCCTGGGTGGCTCAGTCGGTTGAGCTTCCGACTTCAGCTCAGGTCATGATCTAGCGGTCCGTGAGTTCGAGCCCTGTGTCAGGCTCTGGGCTGATGGCCCAGAGCCTGGAGCCTGCTTCCGATTTTGTGTCTCCCTCTCTCTCTTTCCCTCCCCCATTCATGCTCTGTCTCTCTCTGTCTCAAAAATAAATAAATGTTAAAAAAAAAATTAAAAAAAAAAAAAGAAATAGTGTTGAGCTGTCACAGAGTGGAGCAGACTAAAGAGACAGATTAACCAAGTGCAAATAAGGTACTGGTAAGATCCCAACCAGGAACAGGACCTTCCAGGGGGAGAGACCTGGTGAAACTTAAGCTACAACTTTGTAGTTGAGTGAACAGAATTGTACCAATGTTCATTTCCTAGTTTTGGTCATTGGTTTTGGTCACTGTACTATGTTTATATAAGTTATCAGGGGGAAACTTGGTAAAAGGTACATGTAAATTAGTGATGCTTTTGCAACTTTTCTGTAAATCTAGAATCTGTAAGTTTTCAAAGAAAGACATTGGGGAAGGAGAAGCATCTCTTATCATATCCTGTATATTTTTTTTGAGAGAGAGAGAGATGGCACAAGTGAGCAAGGGGCAGAGAGGGGGGCAGAGAAAGAGAGAAGGAGAAAGAGAGAGAGAGAGAATTGGGGCTTACCTGAAGCGGGGCTCATGTTTTACCCAAGCAGGGCTGGTGTTCACCAGATGTAGGACTCGAACTCACAGATGGTGAGATCATGACCTGAGCTGAAGTCAGATGCTTAACGACTGAGCCACTCAGGTGTCCTCATATCCTGATACATTGAGACACAGGACTCAAAAGAGAAAGTATTCTACAGATAGAGAGGTTCCAAAAGAGCAAAGCAAAAACAACTACAAAAGCAAAATAGAACTACATGGAAGATAATTTAACCCTTATTATTCGCTCAGAAAAACTCCCACCCCTAACCAGTACCCCACTTGCATCTACAACCCTTATCAGAGGTTCTCCCTTGAGGGAGGAGAGAAGTAACAGCCTCCAATGATCAAAGCACATGCTGTTAATGTCCACTCCCAAGATCAAGGTGGGGATTCACGAGGAAATGTGTACCAAAGAGCTCAATGTGGTGACTGATGATGAAGATTAGTTTCTGGAAGGGAGGAGATGGGTTGGTGTTTATCCTCTGCCCTTACAGGTCCACGGAAGACCTGGACTTTTGTTCCACTTCCCAAGAAGGAGCAGTGGGAATAAAATTTCCAGTCTCTCCTCATTTCCCCCCTTTTCCTTAGGAGGACGAATATCTTCTCTGAGTGTTGAAATCACAGAGTGACTAATGAAACCAGGCCATATAAGCAGTGAGTTTTTCAAAATCAAGATGGGCCTCTTCATTTCTCACTCACTGTGGGCTGCCTGCTTCAGATATCTGTTAAGAAACAACAACAACAACAACAACAACAACAACAAACCAGGCTTCCGCCTTCATGCCCTAAGCAAAGAAAAACCTGCCTTAGCATGCCTGCCCTTCCTCAGCCTTCTGTCTGTAGGGAAGTAGGTAAGCTAGCCTAGCGTGGGTCCCCAGATGATTTCTCAATGGGCATTTCCAGTTTGGCCCTTACTAAAAAGCACTATTTTTAGAAACAGATTAATGAACTGTTGTCTGGTCCTCTGATAACATAAATACTTGTATCTCTGGTTTTGTCTCTATGGACACACTCTTTGGACTTTAGACGATAAGAGCAATGATAGAATCTAGGCATCAAGCCTGACTCTGAACTTTGTACCATTCTATTCTCTTATCTTTATAGGAGACTTAAATTTAGTGTAATTATATTATGTTGTGATCTTTGCCCACAAAGGGTTCCTAAATTCTAACCATGCCTGGATTGTCAACTGAAGCTCTCTTTCATGAAAAGAGCAATAAAATCCAAGGGCAGAGTCTCTACTATATTTTTTGAAAGGTCTTGCTGGAATGACTTAAATTATAATCAACCCTGGCTGCCAGAGTAAGAGAGGGGAATTAGAAAGCATATTAAAGGAATCCTTTGGCATCCCACTTTAGTGATAGGTAGATCAATTAAGTGATTATCATCCCAGGGACAGATCCTCCACTAGGCTTCCTTCTCCCAAAGTCTGCTACTTACATAGTATTTTAAATATTTATTGAACAGCTTGTATCTGTCCAGGACTAAGTGAATGCTGTGAGGAATACAAAAGATGCATGAATTTCCCCCAAGAATTCATAATCTAACTGAGGAAACACAAAATACACACACACAGATTAGCAAGGACCACCAAGGGTACTACAAGATCATAGGACAAAATATGAAAGAACCCAAAAGTGCTGTAGAAAGTCAAAGGAAGAGAAAAAAAATCAGGATTGCCAAGAATAACTGAAGTCTCCAGGAGAACATAAAAAATGAGACAGATTCTGAAGGATTTAGATCTGTCCTGGACAAGATAAGTCAAGAACTATGGTAGACAGAATAACAGCCCCCCAAAGATGTCCATGCTCCAACTCTGGAGCCTGTGAACATGTTACCTTATCCAGCAAAAGGGACTTTGCAGCTGTGATTAATGTTACAGGCTGTCAGAAGGGGGAATTATCCTAGATTATTCTTACCCAATCTAATCACATGCATCACTACAAGTAGAAAAGGAAGGCAGGAGGATCTATCAAGAAGTTGGAAAGACAGAAGAAGCAGCAGAAAAGCTTTCAGGCTTGAGAAGGATTTGACCTCCTATTGTCGGTTCTGAAGATGGAGGAGGGGCCACAAACCAAGGAATGTAGGCAGGCTCTAGAAGCTGGGCCCTCAGCTGACAGCCAGCAAAAAATAAAAAAATAAAAAATAAGAATCCTTAATCCTACAATTACAAGGAACTGAATTCTTCCAAAAACCTAAATGATCCTGAAAACAGAATCTCCCATGGTGTTCCAGAAAGGAACACAGCCCAGCCAACATCCATATTTTAGTCCAATGATACCTTTACAAAACTTCTGACTTACAGAACTGTGAAATAATACATTTGTGCTGCTTTAAGCCACTAAGTTTGTGGTAATTTGTTACAGCAGAGTTAGAAAACTAATACACATGGGTGCAGTTCCCATAGCTTGGGTGGGAAACCTGTGTCAAAACATTAATTTCTTACTTCTTGTGCAGTAGTTATCCATATGGCCCATTGGGAGCTCCATGA
The DNA here is from genome assembly GCF_016509475.1 of Prionailurus bengalensis. Classification (NCBI taxonomy): domain Eukaryota; kingdom Metazoa; phylum Chordata; class Mammalia; order Carnivora; family Felidae; genus Prionailurus; species Prionailurus bengalensis. Next base: position 28,670,645 of record NC_057360.1, read on the forward strand.
AATGAGGCTACAGTTATGTTACTCCTGCTGAGAATCCTCAACATGGCTGCCATTACTGCAAGTTTCCTGACATATGGGTCTCCATGCTTTGAACCATGTCGCCCTAATACCTTGGGCAGGACTGAATGAACCAGGAAAGGGCACTTGACCTAAGGCAACCAAAATAATTCACCAGAAGCTTACTGGGTGACCAGGAGCATGTTTAGTCCATGGTGCATGGGCAACACAATCAAATCCTCTATTCAACACCAAGAGTCAACAGTCATATGGTTGTTGGACAGAAGGAAGGAGACACACAGAGAAAAGTGGTGAAAAGAAGCTATTCAAAAGATATCAGAAAGCATGTGTATAAACCACAATTTAGAAACTCTGGTATTAAAAAAGTAGGGGAACATAGGCAGTTATTGGATAATAGGAGCAGTGAAAGCAGAGTGTCCACACCTGGGCAACAGGAAAAGGAAACAAAAACCTTCTGTTGTTGAGGAGGCACAAAAGGAACAAGATTGTACGAATCATGTTGTACTTGAACAAGCTTCCAGGCTGCATGAGGCTTTCTAAGAAAGTTTCCCATTGTGTATTCCCTGTTCTTTGCCTTCTTATAATAAGTTTTTCTCTCCTTAGGTAACGTGACATCTCTCTTATTAGCAACCTGAAAGAGTTCAACTAGTAGGTTCACACGACTCTGCTGACTTACTGAGGGGGATCTGCCCTGTTGAATGAAAACAGATATGCTGTAAGGGGACTCTTGACTTTTGACCCCTCTGGATTTATTTATTGTTGTCCTTTAGGTTGTACATTGAGAAGTTGGCTATGATTCCCCAGAAATTACTCTCCAAACATGAAATCACATTCCAAACATCACAGAAATGAGCAAAGTCTGATTATGAACAGGAAATCAAAAATTTCCCTTAATCCTACACAAACATACCGTTTAGCAATTAACTTTGTGCATAATTACAACCTAGAATTTTCCATTGCTTCATGGGAATTAGTCCTCTCTCCCTTATAAATTATAAATTTTGAAAATCTATAACTTCTATTTCAATAATGTAGAGTACTTAGTTATGTATTTAATAAGTATGCATTGGTCCACGACCTTTGGGACTGTTGACAAAATAATGTTGTTTATGAGAAAAATGATCAAAACCCACATAGCAAAATCAAAGACCATCTTTCCTTTTCTTTCTACCACTGAATACTCTTCACTTTGCCTGATCTTCATAAGAGTCCTATGAAGCTAGGCCAGTTACAAGAATAATACCTCACCAGTAGTAGACACTAGACTAACAATTTGGACATGTCTTTCTAAATCAAATGGGAGAGGAGTTATATGAAGGTTTACTCATGCTTTCCTTACCTCCTTTTTAGATATAAATAAATATAACTACCATTTGCTGAATAGCTATTATGTATATACATTATGGTGAATCTTCTCAAAAGCCATTGCGAAAGGTAGGCACTGGTCACTTCACTTAAAAGGTAGGTGCCAGAGTTGAGAGGGACTTCGTTGCTTGTCCAAATGGCAGAAGGAATATTCTAAAGCCAGTATGTTCCAAAGTCTTCAGGCCTTCCACTTCCTCGCGCCTGCTTTATATTCCTCGATTATTGATCTGAGGTGTGTAAATAACTGACTATCTCAGGAAGCACGGTTAGGAACCCTACGTTAATCTGCCTGATAAAATTGATAAGTCCAGGGAAAGTAGATGGTCCCTACTGGAACTTCAGGGAGAAAACATTTGCATTGGGGCCTGGTGCCACCTGTTGGTTAATCCATGAAACTGGTGATGCAGGTATTTTCCCCCCACACCCCTACACCACACATTAATCAACCAAGAATTCTTTAGAAAGAGAAGCCATACCAAAAGCTTGTCTCTCAGGCTTGTTCTTTCCCACTTCTGACCTCCAAAATCTGTACCAGCCAATGGGTGTCATGCACAAATTGCTGAATGTAGAAATCAATCTCAGTTCTCGTACTCACTACTGTAAACTTTGCAGAGGTGAGTCAATTTCCCTGAGTTTGAATTTCCCGCACATTAAAAAATAATAATAAAATGTTACCTTCCTACATCCCAGGCTCGTTGTAAGGATCAAATGAGATAATGTAAAAGAAAGTGAGGTGTAAATAGAGTGACACTCTATAGACTTTACAGTATTGCTGCACTTTATGGGGATCTGTCCCTGCCTTTGATTTCAAGTTTGACTTTTATGAGACAGTTACTCCTCACAGCGGATCTTTCCCTCCACTACTAGATCACAGACTCTCCGACTTTAGTTCCAGTCAGACTTATTTCTGGAACAGTCTCTGCCTTTGAATTATGAATTCCCAAGGGAATGGGCAGAACCTGGTGATCTTTATGTACACACAGCACATAGCACAATGTTGCACAACTCAACATGGGAACTCAAATATGTATTTAAATTTTAAAACTTGAATTAAAATTTTTTTCTCCTCAGTAAGCACATGGTATTGAGTGAGAAACAACTTTGAAATGCTTCATTAAGAGAAAAGAGATGACTTTCAATGTCACATAATATTGGGAACAGGAAGAAGGGAGAAAAGGTGAACTTCAAACAGACATGGGCATAAAATCTTGTGTGAAAGAACTGAGGGCAGAGAAGCCGATTGCTGAGAGTGAATAATTTCCTTTCACCTATCGAGGTTTTTTTTCTTTTTTGAAACCCTTTCATAAAACAGTCTGCAGGATAGAGATGTCCAATGACTTATCCAGAAGTTAAAGCGTACAAATCAGGACAGGAACGTGTGTTTCTTGATTTCCTGCCCAGAGTTGTTTCCACTGTATCATGATCTCACCTCACCACATGGCTAGAGCTCAGATTATCCTGATGCACATGTACCTACATAGGTTGTCAACCTCCTATTCACACTTCAAAAGCCAGCTCAAGTGTCACCTCTTTGGGAAGTCTTTCATGGTGCCCTCAAGCAGAGTTCATGGGGTCATCCTTTGTGATAATATGATACGCAGCAACCCATTTTCTATTTATAGGGCTTTCTCCCCACGCCCCCAACTAAATCTTCAGTACACTGTGCTGCCATTTAGTACAATGTTTGACACATATTAGATGACCAATAATCACAAATGCACATTTGATGCTGCTCTGGGCAGTAGCTGCCCTCTGGGGGACTCACTGTTGATAGATATAAGGCAGGACGATCTTTTTTACCTAATTATATCTAGGGAACTATAAACAAAGACACATGACAAAGAGGTAAATCTCATGATTTAAAAGATTAACCAAGACTTTCAATAGCATTTAGAAATGGCCCATTTTTTAAATCTTAAATGTCAGTCAACAAGGGAAGGACCCTACCCCGAGTCCTGGGGCATTCAACATTATCTAGTGGGCAGATGTGGGAGCCGGGCTTTGGAGTCTTGGGTCTAAAACTCAATTTATTTCCTCTGAACTTGCACAAGTGACTCCAATTCTCTAAGCCAAAATCTATCGTCTTATGAAATGGATTTTACATGCCACTTCTCTAGACATCCTCAGATAACCCCAACTCTGACTTTTCCCATGTCTGGAGCTTTATGAAACATAGTAAAAATTGCACACACATTGCAAGAACAAGAATTGAGAACCTTATCTCCCACACAGCGTGCTGAAAATTCTCTTAAGTTTATTGAACTGGGTTTGGTACTAAAATGGTCTCAGTGCACTACACAAATTTCAGGGCTCCGTAAGGATTTCTTTCATTCAACCCTGAGACCATGAAATGTAGCCCAAAGAAAATATTTCATTTCATTCTGTGGTTTCGTTCACTTTTCTCAGGGTTAAATATAGATAAGAAATAAAAATGGTATCATCGCTCCAAGAATCTCATGCATTTTTCATACATGTGTGACATTGATAGACCTTGAGTACTCTCAGCCGGTTATTGGTTTTTTACTTATATTTATGACATTCTACCATCTGCAAGTGAGATTCCAACTAGAAGGAAATATTTATATACACCAGGGATTCATACATAATTTAATTCTGGAAAGGGAAAGAAGGAAGAATGTGTTCCAGCATGTAGTACAACATCCCTTACAAGGGTATATATCTGAATAGGAATGGAAGATCAAAGGATTTTCTTCTTGAGCAACACCAGATATGGAGAATAAGAACAAATCTAATTTGGATTTTTACCATCGACTATTCCCTAGAAAGCAGGCCTTACTTTATTGATCTCCAAATGAAAGGATGAAATTAAAATATTTCTTGGAATATTTGCAGATACAAGTCATATATATATATATATATATATATATATATATATAGCACATATATGCTTCAGCTCTGAGAAAGCCTAGTAACAGAACAGACTCGTACATGTTATCTGTATAATAATAAAGTCAACTGTATTGTAGCAATAATCTCTGACTTTCTAAGAGTTAGCATTAGGTACATTTATTGCACCACCATATAATGTGTTTGCACTCTTGGCACCTCATATTAATTGCTTTATTGGAAATTGATGCTGAGAATTGTATTTACTTTTTAAAAAGTATTTGGTTTTGTTTGGGGTGCCTGGGTGGCTCGGTCGGTTAAGTGCTGACTTTGGCTCAAGTCATGATCTCACGGTTTGTGAGTTCCAGCCCCATGTCGGTCTCTGTGCTTGAAAGCTCAGAGCCTGGAGCCTGCTTCGGATTCTGTGTCTCCCTCTCTCTGCCTGCCCCCTCCCCTGCTCATGCTCTGTCTCTCTCTTTCTCTCAAAAATAAATAAACCTTTAAAAATAATAATAAAGAAATAATATTTGGTTTTGCAATTCATAGTACTTGCTCACAGCATGGAGATTGTAAAATAAAAATTTTAGGCTATATGATAAAGTGTAATGCAGCAATTTCATGATGAAAATGTCAGCATAAAACGCCAAGGCGTGTCAATTAAATAATGTTAAGTGAAGAACATTCAACTAATTTTTCTATAAACCTGGACTGAAACTAGCAACATTATGGATATTTTACATGAATATAGACATTGTGATGGTTGCTAATGCTGTTCACAAATATTTCAACTTCCTCCAACTTCTGTCTACATAGAAGGTTCTATTCATTTCTAGGGATTGTCATAATAAAGTACCACAAAGTGAGTGGCTTAAAACAACAGATATGTATTGTCTTACAATTCTAGATGCCAGAAGTCCAAAATCAAGGTGTCAGCATGGGTGGCTCCTTCTGAAAGCTGTGGGGCTCTGTTCCATGCCTCTGTCCTGGCTTCTGGTAACGGCAGGCTTATACATCATGTTCTCCCTGTGTTTTCCTGTTGCCTTCCCTCTATGCAGGTTTGTCTCTGACCCAATTTCTCCCTGTTATCAGGACACTAGTCATATTGGATTAGAGCCCACCCTAATGGCCTTTTTTACCTGATCACCTTTGTAAAGGCCCTATTTCCAAATACGGTCACATTCATAGGTCCTGGGTATTAGGACTTCATCTGTTGGGGCAGGGGGTGGTACAACTCACCCCACAACAGTTATAGCTGCACTTTGAAGCTAGGCCTGATTGCGTGACTCATCATGACCAATGAAATAGGAACAGAACCAATGTGTGTCATTTCAGCACATGGTCATGCACATCCCCTTTTTCCTGTCTCAGCAACCATCAATGGATGTGCTTCACAGGGATTCTCCAGCAGTCAGAGGCCCTGAGTCATTCTGCTTAGCCAACCCTCTTTGGACATCATGAACAAGAAATAGATTCTCCCATATGTCATTATGTCATGTGTTATGTGTTATGTCGTTGATATCTTAGAGTTGTTTGTTACTGTACCATAACCAAGTCTGTTCAGACAGATCTAAAAATTGGTACCTAAAAGTTGAGTGCTACCATGGTACAAGCCTGAACTCTGGCATTGGCTTAGCAGCTACTTGGCAGGTAGCCAGAAAACTGTAAATAGAGGTTGGAAAGGTGGCCAGCCGATTTACACGTGGCAACACACTAGAAAAACAGTGTCACCTGTGCAAACTTGGGAAACAGACCACACACCCTGTGAACCTGTAAGTCTAGGGGAAGCAGTGAAGAAGCGAGCTGTTAATCCTTTGTACGTGTGCCGTTGTTGCATTTGGCAAAGCTTATGAGGGGGAGGTGAGTTCAGAAACTAGGTGGCACCCCTTAAAAGTGGGTAAGAAAGGTAGCAGACCCCATGAATTCAGAGAGTTGCAGGGAAGGAAAAAGCAACTACTTCTCAACCCCAAACAGTAAGATGTACAATTTAAATGTGTTTTGCACAATAAGGCTATTTACATCCCAGCCTTGAAGCAAGGATCAAGTCAAAAGGATCCTACCCATATCTAAAATCTCCAGATGGATTGGAATACCTGGGAGTAGTGACAGCTCAGGGTCTGGTGTGCTGACGGCTTTCAGTGGGACAAAAGGGCTAAAAACAAGAGAAAGAAAGAGACAAATGAGAGTTCAGGCAGATCCCACTGCAGACCTCTTTGGATATGCAGCAGTAAAAGACATAAAAATTTGCAACTTAGTAATTTAGTCAAGACAGAGAAACATTGGAATCAGAAGGCAAAAAAAAGAAAAAAAATATATATATATACACACACACACACAAAAGAAATACACACAAAAATATATACACACACTATATATATAAATATAAATATATATGTATATAAATATGTATATGTATAAATACATACATGTGTATATATATGATATGCACAAAAGAAGTCAAGTCTTGTATAAAAATACAGAAAGGGACTGTAGTATGGTTATTGATACATGAAATTGGTTGGGAAGAAACACATGGAAAGCTTGAGCTGTCCATGAAGTCCGGAGCCCTTCCTGCCTGGTTCAGACACGAAGGAAGCACAAGAGAGAATGAAAATATTTTCTCTGGCAGAGAGTTAAAATTAGAGGTGAAATTAGAATTTTATTTCCTTCCACAATGTCTTATAGTTGTTTTAATAATGTCCTTACAAAAACAAAGAAATAATAGATAAAAACTTAAGCTCCGGTGGCTACTTTGTTCTTTCTTAAGTAAACAGCATTCTCCCAAGCACCATGAGCCCAAGGTCAGGGATGTGAGAAGTAACTTGGCATCATGAGAATCTCAACAGGAATCAAAAGGACTTGGCTGGGCTGCAAATGTCCACAGATCCCCAGGCAAGTGAATACAGATTATATTCAGGCAAAATAAACTCTATTTGGTAAAATTTGAATAGGATGTATTAACGTCTGAATTTTTTAGTTGTTATATTTGCTATAGGAGGGATTTGTCAGATCTGTTGTACTCTTTTGTAGTTCAGCTGATCGTTTTTGTGCAAAAATAAGCACTGTAATAAATGATGTATAGGGCTTCTGTTTCTATTTTTAAACATGCTCATTAAATTCCTTTTTTTTAATGTTTATTTTTGAGAGACAGAGCACGAGCAGGGGAGGGGCAGAGAGAGGCACACACACAGAATCTGAAGCAGGCTCCCCGCTCCGAGCTGTCAGCACAGAGCCCAACATGGGGCTCAAACCCAGGGACCAGGAGATCATGACCTGAGCTGAAGTCTGATGCTCAACAAACTGAGCCACCCAGGGGCCCCTCATTAAATTCCTTTTTGGTTTAGATTTGCAGTTATAGGCTTGCAAATCCAAGTAAGTATAAAAACCCAAGTTCTTTTTTAAGCTTAATATGTTACTATCTCTGATAAACAAGTTCATTTGATCTCAGGGAAGATACTTCAATGTAAGAGAAAAAGAAAGAAAAAAACGAGGTTATAGAGAGCAGAAGGGAATCTTTGATCACAAGGACTATCGGATTCAAGGCAAGGTCTCAGTGGAATTATTTGGGTCTTGATTTTGATTCAGAAAATAAGAGACCAATTCTAACCCAGCCAAACCTAACCTCTTTGATCCAGGGAAATCTTCCTTATCTGGAAAAGAGATTTTAGGATAATGAATCCCTTGGGAAATCAGACTTCAACAATTTGGCAATATTTTTTGAATGGTCATTATTTTATGTTTCTGCAGTTTACAGAATTGATCTACAAACTCAAATTGGGTCTTCATATGTGAAAGAAATTTTCTAAAAATCTTCCTTGCCTCAGAGAGTTACTTTATAAAAATGAGGCTAAATCTCATGTTCCACACCCAGCATTCATGTAGGTACAGGCAGGCATGTGGGCACATGCACACAGAGGCAGGCACACACACACACACACACACACACACACACACACACACACTCCTTGTCACCAGTCCTACAACTATAGCTAGATCCAAACATGCCCCAGGGGGCCAACAAAAAAAGTCAAACTCAAGGATAAAGAATTATACACCAAAACCAATTCAGAACTTTGCTTGCTTATGTTGGCAAAACACTAAGGAATATGTATAAGATTATGTTTTAAGGCATTCGACCTAGGAAGAAAGGAATGTAGTTTTATGTTAGGGCTAAATGTATCAACATGAGCACACTAAGCAGAAATTCTGGATTTAATGCCCTGCTCAATAGCTGGGAGGGGTGGTTCTGGTTGTGTGCTCAGCTGGTTCTCAGAAATCTTGACTCAGTGTTGGACCACTCTAAGCAAATGCCAGAAATGCCAGAAATTCCTCAGTGGAATGTAATGAACGGACTTCGAAGACTCTGGAAGATAAGAATGTTGAGGTGTATTGATCATATGACCCATGCCCACTCACTCTCAGACTCTGTGCCCCAGAGTGATCAGGCAGGCACTTCTTTGGCTAAGTCCTTTAAGGACAACACCAATATCTATGAAAATCTCTGTAGTCATGACTCTGTATAAACTAGGGATTCCTTTGCAAGATACTATACTGAAATGGGCTTTCAGATTTCTACTGAATTTGAAGGATCCTGGGCCAGCAAAAGCCTTAATCTGCAGCAGCTTAGTAGGGGGGATTTTTTAATAGACATCAAGGCAAGCAATCAAAATGGTCCAGATCTTTGACAGTGACCAAGGTTTCTAGGGACAGAATATATGAGCAACTCACTGAGGTCTGATTTTACTTTTTAAATAAAAAATGGTCCATACTTACTAAACAGAGGCCTGATGTGAGAATCAAAGAATAAATGGAGTTCAGACCTGGTGACCTCAGGGAATCCCCCAACACAGTTTGAAGTTATTTCTCCAGATTCAGAGCCATTAGCTGAAATGGGTATCTTCAGAAATTAGAAAGTTCTCCATGTGGGCTCATGAGCTCAGGGCAATAGGGATAAGATAGAAGCAAGAACCAACTAGAAGTCTGTTCCTCCTCTTCCTCACCAAAACAGCAAATCCAAAACTTCAAAAAACAAGAGCTAACCACTTCCCTCATGGAAATTGCAGACATTAATGTTGTCATCAAAGATTTAAAAGATGCCGGGGTGGGGACCCTATGACCTCCATTTAGCTTTTTCAGTTTGGCCACTACAGAAAATAGGTCTTGGAAACAGACCTGGATTCTGATAACCTGAATCAGGTGACAAAAAAGATTTTGGAAGCTGTCTCCTTACGGGAGCAAAACAAATATAAGTCTGGCACCTAGAATGCTGCTCTTATCCTGGCAAATGGTTCTGTTGTATCTCAATATAGAAACAACGACAGAAGTCAATTCCTGTCACTTGACAAGAAAGCAATACAACTTAACATTCTTGCCTCAGGGTTACATCAGCTCTCAGCCCCATGCCATGACTGAGCCTACAGAACATTGAACTTCTAACCATCATGCTGGGCCACTACCCTGTTGATATCTCATGCTGGCAGGACCTGGATGGCAGGAACTAACAGGTACTCTTAGAAAGAGACATCAGTGCTGGAGAGCAGGGGATAGATCCTATAGGAATAAAGAGGCCTAACAATTTAGTAAAGAAGACAAGTCAGGGTTCAGTGGTATCAGGTATGTTGGATATCCCTTCTAAAGAAAAAGATAAATCCGTCACCCCACCAACAAGAGGCACAATCTATCGTGTGTCTCTTCAAATATGGAAGGCAAAATAAGTCACATTTGGGGGAGACTTTCGGATACATTTACCAAGTGGCCTGCTAGCCGCTGGCAGCTCACTTGAGCGAGACCAACAGCAAGATAATGCTTTCTGGCTGGGCAGAGAGTAGAGCCAGTCAATAGAACCAGGAATTTTTCCATCAACCTATAACCCAAATATGTGGGGGAACTTAAAGGGTCTCAAGTAGATCAGGATGTTGTTTGGGGACTGTAACAAACTCCTCTAATGGGAATCAGAGAGGAAGCCCCCTAGGTTCTAAAGGAAGGCCCTCTTTAGTAGCTCATGGCAAAGGGGCGCCTGGGTGGCTCAGTCGGTTAAGCGTCCAACTTTGACTCAGGTCATGATCTTGGGGTCCATGGGTTTGAGCCCCGCCTCAGGTTCTGTGCTGATAGCTCAGAGCCTGGAGCCTGCTTCAGATTCAATGTCTCCCTCTCTCTCTCTGCCCCTCCCCAACTCATGCTCTCTCTCTCTCAAAAATAAACATTGAAAAGAAATTTAGAAGCTCATGGCTTGCTATTGAACCCAGGTTCAGAATAAATGATTTATAATAACACACAGGTAACCATGGGACGTGAGCTACATCTGTGACCTGGGTTGCATAAATTCTAGCATCTCCATCTTCAAGTGCAAAAGATACACAGGGAGCTGGGGTCCAGCAGGTGCTGGAGACAGGAAGCTGCTTTGGTCGGGGGGATGCTTCTACCTCCCAGTCTGCCTACTCCTGCTACTTCACGAGTTCTTTCCAACCATCATGGTAAGAGTATACCAAACAACATTTCTTTCCAGCAATAAACCCACTTCGTGGTAAGACAAATGAATCAGTAAGTTGGTACCTAGGAGATTCACTGGTATTATCATATTCCACAACATCTACATGCAGCAGACATTATACAATCAGTCTATTAGAGATGTAGTTACAGTGCCCAAAAGGACTCAACATTTGCAAAGTGGGAGTGCTGTCCTATAAGGCAGTAAATGCTCTCTGAAATAGAAGCAGATTTGCTTCTATTATACTAATGATTCCACTGAATTGGAAGCTGACAATTGCAGGCATCTCCTGACAATGGGTAAAAATGAGGGAACTGATGTCATGGTACTAGAGATTACTTCTGACTGGCAAAAAGAACAGAGTGACAGCTACTTCCTGGGGTACAGGAAGAGTATGGCTGAAAGCCCACTCATCATTTGTGGACTTCCCCTTGTATAATCGTGTCCAGGGGAAAAGTTAATTAATGAATCTACTCTGTGCCAGGGAAGACAATAGGCCTTTAGAACATAGAAATTAAAAAACAGATAAGATTAGGATCACCCTGACCTCTAAACACCTGAGGCAAGGGATTATCAAAAGGGCTGTGGAAGACACAAATGATCAATTCTGAATACAGCCTCTCAATCAGTTGCATAAATGTTTCTCTCTTTCTCTCCCTTTGTGCCATTATTGGCACAAACTTATTGCCTTTCGGTTTAATTGATGATTGTCAACTTAAACAATTAGCTCAGAGATGGCAGAATATCAAAGGGAATAAAAACACGTGTAGAAGAAAAATGGGCATTTTTCAGAGATACTGAACCAGATACAAAATATGACCAGGCTTTGAGAATTTCCCACTAAAGAGGGAGTGAGTAGCTTCTTGGCTGTTTGAGCAATATTATTTATTTTTCTTTTTCAGTGTAAGTGTAGATAAAAGGTACATTTCTTAACCAGCCAGAGAGGCAAGAACCAGTGAACATTGACCTTTTTTCTTTTGGGCTTTCTAGCAACCAGACCCTCTCCTTCACTGTGTGTAGGATTGGGAAGGTACAGGATCCCACCTCCCATTCTGGAAGCCAACGTACAGAAGCCTCTCTCTTCCAGTCCCTGGCACTTAGGAACAAAAACTTAGCCAATCAGATTATCCTAACTGGACCTGTGAAACTTAAAGAAGTGATGGAACACTTCAGGAAGCCAACACAACAGCAAAATCATCAATAGACCAATGGTGTATCTGCCAATAAGAGCCAAAACAGAAGCCTATCTAACCAGGCTACTCATTTGAGTTCATCTTGGCATTGGTCCAGCTCCCTTCTCTCCTCTGGATTCTGTTTTCTGTGCTTGTTTCTCCGGCCATCCTATGGATCTCTCCAATACATTGCCTTTTAGCCTAGGTTAGCCCAAGATGTTTCTATTGCTCATAACTGGGGTCTGGAATGTGTGCACACTGACACCACCCCTACCCCCCTTGCTCATGTCCTTCTGGTCAGTCTACTAGATTATGGCTGTAGTCTCCATTCTTGTCTCCTGCCTTCAGCCTGTCTCTATTCTAAGCAATCCAGCACATTTGAACCAGAGTATTCTGATTAAATTGAGACTCTGATCGTGTCATTTCACTGCTCAAAATCTTAGTCACCATCTCCTGGCACTCCTCACTTCTGCTACCATTTCTACCATGCATCTACTGAATGAAGCGATGTCCTCTCATCATGAGTGAATTTTCTGGCATCATGCTCACTACCTCTCTGTTGCTATAGAACCTTGTGACTTTCTGTTTTCCCAACCCAAGCCATGTTTTTATGGTACTGTACCTCTTCTCATCCTGTTCTCTCCACCTATAATGTTGCATGTTCATCGGTCAAAATTCTATCCATCTAAGGCACCTTTCAAATGCTACCTCCTACATGATGTCTTTCAAATCTCCCCCCCCACAAAATGTGGAGTCTCTCCTCCTTTTGAATTTTTCAGAGTTCCTGTTTCTTCCCTTGTATCAGTCCTAGCATTCTTTGCTATAGTTTTTTGTGGATTTTTCTTCTCATTTTGTAATAGAAGTCGTTTAATCATTTTTCTTTGTGGATCCTAAAGCACCTGTAGGTACCTCCCAAAATGTGATTGAATTAGATCATTCGATGAATTCTGCACACAAAAGCATCATGAAGTGGTACGCGTTCTGTGTGAACAAGAGAAGTTAAATCAACTGCGCCCCATTTGACAAATGTGCTTACTCGAAAACAACTCTAACTGCCTTCTAGTGTGGCTTCTTGTACCAGACAGGCTGGAAAACTGGCACCTGGGGACAAAAAGACAACCAGAGTTTTTGTACTTTCTAGATTCCATTATAGCTAGCAAGCCTCACATGACTTGGATGCCAAGAAAGCAAACACAACCACACCGCAGTCGGAAGTGGACACGAACAGTGGAGACGTTGCCTTGCGTGGGCACCACGTTTGGGCGAGACACGTTTGCCTGCCTCTACCAATATCCTGTGTCTGCCAGATACTGTAAGACCCCCAATGCGGCAAGCGCCATGTGCCTTTTGAAGGTCCCCTTTCTTTCTTCCATTTCAATTTTATAATGTCTACCTTAGGCTGGTACATTATGTCTATAGGTTTTTTTTAGTTTGCATTTCCTAGAAAAGACACACGAGACAGTTATTAAAAGGAATCACTGCTTGTTTTCATGGAATCTGAAAGCAATTTTTGATTAAATTTCTTTGACTTATTTATAACATGTCACACTAAAGTACTGTCCCTAGACAGTAAGACTTTAATGAATTTTAAATTGTGGGCTTCATAAGAGACTGTGCATATCCAAAACAATTAAATTTTTTATAAATTAAATTCTTTCTATGTAACATGTAGAAATTCTCATCATTTTAAACATTAATTGGTTTAATTGTTTAGCAATGTGTAACAGCTCTTTTGTTCTTTTTCTTTCCTGGTTTAATAATGTTCTGTAGTTTTTATTATGCTACATGCCCTTGCTTCTTCATATTTCATAGTAAATGTAATAGGATAGAAAGTAATCATGCCATCAGATTTACTTACATAAAACTATAGTAATGTATTCATGCCTGACTAGAAAATACTGGCTGTTACCATCTTTCAAAGCCAAAGGACATTAATATTTCATTGCAGACACTAGATATGCAGGGGGTTTGAACTCATATTGCACCAGATTCTACCAGCTTCCTAAAAGACACCCAAACCTTCAAGATTCCATCTTAAATTTCTTTCGCAATCAGATCACACGTCATACATACCTACCTAAGTAGCATAATTCAACGACAGGTCACAGGCTTTTGATGTCAGTGGAAAGTTTTTTGTGCAAGGTGTTATGTGGTCTTGTTCTGACAAATATGTCAGGCAGGCATGCCCTGTGTATGTCTTTCTCAAAACAGTCTACAGTTCCTTAATGGCTCTCTCCAGGTGGCTGAGAAATAGTCTCAATTTACAGTGTTTCCCATTTAAGAAATACAAAGTACTTTACTCTCATAAACTATTATTGGGAGGATATATTGTTACATTATCTCTATAGGATAGCTTGACAAAGTGTCAAGTCTTAATGTGTATATATATAGAAGACTTTTAAAAATTCTGCATATTGTTTTACCCAAAATTGTCACTTCTAGAAATTTAGCCTAAGAAAAAATTAGCCTGAAATATGGCATCAGATTCATGTATACTGATGTTAGATGCAACATTGTTTACAGTATTAAAAAATTAGACAGAACCTAAATGTCTAACAATAAAATATTGGCTAAGAAAAGGGTGGTAAATTTTATTATGTGATGGTTACTGAGCATCTTTTCAATATCATACTCTAGAAAAATATTTGTTAGCATGGAAAAAAAGTCACAATATATGGTATTGCTAAATTTAAAAAAATCAGCTCACTCAGACACTATTTGGTTTAAATATGTTTCAAGAAAAGGGGTGGATTGACTACAAAGTCACCACACTTCTGCTCTGGGCTCCTGATTTGCACAAGCCTTTCTAAAATCGGGCATGTCCTCTTTCAAGAAGAAAAGAGCTACTTGAGCCATTTCCCCAGGCTGGAGGCCACCCTGTCTACCCCAGTGGTCTTCTGGGGGCTCAAGAGCCTGTAGGCTACCAGACCTATCTCCATATCTACCAGGTCCGGCAAGAACACACCTTGAAGAATCTTCTATAACACTCAAGTCTTATCTTTGTCCCCAAAGAGAAAGATCTGTATGAGTCATTGCCCAGTTCTCAGATCAGAAGGCCTGGTCTGATGGACACCTCCACCTCCTCCAGACTAGACAGGCTTTGTGGGAGCAGAGACTTGCCCCTCGTGGGAAATACCCATCCCTTCCTTCCATCTGCAACAGAGAAGTTACAGATGAGGCAATACCAATAAGTGTGAAGCTAAAAAAATTCCTCTAAGTTATCAATAATAGGGGTGCCTGGGTGGCTCAGTCAGTTAAGCATCCGACTTTGGCTCAGGTCATGATCTCACAGCTTGTGGGTTTGAGCCCCACATCGGGCTCTGTGCTGAGAGCTCAGAGCCTGGGGCCTGCTTCGGATTCTGTGTCTCCCTCTCTCTCTGCCCCTCCCCCACTCGCTCTCTGTGTCTGTTTCTCTCTCTCTCTCTGAAAAATAAACATTTAAAAAATTTGAATTATTAGTAATAGATGAATTTTGATCAACTATGTGAGAAGGAAGAATAAATTATCTTTTTAGCTTCTCTATTGAAAATAGTATAGCAAAATCACTGTCCTACAAAGAAGCAGTCAGTGAATATTCAACCCCAAGTGTAGAAGGGAGGAGTATCAAACAATAAAACATTAAAAACAGTAATTTGTTATATTTCTGACATTTATGGTAGTTTCCTACTTTATAAATTTTGCGATTTCTGTGATTTCCTTTACTTTCTATGTAAATAGTCACATTTGAACTTGACTTTTTATTTATAATTTTGTTTACTTTCTCCTGAAAGAGAAAATGTAAATGTAAATGTTTGGGCCTCAAAAAAGTTCTAGATTCTTTCTTGAGCCAGAAAGGGCACTGTAACGATCAAAAAACACCAGGATATTAGTGACAAGGAAATCAGTGGAATTATGGGAGATTCCTATTTTGCCTTGTTTTTGGTTTGTTCTGCTTTCCCACTTTTTCTGAGTTTTCAATACCACACATGTATTACCTCACAATTTAAAAAGAAACTTATAATGGGGGTACCTGGGTGGCTCAGTGGACTGAGTGTCTGACTTTGGCTCGGGTCATGATCTCACAGTTCGTGAGTTCAAACCCCACGTAGGGCTCTGTATTGACAGCTCAGAGCCTGGAGCCTGCTTCGGATTCTGTGTCTCCCTCTCTCTCTGCCCCTCCCTCCCTCTCTCTTTCTCCCTCTCTCTCTCTCTCTCAAAAATAAATAATTAAAAAAATTTTTAAAGAAACTTATAATAAAAAAACGTTTAGAGAATTGCAAAGTTTTTTTATAATACTAACAATCATACATCTTATATCTTAACCAATGAAGCTGAATTTAAAACATGGTTTAAAAAAAACAATCCCCACTACATGCGCTCTCTCAATCTGAACACAGAAAGAATTCCTTACAGACAGTAGTTCTTGGAGCTGGAGTAAAAAATATTCAGAATAAAATTCTTGAAAACCATGGTCTTTTATATTTAACTGAGAAATGTCTTGCTAATGGCTTACTAAGTTGCATTAACTTGCAAGCTAATTCAATTACTTACGTTAGCCTGTGAATTAACCTGCCCACAGATTAATTAAAAGCTATTCAGGGAAAATATCAAACTGCAACCAATGCTCAAGAAATTATTACCCTCCTCTCACAGATACTAGCCTCCCTCTAAGTATGAAGGAATACAAAACAATTAAACTGCTATATAGAGCTTGCTCTCTAGAATCTTGTGATATAATTGAAGAAGTAAGATACATGCAATGAAGTAAGTTAGGAATGAAACCTATATCCACCACCGCTTGGGTAGAAGTATACGGTAGAGACATCTAGAGAGTAGGTTGGTAGGTATTAACATTCTGATTGAGTAGTACAGACAAACTTGGAAGAATTTGAAAAAGAAAATTATCCAAGTACATAGATATCCTGAACAAGGCCTCACAGGATGTAGGCAAAAGGCAAAATAGGACTGGCGAAGGCCTTCCAGATTATGTAGATACATTTGTTAAAGCCTCAAGTTTGGCTGAACACAGCAGGGCTAAGAAACAGGCAGGAAGACCCACCTGATGGTAACAGACAGTATTTGTTGAGGAGCGAGGATTCATATTGACTTTTTCTGATTGCCACGTAGTGAAGTTGGAAAAAACTCACCTCTACTGCAGAATTTAAAACTGAGAAAGTTAGTGACATACACATATTTCAATTGAGGAAATGCACTTGATGGAGAAAACGGAATGCAAACTATTCATAATTATTCACCTAAGTCCAGCTTAGTTAACCGAGATTTATTTGTGTAACTCTTTCTCTCTTATTCAATCCTGAAAACATGGACATATGTTTAAAAAGATGTATATTTTCTTTATGTACCCGCAAATGTCAGCAACTGAACCAGAATAATTGAAGTGTCTTGGTGCAGATAGGGACAGATTAAGAAATCAAGTTTATACTAAGCCATGTAATAGTCACTGGATATACTCCAGGCAGGCATAACTTTCCTCAGTAGTAAAAGGGAACTATTTTTCACATGCCCATCAGGGACTCCATGAAGTTGGCTTTAAAAAATGATGATAGTTAATTCATTTCCTGGTAGAAAGAGAACATTTGCTCTCCTGGTTGAGAGTTTTGAGGCATAATATGATAATAATAGAGAATTTCAGCTAAGAAGGAATTTCTAGCTCAGAAAACAGAATTTTTTTTTAATATTTTGTGTCTTCATTCTGGGTCATGTATGTGGATACAGACATTGACCCTCCTAACTATTGTTCGAATCGAATATTGTGAGTCTTTTCATAGGAAATATAAAGACCACCTGAAGAGAGTGTAGAATATAAAAAAATGGAAGTATACACTGAAAGTAGAAACAAGACTATGGAAATGAACAACAGAATCCCATCAGTCAGGAATTCCTAAGTAAAGGAAGTCTCCCTGTTAGCTTAAACAGCTCCATAAACACAGCATTGGCATATTGAGAGGATAGAACATCTTATCATAAATTTATCGCAAACAGAAGTATAAATACCAGACTGTGTGACCAAATCTCCCTGAAACAAATGGGTCTGGAGGATACAAAAAGGTCACAATTATAGCTGACAAGACCCACCACCAGGTTCACTGTAATCTGGGCACCAGACCCACCTCCTCCAGGTCCCGGACCTTTAAAGACATCACTCTTCTCACAGGCACACACATAGCCATGACTGACACACCTTTCCTCTGCTACTCCTGTTTTCAAGAGATTCCCAAGGTCCCCAGAAAGTGGCCCCACTCATAACCCTTCCATCCTCGCCTATACTGGCCACACTGGAAGAAATCCACTTGTACTGCGTCATATTGCCAACTCTGCATATTCTCTCAATTTCTTAGAGAAATAATTGTGCATATTTTACTTTCTTTCATTTTACTTTATTTACTGTTAACTTCTTATTCAGTCCCTCCCTCTAGGACATCGGCCAAGTCCCTTGAGAGGCAGGGCCAGATGCTAATCTGGGTTACACCATTAACCAGGCATTTATGGCTGGCTGAGCTGGGCTCCAAATATGCTTGCTGAATACAACAGGCATCATTTCTGTGCCCCATCCTCAACTCCACACCTTATACCCACTCAGGTATTTATTGCAACACTAATAGGGGTATACTTTTACTTCACAGACCAAAGCTGAGGGTCAAGGAAAGGGTGGAGGAGAGAGCGGGGGTATGGAGTAGAAGGTATACCTTCTGTTCCCCCAATGGTTTTCTTGGACTGACTCCACTGGAGCACCTCACACAGTCTTTAGAAGGAAGCTATTAGGAGTCAGGCTGTACAAGCTACTGCCTGGGTAATATCCTGGCTCTTTCTTTTTTTTTTTTTTTTTTTTTTTAATCTGTAAAAAGGGTGTGCTGTCATGATTCGATCATTATTTTAAAGTCTGACATATAGTCATCCCTCAATACCTGCTTTTATGATAGAAAAATTAGGTCTTGGGGAAAAATTTTTCCCTCATTTTGCCTTGCCTACTTTATAAATAAATGTGACTGTTGAAAAAAAAGATCTTGCAGACCTTCTTATGACATAGAATATTGCCTTTCTAAGGCACATATGTAATTGAAAAATATGTGTAGACAGTGTCACAGACAATTCTCAACTCTTGCTTCCCAAGGCCTATTTAATAAAAAAGAAAATTTAATGGTTTCTGCCTAAGGAGGGGAAAGTCCATTGCAAAGTTGAGTAAATTTTGCTTAAAAAAAAAGAAAATGAAAGAGAAAATATAAAGGAAAAGTAAGTACCATCATTGGAATCAGTGCCCCCTCCCCCCATCTCAGATTATTGTTTGCTTGGAGAATCCAAGCAAAACATTTGGGGGCTAGCTCAACATCAGCTCTTGGAAATCATTAAAAAGGAAACTACAATAATAAAGGGTGTTTATTTAGGACAATCTCTACAAAGTGTTATTTAATGCTTCCAATCTATATTCACAGCCATGTGAAAACCAAAGCAATTTCTCAGATCATAAAAGAATCTCAAAACTTGAAAATGGCAGCCAGCTCTCAACTTGCAACATATGATCTTCCATGAATAGAAGTTTTGTGATTTTCTAAGGGCGCCTGGGTGGTTCAGTCAGTTTCAGTGTCTGACTTTGGCTCAGGTCATGATCTCATGGTTCGTGAGTTCCAGCCCCACATCAGGCTCTGTGCTGACAGCTCAGAGCCTGGAGCCTGCTTCAGTCTCTGTGTCTCCCTCTCTCCCTACCCCTCCCCTGCTTATGCTCGCGCACTCTCTCTCTCTCTCTCTCTCTCTCAAAAAATAAATAAACATTAAAAAATTAAAAAATAAGAAGTTTTGTCATTTTCTGACCCCTGGAAAGAGTCAAAAATAAAGTGACTATGCAATAAAGGCTGATATGTTCTGGTTTATTTATGTCTCTTTCCACCTGAAGGGTTCTACTCCTGTTACGTTTTAATTTCTCTTCAAAGAGGCATGCATTCAGAATGAAAACAAGCTTTCAGTTTCTCCCCAGTATACCAGTTGAAACTTCCACACTTAGAGGGAGGTGGCCACTTAAGGAAGTTTAAGACAAAATTTTAAAATTTGGCTCTATTTGCCTTTTAACCTAAGCATCACATTGGTTAGTCACTACTTTAGTAACCATTGTTCTTATAGAGTGCTGATTTTAGGAATATTTATCACATTTATCTGTAAATCTATTCTAATCCCTTCTTCTATATTCTAAAGAACATTTTGTTCACTGGAATGAACAGCACTTGGGCACAAGAGTAGAAACTAGCCATCCTAAATTTTCTCCAGGATAGTCTAAGAAATACTTACTAGTCAATCACACAGTATGCAAGGGGGGAAAAAGTATCTAGTGGTCAAAAAAGAGTGGAAAATGCTGCAAGTTATGCCATATTCTGTTTTTAATCTAGCTCTTATAAATTTTTTCTTTGCTACAAAACCCTTTTCACACAGAACCTCTATAAACATCCTGAACATCCATTATTTTTGGCCTGTCGATTGGGAAATGTTGGATTAGGGAACAGTAAGGCAGAGAGTTATATATATGGATGATATTTCAGAGTCCTCCTAGAACGTAACCTAGGATCCTTTGATTTATGGTGTTCTAGGACTCTCAAGAAGGAACACACTTTTATGTTATTCTGCAATGAACTTTCTAGATCATGAAATAAATCTCAGTAACAGTTAATTGTATTCCACATCTACTTCAACCAAACCATTTATTATGCTCATCCTAAGTGCAACGTGTTTACAACAATCTGTGTGGGTAGCACTATTATTATTTCACTTTACAAATGAGGAAACTAGGTTCAGAGAGATTAATTAACTTGTATAAGATCATGTTGCTATTAAGGGGCAGAACCAAAATCTGTTTCAAAAGTCAATGCATTTTTTAATACCCTAGAATGTAGAATGAATATTAATAGCCATAATTTTGGGCATTTCTTATGGATTTTGCCTCCTGTGTTCAGCTGTAAGGATTCAATATTCAGCAAAAATGAACAAGATTGTTGCCATCTTGAAGAACAGGTACCGAAAGGTAAGATCAACATTAGTCAAATAATCATGAATATAAGCAAAGCACAGTGTTAGTGATTCAAGGAATTACCGAGACTATGCATTCTCTAAAAAACTTACTATCTAATTGAGTCATTTTTTTAAAAATGAGAAATTAAATAGTACACAGTATAAAATAATAATAAATTAAGTATATAAGTAGTATCAGGAGGAGGTACATGAATGTCAGAATCAAAATTAACCATATGGATAAGAACCTCTAGATATTTATACGTAATACACATTTGGAAAACAATGAATTGGCCTATGTTGCTAGAGTAAAGAGATAAAGATATCAAAACATTTATTTACTCACAACCAAATATTTATTGAGTAACTATTATGTGCCAGGTACAAAGTTGCATTTGAACCTATTGTAGAGGACCTGTTTAAACCAAACAAAATGTTTAGACAACAAGGCAAATTCTCATTCTTGGTTCCACCATATAGAAGGTGCATGAAGGTAAGCAAAGGATTCTCTCAGTTTCATTTTTTTTTTATCTGTGAAATACAAACAGTATCTACTTAATTAGAATTTCTGTGATATTAAAACCAGAAAATGTATGGGAATGGCTTAACATCTTGACTGGAGCATAGTGTGTGCTCCATAAATAGCAGAGATTAGCAGTCAACAGAAGTGAAGAGTCATAGGAATTTCCTCAGGACCCACAGGATGTGACCAATGAGTGACTTGAGAAGATTAATGAGCAGTGAGGCTAGAACAGATTGGAGTGAGGAAAGATGGAGCCATGTGCTTGACCACACCAGACACAAAAGCTGTCTGGGTGTGAGATGAACAGGAAAGCGGCGAGAGCAGTGGTCATGATCTTCAAAACTAGAGGAAAGATAACAGGAGGCAACTAAGATCTATAGGGCCTCGTGGCAATATTGTACCTTGTCCAGTGGACTAGACTCAGTGCATGCTGAGTGCATTTGATGGAATGCCAAGTTGTTAAATATTTTGAACATCACCTCTAAGAATAACAAAATGGGCAATTATTAACCCCTCTAAGTCTCATTGTTCTTATCTGTAACAGTGGGGGGAAGAGGGGTATAAGTTTTGTTACTCTGGGAGTTATTAAGTGGCTTAAACTAATGTAAAATACCCTACATATTAGCAGGTACATAATAAATGACTACTGGTGTATTAAAAATACATCTTGTACAAGAGGTCAGACTACAAATAGCCCAGTGCCTTTCTATCATGTTAGGCCAAGAAATCTGTCATGGATGGTCTTCAGTGAAAGTTCTAAGCCTCTTTTCTCTTCCTCCCATTCACATGGGCCACAGATTCTCATTAATCAGGCTTACTTGCTATAATTTCTCAGCATGCCCACAACACTGCCCCAAACACCACTTGGTTTAAAATGACTCAAGCTTCAACTGTGACCTATGAAAAAATGAAAAGCATCACTTTTGAAATCACACAGGAACTACCATGCACCAGTTTGTGTGTGTGTGTGTGTGTGTGTGTGTGTGTGTGTGTAATTACTTTCCTACATAACAGATAAAACAGCAGAAAAAATAAAAACTGATCTCAGCATTTAAAAGCCTACCAAAGAAATGCTTTAACTTTACTCTGAATCCTCACTTAACTCCAGAAATGTTTCCCAGGGGCCCCACAAGATGAGCCACAGTGTGTGCAGGCTGGTTTGATGAATAATGAGTCCTGATTATATTCAGACCCAACGCAAGGCAGGCCAACTCAGTAAAGTAGAGTTGTTTATTACAATGTTATCCAAGGGCCAGTTAGGGCAACAGCCAAAGCTGGGCTAGTATTCTGGGGCATTTGCTTGTGTCAGAGCTCAGAGGAACTAGAGAGACAGTCTACTACAACCCCCTACTCAATACCCCTGTCCCTGTATAATATACCCAACGATGCAGTCTTGCTGAAAAGTGCAGGTGGGGGAGACCATGGACTTTTTAGAGTTTGTGAAAGTTCTGATTGTTAGAAAAGAGTTTCCTTCCAATAAGCTGAATTCTACATCTACATTTCTTGGCATCTTAGAACCTGGTGTTGTCACTGACAGTTTCTTCTGAACTCTTTCAAAAAACAGCTTCAATTCATTCACAATATGCAGCCAATGAAGCATTGTGCTTTCTCTTCTTTTCTATTATGTTTCAAATCCAGTAAGTTCAGTAAATGATATTTACAAAACAGAAGCCAACATTTACGAAATGAAAGTAATAATGAAGAGGAAGAAAAATGGGAAGGAGAACTATATTTGGAGACAAAAGGGTGAAAGTATCACTTTCTAAAAAGATTGGTAAACTTCAAAAAGACATATGGGATTTCCAGGCCATAAAACACTTGGAAATGCTAAATAAAATAATTTAAACACATTTAAATGCATTGCTGAGCTTGTCAGGAAGACAAATCTCTAGATGCCAAAAATCAAGTAAAACCATGAATATGAAAGCCAAACCCAGGGGCAGACTATCTCCAGTAAACCTGAACCTAAGTTTTATTAGGTAACTCTTTGCATATAAATAGTAAATTAATAAAGATAAGAGAAAGAAATCACAGGTGTGGGAATAAAACCACAAATCAAAACAGACTTCTCAGTTATGTGCAAGTAAGTATGAAAACATAGGTGAAATAAATTGCTTTCTAGAAAAGTCAAAGAGCAGTAAAATTATTTCCATTAAGTCAAGGACAAGACTAGGCTGTTCACTATTACAACTATTTAACAATGTTCTCAACTGACTAGACAAAGCAATTAAATGAAAGAAAGAGGTGTGAACAGCAGAAAGGAGGTCATGTTTACATTTCTTGAAGATTAGAGGCTTATAACCTGTAAAATCCAAGAGAATCCCCTAGAAACTACTATTCTACAAAAAATGTGAGAATTCAGAAAGATGACTCAGTTCAAAATTAATTCAGAAAATAGCCAATGGGGTGCCTGGGAGGCTCAATCCACTGAGCATCCAACTTGGGCTCAGGTCATGACCAAGGGGTTTGCAGGTTTAAGTCCTGTGCCGGGCTCTGTGCTGACTGCTCAGAGCCTGGAGCCTGCTTCGGATTCTGTGTCTCCCTCTCTCTCTGGCCCGCACTCACTCACACTCTGTCTCCTTCTCTCTCTCTCCCTGCCCTCTGCCAACTCACACTCTGTCTCTCTCTCTCTCTCTCTGTCTTAAAAATAGGTAAAAAACATTAAATAAAAACAGTCGAAACAAGTTAGAAGACAAACTAGTGGGGAACTCAAAATAGTATTGAAAAGTCTAGAAATAAACTTAACTCAAAACGTAAAAACTCTATATGCAGAAATATTTTAAATACTACAGAGAGATATAATATTAGACCTTAATAAATGGGAAAATATATACTATTATTGGATAGGAAAATTTAATGTTGCAAAGATGCCAGTTCTCCCTAAATAAATGTTTGTTGTCATTGTGATTAAAACAAAAATAAGAGTTTCTTTTTAAATAGGAAAGCTGATTCTGAAGTTCCTATGAAAAAATACATAGGAAAACCCTGAAAAATAAGAGAGAGAGAAATAATGACTAGGCTCGTCAGATATTAAAATCTATTTTAAAGTTACAATAATCAAAACAGTATAATGGTATTAAAGTACTCAATACACACTATCAGTGGATCAAAAGAAAGAATCCAGAAATAGGAGCAAATACACTGAGGTCTTTAGAATATGATGAAATATCATTCCGTTCCAGAAGATAAAGACAGATTACTGGATAAAGTTATTATTTAACAAATAATGCTGTATCAATAGGGTAGCCATATAAAGAAAAATTACTTCATGCCTATTTTATTCTTCATATCCAAGTAAATATCAGATGGAGCAAAGATATGACACATTTATTTAAAAGAAGCAGAAAAGAAAACGAAACCAAACCATTAGCAAGCACTGAGGGAAAAATTATTTTTTTTTACTCTTAAGGTAGAAAAGGCCTAGGTATGGCACAAAACCCAGGAGACAACAGAGAAAATATTAACAAAATCAAATATGTACAAAAAAATCCATTTTTTTTTCATGGCAGAAACCAAACAGGAATAAATATTTGCATCAATATGTCATTAGCCTGTAATTATAATGGTTTCCTCCTAAGGCCAACAGACCAACAGAAAAAAATGGACTGAGGATATGAACAGATGATTTATGATACAATAGAAATGGTCTTGAAACATTTAAAAGATACTGAACTTCGCTCATAATAAAAAAAATTTCTAAACACAGCTGTAAGATCCCATTTGCTATCTTATTTATTATCTTATGAAGTCAGCATTGCAAAAATCTAAAGGTTTGATGTTTTTTCAGTGAGGGTAGGGATAAACAGGGCTTTACCCTCTTCATTGGTGTGAAACTAACCCTGGTAAATTTTATGTATGGTTCCTGTCCTAACAACTCTCTGTCTACAAATTTGTCCTTTAGAAATGCTCCAACATGGTAGGTGCAAAGATGTTCATGGAGCATGAGCAAAAGATTGTTTAAGAAACAAACTACAGGGGCACCTGGGTGGCTCAGTCAGTTAGGTGTCTGACTTCAGCTCAGGTCACGATCTCACCGTCTCAGGGTTTGAGCCCTGTGTCGGGCCCTGTGCTGACAGCTCAGAGCCTGGAGCCTGCTTCAGATTCTGTGACTCCCTCCCTCTCTGCTCCTCCCCTGCTCGTGCTCTGTCTCTCTCTCTCTCAAAAATAAACATTAAAAAAAAAAGAAAAAAAGAAAAAAGAAACAAACTACAGAAAACCCATTGATAGGAGACTGGTTGAAGACATCTTGATATAGACATGTAATGGATTAATAATCAGCTGCGCTAAAAAGTACATCTCCACAGATTTTGAGATTGAACAGTCCCCAGTAAATGTTGTTAGGTGAACAAGATGAAAAACTGTATTGTATACTATTGATGTGAAAATAAAGTATGTATATATGCATACGTCTGTAAGCATAGACTCTCTCTAGAAGAACCATAAAGTGATTGCAGTTCACTCAGACAGAAAATTGGGTTGCTGGTAGACAAGGGTAAGTAGGAAATTTGTTTTATATTGTATCACTTTTTGAAACATTTAAATTATGCACCATATATATGTATTAATTATTCAAAACGTAATTAAGTTTTTAAAGTAATATACACAATGGCTCAAACAAATACATAGGTTTACTGTGCTATCAGCCTGGTAACTTGTACAAGTTGAAGAAACATGTGAAAAGTGCTTTTTTTTCCCCCCAAAATACGAGTATCATGTCCTTTCTGAACAAAAGAAGTTTATCTTTGCCAACTGGAGTTTGTTGGAAATAACACACTGATATAAACAGAATTTGAAGAGTAAAATGCTACATGAAGGAAAATCTATCCATTTGCTCTGTTATTAAAGTCACATTAGCAATGTGAGTATAATTTTGTAACATTTGTTCTAATAAGCTTCTTAAGAAGAATTTAGCAAATCACATCAAAGAGCAAAATTATTTTAATTTAGTTGCTTTTAAAAAAACCTTATAGGTCTTTGGAAAATACGCATGAAAGGAAAAGTATGTATTATTCCACCCATCTTCCAATTAAGATGCTTTACTGGGGTATGATGCATCTATATTCATAAATAAAAATTTCTGTAAATCTGTTTTAGCAATTCAGATGTGAACAGTTTTCTGAGTTTATCATAATCATCTACCTAATGATGATAATGTTAGTGGCAAAGTTTGATTTTCTTAATATAAATTCCTAAGAATAGGCATTTATAGAGATAATGTAATTTTAGGAAATGCGATGGCAATTACTTTTAATATGTGATAACTCTCAAAGCTCACTATATAAAGAATAAACATTAAAATATAATAAATTCTGTTAAGATAACGTTCAGAGGATCTACTAATGAAAATATAAAATTTCTTAGGGAAAGAAACACAGTTGTGTGAGTATTCACCTAAAATAATGTAACTATCATATGGAGAAACCTTATAAAAAACACTCTTCTGTTACTTCCTACTTCAGTTTTTGCTGTGAAAGATCTCAAAATAAATGGAAATAAACACAGGGGGATATGGTAACTTTTTTCTCTCTTGACTTCGAAAAGCATGCTCTAGTAAACAATTCTTAAGAGTGTAAAAGTAACCAAAAAGCACACCAAAAATTCAGAAATGTCAACCAACTAACTGACGTGTGCAGTGAGAATCTACCATGAGCTCAATATTTATTGTGGTCACGGCTATAAAAACGTCATAACCAAGTGTGAGCTATACAAGCAAAATTTACATAACATGGAGAATTTATGAGTAAGGATTAAATGGGGGTGTGCTACAGATTCCAAATGTAATAGGAATCCAGAGAAGAGGGAGATCAAAGATCCACATAACCTACGAAGGTATCAGGCCTTCACCAAGATGTTGTAACTAGGGAGGACATTTTTTTTTTAATTTTTTTTTTCAACGTTTATTTATTTTTGGGACAGAGAGAGACAGAGCATGAACAGGGGAGGGGCAGAGAGAGAGGGAGACACAGAATCGGAAACAGGCTCCAGGCTCTGAGCCATCAGCCCAGAGCCCGACGCGGGGCTCGAACTCACGGACCGCGAGATCCTGACCTGGCTGAAGTCGGACGCTTAACTGACTGCGCCACCCAGGCGCCCCGGGAGGACATTTTTTAAAAAAGTAAAAAGTTTAACCTAGATAAAAGGGATGCCGGTTTGTGAGCTAAGACAGAAATCAGCCTGATACGTGTGAAAGGTGCATGTTGGAAGATAGGAGGAAGTGAAACAAGGTAAGGAGAAAGAGGCCAAGACTATGGCGGCTCTCAAAATGACACAAATTAAGAAAGCTTCCCAAGGTTACACAGCCAGCAAGGGCCCCAGCCAGGACTCACTGCTGCAATATGTGTTCACAACCCCCACCTCAGTTGTATTTTCCAAAATTTTCACGGTAAAAAAAAATAATTCCAGGAAACACAGCTGTTCGTGTGTGTTATTGGTTCTACATCATGAAGGCATCTTCTCCAATATTATCCCCACGTTATAGATTTCCATCTCCAATCAGACCTTCCTCCAGCAGGTTCCCACTGGGCAAAAATACTCTTTTTTTTACCTCCTTGTCTTTGCTGACTGCCTGCTCCAGCTACAGAGCCTGAAATCCTTCCTCCTGGATTCTGACAGAATTCTACCTTCCCTTCAATAATAAACTCCTAGAACATTCTGCTGCCTCAGTTCCTCTAAAGCCACAGTGTTATCTCCTTTCTCCAAATGCATTTTGGCATTTATAATTTATACCACAGGATTGAGCTCTTAATTATATTCCACCTTGTATGTTCCCTAATTTTTACATCAGTCTAATGATCTTACAGTGTCTTACTAAAAATTCCATATGTACAGGAAGCCCATATTTTTTTTGTACGTCCACCATTGCTCTTGATACATATTCCACTATTACTCTTTTTTCCTTTTCTTCAATACAGCTTTACTCAAATGGATCCACAGGTCAGAAATACTGATGGCTAAAATGGGCAGTGTCTTCAACATCGTCTCCTGGGAGAAGAACTGAATAGGACATAAAACTAAGTACATCTTGTAAATTTCCAAGTCACTTAACCTTTTCAAAATGATCTCACTGAACACAAAGTCAGATAATACAGAGAGCTAATACAATAAAGATGGGTTTTTCCTCAGCTCATTTTTCTGTTTGAAAAACACAGAGATGCATTATGGGTTCTAAAATCTGAAATGTTCAATTCACTCACTTCGGAAAAATAAGCATATTAAAATGCAATGTTTATTTAAAAATTTTCTCCTTGTAACATCCAAAATTTAAAATCCAGATGAGTCACAAGTCTATCTGTATGTTTAATTCAGGGACCAGAAATAGTCAAAGGTCAGCTAAGAGTGGAGTTGTTACAAATTGATATGAAAAATCATGTCCCCCAACAGTTCATAATGCTCCTATAAGTGAAACAGCCTCAGAATTACTCAGTTAGCAATGGATTAACTTGATGGTCAGGTAGCTAGAATTTAAAATGTCTCATTAGAAAAAGTATTGACTGAAGTGCATTGTTGCAAAATGATTTGTGCAGTACCTTTCTGTTTTATCTTATGATAATTCTTACACATACATGTGAATGGGGTACGATGATTTAAAAGGGGGCTTTATTATGCTAAGAGGTGCTTCTTTAAAACTCTTCCATTTAAGATTGACATTTAGGGAAGCCTGGGTGGCTCAGTCAGTTAAGCATCCTTCAGGTCATGGTCTCACAGTTTGTGGGTTCAAGCCCTGAGTCCTACTCTGTGCTGACAGCTCAGAACCTGGAACCTGCTTCAGATTCTGTGTCTCCCTCTCTCTCTGACCTTCCTCCACTCTCTCTCTCTCTCTCTCTCTCTCTCTCTCTCAGAAATAAACATCAAAAAAAAAATTTGACATTTAATGTATACTCATGGGGCCAAAAATTCTCCATTTTATTCCCAGATGATAATTTGACATGTCAGGAGATATGGAAAGATTTTTATATATAAGAGCACTTGTTTTCATCACTCTGCATAGTATTTAGTAACAACTGAGTAAGGCATTCAGTGTCTGGGAATCACCACAAACAGAGTTGAAGGACCTTATAACATGAATTATGAACTAAGAGGCTACACCTGGAATTAACCTGGTCACATGATCTAATTTTTGATTAGGTGATTATGGACATGATTAGGGGTTGGGCAGCCCAAGAGGTGTTAATGAAGAGAGAACATAACAAAGCAAAAGCAAACAAAAACAAAAACAAAAAAACAAAACATGATTCCTGCCTTCAAAGGAGCTTATATTCTAGACAAGAAAAAAGGTTGATCATTGTTATGGAGTGAATTGTGTGCCCCCCAAATCCATATGTTGAATCTTTAACCCCCAATATGCCTGCATTTGAAGACAGGGCCACTAAGGAAGTAATAAAGTTCAATGAGATCATATAGGTGGAGCCTTGATCTGATAGGATTAGTGCCCTTATAAAGGAGAACCAGGGTGTCCGCCCTCCCCTTCCCCTTCCCCTTTTCTACCTCCCTCTCCCTCTCCTCCTCTCTCTCCCTCTCCTCCTCCCTCTCCCTCTCCTTCTCCCTCTCTCCCCTGTATGAGGACAAAGTGGAAAGGCATCTTTCTTCAAGCCAGAAGAAAGCTCCCACCAAAAAACAAATTGGCCAGCATCTTGATCTTGGGTTTCTTAGCCTCCAACACTGTGAGAAATTTCTGTTTAAGCTGCCTAGCCTGGCTGCCAAGCTACAGCTGGCCCCAACAAATGAATAGAGAAACAAACCATGGTATAGCCATACAATGGAGTATCATTGAGCCATAAAAGTAATGAAGGGATGATTTTTGAGTGATAGCACCAAAATGGCATCATAGAAGGATTGTGAATTTCCTTCTTCCCACAGAAGCACGGGCTATGAAGCTATACAGAGGAATTCCCTTTGAGAGAAATCCAGAAACTAGTTGACTGACCCTCACATACCAGGGGACTGAGAAAATATCCACATCCAAACAGGTGGGAAAGACTGAGATACACTCTCACCATCAACCTGTGGTACAGTATCTTACAATCAGGAGGGAACCCCCAAATCTCTGCTTCATGGATAGGAGTTTAACTTCTGAGTGATACAAATGTTTTGGAACTAGATAGGGCTGGTGATTGCAGACATCGTGAATGCACTAAATGCCATTAAATTGTTCACTTTCAAATGATTTGCTTTGTTATGCGAATTTCTCTTTAATTTGTTATTTGAAAAAACATTTAATAGACAAAAACAATAGATGCCATATGTAATCCAGCTTTAAATGTGAATTGTTAATTAGCTGAGCTCTAATTAAGCTTTGTAATAACTAACACAATTTATTTTCTCCAGAAAGACTTCCAAAAGATTAGATCCACAGTAAATGACACTCATCATTGCTAAAATATTAACATAACAAGCAAAGTTGCAAATTTGTTTGCAGTTTACTGAAGAAACACAAATTATCAGGAGAGTGGGGGGAGGGTTTCTGGTTGCTAAAACTCGGCCACATTTGTACAGAGAAGACTTGAAGCACCTTTATCCTCTAACAAAATACAAATTGCTTTTTGATTCAACACTGCTACCATAGCAAGAGGGAAATTTCTCCTACTTTAAACTCTGCTGAAGATGAGAATTATATATAAGTGTGTAATGAATGGGAGCTATTTAGAAACATGAATATAAATGTCCTATGGCTTATGGTCAATCCTTTGTTTTCAACAGCTTATGGGCTTGGCTTCCCTAGCTTGTATTTATATTCTGATACAAAGATTCCATCTGAATCTTTGTTTCACATATCCCAATTGCCATTTGACACTTGGAAAAGCTGGAGGATATGCTTACTTTGGGCTTGGTTTTCTTTTTGTTTGAACACAAACCAAAATGACATGGAAAACTCACAAGCATTTTTGAAATCTGCATTTTCTTTTATTTTTAACAAGAAAAAAAAATCAAACACTATTTTCTTCCCCCTTGGCTCATAGATAAATGGAGAAGTTATGGGTACATCCATATGGAAGCAATATGATGTAGAATTTGAGAGTCAGAAGGACCTTAGATTTGAATCCTGGCCCTGCCCATAAACTTATTTTGTCATGCACATCGTGGTTGGCTGTAATTATTAGCATTATCCAGAAAACAGAGGTTTGAAAGAGAAAAGAAGTTTATGAGAAAGGAAGGAGAAAGGGAAATACCGAAAGGAAAGGGGCAAGCGAAGGTAGAGTGTAGGACTTTGAGAAAATCTCTTGGGTTGTACGTGCTGAAATGGAGGGCAAGAATCCTGAGCTTTGCCCCAGTTATTCCTCTGCTTTTACCACTGTGTTCTTCACTTCCTTTGCTCTTTTCTCTTTGGGGGTGTTATGTGAAGTGTCTCATCAGTTTCTGTCTCCTATGGGTGGTACCATATGAATACACAGACTTCACTAATGGGATAAAGGAACAACAAACCAGTAAGGAAAACAGCTGTGGGGTCACATTTTCACTAGATCTGAACGTAATAGAAATCTCACTGTTCAAGCCTGAAAACCAGGAAACAACTTTGCTTTTCCTGATGAATCTCTTCTCTATTAAACTAATCATACATGATCACCACAGAGAGTTTGGAAGCACAGACAAGCACTAAGAAAAAGTTAAAATCACAGTGAACATCCCCACCCAAAGATAACACAGTTAATATTGTATTTATTGTATTGTATTTCCAGTCTTTTTTTTCTAGTCTGGTGGTCTCAGTCTATAGTATGGTATTGTCTTCTGAGTTTTCAGGGTTTTTGTATCATGAGCATTTTTCATGTCATTATTTCCCCAAAATACCATTTCTATTGTGTAGATGTGCTTTTACCTCTAACATTAATAAAACATCAATGACAGACCTTCTACCCCAACCCACACCCCCACCCCAAGCCCACGGCCTCAGAATCCTACCACAACTGTAAAAGAAACGGGTGCTGCAAAAGTAACAAGGGGCTGAAGATTTAAGTATCGCCGTATGTGTCTTAGTTGTATAAATACAAATTACAGGTATATCTCAAAAATCAAAGAAGTCGGGAAAGATTGAGAAATAATACCACCCCTTCCCAAGCGTGTTTTTCCTCTTCATGTTGACCTCTTATTTCTGCATCAATTTCCGCACCACCACAAGCAAAAAGAAAGCTCTTCCCCCTCAAGTCCTTTTCCAGAATGAGTTTGTTACTTGCTTTAAAGGAAGCAAGGCCGCGTCCTCCAGGATACAAAGGCATCATTCTGGCCACAGACATGCTGAGGCCTTGACTTTTCCTTAGTCAAGGAGGCAATTTGCCAACAAAATTAACTAGATCATGTCTCATTTGACTGCAAGTCAATGGTTCTTGCATGAAATTTGATTCCAACCTACGCCAGACCTGACATCAAAATTAAAAATAAAAATGAGGGGTGCCTAGTCAGTTGAGCATCAGACACTTGATTTGGCTCAGATCATAATCCCAGGGTAGTGGCATCAAGCCCCACATCAGTCTCTCTTGGGATTCTCTCTCTCTCCCCCTCTGCGCCCCTCCCCTGTTCTCATTCTCTCAAAAAAAAAAAAATAAAATAATAATAATAATAATAATAAATTAAAAAAATAAAATACATAAAAATGAAAGTTGAGTCAGGTGCTCCCTTAAGTCTTTAGGCATTCTGTTTATTTCAAACATGAAGCACAATTTCTTTTTAATCTCTGGATACAAGAACCAGAGAGAACGCATCTTCCATATTTCAACTCCCCTAAATATTTTAACCTTCTAGGAAAACACCAGGCACCAAATAAATATTTGTTGATAAGTGAGCACACTTCATTTGTTGATGAATGAGCACACTTCAGCATTTTGTGATGTCAAGATCAGAAACCAGGGAGCAGGGTGAACTCTTATGGGCTTCTGTGTGTGGTGGAAAGAGGTGGCAATCAGAAAGGCATTCCATTAGGACTGTGGTTCTAAGTTCGAGTTCTTCCAGGCTCCAGCTCTTCCTCCAGGGCTGTACTGCCTGGTCTTTCTTCAG
This sequence comes from Prionailurus bengalensis, assembly GCF_016509475.1. Taxonomy (NCBI): domain Eukaryota; kingdom Metazoa; phylum Chordata; class Mammalia; order Carnivora; family Felidae; genus Prionailurus; species Prionailurus bengalensis. The sequence continues at coordinate 28,704,027 of NC_057360.1, forward strand.
CCATTAAGTACTCATTTCCAATGGAATTAAAACTGTTTAAACTTACTAAGGACTTCTTAGATCTAGATTCAGTCAGAATTATATTTCAAGAACTTTTGATGCTAGAATAATAAAAGTGGGGGGAAATCCTTGTTGGTATTTAAGTTTTTCTTCCTCTTTTCCCCTCTGCTAGTTTCCTAAAAATAGAATAACTTTTACTATTCATGACATAGATACCAGGCTGAAGAATGTTAGGGAAGTCATATTAGTGTTTAACTTCAAGAACATTGGGCAGGTATCAGTGAGGGCAGTTTGTGTTCTACTAGTGAGGGCAGTTTGTGTGCATACTAATAGTATGCATAAGAAGTTTAAGTTCAGAATTATAGTTATGCTTCCTTAATGAAATGGTTACCAGCAGATTGTACAATTTCAAGAGCATATTTTGTTAATAAAAGCGTAATGAACCAAAATCAATTATAATGTTAAAGTTGCTAACGTGATTTGTTTGAAATATTTTTGTGACCCTGCAAAGTGAATTTTAATGGTTTTCAAATGGAAGGAATTGAGCCCCCAGATGCACTCTCCCCAAAGGAGTTCACCCATGAAGAAGGCATGCAAACTCCAGCAGGAAACTCTTTAATGCACAGTGTAGACTCTGCCCCCGAGAGTCATGCAACAGTCAATTCACATACCATACAAATAATAGTCTTTGTGATTGCTTGTTTCCAGATAGTTGACATTAATTTCTGCCATCCTGGTACCATTTCCCCATCAATGAAATCTATTTTTGATGTCATTACCCATAAGAAAGTGGAATCTGTGGGCGCCTGGGTGGCTCAGCTGGCTAAGCATCCGACTTTGTTTCAGGTCATGATCTCATGGCTCCTGAGTCTGAGCCCCTCGTCAGGCTCTGTGCTGACACCTCCGAGCCTGGAGCCTGCTTTGGATTCTGTGTCTCCCTCTCTCTCTGCCCCTCCCCCACTCATGCCCTCTCTCTTCAAAAATAAATAAGCATTAAAACAATTTTTTTAAAGAAAGTGAAATTTGTTCTCACCCTTCCCTTGAAAGTAGACTGAACGAGGAGACTCTGGACAAATGGCATGCAGATGACTGATACTCTGGGACCTTTGAAGTTAAGTAATTAGAAGCTTCCAGCTTGATACACTTTTGCCTTCTCTTAAAACGCTGGCTCTGTGGAACACCATCTACCACGTGAGAAGTTTGACTCCTTTGGCGTCACTGATATTATAATACCGAGCAACTTGGAGAGCCCCTGGAGGGTGAGAAGCTAAAGAGACAGGGTACCAAGGAGCGCTGAGAAGCCATGTGAGTGAAAAACCCATTTCGGGAACGGACCTTTAAGCCCCCAGCCTCCCCAGTTAACACCACAGGGATGGGAGAAGAATTGCCCAGAGGAGCCTATCCTAAAATCCTAACTTACAAAATTGCGAACAACGCAAAATGGTTGTTTAAGCTAACAAACTTTGGCGTTGTTTGCTATTCAGCAGTAACTGCAATACAAAAACTACTCTTCTTTTAGAAATTTCCTGTCACTGATTCATCAACAGCTCACAAGTCCTCAATTTTTTCACCATCTGGTGTCACTGATAGGGGCTAATCTACGTCCAGTCTTTTGCCTAGTTTCTACTGTGATCAAACGATGATGATGCAACTGGGCTGGGGAAGACAGAGAGGCTAAACAACTTATGTAGCAGTTGAATTTATGACCCTGGCTTCGTGTGACTCTAAACTCTTCCAGGGAATAATGGGAAAAGTGTGCAGGATTCAGCCTGTTGGGTCAATTTCATAAGGGTATATATCTTATGTTAATATTCAAATTAATATGATCTCACCTATCAGCTAACAGGGAGGAACTGAGTGGGAGAGTAAACCGTTGCCTTGAACAGGTAATACAAATTCAGTCTAATCAAGCATAGGATCTATGATTATTTACGTTATTATCTAATTTGCCCCACAATTGCCTTTAGTAAGATAGCTACAAAAATTTTTTAATATAATTTATTGTCAAATTGGCTTACATACAACACCCAGTGTTCATTCCAACAAGTGCCTTCCTCAATGCCCATCACTCACTTTCCCCTCTCCCCCGCCCCTTCAGTTTGTTCTCTGTATTTAAGAGCTCTTGTGGTTTGCCTCCCTCTCTGTTTGTATCTATTCTTTCCCCTTCCCCTCCTCCATGGTCTTCTGTTAAGTTTCTCAAGATCCACATATGAGTGAAAACATGTATCTGTCCTTCTCTAACTAATTTCATTTAGCATGAATGGATAAAGAAGATGTGGTTTATATATACAATGGAATACTCCTTGGCAATGAGAAAGGATGAAATCATGCCATTTGCAATAATGTGGATGGAATGGAAGGTACTATGCTGAGTTAAATAAGTCAGTTATCTCAAGATAACTACAAAATTTAGATTGTAAGCCCTGAAATCAAAAAAGTCAATAATTATCAAATAGAGACTGTGACAAAGACTTGACCATGGAACACCAAGTGTGAAATTCTTTCTAAAAGTATAAGAGGTTGAGGGGTGCCTGGGTGGCTCAGTCAGCTAAGTGTCCGAATTTGGCTTAGGTCATGATCTCAGGGTTTGTGAGTTAGAGCCCCGCATCAGGTTCTGTGCTGTCAGGGGAGAGCCTGTTTCCAATCCTCTGATCTACTTTCTCCCTGGCCCTCCCCAACTTGCACTTTCTCTTTCTCTCTCAAAACTAAACATTAAAAAAATTAAAATATATTAATAAATAAAAGTGTAAGAGGTTGATACATCAAAACATTGTAGTGATGAATCAAAATGTAGGTTTTTCTTTAAGAAATCAACACGACCAAGCTACAGGAATTCAAATTACTTTAATAAAATATATTTTCTTTACTAAGTTTTAGGAGTGAGAGGTAAGAGGAATGAAACCAAAAAACATGACTGGAAGTGACAGTATAAAAATTCTGCTCTGGGGCGTCTGGGTGGCTCAGTCGATTAAGCGTCCGACTTTGGCTCAGGTCATGATCCCGCCATCCATGAGTTCAAGCCCTGAGGTGGGCCTGTGCTGACAGCTCAGAGCCTGGAGCCTGCTTCAGATTCTGTGTTTCCCTCCCTCTCTCTCTGCCCCTCCCCTGCTCATGCTCTGTTTCTCTCTCAAAAATAAATAAACATAAAAAAAAAATTCTGCTCTAAGGTAATGCTCAGATGAAAGCAACATAGTCATCTCTCATAAATATATCTTATCATATTACATAGCATTGTAATATGTATATACTTTCAATTCCTTTATATGAAATTCTTTCAGCCCTAGTTGGGGACCATAAAATAGAAATGAAAAGACATTGGAGGAGCCAAGATGGCAGAACAGCATGGAAGTTTTTTGTGTGTGTGTCTCACATCCATGAAATACTGCCAGACCAACACTAAACCATCCTGCACACCTAGAAAACTGATTGGAGGATTGACACAACAATCTACAGAACCTGAACCACAGAATTCAGCAGATATGCGGCGCAGAGAGGTGAATTTGGGGAGTGAGAAACCCCAAAGGATAGGGAACCAATTTTGTGCGCAGAGAGTACAGAGACTGGGGAGGCGGGGAGAATACGGGAAAAGCACCCCTCCCCAAAAGCGGCCGGAGAGAAAGTGGAAAATTGGAAATGGCCACAGGGACTAAACTAAAAAGGGAGAAAGGAGAAAGGAGAGGGTTTCAATTCCATTAAGACTGTTAACAAGGGGAGCGCAAAGGCTGCAACTCCGCAGCTCCATACCTGGCGGTGCTCTGGCGGGAAGGACGAATCCCCAGGAGCAGAGTGGGGTCCGGGAGGATCTCGGGCCACACGGGGAAAAGCGGTTCCACTGCTGGAAGGACATTTGGTAGAGACTGTTGACGCCACCTGGTCCCAGCAGACCCCGGAAGGCGGCCACATTCGCTGGTGCTGGGGCAAGGTCCTTAAGGGGGATGCCTGGTCCCAGATGTGTGTTGTGATTTTTCCATAATCCCTGAAAAGCTGCTGCTACACTATCTCGCGAACTTTTTCTGGGGCGGGTGGCACCTGGCCGCGGTCTCGGGGCACCGGCAGCAGCAGGGTCCAGCAAGCATTCCTGGGTGGGGCCGACATTCGGCCATTGCTCCGTGAGACCCTCCCACAGAGGGGCGGGACGGGTCAAAGCCACAGTCCTTCAGAAGTAAGGGGCAGGGGAAAACAGCCGCATCTGAGACAGAAGTCGGGAGAGAGGTGCTGCCTGGGGACTGGTCACGGAGAGTGAAGAAGCGGGGAGTGGACGAGAGCTGAAGACAGAGGAACGGTGCGCGATTGCTGATCTGGGAGAACAGACTGGGTAGCTGAGTGGCGCATTTTCACCTCTCCCGTGCATGCGCATACTCACCTACGAGCACCATAATACTCCACCCCAGTAGGCTAGCAGCGCCATCTAGTGGAGAACGGAGCCATTACACTGAGCCCCGCCCAACTGGGCCAACCTAGCTCTGCAAGAACACAAGTCTCACCTCCGGCTTAGTTTATAGACCAAAAAGCGCTTCATAGTCTGACTTCTAGGGGAAAATGAAGTAATTTCAGTCCTATTTCAATCTGTTAGCAGGTCCATCTATTCAATTTTCTTTCTTTTTTTTTTCTCTTCACTTTTTTTTGTTGAATACAGAAAGAGAAAAAAATTCATTTTTATTTTCAACTTTTATAAAAATATTTTTCTTTTTTTTTTTAAACTTTTTTTTTCAACGTTTATTTATTTTGGGGACAGAGAGAGACAGAGCATGAATGGGGGAGGGGCAGAGAGAGAGGGAGACACAGAATCGGAAACAGGCTCCAGGCTCTGAGCCATCAGCCCAGAGCCTGACGCGGGGCTCGAACTCCTGGACCGCGAGATCGTGACCTGGCTGAAGTCGGACGCCCAATTGACTGCGCCACCCAGGCGCCCCTAAAAATATTTTTCTTTAAAAGTTTTTACTATATTTTTTACTTTTGTGTAAATTTTTTCAAATTCTATTTTACTTCCATCATTTTATTTTAGTCTATTTCAGTGTATTCACTTTTCAAATATTCAAACGATTTCCTTTTTTTTTCTTTTTCTTTTTTCTCTTTTTCGTTTCTTTTCTTTTTCTTGAACACAGAAAGAGAAAACCTTCATTTTTATTTTCAATTTCTATTAAAAATATTTTTCTTTAAATATTTTACAATTTTTTTTGCTTTTGTGTAAGTTTTTTCAAATTATATTTTACTTCCATTTTACTTCCATTTTATTGTAGTCTACTACAGTGTACTCACTATTTCAAATTTTCAAATGATTTCCTTTTTTCTTTCTTTTTTCTCTTTTTCATTTCTTTTCTTTTTCTTGAATACAGAAAGAGAAAAAATTCATTTTTATTTTTAATTTTTATTAAAAATATTTTCCTTAATTTTTTCTACTATATTCTTTACTTTTGTGTAATTTTTTTCAAATTCTATTTTACTTCCATCATTTCATTTTAGTCTACTTCCATGTATTCATTTTTTCAAATTCTAAAACGATTTCCTTTTTTTTTTCTTTCCTTTCCCTTTTTTTTTCTAATCTATCAAACAACTTTCAACACCCAGACCAAAACACACCTAGGATCTAGCATCATTTATTCGATTGTGTGTGTGTGTGTGTGTGTGTGTGTGTGTATTTTTTTAGTTTTAATATTTTTTAAATTTTTTAATTTTAATTTTTTTAACTTTAATTTTTCTACCTGATTAATTCATTTTCTCCCTTCAAAATGACAAAACGAATGAATTCACCCCCAAAAGAAAGAGCATGAAGAGACGACAGCCAGAGATTTCACCAACACAGATACAAGCAAGATGTCTAAACCAGAATTTACAATCATGATAATAAGAATACTAGCTGGAGTCGAAAACAGATTAGAATCCCTTTCTGCAGAGATAAAAGAAGTAAAAACTAGTCTGGATGAAGTAAAAAATGCTATAACTGAGCTGCAATCATGGATGGATGCCATGGCTCCAAGGACGGATGAGGCAGAACAGAGAATCAGTGATATAGAGGACAAACTTATGGAGAATAATGAAGCAGAAAAAAAGAAGGAGATTAAGGCAAAAGAGCACAATTTAAGAACTAGTGACTTAAAAATCAGTGACTCATTAAGAAGGAACAACATCAGAATCATAGGGGTCCCAGAAGAAGAAGAGAGAGAACTAGGAGGAGAAAGGTTATGTGAGCAAATCATAGTGGAAAACTTTCCTAACCTGGGGAAAGACACAGACATCAAAATCCAGGAAGCACAGAGGACCCCCATTAGATTCCACAAAAACCGACCATCAACAAGCATATCATAATCAAATTCACAAAATACTCCGGCAAGGAGAGAATCATGAAAGCAGCAAGGGAAAAAAAGTCCCTAACCTACAAGGGAAGACAGATCAGGTTTGGAGCAGACCTATCCACAGAAACTTGGCAGGCCAGAAAAGAGTGGCAGGATATATTCAATGTGCTGAATCAGAAAAATATGCAGCCAAGAATTCTTTATCCAGCAAGGCTGTCCTTCAAAATAGAAGGAGAGATAAAAAAGTTTCCCAGACAAACCAAAATTAAAGGAGTTTGTGACCACTACACCAGCCTTGCAAGAAATGTTAAGGGGACTCTCTGAGGGGAGAAAAGATGAAAATATAAATAAATAAATAAATAAATAAATACCAAAAGCAACAAAGATTAGAAAGCACCAGAGAACACCACCAGAAACTCCAACTCTACAACCATCATGATGGCAATAAATTCATATCTTTCAGTACTCACTCTAAATGTCAATGGACTCAATGCTCCAATCAAAAGACATAGGGTAGCAGAATGGATAAGAAAACAAGATCCATCTATATGCCATTTACAAGGGGCCCACTTGAGACCTAAAGACACCTTCAGATTGAAAATAAGGAGATGGAGAACCATCTCTCATGCTAATGGTCAACAAAAGAAAGCCAGAGTAGCCATACTTATATCAGACAATCTAGACTTTAAAATAAAGACTGTATCAAGAGATGCAGAAGGACATTATATCACAGTCAAGGGGTCTATCAACCAAGAAGACCTAACAGTTGTAAACATTGATGCGCCAAATGTGGCAGCACCCAAATATATAAATCGATTAATCATAAACATAAATAAACTCATTGATAGTAATACCATAATAGTAGGAGACTTCAACACCCCATTCACAGCAGTGGACAGGTCATCTAATCAAAAAATCAACAAGGAAACAATGGCTTTGATGACACACTGGACCAGATGGACTTACTCAGACCATTTCATCCTAAAGCAGCAGAATATACATTCTTCTGTAGTGCACATGGAACGCTCTCCATAATAGACCACATACTGGGACACAAATCAGCCCTCAGCAAGTACAAAAAGATGGAGATCATACCATGCATATTTTCAGACCACAATGCCATGAAACTTGAAATCAATCACAACAAAAAGTTTGGAAAGGTAACAAATACTTGGAGACTAAAGAACATCCTACTGAAGAATGAATGGCAGAAGAAGTATTCTTTAACTTCTTTAACAAGAAGTTAAAGAGGAAATTAAAAGTATATGGAAGCCAATGAAAATGATAACACCACAACCCCAAACCTCTGGGATGCAGCAAAGGGGGTCATAAGAGGAAAGTATATAGCAACCCAAGCTTTCCTAAAGAAGGAAGAAAGATCTCAGATACACAACCTAATCCTACACCTTAAAGAGTTGGAAAAGAACAGCAAATAAAACCCAAACCCAGCAAAATACAGGAAATAGAGCAGAAATCAATGCCATTGAAACAACAACAACAACAAAAAAAAAAACAGTAGAACAGATCAATGAAACCAGAAGCTGTTTCTTTGATCAAAAAGAAAAAGGAAAGGACCCAAATAAATATATCAAGAATGAAAGAGGAGAGATCACAACCAACACAGCAGAAATAAAAACAATAATAAGAGAATATTATGAGCAATTATACGCCGATAAAATGGGCAATCTGGAAGAAATGGACAAATTCTTAGAAATATACACTACCAAAACTGAAACAGGAAGAAATAGAAAATTTGAACACACCCATAACCAGTAAGGAAATCAAATTAGTAATCAAAAAATCTCATAAAAACAAGACTCCAACGCCAGATGGCTTTCTAGGGGAATTCTACCAAACATTTAAGGAAGAGTTAATTCTCTTGAAATTGTTCCAAAACATAGAAATGGAAGGAAAACTTCCAAACTCTTTCTATGAAGCCAGCATTACCTTGATTCCAAAACCAGACAGAGACCCCACTAAAAAGGAGAACTACAGACCAATTTCCCTGATGAATATGGAGGCAAAAATCCTCAACAAGATATTAGCCAACTGGATCCAACAATACATTAAAATAATTATTCACCACAACCAAGCAGGATTTATACCTGGGATGCAGGGCTGGTTCAATATCTGCAAAATAATTAACACGATTCATCACATCAATAAAAGAAAGGACAAGAACCATAAGATCCTCTCAATAGATGCAGAGAAAGCATTTGACAAAATACAGCATCCTTTCTTGATAAAGACCCCAAAGAAAGTAGGGATAGAAGAAACAAATTTTGAGATCATAAAAGCCATATATAAACGACCCAATGCTAATATCATCCTCAATGGGGAAAAACTGAGAGCTTTCCCCCTAAGGTCAAGAACAAGACAGGGATGTTCGCTCTTGCCACTGTTATTCAACATAGTATTGGAAGTCTTAGCCTCTGCAATCAGACAACACAAAGAAATAAAAGGCATCCAAATCCCCCAGGAGGAGGTCAAACTTTTACTCTTTGCAGATGACATGATACTCTATATGGAAAACCCAAAAGATTCCACCAAAAAACTGCTAGAATTGATTCATGAATTCAACAAAGTTGCAGGATATAAAATCGATGCACAGAAATCTGTTGCATTCCTGTACACCAACAATGAAGTGACAGAAAGAGAAATCAAGGAATTGATCCCATTTACAGTTGCACAAAAAAACCATAAAATACCTAGGAATAAATGTAACCAAAGAGGTGAAAAATCTATACACTGAAAACTATAGAAAGCTTATGAAAGAAATCAAAGAAGACACAAAAAAATGGAAAAAGATTCCATGCTCCTGGATAGGAAGAACAAATATTGTTAAAATGTCTATACTACGCAAAGCAATCTACATATTTGATGCAATCCCTATTAAAATAACACAAGCATTCTTCACAGAGCTAGAACAAATAATCCTAAACTTTGAATGGAACCAGAAAAGACCCCGAATAGCCAAAGCAATCTTGAAAAAGAAAACCAAAGCAGGAGGCATCACAATCCCAGACTTCAAGCTATACTACAAAGCTGTAATCATCAAGACAGTATGGTACTGGCACAAGAACAGACAGATCAATGGGACAGACTAGAGAACCCAGAAATGGACCCACAAACATATGGCCAACTAATCTTTGACAAAGCAGGAAAGAATATTCAATGGAATAAAGACAGTCTCTTCAGCAAGTTGTGCTGGGAAATCTGGACAGTGACATGCAAAAGAATGAGCCTGGACCACTTTCTTACACCATACACAAAAATAAACTCAAAATGGATGAAAGACCTCAATGTAAGACAGGAAGCCATCAAAATCCTCGAGGAGAAAGCAGGCATAAACCTCTTTGATCTTGGCCACAGCAGCTTCTTACTCAACACGTCTCCAGAGGCAAGGGAAACAAAAGCAAAAAGGAACTACTGGGACCTCATCAAAATAAAAAGCTTCTGCACAGGGAAGGAAACAATCAGCAAAACTAAAAGGCAACCAACAGAATGGGAGAAGATATTTGCAAATAACATATCAGGTAAAGGGTTAGTATCCAAAATCTGTAAAGAACTTATCAAACTCAACACCCAAAAAACAAATAACCCAGTGAAGAAATGGGCAAAAGACATGAATAGACACTTCTCCAAAGAAGACATCTAGATAGCCAACTGACACATGAAAAAATGCTCCACATCACTCATCATCAGGGAAATACAAATCAAAACCACAATGAGATACCACCTCACACCTGTCAGAATGGCTAACATGAACAACTCAGGCAACAACACATGTTGGTGAGGATGTGGAGAAAGAGGATCTCTTTTGCATTGTTGGTGAGAATGCAAGCTGGTGCAGCCACTCTGGAAAACAGTATGGAGGTTCCTCAAAAAACTAAAAATAGAACTACCCTATGACCCAGCAATTGCACTACTAGGCATTTATCCACGGGATACAGGTGTGCTGTTTTGAAGGGACACATGCACACCTATGTTTATAGCAGCACTATCAACAATAGCCAAAATATGGAAAGAGCCCCAATGTCCATCGATGGATGAATGGATAAAGAAGATGTGGGAAATATATACAATGGAGTATTACTCAGCAACCAAAAAGAATGAAATCTTGCCATTTGCAACTACGTGGATGGAACTGGAGGGTATTATGCTAAGTGAAATTAGTCAGTCAGAGAAAGACAAATATTATATGACTTCACTCAGATGAGGACTTTTAAGAGACAAAACAGATGAACATAAGGGAAGGGAAACAAAAATAATATTAAAACAGGGAGGGGGTCAAAACATAAGAGACTCATAAAAATGGAAAACAAACAGGGTTACTGGAGGGGTTGGGGGGGGGGGATGGGCTAAATGGGTAAGGAGCACTAAGGCATCTACTCCCGAAATCATTGTTGCACTATATGCTAACTAATTTGGATGTAAATTTTTAATTTATAATTAAAAATTAATTAATTAATTTTTATTTACAAAAAATAAAATTAAAAACAAAAAGAAATGAAAAGACATCGAGTTCTAGACTTTCCGGCCTGACATGTCATTGATTAATGTAAGTATTTAGAGATTTTGAAAGCTTTAAAATATTAGAACTTTATTTAGAAAACAGGGGAGCCTGACATACACTTACAATTTGTACCTGTTATAACTACTGTGTCACAACCAATATCCCATTAATATTGTCCTTTTTTTAGGGAGCTAGATATTGTTTTTTATTTTATTTTTCTGATAATCTCTATTGCTTATTCTATTTCACAGGACATTTGATGGCATTTCAAACAAATATTAATAACTGGGCTTGATGAGATGGGTTAATTGAAATATCTTAAATTTGCTTTTTTGTGGTCACGTCACAGAAATGTGTATAATCTGGAGCACCTGGGTGGTTCAGTTGATTGAGTGTCTAACTTCAGCTCAGGTCATGATTTCACTGTTTGTGGGTTCGAGTCACGCATCAAGCTCTGTGCTGACAGCTCAGAGCCTGGAGCCTGTTCGGATTCTGCGTCTCCTTCTCTTCTGTCCCTCCCCCGATCATGTTCTGTCTCTCTGACTCTCAAAAATAAGTAAATATTAAAAAAAAAAAATGTGTGTAGCTTCCAAACCAAGCTTTAAAATTAGTTGTTTTCATCCACTGCATTGCGCAGAGTAAAAAGAGCCTCCCACCTTCCTCTTACCTATTTTTCAACATGTTTTTTACTTCTGCCTCCAAAGTCTTAAGTCACAGCACGTGGATATTGTGCTTATCGGTTTAAATACTTCAGGCGTTGGTGGAGGTGCTGTTTGTCACCACGAATTTCTTCTGTCATGTGTGAAGCATAAGGAAGAACTAGCATTATCATTCTCTTGGTTTCAAAATCAGTCTCAGGGTAAATCCACTTCCAAAGCTTATGGCCCAACTTTGAAGTTCATGCCACTTCAAAAGCTTTGCCTTGAACTGTGTTATGGAGAGAAATGTACACCAAGACATCCTGAATTTTAAGGTTTATTGAGAATTACTTCCTGTGGTGAAAAATAAAAGCAAAATAATAAATGCGGGAAAGTCCGTCTGAAAGAAAACTTGAAGACATATGGAAATCAAATTTTCCCTTATAAAAAAAAAACACCTAAATGTTTACTTTGCAAAGGTTTTAGCATGCTTTTTTTTCATGGTTTATTCTATGAATAACTTCCGACTGAAAGATACAAGTTGTTCATTCTAAATAAGATTATATTGTGAACAGTTTGAGTATTTTTAAAAATCCTAATAAATTTTAAAATTGTATTAGGTGGAGACCCACGCATAGAACCAAGGGTAAAAAAAAAAAAAAGAGTAGTGTTATTTGTCTCTGTCATGTATAAATAATTTAAAGTGTTACTTAGTGAAGAACAGAAAAAAGTTGATATGAAAGGTAAATACCGTTTGCTTATATTTAGAAGTTATATTTAATTTCCTTTAATGTTTATTTAGTTTTGAGAGAAGGAGAGAGACACAGAGTGCAAGAGGGGGAGGGGCACAGAGAGAAGGAGACACAGAATCCGAAGCAGGCTCCAGCCTCTGAGCCATCAGCATAGAGCTCGACACAGGGCTCGAACTCATGAACTGTGATATCATGGCCTGAGCTGAAGTCAGATGCTCAACCAACTGAGCCACCCAGGTGCCCCGTACTTAGAAGTTATATTTAAAGCATGGTAGTTCCTTAGAGACAGGGTCACTTGTCTGTTTTGTTCACTGGTATGCTCTATCACTTTATTAATGCCAGCCACAATGTAGGTGCTCAAAAAACGTTTGTTAAATAAATGAATTAGTCACTGATAAATCACTGAGAGGATACAGAGAAAAGATAGCAAAATGTTCCCAGAAATAGAACATGATGGTTTTCTACTCACAGATCATTAAAATCTGGAGCTGGAAGAAACCTTCAAAAATCACCTAGACCTTTGTGACCTATGGATCACAAACTGACAGCATTGGTATCCCCTGAGAGTTGGTTAGACATGCAGCATGTCATAGCTCACCCAGATGTATTGAATCCAAATCTGCATTTAAGCAACCTCCCCCCTCTCCACCGGGTGATTCACATGCACAGTCAAGTTCACAAAGCCCAGACTTAAATGACTCTGAAGCTCACAGCAGAATCACATCTAGGGACCCAGGGGTCAAGTCAAGTGTGATCACCTATCACAGGAAGGGTTGAAAATTAAAGGCCTTGGGAAAATGGATCCCACAGCTGATATGATAGAGTCAGTCTGAGCAGCAGGCACAGAATCTAACAGAACAGAGGTCTCTGGTCATAAGCTGAGCAAACTGTCAATAAAGTATGGTTGAAGACCGAGTAGAAGTCCTTCCCAAAGGGTGTGAGAAAGACAGCAGTGGTCAATTCAGATAGACTTCTTGGAAGTCCGAAAAGGTAGTAAGCACCTTTTGGCGTCTCAGACGGTCCATGTAGGTTACAGACCTTTAGATACTGAGCTGAAACATGAGAGAAGGGCTCTGAGGTGGGGTGACAAAAGGAAGGAAAGAAGAAGGGAGGAAAGTATCCAGAAATGTGTGAGAAGACCAGAAAATAATGTCAGGAACAGAATATCAATTTCTATTAAAGGGGGAAAAAAACAATTTCTATTAAAGATCTACTACAATGCAGATACTGAACCAGAGGCTTTGTATAGAGTATCTGGCTACATTCCATAAAATATGCATTGTTATCTGAATTTCTAGATTAAAAAAAAGAAAAGGAAAAAACTAAGACTCAGAGAACAACAGAACAGCCATCTCAGAGGGGTGAATCGTGTATGACCTACATATATGAAGAGCTCAGCTTCACAAGAGATCAGGGAGATGCAAGTCAAGGCCAAATGAGGTTCCATTTTGTAACTATAGGCTGATACAGATGAAGAAGTCTGACAACATCAAGTGTTCCAGCAGATGTTGGATTGATCCAGATGTTGGATTAATACAGCTCTTATACATTACCAGTGGGACTATAAATGGGTACAACTACTTTGAGAAAAAAAATTAGCTTTATCTTATAAAATTGAGGGTATGCCTACCTTTCATCCTAGCAATTCTATTCTGAGACACATAGTTTAACAAAAGACAATCTTGCACATGTGGATATTAAAGAGAAGTTTTTGTGGGGCACCTGGGTCCTTCAGTAGGTTGAGTGTCTGACTCCTGATCTCAGCTCACGTCTTGATCTCAGGGTTGTGAGTTCAAGACCTGTGTTAAAAGAGAGAGAGAGGGAGAGAGAGAGAGAGAATTTTTGTAGCAGCATGAAATGCTAATAACAAAACTGGAAACAGCTTCGGTACTTTGAAGTGCAGATAGATACATGTTTGGTAAAGTCATATAATGGAATGGTCTGCTGCAATAAAATGAATGAATCAAAGCCACATTCAGCAATATGGCTGAATTTTTGTGATAGTACATTTAGAAAAATAAGCAAGTCCTAAAAGACTACATATAACATAAAACTTTTGTTTTTAAAGTTCATAAGCAAATAAAACTAAACACTGAGGCAAATGTGAGTACAAAAACTAAAAAAATAAGGCAAGAGAATGGTAAGCATAAAATTCAAGTCAGTGACAACAGGAAGGGTAGAGGCAAACAGAGAGAATAGAGAGAGGCACAGAAATGAAATTTGCACTATGACCCATGAATTGGGTCATGGATTCAAGAGTTATTCATTATATTATTAAATAAGTAGCTCCAAAGGCCCATGACTAAACTAAACATATAATGAGTAAGGATAATGACTAAATCAGTACTGTACATGGGGCATCCAAATTCAGAAAAGAAAAAGAAAAGAAGAGAATAATTTTTCAAACATTAAATTTTTTGACCGGGTTACAAAAGTCAAACTTCTTGCAAAGACTATCAGATCATGCCATCACATATTGTAATCAGAAATATTTTTTTAAAAATTATTTGACTTATTTTTTACCCTAAGAATTAGTACCTATGTACATTTAAAACCAGAATTTTGTCAACTCTAAAATAAAATAAGTTTATTTTCATAATTTCATTTTCAGTATTAAATTTCAATCAAACCTCTTTTTTTTTAATTTAGTATATTTTCTGTTCAAAGTGGTGTTACTTTAGTTGGTCCTTTCCCAGAATCAATAATCTTAAACTAATATGGCTCTTCCATATTAGAAAGAGCTTCCTTATGTTAGACCCAAATCTGCCCTCGGTAATCTCTTTTGGCTCTATTCCTGCCTTTTGGGATACTTCTCTACTTATTTGAAACCACCTTTCTTCCAGAGTTTCTTTCTCTGTTGTAAATCCTACTCTGAGCAGTCCAACACTCAATGATTATGGTCTTTTATGAGTCCCTGTCTGCATCAGTAAATTGAAACTTACAATACTTTAAATTTTTAATTGAATTTATTTGTTCATTCCTGGCTTCCTCAACTACAGGATAAGCTCCCCGAGGGCTGCTGCCTTACATGTTTTATATCTCATAATATTAGAGATTTGGAGTGTCAGACACTCACCTTTTCTTCCATCCAGGCCCTTCACAGTAAAAAGCAGACGGTGGAAGTGTATAGAGATCTAAAAATTAGTTTTGTTAATCATGATCTAATAACGACAACAAAAAAGAGACAAGACTGATAAAGCGGGATTGAAGAATATAGATGGAACCTGAAGCCAAACTGGGAGCCTTTGAAAACTAATGAGCCTGCAAAACAAAACTGAACTGTCAGACTTTTCCTTCTCTACCCCTAGTCTCTTAAAAATCCCCTTCCAGTGGGCCTATGATGTAGAGAATAGTCATGCAGGCCCATCTTGCATGAGCATAGGCTATAGGCATTTCCTGAGAGAAATTTCCTATTGTCAGGGAACAGCGCGGACCATTGAACTTGGTTAGTCCATTTAATTAGGTGAGAAGAGAAGGAAACTGAAAGGTTCACTCCACTAGTGTTTCACCCAATGGGAAAGACATAGCACTCTCCTCTGGTAGAAATATGAGGGGAGCAGTGGCATCTTCTGTTGAGTGAATCAATGAGCAAATGCATGAACTAAAAATGCTCATGGGACAAAAGGCGTTGTTTGTGATGAGGTATGCCTCTGGACCAAGAAAAATGAACGCTGATATTCAGATGCAAATGACCTCCAACCTACTTCATCGATTCCTTGGACAACAGCAACAAGTCCAGGTGTTGTAAGCTGAGCTGTTATTCCCTGTAGGTGTGATATGTCTGGAAACACATTTTATACCTAAAAAAATGAAAATAAAGCACCAACATAATGTTTAAAACAACTATATTTAAGTGACATATAAATGTTTCTTATCTGTGGAGAGGGTTCTCTATATGATTTGGACTAGGTGAGCCTTTTTCAAATATATGTCCTAAGATACGTCTCTTTCCCAAACAATCTCCATGCATCAAACAAAGATACTTCTTTCCTCCAAGGAATTTTGATCTGCATTCAAAATTAAAGTCATCTTTTCTACAATTATCGTTGCCCATGCAATGTTTGTGAATGCATCCAGAAGCTGTTGAACGGTAAATGGTAAGAGGGTGGGGGAAGGGAAGGGAGAAGAGATCACTTTCCATAGTGACTTCTTCACTATGACCAATAGATACATTCTTTAGGCTGTCATCGATAAATAAGAATTAGGATAAGGACAAAGCAGCGATGGAAAGACTTAGATCAAACTATTTATGAATGTCCTGTGCCAGTGAGTGACTTAAGATATGCCTGTTTATTCGTATCCTAGCCTCTGATTTTTTAAGTGAACTAAGAATTTTTAAAAGTGGAAATTTATACATATTAATGAATTCAGGGATCCAGAAATAATGACTCTTACTCATCCTTTCTTTCTTTCTTTCTTTTTAGTAGGCCCTTAGACTAGCACAGAGCCCAACACGGAGATTGAACTCATGACCCCGAGATCAAGACCCAAGCTGAGATCACGAGTTGGGTGCTTAACTGACTGAGCCACCCAGGCACCCCTTCACTTATCATTTCTAGCAAGGTGATAAACATCGCAATCTATTTGAGGTAAAGAGAGAGGAGTTTTAAGTGTCTTCAGCAAACAGTGAAGTAGACATACACATAGAGCTATGGGATAAAAAAATAAGAAGTGGTAGTGATTTTGTTCCTTCTAAGTTATTTAGCTTCATGGGATTAGGCAAACCAATAAATGCAGAGTTGGAGTAAGCACTGTCATTAGCTCTCTACCGTTTTACAGGCTTGAAGCATGCATCTACATGCTCAAGGGGGAAAGGAGAGAAAGAGAGGGAAAGTTGCTCAATGACCTCGGTCAACATATGAGCCACATCAAAAGGAAGAATATAATCATTTACTTGCAATTCTTAAGCTTCATGTTTGCTCAATGGACCTGTTCAGCTGGACATTGTATAGGGTATGACTCTCCCAAGAGGACAATTCTTTACAGTCTGGCACAAAGAAATGCAGTCATTATAACCGGCCATGACAACAGTACTATGTAAACACCAATTTAGTAATTTTCTACTGTAGATTATCAGTTTTATCACAGAAGTGCACTGAAGCACTTATAGAGGTGTAGATATTTGTAGTTGGTGTTTTAATGATTTACAATGAGAAAAATCAAACAATGTCTCCCTCCAGGAACTTATGGTCTGGTCCAGAGGTGATCAAACAAAAGTGTGATAGCTGGTATGTTCAGAAACAAAAAGATGTTCTGAAAGAAAAGGAAATCTCTAACTTGAAAAGATATATGCACCCCTATGTTTATTGCAGCATTATTCACAATAACCAAAATATGGAAACAACCCAAGTGTCCATCTAGATGAACAGATAAAGAAGACATGGTATTATATATATTTTATATTATATATATATGTATGTATAATGGAATATTATTCAGCCATAAAAAAGAATGAAATCTTCCCATCATGACAACATGGATGGACCTCGAGGATATTATGCTAGTGAAATAAGTTAGTCAGAGAAAGACAAATACCATATGATTTCACTTATATGTGGAATCTAAAAAACAAAACAATGAACAAACAAAAGCAGAAACAGACCCATAATACAGAGAACAAACTGGTGGTTTCCAGAGGGAAGGAGGGGTGGGAAAGTGGCCAAAATGGGTGAAGGCGAGTGGGAGATACAGGCTTCTAGTTATGGAAGGAATAAGTCACAGGGGAAAGAAGGCACAGCATAGGGAATATAGCCAATGGAATTGTAATGGTGTTGTATTGACACACTGTAGTGACAGATGGGAGCTATAGTTGTGGTGACCATAATACATAGGGTTGTCCAACCACTATGTTATTCATCAGGAACTAATGTAGGAGTGTGTGTCAACTATACTTCAATAACAACAAAAACTGATGAGTAAGCAAAAAGAGGAAAGAAAGAACTATGGAGAATATCTTTAGAGGGCAGAATGGGGGAGAGAAATCAATGGAGACAGTAAAAGCAAAAAAGTAGGAAAATTAGGATTCAATATTGCGGCATTTCAGAGAGAGGGTAATCAAATACACAAAATAAGACAAATCAAGGAGATAAAGATTAAGAAATTCCAATCGGATTTATATATTTTTGTTTTGCATTGTATTAAGTATCTGAAGGCAATTTCAATAGAGGATGGGAGAATAAGGAAATAAAACATTTAGTGAATATTTTTCTCTTCTAAGCATTTTACATATATTATCTCATTGAATTTTTCTACCCTAAAATGTAGACATTATTGTCACTATTTTACGGATTAAGAAAAAACTGTCATCCAAATGGATAAAGAAGATATGGTGTGTGTGTGTGTGTGTGTGTGTGTGTGTATTGAGCTATACACAGTGTATATTGAGTATACACACACACACACACAATGGAATATTACTCAGCCACCAAAAAGAATGAAATCTTTCCATTTGCAAAAATGTGGACAGAACTAGAATGTATTATGTTAAGCGAAATAAGTCAGTCAGAGAAAGATAAATACCATATGATTTCACTGATATGTGGAATTCAGAAACAAATAGAGGAACATAAAGGAAGGGAAGGTAAAATAAGATAAAAACAGAGAGGGATGCAAACTGAGGGTTGCTGGAGGGATGGACTAAGGGGGTGATGGGCAATAAGGAGGGCACTGGCTGGGATGAGCACTGGGTGTTATACGTGAGGGATGAATCACTAAATTCTACTCCTGAAAGCATTATTACACTATATATTAACTAACTTGGATTTAAATTTAAAAAAAAATTTTTTTAATGGGGCATCTGGGTGGCTCAGTTGGTGAAGTGTCGACTTCGGCTCAGGTCATAATCTCACAGTTTGTGAGGTCAAGCCTCATGTTGGTTTCTCTGTTGTCAGCACTGAGCCTGCTTCGGATCCTCTGGTCCCCTTTCTCTGCCCCTTCCCCACTGTTTCTCTCTCTCAAAATAAATGTAAATTTTTAAATAAATAAATAATAAAAAATTTAAAAGTTAACTAAATAAATGAAAAAAACCGTCATAAACTCTCACAGTGAAGAATTCAAACCAGGTCTTTTTAACTACAAAATCCACGTTCTGTGCCCAAAAAGCTCTCCAGGGTTTAAGAAATTAGTGAATGGTTAAAAATAATTTTTAAATTCTCTCTGTAAGGAAATAATAATAGCTAGCGCTTACCGAGTACTTACAATGTGACAGGTCCCATTCTGAGTGCTTTGCTTATATTACCTTGATCGCCACAACAACCCTGCGAAAGATGTGTGCTGGAACCAGCTAGAACCAGCTAGAACCTGCAAGACACACAAATCTGGGCTTCCTCTCTCACCTGCCCCCAGGGCCGATTTAACAGAACACCACTGTTATTATCGTGCCCATTTTACAGAAAAAGGGCTCTTGCACAAGATCGCACAGCTAAAAAGAGTCAGAGCTGAAACTGAACTCAGGCAGACCGGCTAGATTCCAGATTTTAACCCTTGGCCTATACTGGGATACTTAGAACTTGAAACAGTGGCACGATCGAGGAGAAGCATGTTGATCCCATGCACCTGCTATGTTTGGAGGCACAGGAGGCGGAGCAAGAGACATTGCACATGATGTGTGATCACACGTGAGGATAAGCAGGATGGAATCGTGAGCTCCGATAATCAGCTTTGGATTCAGCAAGGACGAGGGACATTTGTACCTAGAAAAGAAGTGAACGAGGGTCTAATGAATATACATGGGGGTTTTGGAGGTGGCAGGGAAGAAAACTGAGACATGCATGTAATACGGAGCTCAATCTTGTCTATAATATTGAAGCCAAGGTTATTTGTCAAGAGACAGAAGAGGAGAGATTAGTTGAAAACATTTAAAAAGTAGAAAAGTCTTGAAATCTCATTAGCGACAGTGTCTCATCAGCCCTGTTTTGGAGATTTGAAAATGAATGTTATATATAGAAAAATATTAAGTGACAGGTTGAAATCCCACCATGTGGGTAATATGCAGCAGTTTGCTAAACTGTTCTTGCAAACAATCACTTCCTTTATTCAATGTGCAATATATGTATTGCAGTTGGCATATTGGCTATCTGGCCAGCAGGGTTGCATGCCCCGTCAGACAGCGTGGAAGAAGCTGGCTTTATTTACTGAGTTAGCATTGCCTCGGGAGAGGCGTGGTCAGTAACTAAAATGCAGGAGGATGATAAACGTTTGCACTTATTTTGACCACCGGGATGAGACCTTTAAGATACAAACCAGAAATCTGTCCTCAAGGAAATGTGTTTGCAACCAATTTCATTTTATCTAAAATAATGTATTTGCATCTTAGTAGTGATCACTTCCTCGAGATTTCCTAATAATATTCATGTGAGTTGAACTGTTTTCTGGTAACCAAAGCAGAAGCAGAGGATATGCCTGAAATGAATGTGATATGGTTTTAAATGTATTCAAATTGTGGAGACATCAGGTTGACTCTACTGTTTTGAACATTTGCCAAAACTTGTCTTTCCCTGGCATTATCTTTTCACACACAGACAACGTCAGCATCTTGATGGCTGGTTTTATATTCTTTTACATGATAGATAGGTGGGAATGTACACAATGGAGGAAAATTGAATCACAGTCTACACACTTCGAAAGAGCACTAAATGCAAAAAGATATCTTAGATTCTTTATGAGGTCTTGATCAGTATCGAACCGATATTTTCAGTGGTTGCTTACACTGTAATTTGAATGACGTTAGTAAGCAGTGAATAGTCACTTAAGGAGAAATAAGTTGAAATCTTAAACCAGTCAATCTTCTTGACAAAGAGGAACTTTATAGAAAGAAATGATCCATGCTGTCCCCCCCTCTTGGACTCGCTTCAGAAGTGTTTTTCCTTTTTAATAGCCTCTCTTCCATACGAGTGCTAATTTTCCAACTAGTTGTTGCCATTTGAGTATTCCCTTAAAAGTCAGCTCTCAGCATTACCTTATAGTCACTTGGAGTCAGCCAAAGGTATAAATGCCACCTCTCTCTCCAACACATTGTGACACACGTTCTTTGGAATCTATACCTGTATGTTTTTATTTTATTTACTATTGCAGTCGTTATTGTCCGTGCATGCTCCCAAGTGAACAAGGACCACTCCTGAGAATAACTCTAAAAACTCTGTAGAGCTCCATATCTTTTATATTTCCCCTCTTCGACTAGAGTGAACAGACCCAGAGACAATTACCGCACACAGTACAAGAAACAAATGACCGTGTTTCCTGCTGCTTTTCCTTTTATCTGCCTATCGCGTGTAGTCAGTGTTCCATATTCAGGAGCATTCTGTAGTCTGTGATGTACTTCTTAATAATACACCAAGGAGATGGTATTTGGCAGAGAACGGCTGTCAGAAACTTAGATTCAAAAGGTTGTAGGATTTTTAAAACGTACACAGGCTACTTGTGCCAGCAACTAGAACAACTAATTCTAGAAACCCAACTATGTTTCCAATAGAGAACTGCGGCTTTGTTCCTCCCAGAAGCATGTTTGTTCATAAATTCAGACCACTTCTCAAGCGATACAAGCACAGCACACAGATCTGTCTATGAGGGAAAAAAACCAGAGCATTCCAGGGAATTACTCTATAAAGCACCAAATAAATAGGATAGGTCACACACCAGGATAGAAATAGATGTGAGGCTCTGCTCCTTTTTCTGTAGTTCTGTATCTTTCCACGATTCCTTTCTCTGTATTTTCCACGTTATTTTTTCCTGCTTCTTCAGCATTAATTGCAGGTCCCTGTCATGCTGGGAATGGCTTGTTCCTCTGTCGCTGGAATGATCCAGACTCTCACACCTCAACGTACTTGTTGGGGGGGGGGGGGGACGGGGGGGTGTGGAGCAGTGGTGAAGGTTTGATAGTTGGCCTGGCAGTAAAGTTCAACCTTTTTAAAATTGCTCTCCTGCTGGGCCGAAGAGCTGGTTTTCTTGTTTCCTGTGTCATGTGATCCAACGTGCTACACCTGCTCTCCTCGACTTTATCCCCACTCACCCACTATAATGAGAATAGTCTAGGATTTTGCTATTTAAAAATGTCTTGCCTCATACGTGTGGTCTGTCTAGGCAATTTTTATAGATTGAGCCCCATGAAATTGTCCATATTGGACCTACAAAAATGGCAATTCCATGTGGTTCCAACCTAAGACCTCTATTCAAATACTACCTTCCAGGGCAGTGAAATATACTGTTAGTTTTAGTAATGTTCCTTTTCAGGCTATCGAATATTGTATTAGCATTACATTTCCACAGTTCATTAATCACATAGCATTCTTTAATTTTGTACCTACATCATGACATGAAGACATTTAATTGGTATTTCAGACTATACTTTGAAGAGAGAATTTCTAGCCAACCGTGGCTAATTTGCTTCTCTTTGTTATTATTCCCACCCATCTTGCATATTGCGTTAGCAAGTATCTCAGGAAATAGACAAGTAAATGGCAAGTATAAATCAAACTAATTTTCCTGGTAGTTTATAGTTCAGGTAACTTTTTATTATGAACAAGGCTGAAATGCGGTTTAGAGCTTAATCCAGTGCCAATGTCCCCTTTCCTTGGAGAAAAATTGAATGCCAATTGCAGATATAATGGTGAAATAGATATCTACATTAGCATCCATAAAATTTCCCAAACCTTCCAAGGTAATTTTCATCCAGTCAAATATAGGATATGTGATTATGTGAGGCCAGTAACACAAAACCAAGCAAAGTAATCCACTAAAATACTTTTCAGAGGAAACTAGACATGCTGTGAATTCTCAAGAGTATTATGTTCACAGAATTAATACTATGTACAAAAAGCACATAAGAGGCTGAAGGCATCTTAGGAAACAGGAAAAGGAGGCCATTACACTAAAAGGAAACTTATATTTAGATAATATTTATTTCTTTATTGGGGCCTAGTACTTTGAGGCATTTAGTAAATTACAGTATGGTTCTATTATACCCTTAGAAGATCATTCAGCCTTCATAGAGACAATATGTCTTACCTAGATCACTAAGAATTCTATGCCTTTGAAAGGAATACTTCCAATGCTTTAATTTTATATCTCTTTTGTGAATTGCACAAAAATAACAAAGTAGAATAAAATAGATTCTTTACACCTCTAGTTTTAGAAGAATCGTTAACATCTCCATGGTATTTCTTATAAATTGAACGCCTTCATTTGACTTATAAATATTTTTTGTGTTTTTAACAGCTAGTGACATCGTAGTAGTATGAAAAAATTTAAACAGTTTTTTAAGTTCTTTAAAAGTACAGGAAACCATGAACTGACTGATATTTCACTAAGTTTTTTCATCATGGCTTTTACATTTTGAACCTTAAAATGTAACCTTAAAACCTTTCATTTGAAAAACAAACAAAAAAAACCTTTCATTTGTAGCACCTCTCCACCATTTTCCTTCAAAATGAATTTGTTGGTACCACATTTCATATACTAATTGTTAGCCAGTCATATTTCTTTCTTTTTTAATTTTCCGATTTTCTTTTAACTGTTTTTAAAATTTTTCGTCTTCCGAAAAATTCCTGTGAATGAAATGGTGAAAGATTTTGAAAGCAAAATTAAGGGGCACCTGGATGGCCAAGAGTTAAGCTACCAACTCTTGGTTTCAGCTCAGGTCATGATCTCATGGTTTCGTGAGTTTGAGCCCCACATCGGGCTCTGCGTTGGTGTCACGGCGCCTGCTTGGGACTCTCTCTCCCTCTCTCTGCCCCTCCCCTAGTCGCACTGTCTCTGTCTCTCTCAAATAAAATAACCTCAACATAACATAACATAGCATAATATAACATAAAAAACTTTAAAAAACAAAGAAAAACAAAGAAATCAAAATTAAAAGACAAGTTGCATCTGGAAGAAATTGCCTGTAATACAAGTAACAGAAAAAGTATTCATATCCGGATATTACAAGAAACTTTAAAAACCAATGAGGAATACTTTCACACCTGGAAAGATGAAATAGATTTACTTTTCCCTATTCCTCTCACCAAGAACAACTAAAAACTCACCATTGTATATAAAACAAACACAAGAAGACTCCAAAAGATAGAGAAAGGCAGATTGACTAAGGACCATGGGATGCACAGAACAGCACATTGATGAGTTTCCTGGGTTTTCTTTTTGCCTCGGATATTTCAGACTTCAAGTTGAAGTAGCTGCCAACCCAGAAATGCCAACCCAGAAATGCTAATAGACAAAAGAAGTCCCAACAAAAGTCTGCTATCTCTAGTCAAAGAACCAGGAGAGGGAGAGCCTAGCAAAGTGGAACTATTTTAGGCAGTAATCACTCTACTCTACCAAACACTGCAGAAAACTCTGCGACCGCATTCCTATCCATGTCAGCAAAGAGTGAGTGAGCCAGGTTTCTGCTCTAGTAAGACTGTAACAAGGCACCCAAACACTTTTTTCTACTGGGGTGGCATCAGCGGAGGTCTAGGGGAGACTCGGGATTTTCTCTGTCACCCAACAGTAGTAAAATCACCCCACTGTGGTGTCAGTAGAAACCATCTGGGGAGCAAGAATTTTCACCCTCACTCAGCAATAACAAAGAGGCTCTGTTCTCACATGTCAGTGATGGCCATGCAGGGAAACTAGACTTCTACCTCCACTTGGTAATAACAAGGCAGAGCTCCCTGTCTGTACCAGAGTAGTGTCAGGAAAAGCCAATTAAAACAGAAGATTTAAATACGATTCAGAGTCTTATAACATAATACAACATGATCTAAGTTCCTTGTGAAAATCACTTGTCAGATCATGACTAAGGAATATCTCAAACTGAATGAGAAAAAAAGATCAACGGACGTCAACACCAAGAAGACAAAGGTGTTAAAAGTGTCTGACGAAGACTTTAAAGCAACTTTGATAATGATGAGCAATTTGGAACATGCTTGAAACAAATGAAAGAAGAAAGGCTCAGAAAATAATAGAAAGTCTCATCAAAGGAATAAAAATGATACAAGGAAGAACCAAGTGGAAGTTTTAGAAATGAAAAATACTGGGGTGCTTAGGTGGCTCAGTAAGCTAAGCATCGGACTGTTGGTTTTAGCTCAGGTCATGGTCTCACAGTTTCATGGGTTCAAGTCCCATGTCAGGCTCTGTGCTGGCAGTGCGGAGCCTGCTTGGGATTTTCTCTCTCTCTGCCCCTCCCCTACTCATGCTGTCTCCGTCTCTCTCAAAATGAATAAATAAATTTTTAAAAAAGAAATGAAAAATACTATAACCATTATAAAAAGCTCAGTGAATGAGATCAACAGCAGAATGGAGAGGACAGAGAAAAGACACAGCGAATTGGAAGACAGAACGATATAAATTACTCAATCTGGACAACAAAGAGAAAAGAGACTAATAAATGAATGGTGCTTCAGGCACCTGTGAGACTCTAACAGAAGT
This sequence comes from Prionailurus bengalensis, assembly GCF_016509475.1. Lineage (NCBI taxonomy): Eukaryota > Metazoa > Chordata > Mammalia > Carnivora > Felidae > Prionailurus > Prionailurus bengalensis. The sequence continues at coordinate 28,729,627 of NC_057360.1, forward strand.
TCTAATATTCATATCAATGTAGTCCTAGATGGAGAAGAAAAAGAGGGTGAGGCTAAAAAGTCCTCAAATAAATAATGACTGAAAACTTTCCGTTTAGCAAGAGACATAAACCTATAGAACCAAAAAGCTAAATGAATCCCAAACAAGGTAAATCCAAAAACAAAACAAAACAAAATGCATTCTAAAACACACTGTAATATGGGGCACCTGTGTGACTCAGTCAGTTAAACATCCGACTCTTGATTTCAGCTCTGGTCATGATCTCACAGTTTGTGAGTTCAAGCCCTGCGCCTGTCAGTGCAGAGCCTGCCGGGGATTCTCTCTCTCTCCCTCTCTCTCTGCCCCTCTCTCACTCTCTCTCAAAATAACTAAATTCTCTCTCTTTCTCTCAAAATAAAAAAATAAACATTTCTCTCAAAATAAATTAAAAAGTAAAAAAAAATTTTAAAAACACATTGTAATAAAAATTCTGAAAACAAAAGACAAAGAGAAGATCTTGGAAGCAGCCAAAGAAAATAATGCCTACCTACAGGAAAAAAAAAAAAGAATTAGAAAGAGAGCTGATTTTCTATCAGAAAGCACGGAGATCATAAGGAAGGGGCACCATATTTCGCAGGTGCTGAAAAAAAAAAAGCAAAACAAAACAAAACTCTGTCCTCCCAGAATCCTATACCCAGTGAAAATATTCTTCAAGAATGAAGGGGAAACCAAGACATTCCCGGACAAAAAGACACTAAGAGAATTTGTCATCTGTAGACCTACCCTCAAAAATGGCTAAACGAAGTCCTCTAAACAGAGAGTAAACAATTAAAGAAAGAACGTTGGGATGTCAAAAAGGAAGAAAGAGCACAGTAAGCGAATGTACAAGTGGAAAGCAAACAATCCGCTGAAAGGAATCGCAAAAGACATGAGGTGACACTTCACCAAAGAAAATATACACATGGCAAATAAGCACACAAACAGATGCCCACATCACTAGCCACTAGGGAAATGCCAATTAAAACCACAGTGAGGTATCAGTACACACTGGTTGGTTAACATGAAAAATCGTGGAGACGCCAAATGTTACAAGAATACAGGGAAACTGGATCACTCACACATTGCTGCTGGGAATGTAAAATATTACAGCCTCTTTGGAAAATAGTATGGCCGTTTCTTAAAAAATGAAACCTGCAACTACCATATGACTCAGCAATTGCACTCTTGGGCATTTATCCCAGAGAAGTGAAAATTTATGTTCACACAAAGACATATCCACCAATGCCTCTATGTGGAAATATTATATTTAATATTTGTATATGTTTATATGTATATATATATAATATTATATGTATATTTGTATGTACATAGTCATCTATTACGAATAGTTTTACTCGTCGCCAAAACCTAGAAATAACCCAGATGTCCTTCCAGGAGTAAAAGCCGAAGCAGACTGGTACATCTGTACCCTAGACTACTGTGCAGCAATAAAAAGGAATAAATTGTTAATGCACACAACAACCTTTAGATGAATCTCCAGAGAGTTATGCTGAGTTAAAAAAAAGAAAAAAGCAAACCCGAAAGGTTAGACGCTATATGATTCCATTTGCATAACATCCTTGAAATGAAAAACATACAGAAATGGAGAACAGAGTATGGTTGCAAAATATTAAGTAATAGATGGGCTCAGAGAAAAGTGGGTGTTGTTCTAAAAGATAATTTGGAAGTTCTCTGTGGTGGTGGAAATATTATATATCTTGACTGCATGAATGTCATTATCCTGGCTATGATATTGTACTACAGTTTTGCAAGATGTTACGTCGGAGAAAATTGGGTAAAATGTCCATCAGCTCTCTTTGTATTGTTTGTTGCAATTGCATCTACAACTATCTCAAAATGAAAAGTTTATTGACAAAGAAAAAATTAATGAGACATTAATTTTTAAAGTCAGTTCCACCAAGTTTTTCTTTATAATTCTGGTGTTATAACTTCTTGGAAAGTTCCCTTCTTCAAGGTTACAAAAGTACCCTCCTACATATAATACTTTAATAGTTTTCTTTTTTATCAACGTTTATTTATTTTTGGGACAGAGAGAGACAGAGCATGAACGGGGGAGGGGCAGAGAGAGAGGGAGACACAGAATCGGAAACAGGCTCCAGGCTCTGAGCCATCAGCCCAGAGCCCGACGTGGGGCTCGAACTCACAGACCGCGAGATCGTGACCTGGCTGAAGTCGGACGCTTAACCGACTGCGCCACCCAGGCGCCTCTAGTTTTCTTTTTTTAATGCAGAGCTTTTCTCTGTTCAGATGTTTTGAAATCTGGTAAGCCACAACATCCCTCACTTTGAATCATACCACAGGTTTCTTGATAAAATACTGGATGCTCATATGTTCTTTTCTTTTTTAATGTTTATTTACTTATGAGACAGAGACAGAGTGCGAGTGGGGGAGGGGCAGAGAGAGAGGGAGACACAGAATCCCAAGCAGGCTCCAGGGACTGAGCTGTCAGCACAGAGCCTGATGCGGGGCTTGAACTCATGAACCGTGAGGTCATGACCTGAGCCAAAGTCATATGCCCAACCTACTGAGCCACCCAGGCGCCCCACTCATATGCTCTTTTCACACCACCACCACCTTATCTGCATTCTCAAGGACACAAGGGGGTGATATTGGCATATATATTATATAGTTTCTCTTAGATGCCATAAACCATGCTTTTGACAGCCATGCTGGATTTTACAAGTTCTCAAAAGAAATTGCTGTTAAAATACTTCATTTTTCCAGTGTGCTAGAAGTGTTTTCATAAGCAAAACCTAAACAATTAGGTAGCTGTCAATACTAAAAGTAGACCAGTACATTTCCCAGGTAAATTTCTATTGCACAGTAATACCCGGTTAAGGTCACCTCATACAGCAGTGCAGGTATGCACAAATCCAGATAGCACAGTGAACGTGGACTGCGGACCACACTAACTTAGGTGGCAGCCAGGTCACCCCCGGGTCCATTCCCTCTCTGCCAGTTTGCAACATTCAAGTGCTACAGACCACGACTCTGCAACAGAAAGAAAGCTTTGGGTGGAGGGAGGGAGGTTTAGTGGAAAAGGCAATAAGAAAGTTTCATCAGGAGAGAAGAGCGACTAAGCCTCCTTCCCAAACATCCTGGCCAGACGTATCACTGTACTGAGAGGTAGAATGAAAGGTCTTTTCCCGACCACATCCCCCCATCTCCCAAGCTGTGGCTCTCTGAATCTAGAGTAGGATCCCAATGGCCGAATGCAGAAAGAGAGGAAGTTTCACAGAGAAAATGGACCCAGGACAAAGAAAACCCAAGGGCTTGCCCTGCCTGAGGCCATGGGGCTTCCTGACTTTGGGAACGTAGTTTTTCTGACATTCTGCAGCCCACAGTGCAGCAGTGCAGCCTGGGGAGATCAAAGAAATTGCAACAGGGGCGCCTGGGTGGCTCAGTCGGTTAAGCGGCCGACTTCGGCTCAGGTCATGATCTCACGGTCCGTGGGTTCGAGCCCCGCATCGGGCTCTGTGCTGACAGCTCAGAGCCTGGAGCCTGTTTCAGGTTCTGTGTCTCCCTCTCTCTGACCCTCCCCTGTTCCTGCTCTGTCTCTCCCCGTCTCAAAAATAAATAAAATGTCAAAAAAAATTAAAAAAAAAAAAGAAAGAAAGAAATTGCAATAACCCCAGGCTTCTGGGAAGCACAGAAACATGCGATTGTCATGAGCAAACTAGTGACCGCGGATCTGGACTCCTGTTAAATGTATTACTTGGGTTTCCATAAGCACTGACCAAAAAATCCAAACTGTATCTTAATTTTTTTGGCTTTCCTGAGGAAACAATAAAATGACATCATATCAAATATACATAGTCGAAGAGAATAACTGTCTCTAAAGAAATAAGCCAAGAGGGTGTCCTCAAAATGCTAAATCATGAAGACTGATTACGACGGGAACTTGCGGAGCGCTGGCCCCAAGGTGCAGCCTTCCGGTCTGTTCTGAAGACAGACACAATCTTGGAGTAGAATGTCTTTTATCAACTTTATTTGCTTCCTGCTGAAAATGAACAGGTATGTAATTTAAACACAAACACACAAATAAATGTAAATGAAACAAACACTGAACAGAAATCTCACTTTTTCATTCAGGTTATCCAAAAACTATCAAGAACTCTGCATTTCTGAAGTAAACCGAACATATATATTTTTTAAGTTTATTTATTTATTTTGACAGAGAGAGAGTGAGAGAGCTGGGGAGGGGCAGAGAGAGAGAGAGGGAGGGAGAGAATCCAAAGCAGGTTCCATGCTGTCAGTGCAGAGCCTGATGTGGGGCTTGAACTCACGAACCTTGAGAATATGGCCTGAGCTGAAATTAAGAGTTGGTCACTTAACCAACTGAGCTACCCAGGCACCCTCTTTATTTTTTAAAAGTTGATTTATTTATTTTGAATCCAAACATATTTGTACTACTAAATCAGACATCGAGAATCTGATATGATTTTGCAGATCTTATATGCGTTTGGCAGATTTAAAACTAAAAGATTTATTTGTGTAAGGAGAGAATAACCCAGACGTTGATTTTGGTTGAAATAACACCAGCACCTTCAATTTAGATGATTTGCTACGTACAAACAATTCAAAGTGCTTTTGCGGGAAGGGTGCTTCACAAGCCTGTAAATCCAGAGATTATCAGGATTCAAACAGCTCGTCATGCCTGCAATCTGACTGACGTTATAAACTAGAAATTATTTGCAGTCAATGTTACCTGAAACAAGCAGGGAATAGAAATACCTTTTATTAATTTATACCGAGATTTTTTTGGCTTGGTTTCCTCATATATATATATATTTGGCATAAATATATATGTATATATATATTTGGCATAAATATATATGTATATATATATTTGGCATAAATATATACATATATATTTGGCATATATATATATATTTCCTCATATGTATATTGGATTTTATCCAACAGCAACATGCTAGTCACAGCACTTATTGCAAAAACCACACTTTCTACATGCAATTTCTATAAGTTTACCTCTCACGTACAGAATCATAGTCCACTGTTTCTCTATGGCTTTAGTTACTGTTACTAATAACAATATTAGTGATGGCCACCTTTTTTGAGAATTTATGATATACAAAATCATGTCATCCTCACAACAGCCCTGTGAGGCCAGCACCATTATAATACTCTTATTATGGGTTGTCGTTTCTTTTAAATGTAAAGAAATTGAACCTTGGAGAAATTGAATAACCTCCCCATATCAAGAGTTATAAGTGAAAGAAGCAAGATCGGATCCTGATCTCTCTGTCTCCAAAGCTAACTTGAACCACTAAACTAGGTGGCTATTCTTAATTCTGTGCCCAGGTCTGTGTAATGCAGAAACTAGAGAGCACCTCTCAGCTCCAGACCATTAGGGATGCCTTCATAGTCCCTGAAACATGTCACATTGGTGAGTTTTCTCTGAATTTGTTTTGGGATTTGTATCGGAAAGATAACTCTTAACTGAATGGTCCCTAGAAACACTTCACCTACTACTTAGACAATGTTTCATTTATATTCAGTGAATAATAATCACAAACATTTCTCAAGTTGCTATGTGCCAGGCCCTCTTCTAAACCCTATTTATACTAATTCATATAATATCACCTAGTGATTGGTCCCATTGTTTTCCCAGCCTTACAACCAAGGAAAAGAGGTTTCCTAAGAGCACATGGTTGGTAAGCAGCAGGACCCAACTTCCACACCAGGCCGTGTGGCACTAAATTGCCCTGTAGAGTCCCCTAACATTTCTGAGCAGGAGCTGTATGCTCAGTTCTCCTGGGCTCCAACAAGGCTGCTATGAACCAAGCAGATTGACCTTCTGGCGCTGCTAGTCTGGCATAGGAGACAGAAATTAATCACATCAATACATATGCAATTACAAACTGTAATAAATACATTAAGGAAATAAAGAGGGAGCTGGGAGAACAAAACAGGAGTCTGTTTAGGCTGGACAGGACCCTGTGGGAAGTCACAGCTAAGCTGAACCCTGAAATGGAGGAGAAACTGGACACAGGAAGGCTCCAAGCTTGGAAGGAGGCAGGTGTGGGAGCAAGACTGAATCAGGAGACATCCTGATAACACCAACTCATGTTATTATTATTTTAAAGTTGTGAGAACATGCTAAACTGTGGCTTATTCTGTTTGTTCTCACATAGGCTGACCACAAAATAGTATATCCCACATGCCCCCACAAGACTTTGCAAAGAAGGTCCCTAGACATCCATTTGTCAATCCCTTGTCTATCACCAATTCTGAGGATAACACAGGGCTGGAGTTGAAAAGGTTGAGGGTAAGAATTTCTCGGGAGAGCTGTCATTTTGCCTTGCATCCTTTTGCTTGCCTTGTACCTCACACCAAAAGGAAGGAAAAAGTGGTGTTTTATCCCACATTTTGAGACCTAGTGAGGGAGCTCCGGGAACCCATTCAATGGACCAGTGTCTGACTCAGCTGAAATATCTAAAGCCATGCCAAAGAGCAGCATTCACAGGAAATGGCAGCATTGGAAGAAAACTACACTTTTATGCAGGCAAGGATGTAGGAGAGATTCACACGAACCATTTATGGGTCTTGTCGGAACCAGGCTGGAGACATCTGCAAAAGGATCTTGCCCAAGAGGTTTACCAGGGAGTCTTGTGGGGTTGAAGGCCCAATGCCCAGGGACTGAGCATTTGTGCTGGTAAATGGCCAGCCGCATCCTGCATCACAGGACAGGTCATTGGAGGATCCCAATGAAGGAGTTTCCTAGAAATCCCCAAAATGTATCTCAAGGGAAAGACCACAAATGTATCCCAAAGATACATTTTCCAAGCCTCGTAAACACCAAGGACAAATTGTAAAAATGCCAATCTCTGAATACTGTGCATTTCCTTAATTCCTTCTTCTTATTTCAGAAGGAGTCAGAAGTCTGGACTAATGAGCAGGGTTTGGAAAAGTAGAACAAGGTAAAGATGTGGAACAGAAGCAACCATGATCCCTTTTCTGTTGCAGGATCCCCAAACTGGTGAAAAGGAAACACTTTATATTTGACTGAAAGTCTGAATTATATGTATCACATGGAAGCAGGTCATTGAAAGCACTGAAATAAGACTGCCTGTATGACAAAAAGTGTCCCACAGCCTTTCCATGATCTAATTCAAACTAGAGAAGCTATAGGACCTAATCAAGAATTTATATAGGAGCAGGAAAAAGATGTAGATCTCACTGAAGAGGGTTGAAGAATCCTGGGGGAGTTACAAAGAAAATTGTCTGTAGCCATTCAGCAAGTATTTATGGAGTACCTACAATGCTCCATGTACAGTTTCAATACTTGGGATGTTTTGGTGAACAAACCAAGTATCTGTCTTCAGGTAGCTTACATTCTACTGGGGCAGGGGGAGGGGCAGTTTGGATGAGAGACAAACCATAAATGTGATAAACAGGTAAATTATATACTATGATAAAAGCGATTAGTGCTATGAGGAACTGATTGAGCTAAGGTCATTAAGAATGCCAAGGAAGGGTAGCTTGTAATTCTATCTTATACCTCAATAAAATTGACATATATATAGCACTGTATGTTTAAGGTGTACAAAATAATGATTTGACATACGTATATTGTGATCACCATAAGTTTAGTTAACATCCATCATCTCATACGGATACTGAGAAAAAAGGAAAAGAAAATGAAACAAACAAAAATAAAATTTTTAATTCTAAAAAGAGGGAAAGAAGAAAAATGTGTTTTCCTTGTGATGAGAACTTCTGGGATCTACTCTCTTAAAAATATATCACACAACAGTGTCAGCTATGGTCATAATGCTGTACATCACATGCCTAGTATTTACTTATCTTATAACTGGGAGTTTGTACCTTTTGGCCACTCCATCCAATTTCCCCTCCCTGACCCCCATTCTGCAACCACAAATATGCTCTCTTTTTCTGCGTTCGGGTTTTTTTTTTTTTTATGTTTAGTTTAAAAAAAATCATACAGTATTTGTCTTTGGCTCATCTCATTTAGCATAATGTCCTCAAGATCTACCCAAGTTGTTGCAAATGGCAGAATTTATTCCTTTTTTAAGACTGCATAATACACCATTGCATATATATATATATATATATACATATATATATATATATATATACATATATATATATACACACACACACACACACACATACACACCACATTTTCTTTATTCATCTGTCAACAAACACTTAGGTTGTTTCCATGTCTTGGCTATTTAAGATAATGTTGGTAGCTTGTAATTTTAAATCAGGTGCTTACTGTAGGCCTTATTGAATAAGTGATATTTAAGGAAGGAGATTGTTTTAATACATAAGTCGGATCTTGTCACTCCTCTGCTCAGAACCCTGCAATGGGGCCTACACTCAGGCCTGTTGGCCAGGAAACTATAGAAAGGATGGAAGCAGAGAAATTGCTCAGAGGCTACTACAGTCATCAAAGGAGGAGATCGTGGCGGCCCATGGCAGCAGTGGGGATGGTGAGAGATATTTTAGAAGAAGAGAATTTCCTGATGTAGTAAGAATTAAGGTTGACCTCAAAGGCTTTGGCCTAAGCAAATAGAATTTTGAAACTACCAGAGGGAAGACTATCGGTAGAACAGATTTGGGGTTGAAGGATAGTTTGGGGTACTCAGTCTGAGATGTCCATGAGACCATCAAATGGGGAAACTGCCCACATGATTGGGTATGTGGATCTGGGGTCCAAGACAGAGATCTGGCCTTGGGAGCAGAGACTTGAGAATTATCTCTAACTTGTGATAAGGACCTTGATACAAGAGAAAAAGCAGTCCCTTTTAAACCAGCATGAGTGAATCATGAGGTGTCCAGAACCTAGGTGGAAAAGAAAAAAATAATTAGTTGGCCTAAGACCAATTGTTTTATCTATTCATCTCTGCTCTTAGTTGATATAAAAATATAAAAATCATGTATTCCAATGGCTGGCCTTGGAAAGGTAAGTCCTTCTCTGGCAATTTATTTCCAAATATAGAGCACCACATATCTCTTAAATACAGACAAAATTATTTTTTTATAAAAGAGGGTTAATTTGTTTAAGACAACCAGTCAGTTAAGAATTTTTTGTAATCCTCTCTGTCTGTAAAGTATTATTTAGTTATCCATAATTTAAGAATTCAGAGCCACATTCTTGCCATTGTTCCTGGTGAACCCCTAACCACACTAAAGAGGGAACTTTAGTTTCTCTCCCTGTATGCCAAAGAAAATTGCAGCTAAGAGTTCAGAGGGGCAATTTAAATGTCACTCTGACCCAAAGGTTTGGAAAGAATGTAAAAATTCTATTATTAAAAATGAAGGGGCACAAGAAACCATGGTTGTAATGTCAAACTGCTAAGTACCCTCCTGGGCTGATTACGTTCCCATGAAAGATGGGACCTAGAACACAGAAGATATAGACAGTCTGTTCTGTTGACTTCTGGACTGGAGGCAGAGTCCAACTAGACTATTCTGTCCTTACCAAACAGTCCTATGGCTCTGAGACAGTGAGTAACTAAGGTACAGAAAACAATGGAACAAACACTGAAAAATACAGAAGTGAGGACAAAGATAGCCAAACAAAAATATTTGTAATATATTTAAACTCAGAAGATCTAGCTTTGATTTAGAAAGCATAGAAGAGCTGGTTCCAAATCAGACTGGGAGGGTTGTTTATTTTGCCTTTTGCTCAAGTCAGATCTAATGATCTTAATGACTTTCAATGTTTCTAAGTTATTCCCCAGACTTGATTAAACTTCGTATTTGGGCCATAGGTCAGACAGCAAACACTGATTTATTTAACATTCAATCAACCCAACTCTCACTTTGCTAGCATTCTGGCCCTCTGTCCATACAGTGAGTGTTGAAATTCATATTCCCACCTCTAAAATCTTTCAAGATTATACCATCGCTTCAGAACTATCAGAGTATAGTCTCAGGATTAGGTCAATTGTATTGGCTTCTTTTTCTCCCTTTTCTCTATTTCTTTCTTTCCTTATTTATTTATTTATTTATTTATTTTAGGCAGGTGGCATCTCTCTGTGAACCAGAACATTCAACTGAGCGATGCCGTCCAGTAGAACTTTCCACAGTGATGAACATGTTCTGCATCTGTATTCTGCATATTAATAGTTACTAGCTACATGACTAGTCGCTGAGCACTTGTAGCTATGGAACTGGATTTTTAAGTTAATAATTTACTTAATTCAATTAAATTTGACTTTAACGAGCCACATGTGACTAGTGGCTGCTGCATTATTGGACAGTGCTGTTCTAGACCAGCAAAGAAGGTACTATGTATTATTAGCCTATAGATAAACACTGTCTTTGTGTGCAGATGTGTCTGCAAAACACAGTGGTGCTTTCCACACTCTAAGCAGAAGAAACATACTGTTTTTTCATACGGCGTGTGGTCGGTAATAGGGAGGTGTGCTATGGCACTGTTGACGAACTAAGAAGGAATATTAGTTTCCGAGTGCTGCCATACCCAAAACTGGCTGGCCCGAAACAATAGAAATGTGTGGTCTCACATTTTGGAGACTAGACATCCCAAACCACAGTGTTAGCAGGGCCATGCCCTCTCTGACAGCTCTAAAGGAGAATCTTCTCTGGCTTCTTTTAGCTCCTGGTTTTTGCCAGCAACCCTTGGTGTTCCTTGGCATATAGATGCATCACCTGAGTTCTAGGGCTATCTTCTACCTGTGCATCTTCACACTGCTTTCCCTCTGCGTATCTGTCCCTAGGTCCAAATTTCCCCTTTTTATAAGGACATGAGTCCCATCGGATTAGGGCGACCCTAATGACCTCATTTTAACTTGATTACCCCCATAAAGACTCTAAATAAGGTCACATTTCGAGGTACTGGGAGTTCGGACTTCAACATGCCTTTTTGTGGGAGAGACACAATTCAACACAGAACATTTGCCATAGTAATAATGTTGTTGTATGGAAGTAGGCAGATCCCTGAAAGCTGACAGGGTCCTTCTCCCACACTAATCCTTGAAAGGCAGCAGGACCAAGCCAGATGTCCTGGCAGCCTCCCATTTCCACATAAATAGCCTTGACCATACAACTCTGAGCAGAAGATATTGAGAAATCTCACCTACTCATGTTTTTTTTTAATTTTTATTTTTGTAAGTTTGTTTGTTTGTTTGCTTGTTTGTTTGTTTTGAGAGAGAGAAAGAGCATGAGCAAGGGAGAGGCAGAGAAGGAGGGAGAGAGAGAATCCCAAGCAGGCTCCACACTGTCAGCACAAAGCCTGATGATGTAGTACTTGAACTCACAAGATCATGACCTGTGTTGAAACCAATAGTCAGACACTCAACTGATTGAGTCACCCAGGCACCCCTCATCTACCCATCATGTTTAATCTTCCCCTGTGTCTTCTCTGCTCACCTCAGCACGGGTTAGGTAGTGAAGTGAAGAAAGAACAACTTTAAATAAAACTCCAGCCTTCGAGCCAGACCAGCCCCTATGGCCTGGCCTGCACAATGCTACTGTCAGAACTCACCACTATTCACAGCCTCTCATAAGTTTAAATAAGGGAAATCTTTCCTTTAAAAAAAAAAAAAAGTACACTTGTCCTTCTTTCCTTCCCATCCCCCACCAATTCCCTCTTCTAAGTCAGTCTGATGTGTCTATTGCTTCTTTTTGTCAAACAGGATCCTTCCACTGTTTCATGTGATATTTTGCATTGCATCCAACTTTTAGGAAACTTGGTAACATTATGTACTGCCCACGGGCAAAGGCCACAAATCTCTCCCAGATCAAGTATGATCTTGGTAGCAGCTCAGAGAAGGCCATGGTCCTTGATGAATTAGGCTGCTTAAAATCTTCCTGGTGCCACTGGAGACCTGAGACTGCCAGGAGGGGTCAGTAGAGAAGAGAGGATTTGCAAGTCCGAAAGCCACATAAGGAAGGGAGAAGGGTGTGCTGGGAACGCAGACCAAGAAATAGGTCCTGGGGTGAGATGCTGAGGAAACCACTAGTAGCATGAGCAGCGGGGGGCAGATAAAAAAGAGAGACCATTTAATCAGCATCTCTAAGGACTAAGATGATGTCAACCAGAATCTCAATAATATTTTGTCAGTGGATGGTTGGTTTGAGTTAGACACTAAGCTAATTAAGAGCAACAAGAAAAGACTGTCTCCTAAGTCTTTTATATCAGCACCTGGTATAGTACCTGCTACATGGAAGTTGTCAACAAATGTTAAATAGATAAGCAAAAAAGCAAATGAATTTGGGGCTTCCTGTATGATGTTGGACGTGCAGGACAGACAGGCTCAGGTACTATTCCAGGAGCTTAGTTGGGAGATGGATAGCCTAAGAAAGGTATCAGGAAATAAGCGACAAAATGTAAAGAACAAAAGTGATCTTCAGTAATGTTGAATAAACACATGACTAAATGGAGAAAGGAAAGAATGAAGAGGTCAAAAACAAGTGAGGTTTCTCACCTGGGACATCGGTGTTATAATGTGCCAGCTATGAAGATAAAAACCTGAATACGAAGTCGCCCATGAAGACAAATGCCCATGATCACCCTGCAGGTGTGTTTTGTTTCAGCCACCCGGGATTAAAAAATAGTTTTTAAAAAGGAGATTCCAAGAAACATGAAATCCACTGGACTGTAGCTAATCCTGCATGCCCGTTCAGGCTTACCACGCTCTGTGCCACTCTGTTGTCTCTTCATAGAGTCCACTTAACCCATGTGGGAAGGGCTGATAATCTGCTAGTACAGTTTTGTCAAATGAGTTAGACTATTAAAATACTTTCTGGGGCGCCTGGGGGCGAGGGGCTCAGTCGGTTAAGCCTCTGACTTCGGCTCAGGTCATGATCTCACAGCTCGTGAGTTCGAGCCCCGCGTCGGGCTCTGTGTTGGCAGCTTGGAGCCTGGAGCCTGCTTTGGATTCTGTCTCCCTGTCTCTGACCCTCCCCCTGCTCGCTCTCTCTCTCTCTCTCTCTCGCACCAAAATAAACATTAAAAAACTTTTTTTTAAAGAAATACTTTCTATTGGTTGATTCCAAGCGTCTCCCTGTCTCTCCAGCTGTCACAGATGTCCCAGGGTCCAGGAAATACAGGGGAAGTGTCGAGTGGCAAAAGGACCCTGCAATTGGACCTGCTCCACCTCTATGGCCAGTGTCTGTTCTGATGGGGGAGGGGTTGGTGCCATATCAATTGTTAAATGTTACTAATAGCATTCCCGCCTGGGGGCCACCTGCCCACTCCCCACAGGCATCTGAGTTTGCCATCTCTGCTCAAGCCTTGGCCACCTCTCCATCTCATCCATAGGCGCTCATCTGAAGTGCCTGCCTTTCTTCTGCCAACCCCACGCATTTCAAAATACATGACTCATGGACATTACCCTCAGGTAGCCTTTAGAATATGGTTTTGGTATAGCCCTACTCCCACCAGCGTCTATGCTGGATCTCTCAGCTGAATCACCTTTCAATCCTCTGCACAGCTGCTTGTCAATTTGCATGATGTCTTTCCAGAAACCCCTCTCACTTGCTCCCTTCTCTGGGCCTCCGCCCACCCCATGGTGGCTGTTTATTATTGAACCTGAATACTAAAATTTGGGGTACTCTTTGTTTAACTAAAACTGAGGCAAAAGTAAAGCGAGAGGAGGAAGGTTTTATGACAGAAAAAGTTCCATAGATTAAAACGTTATTGGTACTTTCCTAATGAAGCTTGAGTAATCAGCAGATAAGAAAGAAAATCAGACATAATTTTTCTGTCCAAGTTTCTAAGGGTTTCTTAGATGTAAGCCAAGAAAATATCTAAAGTACTAGGAGCTCCGTCTTAACACTGGACTCCTGTGGTGGCCAGAATTTGGCTGCGTTTCAAGATAATAAGCATTTGGTTCAGAAGGCTGTTTAAAAGAAATAAAAAGGCATAAAACCTCAATCACCCAATATGGTTTGTATTAGAATAAATTGATTACCCCAAACCTAACATGATCAGAGCTCTGCCAAGAGGCTGGCAAGGAGCAACTGTTGGCATAGTCCAAATCCTAATCAGTTATTTGTAACAAGTGATTATTTAATAACCATTCACATTCATCGTGGCTCCTTTCGCCAAATGGAGGAGGAAAAGAGAGAGAGGAAACCTCAGAGGGAATAAAAGGAGTTCCAGCCTTATTGTTTTCTCATGGTGAGTACATGAAAATGTATCCATGTGCAAAGAAAAATCCAGTGTTGTCAGTCAGACCCAGTTGAGTGAAAATTAAGTCTCTCTTTCCATTTCTGAAACTTTTTTTTCATTGTTCTTTCTTGCGCTTTTTTTAATTAAGTTTTTTTTTTTTTTCAACGTTTATTTATTTTTTGGGACAGAGAGAAACAGAGCATGAACGGGTAGGGGTAGAGAGAGAGGGAGACACAGAATCGGAAACAGGCTCCAGGCTCTGAGCCATCAGCCCAGAGCCTGATGCGGGGCTTGAACTCACAGACCGCGAGATCGTGACCTGGCTGAAGTCGGACGCTTAACCGACTGCGCCACCCAGGCGCCCCTAAGTTTTTTTAATTTTAATTCCAGCATAGTTAACATACAGTGTTATATTAGTTTCAGGTGTGCAATATAACGATTCCACAATTCTATACATTACTCAGTGCTCATCATGATAAGTGTTCTTTTAATCCCCTTCACCTATTTACCCATCCCCCAACCATCTCTCCTCTGATATGCTTTTTTTTTTTTTTAAATATTTTTTTCAACGTTTATTTATTTTTGGGACAGCGAGAGACAGAGCATGAACGGGGGAGGTGCAGAGAGAGAGGGAGACACAGAATCGGAAACAGGCTCCAGGCTCTGAGCCATCAGCCCAGAGCCTGACGCGGGGCTCGAACTCACGGACCGCAAGATCATGACCTGGCTGAAGTCGGACGCTTAACCGACTGCGCCACCCAGGCGCCCCTCCTCTGATATGCTTTATGTTAAAGCATAACTGAGTACCCTCAGTTAAAGCTATTTTTTTTTCCCAACAAGAACATTCTTTACTTGAAGTATACTTCAGAACACATGGTTCTAAAAGACATGTGTAAAAAACATTCTATCCAAGAAAAATAGAATACACGTTTTCTTCAAGTACACACAGAAGAATCCCCTGGATAAATCACATAAAAAGAGACATGACAAATATTACAAACTTAAGAAGACTGAAGTCATACCAAGTATATTTTCCAACCACAATGGTACAAAACTGAACATCAACAATAGAACAAATCTGGAAAACCTACAATACATATTATTAAGTACTTAACATGTAAATACTAAACAACACACTGCTGCATGAGCAATGGGCCAGCAAGAAATCAGTGAATCCCAATATGTCCCAAAACAAAAGGGAAAGAAAATGCAATATTCCAAAACCTATGGGATGCAGCAAAAGCAGATGTTCAAGTGAAATTTATGTTGTAATTACGTGTATTAAGGAAAAGAGTTCAAATAAGCAACATGACACCACAGGGAGCTAGAAAAAGAAAATCCTTAGCTGAAATTCAACAGAAGAAGGAAACAACAAAGAACAATCAGAAATAAATACAATGGAGACCAGAATAAACAATAACATAACATTGAAAGTGATGAAACTCTGAAAGACCAGTTGACTTATTGAAGAGGTCCTAAGAGTCCAAGCAAATGCTGGTTGAGGAGATTTGGTGTCGTGATGCTTCTCCTAAGGAGAAATTTCTTCCTCTCGTAATGTGTATAAGAGTCTAAAAACACAAAGCACAACATGAATTTTCAAAACGTTCTATTCTTTCTCGGTTATACTTTACTGAAGGGTGAATCCGGTTCATCAAGCTTCTGAAACTCCAAAGTCAAACTTTCGGTCAAGTGCACTGTATCATGTGATAAGCATGGAAATTTTTAAGACAAAACTCGGAACATATTTAAGACATATTAATGGTTTACTGATAGACAATAAACAAAGAAAAAGTTTTTATATCAGTCTCGAACAAAAAAAAGCAGCATTTCTTACTCTGTAGGGCATCACAATAAGGAATCTCTCTCATCTCTTCCTAGATCAGTTTTGGTAAGAAGATTTGAAGTTAGTTGTTTGACTTTCTAATTTTTTACGTTCCTCACAAGACAGCCCTTAACTCTCCAAGTTACTATCCTGACATTCCATGAGAAAAAAAAATATCTTATGTAACTGTCTAAAAATGTGATAGAATTGTCAAAGCATATGGAACCAGTTACATAAATCTTGAAATACAAGTCAGTATTATTTATTCTCTAATGGAATAAGTTAGCAGCGAGACAGTTAATAGAAACAAGGGAAAGCTATAAATTCCATTTGATGGAGAGGTTGGACTTGGCCACACCTATTTATCTGCACAAACACCAGCGAGAGCATCAATGGCATAATTAGAACAGTTCAATGGCAACTTGCTCTTGAACCTAGGGAGAGGGATTGATACAGACAGTTCCCACGCCCAGTACACCCCCCCCCCCCTATACTGGACAGCAAGGAGTACCAAGTCAGCTACATCTCATCCTTTTCCACTTTTTTCTGAATGAGCTGTACTGGGATAGGGATCTTTGGCTGGAGGCCAAGAGACACCCTCTGAGAAGGATTCTGAGAAGGATCGCTTTCTCCAGGTAATCTCTCATGCTTTCTGAGAAGAGCCCACGTCTGAGAAAACTGTTTCCTCACCGTAGGCACATCAGGCACATCATCCTGTTGATGAAAATGAAAGAAGTCCTTGCCAAGATGTTGAATCCATTCAGCCCCTACCCTCCATGGCCTGTGCTAGCAAAGTTCACCACAGCCACTTGTCAAAGCTGCTGTCAGGACCCTCAGGTGCATACTCCTGCATTAGCAGACATCTCAGCCAAGATATGGGATTTAGGAGAGAGAGGAATTATTACTTTGCCTGTGTGTGTGTGTGTGTGTATGTGTGTGTGTGTGCATGTGATAGAGAGAGGGATGGGGAGGATAAGAGAGAGACAGAGAGAATCCTAAGCAGGCTCTGCACTGTCAGCTGAGAGCCCCACACAGGGCTCGATCTCATGACAGTGAGATCATGACCTGAGCGGAAATCAAGAGTTGGCCAGTTAATTGACCAAGCCACTCAGACATCCCTTACTTTGCCTTTTATTTATTTATTATTTTTTAAGTTTATTTAATTTTGAGAGAGAATGAGAGAACACAAGAAGGGGAGGGGAAGAGAGAGAGAGAGGGAGAGAGAGAATCTCCAGCAGGCTCCGGGCCATCAGTGCAGAGCCAGATGCAGGGCTCAAACTCACAAAGCGTGAGATCAGGACCCGAGCAGAAACCAAGAATCTGACACTTAACCAACTGAGCCACCAGGCACCCCTATCTTTGCCTTTTAATTGAGGCTTCCTTTTTTCAAAATCCTCCTAAGAAATATTCTAACCAATGAAGCCTCCTCCTGTCTTCTAATTAATCCTCTTTACCCAATCAGTTCATCTTGCTTTAGAGATTACAGTTTTATAAAGGTGGAGGGAAAATATACACATCCCTACAGTCTCAAATGCCTTGGGGTGCTGTGTGTGCCTCTCCTAGTGTGCATGATCTTACAGAATCATTTCAAGTTTTGTGCCTCAGTGTTCTCAACTATGGAGTTGAGCATATTGGGTTATTTTTTTTAATCTACTTATTTATTAAGCATGTATTTCATGCCCAGACACTGGGAATCAATGATGGCTTTATAAGGTCCTCTTTCCTTGAGAAGCTGATAGTTTACCAGAATTACCCCCAAAGTGTCCCCATTTCTTCCATGGTTTCATTCCTTCATTCCATAAATATTTGACAAGTTCATATATATTCCGAGCATTATTCTATGATCATAGGGGAGAAAAAAAGAGGAGGAGGAAAGGAGAGGAGAGACAACAGTCCATAATCTCATGGAATTTACTTGGGAGAGGCAGTTTAAGAAGAAGTAGAAGGGGTACGAGGAGGGAGAAGAAGAAGAGGAAGAAGATGAAGAAGACGAAGACGACAAAGAAGAAGTAAAATATTGAGCAGGTAATGAGCACTGAGGGTATAGATTGTATCCAACTCTGAAGGAATTGGGAAGAGAGGGGAATGCAGCTAACTGGCAAGATCATTCCTAGCAGAGAGCCAAGCAGATGCAAAGCCCTGAAACACAAGTGCCTGGCACCTCTGAGGATCAGTGAGGAGGCTGGAGAGGCCAGAACAGAATGATGAGGTGAGAATAGGAGATGAGGTCAGGAGAATTTGGCGCGAGGCTCGTGAGGGCTATGTGAGGACTGTGACTTTGACTCTAAGGTAGAAGGGAGTTCGCTGGAGATTTTGAACAGAGAAATGACACAATTCCTCTTTCTTCTAAAGGAAAGGCAAGCACAGAATCAGAGAACTTAGAAGAGGGCTTTAAAAATCCAGGTAAGGGGCACCTGCGTGGCTCAGTCGGTTGAGCATCTGACTTCTGCTCAGGTCATGAGCTCGTGAGTTCGAGCCCTGCATTGGGCTCTGTGCTGACAGCTCGGAGCCTGGAGCTGCTTCGGATTCTGTGTCCCATTCTTTTTCTGCCACTTGTGCTCTGTCCCTCTCTGTCTCTCAAAAATAAGTAAATGTAAAAAAAAAAAATTAAAAACTAAAAAAAAAAAAATCCAGGTAAAAGATGACCATGTCTTGGACCCTGGTGGAAACAATCATAATAGTGGTGGGAAGAAATGCTAGGATGCTTTATGTGCTTGTGTTCTGGGATCTCTTAGCACTCTGTGTGTACTTCCATTGTGTCATTTAACAAGCTGTACTGGAAACTATTGTGTTGATTATCAGGCAGCTCTGAGAGCTGCCTATGAGCGGTGACTTTGTCTTCCTCTTTGTGCATAAGCAGAATGCCCTCACTAGAAGGTGCTTAATAAACAATAGCTGACAAATGAATGAACCTGGATCAGAATGAAGTGCCCAGAAATAGACCCACACAAACATAGCTAATATTTGAGAAAGGAGCAAAGGTAACTCAGTAGAGAAAGGATAGTCTTTTCAACAAATGGGGCTGGAACAATTGCATGTTTCTATGCAAAACCAAACCAAACCAAACCAAACCAAACAAACAAAAAACAAATCTAGACACCTTACACCTTTCTCAAAAATTGACTCCAAATGGATCACAGACCTAAGGATAAAACACAATTCTATAAAACTTCTAGAAGAAAACATAGGGGAAAAAATCATAATGAGTTTAGCGATGAGCTTTGAGATGCAACACCAAAAGCGTGATCCATGGAATTAAAAAAATTGTAAAATTAGACTTTAGTAAAATTAAAAACTTCTGCTCTCTTCCGTAATGACAAAGAAAAATCGGCTAGAAAAGCAGAAGTAACTATTCAATGAGTAATGACAACAAGCACTACCTCTGAGCATAGAAGTCCTCCAGGGAGAAATTTTCCTCTGACCTCAGAATAGCCAACTGCAAGCCAAAGCATCTGTCCCTAAAACACAATTGCACTCATGCTGAGCAATGTTGAAAAGAATATTTAAATCAGTTCTGGTTGTTCCCACTGGGGCTTCTTCCCCCCCCCCCCCCCCCCCCAGCCAAGAGCAAGAAAAGTCTAGGATCATCAGTTTCCTGGGGATGATGATTCTTATGGTGTCCTGTGTTGCCCCCTTCTGTGATCTGGAAGGTGTCACGAGAGTGGGACTGGTGGACACTCCAGTTCCAGGTTATCCCCTCTTTCTGGGGTGCAGGAGGATAGAGCAACCCAGAACAATATCAACTCACGCTTGCTGAAAATGGGGATTTGTAAAATTTTCCTTAAGTCTTGAACTATTAGCATCAAGACTGGTAAATAGATTATTATAGGGGGGAGATATGGTTTTCAGAACATGTCACTAATTCAGACACCTTTGGTGGAAATCTTAAAAGATGAAACAAATATGGATTGAAGAATTTACTTAAAATATTACCTCCAAACACAAGACGACCCACATGATCTGTGTCAGTCAGGGTCCAATCAGGAGACAGAAATGACACCAGTTATTTAAACAGAGTGAATTTAATAAAGAATTGTTACCTAGGTATTGCAGAACTGAAGAGGAAACGAACAAACCAAAAAACACAAAGGATTCACAGACCTCGCGATTGCAAGAAGCAGTTACCATTCCTTAAACTGAAGGAAAACAGGGAAGATGTAAAAATTATTAAATGGAAAAACCTGGGAAGGGCCTCACTGGTGCTGGTTCTGAGGGAGCACAAAGAGGCTGAGGCGCTTTGGGAAATTGTAAAGTGAATCCAGATGCTGCTACTGAAATAAACCGTCACTGCCAGACTCAAGAAGTGAGGCTAAGGGTAGTGCTGAGAGGAAGCAAGCGAGAAGAAGCTAGTTCCCCTCTTCCTCCAACTCCCCAGTGCCCTCCTACACCCATTCCTGGGACGGCCTATCGGGGAGCCAGATGGCAAAGCAGAAATATGTCCCAGAGTGCTTGCAGCATCACAAAGCGAATATAGAAGGTAGGTTTGAAGCGGAGGGAAAATTGCTCTATAAATGGTACTTCTACAAAGTACCGTTGATGAAAGGGAAGACATTTTTTGTAAGCAAAAAAAAAAAAAAAGGAATGTTACAAAAGGAACTTTACCATTTACATGGATTAACTATTCTCCTGAGACCTTATAGATCTTTCAGAGTTCATTTGAGAAACCTATTCTTGGATAACGCAAGCAGATGGCCATCTAAAGCATGTAAGACATTTTCACAAATCTCAAACGTATGAGGAATGGATACGTTCAGTTCTACTGTACTTTGCAGAGTCATATAAGGTAATCTTGTTAAAAGAGAAGAGAAATGAATACGAATCTCCTGGGCTTCAATTTCTTAACTTCCCTGTGATTGGATCCTTGAGCCATATGCTTTGATTCCTCTCAAAGAAAGATGGACAGTTAGCTGTGCTGGGAGTAAATCGTTAACAAACTAGTGGGAGCAAAGTTCCTGTTTCCCATTCTCTTGGACAATGGGAATAGCTCTGTGGATTCTGGGACAGACAATAATCACATGGGAATTTTGCGTAAGATGTTCACCAAACCCATCTGATTGCTTACTAAGAAGACTTTGGTCTAGCTTTATCAAAAACAAAGCCAAGAGGATGGTTTTTAGTACGAACCAGGGCTAAGGCTGAGAAATCAATACATCTCTGTCAGTTTCTCATCCTTCTGTGTCCTGATAAAAAAGAGAAGGCAATGGTCATCAAGGCAATAATCATCAATAAGTATTTGTATTTATAGGCTGGGCCCTGTGTTTGAACTGGGAGTATAAAATGGTATAGGATATTCTACTGTCCCCAAAGAGTCACATAATTCAGATGAGGAAATAGGAATAGACATAAAAGTATAGCATAAGTTACATTTTTGTGATTGAGGTGGTAACCTAATGACAGGCCACTTAGTCACTCCCAGAAGAAGGTGATACTCAAGGTGTGTGGTCAGAGAAGCCTGCACAGAAAAGATGGTGTTTACCCTGGTTTTGAAGGATTAGGTGGAACTAGGGATCGGGAATGACCCCAAGGAATGGTGAAAAATAGTTTAGAAGCAAGAATAGTAGTGGGTGAATTAGGACACCATCAGCCGTCTAATTTGGTTGGAGTGAATCTTTGTTCTGAGGTATAGTGAAATAAAATGTTTTGAGTGGTGATCATGGCCACTGCAGCCTTAAAAATCAAACTCATTTAACTCTGGAGTCGTCTTTTTTATAAAAATCCGAAAGACCACAATTACACTCTTGATGCTCTGATTGGAAAAAAAAAAAATCTATATTCAGATTCTGAGCAATTGTATTTCAGGGTTTCTTTTAATTTTAACTAATCATTCAGCTATAAGCTGATCAACCACTACTTATCGAAGCTTTCTCCATGCAGGGCACTTTGCCAGACTTACCAAGTTTACACAGAATTTTCTGGCAAGCTGTATTTGGAGAGAGTGAACATGAAAAAGATACGCAGTAAAAATTTAAAAATTTAAAGCAATGTCTGATGAACAGAAAATGAGGGATTCAAGCAGTGATGTCTGCTGTGTTTTATAGATTGAAATGAAGGTAAAACGTTTTTGATAATGGCAATAAAGTGCCCAGCCAAAAATTGGAGTTCTGTAATACAAAAGAAGAAGGAATGAAGAATGACCATTGGGAACAATAGTCACTGACAAAAGCTTTTACACAAAATATCTCCTTAAACATGTAAACAAGGTATTATATGAAGAAGGGAGGGAGGGAAAAAGAGTGGAATCCAAGGTGATTCAGAGGAGTTCTGCCCACAGAAGCAGCAGAGGAGCAATGAAATGGATGGAAATAGGAACACGAGAGAGAAATCCATTGGAGGTGAAAGAGAGAAATGATACATTTGATTTTAAGGTGACAACAGTTACCTGTCTCCTGCGTCTGATGATTTGCCTCCTAATGGTCTCCCAGCCTATGGGAGGTTGAACAGAATAAAGACAGACTGAAGAGGGTAATAGAAGAACTTTTAAAAGATTAAGTAGGACTGGGGTGGTGGAACGTGCATCAGTCCAGGTCAATTCTGGAGGCATCCCTGCTCCAAAATGTGGTGGCAGAAGCTAAAATTGTTAATGAAGTCAGAGCTGGAGTTGGAATCCACTTCTAGTTCTTTACTAGCTTCTTTAAATAAGTTGAGGCTTTTTGACTATGCCTGGACAATAGGTGGGCGTTGGTGAAATAGCGGGGGAACCCTGGAGGGGCCCCGGAGTTTGCAGTCCTGCTGTAAGGACCTCGGCAGGGATAGCTGTGGGGCAGGAGCAGGTCTTCCCTGCATTTGAGCTGAAACTGCAACAGAGGAAATGCCTGACCCCTGTGGGCCAAGACCCCAACCTTGAAATCCTCTCCCTCCCATGCCTCTTCCCATCTGATCACTGTGCCTTCCCTCACTGTCCGTCTGTCAGCATTTCCTGACACATCACCATCCACCCATTGTCAATGACTGTGAGATGATGATGGTGTCTGAGCCAACCAGTCTTAAAACCCCCAGGGGTGGGGCGCCTGGGTGGCTCAGCCAGTTAAGCTAAGCCACCAACTCTTGATATCCGCTCAGGTCATGAGATCGAGCCTGCTTGGGGCTTTGCTGGGTGTGGAACCTACTTGGGATTCTCTCTGCCTCTCCCTTACTCCTGCTCACACACACACACTCTCTCTCTCTCCCTCTCCTTCTCTCAAAATAAATAAATAAACATTAAAAAGCCCAGCATTTACCTCAACAATTTAAAAAAATATTTTGGAGACCAGAAACCAGGTAGAGGGAGGATTTAATATGTGATCCCAGAAAACAAAAGCCTTTTAAAAATGTTTATCTTTTTACTTTATTAACAAAAAAGCGGGGGGAGAGTCCAGAGAAGACTCTAGTAAATAACTACCTAAATAGGATGAGTATATGAGTATGTAGTTGATAACTCTTCTTTGCTGTCATGAAAAGTGACATAAGAAAACCATGTTTTCTCCATATCACTATTACAGATAAAAATAATTTTTGAGCCAAGGTGGGTTTATAAACAAAATTTCTTTCTATTTTCCAAATTCTCTGTCATTATTATATTGACTGAAAGATATTTCGCTTTTCTAATGACCCGAGACTCTTCCTCTGTATTTCTATCTGATCTTCATTGGGTATGACACTCAGACTAAGCTTATGGTTAAATTTCTCTCCAAAACTCAGTCTCTCTGTCAAGTGGTTGATTGTCTCTCAGGTAACGTGGCGGGGCTCCCATCCACCATTATGTGAAGGAAATGCCTGGAAATAATTTGCAAAGGTTGATATTAATCCTCCGATTTTGTTCTGGTGTTCACAAATGGAAACGACTTCAAGTAGGATTCTGGGAGAAGGAAGGAGGACACGTCGTATCCAAAACAATTTTTTTCATTTAAAAACCAAATTGTGTAAAAGGCATACACAGTTGTGTTGGAGAGCTATTAAAAGAGAAGCCCCAGGGTACAGAAAGAGGCAGCATTTTGAGTGAGTTTTGGCTTGCAGAGAAAGCCTGGCGAGGGAGGTGTTAAGGCTCTTTGGTCCTGCCACTACAAACGCTGGGTGTTCGTGCCCTGGGTGTCTGTCCCCATGG
This sequence comes from Prionailurus bengalensis, assembly GCF_016509475.1. NCBI lineage: Eukaryota > Metazoa > Chordata > Mammalia > Carnivora > Felidae > Prionailurus > Prionailurus bengalensis. The sequence continues at coordinate 28,753,702 of NC_057360.1, forward strand.
CTATTCCATTAACATGCACACACAGACATCTCTGTGCAGCTGGCAACCTAATCATAGTTTCCCTACTGGGCTTCCTAGTAACATCCCCTGGTCTTTAACCAAGGCAGAAGGTGGGGGGAATATTCCGTCTGCACAGAACACAAGATCTAATTTTCTTGATGTGATCCAAACTTGCTATTCCTTTCAGTGCCATGAATGATCACTTCTAGAAAGAAAAAAAAAGTGTAACTAACTATTCAATTGGCCACGTGCTCAATTTTTGAAAGCACCATTCTGAATAGCTGGAATCTAGGTCTTAGGACATAGCGTGGGATGCAGAGCAAACCGTTTCTTCTCCAGGATCTCAATTTCTTCATCTTCAAGATGATTACGAAAATCCAGATAATTAAACCATGTTGTTACAACGGAAGTTGTGGATTCTCCACAAGTCATTTGATTTTGTACTTACAGCTATTATAAATCACCTGATGTGTAGGGAACTCACCATAGGCAGAATAATGAAGGACTTCAAAGATTTGCATCAAGAGGCATTAGAAAACCATGTAATTTTTTCATGTCGTTCCCCACGTAACTTAGGTTTTAGACAGGTGCCCTGGACCAGTTTAGCAGAATTGCTTTTTGTGACAGATCTGTAGAACAGAAGATGGCTAAGTGAATGGATCTCCAAGGGCTCTCTTGCTCAGGTAGCAGGCCAAACTCAGAGAGAGGGGAACGAGTGTAGACGTTGACTCACAAAAAATCGGAAAACCGACTTTGCAATTATACAAGCTTGCTTGTGGGTGAAGTAAAAGAATTTCCTACTGGAAGTTGCTTTAAAAGAATCTTGTGTTTTTGTTTGTTTTCGTTTTTTTTCTGATATGACAAGTTCCGTTCGAAGGCTTAACAAAGTTATTGAGGACCCATCTTTCTGCTCTGACAGTCTTGTGTTTGGGAAGTGCTTGATTTCCGGCCTCAGAATTGGTCCCCGCAGAGTGCTTATCGTAACAGTCCCTGGCAAAAGAGCAGGGCACCATCAGATTGACTCATGCTAATTATATTCCTTCCCTGGGGGCGGGGCCATATTTCCTGAGCAAATGCTACCCAGCATCTGAACAGAAGTGGGGTTCTCCAGGCAAGAAAGAAAGAAGTAACAGTTGGGTAAGCAGTCAACTATCTCTGCCACAGCTACAGAAATTTTCTATCTGGGGATTAAAAAAAAAAAAAATTGGCTGACGTTGGTTTAAAAAATAACTCTTCATTGACTACAACCTATGCCACATTTGGGAAATCAGTGTGAGACTCCTCCGAACCAACATATTCTCTTCTTAAAAGAGTTTGTGACCACGTCAAGGGGGGAAGAATCTAATTTTGTGATACATGTTGGAACAAGATTTAGGTTGCTAATTTGGGCTTCTGGCTCTCATAACAACAGATTGGGAAGTGGAATCTGCAGTAAATCTCCTCAATAAGAATACGTATTCTTTAAATTCTAGCGATGAGGGGCTTCCTCCGTTTATTAATTCAACTATGCCATTAAACTATGATACATTCAAGTCCACTCTCGTGTGGTATTTCCACATGGAGGGAGGGAGACCCTGACTGTCTCATAAATTGAATACCCAGCCTCTGAAAAAACTAGCTGGGCAGAGCCAAGATGAAACTCACCTCTCTGCTTTGAGTTGTGGCTGTTTCAGAAGGAAAATCGTCTCCACACTCAATACACCTGTTTATAAATCAGAGTGGTGGCCCTTTGTTCCTTCCCCACGTATCTAGGATTCCAAGCAAAGTGACCACCAGTCTGTTGTGTGGGCGTACAATAGAGGCTGACCACACAGGGGACAAAGCATTGTGGGCTAGCACAGGGCACCCTCATGACCCTCTGCTGGCCTAGGTCCAAGAATATGGCCATTAAACAAGCAGCTGGCATTCAGGACAGATAACACCCTCGTGCGGACTGCCCAAGGTCTAGCAGGAAGGAGTGGGCATGTGCCCAGCAAATGCTCAGTTAGATAACACAGCTGTGATTTCAACACCAAGAGGATCTGTTCACATTTAAAATTCAGGAATATCCCAGTGTTTCGCTAAAAAGTCTGTAACTGTGGAAAGCTGCCATTTTCCTGACTCCTTGCAAATGCACCACTGGGGGAGAAAAACCAAAGCGGTTTTTATAACAGTGCAGGTTTTGCTGGAAACCCCAGTGCCAAATCCCTGACTACCTCAAAGGGTTAAATGAGGTTAAATAAGCACACTTTTCCTTAGGTGCTGAGTTGTCCTAGGCCACAAGAGAGGGACACTTCCCTATGGGGTTCCGGTGGGATTCTGAAGAGAACTTGTCAGGCCAGTGTCTAGCTTCTTTTACTCTCTCCTTGGGGGTGGGTGATAATCTATGACAATCTTGGACTGGGGATCAAGACCAGAGCCTTAGTTTTGTTTTCCCACAAACTTAATAACCTCTTTAGGTCTCTTGAGTGGTAAAATAGGACCCACTTCACAGGATTATTAAATATCATAGGAGATAAGGCATTTGAACTGCAAGGATTCAATTTGGCAAATAAAGTATTTTTATGCAGATAAACATTACCCTCAAGGTGCCCCAGAAAAGAGAGGAATAACAAAGGACAGTAATCTTATTCATCAGCCACGTTCTTTGGGGGGCAGCATGTGGGGGGGCAGGCAGGGAGCCAGCGAGAATTTTGTGGGCTGCAAGTTAACAAAAATGTACGAAGTTTCGGGATATGTGTGTTTCCTTGTGATTTTCTAAAACATCAATAGAACAAATCACTTACATTTACACACGTAAATACACCAACATTACACAGGACAAACCTTGCCTGCAGCGTCAGAACCGACTTAAAAGCTATCAATCACTTTCCCTTTCATACCAGGAGCAGCGGCTGTTAGAACTGTGGTGGACAGAAATCTACACACCCATTACTCTCTCCCAAGATCACTGGACAATTCCCGTCTAGCACAAAATCGGGGGGAAGAGAAGAGTGGGTCACACTGGAAAATGGCTGAGGTGTAGAAAAACGAATTTCTGGTAATCTGATACTTAAAATATATATAGTTCCAGAAAAACAAAGTTGTGAGTGGAGGTTACATAGTTGAAACAAATATAATTGCCATTTTAACATACTATGAGCTAAATGGACTCTCTGAGCTTGAATTCAGGCACATTTTGCAATGCTGTTTTTGTAAGGAAATGTATTTTGAGTTCTAAACAATGAATTTATATATAAACTTCAACACGACTCATTTTTTATTAAAATTGCAGTAAATTGTTTTCTTTGGGTATTTTTCATGAGCCAAAGAAAAATCAAAACCAGTGGATGATTAATTTGCAAGATCAGTAACTGAATGATATGTACCAATCTATAGTGGTTACACTCATTTGCAAAATAAGCATTAGTGATATTGAGAATGGAGAGAATTTTGTATGGGAAAACTTTAACTGACATTAATGTGTAGTGTTGGACAGAGATTTATCTAACAAATTCAAGCTGCAGTATTTACAAAAAAATTATCTGTGTAATTATATGTACACAGAATAACCAACATTTTATTATTTGCAAAATCATACATCTAAAAAGTGACTGACTTAATCATCATGGCAATTTCAAGAGGTATTATTGTTATTCCCAATTTTATCAGAGGAAACTGAGGCACAGTGAGTTATTTGCCCAAGGTCACATGGGGTGCCCAGGCATTCTGATACTTTTCACTGTTAATGTTTGCATTATACTAAGCTTTGGTATTTAAAGCCTTAAAAATGTCTAGAGTTTTCAAGGTTTTCCAAAACAGACTCTCTAAAAGCATTTAATTTTAAATAATGCTCATGCATTAAGTTAGTGGTTACAATTTTCCGAAGTTGAAATGGATCTCTAGTCTCATTTTAGTTTTGAAAATGCAGTATGAGGTCACACAAATCAGATATCATCATCCTAGACTTCAGGACATTCTCCACTGCACAGAAAAGATAGAAAAACTACATCTATCTCTTGAATATTTGTGCTATCAGAATTATTCTGGACCAGTCAGCCTCTATAGAAGAGGGCAAGAGATACACAACATACACAAGAGATTGGGCTCTGTGGTGACAACACTGGGGCTGAAATACTTCAACTCCCGAAGCCTATTTCGTCTTTTATCCAATGAGGATAATCCCCAGTCTTGCAAGATTGTTGTAAGACTCATCATTATTGTTAATAAACAAGGCCTCCTCAGACTTGGATGTGAGTTCTACCTGTGTCTCTTAATCTCAGCCTATAAAGTGGGGATCCTGATGTCTACCTCACAAAGGTGTTAAGGTTTGAGCCAACATGTAAAAATACTGTAAAATGCATCTAATTTTCCACATGGTGTTTTCAGCAGGTGAGGCATAGCTCAGATGAGTAGGCATTAGATACACAGTGCCGCCTGAAGGTGGGACACTAGTTTTGGTCCTCAGGCTTTTCCGAGAAGCACTCCAAATTCTCTTTTTTAATTTGAGAGAGAGAAAGAGAGCACAAAAGCGGGGGAGGGGGCAGAGGGAGAGGGAGAGGGAGAGACCATCTTTTTTTTTTTTTCTTAATGTTTATTCATTTTTGAGAGCAAGAATGTGGGAGGGGGAGGAGCAGAGAGACGGGGACAGAGGATCCCAAGCAGGCTCTGTACTGACAGCAGCAAGCCCGATGAGGGTCTCAAACTCGTGAACTGTGAGATCATGACCTGAGCTGAAGTTGGACACAACCGACTGAGCCACCCAGGTGCACCAAGGTAAAGAGAATCTTAAGCAGGCTCCATGCTCCGTGTGGAGCCCAATGCAGGGCTTGGTCTCATGACCATGTGAAATCAAGAGTCTGATGTTCAACTGACTGAACCACCCAGGTGCCCCATCAAATTCTCTTCTCCTGTGTGTTTTCTCTACTCAGTGAACCAGCATAAAGCCCCTTCCTCTAAAGGGAATTCAACTCAACTACCAGTTGGCAACTACCAATTCCAGGTACTTAGAATCCTCCTAAAGAGGTAATTCCTTTGTCAACCACAAAAGAGAAATATGAAATACATGCCAGCGACTAGTTCAACTTCTGGCTGTGAGGTATTAAACCGATGAATCCGAAGAGTTGATCATAGCTTATTTCCCATTTAAGCTACTTTCATGATGCACTGCCATAACCCAAATGACTTTGGAAGCATTAACTTGGAAATCCTAAGATCAATGTGCTCAGCCACCCTAAGACTGTTTAGAATTTTCTTCCCTGACTCAAATCAGTTGGGAAGTGGAATAGTTAGGGGCTGCTGGGAAGAAGTGTCTTGACTTCTTTCCAGGTTCAAAGAAACCTGTGAAAAGTTCGTAGTCCCAACAAAATAGACTGGGGACAAATGAGAAAAACCATGGATAAACCTCAAAGTTAATATGCATGCAGGGGTGCAGGGGTGACTCTTAGGAAATCAGGCTACAATTTAATGTTGGCTTTCAGTCCCTTTTTATTAAAGATGCAGTCCCTTTGGACTCTTGATTACTCCCAATGAAACAAAGGGCCAACTGAGTTCCTACAGAATATTCAAGATGAAAGCATCATCTCTACCAAGCCCCTCATTGTGCAGATTGAGAATCTGACTCCTGGATCTCTGGAGTTGGTCTGTTTCTCCAGATGATTTGTCAGCTGGGATCTTACCTGTGACTCAACTGGCTTATCAAGTTGGGGCTATGGTGTATTTACTTTTCATCCTATATGCAGTTCAACTCATGGTATAAAGAGTATTGCTAGCCTGAGGAAAAGGATATTTTATGTCTCAGCTGCCCATTTATAGTGACTGAACAGTTCTCTACAATTATAAAAATGGAAGGCATGCCAAGTATCCCCTGTAACAAGGCAGCCATGGTCCACCTAGGAAAAGGTGGAAGATGATCTCAAGGACCCATGGAACCGCCCAGCCAGACCTACTGAGTGGAATCTTCCAACAACTGGAGACAGCCAACAAAGCTGACGGCCTGATCCCAGCGATGTCTACTCCGGGCCATGCCCTTGAACACATGACAGCCCTTGGGTGATTTATGATAAGGATATTGCACCAGACCATAACCCCAAGCAACAGCTGAAGAAACAGGAGGAAAGCCAGGATATCACTTTCGGTAGATGAATACTAAGTGGCTTGATATTACCAAAGCATTATCCAATAACAGAGGCCACCTTCCAAAGGCCAGTTTTAATATATAAATGATAGTGTTCGTCAAGGTTTACACATCAGTTTGAACTGAAAGTCAAGAGCAAATTATCTTTTACTAGTTCATGTCCTTGAAAACTTTTTTACCCTGATTCAGAGACAAAGGGACTTGTTCCAAAGTTTTTGGATTTGCTATGGCTCATAATGCCTGCATATTTTCAAATGCTATCATCAATAAAGGAGCTGGAAAATACCACATATTTGTATATCCTTGCTGATGCAGTTTGATGGGTACACAATGTACCAGGCACTGGCTGGACACATTATTCCTAGAGAAATCCTGTAAATCTTCATGACCCACATTCCAAATCATGTCTTTTAACATAACTGAGTATGTTCACTAAATGTCCTAGTTATCATTTGTTAAGACTCTTTTACTTTTTATAAGAGGCTGCAGAAGTCAGCAAGATACAGCACCAATGTTCATAATGCATTTCTATTTAGAAATCATTTTTACAGAAACCAAGAGTGCTTTTTTTTATTAGGACAAAAAATGCTCTATTTTAATACAAGATCACTGTTGATGAGAATGTATACTAAAGAAGTGCAACAAATTGGTCTGAAAAAGAAACAGTACAATGACAGAAAACTTTGACATACCACATCTCGGAGGAGCCTGCGACCAGGCCAACTGGAAATGAACACACAACCCCCGTCACCCCCACACACAAGTATGTACAGGTTACATTGGCAAACATTTAGAAAACACACTGGAAGCTAAGCATGAACACACCCACCTTATGTACATCCACATATGTATATGTGTGCGTGATTTTCCTTCATTTCACTCGGCTAAAAGAAATTCTTGATCTAAAATTATTTCCTGCCTAACTCTATACATAGGAAATATCACAAAGCAAAAGTTTACATTTCCCTGGGAGCTGTTCGTTGGAAGTATAAGCTGTATTTTGAATTCCCTTAGGGTAAAATCCACATGCAAACAAAAGTTGTTACAAAGTGCTTGCCGTCTAAGCGTAACAGCACCAAAGAGCTTTATCCAGCACCCTTTACACTACTGAAGAAGAGTATCAATGATGAATTGGTGATCAGTGCTTCCAAACATTTCCAATACTTCTACACGGGAGAGCTAAAGAGTACAATATATTTCGATTCATGAGGAAATGTTTTCTTCCCACAGATAATGTGCTCCCTAACTAAAGAAAAGCCCCTGCAGGGTCACTGCCTTCTACTCAAATACTGCCACCATCCAAGGTCCTGACACACAAGGTCGCTTCTACTGGACCCTGCAGTTCTCGCTGCTCTTGGACTCGGGGATAGCTTCCGGGCTGGGGGCAAGCCGGCCTCGCTTGGCCCTCAGGCCCTCCCTGGGGCTGTCAGCTGAACTCCTCTCAGGAAGGTTACTGACCGAGAGTGATATCGTGGTGGGTTCTCGGAAGGTGGCGCCTGAATCCACTGGGCTTTGCCGAGCAACCTTGACCTATAACAAACAAAGCATCTTTGTTAGAGATTTAAATCATATTCACAATCCTACAACATGAAAATTAAAGTGCTTATGTCACCAAATTTTAAATTCAATCCTTCTTCTGTAGGTGTTATACACGGCTTTAGTATTTCTTCCTCACTGGGAAGAAACAAGGAGGATATCGGACATGAACTTGGTTAAGTCACCTTGAGAGCTTTCCTTGACACCTCTGATGGCCAAAGGTTCACTCCCAAAGCTAGCATGACCTTCTCAGATCAGAAGGCAAGCTTTTTTTTTTTTTTTTTTTTTTTTTAAGAGTACACTTATCAACGTTTATTTATTTTTGGGACAGAGAGAGACAGAGCACGAACGGGGGAGGGGCAGAGAGAGAGGGAGACACAGAATCGGAAACAGGCTCCAGGCTCTGAGCCATCAGCCCAGAGCCTGAAGCGGGGCTCGAACCCACGGACCGCGAGATCGTGACCTGGCTGAAGTCGGACGCTTAACCGACTGCGCCACCCAGGCGCCCCCAGAAGGCAAGCTTTTTGAAGGCCAAGCCTGTCCTCCTTGCCATTGTAACCCTAGTGCCCAGAATATGCTTGACTACCTGTCAAACATTCAATATATGCCTGAGTGATGACACAAATCAGCTTTCATTTACCCTGAGCCCCTGCTATCTATCATTCAAGTGACTGTGATTCCAATGAGTAAGACTACCTTCATAGGGAGTAAGCTTTATTTACAACGTGTGTGTGTGTGTGTTTGTGAGAGAGAGAGAGAGAGAGAGCACGCACACACACGCGCGCATGCACACGAACCGGGAAGGGGCAGAAGGAGAGAGAGAATCTTAAGCAGGCTCCACACTCAGCGCCTGGTGCAGGGCTTGATCCCACAACTGTGAGATCATGACCTGAGCCGAATTCAAGACTCAGACACTCAACCGATTGAGCCACCCAGGCACCTCTATTTACAACATTTAAAGGACCTAAAACATGTTTCTCCTATATCATCGTTTTAACATTCTCCTTACGTTTTTGTTTTGTGTCCATATTGAATTTGGATTATAGTAGAAGAAATAATAAAGTCCAGAAAGAGTAACTCCCCTTTCTGATGTCCTGCCTTTTAAGAGAAAGAGCGATCTCAGGAAATGTGAGACTTTTAAGAAACAGACAAGAGGGCAGGGTAGCTGATAGAGTTCAGATTTTTTGAGGTTTATGCAGTTGTGACTAAAGATATGGGGTCAGAAAAGAGAAAGGGGAGCAGGACGGATAGAGCATAGAAAAGCTTCATTTGACCAAAGTTAAAGGCAAGAGTGGAGGACCCAAGTGGAAAGATCTTCACAAGGAAAAGAGGAAGGGCACTCTTGACAAGGGCGACTCATGTTTGCTCTCCACAGGGAGAAGCTATTGATAGACGGCAATGGACTCCAGTGAGCTCCTTCTGAAGCAGAAAGAAAGAAGAGTGGAAATTATTTCCCCATTTATATTCTTTCCATAGGAAGCATGTGGTTTTAAAAGGCAGCTAAATACTTTTCATTACAGAAAACATAGTAAATCTGGCCAACAGATCAAATCCCTGGAAAGCTTGCCTCTCAGATTAAATGCAGGACACTTAAAAAAGAGCAGCCTCTAAGGAGCAGGACTTAGTGGAAAATTACCATCCATGGAAAGTTGAAGGAAAAAAACAGAGTTTTACTGGTACTTTTTTTTTTTTAATAGAAAGTGATACAAAAGACAGGCATTTCCCTTGAACCCATCTGACGCAGGAAAGTCAGCTCTTCAGATTCACTGTTTAAAACAAAAAGAGACAGAGAGGGATCACTCACATTGGGAAAAGAATATTTGAGTTAGTAAAACTTTTTTTTTTTTAATTTTTTTTCAACGTTTTTTATTTATTTTTGGGACAGAGAGAAACAGAGCATGAACGGGGGAGGGGCAGAGAGAGAGGGAGACACAGCATCGGAAACAGGCTCCAGGCTCCGAGCCATCAGCCCAGAGCCTGACGCGGGGCTCGAACTCACGGACCGCGAGATCGTGACCTGGCTAAAGTCGGACGCTTAACTGACTGCGCCACCCAGGCGCCCCATGAGTTAGTAAAACTTTTTAAAAATATTTATTTTTGAGAGAGAGAGAGAGAGAGAGCGAGCACGAATGGGGGAGGGGCAGAGAGAGAGGGAGACACAGAAACCGAAACAGGCTCCAGGCTCTGAGCTGTCAACACAGAGCCCGAAGCAGGGCTCGAACCCACAAACCATGAGATCATGACCTGAGCCGAAGCTGGACACTTAACCAACTGAGCCACCCAGGGGCCCAATAAAACTCTTTCTTAATCCCAATTAAATAGCCCAAGTCTACCTCTTGGGTTCCCCCTCTAGACTCAATTTCTCTGATACTGAGCTGAGGAAATTACAGTCTATGATCAGTTTAAACTGTGAAGTTGATCCTCATGTTGGCGGGTTGGTCTCAGACTTGTCTATATAAGTACATGAGGTCTAATTCACCAAGTGTCTAAACTATTAAGTGCACCCCAACCTGGACTGTCTTACAAACTATGTCTGCAGCCACAGTGGCCAGAGGGCGACTATGCAGATGGTGCAGTGAAAGTGAACCTCATTCATAGGAAGGAACGCAGGGCCCCACTATACTCATCACCATCACCCTCTACAATTTAGGGGCAGGTCCTCTGGAACTGACCACCAACCCCGGGTTCAGACCAAGTCCACAATCGTGACTCGCTTATCCCCAGCAAGCGAGGAGCTCCTGGGCTCGTTCAACCCAGAGACATAACAGAAAATGATCCTCACCTACTCTGCACTAAACCTGACAGATTTCCCTAAAGGTCCTGACAGATGTCACTAAAGGTCCTGCTGAATGACCTAGGGAATTGCCTGTCTCAGACCTTCAGCCAGTCACTTCAGGCAAGGGCTCATAATCCTGAGTTTCTAAGCAACAGCTTTAGGAAAGGATACCTTGGCTCTATTCATTCAAACTGAATGATGAAATACCCTTAACAGATGAGGCAAGCATTTTTACAAGGCGACTGAGAAAATGCTGAATTAAATTAAAAATCAATAGGCTGTGTTTTGAAGAGTTTGCATCTAACCACGAAGTCTCCTATAACCTCCTCTGAAGAGGAACCACCCCCATTCATTTGCACAAGTGCGCAAAATTGCTTAGCGATTCATAACTGCTGGAGCCAACTGCAGCCTGTAGCCGATGCATCGAACACAAATCTGCAGGAAACCATGGTTACTACTCTGTACTCTGCAGACTCAACAGTGGTGTGGAAAGCAGGCCCCCTAGTGTGCAGAGCTCTTGTTCCTACATAATCAGTCTGAACCCCCCACGTAAACTGCTTTTCCATCAATTCCTCATAAAAGAAGGAAAAAAATGACCCATGTGGTGATTTCATGAGATGGTTTCCTAACATATGTTTAAACGTCTATTATCATAATCGCTTCAGGACAAGACTAACAGCCCCAGTCATTCAACAAATAATCTGTTCAGTGTCAGACATTGTATTAGACATGAGGACACAGGTAAGCTATAGTCATAATCAGGGACCTCGCAGTACCCCTCCTGCAACTCAGAAGGCAGATATTTAACAAGTAATTATGATAAAGTGAGCCACCTTAAACCAGTGAAAGTACAGGGTGCTACGTATGTGTCAAGATTTTCTGTTTTAAGGAGGGGCGCCTGGGTGGCTCAGTCAGTTAAGCGTCTGACTTCCGCTCAGGTCATGATCTCACGGTTCATGGATTCGAGTTCCGAGTTGGGCTCTGTGCTGACAGCTCAGAGCCCCGGAAGCTGCTTCGGATTCTGTGTCTCCCTCCCTCTCTGCCCCTCCCCTGCTCACACTCTGTCTCTCTCTCAAAACTAAATAAACATTAAAAAAAAAAAAAAAAAAAGATTTTCTGGTTTGAGAGAGCCAGACAGCTAAGTACTCCACTTGATCACCAAAGGTGTGAGACAAGCAGGAATGGACGTTAGCATGTACGAGGAGTGAGGACGGGCTCCCAGTCAGCCACCCAGTGAGGGAAGTAGCACAGCCTGCCCCAGAGCCTAAACCTGTACCGCAGGTCAGGACTTGTCTTGTGGTTGAAAGCTTTGGTCAAGCTTGGAAACTTCCCTTTCCATGGGTACTGGTTACTTTATGGAAAAGACGCTGTTCTTATGGTCACTGGAAAGTCAAGACCTACTCCAGTACCCTCTTCAGTGTTTTGTTGTTCCCAGCATTCAAAAGCTAGATCCCAAAGTGAATGTGTGAGAAAAAGAAAGAAAGAGAGAAGGGCCAGGGGCTGGGGGCCGGGGGGGTGCGGATTTGCACAAAATGGTCAATATTTCTAATACGGGTAACGGATGGGCTCATTTTGATGAGTGAAAGAAAATGCTAGACCTTTCTTCCTTACCTCTGAATTAATAAAATTTTATTTAGTATGTAAGTCATGAAAAAACTTAACACCAGGTATACATTCCTTAAGGCTTACAGCTCTTATATATCAATGTAACATTTACAAATATGTTCTTGTTTTGATGCACCTAATCACCAATGTCTTTGTATTTTGGTATCTAAAATCCTGATGAGGAGCAGGCCTAGTCACTTAAAGAATTATTACATTACACAGACAGGGGTTCCTACACTTTCAAAGCTTTGTTTGCTGGGTCAAGGTAATCACACTGCATAGTTTCTCAAACTCTAACAAGCAAGCAAGTAAAATCACAAAATTTTAGAATTCTTAGAACTATTCCAGCAACGTTCCTGTGACCTCTTGTTTGAGTAACGCTGGGGAAAAGAGCAAGACTGTGGAGGTGAGAGACAGTAAGCATTAACTCCGGGCAGGTTAGATCTTTGTGAACTTTCTTCTTTCTTCTATCATACCACTTACTATGAGTGCAATAAAATGCATATACTTTGCGTACATAAGTGCTAGTATTCCTTATAGAATAATGGAACAAAGATCTGCAAAGTGAATATTCTCGATGCTTTAAATGACATTTACTGGGCCGTTTGCCAGGTGCACAGAGGTCACTAAAATCGTCGTCCCACCCTCAACAATCAAAATAGACAGATGTGTCAACAGAGACCCTTTCTTTAGATGTCTACTGAAATATTTGCTTTTTGTAAAGTAAAGGAGTAAAAAAGAAAGAAGAAAAATAAAAAAGAATTGGCAGCCGGGGCATGGGGCAATGGATTAGAGGGAAAAGTGTGAAATAAGCAATGACCAATGCCTGTGGTCGAAACAAAGACTACCTTTCAATTCCTTTAACGTACAGCTCGAACCTTGCTTACAAATCCTTTGAGTTCCGATCGACAATTTCTCATTATTTAACATTTTCCGTCAAACTGTAAGGGGCCTGTCGGATCAAGGATGAGACTGCAGCCGCAGGATAATGTAATGTTTATCCCCTGGTCCGCTCCCTACCGTCTTCAGGCCTGGCTTACTTCTAGCACGTGGAGAAAGAAGGCCAGGCTTTAAAGAGCTCCTGGGTCAGGGGGCGCTGTGTCAGACCCTTGCCCAGAAAACACCGTAACTTCCTGGATTTGGAAGGGTGGAGACGTGTTCGCCGGAGTTTACCTTTTGTGATCTGCTGCCACCAGCTGTTGGTTTGGAGGTCTCGGTATGATTTTCTTTGTTGAGGCTTAGTGGGGATGGTGTTAACTTCTGGGCAGCGAGGCGGGGGCTGGTCCGAGTTGGCATGGTTGTTCTCCGAAGGACATACGGGCTTGTCTTTCCTGTTGGGATATCAGCGAACCCTACGGGCAAAAAATGCTGACTGTCAACACTGCTAGGTCCAATTCTATCTACAAGGGAAACGATATGTATCAAGTAAAGTTTCCACAAACATAAGAGTAACTCCAAAAACACTTTATGCTAGCCACAATGGACAATGGATTAACTTCACAGCTGCCCTGGGAACCCCCAAATAAGTAGTGGGCAGGTGTTCTCTTCCCAGACACACAGGAAAACACAATGGAAAAAGAAGGGGAAATAACATTAAACAAAAAATGTATTTCCTGCTTCCTCTTCTTCTTCTAATGTGGATGTCTTAACTCACATTCCTCTAAGATCCGAAGAACACACGAGCAAGCCTTCCCATAACATTTGGATTGGAGACAAAAAGGGGGGTAAAATGGAGAGAAAAGGAAAGGAAAAAAAAAGGCCGACTCTTGCTTAAAACAAGAGAAGGCCAAATGGTAAAAGCCACTGCTCCACAGGTGCCCACTCCCATGTAGAGACTGGGTGGGAGGAGACACCCGACTCGGTAAAAGAGTGATTTCACAGTCTGCTCACATTGTCTCCCTCCATAGTGGCAATGGACGTGACCTGAGGTGAGGAAGAGAAACTCAGTCCCAATGGGCATGGCGCACACCCTCCAGAGCGGCATTAATGGCTGACTAAAGCAACTATTTGCTTTTGTTTTTAACCCTTTCACTACAAATAAAAAACAGGAATGAGGAAGATATAACGAAGTATTTGGGGGCCAGATTTCCTGAGAGCCAGAGTTACTCAGAACGGTGTCCCTCAAATCATCTAGGGCAAAGAATTAGTGTTGATAATTTTTTCAGGGAAAGGCATGGGGGTAATTTCCAACTTGCTGTGGAATGATACTCCTGTATAACCAAAGTAAGAATGAGCCAAGGGGAGAACTCACATCACGACATGCCTGTATGTGGCAACAATGTCAAATTGTTATGAACACTTTTAAACTCTTACTATTGATTTCTGAACATTACTTTTTTTTGTCATGGACCAGTAACACACAGTTCCTAGAATGGCCCCAGTCCCTGGCCCACACTCTGAAGATCACTGAGTTTACACAAACAAACAAACAAAAAAAAACAAAAAAAAAAAAAACAAGTGCTGAGCAGCTCCAGCCAAGAGGCACATCCCCCAGTTCACCTCCTACCTGGATGAGACGAGGACTAACAGGGGGAAAAAAAAAAAGCTTGAAGAGTGCCCTTGATTTGGGGAATTTTCAGCCCAGGAATATCAAATCCCGAACAAGCTTTGAATAGTCATTCTTCGAATCTATTAGCACATTTTGTACTGTAACATGAGTAATTAGATCTTAGTCCTTTCCTCATGCAGGAAAACGAACAAACAAACAAAACAAAACAAAACAAAACATACCTTAGCAATTTAAAGGTGGACTATTGCTTCTGAAGGTCAATTAGTATTGTCATGCAACAAACTAAAACATAAATGCTTCTTCTGTCTTTTCGTATGTGAATTTTTATTTGGAATTTCAAAAGAACACAAATAATTTTGCTTTTAAATGATGCATACCTTTCTTTACAACTTCTGGAAGTCCCTCTGGCTCAAACTCAGTGTGTCTGGCATCCTCGGAGGGGTGAATACCACTTTTGCTGGCTTTCCTACTCTTCTTAGAAAACGTCTCTGGGGTAGAAGGTGCTGCGCCCCCTCCATCTTCTGGAATCCCAATGGACCTTTGCCTTTTGCCTGGGGCTTTATTCTGGCTGGATGATAACTTCTTTTCAGTAGCAGAAGGGGCTGGAGAGGATTCTGGAACAACTGCATTTAGCAAAGGAGAACTCTGGAGATTAAGTTTAGACTGTGAACACAGACGAGCAACTTGTGTCTCCAACATCTCTTTGGCTTTCTCTAACTTCTCATGGCTTATGAGCAGGGAACAATACTTGTCCAAGTATTCATCGGCCTCCTGGCTTTTCTCTTCAAGAGTTTCTTTCAATTCTTTTATCTCAGCCATTAATTCCTCTACATTAGAGTCCACAACAGCACCTGTCCGAAGTAAAGGGACACACTGTACATCACGTGACACTTCTCTAGTTAACACTGGGCATCGTAAAGCCAACAACCTCAGAGTTGTTATTTGGTTTTCTTTTAGAGAAGGTGGGGGAAGACATCTCTATATGTTCTCGTAGGTCAAACAACTCTTGTTGGGAGGGATCATACCAAGGTACAAGTCTAGTAGATTATAAGACATTCCTTAGGATACCTTAAATAAAATCTATCAAAATCTCAAATGCGTATTCCAGCCAACCCATCTTGTAGTTCATATGAGATCAGATGAGTTAATCTAGCATATCCCCGATTTTCACCTGCCCATTCTTTCCATCATAAGTGAACAAACAATAAAAATTGGTAAAGAATATGAAGTCTGTTGTAATGGCTTTGGGAACCAGAAGCGGGTCAGTGACAAGTCCAAAACAGCTTTTTTTTTTTTTTTTTTTTAAAGCAGTGGAGGTTCTGATGGACCAGTGCTTGGTTCTGATGGGCAAGTGGAGGTTCTGATGGACAAGTGCTTCAGAGGTGGGAATCTTGGTCAATTTGTAGCTGCCATGGTTAGCACTGAATCCACTGGAAAAACTCTCTGGATCTACAATATTCTCCAAGTACTCTTCTCAGCAGGGAAGGTCACCCACCCACCCTGTGCAGCTATGGTCCAGAAGGGCCCCTCACCTTATACTATCCTTGCCATCATCTTTCCACACAGTAAGAGCATTCTGCTCTGAAGACAGGAGTTCAGAAAAGTCACAAGGACAGTTGCCATTTCTTTATTTTACCTCCACACCCAAACATACAGCCCCTAAGCCTTCCATTTAGTTGACCCACGAGGATGGGCCAAGGACAACCAGAATCAGCTGTTGCTAAATCACCAATGCCAGCTCAGAATGTCAATCTGCCTCTGACGTAGCAACTACATAAATGGACATGCACGTGAAAAACTCTTTTTGCAATAGCTCATTAGCAAAAAGTGCTGCCAGTTTTTTTGTGTTTTATATAACAGAACATGCAATGATTCCATTTCAATATGCAGACTTCGTTCGGAATCCTATTAACCCTATGACCCCAAGCCAAGCACAAAATTCAGAAACTGGAAAATGGCAACTGCTGAGAATCAGCACGCGGTGCAGGACAGAGCACTGAAAACGCTTGGATGCCGACACACCACATGTGTGTGACTTCACGAGTGGAAGAGTTTTGGCTGATGGATGTGCCTAGTTAACACCTACCTGTTTTCTGTTTCTCTTGTGTGCCTTCAAGGTGAGACAGCTCTTTCTGTAACATCTCCTTTTCCTCTTCCAGCTGTTTGCAGGATTTGATCAACAACTTTATTTTCCCCTGCGAACGTTCATTTTCCTTCTTCAACTGATCTGTATATTTTACACTGTCCGCCTACAAAACAACACCTTGAATTTAAAACTTTGAATTTCTTCGTATGAGCATATGGGAAAATAATCATGAGACATCATTAAGAACCATATATTATAAATTTAAGTATTATGATGTTCAAAATAAAACATCTAAAGATGCATAAAACAATTCATCCTCCCTACTCGGTTTCCTAGGTCTCCCCAGTAGACACTGTGGTTTTGTCACTTTCTGAGTATCAGCAAGCATAAATCTTGGTTCCTAAGACAGTGCCCGAGGAAGGAGCCCACGACAGGGTTTGTCCAATGGGAATCGCACCTGGGGGGTTAGGGTGGGAGATAATGGACATATGTTTGGTGGGTCAAAAATTCTTGAGGATAGACTTGTGTTTCCATCTGTAGCCCGTGCTGTTGACAATTTCAATACCCAAGATGGCATTTGTTTTGGCGACGCCAAGTGAAAGCCAAAGAATATTATGGCTCATAATACAAATTTAAATTCTACGGTTGCTCGAACAGAAAGCGAATAGGATGGTAAGAGACTGATGGCCTCACACACTTCTCAGGAGTGTAGTTCACACTGTTCCTTAACCACATCTGCAAATTCCAAAAAAAAAAAAAAAAAAAAAAGCTCTGACAATGATTTAGAGGAAAATTTTAAGATACAGAGGTACTTATATATAGTCTTTATTTATCCCACCTTGTGAGAATAGTCATGCATCTTGTTGCAGAAATATGAATCTGATTATGATAGATTATCCCAGACCCTGCTGGGATACTCCATAACATGCACTGTATTATGTAATATCTAAAAAATGTAAGACTTCTAAAACAAACTAGCTCCAAGAGTTTCCAATAAGAGATCATGATCATACAAAGGCAGACCAAACTATTTAAAAAAAAAAAAAAACCTGAGCATCAATTTCATGTTGCATGTAGATTTCATTCTTGGTATATTATTTCATCTTGAAATAATGTATTAGCAGTGTTGCAGTAAATCCGCACTTCCAGAATTGTCTATTTCTGATTCCAACCATCACTGGATTACAGATCCATTTAATTCCAATTCGACAGTGCTCATTAACTGGTACCTCATTAAAATTATATGCATCTGAATAGGCTCAACTAACAAGAAGTCATTTTGTACATGATGTGTATGCAGAGACATTCTCCACAGAACGGTCAAAGATTAGACAAGCTTTAGAAAGCACACCTGAAACTAATAACTCATCATATATTGATTTTACCTCCATTTTTTTAAAAAAAGGAAGTGAAACTCTTATGTGGATCCTGAGAAACTTAACAGAAGACCATGGGGGAGGGGAAGGAAAAAAAACATTAGAGAGAGAGAGAGCCAAACCATAAGAGACTCTTAAAAACTGAGAATAAACTGAAGGTTGATGGGGGTGGGAGGGAGGGGAGAGTGGGTGATGGGCATTGAGGCACCTGTTGGGATGAGCATTGGGTGTTGTATGGAAACCAATTTGACAATAAATTTCATATTAAATAAATAAATAAATAAATAAATAAATAAATAAAAATAAAAAAGGAAGTGAATAAATAAAAAGTAAATCTGGGGGCGCCTGGGTGGCACAGTCGGTTAAGCGTCCAACTTCAGCCAGGTCACGATCTCGCGGTCAAGGAGTTCGAGCCCCGCGTCAGGCTCTGGGCTGATGGCTCAGAGCCTGGGGCCTGTTTCCGATTCTGTGTCTCCCTCTCTCTCTGCCCCACCCCCGTTCGTGCTCTGTCTCTCTCTGTCC
Source organism: Prionailurus bengalensis (assembly GCF_016509475.1). NCBI lineage: Eukaryota > Metazoa > Chordata > Mammalia > Carnivora > Felidae > Prionailurus > Prionailurus bengalensis. Next base: position 28,772,206 of record NC_057360.1, read on the forward strand.
CAAAAATAAATAAACGTTGAAAAAAAAATTTTTTTAAAAGTAAATCTGAAGCTCTATTACTAAATGTGTCTCATTTTGTAGTAGCAGAACACGATTGACCGTTAATGTTATTGTGACTGTTAATAGTTTGTATTTTGTCAGTATTTCCTTCACCTTGAGAACTGTTTAAGAGCAACAAATGTTAAGTTTACACCTACTTTTCTGTTTGACTATATTCAATATACAGTATCATAATTTTTACAATTTAAACCACCTTTAAGTAAAGACCTTTGTAGATATTTATCTTCCAAGTTCATTATTATACATCCTGGATGGTATTCATCTTATGAAAAATATCTGTAGGAATCAAACAGCCTCTCTTTCCAAGTAGGATTACTATAGCACCACCTATAATTGAACAATCCCAAGACTACTGGTTCACCTCTTTCTTTGGTAAAGGAACCTTTCGTGGAGATAAAGAGGAGAAAGGACACATATGTGTGTATGGCCAAGTGCTCTGGCACACCTTGATCTCTGCATGAGGCACGGGAAAAGTGGGCTGGTGATGGCAGTAAACTTGGAGACCAGTGAAGCAAGACTTCGAAATTACCCACCAGATTATTATCTATAGCTGGAGAGGCCTGTCCCAATCGGCTATCACCTTGACCTTCATATCCATCTTGAGAAAGTCTTTACCATCCTCTAGTTTGGGAGGATTCACTGAGCGATGTATAAAGTATATCCAAGCTGTGAGACTGCAGACCATCCACTGCCTTTTAAAAATAACTCAGCAGGGAGACTGGGTGGCTCAATCAGTTAAGCATCCGACTCTTGAGGTTGGCTCAGGTGTTCACAGTTCGTGGGTTCAAGCCCTGCATCAGGCTCTGCGCTGATAGCACGGAGCCTACTTGGGATTCTCTCTCTCCCTCTCCCTCAGTCCCTCCCCCACTTGTACTTTCTCTCTCAAAATAAGTAAACTTTAAAAAAAAAAAAAAAACTCAGCAGAAAAATGATGCTTTTATTTTTGACTACAAAAAAATTTTTTAAAAACAATTTTTTTTTTTTAACGTTTACTTATTTTTGAGACAGAGAGAGACAGAGCATGAACGGGGGTAGGGCAGAGAGAGAGGGAGACACAAAATCTGAAACAGGCTCCAGGCTCTGAGCAGTCAGCACAGAGCCCGACGCGGGGCTCGAACTCACGGACCGCGAGATCGTGACCTGAGCCGAAGTCGGACGCTTAACCGACTGAGCCACCCAGGTGCCCCGGACTGAGCCACTCAGGGGCCCCAAAAACATTTTGATAACAGGATGAAAAGCATTAATTCCATGCAATGAAAACAACCATTATCCTCATGTATCTTCTAAGTTATGAAGTAATGAGAAATGAACATACCTTGGTTTTCTTCAATTCTTCTAACATCTGAGTAGCAGCTTTCAAAGAATTATTGAGTTCTTCTTTACTGGACTTCAAGAGTTCCATCTCTGCCTTCTGTGAGCACAGACATTCTTCACTGGAAGTCAGCTTCTCTCGGTAAGTCTGGATTTCCATCTCATACTAGGGCAGAAAAACGTCACCTTAGCCAGGAGGCTCAGCTTAAAAAAATTATAAGGAAAACAAACGAAAAAGAAAATTGCTGTCGCAAGGGCCATTTCAAATAGTCCTTGGGATTCTCCTATTATTCTATTCCAAGACAGAAACAGATTTTAAAAACTCACATCGTAAAATAAGATCTGGACGGTATCTGGAGAAGACAGTGAAGGTAATATGATGGGGACCTTTCATAAGATTGTCTTGCATAATAATGCACATCAATGGACCTTCTTGCAAAACATGCCTCATTACTATGGCCAACGCACCACTCCCCAGCTCCTCCAGGAAACAAACCCCACGTTTTTACCTGTTTGTTTGTATCCAGAAGCAAAGCCTGGTGTTTCTTTTCAGCTTCCTGAAGCTGTAGCTGATACTCAGCTATTTCTTCTCTCGTTTTCTCCTCTTTTTCCATCTGGTCCTTATGTGCGCAATCCAAATTCTTCTTCAATTCACTGTTTTCTAACATGAGCTCCCTCAATTGACCCTAATGAGAAAAGTAATAAAATCATGGGAGAGCAATTAGGAACCTGGATATGGATCTTATATAGATCTTTAGGAAATACTGAGTACTAAAATTAAAAAAAAAAAAAAAAAAAGTTTACAGCTCAGACAAAATCTTTATAGAATAGTGCCACAACCCTTCATGACCTATTCACTTTAAATTGTGACTTTACTTGCAATGACAGTTTCTTCTGCTCCAGACCAACCACGTGCAGGGTCACATCCACAGGGAATACAGAATCCCTGAGAACTCAACTTTAGCTCAAGCACTCCGGTCGGTACCCTCCCAGGTTTCCAGGCTCACTTACTTAAGTGCTTCCATTGCAATAAGCCGTTGACCTCATCCCCAGAACCCTACCATTCCCACCTTGACACTCGAGCCCACCCCCCCAACTTACATGTTCCTCCTTGACCAGCTTCAATTCCATGTTCTTTCAGCTTCCTTCCAGATGCCCTCCCTATCTTTGCCCCTCTGTCCCTTCACCGTATGACACGCAAAACTCCAGCACTGGAGGAACCTGTGTTCTCCATGCCTGATCCCAAATGACTGTTTGCACATGTGTTTCTACACATGCCGTGCCCATTTCTTCATCTCCATTTACTCCTCAAGCCCTCGTTGGTGGGCTTATCCCACCTCCTCTTCAAATCACTTTTCATGGCCTTGTCAACCTCCACGTTGCAGATCCAAGGAGCACTCTTCACCTCATCTGACCTCTGGGCAGCATGTGATGCTCCCGAGACAGCATCCACTCCTCACTGGCAGGACAGATACTCCCCTGGCCTCATCATGGCTCCTCATCTCTTTGCTGGCCCCTCCTCCTCCATCTTACCTTGAGAGGCCAGGTCTCTGGGCTCGGCCCCAAACTGCCTTCTCTTCTCCAACTGTATTTTCTACAATTCCCATAATTTGGCAATACTACCTATATTCTGAACTAGCCAAATTAATGTATCCACCCTACATCTTCCCTTTAAACTCCAGCCTCATGTATTGGGATTTCTCTCTGGTCTTTTTTCATATCATTTTCTATTTCATAATGGCTTCCTTTCAATTTCTAAAAAATACGAAGCTTTTTCTAATCTCAGAATGTAGCCACACTGCTCACTAGACCTAGAAGGTTCCTTCCTCTGTGCTGTTCCTCTCACAGCTGACTCCTCATCATGCAGGTGACGTTCTCTGACCTCCCTACCTAAATTAGGTTGATCTCTAGCCCCACACACCCCACTTCCCAACTATTCTTCAGTCAAGAATCTTGTCTGATTCCTTTATAGCACTTGACAGATTACGATTGCCTTATACATCTCCTATTTAGTGATTTATTGTGTGTCTAGACTGTAAGCTCTGTGAGTGCAGGAACCACAGCCGTTGTATTCAACATGCAACCCTCTGACTTTAGGAGCACTTATTAACTACAGAATGCATAAAGCCACTGCAAACGGACACATTCATAGGTACGGACTTGAGGCTAAACACCTAGCTTTTCCTTTTAGTAGAGCCTATAAACTAGGTTCAAATAACACTATAGTTGGGATACTCCCAAGCTGCTTCAGTACCAAAGAAATTCCAGCAGGTGCAGCACTCAAATAGCATTCGTACAAACTCCTTCCACGCAGCACTGCCAGAAAGTTCCATGAGTCAACTCCTGAGATTAAATGCCAAAACTTTTCGATTTGCATTAGATTAAATGTCATATTTAAAGTACGGATGTCTCGGGGCGCCTGGGTGGTGCAGTCAGTTAAGCGTCCAGCTTCAGCCAGGTCACCATCTCGTGGTCCGGGAGTTCGAGCCCCGCGTCAGGCTCTGGGCTGATGGCTCAGATCCTGGAGCCTGTTTCCGATTCTGTGTCTCCCTCTCTCTCTGCCCCTCCCCCGTTCATGCTCTGTCTCTCTCTGTCCCAAAAATAAATAAACGTTGGAAAAAAAAAATTTTTTTTTAATAAAAAATAAAAAAAAAAAATAAAGTACGGATTTCTCCAACTCTGTATACAGACTATCACAAACATCCCTTCAACCTTTTCTAATTGTTCGGGGTCATGATCGTAACTTTGTTTTGTTCCCCTTTTCTAAGTACTATCTGGGGATGAATATGCACGAGGACGACACGGATATACGAGTGTTTACCGTTTAACTAGGTTTGGCAGGCAGGTGTCACACTGCATCTGCTGGCGCTGTGTGCACGGTGGCTGCGACCTAGGACTCAGCGTTAAGAGATTCAGGAGAAATGGAGGGCACCGAATCAGCAATGTCTGCCACGGAAACAGCAGTGGGGAATGGCGACCCAGATGCTATAAATCTGTCACATTAACCCTCCCCTAAAATAACATCCCAAGACTGCTCCAGCTTTACATTTCACTGTGACTTTCCGTTACTTTTTAGTTCTTAGCAGATCAGTGCATCTGTCTCTAGCAACATTCTGGCTCCTAATCCGAGGCAGGCTGGAAAAGCAGATAAACCTGCTGAAAGCTGCATGAAATCTATTTCTGATGTGAGTTAATGTAGTTACAAGGGTCGCCTTCTATGAAAAAATATCTGGGCTCCGTGATGGGCATTTTCATGCGTTCCGAGGCCTCCCAGGGCTCGTTCTGGGCTCCTGACAGGGCTGGAGGGTGAAGATGACAGACTTCAAGACTGATCAGGACATCAGTGCCGGCCTGGATTTTTTTTAAAGCTAAAAGAGCTGGGTACGTTGCAGGTCTTACAAAAACAAACAAGGAGACTGCGCACACCGAATGATCAGAGCGTCCTGTCACAGAGAAACTTACCTGGCTGCTCTTTATTTCTTCTGACATTACAGTTAACTCTCCAGTCAGCCTATTTTTCTCCCCGATAAACTCTTCTTTCAACTCTGCTGTTTTCTGGGCCATCTCGTGCATTTCCCTCTGCAGCTCAGTTTCCTTCCCGGTCATTGTGTTTACCTGAAATTTCATCTTTCGTTAGGATCTGCTTTGGGTCGTCGGTTTTGCTCAAATTAATCATTCTGATCCAACACATCAGAACACTCCCTTTCACCTTCAATAACAAAATGGAACCTGGCTAATCCTCCCTTTACTAATCCACTCAACCACCATCCTTAAAACCTACTGGCAAGCTTACCTTTCCTCGGCCAAGGTTTAATAAAAAGACAGCAATAAGGAGAGCAACGACAAGGAAAGATAACATCACTAAGTCTCACAATCCCTCGTAAGGGTATTCATTTGTATGAAACGTCAACATTAGAGACCACTGTATGAGGTAGCGTCTTATGTTTTTATCAGTTCTGGGATCTCCACTGATCCTCCGATGCCATACTAATCTTCAAGAAACATGCCTATGATTAGTTAAAACCAGTTAAAGCCCCATCATTTGCACTTGCCCCTCAGCGTTGAAACGGACTGGCAGAATTTGCCAAGTTAGCTCTATCATAACTGCCATCTCTTGCAAGTTGTATCAAAACTTAAAATTCCTGAAAAATATTACAGAGTCATGATTGATCCCATTTGCTGGACACTCCTCTTTGCTTTTAATAGTTGTCCAATAAAAATTGAATTTGAAGCAACCACTTTCCTAGATCAGTACGTAAGCCTAGAGGGCAAAACCTTAATTTTTCATTAATAATTGAGGCCCCTGATGGCACACTTGCCCCTTAGCCATCAGCTAACAGAACAGTAGGCTGCACAAAGAGAAGATATAAGAAGGGTGAAAGCATAAAATCCCCCAGACCTACCCTGGGAGGCATGAGGGTTCTGTTTATTACAATTCTATCAGTACCTTTTTTTAAAAATTTTTTTAAATGTTTATTTATTCTTGACAGAGAGAGACCGAGCAATGAGTAGGAGAGGGGCAGAGAAAGAGGGACACACAGAATCCGAAGCAGGCTCCAGGCTCTGAGCTGTCAGCACAGAACCTGACGTGGAACTCAGACTCATGAGCCAAGAGATCATGACCTGAACCGAAGGCAGACGCTTAACTGACTGAGCCACCCAGGCACCCCTCTATCAGTACCTTGGATAGTACCTTCTCATAAAGGCAAAAAAGCAGAGCAGGGGCCTAACTAGTATCGGTTATAGTCTCCTTGGTAGTAGCTCCCAGGTGGGTACCGGGAAACTAGTACTCTGATGTACTTACTCTAAGAAAGTGAACTATGATTAGAACCAGAACTAGGCCTAACCCCAAGCTTCTCCCATGTCCAGCTGCCACACGGAAAAGCTGGGCTAATCCACAGACACGCCCCATGTAAATGTGTGCCAAAGCAAAGAGTGACTACAGCTGGAGCCAATTGAGTGTCCCCAAAGTTCAAGGCCCCGCAAACATAAAAACCCTTGCAGAGTCTGGTCCAATACTGTGAACATGTCCAGGAGGAAACATGATCCACACAGCGGCTTCCCTCCCTCATGGCTACATATTCGAACGTAGACAGATTAAGCCACTTACTTTTTCAACAAAGGACACGTTTTCCATTTTTGTCAGTTCGAGCTCTTTCTCCAGAGCCTTGTAAGAATGCTGCAGTGTTTCCAGGGTGTCCTGCAAAGTATCATTTTTGGATTGCAGCGTCTGGACCTTCTGCTCCAAGTCTACCATCACATCTTCCAGTTCTCCTTTTTGCTTCTTCCAAAGCTGCTGTTCTGCTTCCACCTGGGAGAGTTCAGAGATGAGCTGCTCTCGGTCCTGAATCTGATTTTTCAGGTTGCTGATTTCTTCATCCTTCTTCTCTAGCTTCCGTTTGCCATCTTCTACCTGTTGAATGAGGCCATTGGCGGAAGACTGCAAACTAACGTAACTGCTCTTGACCTCGTCAAGGCCTTGCAGCAACTGAGCCTTCTCGTGTTCAAGAGCATCTATTTGACGGCTCAGATTCTGTTCTTGGGCCTTCCAGGTGTCTTGGTCACAACACAAAGCTGCCACTTTCTCAGTTAGCTCTTTTAACTGTGTTTGAAGCGTCTCCACGACAATCTTAGAGTCTTCTCTCATCTGTACTTTTTCTTGCTCTTTTTCTTGCAACAGATTTTCAAATGAAGAACTGAGTATTTCTAATTCAGACACCCGTCCTTGCTCTTTCTGTAATTCCTTGGTCACATTTTCTTTTTCTGACCTCATATGGACAAGATCTAATTCCAAATCTCTCAGGTTTTGGGCCATCTCCTCTATTTTTGCTTTTAGGGTCCCTACCTCTGCTTTGGAATTCTCAGCCTCCAGAATCACACGCTCTTGGTCTTGCCCTGATGCCTCTAGTTCTCTTTCAAGGCTCTCCACTCTACTCTTAAGCAGGTCGGTGTGATGTGCACTTTCCTTCAGTTTTCCTAAGACCTGGAGCTGCTCCTTTTTATCGGCTTCGAGGCGGACTTTCAGCTTTTCAATGCTGTTTCTTAGCCGATGGATTTCTTGCGCCGAGGAGTCCAGACTCTGTTCTTTGACCTTCTGGATTTCTTGGTCATTACACAAGACTGTGACTTCCTCATTTAGCTCTTTCAGTTGTGTTTGGAGCATCTCCATTGCAGCTGTGGATTCTTCTTTCACCTCTATTTTTTCTTTCTCCTTTTCTTCCAACAGACCTTTGCACGAAGAGAGTAATGCGTCTAATTCAGATAACTGACCCTGTTCTTCTTGTAGTTGTTTCATCAGATTTTCTTTCTCGAACCTTACCGTGACAAGGTCTAATTCCAAATCTTTCAGGCTTTTGGCCATCAATTCCATTTGTGCCTTTAGGGTCTCCACCTCTGCTTTGGAATTCTCAGCATCAAGAATCACCAGCTCTTGGTTTTCCTCTGACATCTGCAGTTCTCTTTCGAGGTTCTCGACTTTATCCTGAAGTGAATCGGTCTTACGCTCGCTTGCTCTCAGTTTCTCCAGGACGTGAAGCTGCTTCTTTTCATCAGCTTCAATGCGAACCCTCAGTTTCTCGATGCCTTTTCTTAGCTGGTGCACTTCCTCCTGCGTTGAGCTCAGCCTCACCGCAACCTCACCCTTCTCCATCAGCGCATTCTCCAAGGACTTGGCGACGGCCAGCTTTTCGTGTTCCGATTCATTCAGTCTGGTCTGCAGGCTTTCGGATTCCCTCACAAGTGATTCTTTCTCTTCATTCAGTTGTTCGATTTGGATTTCCAGCTCACCTTTTACCAAAGATAGGGCCTGTGAGTCCTTTTCCAAACTCTGCAGCTGCTCCTGGAGACAAGCGTTCTCTTCCAACAGTTCACTTACGTTGGAGGGCAACGTCTGAAGGACGTGTGTTTGATCCTTCACCTCAGCTCCAGCCACGTCAGGGGGCTGTAGACGTTCACCTTGATGAGATTCGAGTTCTTGTATTTTCTGCTTCATCTTTTCAGACATCAGATTCAATTCTTTATTTTCTTTTGACAAAGTATCTAATTCTCCACGAAGCTGGTTTCTCTCACTGGTGACCACAGAGAGTTCTTCTTCAAGACAGGCTATAACTTTCTGCTTATTTTCACTGTCTTGTTCTAAATATAGCTTCTCTGTTTGAACTGTCTCTAAGGCATCTTCCACAGAGAGGGCGTGATGCTCGATGCTACCTTTCTCAGATTCGATCCTCTTTAGCTCATTTTCCACATCAAGAAATCGCTCTCTCCAGTTGTTCACCTTGGCTACATTATCTTCAATAACTTCATGTGAACATTTATCTGTGCCTACTTCTAAATTAGAACTGAGGACTTCCAAACTCTCTGCTCTCTGGTGTAACTCCTGGTTGTCACAAGAACAGGATCCCAGTCTTTCACTTAAATTTGATTTTTCTTTCTTAAGTTCCTCAACTATTTTCTCTAATTCTATACATGCTTCCGTCTTGGTGGTTAGTTGTGCTTCCCGTAAATCGAGTTTTGAGTCTAACTCTTTTATTTCATTTAGCAAACTTTCAACTTTTGTGTCACGTTGCTCTACGATGTGAAGTAACCTCAAATTCTCATTTGATGTCTCTCTAACCTGCAGCTGGAGATTCTGAATGGAGACCTGATTCTCCAGAAAATCCATCGGTACTAGAGCGTTAGGGTCAGAAAATGACAATTGAGAAATGCGTTCTGAACAGCCCGGGGTTTTGTCTTCTACTGGGGTCTCGTAACTGGTTTCTGTAGACTGTTCCCTAGACCATTCTCCTGTGAATTGGGCTGCACCTGTCTCGGCTATTTTCTCCATCTCTAGATTGAGGTCCTGCTGAACACCGTTCTCACACATCTTGTGAGTGTCAAGCTTTGGTGTGCTCTCTTTAGTTTCCAAAGTACATTCTTCCGACTCTTTAATGTCACAGCTGTCATTTCCACCCCGGAGAGCCTGTAGCTGTAATATACAATGAGAATTCATTTTATTTTTCAGGAGGAATATAGAATAAGGAGGCTTAATTATTATAGAAACTGGCGTCTAGCCTCTGCTACACACATTTCTTCAAATGGCATATTTCCCATCCCATTCTCCTCTCTCCATCCAAATATCCAATGCAATTTAACATTTGGTAAGTTTAGCCACAGGCAAGGCACTGGGTAAGGTATTTATCATGAAGATAAGCCCTTCAGATCAGTTATTTGGTCTAAATTGCAACATAATTAAATTTCATAATTTTTTTCTTGCTAGAAATATTCTTGGTAGCCTAAATATAAAATTTATTTTTGTGATTACCAGCGAGCTAACAAGTTCCTCATAAAATGTTCAGCTTCCATCTTCAGCATTTACGACACCCTTCACTGAGAGGTTTCATGAACAGCTCCCCCCCATCCCAAGGACGTAACCACAGAGCCAGCGCTCACTATCTATACTCTTGGATAAATCACATGTCTGGACTTCACCATCTTCTCATCTGTAAAACCGGGATCTGCTGCTATGACCACTATGGTGGCCACCACACCACCTGCCCTCCCTACCCTACCGAGGGAATCAGGTGAGCCTTGTCAACCGTACAGCATTACTAGGCTAGCTGGTAGACTAGAAAGGACGAAGCTATGACTAAATGATTTCATATTCCAAAACGAAAGAGATGGCTCTTTAAATGACTGATAACAAATCATAGATTTGCATCAGAGAAAATTGTTAAGAAAATTATTCAGTAATGTGTAACAAACTCCTGCATTTAGTTTTATGACTTTAACTCTGTAACATTAAAATAGTCTGAAAAGGGTAAGAAACTATAAAATTCCTATCATATTGTCATCCATTAGCTCTAATTTAATATTTAAGTGTGGTTTATTACTCACAAAGAGTGAAAACACATACGAGTTCTGAAGATGACTTTCTGGCTCTATAATATTAATTTTCTCCAGAAGACTTCTAAAAACAACTTTATTAATTTCCCATATATGTGCTTAAGTGGAATCACTACAGAAATTTACATCTTCCCCCCCACCACCGCCATTGCCCCACAATCAGGTTTACTCATTTTTCTAAAGTTGTGCTTTGTTTAAAGAACAAATACAAGAAGCTCTCGGGTGGCTCAGTCAGTTGAGCATCTGGTCAGGTCACGATCTCACGGTGAGTTTGAGCCCCGCGTCAGGCTCTGTGCTGACAGCTCAGAACCTGAAGCCTGCTTCAGATTCTGTCTCTCTCTCTCTCTCTCTCTCTCTCTCTCTGTCTGCCCCTCCCTCACTCATGCTCTGTCTGTCTCTGTCTCAAAAATTAGTAAACATTAAAAAATGTTTTTAAAAACAAAAACAAACTTTGGTATATTTTGTTTTTATACCCTGGAGCTCTAAAAATATTTTAAGTTCAATTTAGTGTAGATTTCAATTCCACAAACATTTACTGAGTGCCTACCGGGCATGTAGCTAAAGAAAGGGCATGTAAATCCCATGTACTTACATCTTCTATGTCGGTGCAGAGCAAGGACCGAGAACTTAAGTCCAGACCTTGTAGCTGAAGCCGGGCGACTTCGAGCTCAAGTGACAGGTGTTCGGTCTGTTTCTTTTCTGCTGCCAACTTGGACTCCATCTCCACGGTCACACTTGTCAGCTTCTGTTGCCACTGTTCATTTTCTGACAAATACTGCTTCTTAAGACAGTCGAGCTCTTTCCTTTCAGAACTTAGTAACTGCTCGAGCTCTTCAATTTCCTTATTTTTCGTAATCTCCTGACTTTCAATTTTGTCCTCTAGCTTTTTGAGGGATTGCAGGTACATCTGACAGAGGATCTCAAGTTCTTCGACACTCTTCACGGGGGTGGACAGAATCTCTTTCTTGGTCAGATTCTCCTCCTCCAGACTGCAGCGAGATCCTTCTTCTACATTACACTGGTTGGCTGAAAGATTCCCGACCAAATTATTCAACAGAGATGTTTCCCCTGTCTGGTCTAAAAGATCTTTGCAAAAAGAGGATTCTCCCAAACTTGTAAGACCAGGGCTGTCAGTCATACGAGAGAAAGACAATGACAGAAAATGCCCTTCCTGGGGTCCTGGCATCTCTTCCTTTACCAAGTCACCTTGGAAGTTTCTCAGACTTGTGGACAAGACCGAATTTTCAGCCTTTAACGTGTCCACATAAGACTGTAGGTCTGACATCTTAGAGCTCATTTGACAGTGCTGATCGTGTAAAATTTTGTGTTCGCTTTGTAAAGATGAGAGTTTCTCTTGTAATTCAGCAAAGTGCATTTGAACTTCTTTGTTTGAGAGCGTCAAGTGCTCATAGCAATTACTGTCATTCAAAGGATTTAAGGACGCACATTTCTGCTCATTTTGTTGTTCACCAAGTTCACCTTCTGCCGTTTCTTTCACTAACTCGCCTTGGAGAAGACCGTGTTCATCATTTAGTATTTTAACTTCATTTACTAGTTTCTCCACCTCTTCTGCCATTTTACTAGCTGCTGTGATACATTCTGATCTTGAGTCGTTCAGCTCAGATATTAGCTCAAGCTTTTCGACCTGCAGTGTTTCGCACATTTTCTCTAGCTCACTCAGCTTGCTCATTGCTGTTTGTAGAGAGCACTGCAGATGCGCATTGTCATTCTGACTTGAAAACTCATGAAGCCCAGAAACATACTTTCCTTCTGTGTCTACGGCGCAGTCTTCGGGGCCACTAAGTTCTTGGGACTGAGTGTCTCGTTGCACGTTTCCCGTGTCTAATTCTACTCTAATTGTCTGTAGGCATTCGTTCTCCTTCTCACTTTCCTGAAGTTTGAATTCCCTCCTTCTCATCTTAGCTCCTGACTGTACCAACTGTGCATTATAACAGTCTAGAGGGGGATCTTCAACTTGGAGATCCATCGGAAGCTGAACATGGCATTCATTTATGTCACTCTCTCCTTTCATAGAGTCGCTAATTGGTTCTGATTCTAGAATCTGATGCTCTTGTTTCATCTCCGTTAACGTCAGCAGGTGCTCTTTCTCTTGTAATAAGGCATTAAGTTCCTTTTGCATCTTACTCTGTTCTTCCTTTAAGGTCATGATTTCTTGCTTTAAACCATCCGCCTCGCTCTTGGAATTGTTTTGGATATCCGCAATCTCCGATCTCAGATCTTGCTGCACTGCCCCCAACTCTAGTATTAGATTCTGGTTTCTTTCTTCGGCTAACGCTAATTTTGTTACAAATGTTTGGTGTTCCCTTGCAAATGCTTCCTTTAGGTGCTCCAGTTCATGTTCTCTATTTTCACAAGCCCTGGTGCATTCACTTAGCAAGCATTCTAACTCAGAGTTCTTTTCTTGAGCTGCTTTATATTTTTCACTAAGATCCTCAAGTGCACGTCCTGTTTCTTCACATCTTTGTAGTAAAATAAGTCTTTCTTGCTGGTACTGATTGGATAACTCTGAAATGCTCTTGTCTCTTTCGTCTATACAGTTTAAAAAACTCTCACTTTTTTGGAGTAAGTTAATCTTCTCTTGACTTAAGGTTGCATTAATTTCCTTGAGGGTCTCATTCTCTTGGGTCAGCTCTTCAATTTCTTTTCTGTTTAGAGAAATGGCAGCACTCATTTCCTTCTTCTCTGAGCTCAGGCTTTCAGACAAAAGCTGTAGCTCCTTTAGAGATTCTTGAAGTAAATGGTTGCTCTTTTTTAATTCTTGAATCTCTGCTTGCTCAGTTTCTAATTTTTCATTCAAAAGTTGGAACTCTCTTTCCTTGTTCTCCAGGGCAACTAAAGTTTCAGCAAATACGTTCTGATGAACAGAAGTGTCTTCTTGTAACTTACTAATGCGTTGACTTGTTTCAGCCACAAAACTTTGATGCATCTGCTCTGCTTTGATGAGATTGTCTTCTATTTCTCCTCTGATTTGCACCAACTCTTCACACTGCTTTTGCAGATCTGAGTTCATCTGCTTTTGAGACTCTAATGAAAATTCAAGAGAAATGACTCGATTTTGTAAGCTGGCTGAACTTTTGGGGCTATGGTCTGCTTCTAACTGGCATTTGCTCCTTCCTGAAGGTGTGTTTCTTTGTTCTCCAAGAATATTTGCAAAGGAATTATTCATTGCAGACTGCTGTTCAAAGGCCAAAAGATTTCCTTGGTGAGCTTCACTGGTCACCAGAGAAGCATCTTTGGATTTCAGCAGATCCCGGAGGCTCTCATATTCAGCACGCAAGTCCTGGTAACGCTGGTCTCTGTCTGTTACTTCACTCGACACTAACTGAAGTTTGTGCTCTAGATCTTCAACTTGCCGGGTAAGCTGAGATACTTTCAAGCACATGTTTTCTACTTCCTTCTTATGTTTCTGGTCCGAGAGCTCGGCTTTCTGTTGTAGTTCTACGTAAGCTTGTTTATGTGTCTCCACCTCCACAGTCTTGCTGTCTATCACATTGTGAAGGTTTCTGATCTCAACATTCAGATTTTCGCTTTCCATCTCCAGTGTTCTTACTTTCTCATTGTATTCGTGGCTTTTTATTTGTTGTGTCTTGAGACAAGTTTCCAAGTGATGAAGTTTACTCTGCAAGCTTCCCTTCTCTGACTCCAGCTGACTTAGAAGCTGTTCTTTTTCACTTTTCCAACGAGCAAACAGAGTTCCCTCTTCTTTCAATTCTTCATATTCTTTCTTTTTTAACGCCAAAGCAATCAGTAAAGCTTCAGACTCTTTCTCCATTTTGCTTAACTTATCATTCAGTTGTTCAATGTGATGCTCCCTTTTCTTCAAAAGGTCTTGAGAACAATCTCGTTGCTTTTCCAGATCAGCCAAGGCAAGCTTCAGTTTCTCTAAAGTCAAGGAATTCTCTTGCTGATTGATTTTTTCTTGAAGATCCCTTAACATGGTTTCCTGAGAGGCATTCTTAGCTATTAAAAAAAAAAAAAAAAAAGTTTAAGTTGTCATGTTTTTAATAAATATTCTACAAGAATTCCAAACTACTAAAAAAAATCCAAACATGGGGTGCCTGGGTGCTCAGTTGGTTAAGTGTCCAACACTTGATTTTGGCTCAGGTCATGATCTCACCGTTCATGAGATGGATCTCTGCATTGGAATCTGCACTAACAGCATGGAGCCTGACTGGGATTCTCTTTCTCTCTCAAAAATAAATAAATAAACTTAAAAAAAAAAAATCCACACAGCTTCTCAAGCCCTGTAAAAACTGGCATTATTGTTTGGAAAGTAGATCAGCTGATCATTATCTGAGATTGTATAAAGACAGTGAGAAAATGGTCCTTATAAGGATGTAATACGTTTGTTCATCTTCTTTCTAAGCAGCTTAATAAAGTGTTATTGCATAAAACAGCAAGGGGTTATTTTTTTAATTTAATTTTTTTTTAAATTTACATCCAAATTAGTTAGCATGCAGTGCAACAATGATTTCAGGAGTAGATGCTTAAGTGCCCCTTACCCATTTAGCCCATCCCCCCTCCCACAACCCCTCCAGTAACCCTCTGTTTGTTCTCCATATTTAACAGTCTCTTATGTTTTTGTCCCTCTCCCTGTTTTTATATTATTTTTGTTTCTCTTCCCGTATGTTCATCTGTTTTGTCTCTGAAAGTCCTCATATGAGTGAAGTCATATGATTTTTGTCTTTCTCTGACTAATTTCGCTTAGCTTAATTAACACCCTCCAGTTCGATCCACGTAGTTGCAAATGGCAAGATTTCATTCTTTTTGATTGCTCAATAATACTCCATTTGTGTGTGTGTGTGTGTGTGTGTGTGTGTGTGTGTACACACACACCGCATCTTCTTTATCCATTCATCCATCGATGGACATTTGGGCTCTTTCCATACTTTGGCTATTGTTGATAGTGCTGCTCTAAACATGGGAGTGCATGTGTCCCTTCGAAACAGCACACCTGTATCCCTTGGATAAACGCCTAGTAGTGCAATTGCTGGGTGATAGGGTAGTTCTATTTTTAGTTTTTTGAGGAACCTCCAATACTGTTTTCCAGAGTGGCTGCACCAGCTTGCATTCCCAGGGGTTATTTTCTTAAGTACTTGAAACTTTTTTTCCTTTGTATGTGTTTATGTATATGTGTATTTTTTCCCTTCTGAAATGCTTATTGAAAGAAAGAAAGCTCTGAGAAGAGCAGCACTGAAATGTAAATAGCCTACTTCACTACAGAATAATTCCCATTTTCCAGAAAAGTGAGTAACTATTCCACCATTTTAGCCAAAATCCATAGGCTTAGTACAAAAGAATAAATGATGCTATACGCCAGTACTTCTCAAGGCCTCTGCGTGAGTACTATTGAGAAACAATGTTACCCACATCCCAGCCCCTCACAGTTAAGTGTCTATGAGTGGGAGAATCAAATGGAAGATTTTCCAGGCTCCACTGCCACCTTCTTTTCTGCCTAGTAACTCACATCTACCCACAGGCCCCTCCTAGTTGGAAACAATGGTAGTGGTTTCATTCAAAGCACTCATTGCAAAGCCTTCATGCCAAGTGATGGGAAGGCTTCACGTTCAAGTACACTGAGGGCGAGTAAAGAGAATCTCAACGGTAGATGATAAAGCTAGCATGTATTATAAACTCAGTTGTTACACTAAAGGGAAAAAAATTCCTAGTTTTAACGTGTTTAATCTCAGTCTACCTGCTGAGAGTTGATGGCTCATGAAGACAGCACCACAAAGGTTCTCACTCCACTTCACTTGTGAGGCCCTCAAACAAGGATACTGGTGACCAACACTGAAAAGTGCCCTCGCCCTTCCTTTTCTTACAGTTTTCTTTCAAGAAAGATGAAGACTGACATTTTTACCCACTGCTGTGGAATAACTGAAAGCTGTCTGAGGGAGATCAGAATTTAAAAGAGAAAACAGTCAAGGTGCCTGGGTGGCTCAGTCGGTTGGGCATTCAACTCTTGATGTCGTCTCAGGTCATGATCTCACGGTTCGTGACGAGGAGCCCTGTGTTGGGTTCTGCACTGACAATGCAGCACCTTCTTGGGGTTCTCTTCCTCCCTCCCTCCCTCTCTCAAAATAAGTAAACATTTTTTTCTATTTTTTTTAATGTTTATTTATTTTTGAGAGAGAGAGAGAGAGAGAGAGAGAGAGAGAGAGCAAGAGAGAGAGCAGAGGAGGGGCAGACAGAGAGGGAGATACAGAATCCGAAACCGGCTCCAGGCTCTGAGCTGTCAACACTGAGCTCGATGCGGGGCTCGTACTCAACAAACCGCGAGATCATGACCTGAGCAAAAGTCAGACGCTCAACTGGCTGAGCCACCCAGGTGCCCCTAAATAAACATTTTAAATAAATAAATAAATAAATAAATAAATGGGAAAATAGTCATAGAGGAGCGTGACACATATTTCACAGGGGAGGTTGAAAGAAATCCTAGAGGTGCAAATACCCGGCTGAGAAAATTAATGTAAGTAAAAAGACATACGTATGTACAAATAAATGTGAAATGGTGGATTCATGTGGTGTGTGCAGCATAATCCTGTGTCTATACAGAAAGTGAGGAAATAAAATCACTCAGTCAAGTAAGTCATCAAAAAACAATGGTCATTAAGAGCTGGGAAAACACGTATTGAATTTGTCCATCATCTGGGAAATGATATCGAGCGAGAAGATGAGCTGTCTGAATAAAACGAATAAACACACTTGAGACACAAAGAATAGCACTCTGGGGTGAGAGACAACACTGACAATTTACTTTTGTGTGGAGAATATTTACCTTTCTGGTTTCAAAGTGCTGAGAAACCAGGCAGTTTGGGACTCAATGTGTTCCAATAAAACAATGTCCAACTATCACTCTGAAACCAAAAGGTAGGAGAGAGAAAACTTTCTCCACATCAACCACAGACATCTTTCTGGGAGGATATACGGGAAAACTGAAAAACGTTTCTAAAGCCATCCATCCTCCCTCATAGGACATCAGCTTAGAAAAATAACTCCAGGGGTGCCTGGGTGGCTTAATCAATGAAGCATCTGGCTCTTGATTTCGGCTCAGGTCATGACCTCCTGGTTTGCAAAATCAAGTGCCGCATCAGGCTCTGTGCTGACAGTGCGGAGCCTGCTTGGGATTCTCTCTCTCCTCTCTCTGCCCCTCCCCCGGCTCACCCATGTGCTCGCTCTCTCTCTCAAAATAAATAAACAAACTTTTTTTAATGGAAATAGAACTCCAAACGCTAAGTGTACTTACCCCTCATTTCTTCTGCGAAGTTCTGGCTCTGACTCAAACTCTGTTTGGCCTTCCTCAGTTCTTCCTCCAGGTGGCAGGCTTCTCTGGCCCTTTGCTCAGACTGACTCTTAAGGAGGCTGTTTTCCTTCTTCGCTTCCTAAAGCACACATTTAATTGGTTATAATCAAAACGACTCAAGCTAGTTATGACTTCTGCCATATATGGGTCCCAAATGGGACCACTTGTGTACCTCGCTGGGGAGGAATCTCACTTTCCCTTTGTGCACCTAATGAAGTTAGACATTCTTACTTCAATCAGATGATTTTATGAATAGAACTCAAAAGCACAAAACCCAAAACTGACAATAATCTTTTTCCTTCAAAGAAATAGACCTCTTTGAACTTTCTGGATGTCCCCATGCTGGCTCAAGAGTGACCTCAAAAGGAGAATCCTACTTAGAAGATCCTCGAAGACACAAGCTCCAAGTTCCTATCACACCTGAATGATCCAATACCTCTTTGCAAAGATCTGATATGCTAACGAACTGAAAACTTCACATGACAAATTTCTTACTTTTCATTGGAAAACCATCTTAAGGCTCACTGTAACGAGGATGTCTTAGTGTTTACCAAGAAAATCAGCAGTGTGCAAGATGCTGGAAAGGGTGTTGTCAAAGACACAAATATAAATAAGAGAAGAGTCTTTGGCCCTCAGGGTAGGTCTTCCCCTGGCGGGGGAGGATTTGATACCAATCACTTAGTTCACACCAGGATCCGCTAAGTACTACAAAGAGGTGAAGTATGCTATGGGAAATCAGAGGGCAGGTACACGGAAGGAAGAATGAATTCTAGATGGGGGAATCTGGTTCTCTGGGTACCTGATTAGGTGAAGGAGCCATACAAAAAAGTAGCAGAGACTCATATGCGTGTCCATTCCATGGAGTTGGGCCTATTTTTGAATCTTTTTTTTAATATATATATATTTTTTAACGTTTATTTATTTTTGAGACAGAGAGAGACAGAGCATGAACGGGGGAGGGTCAGAGAGAGAGGGAGACACAGAATCTGAAACAGGCTCCAGGCTCTGAGCGGTCAGCACAGAGCCCGACACGGGGCTCGAACTCACAGACTGTGAGATCATGACCTGAACCGAAGTCGGATGCTTAACCGACTGAGCCACCCAGGCGCCCCCTATTTTTGAATCTTAAAAACAAGCATCATTTATTTATATGCCAAATAAAACCGCTACTGCTTATCAACCACGTAAGACTTGTGCGTCAACATAATAAATCCTCTGTTCATATTCTTCAATCTGTTTTTCAACTGTCAGTGACTGCATCGCTGGTAAGTATCTCCACCTATATTATATGCCACCCTCTGGACCGCAGGGAATCGGCATAGGTTGTTAAAAACCGACGGAATCAAGTGCCTCACATCCTTAGGGGGAAAAACATTTCATAAGGCTACCTTTTTTTTTTTTTTTTTTTTTAATTGCACTTCAAAAATACCCCTCTGAGAAGAAAGGGGAATTTTTGAATCTTAAAGAAACAATTAAGACCCATCTTCCAAAACCCAACAGCACTGTTAGAAAACAGATGGTCTTGGCAAGGCTGTGTTGGAAAGTTGCCTTCAATTATCAGCCTGGTTACTACCAGCAGATGGGTACCTAGGCAGCAAAGCCAAATGCAAGAAGAGGGAGAATCTGGCTAGTGGAGAGTGCTTGAAAACTTGCTGGCAGCTGCTGTGTTCGTGCATATATGTTCATTTCATCTTCAGAACAAGACAGAACCTGTTGTAGTTACGCTCCTCTGGCTCCCTTGCCCCAATCCTGCCTCCCCTCCATGAGTTAAATGGACGCTCTACCAAATTAAGAGATCAATCAGGGCTGACGGGAGGCTCCGACTGATCTCAAGACAGAGAGGCTAACACTTGCACCAGTCAGCGTTAAATTCTGTCAAGAGTGACCATGAAGGCGCACGGGTGTCGAGGACTTGAACGAGCATCGTTAAACTACAGAAATTATCATCGCTTGTTTGCTCTCCGGGCTCAGAATAATCACCACTCAAATGAGATCACAGATGTGACAGGAAAACTACCTTAAAGCACTTTAACAAGGGTAATGGAGCATTATTATTAGCATTTCTTCCCCAAATTCGACAGCAGCTAGATCTGCAAGATCCATGCTAAGATTAGCTGAATCAGTTCAACGTAAAAGAGTAACTAGAGTTTTGGGGCGCCTGAGTGGCTCAGTCGGTTAGGCGTCTGACTTGGTTTTGGCTCAGGTCAGGTTCTCATGGTTTGTGAGTTCGAGCCCCACATTGGGCACTGCGTTGACAGCATGGAGCCTGCTTGACATTCTCTCTCTCTCCCTCTCTCTCCCTGCCCCTCCCCCTCTCTGTCTCTCTCTCAAAAATAAACAAACTTTAAAAAATTAAAAAAAAAAAAAGAGTAACTAGAGTTTCGCCACCTGGGTTGACTTCGCATTTTTATTGGGCAACTTATGAAATATTTGCTTACCCTAAAAAAGTAATCAAGTCGACTGGCATCCGCACCTAGAGGTGGGGCAAGAAGGCTGCGAAGACGCTGTGTGCAAAGCTGGGGGCATCCCCAATAGAAGGAAGCAAGGTAAATAGAAGGAGAAAAGAGAAGGAAGGGGGCAACTGGATGTTCATGTATCTGTTGGTCTCTATCTATCTCTGTCCATAACTGGGGGCATTTAAATGAATAGTAAGCTCAATGGAAAGATTAACATGTCTTTCTCTCTTCTGGCATTAGCTCCGTAAATATTTGTTTCTAACAAAATGTTCAGCCAATCCTGGGACCCAGCAGGCTTATAATACTATGGCTATGACCAACCCAAGAATTTCAAAAGGCCCAAATTTGGAAAATGAACATCTGAAAATGGCTCTGTAGGCTGCCATCCATCAGCAATTAGTTTTCTGTGAGGCCACAGCCACTTAGGACTTGATTGGGTAGCTCATTATCAACAATGAGTTCGGCATACAAGGATGTATTCTCCTAGGCATCTCTTATGTCCTCAAATGATTTGCAAAATTGGGCACTAGTCTAGAAAAACACAACACAAATCCCTATAACCACAAGCCAGCATTAGAGCTTAGCAAGCAATTCCACCCAGATCAACTTCAGTTTTAGGAGCAGCAAGGGAAGCATCGTTTCCCAGGGCCAGACAAAACAAATTTCAGTTACTGTGTGGCATTTCATGATCCCATCCATGAATGGAGCTTAACATGTCCCCTGCTGCGGTGAAGTCTATACCATGAACCGGGGATGGATGCAGAGGATGTTCTTTGCCCTTCCCACCTCACCATTCTTGTCTGCCAGACCAAGCTCCTTCGAGAACCGATGTCATACAGATCCCAGTGCTCAGGAAGGTCCCTAGGCAAGTGATCCCTCATCCTGGTTACCGAATGATGCTATTTTATTGCCTCACCCCAATGCTAGCAGGCTGGCCTTGGGGTGTGGGATGAGCAGCTTACCCAAAGCCTCCTTTCACATTGACACTAGATCTGAATTTGGCCATTGATTGGGCCATTTAATCACATTTCTCTACTGATATCTTCTCATTGTGAGCAGCATGTCTGTTTACTAAATGCAGACAAGGAAAATTTCAGTACAACTGTCACATTATCTCAGCACCCAAAACCTCTAAGCATGCGAGGTGTGTTTGCACTTAGAGTTCGATACCGAAAAAGCTACCAGAGTGCTAGAGGAACAGGACGGGCAATATGTTTAATGTGAGAAATCTCAAATGCACTGTCCCTTGCTCATCACTTTCTGTGCCTACAGGTGAGAGCAAACAGTGGGCACATCAGACGGTCACAGCCGTTGACCATCTAAGCACTTTCCATCCAAAATTCAATCATTAATACAGCTTGCAAAAGGAAAGGGTATTATTTAGTCCTCCCTACATGCAGATGAGCAAAGTCAGACTCAGAAAGGCTAGGTCGCTGTCCTAAGGTCACAGAGCAGGGAAGTGGCAGAAAACGATGCAGTCCCAGATCTTCCTGACTCTAAAGCTATCGTTCTGCTACTAAGTTATAGTGCAGACTATAACTTACTGGGTAAGTCACTTTTCTAATGCCAATCCCAAAGCAAAGTGCAAGGGATAGCTAAACCCTTTGCATTCTTGACATCATCCTCAAAAGAAGACACATACCCACAAACGTAAATTAAGGCAAATACTACATGCATCCCCTAGCCCTGTGCTAGGCATTTGCACCGGACAACCAAAATCAAGGAAATCTAGGTGCAACGTGAAATGCATTTAACTGCATTAACAGGCCAGAGTGCACGGTGGACAGCTCTACAGCTGTGGGGGTCTCCACGTGTCTTCTGAAACACCTGCAAGACAATGTCCAGCCCACCACCGCGCCTTGGCCAAAAGAACAGTGTTTGGACCCTCTTAACCAGACGATTGCTTTTACAAAATGTTTCCACCAGGCAGCCAGTGGAGTCGCGGGAGAGTTTCTGGCTGGAAGGAAAGCTCACAGGGGGAAGGGTTCGGTGCCAGTCTGCCTGTGGAAATGTTAGCAGAAGCATCTGTTGGTTGGTCCCCACTGGCCAAAAGGCAAACATTTGTTTTGCTGAAACAAACACTTCCATTTGAAATCGTTCTCTGATGAAAGCATCATCTGACATCAAGTTTTCTTCCACTTGGGCTGCTGGAGCCGGGGCCTCCTGTCCCCAACAGCATTACCCCTCTGAGGCCCCCTGCTTTAACAATCACCTCTCTGCTACTGACAGATGTTCTGATTTCACAACCATGATACACTCTTCCAAGCTGTGGGGATGAATACATTTAGAGTTTCCTCATCTGCATAAATAAATATCCTTTATGCAGAATTCTTTCTGAAAAAGGGGCTCCTGGGTGGCTCAGTCGGTCAAGCGTTTGTTCAACTTCAGCTTGGGTCACGATCTCGCCGTTCCTGAGTTCGAGCCCTGTGTCAGGCTCTTTGCTGACAGCTCAGAGCCTGGAGCCTGTTTCAGATTCTATGTCTCCCTCTCACTCTGCCCCTCCCCTACTCACTCTTTCTCTCTCTGTCAAAAATAAACATCAAAAATATTAATAAAAAAACTCTTTCTAAAAAAAATCTTTAGTCTAAAAAATGATCACAAAAGATTTAAAGAAGTGGGAAAAATGCTTTCCTGTGACATTATTTGATAGAAAAGAAACTTCTACTGTTCTGCTATGCTTCTTTGTGCTGATTTATGGCTCTATTCAAGTTGTTTCAATCTATTAACTGTCCCTAAATGGTTCTCAAATGAACCCTTTAAGATAAACTCCAGACCACCAAATACAAAAGCCAAATTAAAGTCAGTACGAGTAAAATCCCACATCATCAGCGTGCTCTCCTCGTGTCCACACCACTGGAGAAACTTCATCCACCATTTCGTGTAACAAGAATGAATTTCCCAAGAAAGACACTGACAGTCTTGCACATGCCCAACGTGACTCTGGAAGTTGGGGCAACAACTGATGATTACTTGTTTTTGCAAGAATTTTAAATCTAGAAATCCCTCATCTGTCGTTGCTTTTGTTTAAACCTAGGACTTTCCACAACGTTTTTAATAGGCTCAAAAGCCAACCCTTGGAAAGGGGATCTACATGATCCATCCCATCACCAGTTTTGTTTCTTTCCACTTAGAAAAGTTGATAAATACTCATCTACGCCTCACTTACTTCACTGCTTCTCCTCAGCTCATTTTCCTGCATCTGACTCGCCTGCAACGCCTGTTCGGTTCTGCAGAACTTTTGCTTGAACTCTTCCAAATTTTTTTCTAGCTGGTGCTTTACTGATGTGACCTGTAAAAAGCAGACAAGGTAAGGTTTAATTTTTATGTGCTTTACTTTTTAAATATATTATTTCTTCTTCTTTTTTTAACATTTATTTATTTTTGAGAGAGAGAGAGAGAGAGCGAGCGCACGTGCAAGCAGGAGAGGGGCAGAAGGAGGGGGACAGGGCATCTGAAGTGGAGCGAGCCCAATGTGGGGCTGGAACTCACGAAACTTGAGATCATGACCTTGGCCAAAGCTGGACACTTATCCAACTGAGCCGCCCAGGGGCCCCTAAATTATTTCTTCTTAAGTAAAATGGTCATGGGACATGAGAACTGATGCCATCGATTTTGGGTGAGAAACAATATATGTCACAGCTAAATACAGCATTAGAAGTTTAACTTAAAATACCATCAGAGCACTGTGGGTGACAGCATAGAGGAGATCAAAAAGGGCTGGGTTTGGAGAGAAAGCAAAAGAGAAAAAAAAAAATTTAACTACAAAAAAAAAAAAAAAAGACACAATGAAATAGTAATAAACAACCAAAAAAAGAAAAGTTGAGATAAGAAACAGACCGGAAGTAGGTGCCTGGGTGGCTCAGTCAGTTAAGCATCAGACTCTTGATTTCGGCTCAGGTCATAATCCAACCGTTTGCGAGTTTGAGCCCCACATCGGGCTCTGAGCTGTTAGTGCAGAGTCTGCTTAGGATTCTTTTTCTCCCTCTCTCTGTGCCCCTCCCCAGCTTGTTTGTTCTCTCTCTCTCTCTCTCTTTCTCTCTCAAAATAAATAAAAACTTAAAAAAAAAAAAAAAAGGAAAAGAAAAGAAACAGACTGGGAGAATGTATTTGCTAAGAAATAGACTGGGAGTAAGTATTTGCTATATAACAGATTTAAGATTCTATATCTAGGGGTGCCTCGGTGGCTTAGTCGGTTGAGCATCCAACTTTAACTCAGGTCATTTTATCACAGTTCATGAGTTTGAGCCCCTTGTCAGGCTCTCTGCTGTCAGCACAAAGCCTGCTTCCGATACTGTCTCCCTCTCTGTCTGTTCCTCCCCCACACTTTCTCTCTCAAAAATAAAAAATAAATAAACATTAAAAAAATGCATTTCCATAATACAACAAATAGAGCACATCTTTGGTTCCATTTAGAAAAAGGTAAACCAATTTTTTAAAGGAGTGAATAATAGAAGTAGACAGTTTTATGCAAAAAAATACAAACATATATCAACTTCTGAAAGAAACATCCTCAGCGGTAATCAAGGAAGAATGAATCGAAACAACGATTAAGATGACTTTTTCACTTCTTAGTTGACAAAATTTTTAAAAACAGGATTATCTCCAAGGATGAGAAAAAAAATAGGACCTCTCACACTGGGTGAGAAGGTAAATTACAATTTTTTGGAGAGCAATTTGTCAGAATCGATTACAAGGGAGAATACATCTGTCCTTGAGACCACCAATTTCACACGTGGAAAGGTGTCCTACAGAAACATGCATGTTACCCAGTAATGCCATCCCCAGGGCTACAACGAACAAGGTGACGTTGACAACCTAAACATCCACCTGTAGAATAATTAAACTAGAAAACATCCAATAAAAGCAAGGCTCAGACACTACCAACAGAATGTTGCATTTGAAACAAAAATAAAACTGGTCCTTTCTTATAGACTCATAGACCTCTTCAAAAAACAAAACAAAACAAAAAACCCCAAAAAAGAAAAAAATAATAAAAAATAAAAAGCCTAGCATGGAGCCCAATGTGGGGCTTGAACTCATGACTCTGAGAATCAAGACCTGAGCTGAGATCAAGAGTCGGACACTTAACTGACTGAGCCACCCAGGTGCCCCAAAAGGACTTTTTTTTAAAGGGTCTTGAAGGAAACCCTTTAATAGTTATCCTGGGAAAGGAGGATTTTTATTTTCTACCAACCTTGGATAGCTGGATAGAGAGAGGATCATGAGCACATCAGAGAACCCCTAATTAGTACATAACACATGACAGTGACGGTTACCTCTCCCCATTCCAGCTGCTTCCCCATCTCTGGCTCCTCTACGAAGAGAGGGCAACTCGTCCCACTTGGTTATATCCTGAACTTGAGAGTTAACCTGTATTTCCCATAAAATGAGACTCTACTTGAATGGTAAAGCCTTAATTTTAAAAATAAACAAAGAAGCAAGCACTAAGAAAGTAAAGAGATGAATCTCTGACATATTCACAGTAAACTCCACAATGTGTCAGTCACCCTGTCAAGCTATATGGGTCAAGTCAAGAAAAGAGCGAAGGACTATAACCCATCTGTTGTGCTGTTTTCAAGCTATGGGATTCGGTGCTTGTGTTTACGGTAGAGCAGGGAACTAAATAGGCGAAAGCCTGTCCTCATGGAAAGATTTGAGTGATAGAAGGAACACAGCATAAAAAGAAACAAAGAGGGGTTCTTGGGTGGCTCAGTCAGTTAAACGTCCAACTCCGGCTCAGGTCATGATCTCGCGGTTTGTGAGTTCGAGCCCCATGCCGGGCTCTGTGCCAACAGCTCAGAGCCTGGATTCTGCTTCGGATTCTGTGTCTCCTTCTCTCTCTGCCCCTCCCCCACTTGCACTCTGTCTCTCTCTCTCTCTCTCAAATAAACAATCATTAAAAAAAAAAAAAAACAAATGAAATAGCTGTATTGTACAACAGATGATATGCCCTATGGAGAAAACTTAAGCAAGGTAAAGGAAACAGAAAGTATTTGAGGATAGGGATCTATGTAGTGACCAGGGTAGATGTCATGGATAAAGCGACATGAGAGCAGAAAGCTCAAGCCAGTGAAGGTGCCCTACAGATCCATCTGGACACAGCACCTCCCTGAAGATGCTGAGCGTGTTCTACCAATAGCAAGGAGGCCAATAAGCGAGGTGCTGGAAGGGCCACCAGGGTCCTGCAGACCTTTGGAAGGATGAGCTCCTACTATAAGAGAGGCGGGAAGTAGCTATAGCTGTGAGTAGGGGAGTCCCATAACCTGACTTACACTTTGAAACACTCACTGCTGGGGTGCCCGGGGCGGAGGGGTGGGGGCACAGTTGGTTAAACATCCGACTCTTGATCTCAGCTCAGGTCAGGTCAGGATCTCCCAGTTCATGAGATCAAGCCCGCACTGGGCTCTGTACTGACAGTGAGGAGCCTGCTTGGGATTCTCTCTCTCTCTTTCTCTCTCTCTCTCTCTGCTCCTCCTCTCAAGCTACCCCCCACCACCCCCCGCAATAAACAAATAAGTCAATGGATTATAGTTTTCAGCGCTTTGACTATTTGTAGGACGTGAATTACTCCGGGCGGCTCCCACCTGGTGATATGACCCCAATACACAGGAATATCACACCCCTCCCCAGACCTTCAGATCTGAGGTCCTCACTCACTCCCCTCCTTCTGTAAGTGAGGAAGCGCAGACCCAGAAGGATTCAGTTTGCTCTCTTCTTTGATAAGGAAGGCAGCTTTCCTTTGGAAGCATCAGAATGTCAGCCGTGAGACAGAAAACGCACGAACAAGGAAAAGGGGGAACAAGTGAGGAGAGAGGTAAGCCAGCTGCCTACTTTATCCAGGTCAGCCTGCAGGATATTGTGAGTGTTCTTGGCCTGCTGTAACTCCTGTGTGAGTCTGGCTTTCATCTGCGTGCACTCCTGGTCCAGCGCTTGGCAGGCGCGCTGTTGACGGCCGAGCTCCTGAAACACCAAAGACACACGCATCAGTCGGACGGACGCCGGTTAACGAGGAGACTCCGGGGTGAGCCGCCAACCTCCTGCAGGCCATGCCACGCTGAAAGAGCAGCGCACAACAGGGAGCCAGGCTGACCACTCACCTCATGGTAAACATAACCCATCGAGTGCGGGTCCCGGTGATGGGACGCAGGCCTCGGGGGGAAAGGGGAAGAAGTCCGCCAGCTGACCACGTGGAAGCTAGCCGGCTTCCGTCCCATCCCCAATCTTACGTTCCTCATCTCTGTTTCCACAAGCCCAGGGGGGCAAAAGAGAGGAGAGCTGAGCTGTCACAGCCACGCCTCAGCTAGGAAATCAAAGGCGCTCACAACTGGGGCTTAAGATCTCAAACACCACAGCATCACTTGCAATTGAGAACCACAGCAAGGATATGCCACCAGTGAACTCTGATAACCGCGTCAGGATACCAGATTACCATTTCCAGGCGCTCTTACTGAAAGGTTAGAGAGCCTCAGTCCATACGATACGCTCCGCCAGGCCAACTCACTTGCCCCTGGCAGTAATACTTCTGGAATTTCTTTCCCCAGTATATCAGCTACCTTTCGAATATATTTGCCAACCCACGGGCTTTAGAAACAGGTGGAGAACAGGATACAACTCCCTTCACAACTGAGGGTGTTTGAAAGACGAGAGATGATCCTTTCCTACTTGGTATTAAATCACAAACAAATCAGAGGACACGGATGAAAAGGAACATGCTGGTTAGCGAGTCCCTTCTCCCATCGAAAACCGAAAGACGGAAGTGTGAAAGAAAACAGGGGAACCTTTTCCTCACAAAGCCGTTCCTCTCTCACGGAACACCCCAAGTGACGACAAACAGCTCCTCTTTTCGGATGATGAAACTGTGAAATGCCCAACAAGAGCCTTCCGGGCAAACTCCTCGTGAATCCATTTACCTTACTTACCTCTTGAAACTCCTTTTCTTTCTCCTTGATTTTCTGTTCCAGAGAACACCTGGCACTGTCTGCATTTTGTCGCTGACAGCTCAAATCTTCAGACAATCTCCTCAGTTTTTGTTCCAACGCAGCACACTGACAACAAATAAAAACGGTCACTACACAAGGATCCGAGGCAAGAAGCAAATATTTGGAATTTTAGAAAAGTGAGTCCTGAGATCTGGTTCAAGTTCATCTTTGTGTTTTGACATTTTGTGTCATAAAAAGCTGGGATTAAAATGATCAGCAAAGGGGTGCCTGGGTGGCTCGGTTCGTAAAGCGTCCAACTGCTGCTCAGGTCACGATCTCGTGGTTCACAGGTTCAAGTCCCACGTCAGGCTCTGTGCTGACAGCTCGGAGCCTGGAGCCTGCTTCAGATTCCGTGTCTCCCTCTCTCTCTGCCCCACCCCCACTTACACTCTGTCTTTCTTTGTCTCTCAAAAATCAATAAACGTTAAAAAAATAATTTAAAAAATAATGAAATGATCAGCAATTACGAAAACCACTATATTCATGTTAGCACACATAATGTTTGTATTTGGGAAATATTAGAGAGGATGTAAAGTATTAGACCATTTAAATAAATACTCCATAATTTGAACTATGAAAGAAGAAACATGTGTGTCTGAATAAAGATTCATCTAACATTGTTGCATGGAAATGAGAGGTTCAAATGCAATGATGTTGACCTGTGTCATTTAGAAGCTGTAAAATAATCAGAGGGTACCCATCACCTTCATATGATAGTCTGTTTCAAGCATAATAAGATTTTGCGGGAAACTTTAAATATTAAAATACTTCTTTCCACAATGCTCTCACTGTGCCATTTTAAATTCTGAAGGTTCACAGCACTCCAGAGAATATCACAACTGTTTTTAACCAAGCTGCCATAAATAACACAAAGAACAGTCTTTTTGCCTTTGTACATAGCCAATTTAGGATGGCTAAATCAAAACTTAGGATGCCCTTCTAAAATTAAACTGGAATAAAATGGTCTTAAATCATCAAGTTTTGTTCCTCTGAATCTTCCCCATGGTGTTCAAATCCCTAAAATGCCCTACAAAACAACTCCAAATTCCAGGGAAGAATAAGAATACTTCATATGGGTGGGGGAGAACTCCCTGGTCTAAAAGAAATGTGCCAGTATTTGGCAAATATCTCTTCTAAAGTATTTTTCTGAGACTCATTAGAGTCTCATCCAGAACTATTAGAAATATATGGGGCACCTGGGTGACTCAGTCACTTAAGCGTCCGACTTCGGCTCAGGTCATGATCTCCCGAATCGTGGGTTCAAGCCCCACATCAGGCTCTGTGCTGGCAGCTCAGAGCCTGGAGCCTGCTTTGGATTCTGTGTCTCCCTCTCACTCTCACCCTCCCCTCCTCTCTCAGAAATTAAAAAAAAAAAAAAGAACTATTAGAAATATTAGAAATTTAACAGAGAAATTGGAGGAAAAGAAAGCATGACATAATACTTTGCCAGAAGACCAGTCAGACACCAATTATTAACTAACCAAAGATGAAAGGACCAAAGCTGGTCATTAATGACTAAATGATTTTGCAACTATCAGAACTTTAAATTTTTTTTTTAATGTTTATTTTTGAGAGAGAGAGCACATAGGGGAGGGGCAGAGAGAGAGGGTGACCCAGAATCCGAAGCAGGCTCCAGGCTCTGAGCTGTCAGCACAGAGCCCGGATGTGGGGCTCGAACTCACAAACCTGTGAGATCATGACCTGAGCCGAAGTCGGTGCTTAACCGGCTGAGCCACCCAGGCACCCCGCAACTATCAGAACTTTAAATATACCAAATTCAAAAGAAAAATACTGAGCCAGTGGTACAAATTAATCCACTGCCTTAGACATTAAGACACCTTTATCACTATCTTTACTGTTCTTGAATCTTTAAATCCCCAAGGAAGAAGATTATAGAAAGTATTTATAAAAATAATAAATATGGGGGTGCCTGGGTGGCTTAGTCGGTAAAGAGTCTGAGCCTTAATTTCAGCTAAGGTCATGATCTCACAGTTCATGGGTTTGAGCCCCACATTGGGCCACACAGCTGGCAGCGCGAAGCCTGCTTGGCATTCTCTCTCTTTCTACCCTTCCCTGGCTCAAACTATCTCTGTCTCTCTCAAAACAAATAAACTTAAAAAAAAAAAAATGATGATGATGATGATGATGATAATAAATATGAATCCAACAAATATTTATTGAGAGCCTACTATATGTCAAGCACCCTGCTAGGCACTGGGGATGCAGCAGGAAACAACTCCGATAAAAATCATTGCCCAAACGATGGTCCCAATGTTGGTGGTTGACAGTGGCTAGGGAAAAAAACCCATGCAAGACAGAGATGAATGAACCCTTGGTGCCCTCTGCTGGCCCTCCTTCAAACTGCAACACATCCCACTACCCTCTCAGAATCAACAACTCTTACTACAGGAGTAGGTTAAAAAAGAGCGTTTAGAAGATACTTAGATCTTATTTAAAATTTTCTAATGACATTCCGATATCGATGACGCATAATCCACGTAATAGTAGCTGACCACTAGGTGTCACGAATGTTCCGTAATATTCTAAAATCGTGCCCAGGGCTGAAATCCTTGAAAATATGCAGTGTGACCCTGGGCACTCATTTAAGACCCCGGGGCCTCAGCTTTCATCTGTGAAATATGAGTGCTGAACTCCAGGGTTGCTGCCAGCCTCAATATTTCTACTTGAGCTCAAACTTTGTACCCCACACAGATTGCAAATACTTGGAAAAGAAGTGTACTAGACACAGCATAGGTTCAAAGAACATGGTATTGATTTTGATTAAATTAGCTCCATTTTACTTACTGGGTAGTTCTAATGGTAGACCAGGGAAGAGCAAAAACCAAGCATAATTTGACTAGCAACACATTTGACTAGGTTATACAATGCTAATAGGCAAGAGGGAGAAAGGTACACTGAATTTTCAGCTAGGTGGATTTGTAGCTCACTGGAAAAAAAGGAAGCCAGAAAGCATTGAATGAATGGGTCTTAAGAGCCTGGAGGAAATTTTCTAATAGAAAGCCAGAGCTAAGTTCTGAGTACTGTCCTAGTCAAAAGTTTTAATTCACGATCCGGTAAGAAGAAACCCTACCAAAAACGTTAGATAGAACAAAGATTCAGTGATCCTGTCATACCAAAACCAGTAAGACAAAGTATAATAGAGTAGGTATAATTCTGATATATAGGAAAGCCTGAGTTGGCAGATAGGCAACTGAAAGAAGCTTAACTGACAAGGAACTCCATGTAATAATAATATGTTATTATAAACTCACCATGTGCCACACACTAGGCTAAGCCTTTATAAAAATTACCTCATTCTTTTTAAAAAAATTTTTTTATGTTTATTTATTTATTTTTTCTCTTTTTTTTTTTTCCCAACGTTTATTTATTTTTGGGACAGAGAGAGACAGAGCATGAACGGGGGAGGGGCAGAGAGAGAGGGAGACACAGAATCGGAAACAGGCTCCAGGCTCTGAGCCATCAGCCCAGAGCCTGACGCGGGGCTCGAACTCCCGGACCGCGAGATCGTGACCTGAGCTGAAGTCGGACGCTTAACTGACTGCGCCACCCAGGCACCCCAATGTTTATTTATTTTTGAGAGAGAGAGGAAGAGAGAGAGAGAGAGAGAGAGTGAGCACGAGCAGGGGAGGGGCAGAGAGAGAGGGAGACACAGAATCTGAAGTAGGCTCGAGGCTCCAAGCTGTCAGCACAGAGCCCGACACAGGGCTTGAACCCATGAACTGGGAGACCATGATCTGAGCCTAAGTCGGAGGCTTAACTGACTGAGCCACCCAGGCTCCCCTAAAAATTATCTCATTCTTTACAACAATCCTATGACACAGGCATTATTAACACCATTTTATTGATTAGACAGCGGAGGCTCAGAACTCAAAAGCAAAACAACTGGGATGTGGCAGAGTCAGGGCTCAAATCCAAGTCTTTGAGACAAAGACTATAAACTCAGATTGCACAAAGTGAATAAATATATGGGTCAAGGTAGGTCATGATCCCATTGACCCTCCACTGCATCCTCACTCACTGAATCAATATTTATCAACAGTATCTCTGCAAAGCACTGCACTAGGAGAATGTCTAAAAATGAACCTGGACTACCACTTCCAGTAAGAATAAATAAAGGTACATTTCCCTATTCCTCCCGTTGAGAACAATTCAAAACCCTGGACAAATGAAAGAAGGCTCTAAGAGGAGAGAAGATTGTGCAACTAGGGACTTTAGGACCCAAGGGAAAAACATGATGGTGCTGAAAGAAAAGAACTGTCAACCCCAGAATCCATATATCCTGAAGAAATAACGCAGTAACAAAAAGAAAAACTAGAATGTGTGGCCTAAAAGCAAGGTTAAAAGAAGTTCTCTAAACAAAAAGGAAATGATGAAAGAAGGAAACTTGAAAGGAATTGGGTAAGAAGGAAAAACAAGGTAAGCAACAACATTGGTATAAATAATAGGCTTTCTTTCTCTTCTCCAGTTTTCTAAGTTATGTTTGACAGTTAAAGCAAAAAATATAGCACTGTCTGATGTGGTTCTATACGTAGGTAAACACTTAGGAAAATTGTGTTATATGGGCAAAGGTAAAAGGATAAAAAGAGCAGTAAATTTTCTGTAATCCATTAGAGCTGCTTAAATGACAACACCAATAGGCTGATAAATTGTGTGTATATATAATGTAATATCTGGAACAGTCACTATAGCTCTACAAAGAAATACATCCAAAAGTATTAGAAATTATACAATATGTTCAAGTAACCCACAGGAAGACAGGCAAAAAGGAAACAACAAAATGAAAAAGAAATAGAAAACAAAAAATAAGATATCAGTTTTAAGCCATGATACATCAATGGTTACATTAAATGTAAATGGTTTAAATATGCTAATTAAAACACAGATGTGGGAAGAGTGGATTTAAACAAATATACCCAACTATACGTTGTCTTTGCAAAACTCACTTCAAATATAATAATAAAAAGGCTGAAAGTAAAAAGACAGAAATACATCATGCAAACATTAAAGGAAAGGTAGAGTGCTACGTTAATATCAGAAAGAGTAGATTTCAGAATAAAGAAAATCACCAGAGACAATGAGGGCTATTCTATAATGGTAAGGGTCAGTCCACAAAGACATAGCAATCCTAAATGTGCATGCGCCAAACAACAGAGCTATAAGATATGTAAAGCAAAAACTGATAGAACTGACAGGAGAAATAGATAAATCAACAATTATGGAAGACTTTCACCATCCTTCTTTCAACAATTGATAGACAGGAACCCAACAAAAATATGGAAGAATTTAACAACACCATCAACCAACAGATGATTTGGGGCTAAGGATAATTTTAGAACACTCCACCCAACAACCAAATATATATATTTTTCCCCCAACTGCATAAAACATACACCAAAAAAGACCACTGTCTTAGTCCATAAAACAAGCCTCAACAAACTTAGAACTGAAATCAGAGTATCTTCTCTGAACACAATGGAATCAAATTAGAAATCAATAACAAAAAGAAGAAAAATCTCTAACCACTTGGAAGCTGAACAAGGCATTTCTAAGTAATCCATGAAGCAAAGAGGAAGTGTCAAGGAAAATGTTTTAAAAATACGTTGAATTGTGGGGCGCCTGGGTGGCTCAGTCAGTTAAGCGTCTGACTTCAGCTCAGGTCAGGATCTCACGGTTCATGGGCTTGAGCTCCACATTGGGCTCTGTGCTGACAGCTCGGAGCTGGAGCCTTCTTCGGATTCTGTGTCTCCCTCTCTCTCTGCCCCTCCCCCCCCCAAAAATAAACATAAAAACACTTTAAAAATTTTTTTAAAAATAGAAAATAAAAATACGTTGTAATTAGATACAAATTAAAGTACAATACCTCAAAATTTGTAGGACACAGTTGAGGTAGTATGGAGGGAAATTTATAGCATTAAATGCCTGCACTGGAAAAGAAAAGCCTCAAATCAATAATCTAAGCTCCTTACTTCAACAACCTAGAAAAATAAGAGCAAAATAAACCTAAAGCAAGCAGAGGGAAATACCAGAGTAAAAATGAATACAGTTGAAAAAAGAAAAATAATAGACAAAATAAATGAACCAAAGAGCTGGTTCTTTGGAAAGATCAATAAAAGATCAACAAATTGACAAATTTTATTGTTGCTACTGACAGATTTGACATATCTCTAGCAAAACTGACAAAGAGAAAACAAGAGAAGACACCACTATCAGAAACAGAGAACATCAGGGGTGCCTGGGAGGCTCAATTGGTTGAGCGTCTGACTTTGCTTAGGTTGCGATCTCACACTTGTGTGTTTGAGCCCCGTAGCAGGCTCTGCGCTGATGGCTCAGAGCCTGGAGCCTACTTCAGATTCTGTCTCCCTCTCTGTCCCTCCCCCACTTGCATTCTGTGTGTGTGTTCTCTCTCTCTCAAAATAAATAAACATAATAATAAAAAAATTAAGAACAAAAAAAGAATCAGAGAATATCACCCGACCTATCAACATCAAAAGGATAAGAAAATACTACAAATAACTACATTTGTAAGTTTAAAAATTTGGATAAAATGGACCATTTCCTCTAAAAACACAAACTACCCCAACTCATCAAATATGAAATAAATAATTTTAATAGCTATGTAACTATTTTTAAAATTA
The DNA here is from genome assembly GCF_016509475.1 of Prionailurus bengalensis. Classification (NCBI taxonomy): domain Eukaryota; kingdom Metazoa; phylum Chordata; class Mammalia; order Carnivora; family Felidae; genus Prionailurus; species Prionailurus bengalensis. Next base: position 28,806,872 of record NC_057360.1, read on the forward strand.
AATTTGTAATTTTAAAACTCCTCCCCCAAAATCTCCAGGCCCAGATGGTTTCATGGAGAATTCTACCAAACATATAAAGAAAGAAATAACACCAATTCTTTCTTTTTTTTGCAAGTCATGGATATCTTAAGAGAGAGAAATAACACCGATTCTACATAATCTCTTTCAAAAAATAGGAGGGAACACTTCCCAATTCATTTTATGAAGCTAGTATGATCTCTGATACAAATACCAGAGAAAGACAGAACAAAAATAGAAAACAGCTGACCAATATCCCTCATGAATATAAATACTAAAATTCTCACAAATTATTAGCAAGTAAAATCCAGAAATGTATAAAAAGAATTATACACCATGGCTATGTAGGGTTTATTCCAAGGATACAAGGTTCGTTCAAATATTTGAAAAGTGATCAATGTAACTCGCCTTATTAACAAGCTATTATTCTATACGAGTACATGTGAATCTATAATTACCTTTAAATAATTTTGAAAGAAAGAAATAAAAGAACAGAAAAGAAAAGAAAAGAAAAGAAAAGAAAAGAAAAGAAAAGAAAAGAAAAGAAAAAAGAAAAGAAAGGAAAAGAAAAAGAAAAGAAAAAGAAAAGAATGAAGCTGCCTTCAGGAGACCAACAGAAGATGTAAGTCTACCTACAACAGAGGTTCTTACCTACTGCCTTAGAAATATCTAGAGAGTTTATTAAAAGTAAATTCGTTGGGTCCACATCAGACATGGGTCTAACAGGATTAATTCTGCAAGTTTCTCTGTCATTCTGACAATTAGCCAAGTGTGGGAACCCAAAGGGCTAGGACACAGGTAATGACAATAAAAGGGTGTTAAGGGGGATGCCAGGAGAAAAGATCTCACTGCATTAAAAGATGAAGGAAGTTGCATACGGGCTGAGGAACATGTCAAGAGTATTCTAAGAGGAGAGTGTGCCAGGCAGAAAGGCAAATGTGAGCAAAACGCTGGACCCAGATAAAGACTGGATTCAGGAAGCGCCAAATAATCAGTTGGTCCTAGAAGAGAATTCATTTTTCTCTACACTTGTCACCATTCACCATATTATCTATGTGACTCTATATTTATGTTACATCCAACATTAGGATGAAGCTTCCCAAACGCAGTGCTTTCTGTCTATTTTCTCACTGCTTCATCCCCAGGTCCAGAACAGTGTCTGACGTACAACAAGCAGTCAACAACAAATCAAATGAATCCGTGAATGAACGAATTTAAATAAATAAATAAATAAATAAATAAATAAATAAATAAATAAATAAAACACTATTGATAGATTGGGGACAAAGCAACAACCACAACAACAAAACACCCTCAAACACGCTAAGAAAGTTGGCCTTAAGTGGAACCTTGAGATTCAATTGCAGGAGTATGTCTGTTGGATCCAAAAGTAGATCAATTAGGGGCACCGAGGTGGCTCAGTCAGTTAAGCATCTGGCTCTTGATTTCGGCTCAGGTCATGATCTCAAGGTTGGACTCTGCACGGTGATGGTGCAGAGCCTACTTGGGATTTTCTCTCTCCCTCTCTTTCTCTGCCCCTCCCCTAACTCAAGTTTTTTCTCTCTCTCTCTCAAAATAAACAAACATTAAAAAAAAAAAAAAAAGTATATCAATTAAATTCTTTTTTTTTTTAATTTTTTAAAAAAGTTTATTTATTTTGAGAGAAAGAGTGAGAGAGCAAGCAGACAAGGGGCAGAGAGAGAGGGAGAGAGAGAATCCCAAGCAGGCTCCACACTGTCAGCACAGAGCCCAATGTGGTACTTGAACTCATGAACTAGATCATGACCTGAGTCGAAACCAAGAGTTGGATGCTAACTGACTGAGCCACCCAGGCGGGCGCCCCAGATCAATTAAATTCTATCGTTCCTCCTAAACCTCTTTAAAGCTCCATTACTTAGTTGCCTCTTGTATGTGACAGGTGCTGTATATACATAACCTTTATTCTCCTGCACCCTCTGAGATGGAAAAGAAATCAGCAACTAGCCCAAGCCACTTTGCTGGGAAATCGTGCATCTAGATTGGACCCCACACTTACCCGGCTCTAAAAAGAACTTACTAGTTCAATTGCACCAATACTGCCTAGTATGTATTAATGAGGCTCGTTACTAACATTTATTTCAGAAATTTAAGTGTATGAAAAAAATTTCCAAAGAATTATATGACAAAGTGTAGGTTTTCAAGAACTCATGAAAAGTCCAGTACCTTGGTTGATGCCTGGTCGTACTGTGCTGTCATTCTCACGAGTTCATCCCTATTTTTATTCAAAACTTTCTCTTTTTCCATTAATTCCACTTTTGCTTTCTCCAGTTGGAGTTGGAGTTCTTGACATTTACTCGCGTGGCCTTTCGTTTCTTTTTCTTGTCCTTGCAGACGTAGTTCCAAATCACTAATCTTGCTCCTTAGCTCTTAAACCACAAAGTCCACACTTTAATTAATATGTATTTTTCACCAAAAATTTACATCTAAATTCAGACGGTGTCATTTATGTTATTACTCTGCTCTGAAACCTTTGGTGGGACAAATCAATCGATTCACGTTACACATGGAAGATACTTTAATTGGATTTAATTTTAATGGTTAGTCTCTATTGTCATTCGTATTCTAATATCCCATAGGAAGCAGGGGAAACAAATTTTCTGATGTTTTCAGAGAAACTTGGGAAAGAAAATGGTTTTCTAAAAATCGTGAAAAGTCCCTAACTGAGGCTGCAAAAAGTGCATCCCATATAATACCCTACATTAAAACTACCACTTGATTTTTATATACTGGTGAACTAATATTTGTTTTGTGCCCATATCATATGCAAATGAGTGCTAAGCAGTAAAAAAATCACACTCCCATATTCTCTGGTAGCTTTACCTCCAGTGAAGATCAAGACAGTATGAACCTCCTATACTGCCAAAATTAACAATAATTTTTTTTTTCATTTTTTTCCCTACATACACACAATATTGGCTCCAAAGACACTGGCAGTGGGACAATTCTCACCAGTGAACATTGACGGTGATTTTCAATATATCATAGCACTGGAAATTATCAGAGTCTGCAGAGTAGACTCCAAAACACCACCTGGTACCCTTGGCTGTCAGCTGTAGCATGAAGCCATGGCCAAGGTTACAGGTTTGCTCCCATATGGACTACCTGGCAGTGCAGAGCACACGCCTCACCTCTGCCCAAAGCCGGGCCGACCACAGGCTTGTTCCAGGGGCCACAAAAGAAAGTCAGATGAGAAGCCTGGGGAGGGTCAACTGAAATCAACCTACTGACCCTACTTCTGGAAAGACAAAGCCACTCAGCCTACTTTTGAAGGCTTCGAGGCACCAGCTTTTTAGTACAAATAAAAGTATATTCGAAAATTGTGGTATCTTTTAACCCAAAATAGTATTTCCCATTACCAGACTGAGGTGCTTACTTCCAACGTGTCCAACGAAATACATGAGCACTTCTTAGGACTAGAAACATCTGGAATCACCTCTGAAATGATCTTAGGAAAATTTCCTTTCAACTTAATTTAGCTGAAAAAGTTACCTTGATTCTGGGCTTTTAATTGATCCAAAAGATGAGAATTGCTAGAATTATCACAGAAACTGTTACTCGCATCTCTTTTCCCTGTTTGCAAAGTTGATCTACTGGGAGTCATCTCTTGTTCCCCAAAAAAAGGAGATGCAGAGAAATCTCTCCTAATTGGAGTTTTCAGTGCACCCGACGGAAGCCGACTAGGGGTCTTTTCTTGTTGCCATGAGAACACGGATGATGAAGTCTGATGCCGTGCAATGTCCCGGTGGTTCATTGTACTTTGAGGAATAGCCTGACTCACCTTCTGTAAAGACAGAAACTCTTTAGAGCCCTTTAGACTTCTCAATATTCAATGCTATTCATTTTCAGATAGAACATAAAGACAAAATACCAAGAAGTTAACACTTCCACTGTGTACCAACAAAGAATGTTCATCGAGTCAAGGGAACCATTAAGTGCCAATATCCAGTGAAGGAACTTTCTAATGGTTAGACTTTAGGATTAAAGGGTTAAGCCACTACCATCTGAGTTCCAATCTATTAAGATGGGTTCCACTTTTATATTTATTTTGCATCCCTCATATACTCCATTAAATACAAGTGAGTATTCACTACCATTTGAATTCTGAAATTTGGTTTTCCTATGCCTGTCCTTGGTTGCTTCCCCCTGTAGCTTTGCACAAAGAGAATCAAAATTAAATATTAATCTAAAGAACTCTTTCAAGAATCTCACTTTCTACCATACCACTCCAAAAAAATGACGTATCAGGTGTTTTATATTATGTATTACACATTTGTGGATTTGCTACTGCTTTGAATTTTTTTTAATTCAAGAATACAGTATTTTATTAGTTTCAGGTGTACAAGGATTCAACGATTCTATATATTCCTTAGTGTTCCTCAAACAAATGTACTCTTAATTCCCTTTATCTACTTCTTTTGTTCTTCTCTCTGCCTCTGTTCTGACAAATATCAAGACATGGCCATAGATGCTGCATTAAATTCTTTATAACAAAAGCTTTTCTTGCCACAGGGAGAGGTTTCCTGTTTGTAGAGACTCGAATTCTTCCATCAAAAACCTCTGGGCATCAATGTCAGAAGAATGGGTACCAATGACTGGACTGGACCGGATAACAAAGCACATGATATTTCTAAGACAAACCAGAAAATTACTGTTGAATTTTTATTCATCTTGAGAAGCAACACCTTTGCTATATATCAGAATCCTAATGACCTCCAAAAAAGGCTTAGAGGCAGGAAAATAATTAAAATTGTTAAAGCTCTAACAGGTACCTTTTGGCCCTCAACATTTAAGGTATCTACTTATAAATTCACCCTTAAACTCTTTGCTGAATTGTCCCATCTCACGGAGTTCTTATGTTTAGCAGAAACATAAGTTTGCAACATGAGGTGCAAAACTGGAATTTTGTTGTTGTTGTTTTTTTTCTTTTTTTTAGCAAATAACATCACACAAACAGAGACAGTAAAGTTAGTTCTACAGATACCAAGTATTTTGGGGGTCAGTCCCTAAGCTAAAAGCAGGGGTTTCTAATACCTGTATTTTGTTTCTTTTGTTGACATTAAATCTCTTTGCCCACCTGTTTATTTACCAAAATGGAATTTAATACCCTGGTCAGCAACTTATTTAACAGGAATGGGGAGATTACCTTAATAACATTCTCCTCGAAATAAACACTTCATAAATAATGACCTTCAAACCCCATGTCCCCCGTGGCAATCCCCACATTCCATAAGGAATGAATATGAAGCAATGGCCTCCGGGTGATAAAGCCAGACAGAGCGTCTGGAATGACTCTGCTCCTAACCTCTCCTTACCATTAGATCTTAACAGGGAAATAATTATATGGTTACAGTTTCTATAGAATTTGATGAACATCTGATGTCTAGGGATAAACTGATCTCCCCACTCTATTTTTTCACTGCTACTTGTTTTTAAAACCGAACAGTGATTACAACTAACGTAATGAGCCAGCACTTTATCTTCTCAGTGTAAGAAAAATGTGTCGAGCTCTACGTACACCAGATTTTTCTCTAACCTCGTATTTCTGTATATCAAAGTACTGTTTCTTCAACCACATACTCTATCGTGAGGCCCATAATTAACTTACCTTAGCCTGCAAGGCTTTAACCTCTGCCTCTAATCTTTTTCGTTCTTCAACTTCTTTATTATATTTTTCTTTTAGATCTTCGTATTTGGAGCCTAAACAAAGACAATGAGAAACAGTTTGACTTCGGCCACTGATTTCATAAAGGAATTCACAGATGAACAATCATCACAATAGTCTAGAAGTGAATATCTTGCTTGGTACACGAAGTAAACAGAACATTTGGGTTTGGACAACAGATGCTGATCAAATTACTCAAGTGTCAAATTATAGAGACATAGGTGCTTTGAATATTCTCAACCTGAATTACTTTTAAAACACACTGCAGGATAATAAAATGAAAAGTTTGAAGGCTTACCTGGTGGCTCAGTATGGCTCAATAGATACACAAATGGATACATTGCCCATGCAATGCCCAAATTAAAAAGTTTTTTTTTTAATGCTCAAATTAAAGTTGAATTCAAAGATAAATTGATTTCTTTGCCCAAATTAAAATCCCAATAAAAGAGCTATGAAGGGAAAAAATCCTTACCACTGTAATGTTGACTTGGTGTTAGTGGAGTTGCAAAAATTTTTTGTGGTGTAGTGCATGGATGCAGAGAGGCATCTGCAGACTGTGCGGCTTGGTGGCTTCTTTCAAGTTCAGATTTACACCTGTTCGAAAAGGACCCAAGAGGATGCCACATTAGAGCAAATGCTACAGAATACCAGCACTACGCTCCCAGAGAGTGATAAACTTACAAAAAACCCATCCCTCTAAGAATTCTTCAGCACTACTACATGTACCCAACAGACATTTAATAAGAACTAACTCATGTGACAGACTCAGCCCCAGGCGTCAAAGGCACTCAGTGTGGTCAGGGAAACAGAAATATGAACCAAGAATTCCAGTGGTATAAAGGCTATAATGAAGATCTGTAAAACCACTATGGTAACAGAGTTGGGAGGCTGGGGATATATTCTGAGCAAATTTTGTATTCTAAGCCAAAGAAAGACATAGGAATATTAAAACAAACAAACAAACCCCCAAACACCCCAGAACTTCAGAAACATCGAAAGAAACTGGTGTCGCCGAAGCATGAGCTCAAATCATGAAACCGAATGACATCACTTGTGATGTGAAATCATTACAAAAACCTTACAAATACCTGCCATGAATTTTATGACACTTTAAAAACATAGACACAAAAATCCAGTTAACATAGTGCATCTAGAGAAGACAGGGCTGGAAACCGTCACAAAGAAATAGGAAGCTATACACTGTATATCCCGTTCTGAACACCTTTCAGATCAGACAGCCTAAGGGAATAGAAGCCTCAGATCTTGCAAATCTGTAACATTTGTGATTTCAGCTCAACACAAGAAATGAAATGAACACCGTATAGAATGGCTAGTATAGAATGGCTATTGACGTGCACGCGACAGTCTCTTGTGGACTGTTGGCTACATATAAGGTGTGAAGAAAGCAGTAAAGAAAGTGCCCCAGTGCCCTGGCTCCACCCAGTTCCAAACTCAATCTGAGAAGGAAGAAACAATGTCTGGACTGAAAAGGACTACTCAGCAAATCAAATCATCACATTTGAGCTTATGGTAGGTAACAGCACCATCCAATAGAAAAGGTTCTACTAACATTAAAAGAGTAAAAAGAAAAAATGAATTTAGTCTTAGTATTATATTTAACTCAGTATTTTCAAAATACTATCACTTCAACTTGTAGTCAATACTAATTATTGACTAATACAAAATACTATTATTTTACATTTCCTTGTACCAAACCTTCAGAATTTGGTGTGCATTGTATACTTATAGCACTACTCAATTTGTAATAGTCACATTTCAAGTGCTTAATAGCCACCTGTAGCTAGCCACTACCACAAGGAATAGTCCGGATCTATAGACTACCAAAGGTGTAACAAGTTTGGCAATTCTAGAGATGAATTTAAGAAAAAAATTTTTTTAGTTTATTTTTTTGAGAAAGAGACAGAGAGAGAGAGAGACAGAGAGAGAGACAGAGAGAGAGAGAGAGAGAGGGAATCCTAAACTAGCTCTGCACCATCAGTGCAGAGCCTGATGTGGGCCTTGAACCCACAAACAGTGAGATCATGACCCAAGCTTAAATCAAGAGTCGACACGTAACTGACTGAGCCACCCAGGCACCCCAGAGATGAATTTTAAAGAATCTTGTAAAATCGGGTGTTTCTTTCCCCCTCAAATTCACGTGTCATCCCCCTTTCCCTATGTTCATTTTTTAAAAGAGTGTATTTATTATAAATACTAAATAAAAGTATGCCCTTGTACTATTTTTATAAACCTTTACTCCTCCTATTTCCTATGGAAAAAAAACAAAACAAAACACAAATTGCCACCAAAAAAAAGCACTAAATTAAACGATTTTCTGTATGAGATCATCAATACTCAACAGTTTTTGACCCACATTTCAAATGGTTCAAACCTAACGTGTTTGAGACCTTCCTGAAACCTAATCAGTGGCTGCTGATGGAAAAAATAAGTTTCTGTCCTGTACTTGAAGGTTACCAATGAGAATTTGAAAATACATTCAAGAGTTTTTGTAGTTTATAGTTGTCACATTATAGACAATTGTACTCTTCATAGTTTTTATAGTCTCAAGGTTAGTTTATAAACATTTATAAACATCTATACCTATGTCATAGATAATAAGAATACTTTTTTTTAAAGTTTATTTATTTTGAGACAGAGAGAGAGAGAGAGAGAGAGAGAGAGAGAGAGAGAGAGAGGCCGAGGAGGGGCAGAGAGAGGAGAGAGAGAATCCCAAGCAGGCTCTGAGCTGTCAGCACAGAGCTCAATGCGGGGCACGAACTCATGAACTGCTAGATCATGACCTGAGCTGAAATCAAGAGTCAAGACACTCAATCCACTGAGCCACCCAGGGATCCCATAATAAGAACACTCTTAAACTAAATGTGCTGTCCTAATCCCACAATGGTGACAATGGCGACTGTAACAACTAATGATAATGTTGACATTTACCAGGGTGCTAGGTGTCACGCACAACTCTGAGCACTTTGTATCCGCAAGTACCGCTATCAAATGTCACTTTGCAATAAAATAGAGAAATGTATACAAAAGTATGTTTATCTAAAATATTAGAAATATAAACATTTCTGTCTAAATTATGAAAACCAGTATTTCTAAAACCAGCAGCCAAAATGTGCTTACAGAGAAAACTATTCTGGCCTTCTGAAATCAACTTCCGACTTCTCTAGCACCTGTTTTTCAAAAGCAACTGCCTATCTTTCATTCATTTATTCATTTGACAAATATTTGAGGGCCTACCACTGCCAGGTGCATGGGGCACAGTGATAAGATCGACAAGGTCCCTGTTCTCATGGAGGTTGGTACAGCAGACAACAAACAAGAAAACAAAAAACTCAGTGAAATAGAAACGATTTATCATTCTAACATGCAACTTCTAGGTATGGATAGGACACAAAATTATAAAAAGATTTCTGTGCACCTAAGTTCTCTTCACAGGAAGACAAATCAGAGTCATTGCAAAATGTCTGAACTTTCAAAAATATGTTTGAGAGGTAGGTAGGATTAAGATTATTGCAGTTATGTTAGGAAAAACAAATTCCTTGGTATCAAGATATTTATTAATTACAAAGGGGAAAATAGTAACTTCCCAGTTACTATTCTGGGTTCCCAGAAACCCAGACAATACCTTAGCCAGGTAATCAGAGTAAAAGTCATGTTACATTATGTTACCCTGATAGTATACGCTGAAACAGAAACATCATCACTTCTGTGGTATTCTCACCCAAAATTCATAACCTCAATCGGACCCAGTGGTTCTCAATCCAGAATGATTTTGTCCTCCCAAAAGACATTTAGCAATGCCTAACGACATTTCTGATTGTCAAAACTTGCAGATGGGATAGGTGCTACCGGAATCTAGTAGGTAGAGGCCAGGGATGCTATTAAGGACACTACAGTGCCCAGGACAGCCTTCCACATCTAGTCCAAAAGAACCATCTAGCACAAAATATGAACCATGGCATTGCTGAAACCCCTGATATAATCAGTGAGAAGAACAACAGAGAGACCCAAATTGAGGACTATTCTACAAAAGAGCTGACGAGTTAACCTGTCAACAGCTGCAAGGACACAAAAGGCAAGAAACTGTCACAGCTTAGAAAGAGACTAAGACAACATCAACTAAATGTAATGTGGGATCCTGCATCAGATCCTGGTAAGGACATTACCGGAAAAACTAGTGAAATGCTAATAAGGCCTATAGTTTAGTTAATAGCATTGAACCAATGTTGATTGCTGGTTCGGTCATTATGCTTTGGTTATATTGGATGTTAACTACTGTTTCTGTAAACCTAAAGTTATTTCAAGAGCACCTGGTGGCTTAGTCAGTTGAGCTCTTGATCTTGGCTCAGGTCATGATCTCATGGTTCCTGGGACTGAGCCCCATGTAGGCTCTGCCCTGACAGCGTGGAGCCTGCTTGGGATTCTTGGTTTCCCTCTCTCTCTGCCCCTCCCCCGCGGGCACACTGTCTCGGGCTCTCTCTCTCTCTCTCAAAAATACATAAACTTTAAAAAAAAAGTTATTTCAAATAAAAAAACATTTTTATTTTTTTTTTATTTTTTATTTTTTTAAAAAATTTTTTTTCCAACGTTTATTTATTTTTGGGACAGACAGAGACAGGGGGAGGGGCAGAGAGAGAGGGAGACACAGAATCGGAAACAGGCTCCAGGCTCTGAGCCATCAGCCCAGAGCCTGACGCGGGGCTCGAACTCCCGGACCGCGAGATCGTGACCTGGCTGAAGTCGGACGCTTAACCGACTGCGCCACCCAGGCGCCCCATAAAAAAACATTTTTAAAAAAATTTCTGGGTGTGTGTTAGCAGAATCAACAATGGGGCAATCTACTAAAGTCCATTTTGCTTCCAGTCTGTATTAGTCCTTGCTATTTTGACCAAATTCCACTATTAAAATGAAAAGGTATCATTTATAAGCTAGCATTTAGGTCCCACTAGATTTATTTTGACTGATGTCTCAAGTTGTTTGAGGATTTCTTTTTAATGGTAAAGAAGTCAAAAGCGCCATTTTTTATTGCTTAAATATGGCACTGAAACTGGCAAATCGGTTATGTAATGCTTCAGATGGAAGATGGGGATCTCAGTAGGAAGCTCTTCTTGAGTTTGCTCCCTTCCCTCTCCAGCCTAGATTCCGTGGCACAGGATTTTAACCACTCTCTTCACAGCAGCCTCAATTATCCATTGTCTCCTATCCCATGACCCTGGCTGAAAATAACCCTAAGTCAAACCTCCCATTCACATTCTTAGCATTTACATCGCAGATGCTGACGGGGAAATAAAAAGTGTACAACTCTATAGATGGGTCCCACTATCAACTCCTAGACTCCAATCTCAGCTAGACCCTGAGTGTTCCTAGGTCCTTCTAAAACCCCCTACTTCTCTCTCTTATTCTCGCAACAGCTTTTCTACTCAGAGGAAACAGAAGCCATCAGTATTAGCCATGCTTTCACTCCCCTCCGCCTTTTCAGTACTCACTGTTGAGAGATTTGGCGTTATTTATTATACCACCCAGTAACAAACACAGTGTCTTGCACATGAGACAGCTTAATAAACATATCCTGAACAAAGAAATGAATAAGCAAAAAGCCATTTAATGAATTTATATAGTACTAAGCTATGTGACGATAGGAAGTACAGAAGAATTACTTTTCCTCAAATCATTGTTTATTCCACTGGGGGAAAAAACTGCAATTCATAATTGTATCATTAAAGGAAAAGATAAAAATGCGTCTGACGAACACATATAAATGACATCCATAAAAATACCATTCAAAAAAATTACCTTTTCAGTTCCTGTTCCAGTTTTTCTATTTGTTTTTTGCTGGAGTTCAGTTGTCCCTCTTGGAAATTCACTTGTGACTCCTTGACTTGAAGTTCATGAGAAATTTTCTGCTTGGTCTTCTCCAGATTCTCACATACTTCCATCAAGCTCTGGTTCTCCCTTTTTAGGTTTGCACCCTCAGTTTTTTCATGCTCAACCTAATGGAGATTGTGCAGAAAGAAACGGGTCTCTTACTTTGTGACTCTACCAAGCATTATTTGTAAGTCTGAGCTCAACACTGACAACTAATGTTTCTGAGATGTGGTTGCTATAATGCACATGTCAGTGCTTCGTGAAGAACAAAGAAATTTTAAATGACCCCGCTTGGTAGCCTATAGACAGAAAAGTTCTACAAAGTCATCGATTACATTATCTTTGGTCAGGGCTACACACGTACCTTTCCTAGAAAGGGAGGCTTTAATGTCCTTTCAAGATAACAAAATCAAAAATAAACCCTATAAACCTCCCTTAGCAATTCATTTCAAAGTCTGGCTGCTAAACTCAGTTATTGTAAAAATTCTCCCACTAGTGAAGACGTTTTAGAAGCAGTGACTATACCACTACCTTGTTGGCTCATGCAGAGGTAAGGAAGAAGCACTGTTTAAATTTTCATTTTCTATTTTGTTTTAAGTTTATTTATTTATTTTGAGAGAAAGAGAGCATCAGGGAAGGGCAGAGAGAGAGGGAGAGAGAAAATCCCAAGCAGGCTCCGAACTCCTACGTGGGGCTCGATCCCATGAACCGTGAGATCGCGACCTGAACAGAAATGCTTAACCGACTGAGCCACCCAGGCACCTCTAAGTTTTCATTTTCTAGCCCAGAAGAGAAGAGGACTGGGAATACCAAGTGAAAAGCCCACTATCAGAAAGTGATATCCATTTGGACTGCAAAGGGCTCTAATACTAGCCCCTAAATTCTGAGCTGGAGAATTCTGGCCATGTGGGTACAGAGTACAAAAGTAATTTCCAATGTGCGGTCCCAAACGGAGTTAAAATGGAACTCAGCAGCTCTGAATCTTAGCAGGTAAGCAGAAATGAGGACAGACGGATGAAGAAAATGAGGCAATTAAAATACAAATGACTGAAAAAAGGAGAGGGGCGGAATACCACCTGAAGACAGCATGATCGTTTTTCTCGCAATTTCAGACCAAGCTCAAATACGTGACAAGGTTTAAATACCAGCGTTTCACTGATACCTTCTGTTTCTGCTTCTGCAGCGCGGCCTCCAGAGTCTCAAGCTGAAACTGCCGTTGCTGCCTTTCCTTCTTCAATTTGTCCAGCTGTCCTTCCAGCTCTTGAATTTTCTGGAGCGCTCTCGTAGGCAGGCCCTCTTTCCATTCTTCCAAAGCCCAGCTCATCTTGCTCTCCTTTCTTTACTATTCTCGCATTTATAAGTAAACTGAAAAGAGTAAGCAGACTGTTGGGCTTAATACAGTAAAAGGAAACTTACAAGTCTCAGAGACTAGGGAGTCTCTGAGGAGTTGCAAAACTTCGCATTTCAAAAGATAAGGAAGTATAACATCTATCTTCTCCATCCTCTGAAAGGTGACCACCAATAACTGATGGTGAAGTACAGAAGATGCTTGTTCAGTTTCCCTGGCTTTGTTTTTCCTATTTCTCAGATTTCATTTCTGAGCTACCTTCTTTCTGCCACTCCATTTGTTTTTATTACACAAAACATGAGTATTTTGCTATGAGGTCTCAGGTGAAATAGATCCTATAAACAAATAAAACTCATGATAAGTTATTTTGCAAATGCTCTTCTTTCCCTCTTCACATCATTGCCACATCTGGGAAGCCTTCCCTGGGGAGATCCATAACCTGGTCCTATCTCCTGGTCATAGTCTCTCATGACACAGCTACCCTGTCTCTCCTTCCAAGCAGTTATGTGTTGAGCTAATGCATGAATGAACAAAGAGCGAGTGTCGTATTAGTGCTAGAGTCATTGCACAATGCAGTAAAGACACGCTCCAGAGAGACCTTGATGAGGAAACCAGTATATAGACTCAGTGATTCAAATCCCAGCTCAGCTGTGTGTGACCTTGGGCATGTTATTTAACTGCTCTGTGCCTTGGTTTCTTCATTGGTAAAATATGGATAATAATGGTGGTGACTTCCCAAAGGCTTACAACAGTACTATATTTCCTGATGAGTGTTCTACACCTGCTAGCTATTATATTTATTGTCAAAAACACTTCATTTGTATATTTCAGCCTGTGGTACCAAGAGAGAAGTGGCCTACCTCCTTCTCGGCCACATCTTAGGATATTTAAATCATCTGGAAGAAAAGTATGGTAATTGTTCTTTATTCGTTTGCCTCTAGAACTTAAATGAAAGAAAAGCATTCATTTTCCAGTTATTTGGGCAACAAGGTGAGAATCTCTTTTACTAAATGAAATCCACAAACATTGTAGTGTCTTGCTTCAATTGACTTCACCCATGAAACTTTTTATCAGAACAACTAATAAACAGTTGGTAAAAGAACTAGGAATGATTAAAAAAAAAAGACATTCAAAAAAATTAAAAAAACAGAAGCAAAGTTCTTGGAAAGCTGTGTTTTCTCCGCCAGCTTTTTTTTTTTTTCTTTTTGCAGATCTCAATTCTTTGAACGCAGCATCTTAAACTCCACTCCTATTTGCCCAAAAACTGCTGGAAGAAATCTCATGCCTCTCCACCAACAAAGGACAATTTACACTGCCACAATAGGCTTCTCCTTCAGTTCAATCTAGCTTGCTCATTCGGGGATGGGAGTACAATACCCCAGAGGCACACAATGATAACTGTCCTAAACAGTTATGCTAGCCACTGAACTCATTACATCAGATGCCATCACCAACAAAATATTAAAAGGAGCAATTTAGAAAGATGATGGAGATGAGGAAAATAAACAGAAGGAAAACTGGCAAGTTGAATCCTTTTCCATTTCCAAATCTAAGATACTGCTATAAAGAAGCGGTTAAAACAATCATCAGACCCAAGCTACTTTTGATTACAGCATACTTTGACAGATGAGGGCATCAATCACCAACAATCATTACCCAAGCCCTGGGCAAATGACCAAAAATTGTAAATCTCCAGATTAAGATGTAAGAAGCAACAGGTGTAAAGGAGGGTGGGTAGTTGAAGAAAAGCCCTAGATGTCAAGGTTCCTGTAAGGAGGATTTTGCAGAAAATGCTCTATCTTAAATATGTGTAAGGCACTCTTTATGCCCGAATCAAAACACGCACTGTAGGCCCATTTTCACGCTTTCCCTTTATCAGAATCTCCCAGCTCCAACAAGAAAGCGGAGTCCCCGCCTACAGAGCAACGGCTAGGCCTAAGAGTTAAAACTCAGCCTGATCCTCTAGACCAGGCTCAAGGATAGGACTCAGGTCTTTTATTTCTGGGTCCTCATAACATAACAGAGCCAGGCACCCAAGCGTGCCCAAATAAAAGTGGAAGGCAGGAGAAATGCTCTCGCAAGAGGCAGCAGGCACACCAACCCACCGGGCAGATGAAAACCCAAGAAGCCACTGGCTGGGGACGTAGACGGCTGCGAGGAAAATACCTGCTGGTCCCCAATTCATTTACGTTATAATTCATTTATCACGAGGAAACCGATCCCCCCAGAGTGCGAGCTCCTGAGCGAGCTGGGTCTGCGGACAGTGGTGCGAGCACAGCTTTCCCAGGAGCAAAGCGGCCCTAAAAACCTCACCCCGGCCAGGCTGATCCTCCGGTCCCGTCAGGTGGGAGGGGGTGGACCGCTACATCCCCTGGGCCAGGGAGCGCGGATGCCTGCGGGATCGCGGGTCCTCGGACAGAAAGTCAGCTGCTACCCCAGGCCTGCAGCCGAAGCCACGACCCACGCAGGACACTCACCTTGCTGGCGGGGAGAGAAAGACGACCCGTGGGAGAGTCGAGTTCC
Source organism: Prionailurus bengalensis (assembly GCF_016509475.1). Classification (NCBI taxonomy): domain Eukaryota; kingdom Metazoa; phylum Chordata; class Mammalia; order Carnivora; family Felidae; genus Prionailurus; species Prionailurus bengalensis. The sequence continues at coordinate 28,822,345 of NC_057360.1, forward strand.
GGCGCAGCCTCCGCGGATTTCAGCCCAGGTTCCAATTCAAACTGCCCGCGGTCGCCACCCGTTTTCGATTCGCCCCCTTCCGGGACCGACGGAACTTACTTCCACGCCTATTGGTTGCCGTAAGTAGCTACAAACCAATCGGCTTCCGCGCACTCGGACGGTCGCTCTGATTGGTTCTTTCGGACGGATTTAAAAATCAAGTCCCCACCACCCGACCTGCCGGCACCGGAGTTACAGTGTTTTTTTGTTGTTGTGGGGAGGCGGAGCCCACGTGCTCTTGCAGAGTCTGAAGGCCTTTTGGAACCGCTATTTCCTCAAGAAAGTAGGAACCGGCCCGGCTGATTAGGAGAGTGTGGTCTATCACCTACAGCCGGCGGAATTGTGCGGGCTGGCGAACATTCTTAATGCTGCGCACTAGGTATCTACTTATTTTTAAGTATGTAATTTAGGACATAGATATGAGGTACTATGCCTGCCATGCATTCTTCGTCCAGTGTCATTCTTAACAATTCTTTGAGGAGAGTGTTTCCATTTTATTTAAAAGGTAATTGAGGCACAGAGAAGCTCCCTAATTTGAAATTGAATCTAGAGTATACAGGATGTCACTCTTAACTGCTGTTGTCCCGTTGATCGTATTCTAAAGAGGTGATTCTGAACGCTTGTTAGCTGGATTCAGGGGAGGACATTGCAGCCAGAAGAATCTCCAAAAGTAGATGTTATCTCTCCTTTATATGAAGCCCACTAGTTTTGTGTATGTTTGTGTACTTGTTTTATTTCCCTAGTCAACAAAAAATAAGATTCTAAAGACAGGAGCAAAAGAATGAATTGTTAAATTAATGGATCTCTGATGCTGTTGGCCTCCTCAGCCTAGAGCCTGAGGTGGGGCTCGAACTCCCAGACCCCGAGATCGTGACCTGGCTGAAGTCGGACACTCAACCGACTGCGCCACCCAAGCGCCCCTATGGTTACTGCGTTTTAGATGGCCCTTTACCTTTTCTGCTCATCTTTCAGTACCCAGTTCAAATGCCACTTCCTTCATAAAAACTCCCTATTTTCACCCAGCTCTTAGAAATAACTATTTCCATGGGCCCCTGGGTGGCCCAGTTGGTTAAGCATCCCACTCTTGATTTCAGCTCAAATCATGATTTCATGGTTTTTGAATTCGAGTCTCATGTGGGGCAGTGCAGAGCCTGCTTGGAATTTTCTCTGTCCCTTTTTCTCTGCCTCTCCCCCACTCGAATTCTCCCTCTAGCGCTCTCTCGCTTTCTCAAAAATAAACCAACATAAAAAAAAATAACGATTTTCTATGTCTTTCTTAGAAATTGGTGTATACATTATATTTATGTCTGTCTCCCCTATCAGTCTCGAAAATTCCTGTGGAGTAAAATCTGTTTTAATTCATTTTTGTATCTCTTAACTTCCCAGTAACTTTGCACATAAAAATTAAGACCATCTTGGGATGTAAAACCACCATCTGGACCAAGACCTTGTTCTCCACTATCCTTGAATCTCCCCACAAAGGGAGGGAGCCGGTAGGTGAGGAGAACTTTTACTAGACGCTGCCATGATCAGTCTAGCATCTGGTTGTTCTGGGATTTGAACCCAATTCTGATTCCAGCACCAATCACAATTCCATTGCTTCCCTGGGTAATTATTCAACTATTAGCTACCTAAGGAACCAGAAAGACATGTAATAGAGGATTTTCAAGGATGACATTTACTATTTATTTATTACTTAGTAGATAACTATTGGGTGGTCACTGTATAGCCAAACCTTGTACTGCATTCATCTGTAATAATCAGTAAAGAAATACATTGACTTCTTGAACAGAGGCACCATGTGATGGAGACTATTCTGTGATTTCAATTATGGTTTCCTTCCCCTGCTATTTTTCCCCATTTTTTAAGGGGGTGAATCCCATCCAACCAAACGTAGATGTCTTATGAGAGTTATTTTCAACTCCCTCACTTTTCTTTTTTTTCTATTTAATTTTATTTTTAATTTTTAAAAATTTACATCCAAATTAGTTAGCATATAGTGCAACAATGATTTCAGGAGTAGATTCCTTAGTGCACCTTACCCATTTAGCCCATCCCCCCTCCCACAATGTCTCCAGTTACCCTCAGTTTGTTCTCCATATTTATGAGTCTCTTCTGTTTTGTCTGCCTCCCTGTTTTTATATTATTTTTGTTTCCCTTCCCTTATGTTCATCTATTTTGTCTCTTAAAGTCCTCATATGTGTGAAGTCATATGATTTTTGTCTCTCTCTGACTAATTTCACTTAGCATAATGCACCCCCATGTTTATAGCAGCACTATCAACAATAGCCAAAGTATGGAAAGAGCCCAAATGTCCACTGATGGATAAATGGATAAAGAAAATGTACACACACACACACACTGGAGTATTACTCGGCAATCAAAAAGAATGAAATCTTGCCATTTGCAACTATGTGGATGGAACTGGAGGGTATTATGCTAAGTGAAATTAGTCCCTCACTTCTCTTTTTAAAGCTGCTCCCTCACTGAGCCAGTCTACTCTCTGGACTAATTTATTCATCCACCATCTCTACTTTCTGCCAATCAATCAGTGCTCTTGAGTCTATCTTTTCCTCTCCAGCTTAGATTGCAGGGTCCATCACTTAAACTACTCCTTTTACTAGTATCCACTCTCTTACCCCTTGTTCTCTTTGTCTCCCCAAACTTATATGCATGCACCTGTCCAGACCCTTCCTAAGAGCCCTATTGCTACAGAATGGGGCTGGAGAAAAATCCTAGGATTGTGCAGATAGGAACCACTTTAAATGTATGACCTCTAGGGGCACCTGGGTGGCGCAGTCGGTTAAGCGTCCGACTTCAGCCAGGTCACGATCTCAGGGTCCGGGAGTTCGAGCCCCACGTCAGGCTCTGGGCTGATGGCTCAGAGCCTGGAGCCTGTTTCCGATTCTGTGTCTCCCTCTCTCTCTGCCCCTCCCCCGTTCATGCTCTGTCTCTCTCTGTCCCAAAAATAAATAAATGTTGAAAAAAAAATGAAAAAAAAAATGTATGACCTCTAACTGGGACAACCCTTTGTCCCAAGTCCAGAATTTCTCTAATCTCCTCCAACTACCATCTCCACTCTGGCTCTCAGAAGATGACCTTATCTCCCGGTTCACAGAAAATGAAAGACATCTGACAGGAACACCTTCAACTGCCTGTCACTGACATCTACAACCTTGCCCAAGTCAACAACCATTTCTCTCTCCGTTTTTCCTGCTACAACCACAGGAAGCATATTTCTGATTCAAAGGCTGAATGACCACTCTGTGTTTGGAGCCCCTTGCATTTCAGAAACTTGACTCTCAATTATGCCCTTGTAAACTGGAATCATCCACTGCTCCTACTTTCCTGAATCTTCCTCATAGCACTTAACACTGCTCAAATATTTCCCTTTAATAAATACTTTCTCAAGCTACATTCCCTCCAGCAAGCATCACATCTCTCTCATAACATTCCATTTCCTTTTCAGGTTCGATTAAATAAGTTGTCATCCTCCTTTTAATCAATTATTCCCCACCCCTCAAAAAAAAAAAAACAAACCAACAACCATAAAAGTTCTTTCTCTAAATAAAAGCTCTCTGAATCCTGAAGACAATATAACCTATTATTTTAAGCAGCAATTTGTTTTTTATTATGTCATAATGATGTTTCAGCTATAGGGAGACTTAAGACATTTTAGTTTTACAGGTATGTATCTGATCTTGAGATTGCCTCCCTCACTACAATATAAGTTCTATGAGGCAGGAACAATATCGGTGGTGATGCTGGTGCTGGTGGTTGTTATTTTGGTTTGGTTTGGTTGTTATTTTTTATTTTTGAGAGAGAGAGAGAGAGAGAGAGAGAGAGAGAGCGAGCAGGGGTGGGGCAGAGAGAGAGGGAGAAAGAGAATCTTATACAAGCTCCACACTGGGTGGAGCCTCAATCTCACAACCTCAAGATCATGACCTGAGCCAAAATCAAGAGTTGGACGCTTAACCAACTGAGTCACCCAGGCGCCCCTATTCTTCCACCTTCTTATTTGCAACAATTCTGTGTCTACATGCTTTAGATGCTTCTCTTGGAAGCAGCACATGATTTTATTTTGTTTTTATCTGTTTTGAAAATCTATATCTTATTTTCAAATTTTTACTGAGATGTAGTTCACATAAAATACACTCATTTTAGGTGTATCGTGCAATGGATTTTGAAGAATACATGCACCTTTGTAGGCAACATCAAAATCAACATTTAAATAATCCTTCACACCAGAAGGTTTCCTTGTGACCCTTTCCAATTATCTACCCCCCAAAAGTCCAAGATACACTCCAGCCACTGATCTGTTTTCCATCACTATACATTAAATTTGTGGGGTTTTTTTTAGAGCTTCATATAACTGGAATTACATTATGTAATTCCATTACTCTTTTGTGTCTGGCTTTTTTGGCTCAGCATAATATTTTTGAGACTCCTCCTCATTTATTGTTTTGAACTTCTTAATAATATTTCCTTGCATGGATATGCAATCAGGTTATCCTATTGATTGACATTTGTGTTGTTTCCTATTTGGAATTATGAATAAAGCTTCTATATTTTTGCGTATGAGCTTTGTGCATGAACGTGGGTTTTCATTTCTCTTGTAATGTGAGTGAAATTACTGCATCAAATAGTAAGTGAATGCTTAACTTTTTAAGAAATGCCCAAAATCTTTCCCAAAGTGCTTGTATGTTTTACAGTGTATGAAGGTTCGATCTGATGCACATCCTCACCAGTACCTGGTACTGGTAGTCATTAATTTATGCCATTCTGCTCAGTGTGTATGTTAGCTCACAGTGGATTTAATTTGCATTTGTCTGATGACTAATATGTTGACCATCTTTTGATGTACCTATTAGCTAGCTGTATGTCTTCTTTTGTGAAGTATCTCTTAAAATATTTTGCCTATATTTTTATTGAGTTGCTGGTCTTCTCCCTATGATATGTCATATATTCTGAACACAAAGTCTTTGTCAGATACACGGTTTGCAAACATTTGCTCCAAATGTGTTTGATGTCTTTCAAAAAGCAGAAATTTGATTTTGATAGAGTCAATTCAATCTTCTCTTTCATGGGTCATGATTTTTTGAGTTGGATCTGAGAAAATTATACGTATCTCAAATTTTCAAAGACGGTCCTATATTTTCTTCTGGAAATTTTATAATTTGAGTTTTTACATGCAAGTCTCTGATCCATTTTGAGTTTTATTTTTTGTATGGCATGATACAAAGGTCAAAGTTTACATTTTGCCATATAGTGATCCAGTTGTTCTAATACCATATCCTTTTTCTATTATTACCTTAGTGTCTTTATTGAAAATTAAATGAACACACAAACAGGGACATTATTTCTGCCTCCTTATACTGTTCTACTGACCTGTCTTGTCTATCTTTACAACTGTATCATACTGTTTTGATTACTGTAGATTTATAATTAAGTCGTTAAATTAAGTACTATAAGCTCTCTAACTATGATCTTTTTAAATTGTTTTAGGACCTTTTTAAATTGTCTAGGACCTTTATTTTCCATAAACATTTTAGAATAAGAATCCTGACTTTTCCAAAAGCCTCCTGGAATTTTGATTGGGATTGCATTGAATCTGTAGATCAATTTGAAGGATCTAAGAATATTGTATCTTCTGGTTCATTAACACGGTATATGTCTTCAATTATTTCGGTCTTCTAAATAACACTTCTCTTAGCAGTGTTTTATAATTTTCAGGGTACATACATATGTTGTTATATTCATCCACAAGCATTTCCTTTTCTGCATGCTTTTGTAAGCAGACTTTAAAAATTTTTGGTTTCTCGTATTTTGTTGCTTGTATAAAGAAATCAATTTATTTTTGTAAAATGACTTTGTATCTTGCAAACTTGCTAACCTGTCTTATATTAGTCAGCTAGGACACAAACATTCAGTCCGTAACAGGGCCCAACCTGATGACCTCATTTTAACTCTGTAAAGACCCTGTATCCAAGTAAAGTCACATTCTGATGTGCTAGGAATTAGGATTTCAACATGTAAATTGGGGGGGGGGGGGGCGGGGTGCAATTCACCTCATAACATCTCTTAATAGTTCTAGTAGCTGTTTTGTAGATTACTATATTCTACAGGTTATCTGCAACTCAACATGGTTTTACTTCCTTGTTTCCAATCTATATGTTTTCTACTTATTTTTCTTCCCTTCCTTATTTCATTGGTTAGGACCTCAAGTATAATGTTGAATAGTATAATGAGAGTGGACATCTTTTTTGTCTTTCTGATCTTAGGGAAAAACATTCAGTCTTTCATCACGAAGTATGATGATAGCTATAAATTTTTATAGATGCCCTTTATCAGCTTAAGGAAGTTTCTTTCTGCTTCAGTTTGTTGACCATTTTTATCATGGTGTTAGGTTATTAGATTTTATCAAACTCTTTTGCTGAACTTATTGAGAAGATCACATGGTAGTTCTCCTTTATTCGGGTATCATGGGGATTGCACTGTTTGATCTTCAACTGTTAACAACCTTGAATTACTGTTATGTATGCCACTTGGTGTGGTATATTATCCTTTTTTTATATGTTGATGAATTTGACTTGCTAATATTTCTTGAAGATTTCTGCAACTATGTATAGGAGAGATATTGGGTCATAGTTTTCCATCTTGTTGTATCATTAAGTATGGTTAAAACTGGCCTGGTTTTGGTGTCAGGTTAAATCTGGCCTCATAAAATTAGTTGAGAAGCATTTCGTCCTTATGTCTTTCAGGAAGAGTTTACATAGAATTGGTATCATTTATTCTTTAATGCTGAGGCTTGGAGTTTTCTCTGTGCAGGTTTTTTATTAGGAATTAAAATTTTTAATTGAAAAGAGGTCATTAAAGTGGTCTATTTCTACTTTATTCAGTTTCAGTAGTTTGTGTCTTTCAAGCAATGTTTCTACTTCATCTACGTTGCCAAAATTATTGGAACATAGTTTTTCAAAATCTTCTATTACTATCCTTTTAGTGGCCTTATCAGATGAATTATCTTTTCCCTTTCTTTTTTTTTTTAATGTTTATTTATTTTGAAAGAGAGACAGAGCATGAGTGGGGGATGAGCAGAGACAGAGGAAGACACAGAATCTGAAGCAGGCTCCAGGCTCAGAGCCTTCAGCACAGAGCCCAACACGGGGCTCGAACCCATGAACCATGAGATCATGACCTGAGCCGAAGTCAGACGCTTAGCGGACTGAGCCACCCAGGCACTCCTCCCTTTCATTTCTGATGCTAATAATTTGTGTTCTTTCCTCCACCCTGTCTCTCATCAATCCAGCTTGAATTTTATTAACGTTATTGATCTTTTCAAAGAACAAGCTTTTGATTTTATTGATTTTTTTCTCTAATATTTTTCCATTTTCAATTTCATTGATTTCTACTCTCATCTTTATACTTAAAGTTTAATTTTTTTATTAGCTCCTTAAAGTGGAAGTTTAGATAACTGATTTTAGATCTTTATTCTATTGCTAACATAAGCGTTTCAAGTTTATATTAACTTTACTTGGTGACAGCAATTTTATTTGTTGACTTTTCATTTTCATTCAGCTCAAGTATTTTTTTTAACCTTTATTTATTTTTGAGAGACAGTGAGACACAGAGCATGAGCGAGGGAAGGGCACAGAAAGAAAGGGAGACACAGGATCTGAAGCAGGCTCCAGGCTCTAAGCTGTCAGCACAGAACCCAATGTGGGGCTCGAACTCATGAACCATGAGATCATGCATGACCTGAGCCGAAGTCGGATGGTCAAATCAACTGAGCACCCAAGTGCCCCTAGAAACATACTGTTTATTAAATATTTGCAGATTTTCTAGATATCTTTCCAGCATAGATACAGAAACAACCAGCTTCTGGGTGGCAAGTCAGTTTTGCACTAGATCTCCCCCGTTTCCACTCTGCAGGAATCAATACCTACTCCAGAGGTGGGTTTATCTTTTCTTTTTACAGAGCCTCTACCAGCCATGGAATCTTACATAAAATTGCTTTCAACCAGGGGACCTACTGAGAAATGTGTATGTGACCATAGGATTGCTCGTACTACCATATCCTGCCTATTTCCTGGAAGTAGCTGGTCTGCTACTGTTATGGGTTGAATAGTGCCCCCATAATTTCACATGCAAAAGTCCTAATCCCTAACACCTCAGCATGTGACCTCGATTGAAAAGAGGGTTATTTCAGATGTAATCAGTTAACATGAGGTCGTTAGGGTGAGTCCTAATCCAGTAGGACAATGTCCTTATAAACAGGAGATATTTGGACACAGATACAGAGACATGGGGAGAATGCCAAGAAAAGGATGGAGTTGCTACAAGCCGAGGGACACCAAGGAGTGCTGGCCAACTACTGGAAGCCAGGAGAAGGGCATAGAGCAGATTCTCCCTCACAGCCCTCAGAAGGAGCCACTCATGCCAACACTGTCATCTCAGATTCTAGCTCCAGAGCTGCGAGACAATAAATGTCTATTGTTTGAAGCCACTTGGTTTTTGGTACTATGAAACGAATCGAGATACCACATTGGAGCGGCCTATTAAGGTGCTAGTTTAGGCATAGCATCCTGTAGAGTTAGGGAAACATCCTCCGTAATGCACTATCTGTACTGAGCCGATAAAGCAAGTTGTGTCTTCAACAGCTAGAATACCCAGGTCCAGATTCCAAGGAAAGGAACACAAATTAGCCCTTCTCACTATCATTCCCAATAACCCATGTGTGCCTCCCCTTCTACTTTGGGCTCTACTGGGTAAAGTGGGAAGTGGGGTTTACTACTCCTATAACACAAAAGGGTCCCACAAACCCTGAAGCTACAACTGATCTTTGTTTTGTTTGTTTGGTTGGTTGGCTGGTTGGTTTTTTGTTTTTGTTTATGTTATTAACACAATTGGACCAGCAGGCAAAGAAAGGACTTATAATACTGGTGAGGTTAATCAACCCACATTACCATGAGAAACTAGGCTTGCTGTTACAAAAAAGGGGAAGGAATAATATGTCTGAAACTCAGAGGAATCACTGGGGATACTCCTATGTGTCTTTATGTCTGGTGATAAGAGTGAACAAGTAATTGCAGCCACCACAGTCCAAGGAGGGCAAGACAACCCAAGGCCTGACCACTCTGAGATGAAGTTCTGGAATCCCCCCACCAGGCAAATAAATTAGATCAGCTGATGCTGGCCTAGGATGGAGAAACCTAGAATGGATGGTAGAGCAGAAAGTTGATGAATATCAGTCATGGCCTTGGGACCAGCTATAGTAGCAGGAACCACCATAGCCTGATCCACAAATTTTTCTGTGCAAAGTCTTTAGAGATTGTGGCCAGCACTTTGAAGATACAATGACAGAATTAACTTAATTTGGGGACAAGCGGGTCTGAGCAGGATAAGGTGTGGTCACAGAAAGTATTTCTGGGATATCCCCTTGGCCCACCTGTGATTTTAGCCACCACTCTAGTAGACGTTTCTGTGTGGGCTCAGACTCTTTCCACCACAAGTGCAAGCCATGGGTTACTCCACTTCTCTGATCCAGGGATTTCTCTGGAGCTAAGGGAGCCTGCTAACCTACCACACAAGCACAGCCTAGAAATATAGGGATAATTATAGTTTCCAGGGACAATCCTAATGAATGTGGTCAGGAGCCAGAGAATACATGGCTCAACATTCCATCTTTCACATGTGCAATTCTGAGAGATCACAGAAGAATCAAGCCCTTGGCACCTGCTGACGTTATTGGGAAATAACACCCTTCCCCTGACTCTTCCTCTTTCCATGTCTCACTCTTCCTGTCCCCCCACTTTGATTCCTGGAATTATCACCTCCCAAAACTACTTCCGTCTGAGTCTTTATCTGAGGAAAACCCAAAGTAAGTGGAAGGCGTCATATACATATGATTATTTTTGACAAGTGAAAAATCCATCTTGGTTTCTCAGATGTTTCAAAAGCCTCTGTAAAGTAGATGGAATGTCAGCTACCTCATCTGTGAAATTAAAAGTGTAATCGTAATAGATTTGCCTGGTTCTGATTAGACCACGCATTTCTGGTAGATAAGGGTCATGCTTTCATGCTTGTTTTGTGCATATCTAGACTTCTTCTGACTACAGAACCATGAATTTAACACATTCTTTGGGACAAGAATTAATTTTCAAACTTAGTATTAGGGGATTTTTGATCCCTCTAGGAAAGAAAGGCTTGAGGATAATATTACATATTCGACATATTAGTATGATTTTAAAAGTCGATTACAGAAAATAAATATTCAACATCTTGCTGTATTTTAAATACATTGATTACAAACCATATGGACACTATTCAGTGATCTGAACTGAATTAAAGCACAGGAAACCAAATCCTAAACTTTCAAAAAGCATTTTCTGTTTCCACCACTAGGTGATTCCCTATACCTTAGAAAATCTTTAAAAATAACTACTGTCCCATATATCCTGACTCTACATTTGCTTTTCTATCTCCCTCAGTCCATTCCCTCCATCTATCTAATGTTCTTGTTTACTCCCTTTTTAAGCTAACATTTGCTTCTTTAAAGTAGAGGAAAATAACTGAAAAATAATGGCCCATACTTATTAATAAAATAATATAGAATACATGTACATAAGAAATTCCAAACATTCAAAATAGATGTGAAAGATGAATTTAAGAAACTAGAATGAAGATTGGACATCCACTAGACTAAAATCCTCATTTTGTAACTGAAGACCGTGAGATCAAGATAGTTCTAAAAATTCATAGAAGTTACTGGCAAAAAAAGTACGCAAATACAGAAAATCTTCTAAACAAATAGAACCTCATCATGCTGGAATCAATTCCCTTATAGAAATTAGAAACACATTCTCAGGACTCTTGCAATAGAAATTATAATGAATGAAGTGAAATAATTTACAGATTTAAAATTTTTCAGTAGTATTTCATTTTTTAAAAATGCTTACCTGGTACCTATTTCTTCCAAACTATTAAAATTAACGTTCACTGGGGTACCTGGGTGGCTCAGTTGGTTAAGCGTCTGACTTTGGCTCAGGTCATGATCTCCTGGTTTGTGGGTTCAAGCCCCACGTCGGGTTCTGTACTGACAGCTCAGAGCCTGGAGCTGCTTCAGATTCTGTGTCTCCTTCTCTCTTGGCCCCTCCCCCACTCCCACTTTGTCTGTCTCTCTTTCAAAAATAAGTAAACATAAAAAAAATCAATGTTCAGTATATTTTTTATTCTTTGGTTGGAAACCTGATCCTCAAAAGAAAGAATGTGTCTGTTATCACAGGTCCAAGTTGCAAAAAAAAAAAAAAAAAAAAAAAAAGATACAGCCAAAAATAAATCTCACAGCTTGCAAGTTTGCCAAAGGAGATGACAGTATTTATCATCACGTGACTGAATTTAAGTTCAATTTGTCTCTAGCTCACTTTCAATAACAGTTTTGATCCAGGTGTTAGGTAAACCATGGAGTAAAGTGTGTGATACTCCTGATCTCTGTAAACAGCAGGTTTGACACCTTGAAATAAGAGGTGAAGGAATTTTCCAAACCAGGAATAAATCTTTAGTGTCCCTAAGAATATCACGGAAAGCCTTTCAAAAATGCAAATGTTGAGGCTATATCTAGTTCTGATTTCATAGGTTGAAGAGGGAGTACAGAAAGTCATTTTATGAAGCACTCCTGTGGTCAATAGACAAAGTGAATATACTTCCTGGCCTCTCCCTGATTTAACATGTGTCCCAGAGTTGTTGTTATGGTTGTTGTTTTTAACAAGATATTATTATTTCTTGTGGTATTAGAATAAGCCAGGATGGGTTTGGTAGATCACTTTGTACTTCCATATTCTACCATGGTCTTCTCTAGTAGTGTGTGAGGTACATGGGCAATAAACAGGGTTCAACAGGTAACAAGAGCTTAAATCTGAACTATCAATGATAACTCCTCTCACTTTTTTGAAAACTTTCTTGACACAGTTAACCGACTCGACCCCTTTATCAGGATGCTGGCTGATAAAGAGTGGTTGCATCCAGGTGGCATTGGACAATTTCTGGTCCTGGGATTGGGAGAAGTGTTTGTTGCTGCTGCCCCTGGTGGCCATCTGGTGTATGAATCAGTCGTGCCTTGGTCCCTGGTGGTGCCTGGGAGATGATGAAGTCGTTAGGCCAGTGGGTGGGATCACTGTGAAATGTGAGAAATGAGAAATTTGGTGAATGTGAAATGTATGTGGGAAGTGGGGGTTCAGCATGCCTGCCAAAGCACTTATACAAGTGGTATGAACAATCCTGCTAAAATGGTTTTGCCATTTACTAGACAATGGAAATCTACAAGTATTTATTTACTTTTATTTACGTTATTGTTTGGTAATGCTTTTTAAAGATTTTGCAATGAACCCTCTCAGCAGCCATGAACTCAAGAAACAAAACAAACGTGGGCTTAGCGAAAAAATTAAGTACAGAATTTTCATTTCTCAGTGACGTTGATGACGAATATATAATGTACCTAAAATATTTGCCAATTTACTATCCACCAGCAGACCTGTAGTAAGAAAAACTGGAAAAAATAAATATGCTGTAGAGGCTCCAGGATTTACTTCAAACCTTAGACATTATTTTAAGATTTTCTTGGACCTGTATGAAATAGGAAGCAACAACTGTTGATGTCTTTAGTTTCATTAATGGAAGAATTTAGCTGTGGACAGCTAAATGACCCCTTTTTTTATGTTTCAACAGATGCTTCAAATTACAAATTGATCAATTTCAGTAAGTGTTCAATTTTTTTCATGAAACTCATGGAACCAAAGTGAAAAAGTTCATCTGGCCATATTATAAATACTACTGCGAATTCAATTAAAAAGTTGAACTTTGAAGATAAAATTATTTGTTTTGTGAGGACCATATTAATACAAATTCTGCATACATTCTATCTTTTGTCAATAAATTTCTTGCTAAATAAGATGTTTATGGAGCAGAAATGTTCCATGAAGCATTGAGAGAATGGTAGTTATTAAAAACAAAATTTGGAAACAACGAGATGTTGAACTTTATCCTATAAAAGCAAGGAAAGAATTGAATAAATTAAACAATGAGGGCTTAATCAATTTATAAAATCTAATTTTGAAATTCTACAACTGCACCTTGGAATATACAAACTTGTGGAATAATTTTTTAGTGGAGTTCCTTGATTTATTTCATAAATATATATTCTGTCCTAGAATGGCATGGAATCCTAAAAGCTAACAATTTTGAAGCATCTACATTATACAAAATATTTTTAAGTATAAATAGAGACAACTTATGACAAGTTTTGCCTAACAAAAGTATTTGTTAAAGAAATCTACTCTGAAAAGAAGCAAACAGAAATCATGTGTGAAAATACATTGACTGAAATACTTACACATTTCAAAATAAAAAGGATAGAATTGAGAATTTCCTCTACTTAGGAGAATTTATTCTGAGCTTACTATGAGCCTTGCCACCTGAAGAGTAATTTTTCAGTTGAAAACACTGTGGACTACAGAGAGGAATCAACTGATAGGGGGTGTGACAGATTTATTTTAAAAATACATATATAGTAAGACCACAGTGAAAAAATACATTCTTCAGAAATATCTCAATAACAGAGTACAATCAAATGATAAAGCAAGAAAATGGATAAAGTATATGAATATATACCAACAACAATTATTCCACTTAGACTATTTTTAATATTCAGATAATCAACATAAATGTTTCAAACCTTTTTTTTTTTAATTTTTTTTTCAACGTTTTTTATTTTATTTTTGGGACAGAGAGAGACAGAGCATGAACGGGGGAGGGGCAGAGAGAGAGGGAGACACAGAATCGGAAACAGGCTCCAGGCTCTGAGCCATCAGCCCAGAGCCTGACGCGGGGCTCGAACTCCCGGACCGCGAGATCGTGACCTGGCTGAAGTCGGATGCTCAACCGACTGCGCCACCCAGGCGCCCCCAAACCTTTTTATTTTAATATACGTGAATATATAGGTTTTTAAGAAACAATTCTTTTTTTGAAAATGGCTTTTACTAAAACTGTTTTATAGATCCAACAACATAAAAAAGCCAATTTGTTGGTAAATAGATTTTTTTTAAGTATATTTATTTATTTTGAGAGAGCAAGAGAGCAAGAGCAGGGGAGAGGCAGAGAGAGAGGGAGAGAGAGAGAGAGTCCCAAGCAGGGAACTCGGGTGTGGGGTTCGAACTCACGAACTGTGAGATCATGACCCGAGCCAAAATCAAGAGTCGAATGCTTAACCGACCTAGCCACCCAGGCGCCACAGTAAATAAATATGCTAAAAGTTATACTTTTTAAATCATTTTAGTCCCCCTTTTATTCTCAAAAATGTCTTAATTTGGCAGCTAAATTGTATAGTCACTCTATTTGAAGTCCATATTGGAGAAATAGTTACATCATTTGTGCCCTAAATTGGTGAGAATAGTTCTGGAGTATTTTTAAATGGATTTGGATGGAGGCTCTTTTGTTTTTATTTTAAGGTATAGGCATTGAAAAAAAATAACTGAGAATATAACATTTTAAAACTGTCTTACTTGACTCTCAGCAAAATATTACCCTACATACATATGAAGTTTGCGTAAGTTCAGCTTGCTGAATTTCAAGGAAGCAGTTAGGAGGACCAATGTGACCAAATGCCCTGGAGGAAGGGGTCGCAGAGACATGGGACTTTCAGTGCTAACACGTGACAGTCTCAGACAAGCCTACCTTGTGGGGGGAGGGTGGGGTCTCCCTACAACTATGACATGAATTCGGCTCCTAGTGTGTTTAGATGGGGCCTGGTTGGCATGGAGAGAAGGGACATCATAAATACTGAGCCTCTGAGCCATGGTTTCAGAAAAGGTACGCTGTACCTCTGTATATCACAGAATAAATAGCCAGCAACTTCCGTGGCCCCCTTATATTCCAGTCCTCCCTTCTCCAACCAGAAAAACCCTAGACAAATATCTTATGATGATTCCCTTCCTTTCACTTTCTCCCCAGGGGAGCCCTGACTTCTCCACACTGCTAACCCTTCCTAATTCCTAACTGTCTCCGCACCTCACAACCCTAAAACCACTACTGCTTTTGAGAGTTAATGCAATATTTGAACAGCATCTGAGGCCTGCTGGACTTTACCAGAATCCAGTTCCCTAGGTATCCACCAAAGAAGCTGAGTCTTGAACCCTTACTGCCCACTTCATTGCTGGGTGCATAGTAAGTTTTCAATAAATAATAATATGTAGAATTTGTGAATGAGAGATCCGAGGGCCCCTATTCGAATAGTGCAAATTTATCAAACTGTACCCTCCCAGCTACCTGGTGAAAGAAAGACATCAGGAGAGGAGGGGAGAGAATAACCACTTTGTTTTTCCTCATCTAAAAGCTCACTGGAAGAGGCAGAGAGCAAATGAACCACAAATAAGTTGAGTAAAACTGTTCCTGTCTCCTTTGCCTCCTGGAAGTCGGAGGAGTAGCCACTGAGGGAACCTAACTTTTCCCTCTTGGCTAGTATCAGCTAGTCAGATACTTGAGAGAGAAAGCATATCTAAAATTACTCACATTGGGTCTCCTGGGTGGCTTAGTCGGTTAAGTGTCCTACTCTTGGTTTCAGCTCAGGTCATGATCTCACAATTCGTGGGTTCAAGCCCTGCATAGGGCTCCGTGCCAACAACAAGGAGACTGCCTGGGACTCTCTCTTCCTCTCTCTCCGCGCCTCCCCAACTCACTCTCTCAAAAATACATAAGCTTAATTTTTTTTAATGTTTATTTATTTTTGAGAGAGAGAGAGAGAGAGAGAGAGAGAGAGAGAGAGAGCGCGCTAGAGCTTGAGCAGAGAAGGGGCTGAGAAAGAGGGAGACACAGAATCCGAAGCAGGCTCCAGGCTGTGAGCTGTCAGCAGAGCCCGATGATGTGGGGCTCGAACTCAAGAACCCCAAGATCATGAGCTGGGCTGAAGATGGACACTTAACCAACTGAGCCACCCAGGCGCCCCTAAATAAACTTTAAAAAACATTAAAGTTACCCTTATATTTTCCCTTCCAGGAGAATTCACTTCTGAGGTCTTCGAACCAGAAAACAAGAACACTTGACTGTTTAAAAAAACACAGGTAACCAGCACTTTTCAGGTTTGCATGGGGCTCTTTGATTCCCAGGAGGAAAGGTATTATTTCATGCAGAAGTCGGATTTGATAGACTACACATTCCAGGCGTATAAAGGTGATCTGCTGACTACAGCAACTAAGAGGTATGTTCCTCGTCCTCTAGGTGCCTGTGCCGTGTGATAACCAGGAGATACAGCCCAGGGCGGGGGAGTACGTGTTCGACCAAAGCAGCCTCCTACCCGGCACCACCACTACTGGCCGAGAGGCACTGGGCAAACTAGTCTCTTCACCCTTATCCACCTACTAGGGTGGTTACGAGAACGAAGTGAGATCATCCGTGTAAAGCTCTCAGCGACATGCCATGCGGTATTCAAAGGACGGCTGCTTCCTGTTCTGCCTTGGTTGTCACCTAATCATCTGCGATTTCTACCGGAACAATGAAGGTGATGTTTCCACCTCAAAGTAAGCTTATAAGGTATTTGAATCGGAGGGTTACCTGCAGTATGGCTCTTAAGCCAGGAAATACACATTAAAATTAAGTCAGAGGCTTTTATCCCCAAGCCCACAGGAATGAAAACATTAAAAAACCCAGAACACCAAAATTCTTTGGTTGAATTTAACAGACACTGTATGCTTGTGGACGGCCACGCCAGATCAGGGCTCATTACTTCTCTTGGCCAGAAGTGTAGGTGTCAGGGAAGGCCGCACAGCAGAAGATGCATTTGATGGGAATCTTGAGGACTAGGAACACCCAAGGTGGTCTTCCTACTGAGACCAGCTAATCTAAAGAATTGCTTTAATAGGCTTCTCAGTTGCTAATGATCACACAGTCCTAATCAGCGGTCAAGGAACACTTATTTAATCAACCCAAAGTCCCTGGGCAGCGTGCTCTAACAAGAAAGGTGAATTGCCTATGTCGTTACCACTAAGTGGCATTCCTTTAACAAAACTGGCAGGCCTTCACTTTCCCAGTGTTCCCCTTGGTGCAAGAAACTGGGTGCTGGCTTAATAACCTTCGGCCATAAAGTACTGTAACATGTTAGCTCATGCTGGATGGCAACAGGTTTGTTTTTCATGATTATGTAATCGACATTCCTTTTCCAAGAAAGGATTTGGAAATGAGCTATTAAATTGGACTGCCAGCAAGCATACAGTCTAAATGCACATACATGTTAAACATGGCAAACTCAGATCCTTTTCAAACTGCCCCTCACCCCATACAAATCTGTGAACTATAAATCAAGGGTGACCCGTGAGAAAGTTTGTCCAATAGCTAGCTGAGGTTTCCAAAAAGCATTAAAATGCCTACTAAGGATTTTTAGGGAGGGTATTTGATCTGCTCAGTCTTAAATAGAAACCTAATCATGCAGGCAATCTGGGCACTTGGTACACAAGTACCCATATTAAATTTTCCTTAAAGACTAATATGGTGTTGAAATATCGTGTAAAGAGTGCATACTAGAGTAGGTTCAAAGACTTTAGGTGCTAGGTGGGTATTTATTGGCTAGAATGTTATTTAGAAGAGCGTTCACATTGTTCTTAACTTCCAGGACAAAGCTTAAAACCACAGCAAGTAACTGCTTGGGGTTTTGCATTCCACAGTCTTGGACTCACAGCAAGCTTCCTGTTCCCTCTTGGCTGGCAGACCTGAAGGGCAGACGATGAATGGTTTGATTCTTATAGTTGGAGAATCTGCTCTGGCTTTCAGCCCTTAAGATTCTGAGTGCCAGACCAGGTGCTATTATTTTTTTTAAGCTCCTCCTAGAGATTTGGATTTCACTTGAAGAAAATAGCAAGAAAACAGACTGAGCTAGGCATCTGGGCAAAGACCATATCCAATAAAGATCCAGACATCCGTGTATATCCCAAAAAGGAGTATTTTGGAATAACCAGGAACCAAACTTGCAAACTATATGCATTCCCTGGGATCTTCTTGTTAGGTTTCAAGAATTAAGAGGAAAAAAAGAGGAAGGAGAAGGAGGAGAACAATACAAGATTCCTAGGCCAACATTTTTTTTTTCCTGAAGGAAATGGCCAATTTTTATTTCAAGTGGTATGGTAATTGTGTGCTTTCTTACACAACTTGTATATATATACAGCTGTATGTTTATGATGAGCTGAAAGTCAAATGCTAAGATTTCCTCTACTGCCTTCACCATTTAAAAGGTGAAGGGCACCAGGTCAGAACCTACCGAAACTGAATGAGGGAATAAGTTGTAACTCTGGAAATGTGTGTGTGTGTGTGTGTGTGTGTGTGTGTGTGTGTGTGTGTGTGTAATTACATAATTCATCTATAGAGGTGACAGAAAACTCTAGATCTTGTCCTTGTATGGAGTAGTTATGAATCTGCTTTGAATTTCAAGTGGAAAACAAATTAAGAGAATACTAGAATACTAGTTATTCAAATAGCATGCCCAAATTAATTGCTTACGGAAAACGGTTAACCTTTTCTTCTCTGCCCCATTATTCCAGCAATTTTAAAGGTCTCATGGCCAAAAGACAGGATCTTGAAGGAGTGGGATTGGAGGAGGAGGTTGAATTTTAACTAGGCTGAATTGGGGACTAATTTCCTTGGCAGTTCAGAAGCTCTTAATGGAGGCTTTCTGCCAGACAGAACCAGCACAGGCCACTACTCAGTCACACCAAGAATGTCCCTGACCCTTCTTCCTCAAAGAAGAGGCTTACATCCTTCTCCTGTGAGGCAGCCCTTCCCTTAGGCAGACGACTTTCCTCAGTGCCCACCCCTCTCCCCACCACCACCATCACTGTGCTCATTCTGACCATTGTGCCCTGTCAGATTCTGACTGGAATTCTCTCTCCTCACTTCTCTTTAATCCAGACTTTACCTACTTGCAGGCCCACTCCAGGTCCTGAAAAAGGACCAAAACAAAGGACCTCAAACCAATGATATTTTCTTTCTTGTAAGCCATCATCAAGTGGCTGCAGTTTTCACTATTTCTGGTAGTATCTTTGAGCTAGCTGGTCAACCAGAGACAAAAACCCTTCTCTTTTCTTCCCCAGCTATGCTCTTTCTTTTCCTTTAAAAAAGAATTAACTTTATGATCTCTCTGCCTGGTGCATCATTGTTTACTATACCCATGGAGATAGAACATAATTGAATTTTCACTGCTATGGCATGTGGGCATTATGTTATTTCACCTTCTCAATCCACTGCACATCAAGCCCATATCTGGTTTTTGCAGAAGTTCTCTGACATTAGAACTTAAAAGCAGTCTTGAAGAATGAAAGCTATTTCTACAACAAGGGCAGGAGAAACTGAGGAAGAAAGTAGTACATAGAGGGTGTATTATGTTACTTACACTCTGGGGACCACAGGCAGAGAAGTGACACGGAGAAGCTTTTTAGAAATATGGTCCAAAGACACTAGGGAAAACCCTTTCTCTATTGACAAAAATGTCTTCAAGGCTTTTGATAACAAATGAAAAGTAAAAATGTTGTTCTACTTAGGCCTCATTAAGTTTTTTAAGTCTCGCTTTAAAATAATAGAGGTAGATACAGGGAATAGAGCTCCCATGAAAGAGAAGTAATTCTTTCTCATGAGTCTAGACTTCTCTACCTAGGGAAGCCTAAAGGAAATTGAGTGCGGTCAACCAGCAAGGGTGAGCAGAGATAATTGAAATGCACTGATAATTCAGAATCTCATTTCCACCTCATTAATTTCAACCTCTGTTCCCTTCTCTTGGTACTTCTAAAGAAAAGCAAGGTAGACCAAATTGAAGATAATATCCTGTCCCCACTCCTGCCTTCCCCCCACCCCCTGAGGTGCTCAGTGGGTTGGTAGAAGATCATTATCACAAGAAGGAGGCAAAGCAAGTGGCCCACATGATTCACCATCCAGCTAGCCGCCCCCCCCCCCACTGCCCATCGCTTATTTGTGCAAAGATTGCAGGTGGGGGTCACTTGATATGTTTCCCATTTGCAAGTACCCTAGATTTTTCCAAGTTTGGGAATCTTAGGATAATTATGGCTAAAGAAGTTACTTGACTACAGTTAGTAAACTCTGTATTTTTACTCTCCCTCCCATTCTTTGGGAAAGGGTGGCAATTTTGCATTGTTTTCAGTAGGATGTGCCTCTTAATTAATCACTGGAAAATGATCAAGGCTCTGTCTTTCCCAAAAATTTTCCCCTGTCATTTTATAATGTGCACTCTTCCTGTTATGGTATAAGGAGAAAGGTTCTTTACTGTTATGTCATTATAAAAAAAAGAAAGAAGAAGAAAGATACCTATTTTCTTGCAAGGAAAACTTCAGGATTCTCAAATACTAAGTAACACAGCTGGGTGCTAATCTGGGAAACACCAGACATTAATTAAGTATTCTGGAATAATCAGGTTCAAGTACAAAAAAAAAAAAGAATATTTAGAGTCATAGAAAGCCACGGTTTAGAGAGAGGAGGAAATCAAGGCGAAGATGTACACAGTAGGGACTAAACGGAGAAGGGATTGGAGAAGGTAGTTTCCTCTGAGGGTTAGAGTGAGCCTTACTCAAAACGGTGCCGTAGACAGACCCTTTCCCTTTCTTTACCAAGACCAGTTTAGAATGTCCAATAACAAGATAACTATTATTACTACTTGTAGAGTTTATATTTTGACAGTGTTTGTGACAATTTAGTATCCTCTCTAAGTGGCAAAATTCTTGACTGGAAAAATACAAGTGAGGGGGAATTTATGGAGGCAATTCCCTAGCCTACAAATTCTATTGCCCCGTCAAGCATGTCTCAGTCCAGCCTTGGGAATAGTAATGAGGAAAAAAATCTAGGCCCTTATCAAGGTACCTGGTGTGAGCAAATAAGATGCATATGCCAATGGCATAGAAATGAAGATTGAAAAGAGTCAAATCCTTCTAGCAGGATATGACAGTTTTATGTGTCAATTTGATGAGGCTCTGGTATCCAGTTTTTCAGTCAAATACTAAGCTAGGTGTTGCTGTGAAGATATTTTGTATATGTAGTTAATATCCAAAATCAGTTGACTTTAAATAAAGGAGACAATTCTAGGTAATGAGAGTGGGCCTCATCCAATGAGCTGAACTTTAAGAGCAAAACAGATTTCTCTGAGGAGGATAAGAAATAAGCCTAATGACTACAGCATCAGCTTCTAACTGAGAGTTTCCAGCCTGCTGGACTCACCCACAGATTTCAGACTTGCTACCCCAACAATGTATGTATGTATGTATGTATGTATGTATGTATGTATCCATCTATCTATCTACCTATCTATCTTATTGGCTCTGTTTCTCTGGAGGACCTTGATACAGAGAATAATGAGTGAAGACCTGGGGAAGGGATCTTTGAACTAAGCCTCAATGAATCAGGAGCCAACTACATGGAAAGTAGAGGTTAATTATGTTCCTTGCAGAGGAAAGAGCATAACCAAAGGTCCTGATATAGGAAGGAGCTTGGCATAAATAAGGAAGTTAAAAGAAAATCAGGATGTCTTAGGTACAATGAGAAAAAGAGAAATGGCCCAATATGGGATTGGAGAGGCTTGCAAAGGTCAGATCATGCAGAACTCTTAGTAAAATAGTTGGACTTTTTTTTTTTTTCCCAAATTACGGTAGGAGGCCATTGAAGGTTTTTAACCTGGAGAAAAATGGCTGCCTCATGGAGAAGGGAATGTAGGCAAACTCTTAGAAGTTTACTGTAGTGGTCCGGGTGGGAAATGATGATAGCTTGGCCCAGCGTGCTGGCAGAGGCAATGAGAAGATGTGGGCTGATTCAAGGTTGTTAAGATGGCATGGATGAAGAAGGTGAGAAGTTATGACATTGAGGATGCTCCTAAGTTTCTGGCTGGTATAGCTGTATAGATGGTAGTGCTACTAAACACATTAGGGTAGACTGAAAGAGGAACAGGATTAAAAAACACGTGAATTAAGAATTTAGTTTTGGGGTGCCTGGCTGGCTCAGTTGGTAGAACATGCGACTCTTGATCTCCAAGTCGTGAGTTTGAGTCCCATGTTAGGCATAGAGCTTACTTAAAAAAAAAAAAAAAGTATTTAGCTCTAACATGGAGCTCAGAAGAGAGATTTCAGCATGAGATGTACATTGGAGAGTCATCGTTTACAGATGACATTTGAAGCCATGTGAATGGACATGATTAATCAAGGAGAGAAGGAGATTAATCAAGGACAGAGAGTACCCAGGACTGAACCCTGAGTAATTCCAACATTTAGAGATAGGGTAGAGAATAGGTAGCTAGAGAAATGGGGCAGCGCATGCCAAGGGGGGTTATGTTTCAAGAAAGAGGTAGTAGTCAACTGTGTGAAATGCTGCCAAGAAGCCAAGGAAAATGAGGACAGAAAAATGAACATAGGGTTTGGGACCTGGCCCACCACCCTGAGTTCTGACGTCTAGTGTGTCTGCTTAGTTACTTCATGCTTTTTCATGTAACATTCACAACACGTTTATCTCAGGTAGACCACCTATCGTGGCTAATTTCAAGGAGAGTACTGGACTTCCTAGGTATTGTTTTTCATAATTGGATGTATATGGAGACCTGTTTGCTCTGAAGGAGGAGGAAGGAAAGGTGTTGGTACGTGGGCACTTGGGGACAAGGAAGGAAAAGAGAGATAGGGAAAGGAGAGGCAGGATGTTCTGCATTCCCCGGCCTGCTGTTAGATATCATATCTGATCTTTAGGAAGCACCTCATATTAAAGAAAACTTGTTTTAAATATTCAAGTATCCCAAATTCTAGGCTGGGAGACCTATTCTTTCTCTTAATATTGTTTTCTTTTCCTTCATTACATTTAGCAAGACTTGTAATTATGAATATATTTGGTATAATCATTTATTTAACATTTAGGTCTGTGTTAGCTGTAGCTTTCATGACACAAAGAGCCTATGTGGCTGTAAACTCTTGTGTCTACTGTCTAGCACAAGACCTGACACACGGCAAGAGTTCAAGATACAGTGGTTGAATTAATAAATGATGCTAGCTTATGTAGGAATGGGAAATTACAGCCCTAAGTTTCTAGGCATAAATAAATTAGTGGACTAAAAATCAGTGGTCTTCTATGTTTTTTCGGATGTATTAATTAGCTGCCTGTTCATACCGTTCTCCTGCTTTAATAGACAAGTGGTGGCAGGCACTGTAAATTTAAGAAATGATATGGGAAAAGCACAAGAAATTGAGGAAAGTTTATGTACTAACTTACTTTGGGGGGATTTTAGAAATATTTTGTATTCATAAACCGTTTTTTGTATTTTACCCATAGAATACCTCAGTACTTACGTAGACTTCTGTACTGGTGTTTGAGGATTGAAAGGTGATTTATGACTGATATGTCCATAAAAAGCCAGAGGCACAGTAACCGTGGTTCTAGAACCACAAGAAGTCTACTTGTTTGGTTCCTAGAGCATTGGTCCCAACCACTATTCTTCAAAATAGGCTTGAGGAAAGGGGCACGTGATGGAACCAGGAACTTCTAAAGCCAGTGACGTAGCAGCAGACTTGTCTCAGGAAAATCAAAGAATCGTACAATTTTAGAGTTAAAAGAGACTTTAGGCCAATTCACCTTAATGTATAGTCTGGAAAACAAGGACCTATAAGTGAATTCTAGAGTCATAAGCCCAGTTTATTATACAGTTTGTAATAATGTCACTCATGCCTGACCTCAAGCTCAGATCCTAAATTAGGTGTAAATCTGTGTAAATATTTTTTAAATTCTTATTTATTTTGACAGAGAGAGAGTACATGCACACGCACAAGCAGGGGAGGGGCAGAGCGGTGGTGGGAGGGAGAGAATCTCAAGCAGGCTCCATGCTGTCAGCGCAGAGCCTGGCACAGGGATCGATATCATGAACCATAAGATCATGACCTGAGCTGAAATCAAGAGTCAGATGCTTAACCAATTGAGCCACCTAGGCACCCCTAAATTTGTGTAAATATCAAACTCATATTATAATCAATACTGATGCACATAATATAAAATGAGTCAATGGTTATAGCCTTGGTGATTTACCTTGAGTAAGAAACAATCCCCAAATATATTTATTTCACGAGTTTGGAGTTTTTTATATTAGGTTTCCTCCAAAGTGAATCCCTGCTGAACTACTCTAATGAAATCCCACTTTAGTACAAAAAATATGTCACTTTTGGGGCGCCTGGGTGGCTCAGTCGGTTAAGCATCCGACTTTGGCTCAGGTCGTGATCTTGCGGTCCGTGAGTTCGAGCCCTGCGTCGGGTTCTGTGCTGATAGCTTAGAGCCTGGAGTCTGTTTCAGATTCTGTGTCTCCCTCTCTCTGACCCTCCCCTGTTCATGCTCTGTCTCTCTCTGTCTCAAAAATAAATAAATGTTTAAAAAATAAATAAATAAATAAATAAATAAACGTTAAAATATATATATATATATATATATATATATATATATATATATATATATATATATATATATGTCACTTGCTCCCGTTACAAACTCTTGCTGAGACCTTGGTGAGCTCACCATGTGTCACATGGTGAGACCAGAGCCATGTTTTCCAACAGCCCAGGCACAGCTATCAATAGCTGGAGTGGAGGGTCTCTTGTACCTGAATCGTAAATCCCTATCCTGCCAATTTTTTGCAACTCACCTGTTTCTGTGTACTTTTGAGGAAATTGATAGTTTTATGTGGCCATATATTAATATTTACTTTCTTGATAACAGAATTTGGTTAAGAAATGGCTAATTCTCCATAAGTGTAGAGAGTTTTCTCAAATTATTTTTCTAGAGTACTTGCTTCCTACAATAAAATTGGGAGCAATGGCTTCACTGGCTGCAAATCGGCAAAAGTGAGTATCAGTCGTATGTAAAAGACACATACAGATGTAACTAACTTTACAGAGCAGCTCTTTACATAGATTAAAATGTTTTGTTCCTTATTATAGTACTGGTGTTTTCCCTTTGTATGATTTTCAGATCCTAGGAAGTTTGAAGTTAGAATCCTTCTGTGGCCTTCATTCACAGTTTGTAGAGTGAAGTGCTATTTTAGCCAGAAATGATATTTTCATGTGCCTACTAAGGCTTGTTTTCTTAAATCCCAATCCTGTTTTCATGATTTGATTATGCCATAACAGTTTTTGAGGCTTTATGCCAACTATCATTTAGTTTGAATGATTCTTTTTTAAATGAAAGAATACAGGAAAATGTGGTAATAATGTTCTTTCAAGAAAACAAGTTACTGAACATTCTCCCCATATTCTATTATTTAAAAAACTACACCACCCATCTTTATCAAAGAGCATGTATTCATCCAAAATGCTGTCGTTAGTTAGAGGAAGGTATTGAAAGATGGCAACAAAGACCTATTTTGGTCTAAATATGGAAGGTGTCTTCCTCAACCGTGTATTCTCAGCACTTAGCAAACAATAGGGGATTATTAAATACTTTGGAGATAATGTTAAGATCAACTACGTGCACAGGAAATAATTAACATTAATTCATCTGCCTATAGTCTATAAGAAATAGATTGGATTTAGCACAAATGCAATCATATAAGTGTTCATAAGGAGTTTGTAGAAAAACTGGGTAGAAAAGATGCTCTCTTTAATTGGAAAAGTATCATAAAAATATTCCGTTGACTTGATAGAACATATGGAGCTGGCTGGGCAGATGGGTGGGAGTAGGTGGTTCCTGGCATGTGGAAGGGCCCCACAAGTCCATCTTCCTGCTCCTTGTCAGAAGAGAAATAATGATATACACACTAAGTGTTTCTCTCTGTTTTTAAATAAGGTTCATCTAGTTATGATACTTGGTCTCTATTTATATTTTTATGCTTTCTGAGCTTTCTGTTCTCCTCTTTCCTGGACAAGTCTACTGTGATGAACTTATCAACTATTTTAATGGAATAATTCTAGCTGACACAAATGGTGTAAAAAAAAACTGAATTGAGAGGATTGGTCAGTTCTTTTGCTGCCCTCTCCAGGGCTTACCTCAAGATTTGGGTCTCCTGATGTCCAATCCAGATCATGGACCATGGGGTGTGTGCATGTGTAGGCATTTAAAAACCTCCATATAAATTTAATAAAATTTTAAAAATTAAAATCAACAGTCCTGTTCACATTTTAAAGGAGCCTTTGGTTATAGTTACTTGTTTTTAGTGAAGATTCCTTCCACCCAATCTAGAACAAATTTTTTTCCTAAATTTGAGATTTTTATATTATATTATCTCCAAAGTGAGGTACCTTTGAACTTGCTTTGCTGGGTCCAAATCTCAAATTTAGTGCAGGTGAAAATGTCATTTTCTCCCCTATGTTGTTAACTATTCGGCCTATGTACTTCCAGACTTAAAAAAAAGTCTTGTGTATGTGTTGCCCCAAATGTAGGATGACTCACAGTCAGCATTTTGTAGCAACTAATGCTTAATCTTGGCTTTTTCTTGCACTTAAGGGGAAAAAAAATTCAAAACACACAAAACTTTTGTCTGCATCAGTACAGAATTAAAGTGATTATCTCTGGGGAGTGTTAAAATGGAAGTGGGAGGATGTGAAAACAGATAATCTTCCTTTTAATCAAATACTTCAATATTGTTTGAAATGAGAACAGATGATTTTTGTAATATATCCATTTTTAAACTTTTAATTATTATTCACTTTTCAACCTCGTTATTTCATATTCGTACGAAATTAACCAGGATAGTGTGACAAACTCCCGTATACCCGTGGCTCAGCCTCAATAATGGTCAACTCGTTGACAGTCTTGTTTTATGCACATTCCATTTCCCACCTCTGTGTTACGGGAAACAAAATCAGATATTACATTTCAACCACAGATATTTCTTTATTTTTAAATTTTTATTTACTTTAGAGAGAGAGAGCGTACGAGTCGGGGAGAGGGGCAGAGGGAGAGAGACAGAATCCCAAGCAGGCTCCACACTCAGCACGGAGCTTGACACCGGGTGGGATCTATAACCCTGGGATCATGACCTGAGCCAAAGTCAAGAGTTGGACACACAACTGACTGAGCCACCCAGGTGCCCCTGTAGATATTTCAATATATGTTTCTAAAAGAAGAGGACGCTTGGGGCGCCTGGGTGCCTCAGTCGGTCGACCTTCTGCCTCTGGCCTCAGGTCATGATCTCGAGGTTCGTGGGTT
The DNA here is from genome assembly GCF_016509475.1 of Prionailurus bengalensis. NCBI lineage: Eukaryota > Metazoa > Chordata > Mammalia > Carnivora > Felidae > Prionailurus > Prionailurus bengalensis. The sequence goes on from NC_057360.1 coordinate 28,849,573, forward strand.
TGAGCCCCACGTCAGGATCTGTGTGAGGGCTCAGAGCCTGGAGCCTGCTTCCGATTCTGTGTCTCCCTCTCTCTCTGCCCCTCCCCTGCTTGCTCTCTGTCTCTTTCTCAAATAATGAACATTTTTAAAAAATATAAAAGAAGAGGACTCTTTATTTTTAACATAGACACAATACCAGTTATCATATCTAAAATATTTTACAATAATTCATTAATGTCTAATCAGTGTTCAAATGTCTTCATAAATGGCATAAACAGCTTTTTGTTTGAGTTTACTTAAATCAGGATACAAATAAGGTCACATGTTGTGATAGTTGATACATCTTTTAAGTCTTTTTTAATCTGTAAACTTACCTCTAATTCATTCCCTTATTGTTGAGATGTATTTGTTTTTAAAGAAAAATTTCATCTAGAGTTTTCCATAACTTACATTTTGCTGACTGCTTCTCTTGAGGTCTGTTTGAACATATTCCTGGGCTCTTGTATTTTTTTTATAATTGATAGCTGGTAGCTTAATCTATTCTAGCAGTTTGATCAGATTCAGGTTATCTCTTTCAAAGCAAGATAGTGATAGTTTAGTGTCTCTTTTTTGTGACGTTAGCAACCACTGAAGCTCATGCCTTGATCCTACTTTATCCAAGGTGGCAAAATGATGGTATTCTAATATCATCTAATGATGATTTTATCATCCCTTCTATTTGTTATCTAGGATATTTCTATAATGAAAAAAACCTCCTCATCTGCTACTTGATTTTCAGTGGTATAATTTCTTAGCGAAAACAAGATGGTTTCTTTCCGTCCCTCTGTTTATCATTTTTCAAAATAATGAGTTGGTTTTAGTGGTGACTAATTATTTTTCTCATACCATTTGACAAACAGTTGAAATGTTACAACTAATTGCCATTATCATCCTTCTAGACGCTAAAATGGACCCATCTTTAGCCACTGAGAGTCTCTTCAAGGTGGTTCCTGAATCCTTTGATGATGACTCTAGTGTTCTTTTGATTGCTTTCTTGTATATTTCTTTCCTCAGACCTGGAGTCCACCATTTCTCTAAGGAGCCAGATTCCATTTAGTGGAAAATACCTGGAATGAAATAATTGTTTTAGTTGGATGTATACTTCGACCCAATCATCTGTCAGCAAACCCTGAGTGTTGGGATTAAAACACAGATTTGGAGTAAAAAAAAAAAAAAAAAAAAAAAGACTAGGGTTTGAATCCCATCACTTGCCAGCTTGGTGATCTTAGAAAATTTACAGGGCTGTAATGTGCAGCAACACAGCAAAGCAGCAGAGGCTAGAAGCACGGCGGCCCCGGTATTCTCTCCTGCACAGATGCCATAGGAAAGGATGAACCTGACAGCTGTTCTCAGCAATGAGTCCCAGAAACTCCTGAGGTGGATAGAGGTTGATTCTGTCCACAGGCAGGGAAAGTAGCCAGGGGTAGGGAAGGCCTAGGGTCACAAATAGGGACCAGGTTTGGGGGACAATGTTTTAGTTCTGCCCTTTCATCATCCCTGTATTGCCCTAGGCAGATTTCCCCCTTCCTTTTGGTGATGATTGCAGGGGCAGGGTATCAGGGGACAGGCCAGAAGCAGTGGGTAACCACAAGGCAGAGCTCTGACCTGGTAGAGTGATGAGCAGATGGCAAGGAGTATAGCTGGTCTGACCAGTCCCCAAGAACTCCCCTCCACACACACACACACACACCCCTGCTCTCACCCTCCTGTGGGCATCTGCTTGTAATACAGAGTGGCTGCCTCCAATAAAAGATTATTCAGAGGTTCTTTGGAGACCAGGTGAGCACAGTGCCATGTGTCTCCCACAAAGGCACATGGCAGCCAGCACACACACCGATTCACCTGGAGAAGCACAGTCTTGCTAGATGTCTGCCCCTCTCCACGGGTGCATTTTCCTAATCAAGGCAGCTCGATGTCCGGAAGGGGCAAGGATGGGCTCAGAGGGCAGGTTCTGAGAGCTGCAAGTTGGGAGGACAACAAATGGAATAACTTATACCGGAGAAGGCAGAACTCATGAAAAAACAGGAAAAGAAGTAAAAGCCAGAGTAATGAATATGCTTAAAGAAATGAGAGAATTTACTGGGAACAGAAAGTGAGAATAAGCAGTTGAGTAAAAGAATTAGAAATATTAAGAAGTAGTTCTGCCAGACAGAGGCAAAGAGTACTGTATGATATCATTTATATGTGGACTCCAGAAAGAAAGAAAGAAAAAGAAAGAAAGAAAGAAAGAAAGAAAAGGAGAAAAGGAGAAAAGGAGAAAAAGAGAAAAAGTTAAACTCAAAGAAACAAAGGGTAGAACAGTGGTTGCCAGGGGCCGGGGGCTGGGGAAAATAGGGAGAGGTTGTAAAAGAGTACAAACTTCCAGGGCTCATGGGTGGCTCAGTCAGTTAAGCGTCTGACTTTGGCTCAGGTCATGATTTTGTGGTTCATGGGTTCGAACCCTGCGTCGGGTTCTGTGCTGACAGCTCAGAGCCTAGAGCCTGGTTTGGATTCTGTGTCTCCCTCTCTCTCAGCCCCTCCCCCACTCACGCTCTGTCTCTGTCTCTCTCTCTCTCAAAAATAAATAAACACTAAAAAAAAATTTAAAAAACACTCCAAAAATAATAGTAATAAGTATCTAGTAAATATGTGAGCTGGAAGATTAGGCCAAGGAGTTTTGCCTGGAGGCACTGCAAAAGGACAGGGTAAAGAATGGAAAAGAAATTTGGAGAATCAGACATGTGTCCAAGTCCATTTGGTAGGGACACCAGAAGAACAAAAGGAAATGGAAGGAGGCCAATAGTTCAAGCAATAATGACCAAGAATTTCCTAATGTCACACAGTGAGTGAGTGGCAAAGCCAGGAGGTCAGGCCAGGCAAGCTAGCTGGAGCACATACTCTGGACGACTATTTACTGCCGTGGGTCTACTCTATCAGCTGCCAGTCTGGAGGAGGAGGAGAATGAAGTTGGGCATAGGACATAAAGAGGGGACGAATACACAGTAAGCAGAAGAGAGCCTGTGCATGAACTGAGGGAGACAGTGTGGCAGGAGCTGGGGAGAAGTCTGGATGCCTCAACTCAATGCCACTGAGGTCTTTAAAAACAAGCATCGAAACCCCCCAAAACACAGAAACCACAATCTAAAAATAACAACAAAAACAGACAAGTCACTTCCTCTCTCTAATCCTCAATTTCTTCATCTATAGATGGCAGACAGTAACTCCCACGTCATAGGGCTGTTGTAAAGATGAAATCCTAGAATACAGGTAGGATTCTGAGCACAGAAAACAATGGCGTATACTGACATAAAATAATACAATTTCTTATTTAACAATTCAATAAATACTTGTTGAAGATCTATGCTCCAGGCAGTGGAATACAAAACAGACAAAAATCTTTGAAGCTATGGAATTTCTGGGGTAGAAGGTGGAGTGGGGGGGAAGGAAAAAGGCAATACACGTAAATAAATAACAATGTGAGGCACTGTGAGTGCTAATAACGAAATTAGAGCAGGGTGAAGGAATAGAAAATGGTGTTGTGAAGAGGTACTATTTTGGCAGGATGGCTGGGAAAGGTCTATGGAAGGAATAAGGTGAGTGAACGAGGCAGGAAGCATCTGGAGGAGTGGAGTTCTTGGTGGCAGTAACAGCAAGTGCAAAGGTCCTGAGGTCGGAGAGTACTCGGCATGTTCAAGGAATGGCAGAATGCGGATACCCTGCTTGGGAGCAGAGTGAGCCAGGGAATAGCAGTTGGAAATTAGGTCAGAGAGGTAGCCAGTGGCCAGATCATTTGGGTCTTCATCCATCACTAACAATTCAGCTTCTCTTTCATTATTTGAAAACTTTGTCTTTGCGTACTCCACTAAATCGGAGGTGCCGACCGTGGAAGGGAGCCTTCTTATTTAGCAAATTCTTTCCAGCCTCTATGATTTAGTATGGTGGAAGACACCTCTGCCTTCTAGTTGAGCAGAAGACACCTCAAAATTGAGCTTCCTGGGCAATTGCCTTCTCCCTGCTGGCCACAGGAAGTATCTTTTGATCCACAGTGGTCATTCCAAACCAGTCCTCTAATTGCCCTTGTCCAGGTCTGTGGGAATTACTCAGAAATGTTTGAAGTCCCAGAGCCAGGCACACTCTGAGTCACCCCTTAGTCTAGGGGAGGTGGCCAGGAAGCAGCCAGGATTAGGACAGGTTTTGATTTAGTGCTGTTGGATTCTCTTACACAGCCCTGCCCATACCCGAGGGTAACCCTATCTCACCCCTGCAGGCTGAGGTGCCCATGTACTTTAGAAAGGCATCCTAAACATGACCCGATCCTTCCCTCCCCCAGCGAAGGTTGTTCCTTTTCACTAATCACAGCAGAAGATTCCTTTCATCTCCCATACCTCTCAGAGCACGGGTGTTCTGGCCACAGCTGCCCATGTCAGAAACCAATGCACCCTGTTCTTGTTTTCCTTTCCAGTCATCTCTGGATTTGTAATCCGTCTGGAAGGCTGTCCATTTCTCACCTCCATAAATCTGGTAGCGCAGTTTGCATTATTACTTGCCGACAACTTCTTCTAGGTGTTTAGATTGTATTTAAAAAAGCACGCCCAGAACTAAGGAGATGAAGGAAAAATAAACTAAGGAATTGCTGCCTATGTGGGGTTATATTTAAATTTGTCATCTAGGACTTCTGGAAGGAGAAGAGTCAGCGGCCCATAAGATGGTAACCGAGCTTTCTTACGTTGCACACTGTCCCAGAGGTTTGGTGCAGCTATCAACGTTAACACACAGAGACAGTGTCAGGAAGAGAGCCATATCTGGACTGGCCCCTTGATTCTGAACACCATAATTATGAGAAGGTAAATACAGACCCTTTAGCTCCAAAGGTTTTTTTTCTGAGGTTGGTGGAAAGGACTCAAAAATGTACATCGTGAAGATGGGAATCTGTTGACCTTTTTTACTCAGAAATGTGGGGCTGGCTTGACTTAGTGTAATAATGTGCTTCACCATCACTCTCCTTATCTCTTGTGAACAATAATTTCAAGATTTCACTCAGAATTTCTCTATCCCAGTAATTCTTAGCAACCTGGCACTTATTCCCACTAGCATGCCACAAAATGGCCTCAGGCAGACATTCTGGAGAAGCTTAGACGGGGATAATTATAGCTTCGTGTACCTGCCCTCACGCAGCTCAGTGGAGGTGTTGATGGCTCCTTGGTCAGCCATGACAAATTCTATAGCTGGGTACCTCCCTAAGAGCTGGGCCAGGTAGGAATAGAAGCGGGAAGAAAGACAGTGCAGCTCAGTTCACGGAGGAGAGAATCACAACTAACTATTCTGAGAAATTAGGGTATTGGTATTTCTGACCTTCTGAGATGGCTGTCACGAACAGAAATGACTCGACACTCCCAGAAGGCGTGACTTCGTGCCAGTCCAAAGCAACCTCTTGTGTGCCGGAGGAACCATGGACCTGACTTGCTACTTCTGACTCCACGCAGGTGAGAACATCAACTCATGGGCGTCTCGGGGACTAATGAAATAAGCAGTAGCAAGGTATTAAAGTTCTTCGAAAGGATTTGCTGTCTGATCTTAGAGCAGCAGCATCCATTTCCTCTTTTGCTGGGAACACTCAGATAAACGTGGGAAAGGAAGGACTTGAAATAACTGGAGACGTAAACTCTGGATATGTGTCTTCTCGGTAGCACAATTTATTATTGGCCAAGTAGGGCTGTCCCCTGGGGAACCACTGTAAGGGGGGGAGTTTAGAACACACTCTATCCTGCCGATGTTTTTATGTCCCCTGTTTTTACCATCCCATTTAATTTCGGCCACCTGACTCACAGTGGTACTTAAAAAACTCTGCAGCAACATAATAGAATAAAATGAACGTGAACTTCAGAAGTAGAGATGAGGAGGCCTGAATCTTGGTTCTACCATTCACTTAGGTACTCAATGTTTTAGTACATGTCTAAGTACAAGGTACTTAATGTCTTGAGGTCTCAGTTTATTTCTCTGGGAGACAAGAAGAAACACTAACCTGAATGTATTAGTCTGCCCAGGCTGCCATAACAAAATACTACGGACTGTGTGGCTTAAACAACAGAAATTGATTTTCTCACAGTGCTGGAGGCTGGAAGTCCAAGGTTAAGGTGCTGTCAGGGTTAATTTCTGGCGAGGCCTCTCTCCTTCTTTCTTGCTATGTCCTCATGTGGCCTTTCCTCTGTGCATGCACAGAAACAAGGGCTCTGGTATCTCTTCCTCCTGTTAGAAGGATACCAGTCCTACTGGATAAGGGTCTCACCCTTATGACCACATTTAACCTTTAAAAAAAATTTTTTTAATGTTTATTTTTGAGAGAGAGACAGAGAGAGACAGAGAGAGACAGAGAGAGAGAGAGAGAGACAGATCCGAAGCAGGCTCCAGGCTCTGAGCTGTCAGCACAGAGCCTGACATGGGGCTCGAACCCATAACCATATCATGACCTGAGCCGAAGTCGGACACTCAGCTGACTTAACCTTAATTATCTCCACAAAGGCCTGATTTTCAAATACGATCATATTGGGGGTTAGGACTTCAACATATGAATTTTGGAGGAACACAGTTCAGTTCATGACACTCAAACACTGTCACAAGGATTATTTCAGATTATATATACACAGGACCTAGCCTTGTTCCTACAGCATAGTAAGTGCTCAATGGATATTGATTCCCTTACCTTCCACCCTGTGTCACTTACCTCCCTAGTGGGTCGCTTTCTTCTCTACACATGAGAAGCTGGATTTGGCCCTTTGCATAGATGGAATAGATAGTTACAGAGTGAACAGAGGGATTCCCAAGACTTGAGTTTGGTAAAAAATTTCTCCCTTCCCTCATTGGTGTGGTTTCCAGTTGTAGGCCTCCTTTTCCCAGCTACTGTCTCCATTCTGGGAACTGTCCTTTCCAAACGAAGGGCTGGGTCCAGTCACAGCAGCCTGTTCCTTCTCCAACGCCCTGGTTTGACATCTCAAGCCACGTTCTTTCTCCTGAGAATCTGGATATGAGATTCAGTCCCTGCTGAAGGACAGAAACCAGCCTGCAGATACAGAACAAGGTTGATGATGTTGGTAGGTACCATAATTGAGAGCTCAGTGTGTGTCAGGTACCGTTCTAAGAGTTTTTCACATGTTGACTAATTTAATCATCACCACAACTCTACGAAGTAGATATGTTCATCATTTCCCCCTTTTTACATCACTTCCCTTTTTGAGGAAATTCAGGTGTGAGAGTATTTGCCCAGGGTCACATAGCTATTAAGTCTGGACACAGGCAAGTGTAGAGGATCTTACCTCCAGACAGAAAAGCAGAGTATCCTCGCGGTTCTTTGGTCTTGTCCTTCTTTCTCACGGATTCCATGACATGTTTCGGTATCTTGCCAATGAATTCCTTTTTTTGCTTTAACAGTCTGAAGTGGGGTTTTGTTCTTAAACCAAGGGAACTTGTGTTAAGACGGTGGCCCTGGCCTATTAGATCTGTTGCACTCAACATTAGAGGATGTTTTTGAGATTAACAACCATAGATAAGTGACTATGGAAAACGGTTTGTTAATGATTCAATTCCATTACAAAGTTTAAAATTGGTTAAATCACAATGAAGAAGGTCTCCTAGAAGAGATTACGGGAGCAGTAAAAGCCTCCTTTTCCGGAAAACACATGATTTTAAGCAGTAACGATGGGGTAAGCTCATCACTAGCAGTGTGCCCTACAGAGGACGTGGTGATTTGATGTGTGTGTGCATATGCCAGTGTGTTGGGAGAGAAGTTGTGTGTTTTCTATCAAGCCTGGAAAAGCTGGAAGGCAATGTTGGGGCTGAGGGAGGTGAGGAAAGGTGAGCCAGGTGAATACGATCGGAGAGCTTGTGCCTTTAAGGTATGATTCAAAGGGTGTTTGCAACCCAAGGCGAAATTAGTACAGAAGGATAATGAATACATTGAAATTGGTGAGATACTTAATACTGCCTAGGTTTTATTTCCTTTAAATCTTGCTGAAAGTACCAATTATGCAGGTGCATTACTCTTTCTAGAGTGTTCTTGATTAATACATACTGCTAGTGCATTGACTTTTTAAAGAGTAACCAACTGGCTGAATCATGTACATTTTCGTTGGAAAAACTAGTGATGTGCCTAGAGCGAGTCTGCCTGATGTCCAGATAGCTAGCTGACATCATTGCCCAGTGGTCAACTGTAGCCGCCAGAAGAGCTGGCAAAGCATCTCAGGACACTGATTCGCCTTTCTCCTCCCAGCCTGAAAAAAGTACAACCTCAAAATGTTTGTGTTTGACATTCTTTCCAGAAGGAAGTAACAAGGAAATAATTCACTTGTGGCTTAGGTTGACTGGCATGGAAATGGAGGCTCTTTCTCCTTTGGCTCAGGTCAGGGAGTAGTCAGTCCCTGTGGGAGGCAGAGCGCCTTCTGCTGAAGAATGGGCAAAGGAAAGAGAAATGAAATGGAGAGGAAATGGCCAGAGAGGAGGATGCGTCAGGAGCGGGAGAGTTGAAACATTAGGACACGTGACAAAATGGAGACACTGTGTGACATGAAAGGATGCAGGTAATGCCAAACCTCCAGACTACGGAGCAAACCCAAATAAACAGTGTACTCTTTCATCTAATCTGTGCCTCCATAAGTCTCTCATCATTTTCCCAACATTTGAGAAGAATGTGACTTCCTGGCTTAGTCAACCTTGGGAAAGGCTGGGATGGGGGCCCTTCTCTTACTCAAACGAAAAGCCTCAAAGATGCAACCAGGAGGGAAGAAGGGCTCAGTCTTCTGCGTCAGAAATGATTCTTCCAAAGCAGGTACCACGAAACTATCTCTAAAGGGAGAATGCGCAGTGCCCTGGTCACCACATTGCACAACTCCAGAGAATGCCATTCACACTCCAGACTATTTTAGCTCATGGAGTGGCATTGGGTACTATACTCGTGGCTGTACACAACAACTCTGCAGAATCATGTAGCTTTAAAAAAAAATCACCAGATAACAAGAAGTTCATATTGTAGTCAATTCGCTAATTTGTTTTCATTAATAAGGAGCTCTGAATGCACACAACGATTAAAGCACTCTTAAATTTCATCCTTCCAAAGTGTTCTCTTTCTTCCCTTCTCATGCTTAACATGTTTTTGTGTTAATAATCTAGGCTTATTTTGTTATATTTGTGCTGTTAAGTCAGTGGTTCTGAATTAAAGGGGTGTGGTATAACGGAATTACTTCGGAAATGTTTTCAAAAACATCAACAGGAGAATGGATAAGCAAAGTGATATGTACACACACATATACACACACACACAGTGTAATTCCAGTCATGAAGTTTGAGAACTAGCAAAACTACTCTATAGTGACAGAAGTTAGCCTGGAGAGGTGATACAGACTGAGAGGTCACACAAGGGAAATTTTTGTGGTGATGGACATTTTCTGTATCTTGGTCTGGACGGTGGTCCCATGGATGCATCCATATAAAAAAAATCGTCAAACTGTACATACAATGAAGGTCGTGCTTTTTATTGAATGTGAAAATGTTCTCAATAAAATACTGTCTAAAAATATGAGTTACACACATACACCGACCCAAGCTTCCACCCTGAACTCAGGGACTAAGATGAATGAAATATGGGGAGCAGGGGATACAGACCAGCATTATGTATTTTTAAAAAGCTCCCCATTGTTATTTCCCACCATTACTATCAGCTTCCAAATATTCTTTTAGGATAAAAACAAATACATGAATAATATATAGGACTTTAACATTTGTGGAAGAACGCTGGAGATCATAAGCATTTTCCCGCAATAGTTTGCTTACTTTCCTGTCCTCTTTGATTGAGGAACTTGTTTTGTTTTGCTTTGAGTGATTTCAATGTTTCTGAAGGTGTACAATTAATAAATTAATGGGAGGAAAAATTGGAGATAGGAAGAATCATGAGGGCCCATGAGATTCTGCCTGTATTTAGAGTCTGAATCAGGTTTACAACAAGTTGAAATATTTGGGGGGATATTTAATATTGACAAGTTCCTAAAACTGCAAAGTTTTCAAGTAAACCTGTCACGATGTATTTGGGACCTGTGCTATCAACTATCCTGTTCATTCTGATGCATATTAAGGAGATTTGAGTGTGATGCAGATTTAGGAAGTGTTTTTTTTTTTCTTTTTTAAAAGTAGCTTGTGACTGACTAGCTTTTCTATAGTTATTCAAAGAATGAAAGGCTTTTTTTCACTTCACATTGGACTATTTAAAAAATATTCTGGGGTGCCTGGGTGGCTCAGTGGGTTGAGCGTCTGGTTTCAGCTCAGGTTATGATCTCACAGTTCATGAGTTTGAGCCCCGTGGAGGGCTCTGTGCTGAAAGCTCAGATCCTGTCTCCCTCTCTCTGCCCCTTCCCCACTCACGCTCTCTCTCTCTCTCAAAAATAAACATGAAAAAAATATTCTTACTTGTGTATTGCTTTTCTGTGATCTATTCTAAAGACAGAAATATGGCTGGTCGGATGTACTTCATGGGTTTCTAAATTAATAATATATTTTTTTAATTTTTAGAAATAAAATTATTTAAATGGAGTCTGCAGGCTTAGTGCTAAATCTTAGTGTGTGGGTTGTGTGTGTGTGTGTGTGTATGTGTGTGTGTATTTTGCCTGTGAACACCCCGCAACACCCCCCACATTCATTCTGATTCCGAAGGCAGTGTGAAAACAGTTCTCTCCCTGAGACATTCTGGCTTTATCACTTAGCTTCCTCCATAGGCATGCGGTCTGCCTGGAGGACCATACATTCATTCAAGGTCAGAACCGGGAAAGACCTCAGAGATGAAGTAATTCAACCAAACTCTGACCTCCATGTCACACTCCACTTAAAAAATAAACTTAGGCCTCGGGGTGAAGTGGCTTGTTCAGGGTCACCTGGCTGGTCAGAGGCAGAACCAGAATCGTATGTCTACATGCAACCTTTGTGCCTCCATACCACCGCTGTCTCGGCATTCTGTCCTCAGAGTTTGGTATCACAGAGGGGCAATGCACAAGTGCCATTTCTTTTCCTCCAAGACCCCAAGAGGCCTCTCCTCTGTATCACTTTGAGAGCCTGCAGGGATTTACTTATTTTTAATGTGAATCCTATGTTGGTGAAATTTTGAAGAGTGTAAGAGCTTGCAATTTTGGGGCCAGACAAGGGTCCATTATCCTAGTTCACTCGCTGTTGTGAACCTTGGTGAGACAGGTGATTTCTTCACTCCTCGCTTTTCTCGTCTAGGAAATGGGGTAATCACCCGGGGGCACATACAGTACTTTTCATACTTTCTGGAGCACAGCAAAGCATTCGGAAATTTTCTTTGGAAATCTAGCAAGTCCATACTGAAGCCATCCAGCTATCTCCTTGAAAGTTTGAGAAACTGACTTCAATTTTCTTCAGCCTTTTCCTTCCGCCCCTGTGTGGAGGCTTCTTGACTTCACTGTTCCGGCGGTTGGCAAATACTCAGAGAAGTCAAGTCACCACAAATTTGTACATGATGAGCACAGTAGGTTTTGCTTTTTAGTTCCCAGTTCTCTTCCCTGAGAGCTCCGGATTTTTGTATGAGATGTGGGACACTGAAGCAATCTGGGACATCTTCTGTGACAACGACTCCAAGGACCCTTTTCAACCTAAGAAAGGGCTAAAGGATTGGGTTTTGAGTCCTGGTAAGAGAACAGACCCCTAAGACATATTTTTGGTAACGCAAAGGACCACGGAAAAGTAGACGATACTAAGAAAACGATTTTTACAGCTACAAGAGCCAAGGCTTTCAGGAGCTGGGAGGCTCCATCACCCCTTGGGTCATGAGCAGGGCTGGTCCTAAACCCAGATTCCCTCGCCAGGCTGGGTGCTTTTACCATCACGGCCGCTGCGTCGCATTAACCCCACCTCTGAAAGTGCTAAGGAAGTTCCCTCCCAGTGCCCACCCAGGCGGGGAGGGGCAAGGCTGGGGCACGGAAAGAACCGGGGAAACGACGTATTCCAGCTCCCAGCACACACAAAACTGCTTGCGCGATTCGGCGCGTGGGGAGAAGCGGGGGGGCGGGGGGAGTTAGACGCCAGATCCAGGACGCAGAGACTCCCGGTGCGCTGGGGAGAGACCTGGAGATTGCATGCTCGGGAAGCCACCCTTCCTTTCCCCTGGTCTGTCTCCCCTTGTGCAGTGGCTGCCTGGGGACGCCCCGCTCAGAGGGTTTCTCCCAGATGAGACGTCCCGTCCCTGCCCACGGTCGGGGCCCGCGAGTGGCCGCCCCTGCCCCGCCCCTGCGGTTTCCGAAGGTCTAAGGGGGATTTTTGTTCCCCCCTTCCCGCCCCCGTCCCTGCCTCCGCCAGGAGCGGCGCTAGGTCGTGCCGGCTGCGGTCGCTTTTCCTTCTCCACTCCCACGTCTCTGACTCCAGGGAGTTTCACCCGGCCTCCCTCCTCAGCCCTCACCTTTAAACAGTTCCCCAAGCCACCGCTCCAAAAGTGCGCGACTGCTCCCGGGCCTGCACACGGAGCTCCTGCCGCCCGGCATTCCTCGGATTCCAGCGCTGTGACGTCCCCGAGGCCGGCTCGCCTCCAGCCCGGGAGCTCGGGCTCCAAGTTTCGGCGCTCCCCCGCGCGGACGCCCCCCCCCCCCCCCCGCCGCCCCGCCGCCCCGCCGCGCGCGCCTCTCGGGCGCATTCCTCCCCGCCCCCGGCCGCGCGCCCCGCGCTCCCTCCGCCTCCGGCCCCCTGCGCCGCCGCCCGGCCCGGGGGTGGGGGGAGCCACGGCCGCCGGCGCCTGCTCCGTCCCCTCCCATCGCACGGCCCCTTCCTCCCTCCTCTCCCGGCCGCTCGCATTTCCTGCCGCCCGGGCTCTCGCGGCCCCGGAAAGTTCTGCCCAACTTTTTCTCCCCCCGCCCCGAGCGAGCGGGCGCAGCCGGCGCAGTCCGGGGGCAGGTTGCCGCGCTCCTCCTCGCTCCGCTGCCCGCCCTCCCGGCTCCGGTCCTCGGGGAGCCGCAGACACCCGGTGGTCGCGGTCTGTCCCTCCCCTCCCACCTCACCCATCCTCCGCGGCCTCCTGGCCCCGGCCCCCCTCCGGCGGGACAGACAACCCCGTGCCTAGGTGGCTCTCCTTTTCTCCTTGTCGGTGCGCCGGGATCGCGGCGGAAACCTCCCTCCCCTTTCGCCTCCTCTGGCTCCTTCCCTCCGCCCCTCCTCCGCCAGCCACTGGAATCAATTCCTTAGGGAATTGGGGCTCCGCCGCCGCCGCCACCGCCGCGGACGACAGCCTTTCCGCGCGGGACTCCGGGGCACCGACGGGGCCATGTAAGCAGGTAAGCGCCGTCTGCGGCGCGGGAAGTCGGGCCCGAGGTTGGGGGCCGCCAGGGCGCTCCGGGCGTCCGGCCGACGGCGGGGACCAACGCCGGCAGCGCCAGCTCGCGATCGGCGGCCCGGGACGCTGGCAGAGCGGTGGGGGGCGCGAGGTGGCCGGGCCGCAGGCGTCTTCTGTCCCGGTGGGAGCTGCCCGACCTGAGGCGCACGTCTGGTCTGGGCAGTGAAGGTGGAAGGTGAGCGCTGTCTGGAGAGAGTTTGCGGTTAAACCCACACCGTCGCCCCCCTCCTTCCCGTTCCCTCCTGCTTTTTGGGAACCGAGAGAGGGCCTGGAAAGGCAGCTGGAGAGACCCGAGCGGTGGGAGCCGGAAGATGAGAGAAGAACGACGTCGCTCTGGCTCCGGCGGGAGAGGAACGCTGCTCCCCGGCCCCACTCCGCTCCCCGCCTGCCCAGGGGGGACGGGATCTTGGGAGGCAGAGGAGTTTTTATGCGCTCCCACTAGGCCCCAGCCTTGCCACCAAACTCCTGGCCTTCTTGGCCCCTACTCGGGTGGTCGGGCTGGCTCGTAGGGACAAAACCTGGGGCCACATAATTTCAGAACAGGTCTGCACCTCAAACTTTCAAAGTTCTGAGTATGAACAAGTTCTGAGGGTGTTGTTCATAAGTCTCTCCTCTCTCCCGGGCATGACCCCTAAATCTGGGTTTTGAATACTTGTTAGTTTTACACCTTTCTGAGGGAGTAGGGAGATAGTGGTCCCCCTACCTAGCATTCCCTAACACTTCCTTCTGTTCCTGTCCCCCCACCCCCCAACCCCACCTACAAATCAAGGAGATTGTGGGGTTTGGGCTTCAGTCTGTCCAGGAACTGGCCGTTGCAGGCTCTTTGTGAAGGCGAGGAATCTCTAGACTGCAGGCTGAATATAGGGTTACAGGGTTTCCAGCAATGAGTTAATTTCTTAAAATGGCTTAGTTCACCCATTCATTCAACAAACCTAGCATTGAGCTTCTAGACTGTGCTAGGGAAACAGGATACAAAGGTAGTTCAGCAAGCTGTAACTGCAGCCTCCTGGAGGAAACCCACAGGCTGATAAGAATTATAGTGTAGTGAGGGAGAGGTGCTTTGAGAGTCAGAGAAGGCTTGGTTCTGTTGATGAGGGGGTGAGGTGTGCCCCGAGTTTACAGGGTTACAGTGGTGCTTACCTGTAGGAGTGATGAGGAGGGTGCATTCCAGGAAGAAGCAGCAGCTTGTGCAAAGTGAGAGTCATCCAGAAAAGGAGTTCAAAAAGCTGACTATTTGAACTAGAGATCATAGCCCCAGCTCTTTGGGGTGTGATAGATAGATAGATATCAGAAATTAAACTAGAAGCATGTTACCCTCTTATGAGTCTCTCTTTTTGGACACCCTTCCATGCCTTGCTGTTTCCACAAGCAGCAGTTTTGCGACCATCAACATTTTAATTGGCACTAATTGGCCTGTGCCTGTTTTCATTAGAATGGTACTTGATTCCCTTTTAAAGAGCCACTTGACAGCAGTAGGTGATAATACTGCAACTTTACAGAACCTTGCGTTAAAGCCGCTTATCTTTTGGTGACGGGGTTAAAAGCTTGTGCCACGGAAATGATAGCCTTAATGAGTGGGGGCTGAGCGACATGATGCTCTTCTGCCTGATCTAAATGGGTGGCCGCGAGGTGCAGAAGGAGCCCATGTACGTGTCATGTGTGTGTTACAGTTTTTCTCTCCATTGAAACGCCATTATTGCTTTAGCACAGTCGTAAGGATTAGTTTTTCTTTCTCGGAAACTTTACAAGAACAGGAGTATCTTCGGGCAAGTTGGGGTATAGCCTGATGGTCCAGGATTCAGCAGATCCTGCCTAGAGGGTTCCTCACTGTACCGTAGCACTCTGTACGTGGGTTGCCTTTCAAGGGTGCCTCTTCCCTGGGCTGAAGTGGGACCGTACCAGTTTTCAGAGTGGCTGAGTCCTGGCTGACGTGGCAGAGCTGAGAGAGTACAGTTTGGAGTGTTTATCCAAGCCCCTCCACAAACACCTTCTCTTATCTCAAGAACAGCCCCTTGACAGGAGTTTTACTGGAGGTGTGGGACCTGCACCACAGACATGGCTGAGGGGAAGCCCTTTCTTGCCAATCCCCGTACTTGCCCGCCTTCCGTTGGTTTAAACACAGTTATTATTCACACTTTAGTTATTCAGGGGTGTGTACCCTGGGTGGGCCGGACAGCTCGAATGGAAAGAGAACAGTTAGACGGTTTTACTATGGAAGAACCTAAATAATTCAGAGAAAAATCAGAATTTTTAGGAGGGTTGCTGTCTGTCCTGAATGGATGGTCCAGGGGTCAAGAACTATGGAGATTTTTTTTTTTTTTCTCCAGAGAAGCAAACATAAACCCTTTGATTGTACAGTGTAGCCCACCTGGGTTCCATATTCTTGTTGTTTTTCACCTGCTATGCTGCCTTTGGATTTCTTAGTCACCAGTGGTTGTGTAGGATTGGAACCCATTCTATGCCTCAGCTCTGTGCTGTGCACTTTGTTAGAGATAAGGCAAGGGAAAGAGATAAGATGAAATACTTAATTAGCCAATTAAATCATTACTGCTTGGGCTGATTAAAAAAGAACGAGGGAAAACAAGTTTTGGTAATGAGGAGATTGAAACCGATGTTTGAAATAAGATCTCCCCTTACTGATTTACTTTGTGATCTCCCCTTACTGATTTAATGTACCCTGTCCTGTCTGAACCCCCTGGAGTGCTGCTGCTTCTTTCTTTCTTTTCTTTTTTTTTTAAAGTATTTATTTATTTAGAGCATGGTGGGGAGGGGGGCAGGCAGCAGAGAGAGGAAGAGAGAGAATCCCAAGCAGGCTCTGCACTGTCTGCACAGAGCCCGATGCGGGGTTCAATCTCATGAACCATGAGATCATGACCTGAACAGAAATCAAGATGACTGAGCCACACAGCCCCCCTCCCGCCCCCCCCCCCCCCCCCCCCCGTGCTTCCTGAGCAGTCCAAGGGGTGTGTACCAAGTTCTACAGCTTTCCTGTTCTATCAGTGTGCTGGATGGAGTAGGGGATCCAGCTTTGGGAGTTTGAAATGTAGCTAGGTTTGAATTCCAGCTCCGCCTCTTTTCAGCTGGGTAACATTGGCCAAACTTTGCAGCCCTTTGGAGTGCCGTTCTTTCATCTACAAGGTGGGGCCAGTGGTAATTGACTTGCCAGGGTATTTGTGAATTCAGTGCGATGCTCTATGTTCCCTTCCTGACGTAGTGACTTGCACAGAGTAGGTGTTGGGTCAAGGATGGCTATTTATATGTTTGAGGAGTTATATGTGGCCATGAATGTGCTCTTTGTGTCATTTTTTTTTTCCAGCAGCCTGAGTTCACATGCATGCCAACATACACATAAAGCTTTGTCTTTGACCTTTTATTTTCTTTCTTTCTTTCTTTCTTTTTTTTTTTTTTTTTTTTTTGGTCTGTTGGCTCAAAGCAAATGTGTTGGCTGGCAGCTTTCATGTGGCCCCTTATATAGGAGGAGGTTGAGAATTGCATGATCAGACAGTAGGGAAGCTTGGGAAGGAAAAGCCACTTAGAGAAGGGCAGGGAAAAGAATCCTTTTCCCTGTATACCACTTACGAAAACAAGGGTCCGGTGTTAATGTAAAGATCCTTGTATTTCTAATGTTGGGGTCCAGTTAATTAAAGAATGTTGAGAACAAATCTGCCTGCCTTTATTTTAGCAAGAATGCAGAAGCTAGCCAATCTTCACAAAGGAGTGTCTTTGCAGCCTTGATTTCTTTCCTTCTTTGAAGCCCAAATATAGAGTCAACTGCAACACCTCTAGTGTAATGCCAGCTCAGGTCTCTTGAACTTTAATGTTGCCTTTCATCTGAGAAGCCTAAAGTATTTGACAAACATTAACTCATTGATCTTCATATCAACCTCCCAACAGGAGGGACTGTTAGAAGAAAGGAACAGCTTGGAAAACATCAGTAGAGCAGGTTTGTGGCGTGTAATACGTGGTCCTGAAGCAGAATGGGTTGTTATAGCCAAGAATTGGTTAAATCCCCAGTGTGGATGGATTGCATGTAGGCCAGAAGGTCATGAGAGTGAGTACCCCATTGAGAGGTCAGGGGGAGAAAGCCCAGGAAAAATGCAGGTCTGGCTGGGATTTTTGTGCCAGGAGGGGAGGGGAAGTCCACATTGCCCAGACCAGCCATGCCTTTGCCATGCATTACATGCACATTGATTATAAAAATAATCTCTGATTTATTTATAATTCTGAATGAAAGGATATGAGGCAATGCTTGTAGATGAGGGTTTAGAGCATCTCTGGATAAAAGGTAATAGTGAGTCCTTGTGGGCTAGGGGTGGTTATACATCTTAGTTGGATTATAAATGGCAATTGACATTGTTTTAATTTCCTTTCCCTTTTTCTTGTTGGTTCTGTATTTCTTGGCTTGGTTTTGTCTTTGTCTGACCTGTTTCAATGTCCTTGCTTCTGGACAAAAACATACTGTGGCCATTGTTAGATCAATTTTGTGCGTAAAGTTTGGTAACGTGGGTAATTTAGCTTAGTTCCTTAGAGGACTAAATTAGGTCCTGCTCAAAGGTTTCGTCCTGAGCCTGGTTGGTTAGCTTGACCCAGAGGGCTATTGCATATCCAGAGATCCTGTAACCCTAGGTGGCCATCCCCTAAATGCTTGATGTTGGGAGGCGTCTGATGAGAAAATGAGAAAGAGATCGGCTGATGGTGTGGCATCCTCTGACGAGCAGAATATCTTCTTCACATTTGTGATGTTTGAAATTTTAGTACTGAACCACATTACTAAATTAGGAAGCTTTATTGTGTGGGCCACTTGCTTTGATCTAATTTGCCTTACAAACTTTTAGCTCACAGGGAAAACTCCCTCGGTGTTGGAAATTAGCAAAAGTTCCTAATGCTTTATCCTTTACTTACACTTAATTTCCTCAAGTCTTTAGAAATCTATTTCCTGGGAATTCTTTTTTTCACACTCCTTTCCACTCAAGTAATTGGGGCATTAGCTAAGGCAGTAGTAGATCTGAAACTCCAGTGGGCACCAGAATCACCCGGAGGGCTTGTTAAAACACAGATTGCTATTCTTCATGCCCACTCCAGCTTCTAGAAGAGGCAGTAGGTCTGGGGTGGGGTTTAAGAATTTGTGTTTCTAAGGAACTCCCATGATGCTAACAGCCCTGGTCCTTGACCAGCTGCATCTTGAGAATCACAGAGCTAAGGAGTCCGTCCAGCCCTGTCCTCAGGCTCATAGTCACTTAAGATTTTTACCATACTGGTTTGAATGGTCCTGTTGCTGGTAGTCTGTGGGCTCTGGAGAGGCCTGGAGTCACTTAACAACCACTTAGCCCCAGTCCGGCCCAGGAGAGCATGAACGACGTGTTTCCATTTCGGTGGATCTGCTTGGTTCTCATCGCCAATCCAGACCCCCCTCTGCTTGGTTTCCATCAGTTTGGTTTACCTGGTGCTTCTATGTCTCTGGGCATCCAAATTCCACGTGTGTCAAACTGAACAGCGTCTGTGACCCTGCCATCTGTTGAGTTACCTGCCGAAAGCCAGCGTTTGGAGTTCTCTAAAACACCACGCTCTTAGCACCCCTCAACTTCTGCTTGTAAACCCCAATAATGAACCTTATCTGTCCTTTGACCCTTAGAATTTGCATCTCCAAAATATCTTCACTTTGCTCCCGTCCCTCCATCCCCACTGCCTCTTGGGATCATGCAAGAGCTTCAGAGGTTGCCTTTCATAAATCCTTCATCTACTCTTTCCTTTCCCAAAGAGGTTTTTTTTTTTTTAAACAAAACAAAACAAGTATTTAAATTCTCTTGATTCTTATTACCTGTGTGATGAGGCTTCTTTACCCTATGACTACCTTCCCATTCCCGTCTGCCGTGCCTTCTCTCTGTGCTAGCGACCTGAGACTTGGTGACGGTTAATTCCCCTCTTCTTCGTCATACTCTCACCCGACTGACCTCTCCCCTTTCCTACCTGTGTGGCCCCTATGCATTCCACTAGAGCGTCACCTTCCCTGACATTCCTTCCCACCACCGGTTAGGCATTCCTTTCTTTATAGTCCTAACGCACTTTGCACTTACCTGTGTTGGCAAGTTGTGTCTCATCATATTATATGTGTTTGTCTCCTTGTCTCCTCTACTGAGTTACAAGCTTCTCCACCAGGAACCCCATTTAGTTGGTTCAGAACCAGAATCTCCATCCTATGTGGATGTAGGACACCAGTCGCCATGGCTTACCTGTATTGCTGCTGATTCCATCCCAGCATTCATAGCACTTGAAATGATTTTATTAAATTTTTCAGTGACCCTGTAAAAGTGGGTACAATTATTCTTTCTATTGTTCAGAGGATGGGATGAGGTTTTATTACTTATTCTCTGATAGGACGTTCAGTGCTCTGGGAAAGTGACATCATGTTAATGACTGTATGTGATTTAAAATTTTTTTTTTTCAACGTTTATTTATTTTTGGGACAGAGAGAGACAGAGCATGAACGGGGGAGGGGCAGAGAGAGAGGGAGACACAGAATCGGAAACAGGCTCCAGGCTCCGAGCCATCAGCCCAGAGCCCGATGCGGGGCTCGAACTCACGGACCGCGAGATGGTGACCTGGCTGAAGTCAGACGCTTAACCGACTGCGCCACCCAGGCGCCCCTGTATGTGATTTTAAAAATTAAACAGGCATCAGTTCATACACATTATATACATCAGTATCTATACATTATACACATCTTACTTGTTACTTAAGGAGATGAGTCACATCCCTAAGCTGTTTCCTGAAGTTATTGATGCTCTGGTTCTTAAGAACCTGGTTATTTTGCTTTCCTTGGAAACTTTTGAAGATGTGATCATTTTTTCCCCTCATTTTTCAAACCCAGGGATGAAAGAAGTGTACATATCACACAAGTGGGAACATGGGGAGGTTAAGGCATAAAACAAAATTGTTTTTGCAGGTTTAGGTACATTTATTAGAATATGCTTCACTTCCTTGCTATGCATTTTGTACCTGATATTAAAGAGGAAGAGGCAGAATTACTCATTATTCAACCTCTGAGTTTGTAGTTTTTATTTTTATTTATTTATTTATTTATTTATAAATTTTTTTTTAACGTTTATTTATTTTTGAGACAGAGAGACAGAGCATGAACGGGGGAGGGTCAGAGAGAGGGAGACACAGAACCTGAAGCAGGCTCCAGGCTCTGAGCTGTCAGCACAGAGCCCGACGTGGGGCTCGAACTCACAGACCGCGAGATCATGACCTGAGCCGAAGTCGGCCGCTTAACCGACTGAGTCACCCAGGCGCCCCTGAGTTTGTAGTTTTTAAAATGCGAGAGAGACTCTCTGACACTGTCACAGCAGAATTGCCAGCCTCCCTGCCTTTAGCCAAGACAGCCTGTCCTGCATGTAGAACTGTCGTAAGTAGCAATGGTATCTTTGATATTATCCCCCGAATCCCAGGATTGGCTGTTGCCATCATGTTAGTTCCCGAGTAAGAGGGATTAAGGCAGATTTCATGGTCGTGAAAGTGAAATTGATTATGAATTACGTATACACACGATACACACGTCATCTTGATATTTGAGGTTCTCCATGAATAATCCCCCAAATGGTCTTCTGATATCTTTAGATTTATGTCCCACTGTTCGCCGGGGTTCTGTCGAGCTGCAGCTGCTTCCTGAACAGGCCCAATAATTTCTTCCACCTATGGTTATGCTGTTGCCCTGCCCAGGAATCCTCACACTCAGCATTGCCTGTCAAAACCATCCCTTGAGACTCGCCACCCTGGGCAGCCTACCCCGAGCTCATTCCCGGGTCAGGTCCTCCTGCCCCAGTGCTCCTGGCACTTACCAGGTTGTGCTTTGTGGCCTGGCTGATCTGCCTCATTCCCCTCCTTGGTGTTAGCCAGAGCCAGCCACCTGCCCCACTCCTCCCCACATCCTGCCTAGGGCTCAGCGCAGACTGTGGCCTTTCTTCTGCTGGTTCATTCGGGTCTGCTTCCTCCTTGCCCCAGGAATGGCCTCCAAGGCTGAGGCTGCCCCTTCTCTCTTCATTATGACAGCCCTTCAGCGACGACAGCTATCTCGACACCTTTCTGTCGCCTGCCCCACTGCTGCCAGCTGTGGAGGCCGATCCACCCCCTGCATTACAAGAGGCTTGTTTTGAACGCGTCTGATATTTTCTCTCCCCTGCTTGAAATCTGTCTTGCCACTTTATATTGTTTAGAGATACTTGTGTGTCTGTAGTAAAAGTATAAGGAAACACCAGAAGGATAAACACTAAATACAGGGGGTGGGGCATGGGGCGTGGGGTGGAGGTGAGGGCTGAGATGTGATGTGCTATTGTTTTTTTTTCCCAAGCTGGGTGGTGGGAACATGTATGTTTACTATATTCTCCTGTAGGTCTAAAATACCTAGTTTATGGGGCGCCTGGGTGGCTCAGCTGGTTAAGCGTCTGACTTCGGCTCAGGTCATGATCTCACGGTTCGTCAGTTCGAGCCCTGCATCGGGCTCTGTGCTGACAGCTAGAGCCTGGAGCCTGCTTCAGATTCTGTGTCTCCCTCTCTCTCTGCTCCTCCCCTGCTTGTGCTCTGTCTCTCTCCCTTTCTCAAAAATAAATAGACATTAAAAAAAAATTTTTTTTTAAATACCTAGTTTAAAAAACACACACACAAAATAGCCCACGGTTAAATGCAGACTCCCTAGCAGAGCATTCAAGACTCAAACGCTTGGGGCCCCTGGGTGGCTCAGTTGGTTAAGTGTCTGACTCTTGGTTTCAGCTCAGGTCATGATCTCCTGGTTTGTGAGATCGAGCCCCATGTCGGGCTCTGTGGTGACAGCTTGGAGCCTGCTTGGGATTCTCTTTCCCTCTCTCTCTGCCCGTCCCCCACTCGTGCTCTCTCTTGCTCTCTCTCAAAATAAATAAACATTTAAAAAAAAAACAAAAAAGACACATGCTCTTGTTTCCACCTAACCTGACTTTATTTAGCCTCTGCCGTTCTTGGTTCCCTGTCATCCTTCTGCAAACATTTCTCACATTTGAAACCTTGCAGCTTTGACTCCTACTGTTACCGCAACTGTTCCCTTAAATTCTCTGTCACACCTGGTCACATAATAATCTCCTCTGTTTTTTAATGTCTAGTATGATTCTTTTGTCTTCGGAAATGTTTTGCATCACAATCCCTTTTTATCATCAGGAGAGTGCATTGCCACTTTGAACTGTCTTCCTATCATGCGTCACACGTTCTTTCCTGATACGTATTACATTGTGTTATGGTCATTTGCTCATCCCTCTCCCCAAAGTCGTGAGCGCTTCAAGGATATGTTTTGTGATTTACTTCTCTTTGGGGTCTTAGCACCTGCTGCAGAGTAACAGGTTGGGGGAATTGTTGAGTAGAAGAAGTAAGATTAATGTGTTCAATTGAAGTGTGTGTGTGTGTGTGTGTGTGTGTGTGTGTGTGTGTAAGTATTTCCAAAAAAACTTCAAAGCACATTGAAGGGACAATCTCTTGGGCTCAATATCTGAACCATAGGCTGTCAATTGAATGGGTTTACATGTGGAATTCCTAAATCAAACTCAGGTTTTTAAAAAAAATAATAATTTCTTCTACTTTTCCTATTTGCCTTATGGTGTTGGGTGGTGATTTGCTTCTTTTGGCTTCTTCCTGTTTTTTAGCCCTGTGCCCTCTACCCCATGGCCATGGAGCATGCTGGTGGTTTGTGTAGTAGGGCCCCAGGGTGGGTGTGAGTCTAGGTTTGGGAATAGATCTGGGCTGTGAAGTGGTACCACTTGTTGTAAGGGTGATTTCTGCCATCAACGCTTACTTACTCTGGGATGGAGAAGTGACACATGCATTTAGAGAAGAGGCAGCAGAGTTTATTTTTGTGGCAGACGTGTCCCACTGCAGAGCTATAATAACCGTAATGAAGGAGGATTATGCTGCATTAGGTTTATGAAGGGTGTACTAGTCTGTTACCAGGGTCAGTGGTGGCAGCTCCAGCCAGCAATTAGGTTTCATTAAAGACTCCAGCAGGCAATTAGCATTCTCTTCTGCCAATGAAATCCTGTGATCTATTAAGCATATTCTTTTTCGTTATTCATTTTGTAAAATGTGCATTAGATGATGAAGGTACTTTTTTTTTTTTTTTTTAGACATACGCAAGTCTCCAAGTTATCATTTAAAAAAACGGGGCTGATTTTTCGACTCTCTGTGTTTAAATGAAATCCATGGGTTACACTAACATTCTGTGTAGATTGTACTGTTTTAAAACCTGCCCGTTTACAAAAGGTCCTATCAGTTCTTTTATTCAAAGGCAAGGAATTTGTTATGGAATATTAGATAATTATGTGATTTATGAGGGAAACGTGGGACTGATATGAAACGAATTAAAACTTTAATATAATGAGATGGCATCTACAGATCTTAATGATCTTCTTTAGAAAATTATTGTTTTGCTTAAGAGGCATCTAAAAATAAAGTCTGGAAAGGATGAATTGCGCTGGCTTCTGCGGAGCAGCTGTTTGGTTGTTTTCAAAATGAGGCTTATTTTCCAAGTACTAGGTTAGGTACAAGTGTGTATTTCATGTCCCTTCATCTTGATGAAAGTGTTTAGGCATTTAGCTTTGCTGTGAATATGAAGTGATGTTTACACTAAGTTATTCAAAGGAGTTTCCCCCCTCCTTCCTTCTTCCTCTCTCTGCTCCCTTCTCTTCCTTTCTTTCTCCCTCCCTTTCTAATAAATTGTCTTCATTTGGAGGCTCCTGATGGGTTAATTACTATATATGTATTCAAGATTGATATTTATCAGGGATGATAAAAGGGAGAAATGCACAGCACAGCAGCACGTCAAGCCAGAAGTTCAGTGCAAAGATCTGTAAAGGATGTCTATTTCCATGGGATAATTAGGCTCTCTCCCTATCATTTGATTCTCAATTCATATTATTATTTTTCTCTTTTGTAGGCTGGTAAAATGGTAATAGTGGATGAGCATAGCACTTTGAAATCTGTGTATGTGAATTTATTAAAGACTCCCAAGAAGTCTTGCAGTAAACAAAAGTGTGTCAAAGCTGAATTCATTTTAGTAAGGACCTATTTTTTTTTTTAATTTGCTTTTATGAGACACATGTAATCTCGAGGGACACTGATTATTTCTCTCTAGAGGAAGTTTGGTTTAGAAGGTCCCTGGAATAGAGAAGTCCTGACTGTTATCTCTAAGAAACTCAACATAAATTAGAGTACTGTGACTTAGATTATTAAGATGGATAAATATCTAAAATCCTCATCAGCCGACCAGACCTAACTTTTTAAAAACTTTAATTAATTGGATTTTTACTTGGAGGGATGGGAGCACAGGAGAAGAGCAGGTTTAAAACAAAATATCAGGAATCTGTTCACAAAACTACCTTTCAGGAAAGTTTCAGGAACAGTAAACATCTCGTCTAGTTTTATGTATTGATGCGGCCGAGAGTAATATTCAGATTACATTCATGGCACTATAGGAACCACGTCCTTCAAGGAGAGATTTAGGCGTAGTCAGTGGTCCCGTCTAATTGAGGCCAGAAGCTGGCACTACTGAAAAATCTTGGTTTTTCCCAATTCTGGCAATCAGCCCTCCTCCCCTCCTCCCCTCCTCCCTTCCTCCCCTCCTCCCCTCCTCCCCCTGTTCCCCCCTTGCTTGTGATCCTGCCAAGAAGAAAGCAGGCAGGCTAAGGAGGTATAAACCATTGAGGGCTTCAGAAAAGTCATTGCAATCATTTTATTAATAGCTGCCACTGTTTAAGTTGTTTTGTGTAACGGGGCGTTTTTAACAAAGGCGTTGTGGCTATAACATGATCAGTTTTCCTCCACCATGGCCCCTTTATTACCTCAAGGTAATGTGCTCTGTATCCCCGTCATCATTTTTTTCCTGTCCCCATTTGCGACCTTTTTACAAAGCAGAGCTTTATGTATGGAAACTCCTTTCCCTCTACAACCTTTAAACTCATAACAATCTTATGAAAGAGATGTTATTTTTATCCATAGCTTGTCCGCGAGAAATACGGGAGGTGAAGAGGTTATTTGTGAAAGTCTTGCGGCTAGTTCGTGGAAGAAGTGAGATTTGAACCCGTTCTCTCTGGCCCCATAGATCAAGCTCCTAAGCATGACATTAGGCCCACAGGTCTGTGCAGGTCAGGAACATCTGTTTTTTCTCCCTTCCTCTCTCTTTCTTTCCTTTCTTCCGTCCATCAGTTTGTTCAGTAAATGGCTTTTGATGTTTTTCAAGGAAGGGATGTCTTTCTGTGGTTATAATCTTTCAAATAATAAGCAAACTAATAATGTCACTACTGGCCCCATTTGACTGGCATTTGAAATGTGCCTCATTTGAGTTCAGGCAGACGTAAGTCTCAAATACATACCAGAGTTTGTAGACTTAGTATAAAAAAAAAGGGGGGGAAGAAGAAGGAGAAGAATGTAAAAACAACGTAGTATTTTAAAATTGATTACATGTTGAAATAATATTTTGGATATATTGAGTTGAATAAAGTCTATTAGAATTAATTTCTTGTGCGTTGCTTTTTAAATGTGACGACTATAAACTTAAAAATAACCTGTGTGGCTTGCATTGGTGGTCCACATTACATTTCTTTTGGATAGCACTGCTATCGATACGAATCAGATTATTCCTGGGAGGCCTCGTTTGGAGTGGTGCCTTAGAGGACCCGGGGCCAGTGGCTGGAGAAATTAGCAGTAGTTATTGATGATGGTAAGGAGCAAGCCTGATGACACCTTAGCTGACCACCAGACGGAGACTAGTATTAGCTGGCACTTATTTACTACTTACGGTGCGCAAGTACTTTGTCAAGCACTTACGTGGATTATCTTTCTGATCCTTACAACAACTCTGAAGTAAGCGCTCTCACAGACTTATTTTGTAGATGAGAAAACCAGGGCTTAGAAAGGCTAAGGGACGGGATCCCACAACTAGTAAGTACTAGTTTTCTGTGTCACACCATTGGCATGCAAATACTAGTCAGTGGTGGCTGAGAGGCAAATCTGGGCCTGAATCCAGAGCTCATACTTGTAACCATTCTGCATCACTGCCTCCCAAAGGCAAGAGAGACAACATTCCTTAGAATGGATCCAGAGCAGTTCTTTATTGGTTGAGGGTCTATGGAGGGCATACATTCTCCTCCCCAGTACTGGCAGATAATCAATCATCTTGGACTTAGGGAATATGCACAATTGATGTTCCTGAGAATGATCTCACGTAATCAAGAAATGCTGATGTTATGTTTGATACACTTCGTTTACTAGTCCAAGGTTGCCTTACTGAGGAAGATACTTATCAGAAGTTGATTTTAGAAACTCGAAGCTCACTTCTGATGGCTTTTTAACTGAGAGACATTGATGTATTTCATAGCAAGTACAGATTTTGTAAATATAAGCGTTAAATCTCTGCCCTGAAATAACTACAACGCTAAAAAAAAAAAAATTAAAACTCTACCTACAAGTCTATTTCTAGCTATTTAAAATTTTTTCATATTTTTCATATTTTAGTCTTTGCTCACAAATGGATATATTTTTATAGTTGTAGTTAAGTTTCTTTCTTTCTTTCTTTCTTTCTTTCTTTCTTTCTTTCTTTCTTTCTTTTTGAGAGAATGAGAGCTTGAGCACAGGAGAGAGAGAGAGAGAGAGAGAGAGAGAAAGAGAGAGAGAGAGAATCCCAAGCAGGCTCTGCACTGTCTGCATAGATCTGGACATGGGGCTTGAATTCAGGAACTGTGAGCTCATAACCTGAGCTGAAATCAAGAGTTGGACGCTTTAAATGCTTAACCGACTGAGCCACCCAGGCACCCCCTTTTATTATTGTTTTTATTGCTGAAAATACACACATTTAAATTTCTTGCTATCCCATAGAAGATGATAGGGAGGATCTTCACATTAATAGCTTATTTTCATTGAATTTATTTTATGGCAAATGTCTATCAGATTGTTTCTTATGATGAACATTTTTTGAGATTCTTGAATCCTGCAAGTGGAATTTTAAACATAGGTCGTGAAGGCAAATTGAAAGGTAACACTTTATTATCAAATGCTGATATTCTTTCAGATCTTGCTTTCTGCCTAGGAAGTAGATTATCCCAGCAAATAAGTCTTGCTTTTGTCTTTTGTTGTTATTGTTGTTGTTTCTTATAGTTCCCTTTTTTATAGTCTGACAAAAGAATTGAATGAGCTCTAAATTGATACTTTCAAAGACTGAATAATAATCCTCACAGTAGGTTCACTTTTGATGTAAGTGTTCACTAGTCTTTACATCATTTAATACAGAAAAAGGTGCGTTCGAATTATTGCTATCACGAATATGATATGAATAGAATTATTGAAGATATGTTTACATAAAGGTAGCATTTGAAAGGAAATTAGGGGTGCCTGGTTGGCTCAGTCTGTTGAGCGTTGGACTCTTGATTTCAGCTCTCAGGTCATGATCCCAGGGTCATGGGATTGAGCCCGTGTCAGACTCTGCATTGAGTGTGAAGTCTGCTTAAGATTCTGTCTCTCTCCCTCTCCCCTGCGCTCTCTCTAAGATAAAAAAATAAAAGAGAGTTAAAGATCTATATGAGTACATACTTCATTGATAGAAAGTGACACAGTAAAACTTGGATTGTGAGTAACTTGTTCTGTGAGTGTTCTGCAAGGCCAGCCAACATTTCTAATAAATTTTAACTTGATAAAGAGCGATGTCTTGCAGTATGAGTAGCACGTGCCCTCAAATGTCACATGATCACAACTGAACCAGTGGTTCTTGAAATTCGCCTCGAGGGGCGCCTGGGTGGCACAGTCGGTTAAGTGTCCGACTTCAGCCAGGTCACGATCTCGCGGTCTGTGAGTTCGAGCCCCGCGTCGGGCTCTGGGCTGATGGCTCAGAGCCTGGAGCCTGTTTCTGATTCTGTGTCTCCCTCTCTCTCTGCCCCTCCCCCGTTCATGCTCTGTCTCTCTCTGTCCCAAAAATAAATAAACGTTGAAAAAAAAATTAAAAAAAAAAAAAAAAAAAAAGAAGAAAAAAAAAAAAAAGAAATTCGCCTCGATATACGAGTGCTTTGGATTGCAAGCTTGTTTCCGGAAAGAATTATGGTTGCAAACCAAGGTTTTGCTGTAATTAGAAACTATTACATCCTTCTAAGTTAACTTCGTGCCTTATTTTTATCTCGATGTCATTGGTATCTGCTTTTTATTGTCTTCTACGTTTTCACAAGCTTATTTCAAATATATGTTTTCCTATAACTTGCTGTACTTTGAGGACTATTGTATTGTCATAGTTCTTGCTATGGTTATGAAAAGGGTTCCAACATCTTAGTGGCTTAAAACAGCAAACGTTTGCTCCTCGTCCATGTTAGGCGAATGCTGTGCATGTGTCGCAGCTCTTGGTGGCTTGACTGGGCTTGGTGCTGCTCCTCTGTCTTCTCACTCAGAAACCCAGGCTAAAGGACAGCCCCCATCCGGGACATTCTGTTCTCGAGGCTGATCACAGGAATATGGTGAGAAGCATGCAGTCCCACTTAGAACTGTTGTCTGGAGGTGGCAAATATGTTGTCTCCTCATGTCCAGTTTATCCAAAGTATATCACGTGGCCACGCCAAAGACCCAATGAGTCAGGGACCTACACTCACCCCACAGGATTCCCAGGCAAGTCGCTGGGACGTAGAGGGGGACATTACAGGAAGGGACCAAAGGGTGGGGATCAGTGATCCATTTTTTATACCATAATTGACGTAACTGTTCCCTAATGTTTGGTATTTGGATTGTTTCCAGTTTTCACCATTGTAAATAGCATTGTTACAAACATCGTGGAACAAATTACATTTATTTACTTGGAGAATATTTTCTTGGGCTATGGTTTCCAAAGTAGGCTGTCTGAGTCAGAGAGCATGAATTGCTTGGAGATCTTGTTACAGGTGGCCAGATTGCTCTCTAGAAAGACTATCAGTTTATAGTACCGTCATTAATATTTAAGTATCCAGTGTTCCTCCTATTCTGCTAGTGCTGGGTTTTGAAATCTTCATTTTGTTGGTTTCATAATTGTTTACAGTTTGATTTTTGTAATTACTAATGATGATATTTTAAGACAGAAACTTTCAGAACATATTGTTATTTACCTCTTTAGTTGAATAAAACAAAGGCCATCTATCATTTTCTTTCCTGGTTTCTGAAAGCCATTGTAAATAAAAAGAAAGGTCATTTTCATCCTTTCTTTGTTTCCTTGGTCTCACATTTTTCTTACTATACTGTATCTTACTGAAATACATCTTTACCCTCATGTGAAAACAAAACAGTGACAAAAATAAAATGAAAACTGATACGAGGTTTTATAATTTTTATCTTGGAGTCAAATCATAAGTAATAATTACTTTGGAACTGGGTAAATGGCCAAACCATTTGGCCAAACCAACCGGGTAAATGGCCAAATCTAAATTGCTGAATTTTGTTACAAATTTTAAGTCTTAGGAGGGCAGATGTATTGATTATCCTGTTGCCTAACATTGGATAACTTTAATTCCATGCTTTTCAGATTCTCTTATGGCCGTATGGCTTAGATAGCAGAAAATACCCACTGAAACCTAAGAAGCAGATTTTCCTATAGCTTTCCCCCTCAAACTGTAAACTAAAACTTTTTATTACCAACCGTATCCTCTCACTTGGTTTACTTTACAAGTGTCATGTTGCCCGCTGGGTATACTTGTGTTTGGCTTCTGTTTAGAAATAGTGTTATCTAGACCTACCCATAAATAACCTTGGTTACATTTCTTCATATGAAGCTCTGAGACATCCCAGCAAAGGCAAGGTAGACTTGCAGAGCAGATAAGAGAAATGTGTAGGCCACCGAATCC
Organism: Prionailurus bengalensis; assembly: GCF_016509475.1. Taxonomy (NCBI): domain Eukaryota; kingdom Metazoa; phylum Chordata; class Mammalia; order Carnivora; family Felidae; genus Prionailurus; species Prionailurus bengalensis. Next base: position 28,879,795 of record NC_057360.1, read on the forward strand.
AGAGCTCCTAGAGACACACAGAGAGAGAGACAGAGAGACAGAGAGAGTGTTGGGATGGGAAGTGGTGCTGAGATTTGGGAGCAATAGCTGGATTTTGCAACTACCACTGCAATGCAAATGCCTCCCACCTCATTTAGCAGAGGAATGTCAAAAATCCTCTGAACTGAGAAACCCATTCTCTGTGTTTTGAGACACAGCCTGGTAAAGCTTGTAAGAAATATTACAGCTCAGTGGGAAGCAAGTCCAAGTGGGGGAGAAGCAAGATGATGTGTGAACCAGACATCCGTGTGTGAAGCCGAGTTTATTTGAACAGTAGTAGTTGCTGACTGCAGGATGTTCAGAGCAGGAATATTTAGAATGTTAATTGTGTGAATATCAAGACTCAGGTTACTTTTGAAGACATAGGACTTTGAATAGATTTGCCGTGAAGGTCTCTGGGGTTTTGTTCCTGAAATATTTTCCTATTTCAATTTAATTACATTTTGTGTATTTAATTTACAATTTAATTACATTACGTCTTCTGGGAATTCTTTGCAAATTTCTTTGGAAGGTGAGGACTCATTGGTTTATGAAGTTTTGGTTATTTATTTATTTATTTTTAATGTTTATTCTTGAGAGAGAGACAGAGCACGAGCAGGAGAGGGGCAGAGAGAGAGAGAGAGGGAGACCCAGAATCCGAAGCAGGCTCCAGGATCCGAGCTGTCAGCACAAAGCCCGACGCGGGGCTTGAACCCACAAACCCCAAGATCATGACCTGAGCCAAAGTCGGTTGCTTAACTGCCTGAGCCACCCGGGTGCCCCTGAAGTTGTGCTTTCATAACAGGTAAATCATTTGGGGAAACTGGATTCTGAGGCTCAAAGTAGGTAAGGGTAAGAAGAAACCAAGTAATTTCAGAAACTTAAAAAAAAATCAGTGCAATAAGATAGGATGCTGGTTTATACTGAATCATTATGTATCTAGGTTGTATTTATAAAAAGGTTACTCCTGAGCTCTTCTCAAAGGTTGTCCTGCTCATCGTAAATGGTTTCTTAAGCTGCTTATAGTTTTAAAGACAAAAGAAGCACTTACACTTGCTGTGTGTTCTGCTTCACTGGATTGTGGGAGAGTTGAGGCGAAGGGTGTGAATGTATTACGTGTGTACATAGTGTTTGGCTCTGGTTTGAAGGTCCCACCTATGGGACCCTGTACAATGGTACCCTGTTTCCAGTACTTTCTTCCTTCCTCTTCCATTTTCCTTTCCTCCAAGCCTGAATGTTGGCCTACCATTGGAATCCACTGATGTGGTGCTATGGTCAGAATGTGGCACCCCAACCGCCCCCCCCCCAAATTCATATGTGACTTTTGGAAGGTGATTAGGTCACAATGGTGGGGCTCTCATGAATGGGATTAGTGCTTTTTTAAAGTAGACCTCATAGGGGCACCTGGGTGGCTCAGTCAGTTAAGCATCCGACTTCGGCTCGGGTCATGATCTCCGGGTTCGTGGGTTCGAGCCCCGTGTCAGGCTCTGTGCCGACAGATCAGAGCCTGGAACCTGCTTCAGATTCTGTGTCTCCCTCTCTCCCTGACCCTCCCCTGCTCATGCTCTGTCTCTCTCTGTCTCTCAACAATAAATAAGTGTTAAAAAAATTCTTCTTAAAAGAGACCTCATAGAGCTCCCTGGTCCCTCCTGCCATTTGAGGATGCAGTGAGAAGTTTGTGATCTGGAGGAGTGCCCTCGCCAGACCATGCTGGTACCCTAATTTCAGACTTCCAGCCACCGGATCTATGAGCAATACATTTCTGTTGTTTATACAGTACCCAGCCTGTGGTATTTTAATGTATCAGCCCAAAGAGACGAAGATACATGACTTAACTTGATGGGTGATTGTCAGACAAAACATGGTAGTTGTTTACTTAAGGAGGCCTGTGACTACCAGACTGTTGTAACATACCTGCATCCATCTGTCTTTCACCAACATTGAATGTTGAACGCAACCCACGGCTTTTGTAGACGTAGGACAAATTTGCAGTTCTTACAATCCAGTGTGTTGATCATATAGTAATTAGTATGTGTTTGCTGATGTCCATGAGTTGCTTGAGGTTGTTTATAAAGAGGGCAGGAGCAAAAACCCACGTAATTTCCCTCCTGTCTTTGCTGCAGATCCCCAAGGAAAGTGTAGGCAACACACTCTGATTTGCTTGTGTGCTCAGTTACCAAATACAAATACATTTTTTCACAAGGACATTTGTGAATGACCCATCGTCTTCTCTTCTTTGCCATTTTGAGGACATTGGTCTCACAAACGCATACTTTGCTTGTGATGAGGTATCCGTGACATATGGATGAGGACCCATAATTCTTGACTCTTACCACTGTGGGTATCACACTGAAGCCCATTTTTTATTTATTTTTTATTTATTTTATTTTTTATTTTTTATTTAAAAAATTTTTTTTCAACGTTTATTTATTTTTGGGACAGAGAGAGACAGAGCATGAACGGGGGAGGGGCAGAGAGAGAGGGAGACACAGAATCGGAAACAGCCTCCAGGCTCTGAGCCATCAGCCCAGAGCCTGACGCAGGGCTCGAACTCACGGACCGCGAGATCGTGACCTGGCTGAAGTCGGACGCTTAACCGACTGCGCCACCCAGGCGCCCCAGAAGCCCATTTTTTTAAACAACCATAGTTTGGTTTTTAACATGCATCACGAATCTTGACAGCAGTTGTTCTACCATGATAGCGTAGCCACTGCCTTTTATATTCTTTCTAAATTTTCTGTTAACTGTGCAACTATAAACATGCTGTTTGTATAGAATAATGCTCATACAATAATATAGTGTGAGAACACTTTTTATTCTGCCCTTTTCCCCACATATACCACTAGGTATAGTTTTCCTGTTTCTAGAGTCTTCATGAATGTATCAATTTAACAGATGTGTATATTTTTTTAATGTTTATTTTTGAGAGACAGATAGAGCATGAGCGGGGGAGGGGCAGAGAGAGAGGGAGACACAGAATCCGAAGCAGGCTCTGGGCTCTGAGCTGTCAGCACAGAGCCCTGTGTGGGGCTTGAACTCATGAGCAGTGAGATCATGACCTGAGCTGAAGTCAGACGCTCACTGGACTGAGCCACCCAGGTGCCCTTAACGGATGTGTAACTAATCCACTGAATTAATAATATATTATATTAGCATTTTCCATTTGTTGATTATGTGGGTTGTTTCCAGGGCTTTTGCTTATTATAAATAAAATGCCATTAATATCTTTGTCAGGTAGCATCTTTCATCTTTGGACTGTTCCTTTGGGTTGAATTCCCAGGAGAAAGATTAATGCATCATGGCAAATAATGTACACATTTTTATGTTTTTTTTGTTGGCAAAACCACTTAAGAATTTTACCGTCTGCTACCAGATTTTATAACTGATATGGTTTATATTTAGCCATTGTTTTGTTTTATAGATTAATATTAAATATTTATTAATTAATTGAGCTTTAAGGAGAAGTGCTTATCAGTGTTAGCATTTTCAATATTGTAACCATTCACCATTATGTGCACTTTATTGATTTTTAGATGTTGTTTACAGAGGTTTTTCTGGGGAAAAAAACACTACGCAGAGGAAAAAATTTAAAAACCACAAACTGCATTTGGCCCAAAGATTTGCAAGCTCTGCTTAACTGCTTTTCCCATCTACCTTTTAGATTTTTCCACTTGACTGACTGTGATTGGTTAGGTATGCCTCAGCCTGCATTTCTGGGCTACTATAAAATCCAGTCCATTTTTGAAATACATGACTATTCAGAATCATGGACGTACCCGCTAGAAAGAAATATTGTTGTACCGCTAGGAGTGTGTGGCAGTGACAAGGAATACTAAAAAAGAAGAGTTAAAAATGTAGTTAATGTTTAAAGGCCACCCTGAACAGGCAGCAGAAGCATCAATGTGTGAACAGGCTAGTCTTGTCTTGTTACAGTAGGTCGAGTGATTTAATCCCCTCTCTTCAGAATTTCTGAGTATTAAACCGATTTGCCCAGACATTAGACCTTTTGGGTTGAGAGTGAGCTGAGTCCCATTGACAGTTAGACTTCTCGGTATAGTTTTTCAGTTGGCATTGGTCGGTCCTGATTGAACTCAGAAAATCAAGTTCTTTAATGGGCAAAGCAAAAGACCAGCCCTGATATAGACAGAAGCCGCTGTTTGCACCCACACAGAAATCTCCAGATACCCTAAACCATCTAGTCTGATTCTTATGTCTTGACTAAACTCTCTTCTGTTGATGGCACGTGCTTTCCCACTACCCTCTTGGATAAAGTGTACCATTTTGCCTTCCCCTTAACATCACCTGTTCTCTCTGCCGCTTCATTACTTCCTTTTCTTCTGATGTTCTGTTTTATTCTGCAACCCCCTTTCTGTCACCTGTCATGTCTTTCCCTATCCCAGGCCTAAAAGGAAGAAAAGCCCCCTGGATTTTCTAACGTTCTGCCAATCAGAATTCTCCTTCTTTGCTGCGTCTGGGTCAGTCAGCATTGGGGTATAATCTTGGGTCCTTTCATTGCTGTATTTTGTTTCTGGGAGCAGTGCTCGAAGAACTTCTCTACTAGAGCTAGTGGTCTTTATATATATTTTTTTGTTTTAATGTCTGGGGACCTCAGGTCCTTACTAAACAGATTCTAAAGGTAGTCTCCTTATTGTGCCTATTGTACTGGTAATTGGATCCATTAAAAACATCCATTCTATGGATATTTTTTCCATAAATTACTGTTTGGCCCAGAAAGCCAGTGACTTCTTTCAATGGTATTTGGATTACTGTTGGTATGTGTACACTTTAATTCCAACTTGATTTTAATCAGTTTGATCACACATATGTCTTAAAAAAAAAAGCCACTACCATTAAAAAAGGCAGCACCACTACGAAGTGACTCTTCGTAGCTTCGTAGCTTCGTAGCTTGTTACATGAGAGTCCTTAAGCCATGTAAGATGAAACCACTCTGGGCAGATGTGTAATGGGCCACGTCCATTTTGAGTTTTTGCAAACTCTCCAACCATCCCCCGTCGTCCTCCACGTGGTATAGTGGAAAGGGCACTCCTGTGGAATTTCAGAAACCTGAGTCCCTAGCTCTGCTACTAATTAGCTATTTTGGTTTTAGGCAAGTTACTTAGTGACTCATGACTCAGTTTCCTTGTCTTCATCAGGAATTAGTCGGTCTAATAGAGTATGATTCTTTAGGCTCCTAACTCCACACTTCTTTGAAAACTTAGTAGTTCTAGAAAACGTTTGTTTCATCCCTGCGGTTGAATTTGTGGTCAGAGCAAAGAAGGAAACCTCTGTGCTGTTACCCTTCTCAGAAGAAACTACTAGTTGTCGGATTCATTTTTGGATTAGGAATAGATTCCTAAAATAGATTCAGGAATAGATTCAAGTTGCATATTTAAATCTTAAATTTCAAAATTTTTTGTAGTGATAGTTCATTTTATTTCCATGATTCTGTGGCATTTACCTCTGATCATTCCTATGAAAAATGGGGTTAAGGGGTGCCTGGGTGGCTCAGTTGGTTAAGCGTGGATGTGGCTCAGGTCACGATCTCACAGTTCATGAGTTCGAGCCCTGTGTTGGGCTCTGTGCCAACAGCTCAGAACCTGGAGCCTGCTTCGGACTCTGTGTCTCCCTCTCTCTGCCCCCCTCTCCCACTCGTGCTCCGTCTCTCTGTCTCCCAAAAGTAAACAAACATTAAAAAAAAAAAACTTTTAAAGATGGGGTTAAAATGTATGTAATATACTTGATATTACATTCATTTAAATTAATGTTGATTTTGTTTGGATATATGTCCAGAGCTTCACTGTGGTTGTTGAGGTGATTCTATATAGTATTAAAGGTTGCCCTGTCAAAGACTGGAAATCGCTGGGGTGAGGTGATGAGTGGAATTAGCAGAAGTCTCTCTGTCCTGTGGAAAAGGATACATATTCTCCTGTCTGTCCATTGCCCTCTGCAAAATGTTACCTTTCATGACAGTGTGGCATGACTCTCAGTCAGGTCTCTTGGCAGAGATTTAACGGTATTGCTGTTACTGTGTTCGTCTTCAAAGTGTTTGAAGTTGCTGGGTGTCACATATGTGCCTCTTTGGCTCCTCCTGAGCTGTGATTTGTTTCCTTTTGGGAATTGCAACATCATCTCCAGGGTTTGAGGTTTTCTGACACCCTACACTGCCGATTTCTTTATAGCACATGCTTATTACATTGATCTGTTTTGAGAATTTCATAACTCATTTTGAAATAACCGGAGACACTCAGGGCTGTTTCAGATTCTAGACTGAAAACATCTAGTCTGGAAAGCAGTACGTGATGGACAAGAGAGAAGAGAGAAGATGACTGTGAGGTGGATCATTGAATCCAAGCAGAGGCGATGACGGTAGCTTTTATGTAGGGGTTGCTGGACGGGAGCATATAGCAGTCCTCCTTTACCCGCGATCCGGCTTCCGCAGGTTTCAATTACCCGTGGTCACGGTCACATGGTCCGGAAGCAGAGGACCCTCCTTCTGACCTACCCTCAGAAGGTCAGTAGTAGCCTACCCCTATGTCACAATGCCTGTGTCACTCACCTCACTTCATCTCAGCCGTTTTGTCGTCTCACATCATCACAAGAAGACGGGTGTGCGCTGGACAATAGGATATTTGTACAATAGGATGTTCGAGAGAGAGAGACCACAGTCACATAACAGGATATTGTTATAATTGTTCTGTTTTCTTATTATCGTGTTAATCTCTTGCTGCTCCTAATCTAGAAATTAATTTTTATCATAGGTATGTATGTATAAGAAAAAAAAACATGGTGTATATAGGGTTCAGTTCTCTCTGGAGGTTTCAGGTATCTGCTGGAGGTCCTCATTGTATCCCCTACAATGGGGGAGGGGCTACTGTTGTCTGAAAAAATAGATTTTGCAGTATATATATGGTATTTCTCCTTTATCCTATTATATCGTGAGTCCTTTCATACTTTTAAAAGCGTACCTTAAGTTGCTTACTTTCCATTTTAACTGGGTTTTAATTTAACCAAAAATATTTATTTATTTATTTATTTATTTATTTATTTATTTATTTATTCCCAGACAGATACACACACAGACAGACACAGGTGAAAACAGACACGCAGACACAGAGTTTGTTTTTAATTGATACAAATTACTCTTTTTGGCCTTTACTCCCTTGAAACATGGTGTTTCCACTTCTGGTGTCACTTTATCAAAGAGTGTTCCAGAAGTTTGTGAATCAATTAGCCAAACCAAGAATTGATTTCCCTATGGAAACTGTGCTTACGTTCTCAGCTAGCTGGTGAAAGCCCATTATCTCTTATGTAGCGTACTGTAGAATGAAGGCACTCTTTTAAATACTATTTCAGTGCAAAAAGAGATCTGTAGCTGTATGCTCAGTGACAGAAGTTTGAGGCAGGAGCCCCAGCAGGAGGAAGGGCTCCTGGCTTTGTAGTGGTGGCCAGTGTTCCTGGGACCAGCTGCCTGGGAAATGCCATGAGACACCAGGGCTCCCATTCCCCCCGGGAGGCTGCACAGAAACTGCCCACAGAGCCCTCAGTTGTCAAATCCATGGGGCCAGTTAATAGTGATTACTCTGGGTTCATACTTGGTTAGGAAAGACTACCAATAAGGGTTGTGTAAGGAAAATGGGAAGATGGTAGGGAACGGGGGGAAGCAGATGTGTTCTTGTGAGAGATTATGTTGACCTTTGGATGCAAGGTCCAAGGTCACTGCCTCTATAAAAATGGATCATGCCTGTCTCCATAGATCCTGTACTGTGAAAATGTCAGAATCACCCAAGGATTAATATTTTATTAGTCTCCTAGATGCATAGATGCCTCATAAGTACGATTGAGTCTTAAAAGGCAGAGTAAGTTTCATTATTTTTGAACACAGTTGGCCCCAATCACCATTGCAATTTAAAAATATCTTGAGTTGGTGTTTCTCTGCTTCTTAATAGGCCTAGTGGCTGTCTCCTTTTTCTTCTCAGTCTTGTCTTGGCAACATTTTAAATATAATTGATATCACGTGCAATTTTATTGTGTTAAACATAAAGTTGCACAATAAATCACTAAAAATGCCGTGACGTTTCATTTCACAATTGGTTATCTGTGGTTTACAAGTACAATTTTTGCAGCTTTCTTATCATCCCTCTCCCTCCCCCTCCTACCCCCCCTTCCCTTCTTCTCTCTCCCTCTCCCCTGTTTCTTTCTCCTCTTTTTTCTTCGTGTCTTCATGTACACTTTTCATGTTCTTTATTTAAAGTAGCCTAGAGTGTGCTAACCATACTTCTAGGCAACTCCTTCCACTAGCACTCTTTGGTATAAACTCAAGGAATCTTACTTGTTCGTTTGTTTGTTTGTTTGTATTTTTATATGCTTGTTTGAGATAAATGTAATTAGGAAAGGGAATCTGTTTCAGACCTGGGTATAAAGCATGTGTTGCCTATGCATTCTTTAGTTACATTCTACTGGTCTGGATCTTTATATTCTTTTTTTTAATGTTTATTTTTGAGACAGAGAAACAGTATTAGCAGGGTAGGGGCAGAGAGAGAAGGAGACACAGAATCTGAAGCAGGCTCCAGGCTCCGAGCTGCCAGCACAGAGCCTGATACCGGGCTCGAATCCACGGACCATGAGCCAAAAGTTGGACACTCAACCGACTGAGTCAGCCAGGTGCCCCTGGATGTTTATATTCTGCACATAGGTTATTATTCGAGTCCACTGAATTAGCTGTTGGTCAGTCATTTTGCAGGCTATATCCTTCTTGAAAGGGAGACATGCCTTTGGTCTAAAGCTTGCCTTAGCAACAATCATACCACCCCCCAAATTGTTCATTCCATATTTAATTAAAGCTAGTTTTGGATCTTTAAGTTGCTATATGTGAAGTTGAGAGATGTGAAATCTCTCAAACTGGTGAGAAAAAAAATGATCCCCAAAGCCTTTGATTTCTATGTTTTTGAACTTGAATATAAACAAAACACACAAGTGTCATGAAGCATGGTTTTAGGTGCCTCTGACATACAGAGAAACACGTGTAGGCTCAATGTCGCTGACGCTTTTTCTGACTGCCTCCTTTTTCACCTTTAAGAGATTTTGCCCGTTAACTCTTCTTGTTCTTTTTTATTTCTATTTATTGATACTGTCATTAAGTTAGTATTTAAACGTGCCTTTCACACACGGGAGGGATCTGCTGTTTTCAGGGTATTTGTTGTCTTTTCAAAAAGCTCTTTTCTGTGGCAGAGCTCAAGTAGGTAGCTAAGAAGTCCTTTTTGCCACTAATTAAGGGCTTGCCAAATAGTTTATGAAAACAGCTTACATGTGTACGCATTTATATGAGAGGTCTTTTTATTGATACTATTTAACGTGCCATGTATACCATGAACCTTGTACTGATTAATGCCTTTTCAAGAAAACGATTTTTTAGATTGCATCTGGCTGCCTTTTTGGTTTTTTGTTTGTTTGTTCTGTTTTTGTTTAACTGCCACTTCCAAAGATAAACTTCATTCTCAAGTTAGGAAAACAGATGACTCTTTACCCCTAAAATTCCTTCTGTGAAATGACATGTGCCCCTGGCAGTCATTGTGAATCTGCTTTATTTTCCCCCTGTGTTACACAAAGCAAGGCAGGCATTTGAGCTCCTTTAAGGAGACACTAGCCTGGGGTAAATAACAATTTCGTCCAGGTGGGTGGAAAAGAATGCTTATGACATTCTTTTCATCAGCTCCATGTGTAACCTCCAAGCAGGAGGTCAGGCAATAAAACATTTGAGTGAACTGGTGAAATGTTTTGTATTTATTTACAAGCCTCTTAATCACAAGACCGATCCCAATAAACTCAACAAGTCAAAGTGATGGAGGAGAGTATATGAGGCATGCAGAACAGTAAAAGTGGGGACTGGAAGGGGCCTTTAGAGTGCATTTCGCCCGCTCTTCGGTTCCCACTGTGGAAAGATGGCCATCGGGATCTCCAGTGCCGTGGTCACGGTGGACACGAGGAATGCCATTGTCCTCATTCTCTTCGCACCTGCTGCGGAACCACCTGCCATCCTGCTTTAGATTCCAGCCGTCCTGAAGTCTTAGAATTTTGTTTTGCTGGACTTTCTCAGTTCTGTTTCTTGAACCTCCTCTACCCAAAACTTCTCTGTCATCATTCTTAACGCATTCTGTATTTTCTCTTGTGCTGGAGTTGATGACTCAATATCCTTGCTTACCACAGTTGGATTTAAGGGAAAAGCATTCTAAAACCTTCTTAAGTTTTCTCATTTTTATTGTTACCATACTTTAAAAAATGATTTAGGTGTAACTTGTAGAGAATTTTTAAAAAGGGGAGAAGACAGTGCCTCTAGATAAGAAGGCCATGGTGTTTTCTACCCAGAAGGCCTGACGCGTGGTAAGCACTGGGGTCTGGAGACTTCTCCCTCATTTCCTTCCCTGAAGCCTGGCTGTTCCTCTTCCGTCTCCACCAAATAATGGGCAGAGTTTCAACTCCTCCCTGACAGCCCTGCCTTTTTGTATCTCAAATAAACGATGTCTTGGGGTAAGAGGGTTAAACTCTTTGTATGAATATGAATAATCCAGATTAATTTGAAAGAACTCTCCTTTCTACAAGCAGTTATCTCTGTGATCTAGCAGAAGCATAGGCAGGGTAGATTTAGTGAGTAACAATTAGTCATATGCACCAAATTATTATTATTCTAAATAAGAAATTATCATATATAATAAACAACTATTATATATAATAATGGTAAATAATTATATACAATAATAAATTATTATATACAATAATAATAAATTACTATTCTAAATAATAATTTGGTGTTAGCCTGTTACACAAATAAGAATGCTCTAGTATCTAAGATTTTCATATTATTTGGGCATTTCTCTTTTTCAGACTGTCGCTGGACACTGTTAAAATATATGAGGAGGTTACTTCTGTCTATTATGGATCAGCAAGCATTATTGAGAATTTACTGTACCACTAGGGGAAGTGGCAGTGGTAGGTTAGGAGTTATGAGAAGATACCAAAGCAGGGTTCCTTCTTTTAAAGGATTTTTTTTTTCGATGTTTATTTATTTTGAGGGAGAGAGAGACAGGGTGCAAGCAGGAGCGGGGCAGAGAGAGAGGGAGACACAGAATCCGAAGCAGGCTCCAGGCTCTGAGCTGTCAGCACAGAGCCCGACGCAGGGCTCGAGCTCATGAACCGCGAGACCATGACCTGAGCCGAAGTCGGACACTCAACCGACTGAGCCACCCAGGTGCCCCTTTAAAGGATTTCATTATAAATTCCTTGTATTTTAAGTCCCTTTTTTAGAGGACTTGATTACAAACTTAATATGTTTTAAGTCTTTTCTTTCCTGCCCTCCTCTTCCCGCTTCCATTTTTTTCCCCCTTCCATTTCATCTCAGAAGAAAGATATGTTTTGCCTTGCTGTTGTGTTCTCCCCTCTTCTCATTTATGGCTCCTGGTGAGTGCTGTGATAGGATTTTTGGGTGTGGGTGGTTAAGCGATATTTCTTTAGCTATTTTAACTATGTTATCCCCATTCAGTTTGGTGAAGCTGCTTCTTTAAATGCAATGGATGGACTGACTTTGTCTTTAGTCTTAACCTTGATGGCCAGCGTTCTGATGAGATATCCTTGAGAAAGCGCTTGCCCTTCTCTGTTTAGGTTCCTTAAGTTTTAGCACAATAATGATTTCAGAAAGGAAGAAATACGGTGCATTCTTTAATGCATACGTGAAGTTTGCTTTTTGGGAAAACAATGATCGCGCACCTGCCGTGCCTGCATAGAAATGGAGATGGGAGCGCTACTGAGGCAGAAGGAAGTAGATATGCGGGGTTGACGATTGCTCTATAAACAGTTTGAGTAAAATATTGCAAAGGCAGGACTGATTGCATTTGCCTGGGTGGTATGAGACAACCTTAGCTGAAAAGGAAGGAGCTAAGTCTGAAAGGCTGAATGGGACCTCCAGGAAGGAAAAAGAGCAAGAATGTCGCCAGAAAGAGAGAGGTAGCATGGGCTTTGAGAGTCGTAGAGCATGGACACCTGCATGCAGGGCCTACGAGGAAGCTGGGAGCCCAATATGCCTGGTGCTTGGGGTGAGCGGGGGCGGTGGTGGCTGAAGGGTGTGGATGGTGGTAAAGAATGGGAATTGCTTTTAAGCTGGGATGTGATGGCAACAAAGGAACGTGTGTGACTTTTCTATTCGGAAAGATTAGAAATTTTCTAGGTGGGATCCTTCTACCTTTGTGTCACATTGAGGTTTTTGTTTTTGTTTTTGTTTTTGTTTTTGTTTTTTACCTTGTATCAAAGTTAACCTAGTGTTCTCAAACATACACTGCTTTTCCATTAACATTTGATTCTATCCCCAAAGGAAATAAATATGTACAGGCCTGGTAGCAATATGGATCAGCTGGAGAAGCATTTAGTAACACGGGTAACTTCAAACACACTTTACCAAACCATGTTTTGTATTTGTTCTGCTCTGGTGCTTATATGGCAAGAATGGTGTCCAGCAGGAAAGTCAACATATCTTTTTCTTTTTTTTTAAGTTTTTTTTTTTAATGTTTATTTATTATTTTTGAGAGACAGAGCACAAGCAGAAGAGGGTCAGAGAGAGAGGGAGACACAGAATCTGAAGCAGGCTCCAGGCTCCAAGCTGTCAGCACAGAGCCCAACGTGGGGCTCGAACTCACGAACCGCGAGATCATGACCTGAGCTGAAGTCGAACGCTCAACCGACTGAGCCACACGGGCACCCCTCGAAAGGCAACATATCTTTTTTTCTTTCTTTCTTTCTTTTTTTTTTTAAACTTTTTTTTTTTAACGTTTATTTATTTTTGGGACAGAGAGAGACAGTGCATGAATGGGGGAGGGGCAGAGAGAGAGGGAGACACAGAATCCGAAACAGGCTCCAGGCTCTGAGCCATCAGCCCAGAGCCTGACGTGGGGCTCAAACTCACGGACCGTGAGATGGTGACCTGGCTGAAGTCGGACGCTTAACCGACTGCGCCACCCAGGCACCCCAAGGCAACATATCTTAATAAACCATTTGTTTTATAGAAATGCTGGGGTTTTGGCCAATATATTATCTGCCTGGCGTACATTTGACAGTGATGACCCTTTTAAACTTGTTCCAATGGGGACAGCAACATATTTCACTGGTCACTGTTACCCTGGTAAACAGTAATCTGACATGCTGTGGATTACTTTCCGATTTGTATACTCACCTCGGCCTCTTAGACTGTCCCTGCGAAAAAACAAAAACAAAACAAAACAAAACAAAACAAACATCATAGAGAAGTTGTTTGCACTGGTTTAGTGCCATGGCTTTAACTCAGAAGTGGATGGGAAGGGCGAGGTACCTGGAGAGGCAAATGGTCTGTCCCCATTCTGTGACTGGGCTTGTTGGCTCATGCGTGCACCAATACAGCGAGACTTTTCTTGAGAACCTGGGGGTGGGAGTGGAGTGGGTGGGGTAAGTCTAGCTTCTCTGGGGAGAGAGGTGCAGGTGTACTTCCTGCTTTTATGATCTGTGCAGTTTTGGCTAGCCGACTGGTCAAAAGGCATTGATTGAAAAGATGCCATTCCCTGGGCCATGTGTCCGTTTTACTATGTTAGAAGAGATACTGGGAAGAAGAACTTCTCTTCTTGCAGTTAGTTCTGCTCCTGGGTCATTGCCACGGATGGTGGCGGGAGGCAGGCACTTGTTTAGTGTGACGGCAGAGGGAAGGGCATCGCCAGGACACTGAGCGGGGCTGAGGGCTTCTGCTGCGTACATCCTCACTGGTACGCTAGTGCCTCGAGAGCCTGTTCTGGTGCTCACGCTGAGTTTAGGGGTACCCACATCCTCCGATATACGAGGGTCCTGAGGGCACACGGCACATCTGTTTTGGAGTCTTAAGTGTGTGATGTCACGCATAGCACAGCACCGGGCAGCAGTTGGTTTGAGCTGGGGTGATGGGGGAAAGGTTGGATCTGACGAAAGAGAAAGAGGTGCGGGTAAACTTTGGCATCTCAGAGCAGCCCCAGCTCTGCCCGCCAGGACGCTCGTTAAAAGTAGGTCCCTGGGGCGCCTGGGTGGCTCAGGTGGTTAAGTGTCCAACTTCAGCTCAGGTCATGATCTCGTGGTCTGTAAGTTTGAGCCTCGTGTCAGGCTCTAGACTGACAGCTCAAAACCTGGATCCTGCTTCGGATTCTCCCTCTCTCTCTGCCCCTCCCCTGCTTGTACTTTGCCTCTCTCTCTCTCTCTCTCTCTCTCTCAAAAATAAACAAACATTAAAAAAAAAATAAAGGTTCCTACAAGGGACCCCAGACAGGGGGAATCACACTCTCTAGTGATAGACTTGAGGTCGGCATTTTAATTTTTTTTTTTTAATGTTTATTTATCTTTGAGAGAGAGACAGAGGGCAAGCAGGGGAGGGGTAGAGAGAGAGAGAGGGAGACAGAGAATACAAAGCAGGCTCCGGGCTCTGAGCTGTCAGCACAGAGTCCGATGCGGGGCTCAAACCCACGAACTGTGAGATCGTGACCCAAGCCAAAGTCGGCCACTTAACCGACTGAGCCACCCAGGCGCCCCGGAGTCTGCATTTTAACAAATTCCCTGGGTGAACTTTTCAGTTGCAAAACCACTGGTTCATGCTTTCCTATCTGCAGATGACTTCTCTCAGCCCATTTTGCAGTTTTGGAAAACTTTTCCGCATACGGTCTGTGGGCTGGTGGCTGAGGAGCCCAGAGTTTCTCATGTACTAGGAGGGCTCCTGTAGGCAGCACGCCATCCATAAGTTCATGGTCCCTTTCATGATATATTTGCAGAGAGCTTGAGAGACTATACCAAGCACTAGGCTTGTGGCTTTCTAAAATGGGGGTGTTTTATTCTGTTTAAGGACAATCTCAGATTATTAATTTTGCTCCCAGGGGTTGTATGCTGGATATGCTTGCTGCACTGGAGTTTGTGGCTGGGGGAACATTCAGGTGGTAATAGACTCTCAGAATTATCCTGTATGAAAAAAAAGACAGGAAAGAAAAACTGCTGGGGGCAGGGATGGTGCAGGGAGGGAGTCTTTCACAATTGGAATTCCTTCCGTATTTTATTTTTTTTTGTTCTAATTAAAAAAGATTTTTTTTTTTTTACATTTATTTTTGAGAGACAGAGTGAGAGACAAAGCACAAGCAGGGGAGGGCAACAGAGAGGGAGATGCAGAGTCCGAAGCAGGCTCCAGGCTCCGAGCTGTCAGCACTGAGCCCGACATGGGGCTCGAACCCACGCACTGCGAGATCGTGTCCTGAGCAGAAGTCGGATGCTTAACTGACTGAGCCACCCAGGTGCCCCAGAATTCCTTCGGTATTTTAATTGTTTCTCTTGCAGTCATACTAATAATTATGATGGTGAAGATAAGAGTCAAAACAAACACAACCAGTTATAAGGAAAGCAAGGATTTAATGAGGACTTGCTTGGTGCTAAGTGCTGTGCTAAACCCTTTACATACATCGCCTCGTTTAATTTTTGTGACAACCCTATGAAATAGGTGCCATTGTTATTGTACCCCATTTTGCAGATGAGGAAACTGAGGAAGGCGTCTTCGCTTCAGCCAAATAGCTAGTCACGGCAAGTGCAGATTTCAGACTCTGAAGCCTGACTTGGAACCTGAGCACAAAATTCAGCGCAGATTAAAGATTCAAATACTTACAAGGCTAGGTCGGAAGCATAAGTGAATGGAGCACGCATGTAGTCACGTGGGGAGTGGAGGAGACTGCGGCCAAACCAGAGAGGGCTCCCCCGTCAGTGGGCAGTCACTTTCAATCCCGGCTCCTTGCTGCTAGGCTGAAATTTGGGCCAATGCAGTCAGATCTTCTTTTCAAGAGCAACTGGGGGCACCTGGGCGGCTTGGTTGGTTAAGTGTCGACTCTCGGTTTCAGCTCAGGTCATGATCTCACGGTTCGCGTTCTTGAGTTCCAGCCCCATGTTGGGCCGATGGTGCAGAGCCTGCTTCTCTCTCTCTCTCTCTCTCTCTCTCTCTCTCTCTCTCTCTCTCGTTGCCCCTCCTCGGCTCTCTCGCTCTCTCTCTCTCGCTCTCAAAATAAATAAACGTAAAAAAGAGCAAATTGAAATCTGTATTTTTGTGTGAAACATCGTGATTTTTAAGTAAGGGCATCATTTTCAAAGTTTAAAACTATCTGGGCCACACAAAACATCAGAATGTAAGCAAGGTTTTTCTTCTGTTCTGTTTACTGCTATATGCGCAGCACCTAAAACAGCCCTTGGCATGTGGCCGGTGCTTAGTGGATGCTCGTTGAACAGATAAATGAATGAATATGGGGCCACATTACACTCTTAGGCAGCCAGTTTTCAACCTCTGCTCTGTGGCTTTCCCCAGCTCCCTTTTAGGTTTTTCTGCTGCTTCCTATCCCAGACCAGATCACTTTTTAGCTAAGTATATGTATCAGATCTACTTAAAAGGTTAAAAATCCCTTTAGTGTGAGTTGGTTTTCAGACCAGCATTCCTGGTGTTTTTGTTTTTGTTTGTTTGTTTTAAAAATTCTTTTTCAAAAATTGCGGTTAAAAAAATCTTCAAAAAAAATTGTGGTTTTACCGTGTTAACCATTTTGCAGGATACAATTCAGTAGCGTCAGGGTACATGCACTATTCTAGCTACTTGTGCAGCATGAAGGGCCCACTTTTCATCCTTAGAGCACTTTTCTGTGGAATCTGATTAAGCGTTTTGTGGCTAGGTTGTGGAGGGTACGGGAGGTGGAGAAGGAGAGTTAGGAGGGGCCTGGGTGGCTCAGTCGCTTGAGCGTCTGACTCTTGGCTTCAGCTCAGGTCATGATCTCATGGTTTGTGAGTTCAAGCCCCGCATTGGGCTCTGTGCTGGCAGTGCAGAGCCTGCTTGGGATTCTCTGTCTCCCACTCCGTCTCTCTCTCTCCAAAGTAAATAAATATTAAAAAAAAAAAACAGTAAAGTAAATAAATGGTCTTTCCTCCCACTCTGCCATTAGCTGGTGCTGCTTAGAACAAAAGAAAGTCGGTCATAATCCATCCGGTGAAAACAACGCTAATGTCTAGACCCCCAAAATCTTGAAGACGGGTAAATTTAACTCTGTGACAGCTCATTTGTAGTTTTAGGGTTAAAAGGTGTTATATACACCTCTTGAAGATTTCATTCTAGAATTTAATATTCTAGGGTGAACCCCTACTAACTCAGGGTTAATTGAAAAAAGGTACATATGCTGAGGTCTTGACTTCTGAGATGTCCTTTACTGATAGGGCATTGATGTGGGATTAACCGTATCTGCAGCCTTAGAAACAGGAGGCATTCCTGCCTTGCCAGTGTCTGCTTTGCAGACCTGGAGGGCGGGGAAGGATTGGGGGAGGGGGCTGTTGTTGGCCAGTAGATTCATGGTTAAGTCCTGCAACCTGCCAGACACAATGCCTAATCTTTGCTGAGACCCGCTGCTCAGAATGAATAAGGGTTAAAGCCATTCCTTTGACTAAGACCATATACCTTCCATAGTTTGTTCACTTGGATATGTGACACTGTGAAGGTTTTTAATTTTCCCTTTGCAAATAAAATTCACACAGCACAGAAGTTTCATGACTCATTTCTTGCAAAGAAAGCAGGTGGTATCCATGGATAGTGTGTCCCTTTTTAGGGACAACTAGAATGATGGCTGCTGAATCTTCATTTAACTCCATCACAGTTGTGTAGAGACCAGGATGAAATGGCCCTCTCTTTGGTGTTAAAACAACCACAATAAGTAGTGCCCCTGCTAGCTCACAGGTTCTTTTAGTCGGCTGTGCTGCACATGGCTGTGAGATTTTCTCATTTGGGGGGACCGGTCATCTGGCCTGGGAAAAGGTAAAATGTTTGTAAAAGGGGGAGCAAGGGGCACCTGGGCAGTCGGTCAAGTGTCTGACTTGACTTCGGCTCAGGTCACAATCTCACAGTTCATGAGTTCGAGCCCCATGTTGGGCTTTGTGCTAACAGCTACAGAGCCTGCTTTGGATCCTGTCTCCCACTCTCTCTGCCCTCCCACCACCCCCCTTTAAAAATAAATAAACATTTAAAAAAATAAGAAAGCCGTGGCGGGGGGGGGGGGGTGCCTGGGTGGCTCAGTAGGGTAAACGACTGACTTCAACGCAGGTCATGATCTCACGGTTTGTGGGTTTGAGCCCCACATCGGGTTCTGTGCTGACAGCTCAGAGCCTGGAGCCTACTTCAGATTCTGTGTATCCCTCTCTCTCTACCCCTTCCCTGCTCACACTCTGTGTCTCTCTGTCTCGCAATAATAAATAAATGTTAAAGAAAAAAAATTAAAAAAAAAAAAAAGAAAGGGGGAGCAAAGAGAAATGGGAGGTCTCCCTCCCCTCGGTGGGGTTGCTTCAGGCTGGGTGCATGTCAGTCTCCAAGAAGTCAGTCCCCTCATTCCTAGTTAACGAGTGGCAGTCACCTGGTAGAATGCCACCACCACAAAGACGTAGTTTCCGGTTTTCCATTTGTTATGTCCACCTGAAGCTTTTGGTGCTCTTGCCTATTTAAGACCATTCTATAAACATTAGAAATAGCCTTTATGTTTAAAAAAAAAAAAAGCTTGGCTGAGGATTTTGTGCTTCTGTGTTAATGATTCCAAACCCATTATTAGGGTCCTAGTTGTGTTGTTTTTTTTTCCTCCTTAGAAACCTCTGTAATAATGCTCTTAGTTTCCTTTCTTCACGGTCATCTGTCTGCTGTCTCCTATCTAAGGATGCATGGCGGACATGGCCAGTGTCTCTCTGGCTTAGATTTACCTCTGAGAATTCATTGTAAATCTGTTCGGAACTGACAGTTTGGTCTGTGTTGGAATATTTCTTGCTTATTATAAACTCTTTAAATTAAACAAATGAAAAAAGACTGGTCTCTTTCCCTCGTAGCTAAGATTTTTGAGACTGTTCCGAGGTCTGGCTGCGTCTCCTGTTCAGGCTTGGGCTCCATGTACTCGGACACTGTATGGGCAGTCGGGCCAGACATCTCCCGATGGCCACAGTGCATATTTCTCAGCTTGTATCTCATTTGACTTTCCTTTGGAGTTTGACATTGACCACAGCCTCCGCTTTGAAACATGACTCTGTTGGGTCCCACTGGGTCCCTTTTCCTACCCTGGGTATTCTCCCTCACTGTCCTTTGAAGGTTCTCCTCCACTGATCACCTGTGGGATGTAGGTGTAATCTGGATCTATTTTCACAGCCATATTCAAGACTACTCCCGTGAGCTGCCCGGTAACTCATACCTCTCTCTCTCTGGGGCCCCCCATTCCACCTGCCTACTGGATTATCCATATAGATTGACTGCTGATATCTTCAACTCAGAGTGGCGCAAACAGAATTCATTGGCTTTCTCCTCAAACTTGTTCCCTTTTCCTGCGTTTCTTACTTTGGTGATGGCGTCACCTCCTATTGAGTTAAACAGAGTGCTTGGGTCAACCTAGGATCCTCATTCTCCTTCACCCTCTATATGCCGTAATCACCAAAAGCTTTTCCTTACCCTGCCGTAGCTACTTTTTTCCCCTAACCCAAGGTACTCCTGCTGTCCTTCAGATTCAGTATGTACCTTAACCTCCTGCAGAAAGAGTCCCCAAATTCCAGACCGGTCCCTTATTTTGGGGTATGCTTTACCCGTTTATCTGTTGGTCTTTTTGTGATTGGGTTTGGCCTTAGCTGGGGCCATGCCTCATTTATGATCGTTTGCCAGTCACCAAGGCAGAGTGGTGCCTTGGAAATAGGTGATGTAGTGGAAATGCTTGAGTACTGTTCCATGGCTGATGGGTGTCCTACCCTTTACATTAACAGGTGGGGCCGAAACATCAGTCTGTGGACTTTCTGGTCCTGAAAGTCCTGTTTCTGTGATGCCTGTCCTTTGTCTGCTTGCTTCAAGTTGGATGTGACCTCCATGGGAAGGTGATGGGGGGCACGGGTCGGTTTTGGTGCATGGAGAAGAACACAGACCTCCCGCACTTGGCTGTAAGGATTAGGGAAGAATAATGCCTCGGAAGCCCCTGATGAGTAGCTGGTTCTCGATAATGGTATGTTTGAGGCAGCAACGCATTGCTGGAGGTTGGGCTAGTGCATCGATGCAGCGGTGACAAAAAGTCTCCCTGTCTGGCTACACGGCGATTGAGTGAGGTCACCGTCCTCGTGTATTTTCTGGCCCCTTGACCGCAGCGTGAAGGTCTTCTCAGGGGTGTGGATCGGAGGGAGGCAGTGGCAATTGCTTTACAGTTACAATGTAAGTTGGAAGACTTTTCTTTAGTCTCAGGTTGATTTGCCCACATTCTATAACGTGTGGGGAGGAGCTGGGAAGTGGTGACGTCATTGGCAGTGTCTACTGGTCGTTTCCTAATCCTGCAGTTTGGTGAAGGTACTCATCTCCCAACTATTTCTCAGACTTCTCAATAATGAGAAAGCTCTGTGATCAGAGTGGTTGGAGTCCCAGGAACCTTGCTTGTCCTTACTATGGAAGCTCAGAGAACAACCTGTGAACTAAAATAAATGAGTAAAAAGGCACAGGGCAAACCTTATTGGAGTAGGTGAAGTCAGGTATGTTTGGTGCTCAACAGATAGAAATATTTTATGTGCAGATGAAATAGAATGACTCCTAATAGTTGTTGACATAAGTCTGTGTTCTTCCCGCAGCTCAGAATATCATATGAATTTCCCTAATTGCCCCACCAGGTTGTTCATAGGCCAGCATTACAAAAGTGGGATCACAAGACGCTTACCACCGTGCTTTGCTTTGCGGAAACGTAACAGTCCTGAACCGAGATTTGAAGTGAGATTGGAGTGCTGGTTTTGATTTTTCTGTTTCTTAACCTCTATTTTTTTTTTTTTTTAAGTTTTATCTTGTCCTGCAAATACACACCTGCATACCGGAGACAAGAATGGAAGAGGGGCAGCTGCTGATAAATTTACGGCTGTGTTTAAATAAGGTCCAGTCCTAATGATTACTGAGCTGTGTCCAAGATGCCAGGTCTAAAATGTCTTTCCGGGGCGCCTGGGTGGCTCAGTCGGTTGAGCGTCTGACTCACGATTTCAGCTGGGGTCATGATCCTGGGGTCTTGGGATCACGCCCCGCGTCGGGCTCCATGTGGGGCCTGCTTGGATTTCTCTTTTCCTTGCCCTCTGCCCCTCTTCCACTCATGGTCTCTCCTTCTGTCTCTCTAAAAAATAAAATAAGATGAAATAAAATAAAATGTCTTTCCATGTCTTTCCCCACCCCAACCACAATACTCAACATGTGTTCAGGTAAGGTTAGTACCTCTACTATGTCACTGGAGATTATTTTGAAGATTTAATGAGTTTGTTCTTATAGAGTACTTAGGACAGTGTCATAATGAACACCAAATAGTGCTTGCTTTTTTACTGTTGTTACTACTTATTTTTAACAAAGTTGTATTTAAATTTTACCTTTAATGATATGTTTCTTTAAATATAAACTAACAGTGTGATTGTCACAGTTTGAATATAAAGTTCAGGATCCCTTCCTTCATGACTTTTGTCTTTTTGATTGGAATTTTCTTTTGAGATACTTGGTCTACTTTTGCAGGGTTAAGCTGCTGTTATCTTTTTTATCAGTAAACTATACTGATAACCTTTTTTTTTTTTTAACGTTTATTTATGTTTGAGAGACAGAGAGAGATGGAGCACGAGCAGGGGAGGGGCAGAGAGAGGGAGACACAGAATCGGAAGCAGGCTCCAGGCTCCGAGTTGTCAGCACAGAGCCTGACGCGGGGCTCGAACCCAAGGACCGCGAGATCATGACTTGAGCCAAAGTTGAATGCTTAACCGACTGAGCCACCAGGTGCCCCGATAAGCCTTTAAATTACAAATTTCAACAACTTCTTACTTCACTTTTCTGTCTTGTTAAAAAAACTTGGAGGGAAATCTGGTTATATCCTATGCAAATAATTCATACAAGAAGGATGGGACTGTTCCATTCATATTTTCCACAGAGATATTTTCTGTGATATTGTCATTTCAAACTCTGTTTCATTAGGGAACTATTTTACATAACATAATAACTCTGACTTTGTTTTTGATAATTCCTTCTCATTCCTTGACAGATGCTGCATTTCCTCCAAAAGTTACATTACACTGCCTAGCATTTAAACTTGGCTTTTAAATTATAAAAATGTTTAATATTACAGATATTTTTCAGGGTCTGTGATGTACTGGGCAATATTTGCATATATTTTTTGTGTTTAACCCTTGCCACTCTTTGAGCTGTATTTCATGAAAATGAGGCATATTTTTGCCCCTGGGAGAACAGGCTTAATAAAAATCATATCACTTGCTGGGCTACTAAGGGATTGAACTTAGATCTCTCTCTCTCTCTCTCTAAAGCCCAGACCTTAACTAGTACAATAAAAAATTTGGGGGGCACCTGGGTGGCTTAGTTAGTGAAGCGTCCAACTCTTGATTTTGGCTCAGGTCATGATCTCAAGGTTGTGGGATCGAGCCCCATGTCAGGCTGTGCACTGACAGCAAGGAACCTGCTTTAAATTCCAAGTCTCGCTCTCTCTCTGCCCCTACCCTGCTCAAACTTGCTCACTCTCTCTTTCAAAATAGATAAATGAAAAATAAACAATTTTTTTCAAAATACTCTCTCCTGGAATCGATTGAGTGTATGGCACAAAAGATGGATGTAAGTCAGTTTTTCTCTGTATCGCACATGGTGATCCCAGTTCATTTCCTTAGCAATTATTTTGGCTCTTACCGTGTTCCAAGTACAGTGTTGGGTAGCGATTCAACAGGTATAAGATAGGCATAGGGTCGCTCCTTAAAAACACGATAGCTGCTCGTTCATAGAATTCTTATTATGGTTTCATTGATTAAGGTTTTGTGTTTAACCTGCTCTCATATGGCTTCTGAGACGGTAATATTGTTATAGTCACACTGTAATATTACTAAAATATTAATAGATGAATTTGGCATTTTCGCCCAGTTCTGCCAGGATGAATTTCACTATTTGCTGTATTTTTCCTTGACCTTTGGTGCTGACTTCAAACTGCACAGCGTAGCAGTCAGAATACATTTTTATCTTCATTTACCTTTCTCAAATTTACTATTGAGCATGGCGAATCCTTTATGGTGAGTGTTTTAATAGTAATGAATAATCACCAACTTCCAGATTTTTTTTTTTTTAATCTTTCCTCTAGTGCCCACAACCGCCCTCTGGAATGAGTCTGCGTTTTCCTCATATTATTGATGTAGAGACCCGAGGCAGCACGTGCCCTGTGGACGCAGGTCCAGAGCAGTCCTCTGCTGGCTTCAGGCTTCTTTCAGTCTGTCTTACGAAGACCGTAGATGGACTGTAACAACTTATCCCCGTATCCCCTTCTGGGATAGCTAAGGTTCATATGTTCCTTGAAATCCGGGGAGACTTGATTACTGAACATTTCTTTCTATCTGCCCCTCTGGTGTTCTGATGCCTTAGGACACTGTTCTCCTCAAGACAGATTTCAGCACCTTATTCAGTAATCCAGTTGTCTGGTAGCCACTTATATTGGGAACCAAAACAGAGTTGTTATTCACGGAGTTCCAGAAGAAGGTATTGGTGACTTTCTTGTGTTGCTAAAAGGGTGGCACTGATTATAAGAGGCCTCTTGCGTGAGGGGTCCTGGGTGGCTTGGTTAGTTGAGCATCCTACTCTTGACTTCGGTTCGGGTCATGATCCCAGGGTCATGGGATCAAGCCCCGTGTTGGGCTCCATGCTGAATGTGGAGCCTGCTTCGGATTCATTCTCTCTCTCTCTCTCTCTCTCTCTCTCTCTCTCTCTCTCTCCTTCTTCCCCTCTCCCCCATTCACATACACTCTCTAAAATTAAAAATAAAATGAAAAAAAAAAAGCCTCTAGTGTAGAGAATGTTCAGGAAAGGTGAACCCATGTTCTTTGAGAAGTTGACAGACAGAATTTGAAGTGACTTGGGATGGTGTAGAGGAGGTTGAAGATTTGGCAAGGAAGGGGACGGGGTAGGTCCATGGCCCTTTCTAATTAGGGATCTGGGACCTGAGTCCATCTTTTGCCCCAAGCTGCTGAGATCATTTTTCAGGTATCTTTCCTGATGGCAACATGAACACATGTGGACGGATGTGTTGTTACTTATTTGGGAGAATGTTCTGCAGAGAATTTTTATCCCTGGGCACATGCTCACTGATGTTTTAGAATTAAGTGTAAAGTCCAAATGCCATGAATGCCTAGGATGAGAAAGTATCACACACCAGTTGCTGGCAGAAAGGCAGGTAGAGCTGCTGGCCCCGTCCCTCCTCAAGTGCCTGGCGCAGATGCGTCGCCGGGAGCAGGAGTTCCTGTAGGAAACGTGGTGGCGTTTGAAGTGGAGTTTCCTGTCACGTGAAGAATGTTTCTGTGTTCAGAGACATCAAACAAAACTGAGTATTATTTTCTTTTTAGGAATGGTCTCAGAGGCATTTTTAGAACATTTGTACTGAAGTTGGAAATGTTATAGCAACGTTACAGAGGGCTCGGCGGATCAGCCGTTTCCAAAACTGCATTTCCTTGGACTTTGGCAGACTTTCTGAGTTCACATAAATGGTTAATTTTGCTGTATAAAGTATCGGCTTTGAAGTTTTCTGCCGAGGGCAGAGACAAATGTCTTCAGTTAAACTCTGGGTTACATTTCTTTTTGTGCAAATGGGCGAAGAACAAAAGTCATGCAAAATTAAAAAAAATAAAAAAGGTGATACAGCAAAAAGCCTTTTTTCCACCCCATGAACTAGTCTCGGGTTCCCCTCTTAGCGTTGAACTGTTCGTAAGTTTTAGCGTGGCCTCCAGAGGTATTTTGTATACATACAGACACACATATCCCTGCCCTCCGTTTCCCACCCAGGGGGCGCACCGCACCAGTCCTGCTGTGTATATGGTCTCCTCCTGGGAACCTTTCACTTCAGTGCACCGAGGACCTCTGGATTCATTTTTTCCTTATTTGGGCACACCATCATTTACCCTGTCCTCTGTGATGAGCTTTTTTGGTTGTTTCCAGATTTTGCAGTTACAAAGACTTCTTCACACGTGTACGAGTCTTAGAATTTTCTAGAATTGGAATTGCCGAGTCAAAGGTTGGTGCATTTGTAATTTTAATAGAGATTGCCACATGGCTTGCCATGGGAGTTGTACCACCAGCAATGTTTAGGAGTGCCTTGTGGGCTATTGACTTTGAAGTCTCGGGGGTAGGAATTTGAGAATTTGAAAATAGGCGTATTTAAATATCTATGTCATATTTAAATGTGTTTCAAGATGTATGTCACTATTGCGTCATTGTATTTGAGTCTGTTTTTAAAAGGTGGCAGTTTTAGTGGCAGTTTTCAAATATCCAGAGTTATCGGGTTGAGAACAGATGAATAATAATAAGATAATTTGAGGAACTTCTGGATTCATGGCCTCTCTTTCTTTCTTATGCCACTCTAAATTCTTTAAGATCCACTCAGTGTTGCCTTTTTCTGTGGAACTTTCTGTAATCATTCTAGCTTTTACCGATGTGGGACCACATTTAGCTCCCATTCTCAATGATATGTTTTATTCTAATTAATATCTACCATTTTTTTATTGTGTCGGGAGAATCAAAATGCTAAAATGGAAAGAGCATGGAGGGATTTAACTCTTGCCTTTGCCCTATGATTTTTGTCTAGTTCTTGGGACGCAAACAATAACATTCAATAAATACTATTTTCTCAAGTTTTTTTTAAGCCCCCTCAAGTACTTCATTATAGCATTTTAAGCATAACTCTTAATATTTTTCTGAGTATACAAGTAACAATGATTGATCATTATAGAAAATGTGAGAAATGGGGAAAATTTTATAAAGCAGCAAATAAAAATCCCCTAGAATCCTACCACACACAGGTCATTATTCCATCAGTTCTTTTGTCCATGTGTGTATGTGTGTGCCTGCGCGTGTGTGTGAAATTAAATTGGGTGTAACATGCTGAGGCAGTTTTTACATTTTCCCCCTTCACCCTCCCAACAGCTAACATTTGGGGTACCCCTCCCAGAACTTGTCTTATGCACATACGTACATAATATGAAATGTAAAGAAAAATTTTAAAAACAAAGTAGAAGCACAAGTATACCATGCATAATGCTGAACTTGTTTTTGCAGCTTAGAGATACATGGTCAGCCCCGCTGTTTTGTATGTACCCATCCTGGTTCTTCTAAACATTTGCACCATGTTCAATACAACATGTTAGTTGTATCCAGTTTTTCCTATTGTAAAGAATGCTGAGATGAACATTAAAAAAATTTTTTTTGATGCTTATTTATTTTTGAGAGAGAGCGCGAGAGGGACAGGGTGTGAGTGGGGGAGGGACAGAGAGAGAGAGGGAGACACAGAATGTGAAGCAGGCTCCAGGCTCTGAGCTGTCAGCACAGTGCCTGACAACTGTGAAATCATGACCTGGGCTGAAGTCAGACCCTTAACTGGAGCTACTGAACATTTTTTTTTTTTTTTAAATAGTTGCATGTAAAATCTTGTGGGACAGATTCGTAGAAGTGGAAATGCTGGGTAAAAGGTCACACATACTTAAGTTTTTACAGGTTATGTCAGATTTCCCCTTAAAAATTCTTACCTGTGCATATTCGAATAAGTAATACTTCTGTAGCGTTGTAAGCATGGAAGATGATCAGTCTTTTTAATGTTTTTGCAACTGGAGAGATTTTTTTTTTTAATGAAATTTATTGACAAATTGGTTTCCATACAACACCCAGTGCTCATCCCAAAAGGTGCCCTCCTCAATACCCATCACCCACCCTCTCCTCCCTCCCACCCCCCATCAACCCTCAGTTTGTTCTCAGTTTTTAACAGTCTCTTATGCTTTGGCTCTCTCCCATTCTAACCTCTTTTTTTTTTTTTTTCCTTCCCCTCCCCCATGGGTTCCTGTTAAGTTTCTCAGGATCCACATAAGAGTGAAACCATATGGTATCTGTCTTTCTCTGTATGGCTTATTTCACTTAGCATCACACTCTCCAGTTCCATCCACGTTGCTACAAAAGGCCATATTTCATTTTTTCTCATTGCCACGTAATATTCCATTGTGTATATAAACCACAATTTCTTTATCCATTCATCAGTTGATGGACATTTAGGCTCTTTCCATAATTTGGCTATTGTTGAGAGTGCTGCTATGAACATTGGGGTACAAGTGGCCCTATGCATCAGTACTCCTGTATCCCTTGGATAAATTCCTAGCAGTGCTACTGCTGGGTCATAGGCTAGGTCTATTTTTAATTTTCTGAGGAACCTCCACGCTGCTTTCCAGAGCGGCTGCACCAATTTGCATTCCCACCAACAGTGCAAGAGGGTTCCCGTTTCTCCACATCCTCTCCAGCATCTATAGTCTCCTGATTTGTTCATTTTGGCCACTCTGACTGGCGTGAGGTGATACCTGAGTGTGGTTTTGATTTGTATTTCCCTGATAAGGAGCGACGCTGAACATCTTTTCATGTGCCTGTTGGCCATCCGGATGTCTTCTTTAGAGAAGTGTCTATTCATGTTTTCTGCCCATTTCTTCACTGGGTTATTTGTTTTTCGGGTGTGGAGTTTGGTGAGCTCTTTATAGATTTTGGATACTAGCCCTTTGTCCGATATGTCATTTGCGAATATCTTTTCCCATTCCGTTGGTTGCCTTTTAGTTTTGTTGGTTGTTTCCTTGGCTGTGCAGAAGCTTTTTATCTTCATAAGGTCCCAGTAATTCACTTTTGCTTTTAATTCCCTTGCCTTTGGGGATGTGTCGAGTAAGAGATTGCTACGGCTGAGGTCAGAGAGGTCTTTTCCTGCTTTCTCCTCTAAGGTTTTGATGGTTTCCTGTCTCACATTTAGGTCCTTTATCCATTTTGAGTTTATTTTTGTGAATGGTGTGAGAAAGTGGTCTAGTTTCAACCTTCTGCATGTTGCTGTCCAGTTCTCCCAGCACCATTTGTTAAAGAGGCTGTCTTTTTTCCATTGGATGTTCTTTCCTGCTTTGTCAAAGATGAGTTGGCCATACGTTTGTGGGTCTAGTTCTGGGGTTTCTATTCTATTCCATTGGTCTATGTGTCTGTTTTTGTGCCATGGAAAGATTTTTTTTAAAATGACCTCTTGCTGCATGTTAATTGACATTTCCCTGATAGTGAGGATGAATGTCTTCATGTGCTTTTTAGCCCTGTTTCTTTCAGCTATAAATGGCCCATTTTTCTGGTTTCTTATTGGTTATTAGGATTTCTTTGATGCTGACTTTTGTATGTTACATATGTTGTAAGATTTTTCTCCCAGGTGGCTGTCTTGTCACCTGCATTATGCTGTCTTCAGCCATACGGGACTTTTTTTTTTTTTAATTTTATTTTTTTAATTTACATCCAAGTTAGTTAGCATATAGTGCAACCATGATTTCAGGAGTAGATTCCTTAATGCCCCTTACCCATTTAGCCCATCCCCCCTCCCACAACCCCTCCAGTAGCCCTCTGTTTGTTCTCTATATTTAAGAGTCTCTTATGTTTTGTCCCCTCTATGTTTTTATATTATTTTTGCTTCCCTTCCCTTATGTTCATCTGTTTTCTCTCTTAAAGTCCTCGTATGAGTGGAGTCATATGATTTTTGTCTTTCTCTGACTAATTTTGCTTAGCATAATACCCTCCAGTTCCATCCATGTAGTTGCAAATGGCAAGATTTAATTCTTTTTGATTGCTGGGTAGTACTCCCTTGTATATATATACCACATCCTTCTTTATCCATCCATCCATTGATGGACATTTGGGCTCTTTCCATACTTTGGCTATTGTTGATAGTGCTGCTATAAACATGGGGGTGCATGTGTAGTCATACGGGACTTTTAAATTATGTGACAAAACCTGATATGGTTTCAGAGTTTGGGATGTTAGTTAGGAGACACTTCTATACTTCCACATTATAATAGATTTTCTTCTGGCAGTTTCATAATTTTGTTTTCTTACATTTAGACTGAGCTAGATTGATTGATTGAATTCTTTTCCTTTCCCTCTGTCGTTTAATCATGGAAATTAGCCTATTTTTGTATAGGACTTTTATGACTTAGAGCAGCTCCGTGTAATAATAGATCAAGTTAAAACTGAATGGTGGAAATTTACATGTTCCAGATAAACTTTTTCTTCAGGATTTTCAAATCTTTCTCTAGCTCTCATTTATTTAGTTTGTCTTTTAAAAAAATTTTTTTTTTCAACGTTTATTTATTTTTGGGACAGAGAGAGACAGAGCATGAACGGGGGAGGGGCAGAGAGAGAGGGAGACACAGAATCGGAAACAGGCTCCAGGCTCCGAGCCATCAGCCCAGAGCCTGACGCGGGGCTCGAACTCCCGGACCGCGAGATCGTGACCTGGCTGAAGTCGGACGCTTAACCCACTGCGCCACCCAGGCGCCCCTAGTTTGTCTTTTTAAATAATGTTCCCTGGTCACTTTAGGACTGGGGCAGGGTTGGGGGGGGGGGTTGGGGGTGTGTGTCACAGAGGATATGCGGGTGTCAGAAAGTCACTTCTGTCTACAGCCATACCACCCTGAACGCGCCCGATCTCCTCTGATCTTGGAAGCTAAGCAGGGTCGGGCCTGGTTAGTACTTGGATGGGAGAAAGTCACTTCTGCTTTTGTCTATAACGTTTTATTTGCAAATGAAGGTGTTGCCTTAAAAAAAACTAACAACAAAACAGGGGCATTTGGGTGGCTCAGTTGGTTTAGCGTCCGACTTCGGCTCAGGTCAAGATCTCGTGGTTCACAGGTTCAAGCCCCACATCGGGCTCTGTGCTGACAGCTCAGAGCCTGGAGCCTTCTTCAGACTCTCTGTCTCCCTCTCTCTCTGCCCCTCCCCCACTTGTGCTCTGTCTCTGTCTCTCAAAAATAAATAAATGTTAAAAAATGAAACAGAGAACCAATGATTTGCTAATCTATTTGAAGTGTTGGGAGCTGGGCAGGTAATAGTAACTCATTCTCCCCCAAGGGGTTCCAGTGTGTTCGTGTTGGTCACGCGTGCTGTCAGTGTGCACCAGAGCAAAAATTCCTTGCCTTGAGGGGCTGGGCTGAGCCTCGCTGTTTCCAGCCCTATCCTGTTACAGTTATAAAATACGTTCCATCGTTTGACCTTCTGCTCTAGAACACTTTGCACGCTATTATTCCACATTTCCTCTTGGATACCTTTCTCATCTGTACACCGGGATCTAGTTATGTAGAAGCAATAAATACTTCAGAGCATAAACATTTTCGTTAAGAATGGAAGTACTTTTCTAAATCTGTGAGCACAAAAGGAAAATGGAAAGTTACTGAGTACATGATAAGCTCAGGACCAAGAATGCCGGGAGAGTTTTATTTTTATGTTTAGAAAAGAAACATGAAGTGTTGCTTATCTGTGGGTGTGAAAAATCTATTAAGATAGCATATGGTGACCATTTCTTTTTTTTTTTTTATTAAAAAAAATTTTTTTTTTACGTTTATTTATTTTTGAGACAGAGAGAGACAGAGCATGAACGGGGGAGGGGCAGAGAGAGAGGGAGACACAGAATCGGAAGCAGGCTCCAGGCTCTGAGCCATCAGCCCAGAGCCCGACGTGGGGCTCGAACTCACGGACCGCGGGCTCGAACTCACGGACCGCGAGATCGTGACCCGGGCTGAAGTCGGACGCTCAACCGACGAGCCACCCAGGCTCCCCTATGGTGACCATTTCAAAATGCTTTTTCCCCCTGCCCCGACGGAATCTGACAACTTCAGTCTTGTCCAAATGCATTTTTTCCCCCTGGAGTGGACCAATGGCACATTATTTCTTATTTGGATTCCCTTGGGGATACTGCAGATATTTGGACCATTTAATTCTTACTCCTCACCTTAACGTTAGTTCTTAGTATCTACCTTTCAGATCTTTTTATTTTTTGAGTGTTAATTTTTTATCCCCCTTTCCTCTCATTGTAATGGTTCTAATAATAAATAATTAATTAGGTATTTTGCTGTGGCCAGATACTCTGACAGCTGCTTTGCATGCCTTACTTCATGTAATCCTCCCAGTACCCTGTGATGTGTAGCTACTGTCACAGTTGACCCTGGAGCAGTGCACTTAACCACCTCCCCCACACACAGTTGAAAATCCTTTGTAACTTATGACTGCCCCCAAACTTAACTATTAATAGCCTACCGTTGACTGGAAGCCTTCGTGTTAATATAAGCAGCCAATTAACACATAGTTTGTATGTCCTATGTATTATACACTGTATGCTTTTT
Organism: Prionailurus bengalensis; assembly: GCF_016509475.1. NCBI lineage: Eukaryota > Metazoa > Chordata > Mammalia > Carnivora > Felidae > Prionailurus > Prionailurus bengalensis. The sequence continues at coordinate 28,911,052 of NC_057360.1, forward strand.
TTTAAATGTTTTTTTATTTTTGAGAGGGAGCGAGAGAGCGAGCGTGGAGGAGGGTCAGAGAGAGAGGGAGATACGGAATCCGAAGCAGGCTTCAGGCTCTGAGCTATCAGCACAGAGCCCAATGCGGGGCTCGAACTCCCGAACCTTGAGATCATGACCTGAGCCAAAGTCGGACACTTAACCGACTGAGCCACCAAGGTGCCCCTATACGCTGTATTCTTACAATAAAATAGAGAAAAGAAAATTTTAAATCATACGGGAGAGAAAATACATTTACAGTACCATCTTGTAAAAACTCCATGTGTAAGTGGACCCGTATAGTTCTAACCCATATTGTTCAAGGACTTTTCTTATTTTCATCTTACACGTGAAGAAACTGAGGCTCAGGAAGGTTAAATAGTTTGCCCAAGATTTTACAGGTAGTTAAAACTGAAGCCTGGCTTCCAAGTTCAGGAGTCTCTTACTTCAAAGCCCAAGCTCTTAACTATTATAAGGTCTTTCGATTTTTTTTTTTTTCCATCTTTATGAGTAACTGGATGTGTCCCCATCCTTTCCAGGATGAGGCTGAGAAGAGAGTATACATCTCACCACAACGGCTGGTTCCAGTTCTCAGTCAGTTGCTACTTGATCCAGAGGGGATTGTTAAGTCATCTCCAAGACTCATTTAGTGTCATGAGTCGGACAAGAGGAATTCTTGCAGGCCTCTCTTGTGGTGAAGAGACATATGGTCAGCGTTGCTAATTATACCTCACCCCTTCTTTTCCTTGAATCTTGTCAAGGAGCAGAACTCACCTCCCTCATTCCCACTCTTCCGTCCGGTAACACAGCGGTGACCCTTGGCTTTAGAAATGTCCTGAGAGGCCATGCGTCCTTTAGACTCCCAAGTATTTGGTTAGCTTTGGTTCTCTCTCTGCCTTGCTCATGCAAGAGCTTCCACTCTATGGGCAGTTTCCTAAACCTCTTCTTTCCACTTTCAGAAAAAAAGAGCAGCTCTAACTTCTTAATGTTAGATGACAGTGACTCACAACGCAGCCTGTAGTTTAGATGGTTAACTGTGGGGAGACAGGACTCGCTCCCATTTTGACCAGAAAGCATTAAACTACATATCTGTGGTGGGAATCTCCAACCTCTGTAATGTTGGGGCATGCTGGCCCTTCAGTAGGGCTGACAGGGCCACTGACGATGTAAAGTGAGAAAGAAGTAAGGGGAAACGGGAGGGAAAGGACCCGTGGGGTGTCCCCACAATTTGCCTCGTTGTCTCCGTGTAGACTGGGCACCAGTCAAGTTGAGAAGCTGTTGTTGTTTTCTCCTACAGATGCCAACAAGACTGTATTCTGTGAAAGGTCCTCCTAGTATAATCGTCCTGCCCCTGTTTCAGATCTGAGTGGCCCTTGGTCATGTATAGGTGACCCTCCGTGTCTATCAAGTGGGTCTGGTGTTGGCCAGCACACGAGTTGGTATCGTCTTCTCTGATGCCACTGTGCCTCTGCAGAGATTAAAATTGCGTAGAAAAGGTAAAGTTCTTGTTTAATGTTCTGAGTTTTTGGACTAGGTTCTAGTGTAGCAAATGGGCCTTTTTTGGAGGGAGAGACAGAAAACAAAACTGACACACGGAAGGAAAAAGGTAGAAGTTTGCTCTGGTACATCGCACACAGGAACTAAAACTCTGGGGGAAATCCTCGTGTCTCCACCTCAGTCGATAGCCGCTTTCCAAGCCCAACCTGGTAAGTTCCAAAGTTTTCATCACAAGCCTGGAGGGAGGTGCAGTTGTGCTCTATCAAGACCGGTGAATGGAAGTTGGAATACTCCAGCAGCCCCCGCAGAGTTCTTACACTGCAGTTTTCTCTACAACCTAGATAAAAGCATCAGAAAAGCGTGTCAGGTGAGGCTTGCTTTTAGCGTTGTTCTGGGCCATCCCTAGTCCTATATAATTATTATAATGAAATGTGTAGATTAAAAAAAATGTTTATTATTTTGAGAGAGTGTGAGCGAGGGAGGGGCAGAGAGAGAAGGAGAGAGAGAATCCCAAGCAGGCTCAGTGCTGTCAGCACAGAACCGGATGTGGGGCTCGATCTCATGAAACATGAGCTATACAAAATGGGAAACCCTTCTGTTGTGTCATTTAGAGCCAAGGATGTTTTGATGAATATGGCACACAATGACGTAAGATTTTAAACTATGACCTAGTGGTGCATGTGTTACAATTACTAATGGTGCTCTGTCAAAGGTGATTGTTGCAGAAGCAACTGCTATATTCTGAGCTCACTTCATGAGTTACCACGGAAATGCTTGTCATGGGAGAAAAGGTTGAATTCAAGGTTATGTGTGAGACATTTTTCCTCTGCAAAGCTTTCTGTAATTTTTTTTAAAAAAGCTTATTTGTTTATGTTGAGAGACACAGAGAAGAGGGCAAGGGGGAGAGGGGCAGAGAGAGAGAGGGAGACAGGAGAATCCCAAGACAACTCCGTGTGCTGTCAGCACAGAGCCTGATGCGGGGCTCAGTCTCACAAACCGTGAGATCATGACCTGAGCTGAAATCAAGAGGCAGATGCTCAACCGAGTGGGCCATCCAGGCGCCTTGCCCTCAAAGCTTTTTGGAAAAACCTAAGTTACCTTTAAATGTTTAGGTCTGGAAGGGACCTGGATTGGTTATAGAAACGAGCCTTCCTATCCCCCAGCCACATTATGGAGAGGAGTGACTTTGTATTTGCTTGAGATTGGAGGGAAGAGAGAAGCTGGCTATCGAGGGCAAAGTCCTTTATTAGTAGTGGGTTGGTTTTTGACCTGTACTTTACTACTAATAGCTAACATTTATTGAGCACATACTGTGTCCCACTTATTGAGCTAGGCTGCTAGATTGAAACCCTTAGAACAGCCTTTTGAGCTAGATGCTACGTGACAACCTTCATTTTTATTTTTTTTTTTAAGTTCACATAGTATTATTAGGAGATTTTTTTTTTAACGTTTGTTTATTTTTGAGAGAGACAGACAGAGCATGAGTCGGGGAGAGGCAGAGAGGGAGGGAGACACAGAATCTGAAGCAGGCTCCAGGCTCTGAGCTCTCAGCACAGAGCCTGACATGGGGCTGGAGCCCACGAACTACAGGATCGTGTCCTGGGCCAAAGTCAGACACTTAACCGCTGTGCCACCCAGGCGCTCCGACGACCTTCATTTTTATAGATGAGGCTTAGGAAGGTAAGTGAATTGTCAAGTTGGTAAGAAATGGATTCAGGACTTGAACTCAGGTATTTCTGGTTCCAGAGACCATCCTGGAATAAGCCCTTAGCCTCAGTTCTCTGTCCTCATTCATTTGTTCAGTCAGCAAACCCGCACAGTTGATCTGATGCCTGTTGTGCATAAGTGCTCTCACTGGGCTGTGGAGCTGCACTGTTGACTGTGAGATGTCCGTGGCCTAGAGCAGCTCACGACTGAATGGCAGAGTGGGATAGTGCTGGGGGGGGTACAGGGGGCGCCCAAGGCAGAGCCAATTCAGACAGGCGGCATCAGACCTTAGAGTGGGGCATCTAGAAACGTCTCCTGGAAAGGTGACTCCACATGAGTTCTGAGAGGGAAGTAGGAGTCAACTGGGTACAGATCGGAGAGTGGGGTGTGGAGGATAGAAATGGCTCGAATGCAGGTGTGGTGCACGTGAGGAAAGAAAGGGTGGCTGGGCTGAGACCATAGTACAGTGGGGAAGCCTTTGGGCTTCGCTCTGCCAGTTCCTGGCTTTTTGTTCTTGAGCCAGATCTCGCCCTCTTCAATCCTCTGTTTCCTCTGATAAGCCTGGGGATAAATAATATACCTATCTCCTAGGGCTGTCGTAAGTTTAATGACGTATGGCCTGAAACTGCTTATCGTCACAGTGCTTGCCACATAGTAGATGCTTCGTACCTTGAAGCTACAGTTACTAATGGCCATGGTCCTTATCACCATCCTCCTCTTCCTCCTCATTATTTAGGTAGACAAGGAGCAGATCTTGAAGGACCGTCCTCATGCGGCTGTATGAGCAGCCTTAGCCCCTCTGTAGACCAGGGAGAATTCTGATGTCTTCGAATGCCGTCACGGGAGGGTAGAGTGAATTTCCTATTTTGAGGAGCAGCAGCAAGCTTATTTTGATGACACACATTTCAATGGAGCAGAGAGGTCAAGAGCCTGTCTTGATGTCCGTGCTTGCTATGGGGACATGTGTAAAGAGAACAAGGCAATACTATTACTTTGTGTCGGTTTTGGCGAAAAACCGTTTAAACACAGCTGTCAAACCTCTTTGCAGAGAATGCCGTTTGCCCTCTGATTCTTAAGAATTCATCCTCAGTAGCTTATGAGCTTCCGAAGACAGGAACCATATGGTACTCTTTGTTGTCTATAGTGTCTGGCAACTGGTAATTGCTCAGAAGAAATGAGAGGGGTGAGTGCACGTTGGTGGCGTTCCTTCATGTCCTGGTGCTTGCTATTTAAAGGAGGGCAGATGGGGTTAAGGAAAAAGGTGAGAGTTGTGCCAGTGCAGTCAGTGATTGTTACGTGCTCGTGATATATCGCCCTGCTTACATTTGGTTTCTCTTGTGCACCTGTGCAGACCCTTGTTCCAGACTCAGTTGAGGTGTGTAATAGGTGAGCTCTGTGAGGACGGCACAGCTGTTGGTCTCACATGGTTTTACCCCTACCGTCTAGCACAGTGCCTGGCATGGAGTAGGTCCTTGACAGATATTTGCAATAACGGGGGCGCCTGGGTGGCTCAGTCAGTGAAGCGTCCGACTTCAGCTCAGCTCACGATCTCATAGTTCGTGAGTTTGAGCCCCATGTCAGGCTCTGTGCCGACCGCACAGAATCTGCTGGGGATTCTCTGTCTCCTTCTTTCTCTGCCCCTCCCCCGCTTGCACTCTGTGTCCGTCTCTCTCTCTCGAAAGGAAACAGTAAAGAAAAAAAATTTTTTTAATATGTGCAATAACGAATCTCTTTTGAAAAAAATTTTTTTACTTACTTAATGTTCGAGAGAGAAAAAGTGCGCACGCGAGCCGGGGAGAGTCAGAAAGAGAGGGAGCGAGAGGAAATCCCGGTAGCATGGAGCCTGACATGGGCTCGAACTCACCAACCGTGAGATCGTGACCTGAGCCGAAGTCAAGAGTCCAACACTTAACTGACTGAGCCACCCAGGAGCCACCCTTGAATTTGTTTTAATACTGGAATTGGCTTACAGGGAGCGCGTGTGGTGGGGTTTGTGTTCATATCTGCACTTAACCCATGAAAAGAGAAAAGTGTATAGTTTTTTTCCCCCCCTCTGATATTTATTCTTTTGATTTTTTAAAAACTTCAGCTTTATTGGAGTATAACCACAGATAAAATTGTAAGATGTTTAAAGAGAGTGTTGCGATTTGAAATACATATATATCGTGAAAAGATTCCCTGCCCCTCCCTCCCCCATCTAGTGAATGAACCCATTCATCCCCTCACGTGTTTATCTGATATTTATTATTCTGTTGGCAGAATGAAAGGATACTGTGGAGAATTTGACCAAAGTGCAGAAATTAATACGAACAGGTAGGAGGTTGGTGCCTCTGGGTGACAGTAGGTCAGCTCTTCCAGATTTCCTGAGAAACGCCAAAGTTAAAGCTTGGGATATGCCAGTTGGTCATGTAAATATCAGACCTTCCCCACATTTTTGGGTTATTTTTCAGCACCACAGTATCAAGGTTGGCCTCCGTTCACTTTCAGGAGGGATGGGAGGATCCAAGGGGGTTGTTTCTGTTGTTGCAACAGAGGAGGAACATATGGCAAACGCCAGGCGTGTGTCTAGAGCAAACACCAGGCACACGTTGGGTGAAGACTGGGGCTTCTCCCTTTCCACTCCCGCTAATCTCAATTCTTTCTTTTTCTTCTGACCTTGGGGTCGTCTAGCAACTTTGTTCCCCTTGTCCTAGGTGCTATTTTTCTCACACGGTTAACTAGTTGTATACAACACGGTCAGTGGGTCATGAGCTCCACGTTAGATTTCCATTGGTAGAGATTGGCTTCCTTGTATCCCTCCAGACTCTGTAGAAAAGTCACAGTAAAGGCTCCTTTCAGATATTATGGAAGATGGGAGACTACACAGCCTAAGTGAGACTGTGAATTCCATCGCTAGCTAGTATGTTGTCTGTAGGCTTCAGTTTACTCGTCTGTAAAATGGGTATAATGCTTATGCACAGTTGATGATGTGGGTACTAGAAATAACCTGTGCAGGGTTTCGTATGGAAGAAATGCTCCAGAAATGCGAACTATAATTTCTGACAAAATCCGGGTATGGCTTTGGCCATGAACATTTAGTGACCATAATCTTGACCCTCTGAGTCATGTTGCTCGGAATGGTGCCAGCACCTATGGATAGGGCCTATAAAAGGCTGGATGTCTTCAGCCCCTGCCCATCACGGGTTCAGGCTCAGCACAAGATCCATGTGTGCTTGCGTTGGGATTAACCTTCTGTATTATTTGGGTGGTGGGCCTGGGGAGCTGGAGGTCTAGGTCAGTTGTATTTTGCATTCCTCTTCAGGTGCACTTCTCCTAGCTCAGTGTCCATTGGCCCTTCTTTATTCTTCTATTCTTATCTAATAAGGATTTGCTCCTGGCAGTTGTCATAGACTTCCTGAAATCGGGCAGGACGCTCCTTCTCTCCTTGCTGAAACAATTCCAAAGGCTGACTGCAGGGCATTCAAAGGAAGAGGAGGAGAAACCCCTCTTTGCTCCGTCTGGGAGCCTTCATGATGCTTTTTGTTCTGTGGCAGACTCCTGGGAGAGACACAAGGCCCACTTAAAGGGCTTAGCATGAAAAACATAAAACCTGGTAAGTGCTCAGTAATGTTAGGTAGGACAGTGGTGGTGACAGTGGCAGCGGCAGGTAAGGACTGAGGCTCACTGATACCCCATCACCCTTACCGCCGTCATTCCAGAAGAGCAGCGCAAATGCTCTGGTTAGACTCAGTTCAGTGCCTTTTCCGTTCAGTGTAACGATGCAGATGATGTGTACAGCTTAGCCAAGTGTGGTATGTGGATCGGGGTTTCTTTCTTGAACACATTGTTTTCTCTTGAGTTTGTAAATGTTTCACCTTTTCACTTGCTCGGTTTTCTTTAAACATCTCCACATACCTCCAACTGCTTTAAAGAACTCCTTGTGCACAACTTTGCACGTGAGCCAGTCGTGTCACGATATTTCACCCCTGCCCCCTTCTCTCTTTCCATCCGGACACCTCCCTCCTGGAGCCCTCTCACTTCCTGTGCCATCTGGACTGGGAGGAGGAACATGTCCTTATCAAGACGTTCCAACAGTTCCCCGGCTTTCACATCCTTCCCTACTCACAACCTACACGCTTGGCAAAAACGAGACACCTCACAAAACGAAACCCACACCTGGCTCCGTGTGCCTCTCCAAGTTAAGCTTCCAGAGGGCCTGCCTGGCTTACTCTCCCAGATTTTTCCCTTCTGTATTTGTATTTTTTTGGTGTGGGGTTTCTGACATCCCCTTGTTCATCAGACACGGAGCTTGTAATGTGTGTGTCGTGTTCCTCTCCAGGATTTGAAGTGATTTTTCAGTTGGGAAAACATCTTTGTTTCACCACTGAAACCCCATTATCTTTCAACTTCTAGCTCTCTCTTTTTTTTAATGTTTACTTATTTATTTTGAGAGAGAGCGAGCCAGCAAGTGGGGGTGAGGCAGAGAGAGGGGGAGAGAGAATCAGGCTCCACACTCAGCACAGAGCCCCACTTAGGGCCCAATGTCATGACCACAAGATCAGAGATCATGACCTGAGCCAAAATGAAGAGTGGGATGCTTAAAGAACCGAGCCACCCAGGCATCCCCTCCAGCTCTAGCTTTCTAACTATCGACTGGATTCAAGTAACCAGACAGAGCAAAGAATTAAGCCTAAGTGTTCTAGACCCTCTTCAGACGTTCTTTGTCCTTTGTCATAGTCTTCATTATCTGACATAGACGAGAGCACAGTTAGCTTTTCTTGTGGTGTCTTCTCCAGGGAGAGATCTTTTTGTTCAAGGAAGGATTTCACGGGCAAATCCAACATGCGTGCTCTGTGTTTTCTGCTGAACATGAAGCCCATCTCCATGAGTTAGGTTGTAAATGCAACTTGTCTCAGTTTTGTTCTGCAACAAAAAGAAAACAAGAAGGATTTAGAGTGAATAGGGAACCACAGAGATAGATGATTGCAGGGCAACGAACTAGTCCCTAAAAAGAGAAGGCAAGAAAGGTAGGAATATTTAGGTTGGGGAATCTGAGGCAGTGAGTGTCATAATAAGAGTGTTAAATATATGAAGGTGTGATGCGGGGATGATGGTTCCCAGTTGCCCTTTTCAGGATGAAAGACTTCAAGGAGGAAATAGATACAATTACGAATAGAGATTTAAGCATATTTTACAAAGAAGAAATTTCAACATGGTAAAGATTGTTGCTGGAATAAGCTATTAAGGTATGACCATCTTGAGTATTTTTATTCGATGTGTTCACCCACAATCTAAAAGTTCTAAATTAGGGGCGCCTGGGTGGGTCAGTCAGTTAAGCATCCAACTCTTAATTTCAGCTCAGGTCACAATCTCATGGTTCTCGGGATCGAGCCTCCTGTTAGGCTCTGTGCTGCTGGTGTGGAGCCTGCTTGAGATTCTCTCTCTCTCCCTCTGCCTACCCCTCCCCTGCTCACACTCTGTCTCTCTCAAAATAAAGAAGTAAACCTAAGAAAATAAAGTTCTAACTTAGTGTATAAATGACTCACTGCCATTACATTTTTTTTCCCCAAATTAGTTCACTCTTCCTTGAGAGGGTCCAGGCACAGGTACTGGAATGAAATCTTCGTTTTTTACTACTTGTCTACTTTAGTTCCTATATCAGAATCCTCATTTACCAATCTGACTTATAGGAAGCCGTGCTCTCGAAGACTAAGGACTATGGCTCCAGTGTTTGCGTAAATGCAACAGTTAAAAAAAATCATATGTAATAGTAAGATAAAGAGAATATTTTGGGGGCACCTGGGTGGCTCAGTTGGTTAAGCATCCAACTTTGGCTCAGGTCATGGTCTTACGGTTCATGAGTTTGAGCCCCACGTCGGGCTCTGTGTCGACAGCTCAGAGCTTGAAATCTGCTTCAGATTCTCTGTCTCCCTCTTTCTCTCAAAAATAAATAAACATTAAAAAAAATCACAATGTCTTAATTTTTATTCTTTCCTTGTGCTGAATTTGCCTTGCTTTTGCTTCAAATATTGCATTTATATAGAATAAAATGAGCACTTACATAAATCTCAAGTGAAAATCTCTCCACACTGGAAACTCTTCTTTTTAATTTTTTTGAGGAAGAGGAGAGGGGAGGGAGAGACGGAGAGGGAGAGAGACAATCCCAAGCAGGCTCTGCACTGTCAGCACAGATCCCGATGAGGGGCTCGGGGCTGTATCCCATGACCATGAGATCATGACCTGAGCCAAAGTCAGGAGTCAAATGCCCAACTGACCAAACCACCCAGGCAACTTCTCTTCTTTTTTTCTACTTAAGCTGCGGACCTTTGCTACCTCCCCTTCTACCTTCTGCAGATTATCCGGAACCCAAGAACGGTCTCCAGACGGTCGGTGTGCATTTACATCCACTCCTTGTCTCTTCTCGTCCTTGCCTCTGTCTGGACGAATCTCTTCCCAGCTGCCCAGTGTATGTGCCGCTCTGTTTTTATCCTTACCGAGCATGTCCTACCATTTGGCAGGCAGAGAGGGTGTCTTTACTTGTTCTTTGGGATTTCCCACAATCAGTAGTCTGGGCTGAGCGAATAGTAGTTTTTGAGGAAATGGTATATAAATATAAGGAAGTACAGTCATTTGATGTTCAGGCCAAGTAATTTCCATAGTTGCTGCCTGACGGAGGACAGCGTGTGGTATTTCTCAAAAGCTGTCCTCAGAACTGCTGCTCCCGAAGTTGTGGCATGGTGACATAGCACTGGAGCTAACGAGAGAAAGGATCCTGTTCATTGCAGACTGGATTTGGGGGGCCATTCTGCCACGCAGACCTGCTCTCGCGTTAGGACTTCGATATATCCTTTTTGGGTTGAAATTTTCCTTTCCTAAAGCGCTTCTGCCTTGCTGAGGAACCATGCTTAAGGTGACCCAATAAGAAAAAAGAAAGCTGTAACCTGATCTTGGTCCTTTTGACTCCAAGTTTGATTCCTTTCTGTTCTACGTTATGCAGCTTTTCAGTGGAGTACTTAAGAAAACACATCATCTTGAGCATTTTGCAGGTAAAGAAATGGAAATCATAGTGACTTACCATAGCTTCTGCATTTGACAGTCCTTTGGGAATCAGTTTAGCTGTATGTAGTAAGAGATTTTAAAAACTTACAGGTTTTGACTTGGGAGCATTCCTCCTTAAGAATCTATGCTAAAGAGAGGGGTGCCTGGTGGCTCAATTGATTAGGCGTCCAACTCTTGATTTAGGCTCAGGTCGTGATCAATCTCACGGTTAGTGATTTTGAGCCCTATGTTGGGCTCTGTGCAGATAGTACGGAGCCTGCTTGGGATTCTCTCTTTCCCTCCCTCCCTCTGCCCCTCTCCCACTTGTGCTCTTGTGTGCTCTCTTTCTCTCTCTCTCAAGATAAATAAACTTAAAAAATATTTAAAAAGGGGACACCTGGGTGGCTCAGTCGGTTGAGTGTCTGACTGTTGATTTCAGCTCAGGTCATGATTTTGTGGGTTCAGTGGATTGAACCACAAGTTGGGCTCTGCTTTGACAGTTGGGCTCTCACCCTCTCTCTCTGCCCCTCTGCTATTTGTTCTCTCTCTCTTTCTCTAAAATAAATAAACTCTAAAAAAAAGAAAAAAGAAGAAGAATGGCCTCTCTAGGCTTAATAATTCAAAAGAATGGAAACTCAGGGAAGTCCCAGGGTTTAAGTGGCTTTTTTTTTTTTTTTATCAATGTTTGTTTATTTTTGAGAGAGAGAGACAGAGCATGAGCGGGGGAGGGGGCTGAGAGAGGGAGAGACACAGAATTTGAAGCAGACTCCAGGCCCTGAGCTGTCAGCACAGGGCCCAGTGCGGGGCTTGAACTCAAAAACCATGAGATCTTGACCTGAGCTGAAGTCTGATGCTTCACCAGCTGAGCCACCCAGGCTCTCCAGGGCTTAAGTAGTTTTAATTCCAATTTTGAAAAGGAATGAGTGATCTCAAGTGATTTTTTTTTTATTTTTGCTTTTGCTCTTAGTCAAGGTATGATTTATGTGGTGCTAAAAGCAAATGGTTAATGAGATTTGTGTTCTAAACATTGTTATTTATGAAGGGGGCATATATGATCAATGTGTATCTTACTATGTGTATCATCTAATTGTAAAAACTGGGCTTTGGAGCCCATCTCTGCCACCTGCTTGCTTTGGAACTTTGGCCAGGTTATGTAGTCTGTTTCCTTATCCATAAGCTGGGATTGTGAGGGTTAGATGATACAGTGCGTGCAATAGTCTAGCATAATTCTGACACATAGCAACCACTCAGATGATCTTAGAGCTGAAATGGTCAGTGATGACTGATATAATATTGAAGGAAGACTTCTCCTCAGTGTTTTTATATCTAGTATTTAGGAGAAGCAGTATTTAAAATAATAGTTCTTGGGGCACCTGGGTGGCTCAGTCGGTTAAGTGTCCGACTTCAGCTCAGGTCATGATCTCACGGTTCGTGGGTTCGAGCCCCGCATCGGGCTCTGTGCTGACAGCTCGGAGCCTGGAGCCTGCTTCAGATTCTGTGTCTTCCTCTCTTTCTGCCCCTCCCCTGCTCATGCTCTGTCTCTTTCTCTTTCTCTCTCAAAAATAAATAAATCTTAAAAAAAATTTTTTTAAATAATAGGTTTTTGTTTAACACAGTGTTAATACTCCAAAGATTACATATTGACAAAGTAGATGTTGTGCTCTACCTTTTATCCCTCTGAGGATGGACCTGTTCCATCCTTTCTCCGAGCTCGTGTAGGCACAAACACATACAAGATGACTGGCTTCACTTTGGGTCTGCATGCCCTTACTCTGCAGCTTTTCCAACAAGCTGGTAGTTACTGAATTTTTGACGGTTGTTGCTCTGAGTTCATAGCTAAAGATTTAGCTGATTTTTAATAACAGCATAATGCCCTAGATCATGTGGCTCTGCCAGAGTGCATTCAAACGTAATTCCGTCATGGATATGCAGGTCGTTTTTAGGCCCCCACCCTCTACTACGGATGATGTTTGCTGCACCATCCTTATACGCGATCCTTAAGACCCATTGCTTTTAAAGTGGCATTGCTGAGTTAGAGTGTGCGTTAATTATAGTGCAAAGGGGTTTGGGGTGATAAAAGCTGTAAAAGCGTTGTTGGTTCCTGGCTTCTCACCATCTAGTTGAAGGATAGATACGCATTTTCTTTTCCCAGCGATATTTTTGCTTCTGTACCAAGATTTCGGCAGACAGGGTTTGTCTGCAGGGAGATTTGAAATCCTTAATATTCTGAAACATAGGTGTAAGTCAAGAGAGCAAAGGGAGCCTCTTGAATTACGCTTACCCTGCGTAGCACTCGCCGTATTTATTAGATATGGCTTTGTTAGATATTGCACAAATTTAAGTTTCTCAGCTTTTAAGAACGAAGAGTCCGACCCGGGAACCGAAGCACTTGACGTTTTTGCTCCTGTTCCTTCCTCCGCCCATCCCCTACCGGGCTGCAGTCATCCCCTGCCCAGGGGGAGAGCCCTCCCCGCGGGCAGCAGTGTCTCCAGAGGCCTCGGCTTGCTCAGCTCTGATGCAGGCCACTGAGCACATCTTCAGGTCTGAGGTCACTAACGGTAGCGGGAATGTTAGCATGCTAACAGTGTTTTTATGACAGCCAAGTGACCGTGCTGGCAACAGGTGCTTTTCTCTGTCATGTCACTGAGGGCTACTTAATGTACAGCACGAGTTTTTTCCAAGAACCCACTTGGGTTGTGTGTGGGGGTCTCATAGGCAGGGGACCGAGGGAAGAAAGGACAATTACGATGGGCTTCCTGTGCGTGTCTGTGCACGTGTGCTTGTCTGTTTATCGCGTGGGTGCCAGCCGGTAGCATGGGCATCGCTGTTTAGAAGCTTTGTTTTCTCCCGTCAGTGACTGACAGTTGCTTACACCAGTGGGGAGCATGCAACTCGGTAGCAGCTGATACTGGCTCCTACCTGTGGCCATTTTTTCCCCCCTCTGATTCAGCTACTTGGCTCCGGGGAAGTGATTGCATCGTTAACGCTTCAGAACCCGCTGGGTTGTATTCCTGACTCACTGACTTGGTCCCGGTCTCTGGAGCCCACTGTGCATCCTGTCCGTGGTTCCCAGTCAGTGAGACCTAGGGGTCTTGTATTCATGCTTCGCCTCCTTGTGACAAATCGCCTTAGCTTTTGAAATTCTACAAACGCTGGCTTGTTGGAAAGCGATTCATACACTTGCGAACGTTGGCAGTCTGTGTTTCCTTGGGCTTCCTGCAGTATTCAGTGAAACAGCAACAATAATAAGGACAGTGACTGCAAACATACAAATAGTGCTCACCACGTGCCAGACTCTGTGCCAGCCCTTGATATGTTACCAACGGGTGTAGTCCCGCAGCTGCACCTGGTGGGTATTGTTACCACCCCCATAGTATAAATGCAGAAAGGGAGGCAGCCTCTGAGCTATGGTTGTACAGCCTGTAAGTGGCTGATGCAGGGAAATCACTCCACATCAGGGTGAGGCTCACTGATGGGGCCAGAGAGACCAAGGAACATGGCGACGTACCCAGGGAAGCTGGGCACTAGCTGCATAGACCCCCTTGAAGAGAGTTGGCAGAGATTGCGTGGCTGCTGCTTCTGTTTGGATAGGAAGTGACACGGGTGAGTCCTCCCATCCGAAAGTTCTGGACATGCAAGGGGAGTTGAGGGAATTCAGGCATGGACAGGAAGGAAACGGGAGAGGGAGGTGTGGAAAACTTTGCTAAGGGAGGTCACTTGTAACAGCCTTTCACAAAGAACCCCTCTCTTGGTCAGCTCTGTCCCCGTTAGGGTGCACATCCCAGAGGAGGGTGAGTGAAGCAGGTTGGAGGTATGTTTACCTTCAGCGAATTTCTTTCGTTTTGATGATGAGTCATATGAACAGGCTGGAAAACCTCTCCAGTTGCTCTTGTAACTGTGTTTTTCAAATTGGTTTTTGAAGAGCTTGTATTGATGTGCTGGGATTATCCCTCTCTGCTGCACACACTGGAACCGTAGAAGGAAGGTTGTCTAGGTAAGAGGCACTGGGTCGGGGGGAGGAGGTATGGGGTGCTGTGGCAGGGATAAGACCCTGATTCTGCTGCCATGCCGTCTGGATAGAACATCCTGGGACTGAAATTGAGTCACCGGCCTCAGGATCCATTTCTGCCATATCTGGATCGAGTCCACTCGGGCTGAGCAAAGATAGACTGCAGATGGCATATTGAAGCCTTCCTTATAGAATGTGGTTGTTTGCTGTTGTCATTGTTATTTTCATATCACCAGGTCGTTTCCTACCCCCTTTCTGGGTATTTTAACATGGTTCATTGAGTAAGAACGTGGGGTCAGGTGGTATCCTTAGTAACTGTGTGATCTTGGGCAAGGTCTTAACCTCTCCAGAGTTGGTGCTGTCGTCTGTAAAAATGGGGGCATTAGGAATCACCGTCTCATAAGACCATTGGAGATAATGCTCAGGAAAATGCCTCTGTCATCATATCTGCTTTAAAAATGGAGGTGCTTGCTATTGCCTTCTTGGTGTTCCAACACTCACAGGACTCTCCCATTCTACTTCCCGGCTATGATTAGCTGTGACATTCCAGGACGCACATCACTGTGGGTGTAGACACTGACACCAGAAAGAACTGGATTTGGAGAGTTGCAGATTCTACTGTCTCTCAAAGAAGGGTGGAGTCTCGTAGGACAAAGCATTCCTGGCGTGAATAGACAGAGAAAGCTCATCAGAGAAGTAAGCCAGAGTCAGGTGCTCTGATACAGTCGATTAAGCAGGTTGGGCAGGAGGAATCCCTTCCCCTCTGCCCATTGGTTGCACTTTGTACTTTTATCCAGCCTGTCAACTTTCCCTGCAAAAAGAATTTTTATTGCCATCTTTTAACAATGAAATGAGAAATGCTCACTCTCAATTTGATCTAGTTAAATGTAAGTTTTCTTTTGGAGGGGCAGGAGGGGTTACATGGAGGAAGAATTCTGACCCCCTTTCTCTGTAACATAGCTCCACAGAGTGGAGGATTTTTGCCAGGTTGCTTTACGAAGTGCCATTTAAGAAAGACGTCTTTATTAAAAAAAAAAAAAAGAAAGAAAGAAAGAAAGAAAAAACAACTTTTTAATGTGGGAAATTTCAAGCGCATACAAAACCATAAGGAAAGGTATGAGCCTTGTCTGCCACCAACTGCAGCTGGCAACTACGTGGCCAATATTGCTTTATCTGGACCCCCGCAGTGTCCCCTTCCCATTATTATTTTTTTAAGTTTATTTATTTATTTTGAGAGAGACAGTGCAAGCGGGGGGCGGGTTCAGAAAGGGAGAAGGGGACCGAGGATCCAAAGTGGGCTCTGTGCTGACAGCAGCGAGCCCGATGCGGGGCTTGAACTCACGAACCATGAGGTTATGATCTGGTTAGATCAGATGCTTAACCCACTGAGCTGCTCAGACGCCCCCCCACACCCACCCCAGTCCTGTTATTTTTGAGTAAATTCCAGACAACATATTATTTTATCTATAAAATATTCAAGATGTGCTTTGAATGCCTTAAGAGTCTCAGTGAAGTCAATAATGAAAGCTTTCATGTTTTGAGATCCTTCCTGTGGGAAGATCACGTCTCTCTAGAGACCTCAGGGCGGTGATCCTCAAAGTGGGGGATGGGGTAATGATTTTTTTTCAGCAGTTACCTGTGGGGGGCTTTTTCAAACTGCTGGTCCTCACAGATCATTGCCCTTCCCCTCCAACAGTCGAAAATGCAGCCTTTGATTCTTCACCAAACTGCTTTGCTCTGAGTATTAGAGCAGGAATAAACAACAGAGAACCACTGCTTGGGGTGGGGGAGTTGGGATTCCAGGTAATAGAAGCTTTACCACTCAAGAACCACTTTTTTTTTTTTTTTTGATTATTTTTAACCACTATGGATAGGAGTTTACAAGTTTACAAGTTACACTGTGTTTACAAGTATATTTCTTTACTGCCATCTTAAGCAAAATATGCCGGGTGTTATTCCGTCATCCATATTTACCACAGGGTACTTTCGATACTATCTTCCGTGCTGTGGAATGCTTAATTTTATAGTCTGCCTCCCTCATTGCCTCTCTGTTCCCTGCCAGCATACTTTTCTTTATCTCCTTTCAGTCTGCTAAGGGCTAAGAAGCAAGGTATGTAAGGTATATAAAGTCAGAGTAAATGCACTGTGAGGGTGGTTTGTGTTTGTTTGTGTCCTGAGCAGAGCATTAATAAGGACTTCGTGATATTTGATTGCTCAGAGGATGTTTGCCTCCATTTCCTGGTTTTCGGAGACATTGTGCACACATGTAGTTGCTATGTAGCCATTTTTCGTGGAGGTGAGGTACCACTGTGATGGGGTCCTGTAGCAGGAATCTTTGTTCTTACTTGCAGTGCAGCTCCAGATTTGGACAAATTTCTCTCCATCCCACCACTGAATGTTTGAAGTTGAGTTAGCGGGAGGAAAAGGAAGAAATTCAAAAACGTGGACATTCTGCATTTGTTTTTGTAGTTATTTAGCAACTAAAAGTTAGGGGCTTGTGTTGTAAACCTCGCACAAAATTTTGCTTGGCTTCGAATAATACAATGTGTGGATGTAATTTGGGGATTCTATAGCACTAACATTTATAGAAGAAACTAACTCTAATTTTCACCAAAACGAACTACCTTCCTCTCTGCTGGTCTTTAAGGGGGAATCGGAGAAAGCATTTCCCATTTTCCCATACTCTTTTTTTCCCCATGCCCTTCTACCCCTTTTTAAAACTCTCCTCAGAAAAATGACATAGTACTTTTTAAACCTGAGCTGTGCCTCATGCGTGTTTATACACAGGATGGACTCATTGCATCATTTTTTCCTTTCTCACACCCAGACCAGGGTTACATAGTTCTGTGAGGTGTGCTTGGGAGTTGTAGTAATATGGAATGCTGGAAAAATGCCAGAGACTGTTAGTAAATATAGAATGCAGTGGAACAGCAGTTAGCTTATGTTCGTGATTTCAGAACTTTTGTTCAGATTTCAGAAGTAAGCGTACGTAATATAGCATGGGAAATAAAAAGATGACCGCGTTTAAGATTTGGATTTTAATTCCTGTCTTTTCCCTAAAGAAATTTAGTACAGGTAATTTAGTAAAGGGGATTAAGCTGTCTTTGGTTGATATTATGAAAGGTCTCTCCACTTCTTACTCATCATATTTAAAATTTATTAGATCAGCCGACTGACTTTTCTATGAGAAAGCTGGCTCTGCTCTGTGTTTTCCATTTGGCAGGTGTTTTGTTGATATGTTTAGGGGGAAAAAAGAAAGTACAAGGTGCTGGAAATCCACAGCTGATTGTTAGAAGATGGAAACTTACATATTAGATCTTCTTAGGAAGCTGATCGGTCAGGAATGAGTTTTAGAAGTGACTTTGAAGCTTCTCTGTATGTCCTGTCCTCTTCTGCTGTAATTTATTCTATGAAAGGCCCTTAAAGTGTGTTTACAGAGCAAATATCCCTACAAATTGCTTTGGGCAATCGTTGGCACACTGGGATTCTTTATCACATCAGTAATTCCCTTGTTGTTTTGGCAAAGAACTTCCATGGGATGTAGCATCTCTCTGGTCTTTGAGCCCACGCCCAGTCTAAGACATATCAAGGGCTGGAAAAGACAGGCTTGGGTGGGAATGTTCTTATAGAAGTGTGAGTTCAATTTTTTACCCCCAAAGAGCACCAGTGAGCTGAATAACTTCTCATCCCTCTTCTCTGCACTTTTTAGCCTTTCTCACACCCTCCAAGTCGGATCTATCTAAGGCTCCAAATTCCTTAGGTGCCACTGAGGTCACCTGGAGGCCCCTGCCCTACCTTGGCCTCAAAAACTCAACCCTTTCAGAATTCATTCTTTCTTTCATCATAGTGACAAATATTTATTTAGCGCCCTGCCACATCCAAAGGCGACTACAAATCTAAACCTGACATAGCTCTCTCCCTTCAAAATTCTTGTGGTGGGGATGCCTGGGTGGCTCAGTCGGTTAAACGTCCTGCTTCGGCTCAGGTCATGATCTCACGGTTCGTGGGTTCGAGCCCCGCATCAGACCCTGTGCTGACAGCTCAGAGCCTGGAGCTGCTTCAGATTTTGTGTCTCCCTCTCTCTTTGCCCCTCCCTGACTCGTGCTGTCTCTCTCTCTCAACAATTAATAGATGTTAAAAAAAAAAAAAGAAAAAAAGATTCTTGTTGGGGAGCTAAGACACACACGGGAGTTTCTCTGGGGTGAGGGAGACTGTGCTATGCCATCAGCTGTAGAGATACAGCCCTTTGGATTCTAAGACCCACAGCAATTGGGAATCAATTTCCACTGAAAAAAAGAACAGCTGCCTCACACCAGACACTGCAAGCATGTTATTGACTAAGATAAGGAAAAGGCCGCAACCTTCTTACCCACTTAGGCTGGGCTCTGTATGGGAGCGTTTCTTCTAATGATTGGCTCCTTTCTGCTCTAGGTGACGGTACACTGGAGGATGACAAGGTGGAGTGCTGGGACAATGCACGGTTCTACCCTTGGACTTGTCATCGCTTTGCATTCAACTCTGTGTTCTCTGCTTTGCCTGTTTTTTTGTTTTTAAGACTTAGGTGGTCACGTACTCCGGTCCTTTCCATGGCTGCTTTGCTATCCTTTGAGCAAACTGGGCTTACTGTATGAGGAGGAAGAGGAAAGGGACCTTTATAGCCACTGAGTGCTCCACAGAAGCATTTTCTCATTTACTTCTCGCAGTTGGGCAGGGTGGGTATTATCTTCACAGATGAGTAAACTGAGGCAGGGAAAGGTTAAGTTGCTGGGTGTGCACTTAGGCCAGTTCCTGCAGGAAGATGTGCACATGTTCCCTTCCCTGAGCTAACTTTGGTTCTTAGAGAGGACCTTCTGTGCCCCTGACTTCACTCCTTCTGTCACATGGGTGTCCTTCCTTTTGGGGGAGCCTTTAACATTTACTTCCAGTCCCTTCACACGAATACCCACCGAGCTGGAGAGGTCAGAGTTGTTGGTACTTTCCTTGTCCTTTTTTTTTTTTTTTCACATTTGCTTCTTCTTCTTTTTTTTTTTTTAATGTTTATTTGAGGAAGAGACAGTAAGTAGGAGAGGAACAGAGAGAGGGAGAGAGAGAGAGAATCCCAAGCAGGCTATGCACTGTCAGCGCAGAGCCTGATGTGGGGCTCAGTCCCATGAACCATGAGATCCTGACCTGAGCTGAAATCAAGAGTCCGACGCCCAACCGACTGAGCCACCCAGGCCACCCTTCACGTTTGCTTCTTACTCCCGGTGACTCTCGTCACTAAAGGGCTGGGGTCTAACTCTTTTATCCGATGCTACTTTTCTCACTAAGCTACATCTGTGAAAAAGAGGATCAGCAGATGATGTTTGGAAATTAGAATAAGATGCTGTTTGTCTTGAAAAAAAAAAACATCATGAGTCAGCACTATCGGCTTTACTATGTGTACTAACCAAGAAAAGAGTCTGTTTCCTTAAACTTCCATGAATGGAAGCAACATTTGCAGCTTTCCCTTATTTACTTGATATGTTCTTGAAGAGGGGACAAATAAAACTCATCCTTTAAGTGACTTCAGTTTTTAAAAGAGTTTCCATTAAACAAAACCAAATCTCCTGGCAAATAGAATTGACGACCCCCTAGTTTGAGCTCTTTTGGAAATCCAGTATCATCAGGAAAATCTACAGTTTCATAAGCATGTGACCTTTTTATGAGAATTTGGCATTTTGTTCTAGGTTTTACAATGTTCATGTGATGAAGTGAATATGATATGGGTGGCCCCTGAGAGCCACACAGGGAAAGTTGTTGGAGTCCCAGAGAGGACTTGTTTGTGATAGACTTCACATCCAGTTTCCCGTCTGGTAACATATCTTTTTTTTTTTTTTTTTTTTAATGTTTATTTATTTTTGAGAGAGCGACATGGTGTGAGTGGGGGAGGGGCAGAGAGAGGGGGAGACACAGAATCCGAAGCAGGCTCCAGGCTCTGAGCTGTCAGCACAGAGCCTGACGTGGGGCTCGAACTCACAAACCGAGAGATCATTAAGCTGAAGTCTGACGCTTAATCCACTGAGCCACCCAGGTGCTCCTGTCTGGTGGCATATCTTAATCCTCCCTCTCTCTGTCTATCAAGGACAAAGCAGAGGAAGGAGGCTTAAAACCCAGACAGTGCTGGGTCATGTGTATTGTAGAACTGTGTGCCTTTGTAAATGGTTAGGAGATGGACTCATGATACAAGTGCTATGGATTCTTTGAGACCTTAAACATGGTGGTTAGGGGGGGCCTGGGTGGCTCAGTGAAGGGTCAGACTCTTGATTTCCACTCAGGTCATGATCTCACAGTTCAAGGGATAGAGCCCAGAGTGGAGCCTGCTTGGACTCTCTCTCTCTCTCTCTCTCTCTCTCTCTCTCTCTCTCTGCCTCTCCCCTGCACATGTGCATGTGTGTTCTCTCTCAAAATAAATACACATTTTTAAAAACACGGCAGATAATTCATAGACTATCAAAATGTTAACACTGAAAGGGACTAACAGATCATCTCCTCTAACCCTATTCTTACAGATTAGTGTCACACAGATGGTTTACCTGGAATCATTTAGGTGTGACCCATCCTAAAGCAAGGGGTGTCTTAAATGAGCGCCTGGCAATTCTTTCCAGAAGCACAACCCTCCAACCGCACGAGTTCTGGGCATAAATGCCATGAACTTTTAATTTAGGTAAAAGATGTGGGTGTTAAAGACGGAGAAAACATGTCTCTAGTTCTGGAAGAGTTTAGAGTCAGCCTTGCTAATACTATTAACACAAGTTTGATTGCTATGTTACAATAGGCAGAAATGATGTGGGAGTTCAGACAAAGAAAGGGAGGGATTAGAGAAGTCCATAGAAAGAGCCAGCTGCATTTTCACCCGAGCTGTAAGGACTTTGTTTAGTACCGGTATTGAGGGTTGCCTTTTGTTTTGTTTTTTTTTGTTGTTGTTGTTCCTTTGATTACGAACATTTTTAGGTATACAGAAAAGCTGAAAGAACAGTGCAGTGAATATCTGTACGCCCACCATCCAGATTTAACAACTATTAATGTTTTGTCATGTTTGTTCGACTCTGAATCTGTATATGTATGCATTGGGTTTTTAGCCATTTGTAAGTAAATTACAGATAATATGACATTTTTACCCCTAGATATACCCACTGCCATCTCCTAAAGCATTCTGTTTACACAAGCACAATTCTACTATCAATAACAGAAGAGGGGCGCCTGGGCGGCTCCATCGATTGAGCATCCGACTCTTGATTTCGTCTCAGGTCATGATCTCAAGGTGGTGGGATCAAGCCCTGTGTTGGACTCTGCACTGAGAGCATAGGGCCTGCTTGAGGTTCTCTCTCTCTCTCTCTCTCTCTCTCTCTCTCTCTCTCTCTCTGCTCTTCTCCACTGCTTGTGCACTCCCTGTCTCTAAAAAAAACCAAAAAAAACAAAAAAAAACAAAACCAAGAAATTTATTAGTAATCCATTGATATCATCTCATTTCTGTTCCCTATTTCAAATTTCCCTAATTGCCTCATGTCTTTTATAGGTATCTTTTTAACCCTGGATTTGATTGAAGTTCACATATTGCATTTTGTTTTTATAAGTCCTACATCTCTTTTACTCTAGAACACCACACCCCCCTCCGGCACCCCCCCCCCATTCAATATTTTATGTCACTGACTTTTCAGACCAATTTTCTTACAACTTTTTTGTGGCTACCTTACCTAGCAAGTTTCTTGCAAATTGAAGACTTAAATAGCTTAAAAAAATCTTTAAAAAATCGGTATTTTCTAGGAGATACACTGCCCGATTGGCAGATGTTGCTTCTGACATACCATTTTTAGTAGCTAATCCATTTTAAGCTAATCTTTATTTGCAAAAGTAATCTAAGGTGATTGTAAAACGTTACAACACTTTAGAAATGTATAAAATACAGAGTGAGAGTTCTGTGTAATGTCACCTCTACGTGGCCCTAATGGTTAATTGTTTTAGGGAATTTACGTTCTTTCCCAGTACTTCATGTGTTTTTGTTTATTATACAAACTGCATTATCTGTGCATTTGGTGTGCAGTGTACTTTTTATTTCTCTAACTGTGTGTTCTGGATGGCGTCCTATGGAATATATAGCAGGGATTGTTTTTAATAGTGGCTGGGATAAAGGTGTACCCGGCCGGCCACATTCTTTCATAGGTGTTTAAGGTGAGGCACACCCAGATGTAAAGCGCCTAGCCCAGGATCAGAAGTGTGGCTTATGCCCACGGAGCAAATATTTCTTCTGTTTGAGGCTCCCTGGTTAATATACGAGTTGAATCTCTTTGTCTTCTGCCTTGTTCTTCAACAAGGTGAGGGAATGTGTAGCAGTCAACTCTTCAGGGTTCTGTATTTGAGTCCTGACTTCTTTTTCTGCTTTTTGGGGTGGGTCCCTGTGTAGTCTTTCCTGCAGATATCAGGAGATCATCAGGTTGGTCTCCCTTAGAGGTAAACATGACAGTCTGCCAACACAAAGTGATTTAGAAATGTTAATAGGTTTTACCAAGCCACAGTCTCTAGCATGTGTATTTTAAGCCATCATAAAACATACCTGTCATGCTAAGGAATGTGCCAGAGGGCAGGCATCAAAGACCGGCCGAGGGAGTCTGGGGAGTATGTTTTGCTCTGTTGTAGGGTTGTGCCCTGACAACCTCTGTGAGGCCTGGGGTACTGACAGGGAGTGGTTTCTAAATATTAAAGCCATTTTATTTATTAATTCAGGAATGCCTGTAAATAGTTACTCATATTTGCCCCTCTAAGTGTCAGGGGGCTCCGAGGTGATTCTTTGGATGAAAGGTGTGAAGTCAGGCTGGATCTGCTTGACTTAGGGAATGGAGTTAACACAACAATCACATGAGCAAGAGATAGTCTTTTGGGCTTAATGGAGAAGAGAAAGGTGAACAGAGAGGTTGTCTGAACATTTCTGGCTTCTTTGGAAGATAACGATGAAGAAACTCCCAGTGAGAGCGGAACAGTAAAGCCACTTTTGCTGTTGTTTTCTTCTTGTGTTCTCCGTGGCAGTGTCATCCCTTGAATTTGGTGGGACATGAGGGTGTAAGTACATCTCACTATTAGTTAAGTAAATTACCTTTAATTTGGTGGCAAGGCTTTTGCGTCAAGCATTTTGTAAAAGACCAAAATGACGGTAGGGCAGTTCCCCACATCTAACTGCCTGTTTGGTGAAGAAGAGCACAGAGTTGTGATAATAAATGCATTAGATTCATATATTTAAAACTTCTTCAAGTGTAGAAAGTTGCTGACTTCCATTAAATGTGCATTCTCTTCATTTTCTATCATCCGTTCTAAGTGTGTAAAGTAAATAACAAAATAAATATTAAGATAAAAATAAAGGTAAATAGTGTTAAGGTAAAGAAGGAGGCAGTGTTGCAAAGAGGGAGAAGGAGCAAGATAAGATTCTAAGTTCAGGATCAGCCAGTCACGTAAATCATCGAGCTTCACTTCTTTCCCCTGTTAAAAGGGGGGGAACAGAAAGCCTACGCCATCAGGCTGTTAATGAGGTTGAAATGAGAGGATCTATTTAGAAGTTACACAGTGTTCCAGTTCCACCGCTACTGCTTTCTTGAGTGGACAGGATGGTGCAGTGAAAAAAGCATGGGAATTCAAGGCCCATAGACGTTGGTTTGAATTCTGACGTTGCCATTCACCTTGTGCGTCTTTAGGTGAGGTCTTCTCATCTCTCTGATCCTCCGCGTCCTCAGCTGTCGAACGGATTTCATCAGCTCCCTCTTGAAAGATCAGGTAGAGCTCATGGGCTCCACCAAGAGGCTTGAGGGCTGCAGAGCTTCCTGGTTCTCGAACGTGGACGTCCGGCCGGCCGGGGGCGTGTGCTCGCGTGTGCGGGTCGTACGCCGCGGCATCCTCAGCCTCCCTTGCAGCCAATGACCTTGCTGCTTCTCTGTTCGCAGCGATCCTCCGCAGCGCCGCACCGGGCATGGACACCTTTCTCGGCGTCTGGAGGAGCACGTGCGGTAGTGTCATCACCCAGACACGAAGCTGCTAAGGCCATCTCAGGGGCGTGGGCGCCGGGATAGGAAGGCGGCGTCCGAGGGCCACGCAGCCATGCCTTTCGGCCTGAAGCTCCGTCGGACACGGCGCTACAACGTCCTGAGCAAGAACTGCTTTGTCACACGGATCCGCCTGCTGGACAGCAATGTGATCGAGTGCACGCTGTCGGTGGAGAGCACCGGGCAGGAGTGCCTGGAGGCCGTGGCCCAGAGGCTAGAGTTGCGAGAGGTAACAGCGGGTGTGGGCGGGCATCTGAGCCAGAACTCACTCAAGGGACTGGCCACCTGTCTCTTGGCACCTGCCGTGCTTTGCAGTCCCAGCCTCCTGTTTAAGAGGATCCTGTTGTCCTTGGCATAGGCTTGATCTCACAGCGTCAGTGGATCAGGAGGCCTGCTCCAGTGCCGTGACAAGCAGGACCCCGCCTGGGGTGGCGGCTTCCCTTTTGTTACCTTCTATGAGGAGGTTGGGCGGGGGGGCCGTGTCACGTCCAAAGTCATTGTCTCTCTTTACAGCCGTGGAGCGGGTTGGCATTCCAGCTGAACATCTAGGAGAAAACGCCCACAGAGGGGATGGATGCAGCTGCTTTTAGTTTTTGTTTGTTTGTTTCTATATTTTCCTCTTCAAAGAGGGGAAAAAATTGAAAAAGTATTTAAAGCGAGCATGACCAGCGAGGCTTTTTGTGGGCACATATAAAATGGGTGTTTTGTTTCTTTCAGGATTCCTCATGACCCTCGTTTTCTTTCTGCTGTCTGTGAGCGTTTTAAGTTTTTTTATTTATTAAAAAATTTTTTCTTTTAATGTTTATTTTTGAGAGAGAGAGAGAGACAGAACACGAGCAGGGGAGGGTAGAGGAAGAGGGAGACACAGAATCCCAAGCAGACTCCAGGCTAGGCTCTGAGCTGTCAGCACAGGGCCCGACATGGGGCTCGAACTCCCAAACGGTGAGATCATGACCTGAACCGAAGTTGGACACCCAACCGACAGAACCACCCAGGCATTCCTAGACTTCTTTGGGCTTAAACAAAGCCAGGGTTGACCATGAAGGCAGTCATGTTATCACTCTTTAAAAGGAACTCTCCTAGGAGAGTATGTCCTTTATAAGAAGCAAGCCCTTAGTCTTCCAGTCTTAATTCTTTGGTGAGAACCCTGCACACGCATATGCGTCCTGAGAGCCCCGGGGCAGAGTGGCCAGTGGGTCAGGTGGTATGATTCAGTGGTTGCCAGCGCAGAAGGGACTGCAAGCCCCTGAGATTTGAGGAGCAGGAAAAGCTCTGTGGTTGTCCTGGGCCCTGTGACCACATTGCCCATTACCTCAGGGTGCTGGTTTGGGAGGTGGTGCCTTCTGGAGGTGATGGTGTTTGATGTCTTCCACACCCCTCATGACCCACCTTCTTCCACATGCACAAAGGAATTGGGGTCGGGGAAGTTCTTCTCCCCTTGGCATCCTCCGCAGGCCAACTGTTGTATTCTTGGGGACAGTTTCACCTGAGTCCTTCTGTCTCCTGCCGGTCTTCGTGTTTATACTTCGGTTTCTGTGATCAGAGCTTCCTTTGAAGTTTCTTTTCCTGTATAGGGAGACTTTCCTGTCGCACAGCTACATGTGGCTTGGTAGCTGACCCAGCAAAATAAACATGGAAAAGGTGCTGCCTTTGCCCGTTGAGAGCTGGTTCCTTTTGGCTTATGAGTAGCACATTGGGGTATACATATTTAAAAATATGCATGTGCATGGGCATAAAGGAAAAACCTTAATACTGGAGGTTGGTTGGTTAGAAGACTGGTCTAAATTTCTTGTGAAAATGTTCGTTCTAGATCGTTTACGAAAGATATGCACTGGTTCCACTTTTGAATATTCTCTGTAACTCACGGGGGAGTAACTATTCTTTGCATATACTGGGAGACAGTAGAGCACGTGCTGAAGGAGTTATAGGCTCGGTCTTTGGCCTCCTGGACTTGGGTTCAAATTATAGTTGTGTCATTTGTTAGGTGTCCTTGGAAAAGTTACCGTGCTTCTCTGGGCATCGGTTTTCTCACCAATAAAGTGGAAATAATGATAACCTTACTTATCTTATGGGACTGTTGTAAATATTAAAAGAGATACAGTATGGAAAATGCATAGTGCTGCATCTCGTATTGACAACCGTCCCAATTTGAGAGTCTTGAACAAAATTTTTCATTGAAGAAAATCTTGAGCAACTGCAATGTGCCAGGCGCTGTGTTAGGACTTGATGAGGGAAGAAAAATAAGGTGTAGTTTTGTCTTCAAGATATGCACGGGTGAGTAGGGGAATCCAGCATTTAAATAAGCAGTTAACGCTGAATGCGATCTAGGGGCGCCTGGGTGGCTCAGTCGGTTAAGCACCCGACTCTCGGTCTTGGCTCAGGTCATGATCTCATGGTTCATGCGTTTGAACCCCTCATCAGGCTCTGCGCTGACGGGGTGGAGCCTGCTCGGGATTCTCTTTCTCTCTCTGCCCCTCCCCACTCTCTCTCTTTCTCTCTCTCAATAAATGAATAAACTTAAAAAAAAACAACAACACAAGATTAAATGCAATCCATGCTAAAATGCAATGCAGGTACAGGCCGGAAAGGCAGTAGCTCTTCTTAGACTTGTGCAGTACACAGTCTGTGCTGCTGACCACTGTGGCCCCGGGGGGGGGGGGGGGAGAGGAAGTTTCAGTGAAGGATGAACAGAGCCGTCACTCTCTGAACGGGGACTTGAAGGATGCACAGGACTTCAGCAGGTGGCAAAGAAAGCAAGGCCATCCAGGGCCGGGGGAACTGGAGTCTTGAAGATCCAAGGATGCAAAAGCAGGTGCCATTCTTGGGGGCCAAGAAGGCATCTCTGTGAATCCCCAGGCAGAGTCTAAGGTGCATGCGGAGGTGGGTCTGGAGATGTGGACGGTAATAATTACTCTCAGCAGAGTATTGCTTCTCTCAGTGAGAGGGCAAAGGTCAGACCCGGATTAGCCCACAACTGTGTTGTCACAAAAGACAAAGCAGTGAAGTCTGGATTCTGCTGTCACGTGTCTGTTGCAGTGTGATTGATCTTCTAATGCGAAGGTGGGGTTGACATTTAATGCTGGCTTTATTTTGACATGCTCTAAATGGGCGCATTCACATTAGAGCAAATCACTTTCTTTTTTTTTTTTTTTTGATTGTATGCTTTTGTTCTGTGACAGATGACATGGAAGGTATGGCCTTTTGTGAAACAATGCTATAGCTACTTTCAAACGACAGGATGAGATCATGCAACCTCCTACTTTGTTCTTCATTTGCACACACACACCTGGAGGAGGAGTGCATTCTTTCCCCAGAAGCAGGAGGAGGAGGGGATGGACACGGGGTCTGCTCTACTCACTTGACTTTCTTTTTGTATTTGGGTCATTTTCCAAGTAGAGTTGATGGAGCTTGAGAGGAGAAAGTGGAAATCTATCTAAAATACAACAGAATGTTGAGTCTTTATTAAGGCTTGGAACTCAGATCTGGTGGGTATTTGGCTTTGCTGTTAGAAGGATTCTGTAGTTGGGGTGCCTGGGTGGCTCAGTCAGTTAAGCGTCCAACCTTGGCTCAGGTCATGATCTCACAGTCTGTGGGTTCGAGCCCCACATCGGGCTCTGTGCTGACAGCTCAGACCCTGGAGCTTCTTCAGATTCTGTGTCTCCCTCTCTCTCTGCCCCTCTCCTGCTTGTGCTTTGTCTTTCTCTATCTCTCAAGAATAAACATTGGGAGGCCTGGGTGACTCAGTCAGTTAAGCGTCTGACTTGTGCTCAGATCATGATCTTATGGTTCGTGGGTTCAAGCCCCACGTTGGGCTCTTGTGCTAACAGCTTAGAGCCTGGAGCCTGCTTTGAATTCTGTGTCTCCCTGTGTCTCTCACCCTCCCCTGCTTGCACTTGTCTCTCTCTCAAAAATAAATAAACATTAAAAAAATTTAAAAAAGAATAATTAAACATTAAAAACAAAAATTTAGAAGTGTTCTGTAGATGTATCGTAGACATTTTAAGAGCTTTATCTTAGGAAAAGAAAATTAACTTTGATTTAATTCTTGATCTACATTAATTATAATTTGTGTTTTGCCACTTCATTTAGTCATTTTAAAAATGTATTTTATTTTTTAAAGCTGTTTTAGCTCCATGGCAAAACCGAGTGGAATGCAGTGGAACATACCTCCTGCACCCCCCCCCCAGTCCTATCCCCTCCCCCACACCAGAGTGGAACATGTGTTCCAGGCGATGAGCCCACATTAACACATCATCATCACCCTGATCCATCGTTTACGTTAGGGTTCACTCTTGGTGGTGTTCATTGTGTGGGTTTTGACAAATGTATAATGACATGTATCCATATGGTAGACTTTATGAGGCTCACATCTGGTTTTGAATGTATCGATGTGCTGCCATTTCAAATGGCATTTAGAGGACCCAGACCTGGTTCGTAGGGTCAGCAAATACAATCAAGCCCCAAGGGAAGCTGAACATGAGAGGGTCCCCGATCCCAGAAACCCTAGAGCTTAGAGAATAGGACAAACAAGAAACAAAGCAAAGGGAACAGTCCGTGCTGAGGTACAGAAACAGGAAAGCACGTGGAATTTTCAGGGAAGGGCAGAGTTCATTTTGCACTGATCTGTTTGTGTGTGTGTGTGTGTGTGTGTGTGTGTGTGTGTGTGTGGGTGGAGGGGTGGGTGGAGAGGTCATGGCAGGGGAGGGTAGGAGTGTAGAAAGGCAGGCAGGAGACTGCTTTTGAAGGGTTTGATGTATCTAGCCAGGGAGTTTTAACTGGATCCTGTAGGACATTGTGTCTAAAATGTGTCACAAGAATAATTAAAATAAATCTCCAACTTTTAATGTCACATACTGTGCTGAGTGCCCTCCCCATATCAGTTCATCTGATTCTCATTTCAACTCTGTGCAGTGGCTTCTCTGGCCGTCTCCATGTTACAGACGGGGCCATCACAGCACAGGATGACCTTCTGGCCGTGACTGGGCTTGTCCTCAACCCCAGGCAGGCTGCCTCCACTGTTCGAATTCCTGGGCATGTGTAGTGGCAGAAAGGAGTGTAGTAAAATGCTTTGGGAAACACCTCCATAAATGCTATTTTTTTTAAAGGTGTCAAACTCAGTGTTTCACAATTATTTTAGCCTTCTGTAAAATCCTCTTTGAATTGTTTGGAGAATAAAATGCTGCCGTGAGATGGGGAGACATCTAAGGACTTCAAGGCAGAGTGTGACTGACATGAACACCTTGCATTTTCGGAAAAGAACCAAATAGCAGAAAGAGAATGAGGATTGGGGTGACAGGAAGGACAGAGATGCTAGCTGGGTGAACTTAATAACCTGGCTACGGGAAATAAAATGAACTGCTTAGGAAATTTTTTTTTTTAATTATTTTAAGTTCAGAAAAAAAATTGGGTATGAATTTCTGGCAAGGAACTTTTATTAAGGGAAAGACATAAGATGACAAGGCTCAGAATATAGTTAAAACACGTTTGGATTAATGGATGTCACCTATTTCTCCAAATGAGATGTTAGGTGGAACTTAAGTGGAAAAAACAGAGCTGTTATGTTTGCAGAGGGGATGGTTATCTGGAACCCCGGCTCCTTGTGGCCTTCCTACCTTCCAATACAGTTTGAGAATCACTGACCTGGGATAAGATAGGAGTAGTTAACATAATGTGTCTTATGACTAATTCTCACATTTTAAAAATAATTGCACAGAGAAGCAGCAGGTTTCATGGCTGTGAGAACTGCCTGACTTTGAGTCCTGCCTCTGCCGCTTATCACCAGTGTAATCCTGGATAGTTACTGAACTGCTCTGTGCCTCAGTTTCCTCATCTGTAAATGGAGACGGTAAAGTAGCAACCTCCATGAGTTGTTGGAAGGGTTAAAAGAGTTAGTTTTGTTAGTTGTTAGTATTACAGAGCCTGGCACTTGGAGGCACTCAATATGGCAGTCTTCTCTGTGACACATCACATGGGCTCTCTGGACTGTGACACAACCCTTCCAAAGATGGGGCTCTGACCCTTTTATAAATCTGTTGGTTTCATTTTTAGATGGCTTGAATTATTAGAAGCCGTGATCATACATTGAGCCAAAACTCTTTCAATTCCTTGAATAGTTATTAAGATTGTATAGTCCACTAGGATAGCAACTGGCCACATGTGTCCATCGAGTACTTGGAGTGTGGCTAGTTTGAACTGAGATGTGCGGTAAGTATGAAAATACACATCGGATTTTGAAGATCTAGCATGAAAAAAAAGTTAAACTATCTCATCATTTTTATATTAGTTACATGTTGGAAGCCTACTGTTTTGAATACACTATTTTAAATGAAATTTAAAATTAATTTCATTTCTCTGTACTTTTTAAATGTAGCTGTTAGAAAATTTAAAGTTGAAGATGTGGCTTACGTTATATTTCTGCTAAACAGTGCTAGGAGCGGCAAGGAGGCCATGTTAATAGTAATAATGACTATCAAGAATTTTATTGGAATATAAAGGATTCTAATAAAATATAGAAACCTGCTAGAATTATTTTCTTGAGGGATACTCCTGACTCTGCTTTTAATTAGAGAATCATAAATGGAGGAAGAATAAGTAATTTCACAAAGGTACCTTCATAGTTAAACTCTATTCAAGACAGAGAATCTATTCTTGAGAATGCTGAATTCGATAACTCTTGGACCTCCCTGAAGACTAGACTGACAGCTCTGGTTTTTAAAGGAGCCTAAAAAAGAATCCCTGATCATTTCATAGGGTGGGTGATTGTCCTCAGATTTATCCCCTTGTTCTTTTGCCAATTTATATTTTCGTTTGAACTCAAAGGTGATTTATGCCAAGCTGTGGGCACAGTAGGAATGTCCCACATTTTGCTATTCTCATAACAGCTAGAGTTTATAAAGATACTGAATCTTGACTAGCTTAAGTGAACTTACATTAAGGATATATCTATGGTCTGATTTTATGCTAATCTTTTGGGCATTGGTAACAACGTAATGTGCAATTATAAGAGAATTCGGTTAAATGGAATACTTCATTTCCTGGCCCTGTCTGATAATAGTGGAAATTGCTGTGTTTTGGAGCCTGCTTCCCCGTATCCATATACGTTTGTATTTGCAGTGGACTAAAATAACATTGATTAAGAATCAGCTGAAGAAGACTGCGGGAGAGATGTCTGGTCTCTGAATTTTGTATTGCTTTTTGTCTGTATAAAGATTATAACGTGAAATCTTACTAGCTTAACGTCCGTTCTCTGAGGCAACCTGGCACCCGTGTCTGGTTTCTAGATACAAGAGACTGTAGGTGAAGTAATTTCCCCCGTCTTAACTCGTAAGTCTTCATCTTTTTGTATATTTTGAGTGAGCTGTACAGCCTCAGAAG
This sequence comes from Prionailurus bengalensis, assembly GCF_016509475.1. Taxonomy (NCBI): domain Eukaryota; kingdom Metazoa; phylum Chordata; class Mammalia; order Carnivora; family Felidae; genus Prionailurus; species Prionailurus bengalensis. Next base: position 28,942,720 of record NC_057360.1, read on the forward strand.
AGTGATTTTTTTTTTTTCTTGGTTATGAGGTTTGCTTCTTGGGTCGATGTGACTCTGCAGTGTCTTTTCCTCTACTTTTGTGAAAGATTGGCTAGGAAAATGAAGGGGGTGCAGTTGTTAATTATAGACGTGTCAGTTCCAGAAATCCCAGACCTACCCAGAGTAGAGGTTGATTGCACACAAGTTGTTTTTTTACAGTCATCCGACTGATGTATAGTGGTTTATTTTCCAAAGCCGTTGGAATGTAATAGCGTGAAGTGCCGTTTCAGAGCCTGCTTATAGTCATCTTTTGAAGTATTTTCCATGCCTCAGTGAAAGTTTTAATGCCTGTATGTAATTCCTGTATATTTTATGTGGAGCTACACCAACTCTCTGTTTCTTAATTTACAACTGAAGCACTGGGTATGACAGGCAACCAATTACAGCGTAATGCAAGATATTTTAAACGTTTGCTTCTGGATGATTAACTCTTCAAAACGCTTGAGATAAGATCATGGATTTAATCCCTGGCCATTGCCAAGACAGCATCTGTAACCCTTGCAGATAGCATGAAAGATGCGTCTTTGGTCACAAAACTGGAAAAGCAAAATCCTCAAAAAGAATCTTCCCCTAGTCACAGCTAACGTGGGGGATTCCACTATCTCTGCAAATAAATGAACAAACAAATCAGAACACCCCCAGACTATTTTTAAAGGCCTTTATTCACTAGAATCTTTTTCCTGGTGCTTGGATCTTACTTTGGCACTAAAATATTCACACACAAATCTGCCGCTTAAGAAACTAGCATATTTTTGAGTGCGCGCATACATTTATGCTTCCTGTGTTAAAATGAGAAACTCCAAAGCAAATAGACCAGGAAACTACTCCTATGAAAATGTCATGTTAGTGCATCTTTCCTTACACTGTTTCTTAGTAGTGCATTTTTAGTCATTGATTCACAGATGGGGTTCCTCTCCCTGGGCACCGGTTCGTCTGTCTGCTTTTTTCTTCACTGCAGTGAGCTCACTGCAGAATTCAAGGGAACCAGACCCATTTTCTAAAGAAAACTAGAGAAATAAAATGGGATTAATAGCTCACCCAGAGGTATCGTGAGGGTTCGCCAGACCTGGCTGATGTTTGGAGCTTCAGAGATTAAACAAAACTGTTTGGGGGTATGTACTCGGGCAATATGATGGGATCTTTCTGGCCACGGAGGAGGTGGTTTCTGTTTGGAATCATCTACCACATTCTCCTAAATCATGGGGCAGTGGTTAGCAGGGAAGCTCAGCTTTCAGAATTCAGCTGGAGTTGATGGCAAGTCAATTATGAACCAGCCTGGTGTGGTCTCAGCTGGGCCTGAGGGGATTAATGGTCCCTTGGCTAATACACAGGAAGTTGATTGATGCACTTGTTGGTTTAAGTGAGAGGTTAGTTTCTGATGCTATTTCCTGAGAGGCACTGCGTAAGATACGGCAGAATAAACTCGTGCTGCATCGTGAACTTAAATAGAGCAGGCTAAGAACTTTGAGACAGAGTCTTTCTCCTCTGTTGAATACTCCAGGGCAGGGATATAGCTAGAGGAAGAATGGGGTGGGGGTGGCAGGGTGGGAATAGAGAAGGTGACTTTGGGCATAGCTTCACAAAATGGTGTGGGGTTAGGGATCTCGTAAATGGATTTTCCTTCCCACCAGATAACTGAATTCAGCGCTTAAAAAAAAAAAAAATGTTTATTTATTTATTTTGAGAGAGAGAGCGCCCTGGAGAGCATGCACGCGAGCAGGGGAGGGGCAGAGAGAGGGAGAGAGAGAATCCCAAGCAGGCTTCGCAATGTCAGCATAGAGCCCGATGTGGGGCTCGCTCTCACAAACCGTGAGATCATGACCTGAGCTGAAATCGAGAGTCAGAGGCTTAACCGACTGAGCCACCCAGGCGCCCCTGAGTTCATTGCTTCTAAAACTGGTTATTCTGGCCTCTTAGGTAGGAACTGTATCTTCCAGGTTACCCGCCTCTCTCAGCTCTGCCTTATGCTGGACACCCCATTTCTTGAGTAGTAATATTGTAGTAATATAGTTACTCCATTGGATAAATGCATGGTAGCTCACTCAGGTAGTCTGTGTCCTCTGGGGGGCAAAAAAAACCAAAACTCTTTTTTTTTTTTGGCAAAATTGATTATAGGATGTTTATGCATTTAATGTGGACCGTTTCTAATTTGAATGTTACTAATTTGAGTGACTGTTGTAATTTGAATGAAGTATGATCATGAAATTATACCCTCTAATGTCAGGACTGCTTTTAGTGAAAGTTAATAAATCATGGCTGGCCTGTTAAGCAACTGCAAAGCTTGTCCCTCCCTTTCTCCACCCAGGCTTATAAAAGGGCTTCTTTTCCAAAGAAAATAACTGTTACGTAGCATGTCACTGTTTATATATATTACCTCATTTATTATATGCAGACTCATTCCTAGCCACCCAAAATGCAGTGACATACCCTTACACAACACTGTGTCCATTTGGAATTCAGTATAATGCAGAACTGCCTTGGGCCCTTTTCAGACGGTCTGTTAAGTACCCAGATTACCTCATTTTAAGGTTAGCTTAAGCCTACATCATAGATCCCCTAGGACAGCGTCAGAGCGATGTTCCAGTGTCCCATAAACACCTGTAAGACTAAAGCACATCTGAGCGGAGGGACAATTTTGTGATGATTTTTCTTCCTACATCTTTTAGGTTTTTATGTTACTTACGGGCCTTCCAGCTTCTACTCTTGCCTGCTTTTTTTCATTTATCTCCAGGTAACCTCTATCCTCTAATTCTGTGGTTCATAGGCATGCCAGGAGTGCTGATGAAAACGATTTCTTGAGGCTTGCCTGCTTTCATTTACCGATGGTGACGATGATTGATAATGATAGTAGCAGCCACAGAGAGCACCATTCCCGAAGCAGTTAATTTACACGTGCCATGCGCACAGTGGACAGACACGATGTCCCTGATACCCCTCACAGCCTGTGCATGATAGCAGTACGACCCCGTCTTAGAGATGGGAGCTCTGACCCTCTGGAGCCTCAGGAATTTGTATAGGGTTATTAGGACAGTGAATGCAAGCGCCCGGAGGTGGGTAGACCTCACAGCTCGTCTTCTTTCTACTCAGCCGCATTTCATTTCCTCTACGTCATCAGTCACCGTAGAAAAACCACCAGGCTCACCGAAGCTGGGAAGCGAACAAAATAGGGTCAGAATTCAGGCAGTTTGTCCAAGTTGATGGAGCTATAACCTTGGTTCTGTGTGTTGGCATTCTGTTGCTCAAGGGATGCATAGATTGCTTATGTGAGCTGGCCCTTTAAAACATCATGGAGTAGGGGCACCTGGGTGGCTCAGTCAGTTAAGCATCTGACTTCAGCTCAGGTCATGATCTCATGGTTCGTGGGTTCAAGCCCCATATTGGGTTCTGTGCTGACAGCTCAGAGCCTGGAGCCTGCTTCTGATTCTGTGTCTCCCTCTCTCTCTGTCCCTGCCCTGGTCGTGCTCTCTCTCTCAAAAATAAATAAAAACGTTTTTAAAACATCATGGAGCAAAGCTGGGGAAATCATTGCTCCCATCTGAAAGTACATGCATTTGAAAATATCCTTGAGAGTGTTTTGGTCTGTAGTCTTAAGTAGGCAAGGACATGCCTGGTTTTCTAGGGAAGTCAGAATCAAGACTTCTGGTACAGACTTTGGTAGGGTTGTGTCAGGGATTGATCTGTGATACTGCTGATGGGACAGCCAGCTGGAGTGGGAACATCAGCACAAGAATGCCTTTGGAAATTAAACATCGAAATGAAAACGTTCTTTTGAAGGCAAATTTCCAGGTGTGCTGTAAACTGTGCTAAGCTATAATTGAAATATAAAAGAAAATTTCAAAAGCGGTGATCTATTTTTTGGTGATTGTTGTGCTAATCCTGAAATCCTAGTGTGAATTAATACAAAGACAAGATTGGATGCATAAAAGTACCTGTTTTAATCATTTAGCACGTTGTTCAAAACTAAACTGGTTGAGGCTTCAAGTGTAAGGGTGAAAATCTTACTTTCATCTATCACATCCCACCATAATCTGCCAAGAACAGCCACCAGGGGCTCCCCTGGCAGCTGCGAAGACAACCTTCCATTCTCAAAGCTTGATATGGGGGAGAGATTTGCTGCAGTTCATGTATAATGAAGTGGTCGAGGCTGATGTTTTTGAAAGTACTTCATTAAAACTCAAAAGGAGTGAATCAATTTTCCGTTGAAATCTGGTACTGTATGGAAATATCCTGCAATGTGGAAGCTTTCATTTGGCAGAAGGTTTTGTCTTAGGAGTTGAGTACCAAGTTACTTTGCAGCAGGTGCAAGAACTGTGTTTGCCTTTGCCAGCATGTTCCACGTGAGATCACGAGGCATTCAGAAGCCACAGGAAAGTCGGCCTTGAGAGCGTAGGAAAAAAGCCAACCCTGTCCCCACCCCTGCACCCCACCCCCTTCCCAAACACCGGTGCATCAGTACCCACATGTACCAACAGCAGCGATGGCTATGGGTACTATATCGGATAGCCCCTGTGGATTGTGTGCATGTGGTTTCTTTTGGCCTGTCCTAAAGTCAGAAAGTAAATGCTGGATCCTCGTGTCCGAACTGGGAAACCAAACTTGGCGTAGGGCGTCAGAGTCTTGCTCTCCTGTGCAGTCTTGGGGGTACCCCTGATAAACATAGACTGATGCTATTTTACTCTTTCGTCTAGACACACTACTTTGGCCTTTGGTTTCTCAGCAAGAGCCAGCAAGCACGATGGGTGGAGCTGGAGAAACCTCTGAAGAAACATCTGGACAAATTTGCTAACGAGCCTCTGCTTTTCTTCGGAGTCATGTTCTATGTGCCAAATGTGTCATGGCTTCAGCAGGAGGCCACAAGGTAGGTGCATTTTTTTTCTGGGTTGTGCATAAGGGCGTGGATCAACTGTGAGGCTTCAGGTGAAGTAGATGAGCTGGCTGATTTGGGGGGTGTGTAGGTGTAGGTGGGTGTAGTGGGGGGGAGGGTGGAGTAGTTGGGGATTGTTTACCAGTTGCTTCGCAGCTTTAGAATCGTTGTTTGAATCCGTGGTGCCAACCCCGGTGGCTCCCTATGATGCTAGTCAGGTAGCAGTGATCCTGAGTCAGTAGAGCATTGTGCCTGGCAGCATAGAAGGATTAGTTGGGGTCTATGGGTAGAGTAGATGGGCTAGAATTTAATAAAGAATTAACCATCTACGGGGCGCCTGGGTGGCTCAGTTGGTTGAGCATCCGACTCTTGGTTTCGGCTCAGGTCGTGATCTCACGGTTTGTGGGTTTGAGCCCTGCATCGGGCTCTGTGCTGATGGCATGGAGCCTGCTTGGGGTTCTCTCTCTCTCCCTCTGTCTCTTCACCTCCCCTGCTCGCTCACTCAATCTCTCTCTCTCAAAATAAAAAAAAAATAAGCATAAAAAAAAAAAGAATTAACCACCTAATACTTCTTTGTTCTACTCTTGCCCTTAATATGCTCCCAAGCAAAATGTAGCATCAGACTTTGGATTTCAGGATTAAAAACATAACTAATGATGGGAGCAGAGTTGGGGAGAACGTTGAGAAGGGTGAGAGTTTTGCTTGTCCTGGGTCACAATAGGAGGAGACAGGGAGGCGTCAGTAGAGAGGAGACCTGGGATTGGTCCCACCCTCCTGCTCATTGGCTGTCTTGCCTGGAAGAAACCACCTGCCATCTGTGAAGTGGTATTTTCCCCTTATCTGTAAAGTGAGGGGTTTGCATGTTTCTAAAGTCTCATAGTCAGTGATTCCATGAATGAAGCAGTTGGTGTTGGTTGGTGTTAGTACGGTTCGCTTATTGGTAAGAGTTTTCCATTAAAATATGCGGAGGGGTTGTCTTCTCATCAAATGGTTCTTTCTGGTAAGAAGGAGAATTACATCAAGCTTCTACTTTCCACGTTTTTCTTGGCTCATGGCATTCAGAGTACTAGGAAGCAGTACCAATAACACACTGCAAAGTAGGAATATTGTATTTGATTATTGCATGTGTGGTTTCTTAGATTTAAAATTTTTATTTTATTTATTAAAAAAATTTTTTAAGTTGATTTGAGAGAATGAGAGAGAGAGAGAGAGAGAGACAGTGTGTGTGTGTGTGTGTGTGTGTGTGTGTGTGTGTGTGGAAGGGGGAGTGGCAGAGAGAGGGAAAGAGGGAATCCCAAGCAGACTCCACGCTGACAGCAAGGACCCCAACTTGGGGCTTGATCCCACGAACACTGAGATCATGACCTGAGCCAAGACTGAGAATCGGATGCTTAACTGACTGAGCCACCCAGGTGCCCCAAGATTTTAAAATAGGAAGCACTTAAAAATTTTTTTTTTTAATTTTTTTTCAACGTTTATTTATTTTTGGGACAGAGAGAGACAGAGCATGAACGGGGGAGGGGCAGAGAGAGAGGGAGACACAGAATCGGAAACAGGCTCCAGGCTCTGAGCCATTAGCCCAGAGCCTGACGTGGGGCTCGAACTCACGGACCGCGAGATCGTGACCTGGCTGAAGTCGGACGCCTAACCGACTGCGCCACCCAGGCGCCCCAAAATTTTTATGTCCATTTTAAGGTGATAGTTTCCATCTTCTTTTTTTTTTCTTTTTAAAATAAAAACTATTATTAAATAGGTGGTATTTCTGTCAGCAGAGGCCATGATATAGCTCACAGCCTGGCCAGAAAACCTGTGTTCCATCTTTCAGGTATCATTCATTTGAAGCACTTGGTTGGAAACTGTTGTGCACTTTTTTCCGTTTTTTTTCACTTATGTAGTTTCTTTTCTGTGCATGAAGTTATTAACTCCTCCAAATGGGACAGTTTCCACTGGCTTCTGAATCTTCCTTGACTACTTCACACAGTGTCGGGAACACGGCATTAGGTTAATAAGTACTTGCTGATTCATGGCTCTTGGACTGTGAAATGCAAGGCAGTGGGTAACAAGGAGGAAATGCAGACTATAAATTAAAACATATTGGGCAAAGTGCAGTCTGTAGGAAAAAAACGAAGTGTTGTTACTCTAGACAGACTTATTCTGTAAGGTCAGTTGTTAAGGAGAAGAAATTGAAATAAAAGGTAAGGCACTCAGAAATTGTCCTTTATGAAGTTAAAAAAGGTTGTTTAAGCTTAGAAAAATGAAGGCTTAGGGCCCCCGAGTGGCTCAGTCAGTTAAGTGTCCAAGTCTTGGTTTCAGCTCAGGTCACCATCCCATGGTCTGTGAGATTGAGCCCCACGTCGGGCTCTGCACTGACAGTGTGGAACCTGCTTGGGATTCTCTCTCTCCCTCTCTCTTGCTCTCTCTCTCTTGTTGGGGGGGAATTCTATGTTAACTCTGGAGCGCAAAATTTGGGCCAATAATAAGTGAAGTGCAAGGAGTTGAAAGACTTTGGTTATTTGGCTCAACATAAGAACACAGTTTCTAATAAGTAAAGCCATAAAAGGTGGCACAAGCACACCTATAACAGGGTGAGTGCCCTGGTTTATGGAAGTGCTGTGGCACTGAGTGGGTAGATGGGGTGGTGTCTTGGAGAGGAGACCGCCATATTGGGTAGGATGTTGGACTAGATCAATGGTTCTCAAACAGACTAGGGCTTGCTATATTGTAATTACCTGGAGCATTTATTATAAATGTGATTCTAGGGCTGTAACAGAAGTCTAAATTGAAATGTCTAGGGCTGTGGATCAGGAGTATATATTGTTTAAAATAAATGATATTCTTCGGGTGGTTCTGATTTTCATCCCGACTTGGTAATTAACAAATTAGTTAACCTCTAAAGCTCTTTGCGGTTTTAGATTTTCCAGGTAAGTAAACTTAATGCCAGATTATTTGACTGTCAATATTTGCATTCACAAGCTGAAACAAAAAGTGTTGTAAATCTCAAAAATTTGAGTTATAAAGTAGGAATTTTGATGGGGGTTATTGAGACTGGAGATTTGGTAGGACTTCTTTCCTTTTCCTTTAGAATTTCTTTTTTGCTCAGTTAGCTTGGTTCATTTAAGATGAACTTTGATAAGGAGAGAATGAAATCTTTTCCAGCCGAGGTTTTTGAAGCAAACTCTGTTATTGTCATTTGATCAGAAAAACTAACAAAGAAAACAAAATGTTGAAGGACATTTTTTAGGCTTAAACATGGAACTAAACTGTATATATGTTAGGTATGACCTTCTCTTTATGGCAAAGAACGTTTAAAGTTAGGAGCTAGGTTAGCATGAGGAGTTGGGGGTTTTTGGTTTTGTGGGGTTTTTTTCCAGCATTACAGAAATTTTTGTTGCTCCAAGGAACCCTAAAACTGGAATGTGCCAAGGGACATCAGAGCAAGTGAAAGACTTTAGTTGGGGAGATGAGAAAATAAGCGAGAGAAGTGGTGTAAGTAAAGAAAGGAGAATTGATGGAGAAGGAGGAGAGAGAATGACATATACTTGGGAAGTGACCCGGGTGTGATTCGTGAGCTGTACCATGGGTTGTAGGCATATAGACTGGAGTGCAAAGGAGCCCTGGTTTGGACAGAATGACATTTTAAAATGAGCAAGGTTCCTGGGTTTGATGTTGGACACAAATAAATGAGCTGAACTCAAGGTGAAGAATGCTACCAGGGCTCCTTAGGAGCCTGTGGGGATCTGAGCCTTCTTGGGAGGTTTTAGAAGCATCAGGGTCCAAACTGAATACCGAAACTGTCTTCCAGGCAGAGCAGCCAAGGAGAAGCAGCGGTGATAGGGCAGGATTCCAGAGGAATGTTTCACAGAAGGCCCCAACAACATTCATTAGGAGCGGGTTAGTGACTAACTCTTAAGCCATTTGCTGTTGCCCGTGTTACCAGGCGTCTGAGGTGGAGATGTGCTGCACCTGGGATCTGCAGTGTCTGACACAAAACAGTTAGTCTTTGTGATGCCCCGCAGAGTAAGATATTTGCATAGATTAGAAATAGGAATCCGTCTTTCACTGTGGGCAGGCCCTCGGAGGAGGCAACCATTCAGCCATCTGTGCTTAAAAAGTAAGCCTTTGTCTGGAGCCAACCAAACTCGTTTTCACCCAACACATGTTGGCAAAGGTTTGGCTACTTCTGTTTGAGAAGAAAACAGGTTCTATAGCATTAGTAGGGCCCAGCCATGTCTTCTTTCTGAATAAGGAAAAAGAATTTAGAATTAGCCCTCTGGTTGTTTGGGGGAATGGGGTGTTTGTGAACGCACATATCTCAAATACATAGCAGTGGAAGGAGGATGTATTTAAAAGTTTGTGCTTCATATCTTGTCCCCAGACAGTTCCACCCTTGAAAACTTGCAGGTTGGGGCGCCTGGGTGGCGCACTCGGTTAAGCGTCCGACTTCAGCCAGGTCACGATCTCGCAGTCCGTGAGTTCGAGCCCCGCGTCGGGCTCTGGGCTGATGGCTCAGAGCCTGGAGCCTGTTTCCGATTCTGTGTCTCCCTCTCTCTCTGCCCCTCCCCCGTTCATGCTCTGTCTCTCTCTGTCCCAAAAATAAATAAATGTTGAAAAATAAAAATTAAAAAAAAAAAAAACTTGCAGGTTAATAGAGTCCTGGGAACAGCACAACAAAAATTTGAGAATGATGTTGATTGCACACTGTTCAACAAGGTGATTTACTTTCTTCAAATGATCAAGTCCATATTTTTTTAAGTAGAAAACTGAGAAGCTCTTTTTTTTTTTTGACATTAATTTTGGCATACTGTGTCTTGTGTCATCTGGATATGATTTTCGGAGAACAAATGTCTTCATAAGAGAAGGAAACCTGCCGAGGTACTATGATTGAATTGGAGAAGAAATGGACAATTCAAGCCCTACATTTAGGTGATAATTGAACAAGAAGGCAAACGATATCAAAAGGAGAATTCACATAGGCATACACACGGAAGGAAAAAAATCTCGGTATTCTTACAGAAGTGCAAAAAAGCCGATACAAAGGACACTAGTAGACAGATGGAAGATGAGTCATGAAACCATAGGAATTAAAGAGATTAAGACCAGGGTTTGTTAGCCCCACTCCAGAGTCTAAGATACATTACCTTGGGGCTTTAAAAATGTTAGTTTTCCCACTTTGGTTAAAATGACTCAAGGGATGGGACCACCGTAATTTTTTCCACTTTGCTTCCCCTATTCCTTTCCACCAGCTCTGCTGTTCAGTGAAGGGACTCTTGCTGGCGATTCCTCTCTCCCCATTATGTTCTCCTCCTGACTCAAAGGAAAGATTTTTGTAATGTGTTTTAATGATTTGCATAGCAACAGGCTCAGTATAAACAGAGGGTTTTCAGATTTTTCTGGCCACAGAAAGAAGAAAGATGGTTTGTGAGAGGTGGAGAAATTCGTCGTCAAACAGAAGGATACTTAATAATAGCAAGGGGAAGCCAGAAGAGTGCTGGCCAAGGTTACCGCTTTTAGTTTCGCTCTGGGGTTTTTCCAAGTCTTCTCTCCAGTGAGGAAGCTCCTGTTTAGTTTTTTTCAATACGAAAGAGAAAATGTTGAAAAGAGTAATTTTTTTTCAGGGCGAATTTAGGCTGCAAAGTGTAAGTTGCTGACCCTGTGGTTTCTAAAATTTTTAATTCTCAGACACTTTTCTTTCACCAAAACATGTTCGTCTTTGCACTGCTCACTGTTGAATGGTATATTTGCATGGTGCAAAGAATCTTCTGATTGTCCTGATGAAACCAGATGACCTTTCCTTCTTTTCCAGGACAGGTTTGTAGCCTGCCTGTTGGGGGGGTGGCTGCCCACCCTCCTGGCTGTGTAGAAGCAAAACCAGGAAGCCAGTGCTCTAGCCAGCACAGCTGCTCCCCTCGCCAAGGACAGGCTTAGCACATCTGGTACATCTAGTGGATATTCCAGGGCTGTGGGACCTGTTCCAAGCTCCCTCTGTCGAGTGGATGCTTCTTCTGTGTTTTCTGAGCTTCTCAGCCTCACTAGGGCTCCCTACTTCTAGGCTCATGGTTCTTCTGTGCAGCTTCTCAAGTACTGGTCCATGAGGCTGAATGCTAGCCCGCTAGGTTTGGCTTCCCGTTATTATCAAAAGGACTTAGGAAGTACTCGATCTCTGCTTGGGCCCATATAGGGCATTCTTCAAGGTTAAATGAAGTTCCTGCCTGGGAAGAACTTGCTGGACGAGATGTCATTCCATTAACTGGGAATAAATGCCCACGTTGAAAATTGCACTGTTTAGGTACTGTAAAGGGGGGGGGGGTGTGTTTCTTCGTGACGGTGAGTGACAAGGGAGTTAGGTTAGTAAATTTTTAGACTATCATGGGGGCTCTTTCCCTCCAGTTACATATTTGGGCATATGGCATTGATGGCAAAGCCAAATTAGTTGAAACCTTACAATTCCCATCAAGGCCAAAATGGTATTTTGATTTTTTTCTTTAAGTCTCAGGAAGTCGTTCCAGTGACCTTACAAAAGCTTTCTTCACCTTTCCTTTCTTGTAAATACCAGTGCTGTCCCCGCTTAGGCTCTTGCAATGCGCCTTGAGTGCTATTGTAAACAAGTCAGCGTTCACCCAATGTTTAAAGTGTCTCTTTTAAAAGCTCTAATTATGGTAATGTTTCCATTTCCTTTTACAACACCATTTATTTTGTTCCTCCGGTTCTTTGAGTTCTTTTATTATTTTGAAATGTCATTTTAATGGCTATTTAAAGTTTGCCCTTGGGCTGGGAAATAGGGACTCCCTTCAAGTCAGACTTAAGATTCAGCATGAGTCCGCCTTAGATAATATAATTTGCTGAGAATGGCAAATCCTCTTCTGGCCAGCTCCAGCTGGTGAATGGGAACTTGTTTTCTCTCTCTCTCTCTCTCTCTCTCTTCTTCTCTGTTGATAGTTGAGAACAGAGTTGTTTCTGCCAGATATTTTAGATATTTTAAGATGCCATTGATACTAGGATTTAACCTTAAACATTCTCTGGGTGGGTAATGTATCGTTTAATGGGATCAAGAGAGGAAAATGGCTGTTTGTAATAAGCAGAGAAAGTCTTGAAGGGAAGAACTGCTCCCCAAAAGATTAGTTGATGAAAATGTTAGCTGTCATTTGCACTATTTTGCATTTCAACTATTATGAAACACCTTTCCCTGTTAGGCACTTTGCCAGTCAGAGAGAATGTGAAATGTACACATCTCCACATGTACACATCTTTTGCAAAGAGCTGTATCTCCAAGCAGCTTTTAATTTCATTTCCATGTATTTGATTTATTGCAGTTTGAGTTTGGCCTTACAGCGAACGTTGCTGACCCTACGTACCTCCTGGAGAAGGCTTTCTCACTGTTTTGGTGAAAGCCAGAGGGCCTGGCAAGACTCTTTGAAAACCAGGGCCAGCTTCATGGGCCTGTGACCTGTGCAGTGAATTACACAGCCCTGTACTCAGAAAGGCCGTTGCCCCTGGCTTAATGCTCTGCTGGGGCCCTCTTGGAGTTGCTAACAATTTTTGAACCACAGACCCAGCATTTTTATTTTTCACTAGACCCTGTGAGTTAAGTGGCCAGTCCCGCCCAGGACAGTGTCCTCCTTGCATCTCTGTTCATTCTCTTCTTCTTGTTTTGTTGTTACCTTGTTAGTTGTTACTCTCGTTTTGTAGTTACTCTTAGTTAAGGGTGGATCTGGGTCTACAGTTACAGGTGTGATCAAAGAGAAAAAGTAAATTAAAAAAAAAAAACCAAAACCCTGCCTTGGAACAAAAATAAAATGTTCGCTATCTATGCAAATAAGAAAATAGAAACGTGACCCTGGTAACCATTTCTGCTCCTGGACGTGACTCACTGGAAAATCCTACAGTCTGTTATAAAATAAATTTAATCTCCTATAGGGAAGCTGATTGATGAGTGCCTCTCATTCCTCAACTAGGATTTCTTCATGGTTTATTGTGAAAAAAGGACTCTGCAAAGTTTATGTGTCTCTTAATTAAATCAAGAGTACGCCTTAGCCACTGCTTCATTGTTCAAGTCTTCCAGATACATGGAGCTTCTTGTCCAACTCTCTAACTCCCATGCTCCAGGAAAAAGAGTTTGCAAGATATGCAGGGATGTTGTTAGCTATTTAGGCAACCTACTGCCACTAGAAAAACAAAGTGTAGACAAATAAAATGAAGTTAACACATAAACATAATCTGTGGGTTTGGGTTTTTTTGTTTTTTTACTATTCTTTCCCTTTAGGGGAGAGAAAATAAATAGTAATAAAAAGTCAGAATATTTTAATAATATCACTTGACATTATTATTCATTGTAGGTGTCCTATAATGAATGGAAAAATCCAAATTTCAGAAGGAAATAGATCAGAAGTGTCATTCATATTTCAAAAGAAGCCTTCATGGAATTCATGGAATGCTAGGGTTCTTTAATGCACCTGACATTTGATTTTCACCCTTTACAAAGCAAGATGTACTTATGTATGTTTTAATCATTCGTAAAGCAAAGTTTCCCCCCAAATAGGTGAAGTAGAATACCCAAAAAACCTTTGCTTTTAAAGTGTTAAAATTACCTCATTTGCAATCATAGGTTAATGTGTATTTGATGATGTATCCTGAACTTTTCGAAAGCAAACAAAAATCATGCTCCCGTTAAGCCATTTTGAAAATAACTCAATTTCTTTTTTTTTTTAATTTTTTTTTTAACGTTTATTTATTTTTGAGACAGAGAGAGAGCATGAACAGGGGAGGAGCAGAGAGAGAGGGAGACACAGAATCTGAAACAGGCTCCAGGCTCTGAGTGGTCAGCACAGAGCCCGACGCGGGGCTCGAACTCACGGACCGTGAGATCATGACCTGAGCCGAAGTCGGACGCTTAACCGACCGAGCCACCCAGGCACCCCGAAAATAATTCAGTTTCTTAAGCAAGGGTCCTAATTGCATTCTTTGTGGGTTTCTTGATTTCCAAAGATAAATTTGTTAATTCACTTAGTCATTGATTCCAAAATAGTTTTTTTTTTTTTTAATGTTTATTTTTAAGAGACAGAGTGTGAGTGGGGAAGGGTCAGAGAGAGAGAGGGAGATACAGAATCTGAAACAGGCTCCAGGCTCTGAGTGGTCAGCACAGAGCCCGACGCGGGGCTCGAACTCACGGACCGTGAGATCATGACCTGAGCCGAAGTCGGACGCTTAACCGACCGAGCCACCCAGGCACCCCGAAAATAATTCAGTTTCTTAAGCAAGGGTCCTAATTGCATTCTTTGTGGGTTTCTTGATTTCCAAAGATAAATTTGTTAATTCACTTAGTCATTGATTCCAAAATAGTTTTTTTTTTTTTTAATGTTTATTTTTAAGAGACAGAGTGTGAGTGGGGAAGGGTCAGAGAGAGAGAGGGAGATACAGAATCTGAAACAGGCTCCAGGCTCTGAGCTGTCAGCACAGAGCTCGACGCGGGGCTTGAATTCATGAACCATGAGATCATGACCTGAGCCGAAGTCAGATGCTCAACCCACCGAGTCACCCAGGTGTCCCCCAAAATAGCTCTTTATCAGAGTTACACTGCAGAAGACTGAGAAAGATTATACATTCAATCCATGAAATAACAAAGATTTGTAATCGAGCATAGATTAAAATTTTAGGATATTCTTTTTTGGGGGTTGTTTTTTTTTTTGCCTTTTTTTCAAAAACAGAGTAGAACATGATGATCACAGGCACCAGTGTTTACCTTCAGCTGAGGGGTGGAGAGAGGGGAAAACAAACAGAAGCTATGGGAAGAGGTGTTTTGTCATGTCAAAGCATGCCAGCTATGCTCTCTGGATTTTTCAAAGACATCCACTTCCTTATAAAGGATTCTTAGGATTTGTAGGGGTATCATTACAATGGGTGGGATTGTGAACGGTGTGTTCGTTTCAAAATGGGTTTTTGAAAATCTTGGGAGGGGAGGGGAACCCAGGGAGTCAGTGCTTCAGAATCCTTTGCTCTCCCTTTTTCCTGGGGTCTCGGCACCGGGACCTTGGGTCCGGGTTGAGTGGGTGGGGAAGGGAGAGGGAAGGGACAGACGTGGTGTTTTCGTACATCACAGAGGCCCCCAGTGCTTGAGCAGCAGCACGGTCTGGAAAGCACAGGATCCTTCATCGGGCTTTAGGGTGAGGCGGTTGTCTGACCCCACCCCAGACTTGGAAACCTCCTCTGTGGGGTTCTGTGGGAGAATGTAGTTTGCCTTCTGTCACCTGATATCATTTCATAATAATAATGATAGCGGCTAGCGTATGTGTGAGGGGCTGCACTAAATATCTTAAGTGATTATCTTTTTCAGTCCTCACCGGAACCTGTGAAGCGGGCACTGTTATTATCCTCTGAAGAAGGATTGTGTTTCTAACAGAAGTTTCATTACTAATGAGTAGAGATTTCGTCCATCAAATAAAGGGAATCTTTTACGTTACTTTGCCAGAAAAATACATCTGTCCATACGTGCCCCTACTCCCCAGCGTTTTCCAGAGCAACAGGGGGTTTAGTCTCCACCGAAATGTCAGCAAAAAAACCCAGAGGGCTGAAGTTCCCGTAAGGTCAGAGATGGTAAACGGGTACCATGAGGGTTGATTTGGGTCTACCAGTAGGTTTTGTTTCACCTGGCCATTTTTTTTCCCCAGTTGGATTTGGAGGGGCGCCTGGGTGGCTCAATAGGTTAAACATCCAACTTTGGCTCCAGTCGTAATCTCGCGGTTCATGAGTTCGAGCCCTGCACCGGGCTCTCTGCTGTCAGCACAGTAAAGTCTGTCCCCCTCCCCCCCTCCCCCTCCCCTGCTCGTGCTCTCTCTTACACAAATAAATAAACATTAAAAAATTGTTTTTAATTGGATTTGGATGCCTTGTGGTAATACAGGCATATGCTATATGGTTCACCCCACTTCCTGCACTGCCCATGGTGTTACAGTTGACGACATTTGCTCTCTTCCTGTGACCTGACTGGTCCTGTGGGCATTTAGACTGTGGCCACTGATACTTGGTCTGTCTGTATAACTTGAAGTACTTGGGTCAACTCATACCTTCTCATTGGCCCAGCTGGTTTTATGCCACTCAGCATCTAGCTGTCTTACCACTTTGGCCACCTGCCAGAGACTGTAGCTGGATATGGGAGTATCATTTCCCTTAAGCACTCATTTGAAAACTTTGTTTCTGTGTAAAATCACTCTGGGGTGCTAGATTACATTGCCCTGTACTTTCTGTTCTGGAGATGTAGCTCAAGTTTTTCGGATTTCCTCTCCTTATTGCTTTCAATATCTGCCTTGTTCTGATTACCCATAAATGATTCGATCCATCAGAAAGGTACCAAATGTTCTGTAGGCCAAAAAAAAGGCACTGAAATCTTAAGCAAACATGATCTCTTGAAGAAAGTGTCGTTTGCCTCCTATCAAGACAGAGCAAGCTTTACTAGAATATAGTTTTATATCTTAACACCAAATACCACGCATTACAGAGGCGAGGTGTTTCATTTTAGAGAGGAAGAAACAGAACCAAGGAGATCAAGGGACTTTGCCCATGGTCACACAGCTTAGTGACAGAAGCCCGGCTCTTAATTTGATACTGGAACGGTTTGAGGTGAACCAGCCAGACATACATGGCACAGTCCATGGATAGGATTTACTCAAACTTCCAGAAAGCCTCTGCCCGTCTTCCCCTCCCTTGCCCTGCAACAGCAACGACACACTGGGACTGGAAGAGATGAGTTTTGTCAAAAGGAAGGAAGTAGTTCAGACACAAGAAAACAAAGGGTAGAGGAGAACAGGCACTTCTTTGAATGGAGTCGTTTAAATGGTGAGCATTATGCAGCGATTGGAACTAAGATGGGTCTTATTTAATGTTGTTATCAGTCATCTGCAGCCCTGGGCACAGAGGGAAAGTGCCAAGCTGCCAGGTGACACTAAGCGCTTTAGAAGAGTGGAAAATTGAGACATTGGAAATAAACAGTAGAAAGGTGTCAGCAAGTGTCACGTTACCAGGTGCGACTGTGAAAGAATGACACTGCTTTCTGGTGCAGTTTGGGAAAGCAGGAAAGCAAGCGAGCAGGAGTAATCATAGGGGGGACATGTTGCAACACGTTTCATTTTACCCCAGCCGAACTCTCTTTCAAGGTCAGCCCGTCAATCTTAGCCTGCAGCTGGGGAGAGAGAGTAGACCTTTCGCCAGCATAAAAATGTTTCCTGCCAGCATAAAAATGTGTTACTGTTATGCAGAACAAAGCCCGGCAAATTGTACTTAAATTGAACTAAAAGCAAGTCAGACACATGATACTTTAATAGGAACTCATGGAGATAAAACAATGTTAGAAACACATGTTTTTGACTGCGACAGATGTTTTGAAGGAGGTAGTCAAGACATTTATGATGATAACTAAAGAAAGGAACCCGTAGTTCTAGGGAACACTGGAAAAGTTCAGTAATCTGGATCCTTGAAATAAAGGACCGACTGTGGATCCTGATGGAAAAATTTGAAGGCAGGTTATGTATCTGCCAGACTGTGTTGTATATTTAGAATGATTGATGGAATCAGCAAAGAACTGATATTTGGTCTAATCTTAAAAAAAAAAAAAGCTGGGGATAAAATGTAGTTCAATAACAAGCTACTATAGTAGGGAGATATTTGTTTCTTGGTCAGGCTCGGTAAACTCAAAATTTACCTACTGTGTTTAAGGTCAATCAGGAAATGATATCAGCACAGCTTCAGAAAGCCCCTCTCAGTGTGTTCAGTGCATTAAAGCACCTATCCAGAGTGTGTTTAAATAAAAAGATCTGTTAGAGGGTAGTGACAGATTGCTGCGAGCCTCAGAAAGTTGTGCAGGTAGGTTATCAATCACCTGGAAGAAAGAGTCCTCGCCCACGCTACCTGGAAACATACAGGGAGATGCCTTCTGGGAAATGTAGTTCAGCCTAGTCGCGTTGAGCCATTACAGTACCACCAAGGGGCTTAGTACGTAATCGATGATGAACAGAATCCGTATCACGGTTTTAGTAGAAACACTATTGAATCCCCAGTTGGTACTGACTCCTGAGTTCCAGAAATCAAAATTAGCCTCAAAAGGTAATGATGTTTTGATGTAGTTGAAGATAACTTCAGATTTGTCCCTTATTCTCTGGGACACCTCCCAAAGGTGAAGCTGCAAAAAGTGATTTAAACAAAAGCTGTATTGTTATCATAAATGTATGTCCCCAGGAAGGTTCTCCACCCTCACCCCAGTCCCATACAAGGGAGCAGATCTAATCCATAGAGGGCCCAGGCTGGTCCTGCTCACTGTGCTGAGGTTATCAGATGAGTGTGAGCAAAGAGGATAAGGCAGGCCTGGCCTTTGCAGCCTCACAGATGGTCAGAGCAGCTGTTCAGGGTCTTGAAGCCAGGCTGGCTGCAGCAGGAGGGACCAGGCCGACCTGATGCTAATCTTGCTGTACTTGTAACTTGAAGAGGGTGTAGTCTGGAAAAGATAAACAGATTCCAATTAAAGATTACTTAAGGAGATGATGGACTCTTGGTGGGTGATAATTATTTGAAAAAAACAAAAACAAAAACAAAAACAGAGCAAAACTAAGAAACAGGGACCCCATTGATTTCTTTAAAGGCGGTCCTTAGCAGAATGGCCCGTGGCATTCTTTAAAAATGCAGATTCTTGTACACCACGCCTGACTTCCTGAATCAAAATCTGGTTTTATCTTGTGCCACAGGTGATTCTTACACTTATTTAAGTTTGGTGAAGTGGAATGCAACTATACCTCGATGTTCTTTCAGCAATATATGATGTTTTGGGTTAGTAAATTCAGGTTAGAAATGCTCAGGGTGGATTTCAAGGAACTGGGGAAGAATGAAAGAGGTGCAAAGTCTGGAACATCTGGTTTAGGCTGAGAAGCCTAGAGGCTGGATGGCGTGGTCTTCTTTGTAGAGTACCTGGGCATCTTCATGGGGTCCTGAAATAAGCAAAATGAGGATCCAAGATTTTGCAGGAATTTTGGTCAGTTTGTATTTCCTCTACTTCAGAATGTAGCATTTTAGCCTTGTAATTAGTTAAGCTTTGGTAATGCATAGTAGATTATACGTAATATAATGTATGGTTTACATACATATATAAAAGTTTAGGGATATATTGTGCACGAGATTAGCGTTACCTGCATCTCTAATGAAAGCAGTAATAACAGCTGGCCTGAATTATACTACACTATGGACCCTAGAACCTTAAAAGGGACCCTCTTCCACAATTTCCCCAGGCCTTGACATTGTAGACTTAAATTTTTTTTGATGTTTCTTTATTTACTTTTGAGAGAGAAAGAGCGCTCGCGCACACCTACTCACACACAAGTGGGGAAGGGGCAGAGAGCAAGGGAGACAGACAGAGAATCCCAAGCAGGCTCTGCACTGTTGGACAGAGCCTGATGTGGGGCTCAGACCCCCAAACCATGAGATCATGACCTGAGCCGAGATCAAGAGTCAGACACGCAACCGACTCAGCCACCCAGGTGCCCCTGTAGACTTCATTTTAATTAAAAAAAAATAAGAATTGTTTAAAACTGAGAATTCTGTGCGTGGGTTTCAGTAATTCTCTTGCCATTCTCTGGTTTGTCGATTTCTACTGCATTTAGTTAAATTAAAGATGAAATAGGTAAATTGAGAAACAGTTATAAGATCTTTTCAACCAAATAAGTCTAAACTTGTGAAAACATTGAAGTTTCTTTTCATGATCAGTTTTTAAAATAGATATATCATTTTCTAGACTGGTTCATTGAATCCTTTGATTCCACCTACCAACAAGAAGCACAATATATTTAAGTACAAAAAAATTTTTAATGCAAATTTCTGTGACTGCCTCCTTACCACACATCAAGAGATTTTGTGTTGCTTACGCGTGCACACACAACGCCCCCCTGCCCCATGATTTTGTGATGTCCTCCTTGTTAGGAGTGAATGCATTATCCTGAGAGCTAATATTCTGACAATCTTTCACCCACAAAAAATTCCATGGTTATTTTTTTTTTGAAAAGGCTTGGAAATCGTTTATCCACAGGAAGTGGGAAAATACCAAAGATAGGAGAACAGTATTTTTTATGTCTGGTTCATTTTCAAAAGGGGTGTCACAAATTATTTAACCATGACACTGTAAAGTAGGCATTTTTCCTTTCCTACTTAATGTGATTATTTGCTAAATTGTAGCATTGTATAATTACAACTGCAATGCCATTAGAAATGCATTTAGAGCTTTGAACGTCTGTAGAAGAATGCTGAGTTGACCTACAGAGATTCTTATCCATGGCTCCCCAATACTTGCATTTTACCCAAAAGCACATAGACAAAATAAGTCTAAAACATTTTACCCCTCCTTACCCTTGACTCAGTATATAAGTAATTGCATTAGAAAGCATTCAAATGAAAGAGGGAATCAGTCTAGCTTTTTGACCATGGGGAATGAAATATATATATGTTTAATTGTCTAGAGTGGTATTTGCTGATATGGTGAAGGAGGCTCATTTGGGCATTGTACAGATTCTCTTCTTATGATTTTCATGTAAGAAGCACAGGATTTTGTCATGATAAAGGACATTACAAATCATCAAATCTGACTCTTTATGAAACCAGCCCGATCAGAGCTGGAGCCAAGCAGCCCAGGCATCTCCGTCCAGAGCGGTGCCCCCTGCTCCCATAGCCTCTGCTGGACACAGTCCAGCCCCTGCTGCACTCTCCCACCCCCAGCCACGTCCAAGGACGGGGTGTCTGCTGTTTGCAAGAAGGCCAGTCCTTCTACCTTTCTTCTGGATTCTCAAAGCTTTACCCAGGCTTACTCCAGTTTCCCATAATTTTCAAGTATCTTTAATATCTGCTTCTCATAGATTCCTTGCCTTCTGTTTTCAACCATGTCCTTTTTTCTATCTTAAAAATTAACCACAGGGGCGCCTGGGTGGCTCGGTCGGTTAGGCGTCCGGCTTCGGCTCAGGTCACGATCTCACGGTTCATGGTTTGAGCCCCGTGTTGGGCTGTGTGCTGATAGCTCAGAGCCTGGAGCCTGCTTCGGATTCTGTGTCTCCCTCTCTCTCTGTCCCTCCCTGGATTGTGCTCTCTCTATTTCTCTCAAATACATATTTAAAGAAATTAACTACAAAATACTTATACTTCTATATGTTTATACCTTTATGCCTCCTAATTACTATTGTATATCTCTCTTACCTTTAGATGTCTGGGTTTTTTGCTTGTTTTCTTGAAAATTATGTTCATCATTGATTTTGCTCACATTGTTCTCTTGAAGGTCACCAAAGGACACCCCCACCTCTGGGGCCTTTTCTTTACTCCTGTTCTCTTCACTCACGTACAGCTCTAGACATGGAGAGCCCACTCCCAGAAATTCCCTTTCTCCTTGTTTTTTGGTGCCTTACCCCTCATCCAGTCTCAGGCCTACTGCTTTTCCTCTTCTAATCCCCAGTTTGCCAGAACTCCGCCCTTCTAAATAATTTTCTCTTTATATATGGCCTGCAGTAGACCGCAGTCATCTTCAACCTTTAGAAGTAGTTTCTGACATGTGTGTCTTCATTTCGTATTACCCACATTTTACTCTTGATTTCCTGCCGACAGGACATTCATTCATTCATGCATTGAATATCTACCCTGTACAAGGCACCAGAAGTCTACACAAAATACAACCCTTTTCTCCAGGAGCCTGCATTCACATGAGCCCCTCTGCCTTGTGTTGTATTCTTGCTTCAAGCTCTTTGGGTGATGATGACAACTACCGTTTGTTGATCATCTGTCTCTACACAGGACACTCTGTTCACTCTATTACAACCAATCCAGAAAGGACAGAGCCACAAAGATAGACACGGATGAACTGTTTCCACCCCCCCCACCCCGTTACTTTCTCTTGACCTTAAATTCTTCTCTAAATACCCCATTTTTCTCTGAATGACTCTGATACTTTTACTGTCACAAACTGACGATTAGAGTCACCTGGGTGCTCCTTCCTTATCTCATTTTTTACACTGGACCTGACCATTCCTCCAAGCGCTGGTAAGCCTTTCTCTCGGAGTCACATCGTGACCTTCTACACCAAGAGTCATTTTGTTGACCAAGAGTCTCTTTGTTGAAATTTAACATACAGTCCTGTGCAGAAATCAAAGTGTGCAGCTCAGTAAATCTTTGCAAAATGAATACACCTCCATAACCAGTTCCTAGATCAAGAGCTGGAACATCACCAGCACCTAGGAATCCTTCATGTTCCCTCTCAGCGTCTGTCCCCCAAAAGTCATTAGTATCCTGACTTCTAACAGCATGAATTGGTTTTGCTTTGAATAAAGCAATAAAGTGGAATATCACATGTGTTCTTTGGTGTCTTACTTCTTTGATCAACATTTTTTGAGACTCGTCTGCATTGTTGTATGTAGTTAAGAGATTGGCCATTTTCAATGCCGCGTAATATTCCAGCACAGGAATATACTGTGTTAAAAAAAAAAAAAAAGAAGTCTTAGTGATAAACGGTATTCTTTTGGTTTCAGGCATACATCGTAGTGATTTCAGTGTTTTTATACATCATGAAATATTCCCTATGAGAAGTCTAGTTACCATCTGTCACCATACAAAGTTATTGCAGTGTTACTGTGTTTCCTCTGCTGTATGTTACATCCCCATGACTTATTTATTTTACAACTAGAAGTTTCTGTATTACATTTTGCTCATCTTACTGTTGAAGGACACTGGACTGTTTCGGGTTTGGAGCCATTAAGCACTGTGATGATATTTACATTTCTCGTACTTGTATCCAGGGCATCCTTATACACGTCCGCGTTCTTGCATGTGGCTTCAGACATGTACTCATTTCTGCTGAACATGTATATGCAACTTTTACCCAACAGTTCTCCAAAATTTGTATTACCACCAGCAAAATAAAAAGCACATTTTAAGGCCGAAAAATTTTAGACAGTTGACCTTGGTTTCCTTTTCCTCCTTGTATTGAATTCATCATTCATTAAATATTTATTGAGTACCTATTATGTTTGAGGCCCTTAGGCCACATCAGTAAACATAAAAGCAAGCACTGTGGCACTTAGTTGCAGATCAATAGGATTATTGATCTTTCTTAATAGTAACAATAATGATCACTAACATGTATTGAGTGCTTACTTTGTGGCAGGGCACAATTCTAAATTCTTTATATGTATTAAGTCATTCAGTTCTTGCCACAACTATAGCGTTAGCACTGTTAGTATTCTGATTTTACAGAATATGAAACTAAGGCACAGAGAGGTTGTGTAACCTGTCCAAGCTCACAATATGAGTAAGTGACAGAGCTGAGATTTGAACCTATGCAGCATGGCTCCAGAGTCCACATGTTTCCCACTATGCTGTATCATATCTCATTTAAATCCATTCCAGCCACCTCTGCCCCTACTTCTGGCATCAAATATGGTGACGTGGGAAAGAGCATAGGCTTTTGAATCCAATAGGCTTGGATTTGAATCCTGACTCTGTCACTTACTCTCTGTGTGCCTTCGGGTGAGTTATTGGTCCTTCCCAAGACTAGGTTTCTTCATGAACAGAGGGATCCTATGAGATTTAAACTGGTTAGTAAGTGGAAAAGCACACTTTACAGTGCCTGACACTATTCCCATTATTTTTTGGACTCTTGTGTCTCTACCACCCATCTGCGTTATACGGTGTGTATGCTGATTCTAAAGCATCTTTCTTAAAGGCTGTTTTCATCATTTTCCTTCTTTTGTGAAAAATGTTTCATGACTTACCATTGCCTGGCAGGTAGAGACAAACATATCGGGACATTTGGAGCATTGCAAGACTACATCTTGCTTATTGCCTTCTACTTCCTTCCTTCCATAAACCTTTCTGACTTGTCTGACTGGTCCATTCAGTATTTGACACCCTGGGCTTCTCAGTCCTTCTTCTGGTCTTTGCCAGTAATTGAAGTATCTCCCTTTTCCTTTTTCCTTTTGCCTTGGAAGCCTCCTCTGCCTTCTGGACTCATCTCTGAGTATTCATTCAACTCATTTATTATTTTCTAAGTATAAGGAGCTCTGTAAAATACAAAGTGGCACATGATGTCACTCCTGTCCTGATTGGGTTTTCCAATCCATTAGGGAAGATTTAGACGGTCACATAAAAATACCCGAATGGCAGGGTAGTGTATGATAGGTACCTACCAGGGGTATCCTTCATGGGTGAAGTGGTAAGGGGAAGCTTTGGCAAGGTATCTTAGGGTTTTCCAGAGAAACAGATCTAACAAGGTAACTGTATCTATATCTAATCTCTGTATCTACAGAGATTGACTTCTTTTAAGGAATTGACTCACATGATTATGGAAGCTAGCAAGTCCAAAATCTTCAAGATAGTTCTGCAGCCTGGAGACCCAGAGAGGAGTTTTAGCTTGAGTCCAAAGGTGGTCTGCTGGCAGAATTCCCTATTCTTTGGGGGAGGTCAGTCTTTTTTTAATGTTGTCAAATGATTGAATGGGACCCACCCACGTTATGGAGGGTCATTTGCATTACTCAAGGTCTACTGATTTAAGTGTTTATCTTATCTAAAAATTACCTTCACAGAAACATCTAGAATAATCTTTGACCAAACATCTGGGTAGTATGGTCCGGTTAAGTTGACACATAAAATTTACCATCACAGGATGTGTCTGTTGAATTGAGCTTTGAAGAAGACATTGGATTTTGATAAATGAATCAAGACTTTTCATATTTATGTCTTAAAGAAATAATTAAATCATATTGCATACAGTTTTGATTTCTTGGAAGAAATAATTTTTTGAAGGACAAGATTTTCTTGTTACTATTGGGTCACAGGTTCCTGGTATGAAGTCTCGTTCTGTGTCCTGGAACTAAATTATGTAATTTCTTCTTTAGAGTTTTAAGTTGGTGATTATTAAGAAAACATACTACCTTCCAAATCTAGAGTACCCAATATTTTCATTATAAAGGGATCAGTTTTACTTTTTCTTCTCATCGTAAGACCCTATGTTTTAAAAAAAATTCTCTACCATTAGTACTTTCTATAAATATTTTTTCTATAAATATTTGAATGTAAATATTTCTATAAATATTATTAAATACTTATCCTGAACTAAATAATTAGCATAATTTTTGCATCATTAATATTTTAGTGTACTTGAACAGCCCTTTGGGACAAGGTGCAAATCACTGTGGCATTTTCATTCACTCATTCATTTATTCATCCATTCAGCTATGCATGTGTACATTCACTAAGTATTTACCAAGCATCTGTTGTGTGCTAGGAGTCTTTCAGTTACTGGAGATATGGCAGTCAACAAAACAGACAAAATCCCGGCTCTCATGAAGGTCACGTTTTTGAAATGGTCACAGTACCTTGCAAATGGCTCCTTCCATTTTTATAAAATTCCAGTTGGGAATTTTAAGAACATACAGTACCCTGATTATCTAAATGATTAAAATTAGATACTGAATTATATTCTTTAAAAAGATTGTTGGGGCACCTAACTGGCTCAGTCAGTAGAGCATGCGACTCTTGACCTCAGGGTTGTGAGTTTGAGCCCCACGTTGGTTGTGGAGCCTATTGAAATTTTTTAAAAATTATAAAAAAATAAAAAGATAGTGAAACAGTGTTTTCCAATTCCCAGATAATGGTTTATTTTCATGTGCTAATTATTACAGATCCTCTCCATAGAGAAGATGATAAACATATAGAAGAGTTTATATAAAGACATATAAATGATAAACTATAGAAGTCCACCATATGTTTTTCTGTGTCTATACTTTTGATCAAATTCCTCTTTAGACTTACCTTAAATCTATGATCACGACTTTTATGAGAAAAGCAGCCTGTCTATGAGCACAGTCATTCCTGTCTGTCAGAACTGCTGGAAGTTACCCAGGATGTACTAACTTGAGAAAGTGGAGAAATACTTGAGAAGGTTCTATGCACAGAACCTAGTTGCCAGTAGTATAAAGGCGTATAAAGGTGAGAGTGACTCTAGATGAGTTTTCATAAAAACAATAAAATTTTAAATAACAGAAAATGTGTGGACTTGTAAATATTAATTACACAAACTTGTTTTTCTTCTCTGGTTTTTTAGGGCGTGTTTTTTGGTCAAGTTGTACTGCAAAGACAATTTTTTTTTTCAACATTTATTTATTTTTGGGACAGAGAGAGACAGAGCATGAACGGGGGAGGGGCAAAGAGAGAGGGAGACACAGAATCGGAAACAGGCTCCAGGCTCCGAGCCATCAGCCCAGAGCCTGACGTGGGGCTCGAACTCACGGACCATGAGATCGTGACCTGGCTGAAGTCGGACGCTTAACCGACTGCGCCACCCAGGCGCCCCTGCAAAGACTATTTTTAATTAACCTTTAATTTGAAGATGATACTGCTTTTTTTTTAAGTATGTCACTTTTATAACGGGGATCAAGTGGGAAGTAGCCATGATTTGGGCTCCCCAGAGATTTTGCCAAAGACAGAAGTAGTATTTCATTTCCCATTTCCTACCACTTACCCTTTGCTCATTTCACTCTTGCTACACTCTTAACTAACCATTCTTGGTCTGCACTGAAAATTCAGATCTTAGAAAACAGGTAGAAATATTATGAGCTTCATTCTTTAAAGTTATTTCCTATACGGAAATATGAAGCAGAGGATTTAGGGGATGGGGAAGAGCAAGAAGAATGATGAAAAAAAGGAGGATACCCATTATTATGTCAGGAAGAGTCCCCTCCCCACTCAACGTAAAAATGATGAGATCAAATGTTTGACTGAAGTGGTTTGATGAATGTACAAGCTTTAGTGAATGATAATGTGGTTATAATTTTTTAAAATCAATAGTTAAGTCTGTTTTCTCCAAATTTAAGGAGCAGTCTGTCATTTCTCCCAAAAGGAGGAGTCTTTATCTGAAATTTTTATTTCTGTTGCTCAGACTGAAACTCTTACAGATATCCATGAATTTGTTCTCATTTACCCCATATCCAACCTTCAAAATATGTCCAGAGTCTGACTGCTTTGTCCCATATCCATTGCTCCTGCTCTACCTTACTCCATCATCATGTCTCCTGCCTGCTGTCCCTATGTCCACCCTTGCCCCTTATGGTCCAGTATCTATACAGCAACCAGTGCCTTTCTTTTTCAGTGTGTGTCACTTTATGTGGCTCCTTTGCTCAGCGCCTTCCACTGGTTTGCCATCTTACTCAGTATAGTCCAAATCCTTCAATTACGTTTCACCTCTGTGACCTTTCCCCCATCGTTCCCTACCATTTGTCCTCGTGCTTGCTCCTTGCTACATGGGCTCCCTTCCATTGTTGAACATACCACTATGCGTGTTCCTACAAGCCCTTGGATCGGCTGAACCAGAACATCCTTCCCCCAAATATTGATAAGGCCAGCTCCTCATTTTTTTCAGATCTCCGTTCAGAGCTCGCCTTATCAGAGAGACCTTTCTTGACCTTTGAACTGGCACCCTTTCTTGGTTTAATGCCCCAGTGAGTTCTGAGTTCCTAAAGAGGCATTTGATGTGTTCCTATACTAATGAGATAGTTTAAAATTTTTCAATTTATTATTTTTTTAATTTTTTAATGTTTGTTTATTTTTCAAGGAGAGAGACAGAGCATGAGCAGGGAAGGGACAAAGAGAAAGGAGGACACAGAATCCGAAGCAGGATCCAGGCTCTGAGCTGTCAGCACAGAGCCTGACACAGGGCTTGAGCTCATAAGCCATGAGATCATGACCTGAGCTGAAGTCGGACACCTAACCGACTGAGCCACCCAGGCGCTCCCAAAATTTTCAACTTCTAATGAAAAGGAAGAATGTGTTTAGAGCAGCCTTGTCCGTGAAATGAAAGAAATGAAAAACTTTCTCTGAGGTGGCAATTACAGTTCTCTGCTTGACAGTCCCCCTTCTTTGTCCCCATACCTAAACAAAGGGCTTCTTTCCACCTGTGTGTAGCCTTTTGTCTCTTTAGATCATCATTTCCTTTTCTAGGAAATTGCATTTTCTACCTTTAAGTTTATTGTATGTTGGGGGATGTAAAAAGATTGCTTTTAGAGACTGGGGCAGTTAGAAAACCACACTCTAAAAGAAGAAAGGGCATCCAAAATTATTTTCAAATTGCATCCAACAAAAGGAGT
The DNA here is from genome assembly GCF_016509475.1 of Prionailurus bengalensis. Taxonomy (NCBI): domain Eukaryota; kingdom Metazoa; phylum Chordata; class Mammalia; order Carnivora; family Felidae; genus Prionailurus; species Prionailurus bengalensis. Next base: position 28,970,761 of record NC_057360.1, read on the forward strand.
ATCTAGTCCTTTAATCCTAGAGCCCTAGACAGGGGTTGAAAGGAAGAATTGTAGACAGACATTTCCATGCCTGAAAATGTCAAGCACAGTTTTGGCAGAAGTCACAGCATGGGAAGATGCTAGATTCTTGGGCAGTGAGATGTTTGCTGGTTTGGTATTTTATCTTTGGCCGTTGTTGCCACACTTGATATCCTCAGCAGCTTTTGAAGATTCTGCAGAAGAAAAGTATTCATTTCCAGCAGTGAAAATTCAGTGAATGGTCCCCGGATTCATGGTGTAATGTGTTTATAACTTTCTGTAGTTGTTTTGTTTTGTTTTGTTTTTTGGTCCTTCCAGTTTTTCCCTTTCAGATTCATGCTCCAGACCTATAGAAATGACAGACTGTGCCATTTGACCACACAGGCACAATGTTATAATGAAAAAGCACTTGACTGTAAAATCAGAAGCCTTGGCAAGTCACGTTGCCTCTCTGGGTTTGCATTTCCTCGTGGGTAAATGCGAAATGTCATGACCATCTTAGAGAGTCCTTGAGAATGTGAGATGGCATGAAATATTACACATGAAAACACTTGGAAGACAACACTGTGGATGTAAGGCCCTGTTACAACTCAGGATTATTCGAGTCTTCTGATTTCTTAACATCTAGAAAAATTGATTAAAATTTTAGTTGTGGTGGGGTGCCTGGGTGCCTCGGTCGGCCGAGCTTCTGCCTCTGGCCTCAGGTCATGATCTCACGGTTCGTGGGCTCGAGCCCCGCGTCGGGCTCTGTGCTGACAGCTCAGAGCCTGGAGCCTGCTTCAGATTCTGTGTCTCCCTCTCTCTCTGCTCCTCCCCTGCTCATGCTTTGTCTCTCTCTGTCTCTCAAAAATGAATAAACATTAAAAAAAAATTTTTTTTTTTAATTTCAGTTGTGGTGAGTTCAAGTCTCCAAAGCTTTTTGATAGACATGTGGTGTATTATTATTATTTCTTTCAGAGCCTAAGCTAGGAACGATGTAGGAAGCTAGGAGCAGTCTGTACTTAACTGGCTTTTAAGGAAGGCCACGTCACATATGGATGTCATAGTGTCTTGCTCTAATATGAATGTGCAGTGAAGACCTCAGTATGCTAGATGTTGAGGGAGAATACAGAGATGAACAAACCAAGTTTTTAAAATAGCCAAGGAAACAAAGTTGGATCTACATAATTAAGCAAAGTGCCCCATCAGTACCATGTTAGAGTTACAAAATGCAGTGGGAACAAAGAGGATGGAATGAAATATTCTGACTCAGTGGCTGAGAAAAAGCTTTATATTACGCAATACCTGGGTTTAGGTGATTTGGGGATTTTATTTTGCTGCTGAGTCCAATATTGTTTTATGCCAACTATTTGAGTGGCTGGCTTCCAAAGAAGCATTCTTTTTACTCACTGGGTTTCTCTGAGTCAGTAAATGATCATAATGCTTTTTGCATGGTTACCAAGTCGAGGATCATCTACTGGATCTGTGAATTATTGAACAAAGAGGGGTGGTTGTGCCCTCAAGGTAGCTATGGGCTCAGTGGAGATGGGTGAGCCTATCATCATTAGAAATATATAAAAGCTGTGATATTGAGGTGCTGTGATTGGGGAGAGGTTGAACATGGACCTTATTGGCAGGTTCAAAGTGGGGTGGGCCCGGCACTTGCCTTACAGTAGGTCCATGCTATGGAAATAAAGGTCATCCAATTGGATCTCAAGGGGTCTCCTGTAGTTCTGACTTCTAGGCAGAAATATCAGCTCTTTTGCTATTTCTGATGAATTTTCCATATAGCCTGTGTATGTGTGTGTGTGTGTGTGTGTGTGTGTGTGTGTGCATGCGTGTGTGTGCGCTCTGTCCGTGTTTTTAAATATACTTTTAACGTGGGTCACTCTTTTAGTTTTCATATGTTTTTTAAGCTGTAAATATGAGAACGTGTGCATTAAGTGACTAGACAGGCCCCGGGGGAGTGGGCACCTGCAGAGTTTAAGCACTAAACCTAAAAACCCAGTGATTAGAAATATTTAAAATTTAGATTGGTCAATAGGTAAAAACAGCAGCCAGAGTGTAAAATCAGACTTGGCCAGTTCTCGGGGCAAAACCTGGGTGGGGTCATGGTTTTGATGACAGAGATGCTGGAGGGAAGGATGTAGAAAGTGATGTTCATTCAGAGTACTGAGGCGTCAGAGTCTAGTCTTGATCCCGCTGTAGACAAAAATAAAGGCAGTCAGGATTCGCAGCCCATCACCATGAACAGAAACAAATCACAATCAATGACAGATCTTTCCCTTCCAACACTTATCTTAGACTGGAGGGTCCCCACAGTTGGGAGGTGTTCCCTGGCTTGTCACTTGCCTTTGACCAATATAGAATCCTAGGTTGTTTCTTGAGTCTACCAGGTATGTGAGAGTTGTATAGGCTGGCACACGTTCTATGTGTAAGAGCAAAGAAGGCCTCCTCTTTGCACTGTCCTGCTTTGATGGTAGGAAACTGGGTTGAAGAAGACAGAATGCTAGTATCCAGTCTTCTCCCCATTCATCTCCATCCATACTGAACTTCCTGGTCATGGGTAATGACCAGATACCCTTTGTGTCTAGTCATGTGACTTAATATAGGCTGGGAACCTCTGTTTCTATCATAGTCTCTAGGGATATATAATTAATTATTTTGATTCCATCATTCATTCATCAAGCGTTTATTAAGCCCGTAGTATTTCCTACTCATTTCTGGGACGTTACTTCATTGACAGAAGAATTCGCTTCTTTCAGCAGTTCGCTCGTGAGAATGTAGGAGCTACCGTTAATTAGGGACTCTAAGAAAGCATTCATGGCCATCCACAGAGATGATCCTCTCGCCTCAGAGTCATTGATTTCCATTTCTTTTTTTCCTTCAGACCAGGCATAGAGCGAACAACAGCCCTACTCTTCCATCTGCTAGCTCACCAAATTTTTAAGGATTTATGCAAACTTCTTAGCCACAAACCTGGCTCTTTACCAGGAAGACAGATTTTTGGGGAGTTGACTCACCCAGCTTACCGATGTAATAACTTAAGCTCCCTTTTCCCACAGCAGAGTCCTAGGTAATATTATGAATATATGATTTTGGGGGCAGGCAGGTGTGTAGTTTGAGCTGATGAGTCAAGACATATTTATTCCTAGTATCAGAGGGACAAGGCTCCATATTTTACAGCGTCAGTGTAGAGGAGTGGTTTGAGTCATGCTAATCTGCATGGACCCCTATTCCTCCTTGATCTGTACTTCTAATGCCCATCATGAGGGTTTATTTCACGCAGTCTGTAGTCCTTGACTATGATTCAGCCCTGGCTTCCTTCGTTGCTGCTCAGTCGCTCAGAAAATAGTTTAAATCATCAACTGGTAAACAAATGGTCCATACTGAAGGACTACTTTTTTCTGTTTTGTAAGCTTCTATTTTTTTAGAGCAGGTTTAGATTTACAACAAAATCAGGGGAACGGTAGAGAGATTTCCTACATACCCCTTGCCCTCATAACATGCATAGTCTCTGCCATTATCAGTATTATCACTCATCAGAATTCTTACCAAGAATGACTTACATTGACACATCATCCTTACCCAGAGTCCATAGTTTACCTGAGGGTTCTCTCTTAGTGCTGTACATTCTGTGGATGTGGACAAATGTATAATGACATGTATCCATTCTCATAGTATCATACACAGTATTTTAACTGCCCTAAGGGCCCATGTCCTCTGCCTGTTCATCCTCCCTTCTGCAACCACTGATCTCTTTACTGTCTCCATGGGTTTGCCTTTTCCTATAGTTGGAATCATACAATGCGTAGCCTTTTCAGATTGGCTTCTTCCGCTTGGCAACATGCATTTAAGTTTCCCCATCTTTTCATGTCTTGACAGCTCATTTCTCTTTGGTGCCGAATAATATTCTGTTGTCTGGATGTACACGGTTTATTTGTCCAGTCACCTACTGAAAGACGTATTGATTGTTTCCATGTCTGGGAAATTATGAATAAAGCTGCTGTAAACATCTATGCGTGGGTTTGTGTATGGATATAAGTTTTCAACTCCCTTGAGTAAGGGAGCATGATTGCTAGATCATATGGTAAGAGTGTGTTTAGAGTAAGAAACCACCATTTTGCATTCTCGACAGGATCTCAGTGAGTGAGAAATCCTGTTGCTCCATATCCTTGCCAACATTTGGTTGTCAGTGTTCTGGACTTTGGCCATTCTAAGAGGTATGTAGTAGTTAGTATCTCATTGTTGTTTTCATTTGAATTTCCCTGATGTCATGAGGCAGAACATCTTGCCATGTATTTCTTTGCTATCTATACATTTCCATAGTGAAGTGTCTGTTAAGATCCTTGTCTATTTTGGGGGTGCCCGGGTAGCTCAGTCGGTTAAGCATCCAACTCTTGATTTTGGCTCAGGCCATGATCTCACAGTTCATGAGTTTGAGCCCCACGTCGGGCTCTGTGCTGACAGCACGGCATAGAGCCTGCTTGGGATTCTCTCTCTCCCTCTCTTTGCCCCTCTTCCACTCACAGGTACACACGTGCATGCTCTCAAAATAAATAAACTTAAAAAAAAAAAGATCTCTGACCCACTTTTAAATTGGGTTCTTTTTGTTGAGTTTTAAGAGTTCTTTGTATGTTTTGGATGAATCCTTTATCAGATGTGGCTTTTGTAAATATTTTCTCCCAGTTGTGGCTTGTCTTCTCATTCTCTTGTGTTGCCTTTTGCAGAACAGTTTTAAATTTTAACAAAGTCAGTAATTCTTTCATGGGTTGTGTCTTTGATGCTGAATCTAAACTGTCATTGCCATATCCAAGATCAACTAGATTTTCTCCTGTTGTCTTCTAGGATTCTTATGGCTTTACATTTTGTATTTAGGTCTGTCATTCATTCTGAGTTGTTTTTGTGAAGGATAAGGTCTGTTTCTAGATTCTCTCTCTCTCTCTCTTTTTGGGGCGGCAGGGGGGTATGTGGATTCATAGTTATTCCAACACCATTTCATGGAGAGATTATCTTTGTTCCATTGTATTGCCTTTTCCCCTTTGTCAAAGATCAGCTGACTCTATTTATGAAGGTTTATATCTGGACTGTCTGTTCTGTTCTGTTGATCTATTTGTTTATTCTTTCACCAATACTACACCGTTTTGTCTTTGCCTTCATAATCTCTTGAAATCAGGTAGTGTCACCTTTGCTCTCTTTCAATACTGTATTGGCTCTTTTAGGTCTTTGAAGGAATATTTTTTTTCCCCTTTGCTGAAAAGCAAAAAGTTTTTTTAAGGCTTCCTGCTTAGTGTGTGGTGAGTTATATTTTTGAAGCTTTTAGGGGCCTCTTGCGTACCTTAGAAATAACATCTAGTAATCTCACTATGAGGTGATTAGTCTCCCTCGCTCCCTCCCTCTGTCAGTATTTCATCCACTTAGAAATGTTTACTGAGTGTCTACTTAGTGCCAGGTACTGACATCAAATGATAAGACCCAGTCTCGAGTCTGTGAGGGCGTTGTGGTGGAATGGGGGAGGTGTAGATGACATTGCAGGAGAGATGTGGGTGAGGTACTGGGGGGGCTGGGGGGAGGAGCCATTAACCGGTTGAGGTTTGGGAAGCTTTATGAAAGGAGATGAATTTCAACTGAGGTTTGAAGGGTGAGTAAGTGATTGTCCAAATAGAGGAGGACGGGCAAGGGCGTTCAGACAGTAGAAACAGTGAGCAGGAGGAAGGGAGTGTGGTGGGTTTTGGGAAGCACGGTAAACTGACCACCGCTCGGGGATGTGGTGCGTAGTGAGACATGAGGTCAGAAAGAAAAGAGTTCTGAGTGGATCATGAGGAGCTTCGTGAGCTGTATCAGGAGTGTGAGCATTTTCCCGATTAAGGTCATTGGATGTTTTGTTGAGATAAAATTCACATACCATAACATTTGGTATTTTAACTATTTTAAAGTCTACCCTTCAGTGGTTCTTGGTATATTCCCAACGTTACGCAGTCATTGGCACTATCTGATTTCAGAACATTTCCTTTCCCCCTCCCCTGTTCTCTTAGCCTCACACAACCGCTAATCTACTTCCTAGCCATGGATTTGCCCCTTAGGACATTTCATAGAAATGGAATTGTACAATATGTGGCCTCTAGTGTCTGTTGTCTTTCACTTAGCGTAACGTTTTCACGATTCAACTGGTAGCAGGTATCAGTACCTCGTTCCTTTTTGTGACTAAGTCATATTCCATTGTATGGACAGGCTGCATTTTGTTTACCCCTTCCTAAAATTGGGGCCATTATGGATAATATGGCTATTTGTGCACATGTTTCTGTGTGAACCTGTGTTCTCAGTTCCCACAGGGAGATACCTAGGAGCAGAATTGCTGGGTCGTATGGTCACTCCATAATGAACTTTTTGAGGAACTTCCAAACTGTCCTCCGAGTCATTGGAGATTTTTAAGACAGAGCAAAACAGACTCAGATTTTACGTTACGTCACACGCTTTTAGGACTGTATTTGCTTTCAAGGCTAGGTATTTCCAGTTCTTTTATGTTTTTCTAGTTCAGGGCATCACGGCCCCTAGCAGTGAAGCCTATCTGGCTCTTTTAAGTATTCCCGATGTGAATGCCACAAAGGAATCTGTACCCAAGAGCATTGAAGGTGGCAGAAAAAGTGGTGTTGGGGTGTTCTCTCTCCCTCTCTGATGTATTGTAGTGAAAGAGTTTTTCTTTTTTAAAGAGAACCCTTGATTAAATTATAGGCTATTATTAGAGAGTTTATTGGACTTATAAACTGCACTTGGATTCCCTGTAATTTGTTATAATTAATGCAGGAGTTCAAGAGCAGAAAGCAAGGATCAGGTTGTGGCATGCTTTTCGCTTTTGCAACACCTTGCTATCATTGGCCTTTCTTCACTAGTAGCTAAGTAAGGCTTGTGTGTGTTTGTGTGCATTTAAACAAACATTCTCCTTTTTAGGAAAGAATTGCAATCCTTTGACTCACTGAAACCTAAGGAGTCTCTGTAAGAAGGAAGGTGTCTCTGGCAGAATAGGGTATTGATCGACGAACGCTGAAAACTTCTGGAATTGAAGTTTTGCCGGGACCGTCTTGTCTGTGTGTGTTTGAGTACATGCACGTGTTTGTATTTTCACGCACGCGCATGTAGCGGCTTGTGGTGTGAAAAGGCTAGGAGACAAACTTTCCCTTTTAAGGTTATCTTTGTTGAGTTATAGTTTTAGCCTCCCCCCCCTCCAACCTCCCCCGTTGGGTTATTTCAATTTTGCACAGTTGCAGAAGTTTTGCCTTTGTAGTCTGCCTGACAATGCAGAGTTTTAATTGACCGTCAACTCGAACGTTCATTAAGTATAAAAGCTTTGAGATAGTGCATTTGTCAGGCAGCAAACACATTATTATACTTGAACAATCATAAACTGAAATCTTCTCAGGGGTTTTGAGGATAGGGGGACGGAGGAGGCAGTCAGGTTTATCTGGTTGTGTGCCTGTGTACTTGCTGTTTATCTGGTCCCGGCAGACGGAGAACAGGGTGAGCCACCCTGTCCATTATCCGGATTTATAGCTGGGAACACCCTTTGGAATGGATGGAATGTGCTCTTTCTCTCCTGTTGGTATCTCGGTCAATCTCAGGGTTAAAATGATGTTCACTTGCTGTTCTGTACCCCCAGAATTCTAGGACAGCTTGTCCTCAGTCCCCTGTCCTTCATAGTGGAGAAACTTGGACATTTATTTCTTGCTTGCCCAGTGTCAACCAGAAAGCAATGCTAGTGTTTTGGTACATACTGCTCTGCCCTGGCAGAGCTGGTTTCCAGTACATTCTGGCAAAATTCTTCTGATGTGGCTGACTGTGAAGGAAGTTTTCTAGTGAGGAAAGGGCAATTCAAGTCATTACACTTTCCCTCGTGATCACAATGACAACCTGTCTTTCTCTCGCTCGCCCCTCCGACCCCAGTAGTTGATGGAAAGCCTTCACAGACTGAGGAATGTAGGGATGGTATTGAAATGCCCTTCTCTCTCTAAGTTGTCACAGCCCTACTGACCATGCACAAGAGATAAGCTAGTTTGACTGACCTTGAACTGTAGGGAAGGGAGAGGCAGACAGGAGCTGTCTGATAATAACAGTGGTAATGCAGGTCGATAGTTACAGCTTACAGGATGCTTTCAGTAACCTATTTTTAACTATGAGAAAGCATTTTCTTTCTCTCTTGGATCTCCTCGGGCAGTGGGGGTAAAAAGAGTAATGCATGGGTGATAGGTGCCGATCATACAACTCATCAGGTGTTACTAAGTAAGGTGGTAACAGAATGAAGTCTAGATAGCCTTTTTCATAATCCGTAATATAGAAGTACCTTGATTCAGCTGAATCACACCCAGTAAAGACTGCAGATGTCTTTACTGAGGATGAACTGCAATCTGCTTTTTTTTAAAACTCTGCATTTGGGGGGCGCCTGGGTGGCTCAGTCAGTTAAGCGTCTGACTCTTGATTTTGGCTCAGGTCATGATCTTGCTGCTGGTGAGTTCGAGCCCCGTGTCACGCTCTTTTGACAGCGTGGAGCCTGCTTGAGCCTCTCTCTCTCTCTCTCTCTCTCTCTCTCTCTCTCTCTGCCCCTCCCCAGCTCGCATGCGCACACGCACTCCCTCTTTCTCTCAAAATAAATTAATAAACATTTTTTAAAAATCTGCATTTGGAAATACATACATCTAAGGGCCGTTTGTACCCATTTCTGGGTAGAGCCTCTCCTTCTGGGAACCTACAATCAGAGACCCAGCTCTCTAGATTTCACTTTGTCCCCTTTCTGTCTTATAATGTTGTTCACAAGTGATTAAATGCATAGCTCCGTCTTCTTGCCCTCTGTCTACCTCCGGGGCAGGAAAGTGAAATTTCCCAGAGGCTGCTACTGGGAAGAAAACCCAACACAACAGATCCGAATAATCCATGGGTCCACTTACGACTATAATACATTTTTACAGAAAAGCTCCTCTTGCCAGTGTCTGTCTCACATGCTGTGGCACAATCTAATGGGGAGGAAGGTTGCTTGGTTAGCGAAGCCTTTCCTTAGAGGCACTGGGATCACAAAAAGCACCAGGCAGTGGCATTTTTATTTTAGTTTTTACTTTTAGACTTCAGTGGAACTGATGACTTGGCCGCAGTGGCTGGGAATCAGATTCCACCCTCGCGTGCGGGAGGAGAGCTCTGAGCTCCGGTCTGTCTGGCCCTGCCTTCAAGAGCAGTGTTACCGTGGACAAGTCATTTCTTCTTCCTCCACACGGTTTTCTTCTCTAAAAACAAAAGGGTAGGACTTGGGTCTTGGAAATCCTTCCCTTATCAAACAACGTGGGCTAAATCATGCTCTGACGATGTATGCCCTGCGGATCTCTGTGGCCTTCAGAAACAAGGGCTTTTTCCTGCCCACCTTACATGACCACTGTGTCCACTGCCTTCTTTCCCTGGGGCTCAGGGCAAAGGGAAACAGAAATGGCTCAGAAGGCTTCGGCTCAGGAGTGGCACCTGTCACTTCCACCCCCATCCCATTGACGCCAAAGCTGTAGCACAGTCGATGAGGGAGGTGAGTGGGTATGACCCTCTCAGCGGGGAGGCTTCATGGAGAGCAACCATTTGGAGCAATAGAAGTGGCCTCCCCCACTCCTGTCCCCACCATCCTGTGATTCGTGCTGACAATGTGAAGTCTTTGAGTAGAGGCATGACCCAGACCAGCTCTTAAGGCTTTTATACTTTCATAGCTGTTCTCTGTTGGAGGCACTTCTGCTGAACTGGGTTTGGAATGAACATTTCTCTTGTGGGAGGGGTGGGAGAAATATTTTCAAAGCAACACGTACTCGGCCTCTGCGTTCCTCTCGCCTTATTTGTGGTTCTGCGGTAGTACAGTCCATACTTTTCAGAACACCACATGGAATTTCTCCATCAGAGAAGCAGCGACAGACCAGCAAATAGAGCAGAGTTGCATAAGGACTTAAATTCCCCTTACATGAATTAAAAAGAGAGATTGAAGATCGTAGCGGCACATCTGTAAATGTTGAGGATGATATTATGGGGTGTAATTTTCAAAGAGTTCTTTGATACGACGGTCAGAAGAACTGAATGCTCTATTGATGGGACCCAGTATGGTATTTAAAAAAAAATTCTTTTCAGAAGCTTAGGGGGAGGAAGGAACTTGGAAAAGTCACTTGTTTTCTTGAGATTGGATGGAACTATTCCAGACAGATGAGACATCTAAAGACTGGTTCATATTATTTGTCAGTTTTGAGTTGTAATATTTAATAGCACTGACTATCAGGAAGCTTTTCTGTTTCACGTAGAGAGATTGGAATTTTAATCTTTGTGGATTCAAAACAAAACAAAACAAAACGAAAAACTTTGAAAATAGAAATGTTACCTTTATTCAACAAGCATAGTTTTTTTAAATTTGTTTTGTTTTTTTAAATTTATTTTTTATTTTTTTTATTTTTTTCAACAAGCATAGTTTTGTTCACCACTTCTTAGAGGGAGAGCGGAATCCTAACCTGAAACCACTCATTGGACCCCAGCAGTCAGGTGGGCTATTTCCAGGTCTTTGAATATGAAAAATATTAAAAAGTTTTCCTTGTGAGCTCGGGGTTTCAAAGAGGATCCCTTTGGAAAGTTGGCAAATACTTTCCTGGCATGAGGATTGGTGTATTTTTTTTTCCCCTCCACCCAAAGCTATGACAGGGTGGAGTATACTTCCGTGAAATTGCATGTTTCCAAAATAGAATTCACTGTTACATTTTACTGCCGTTAGAATTGAATCTCTAATCAAAAATAAGCAAAAACCCAACATTCTAGAAATAGAATTTCAGCTCGTATTCTCTAATTTCGTCTTCATACAGGATGGAATTATCATACTTGACAAAAGTGCCTTTTGAGCAAAAATGTACCAAACAAACAGTTTCCAAAGTGGTTCACATTTCATTCTCGTTTCTGCAGTCTCACATCGTCACATCCACAGTCTCGTGTGGTAGTAACAGCGTATCATTAACTCCGTTCAGATTCTCGCATAGTCTGGATGGCTTCCAGGAAAGAGCTCTGCCTCTTCAGCCTCTCGTTCTTCAGCCTGCGTCCAACCTGAATGACCGGGAACAATGCTGCTGTTCCTTGCTAGTGAATTGGAACACACTGTTGCCTGGAATGGAATGGATCTGTACTAGAACTTCCTCACATGTTGTAGAAGTGATAACTGTAGGTGAAAGTTGGAATCGGCAGGATGAGAAAAACTACGATTATTTCGCTGACTTCTGCAAGTTACATTCCTAAAGGGCCCTGCATGATCAAAGGCTCTAGATATGGCAGATAATGCTAGGGTAACACCTTTTAAAAAGCTTCACTCTTTGGTTCTTAAAAGCTGAGCCGTTAGTGCACTGGAGAGAGAACCATGGCGTCAGTGGTCCAAGAGACGAAGCGCGCCCCTGTTGACAGTCATCAACCTCTCCAGGATATCCCTCGGCTCCTAACCAACTTCTGTGCACAGGAAGTGGTTAATAAGTGTGAATATCCACATTTCTCCTGGGCTTGTAGAACAGAAAATGAGTCAGAACCACTCAAGATGGCAGGGAGTGGATGCTAATAGAAGAGATTCAGCGTTGTAGGATTAGGAGAAGGGGGTGAACTTTACCACTTTTCCTGCCTTGAAATTGTATGTTCTGGTTTGGTTTTGGTTGGTTGGTTGGTTGGTTGGTTGGCCTTTCTTTTCCTTTTCCTTTTTCTTTTTTCTTTCCTGTCTTTCCTTTCCTTTCCTTTTCTTTCTTTCTTTCTTTCTTTCTTTCTTCTTTCTCTTTCTTTCTTTGTTTCTTTGTTTCTTCTTTCTCTTTCTTTTTTCTTTCTTCTTTCTCTTTCTTTCTTTTTTCTTTCTTTCTTTTTCTTTCTTTCTCTTTCTTTTTCTTTCTTTCTTTCTTTCTATTTTTTCTTTCTTTCTCTTTCTTTCTTTTTCTTTCTTTCTCTTTCTTTTTCTTTCTTTCTTTTTTTCTCTTTTTTCTTCCTTTCTTTTTTCTTTCTCTTTCTTTTTTCTTTCTTTCTTTCTTTCTTTCTTTCTTTCTTTTTCTTTCTTTCTTTTTTCTTTCTCTTTCTTTCTTTCTTTCTTTCTCTTTTTTTCTTTCTTTCTCTTTCTTTCTTTCTTTCTTTCTTTCTTTCTTTCTTTTTCTTTCTTTCTCTTTTTTCTTTCTTTCTTTCTTTCTCTTTCTTTTTCTTTCTTTTTCTTTCTTTTTCTTTCTTTCTTTCTCTTTCTTTTTCTCTTTCTTTCTTTCTTTTTCTCTTTCTTTCTTTCTTTCTTTCTAATCCCATTCCCATTGCACTTTTCTGCAGTAAACTTAAGATTCCTTCCTATCCCGAAATTCTGGGTTTTGTGTTGTTGTTGTTGTTTGGTTGTTTTGTTTACTCGGTTCCGATGTCCTTTACTTTCCTGAAGAAAGCCGCAGCGGGATCCTCTGGCAGTAAGGTGAAGTAACACTTCCTCATAGTTCTTTTCTTCTGATTCCCCCACTTTTGAAAGCGTGATCTTCAGAGTCTAAATGGCTCCTCTTCAAAGGTCTATCTCCTTTCACAATGAACTCTTGACACCTAAAAGATCCTTTGATGACTTGGGACCCTCTTGCTTTCCTAGGTTTCCACAAGGAGGTGTTCAGTTATCTAAGAACTGGCCCGGTTATAAGCCTGAAAGATCTTCCATGAAAGACTCATGGGCAATTCTTAGTCTCTCTCTCTCTCTCTTTTTTTTTTTTTTGCCTTCAATTTTATTTTTGGTGTTGTACATTATATAGGTCTAGACAAATATAACAATATATATCATTATAAGGATATGTATCAGTATAAGGATATATATTATTATAATATCATCTGTTCACTAAAAATTTCACTAAAAATATTTCCTAAAAGTCCTCTGAGCTCTTTCTGTTCATTTTTCCCCTCCCCCAACAACCCTTGGCAACTGCTGATCTTTTTATTGTGTCCATAGTTTTGCTTCAGAATGTCATATAGTTGGCATCATAGAGTATGTAGTTTTCTTTGGTTGCCTTCTTTCACTTAGTAAAGTGCATTTGAGTTTCCACCATGTCTATTTGTGACTTGATCACTCACTTTTTTTATTTTACTATCTTTATTTTTATTTTTTTACCATTTTATTTATTTTTTAAATTTACATTCCAAGTTAGTTAGCAGATACAGTTCTTAGTCTCTGGAAGTGAAAGTTACCTCATACAAATGAGTGGAACTTTTACTGTTTCCTTGAGGTACAAGGCAGGTGCCAGAGGAAAACCAAGAGTCAGGCTAGGGCACAAGGAAAGAACATGGCAGACGATACTAAGGAAGAGCCTTGAGGGAAGGGAACACAAACAGGAAATGTGCTGGGTTACATGGAATGGGAAGTAAGCTTCCACAGCCCATGTTTTCCCTCCTGGTTCAAGTTCTACTGAGCTTCCCCCAGGAGATGAACTAATAGTGTGCATCAGATTGCATTTTTAGACACAAATCTGCTCTTCAAGTGAGGCTATAGAACCTGAGCTTTGCCCATCATTGGCAGGGTGCATGTGCCTTGAGGCAAAGGCACTAACGTAAACCATTTCTGTTGGAGCTCTTGGTTTGCCGAATAAAACCATGGAACCTCAGATCCTCAACATGTACCATGTGCAGAACTTGCTACCTTTTCCCCCTTGGGATGGGAGAAAAGTGGGCAGAGAGCAGGCCCTTATATTATGCGAGCGCATGGGACCACGCTTCTGTAGTGTTAACTCACCTCGGGTGAAACGTTTGGAGAGGTGGAGCTTGAATACACTTGAGCCTGGGGACAGAACTTGAGTGAACAGGTGAAAGAAGAAAACCAGAAGATAACATGTGGCATATTTTAACTGTAGCAATCCAGATTTCTTTAGTCTGTGATGTTTCGATTTACTCTTGGTGTTTCTTTAACTTCATACACAATTATTGCTTCAAAATGTTTTCATTTACTCTGATTCTCTGCTGTGAATAATGAAGAGACAGGCTATGACTTCCCCTTTTCTTTCCATCAAACACGATTGTCCAAAACTCTGCCCCTGCCTCCATCCCCAGGCAGTGCCTTCACTTTCACAGGGTTTTAAGAAATATCCTACCTAGTATTTCCTCCTTACTGATTGCGCACTGTCAGAAACTGCTACTTCATTACCAAAGACTTTTAACCACATGTTCTTATATGTAACCTGTATTCCTATTTGTTGGGATTTAGAATCCATGATGCTTCTCACCAGCTAAGGATATATATAGTAACTAGGTGAGACAGAGCCCTGCCCACTGACCTCAGGGCACGGAGTGGGCACAGAGATTTTCTACACATACCAGGGACTTGTCTCTGAGAATCAGCACAGGCACTTATATACATTTCTATTTTTAAAAATTTTTTTAATGTTTATTTATTTTTGAGAGGGGGAGAGACAAAGCACCAGTGGGGGAGGGGCAGAGAGAGGGGGAGACAGAATCCAATCCAAAGCAGGCTCCAGGCTCCAAGCTGTCAGCACAGAGCCCGACACAGGGCTCGAACTCATGAACCGTGAGATCATGACCTGAGCCGAAGTCGGACACTTAACCGACTGAGCCACCCAGGTGCCCCAGTATACATTTCTTGATGTGGACGGGAAGTAAAACTCTTGATTCAGTAGTGGAGCCTGTAAAAAGATTATGAATATTTTAGGTGAAAGTTAGGCTGGGTGTAGGAAGAACAGGGTGTTTTTCTATTACATGCTAAGTTTTACAAAAAAGAAGTCTTAAATAACTCAGTGTTGGTCCTTCTGATTTGAGTATAGGTTTTCCCCACCAGAGCCTGACATGGTTGTCTCTACCCTGACCAGCAGACCCAAGAGGAGAGAAGAAATAGAGACTCTATTAGAGGAGACAGGGAGCCTGAGTCCTTCCCTCAAATAGGCATTGGATTGATATGTAATGATATCCATGATAACAAGGTAGAGATAGCAATAATTAGCTCTCAGTGTTCGTTGCCTCTCTCTAAAAGAGTTGAGCTTTGGATCACTCTTGAACTCCCTGCATTGACATGTCCAAGTTTAGAAAAAGTAGAAAGTCATGGTTACCAAGAGCAGAAAGGTTGTTAGCATTTGCCAATAATTGGTGCTAGGAAAAGTCTGTTGTAGAGGTGACTGTTTTAAGAGTATGGTCAAGGGAAGTGGAGTCCTAGGAAGAAAGGTTTGGGGTGAGGAGATATCTAAATGTGTAGGTAATTCTAAGAATACAGTTTTATTGGCAAGGAAACAATACACTGTATTTATTGGTTTCTGAGAGCAGTGGTCTACTTTGAGGTTTGATGTTGTACATGGGCACATTATGTTCACCTGTGCTATGCTGGCTTGAGAATGTGCTTTAGGTTGGATTTTTGTGAGCCACAGACCTGTAGGGTTAGCCTCGCTCTCAGAAGCTCTATCCTATCCATTAGCAGAATGCCAAATTATTTGGCCTCTTTGTGTTCTGCTCTACCAAACTTTTGAGTTTAAAAAAAAAGAAAAAATGACATGTTTCTAGAACTTTTTTTGGGAATGCCCCACTGTTGAATGTAGGCTGGGCAGCTGTGTTGCTGTGGGCAGCCAGGTGTGGAAGAACATTTTTATTCCTGATGTCTGTGACGCGGAATGGGTCCTTATCAGTATTTCATCCTGCGGACCTACACTGAAGTGATTTGATGAGGATGTTCTCAAACTGAGAATGCATGGGATGTGGCACCTGCCACATCAAAGAAAGATAAACACGGGAAGAGGGCACTTTCCATCTTTAATACAGCTGACCTTTAGCAGCATCACCTGTGCGTCCCGCTGTGCACACAGAGTTTGATACAGCAAGACATCGATGTTGTGGGAACATGTTCCAAGTATGTGTTTTTAAGGTTATTTGTTCCTCTGTTCCCATAAACAGGTATCAGTATTACCTGCAAGTCAAAAAGGACGTGCTTGAAGGGCGATTGCGGTGTGCGTTGGAGCAGGTGATCCGACTGGCCGGCTTGGCCGTGCAAGGTAAGGAGCATGGCGGCCGGCCCACGAGATCGCATTTTCTGTTTGCCGTGTTGCTGGCCTCTCTGAGAAAAAAAGTGCATTTACTGAAACGATCCCTCGGTAACTCTCACTTTTCATTTCAAGAGACGTTAAAAACGCGGACATAGTGATTTCTGGTGGCAGGCTGGTGGACTTCGCAAGGCTGCTTGCAAATTGCTCACGCTTGTATAATTGTAGTTTTATTTGAAGAAATAGCAGCTTCCATCCTGACTTTAATTAAAGCTACATGCAGGGTTTGTGGAACATTTTCTCAGAATGATTCCACTGCCCAGTGTGGTCATATTTTGTGGCTTCATGTCGTGACTCTTTGACTTTCACATCAGTTTCAAGTGTGATAGCTTTAAATATTGCAGTCTAATTTATACTCACACACTTAAAGAGAGGAACATATGTATATGTATGTGTAATGACATCGATAGATAGATAGATAGATAGATAGATAGATAGATAGATATTGCGAAGCAACAAACACATAGTGAAGTACCTTCATCTTTCAATCTATCCTACTTCGAGTTATGGGAGTGATTGTTTTTACCATTTCTAAGTTGTTACATATATTTTTACATATATTTATGTAAAATATGTCACATGACTTTTACATATATTTATACATTACTCTTAACTGAGTGGTGCCTTAATTGCCTTTAGTCATATTGGAAACAAGAAGATAAAATAGAATTTTTTAAAAGAAACAGGTTTCCCTTTCAGAGACTGTGTTCTTTAAAATCACTTCGTGTCCAGACGGAATGCCAGCCGCCAAGCCCTTGCTGTGAGGACTGTTGTTGTAGAAGCTGTGAACTGAACTTCCCATCCCAAATTCTGAACTGAAGTTGAACCTTTTGGGTTCTAGAATGTCTAAAGAGGCAGACGTCCTTTGATCTCTTTCATCCCGGAGTATTAGCAGTTTAGCAATTTTTGTTGGACGTACGACTCCAGTAGTTAGCTATCGTTACCTTGTGGATGAAAATACACAAAATATGTTTGTATCCCATCTCTCCGCTTAAAGACTGGAAAGGAAAGGAACGGTGCCCAGAACAATACGAAAGAACAGTTAGTGGTCATGAAAGAAAGATCATCAAAATGAAGGAGAAGACCCCCTTTAGTAGGAAGAAGAGAGAGAAGATCCACTGTGTCCCTCCTCTGCAAGTTGGATCTTTCTCTTTTTAAAAAGTTTTCTCCTTTCTTCACTTTATTACTCGTTTTGGCCTCTTACTCTTCAATCCCTGGCTTTATCACAGGCCTCCTGGATCCTGGAAGATCCTGGTGTGACAGCTTTCAGGCTAAAGGAAGTTGGCGAACTAACTCTCTGTTCGCTGGGGTCTTGAAGCCAGCCATTCCCCTAGCTCTCGTATGTGTAAAATAATTTTCCCAAGAACCCTTGTTGGGCCCTTAGGAAGACACATCCACTTAGTTATACGTCGTGATGAAATACAGTAACTGATGAGTAAATTTGAAGACAGGCCGAGCATGTGATTGTTGCCGTCCTGAATGCCTCACCTAATTGCTCATTAGTTAAATGCTGAGTTTCTTAGGTACGTCTCTGTCTTCTCAGCAACGTGTGGACGCTGGCCTTGTGTGTGGACTCTTGCATTCTGTATCTCTTGTACCCCAAAGATACCTGCACCCATTTCTGCCTGATGCCAGATTTTTTGCATGAAATTAAGTCTGTATGCAGTTTGATCTTTTTTGAGAGCAGGTAGGATTAGATGCAAGGCATGTATAGATTGATAATACAGACACAGTTTCTTTTTGCATGTGCTCAGACATCCCGTGGTGAGATGAAAACAGGACAAAACAGAATTTTTGGCATCTTGCAACATGTCAGCTTGTTTAGGAGGTGTAAAAATGTGCAGGGTTGCTTGCCAATGGTGATTTACGGTGGGAATTTCCAGCTGCAAATATATGAAAAGTTGCAGATGGGTTTGGCTCTTCAGTTCTCCCAATTAACCTTGAGTTAAAAAGCCCCCTTGGCAGATATTCTTAAGATAATGTGTTGGTGCATATTTAACAAAAACATAAGTATAGGTTTGTTTCAAATTTTTAAAATAGCTCAGGGATCGCTTTCAAATTTCCCCATTTTTTTCCCCTAGAAAATTGTGTAATAGGGCTCACATGCTGATATTTACAGTATTGCTAAGTAAAAGTGGTAACAATATCAAACATGTCGTGGCACCGTTTTTTTTTTTTTATCGAATAGTGAAGAAATAGGACGAAGTGGGAATAATAAATGTGGCGATAATTTTACCCTTGCTTTATTCCATCTTTAATTTCATATAATAAATACTACCCTTCCCCCCACTTTTCTTCTCAGCTGATTTTGGAGACTACAATCAGTTTGATTCTCAAGATTTCCTCAGAGAATATGTGCTGTTTCCTATGGTAAGTGTGATTTCCTTTTTCTTAATTAATTTTCTACCTTCTCTGGGTGTTTAATTGTTTCCTTTGAAAATCTCAGAGGATTTTACATACGTATATTTCCCCAGGGAGGAAAGTCCATGCATTTATAAAGTGGGGACGCATTTTATAAACAAACACTGAAAAAGGTACTTCTTCCCGCCTCCTCAAGGCACCTCTCTGTCCCGACACCCCTCTCCCCAGTCCCCGTGTCCACCTCTCCAGGGCCATGGCATTCTTCTTAACTTTCTGAACATATCAAGTTTGTTCCCATCCCAGAACCTTCGTCCTTGGGTTTCCTGTGCCTTCAGTACTGTGCTCCAGATCTTTCTGTGACTTGACATTGAAATCTTGAGTCAGATATCACCTCCTCAAAGACGACTCCCTTTTCCTTGACCACCTGTATGATACACTCCAGCCATCAACCACTTCCTGCTAAATCACCTTCTATGTGCATTCTTCAGGGCCCTTTCAGTATCTAAACGTGTTCAGTGTTGACGGATTGTCAGCCGGGACGTCAGCTCTGTGGTCCATAGGCAGATACCCTTTCTGTCTTGTTACTGTTAACTGGCGTATATTCTGCACTCGTGAAATTTCATTGAATGAGTCAATGGAGTCAAATGCCCAGTCTTGGGTTAAATTAGGAACGAGGCTAGGTTTTAATCCCGGGAGAATGTATGTTTGCTGTTTGGAAGCTTTGGGGTAAATGAGAAGAGTTTTAATGAGGAGGAATTAAAATGTTTGAAAAGCTATACCTGCTGCAGTATCCTGGCTCTGATTTTAGAAACGCTGATCATTCATCACTTATTTTTTTATCAACTGTTTTGCCCAAAGCACTGGCCTGGGTAACTAACTACCAGGAAATAAAGTTATATAAGAAACGGTGGTTGTTCTCAGGGAAGCGGCCGAATAGTTGAGTAAATAGGAAGTTTGCAAAATCAGAATGCAAAGCCAAGAGTAATAAAGTGCAGTCAGGATTTTATGTGGAGAGAGGTTACCTCTGCTGGGGGCGGGGGGGTTAGGAAAGGCTTAAAGACTAATGGTGGGCGAGTTGTGTCTCAGAGGGTGGGCAGGATTGCAGCAGGCAGACAGGTAGGGAACAAGGAATGATCTAGACAGGGAGGGAAAGAGCAGGGGCAGGGTGGCATGAGTGATCGTGTAAGAGTCTGTGGTGAATCTGACTGTTGCTCAGGAGTGGCAGAGGGGAGTGGCAGCAGATGAGATGAAACATCTCAGGGCTAAGAACCCGTGGACTCTGGGGATTTATAGACCCCACACTTTGAGAACCGCTGGATTAGAGCAGTAAGACCGTTTGTGAAAGGAGGTCAGATGAGAATCATGGTGCTCTGGGCAGGAGGTGATTTAGGTATTATGAGTGACAAGAAGAACACGAAAGCAAAGCAAGAGATATTTTGGAAATCAAACGAGCAGAACTTGGCATCCAGTTGGCTGTGGCACATGGGAGAAAGTAGTGTGTCTGGTGACAAGGGTTCAAGTTTTGAAAGACTAGCATATGTAAGGCTGTAGTCATTATCCCTGTCAGGGCTTGAGATGAGCTTAGGTTGCCGCATACTTAACCTTTATTCTTACAGGTTAGGGAAATACTGTGAGATCTCTATGGTTTCATGAATAACTCTGTCCTTATTCTTCTTCCCGCCAAGAAAACATCTGTATCGTCTGATAAATCTGTTGTTTTTCATGCCTTGTTAACTCTACCCATCAAATCGACCTGCATTCAAAGAGATTAGCATGTTACTTGGCGCAGAAGCTCTTCATAGGATTTGGTGTCAACATGCTTGAACCAACATCTCTAACATCTCAGAGCTTCCCCAGCGTGCTCGGGGAGACGAAAGTGAGGCTCACACCTTAGAATTTTAGAGAGCGTGCCTTTTTATGCTAGTGGAGATAATCAATTGGGTTGAGAATTTTCCACAATTTTTTTTTCACCTTTGTCTCCTAAAATGCTCTTACTCACCTAGTCTTTGGGCAGAGACCAGGCTTAGGTGCTATTTAGAATTTTTTATGGTGATTGCCAGCATGATACTTACGAGTCTGTAGATGTTAGAATGCTTTGGCAGGTCCCAGTGCTGTCTGTGAAGGCTGGAAGCAGTTGTGTATCATACCTTTTCCGGAATATGACGGTCTCCACTGGGCTGTGAGCAAATCAGATACCTGAACAGCATAGACCTCGTTAAATCTCACAGTGAACGAACGAATATGGATATGTTATTCTCGGATCCAAACTTCCCCTCCTTGGGATAGTGGCTACATACATTGTGACATGTGGCTGGCGATATACATTCAAATTGAAGTTAGTTAAAGTTAAATAAAATTAAAAATTCAGTTCCTCAGTTGCCTTAGCTACATTTAAAAAGCACTCAGTAGGGGTGCCTGGGTGGCTCAGTTGGTTAAGCGACCGACTCTTGAGTTTGGCTCAGGTCAAGCTCTCATGGTTTGTGAATTTGAGCCTCACATCAGGCTCTGTGCTGGCAGTGTGGAGCCTGCTTGGGGTTCTCTCTCTCTCTCTCTCTCTCTCTCTCTCTCTCTCTCTCTGTCTCCCTCTCTCTCTTTGCCCCTCCCTCCCTCTCTCTCTCTCTCTGTCAAAATATATACACTTTAAAAAAAAATAAAAACATTCAGTAGCCACGTGTGGCTAACCCTGCTGTACTAGAAAGCTTGGATATAGAACATTTCCATCATTGCAGAAAGTCTTGTTGGACAGCACTGAAGACACTGTGACAGAAGCTGATGTCAGTGTGTATATCTGAATTGTGGATGTTCCTGGGCTTCTGCCCTGTCATTCTGCCCCATGTCGTACCCTGGATACATTGTGGCCTGTGGTCAGGTGGCTTACACTATAGGAGCCAAGCATTCTGTGCCCGTGTCCTGGCTGCCATTTACCGGCTATGTGAACTTGGGCCGTTATTTGATGTAGTTTATTTTAAAATTTGATTATTTGTCTCACCAAAGCCTCCATTTTCTCATCTAAAAATGAGGATAGCATGCCTACGCCAGCTGGGATAACTAAAGGAGAGAATGCACGTGAAGTACATTACTTGGCACACGGTGAATTCTCAGGAAGTAGTTGTCCTTGTCATTGCCATCGTTATCGTCTTATGATTAGCATGACCCTCTTGTCTCTGGCATGCAAGCACAAGGAGGCTGAAGACTGTGCTTTTCGGGCAGCAACACTCCACGAATTTTGAAATGTAAGCAGAGGACAGGCAGAAGGTGCAAACGATCATTAACCTTCTCTGTGTGATTAGAAACTCCGGTTTGAGGACGTGAAACTTTGTTGCCTCCTGAGTTGCCTGTTGAGTTTAGTTCAATAAGCATTTATTGATCACTTACTGCATATGGAGAGCTTATAAGTGGGCATCATGTGGGGCGCCTGGGTGGCGCAGTCGGTTAAGCGTCCGACTTCAGCCAGGTCACGATCTCGCGGTTCGTGAGTTCGAGCCCCGCGTCAGGCTCTGGGCTGATGGCTCAGAGCCTGGAGCCTGTTTCCGACTCTGTGTCTCCCTCTCTCTCTGCCCCTCCCCCGTTCATGCTCTGTCTCTCTCTGTCCCAAAAATAAATAAACATTGAAAAAAAAAATTAAAAAAAATAAATAAGTGGGCATCATGTAAGAGCCCCGTGATAGGCCCGTAAGTGATGTGGAGAAGAGCTGGTGCCGTTAGGGGCCTGTCTGTGATGAAGAAGAGGGAGGGTGAAGGAGGAAGGGTCAGATGAGCATCCGGATAACTGTGTAAGAGAGACAGTAGGCCAGCCGTGGGGAGGGCTGTATGAGCCACACTCAGAGTGGAAGAGGAAAGGCTTACTACATCCGGCATGGGGGAATATGGAAGTCCCGTCAAGGGAACGGTAGTTGAGACGAAACCTGAAGGACAGGGTGACGTTTCACTCAGTGTGATGGGCCCCTGGTGTTTCTTCCAGGAAGGCTCAGCATGAGTGTGTCAGGAGACATACAAGCATTCTGTTAGGAAGAAGGGTTTGCCTGAGGCCTTGAACCTTTGAGAGAGGAGGCCTGGAAGGGAAGGCCGGGTCACGCCGAAGAATGGTCTGAATGCCAGGCCCAGGTGTTGACCTAATTGAGCAGGCAGTGGGGAGCCATGGAAGGTTGTAAACCTTCTGCGAGATTCCACTGGAGAATTCAAAGAGAAGACTACATTCCTTTGGTGGGGGAGGGAAGATGGGATGAATGGCCTTGTTTGATCTTACAAAAGCAACCGAATTCGTCAAATGGCATTTCTGAGGCAGAGCGAGGAACAAAGCGAAGTACACAGGGCACTCCACAGGTGTGCCGCTGTGTACAGGCATGCACTCTGCCATTTTTCATTCACGCAGGGCCGCTCGCGCCTTCCCTGTGGCAGGCCGCATACCTCAGGGAGGCCCCACACGCAGATGGAGGCGCTCGAATGGAGTGGGATAGCAGAGGCGCACCTTTGGGCTTTTCTCCTTTCAAAGTAGGAAGCTGAGGTTTCATGGGGCACTTTCTGATCTTCGCTTACCTTTCTTTATTTTCTCCTACGGCCACATGCCTTTCATTAGCTTTTCACAATTAGTACCGCATTAAGACTACCACTCAATACCTGGATGCACACCCATCGCGCCCGTGTGCAAGCCACGCGGCATCTTTGCTGTTCCCTGTCGTGGACTTGAGTCATTTCAGTGGATGGCTCGACAGGAAAACAGCAAATTAATCAGTTAATGCACGGAAAATAAGAGCTGCCTCCACCTTCTCCGAGGTTTCTTGTGACCATCTGCAGGGCTATACAATTTCCAGCACCTGATTTACACCCTCATTTTCTGGATTTAAAAGATACTGATTTTTCATGTTTCCCTGATTCAAGATGGGATGTTTCTTGCAGTTTTGAGGTGTACCTTTTTTGGGGGTAGGGTTTCATCCACGGAAAATTGTTAAATTGGAGGCCATCTTGGTATAGATGGTATTCTCGAATCCAGGGAATCGGCATTTGGGATGTTTTCTGCCAAACTTCAGCCCCCAGCCCTCCACCCTCAGTGTCTACGATGAGCCTCAGAGGGCCTCACCAGGACACGTAGCTCAGAGGCCCTTCTGACACTCCTTCTGGAGCTCAGAGGGAAGTGGCGCGTATATCTCTGCCCTCGTCGGTGCTTATCGACCTGGGGCAGATGGTGTGGAACCAGCCCCTAGGAAGGTCTGAGGCAGCTGGCCCTCGGCTTGAGCCTCCCCAGGCTACCACAAGGAATTCGGGGAGCTCTGGAATCACCACGCCTGTCAGAGTCTCAGGAACTGGTTGCTCTGGTCTCCCTGTCTTGGAATTACTCCTTCAGACCGTCCATCCCAGACAGTTCTGTGCTGGTAAACGTGTAACAATCCCTGATACATTCCCACTGTCAGCGGAGGGGTGTTGGGAAGAGGTATGTGCGATCGGCTCTAACACCACGGGAGCCACAGGTCCCAGGGCCCTGGGATTTAGGTGCTGGAGACACCAGCGGGTTCCCACACACCGTTAGCTTATAGAACTCCCTACTTGCAGCCATCATGGCCTCTGCTCCCAAGGGTCTGTCAAGTAACATCTGAATGAGCCCTCTCTGCCTTCTGTAGCTCTGAATTAGTGCCCGGATATTGTGGTGGTGGACAAAAAGGCCAGGCACAGCCCCTTGCTAGGCTCAGCTTTTGAAAGGATAATGGGCTGGAAATTCATACCCCGATTGTTAAAAATACGTAAGTACTGACAAAGCAGTTTCAATAAAAGTGAGTCTGGGAGGCAGACAAAGAAGAAGAAGGTAAATGAAAAAAGAGCTATTCCTATACCCTCCAGAATTTAGGTGGCTACCCAAACTATGCCTTGAAAGAGGCATGTTAGTTATAAGTGGAGAACCTAAGTTATAGTGGAGAGCTATGTTCTAAAAGTAACAACAGACCGTCAGCCCGAAAATGGACAACTTTCAATTTGAAGGAGTAAAGGGGAGATGGATGAAGTGAGGCTAATCAGGAAAACCTTCTGGAGAACAGAGCTCCTAAGGTTTGTTCCTAACAAACAGCAAATGACCTCAACTGCTTCTGTTTTGATAGGATTTGGCCCTGGAGGAGGCCGTTCTGGAGGAGCTGACCCAGAAGGTAGCCCAAGAACACAAAGCCCACAGGTAGGGCCCGCCAAGGCGCTTGGCTCCCACCCCCGGCCCCCGGCTGTGCTCTATCCTGCACATGGCTCAGCCCTGTTCCCAGAGGCGCAAATAGATTCAAAAACTATGTGCTTGCCCTGCCTCCCCTTTCTCCTGTTCTTTTTTTTTTTTTTCTTTCTCTCCCTTTCTTTTTTCCTTATCTTCTTTCCACACCAGCAAGCCCACATAGATGTGAAGCTGTTAGCCAGGAGAACTCTTCTCTCTGACCTTCCAAAAACTCTGTTGCCAGAGCTGGGGAGACTGGGGCTGCTTGAGTTAAGAGTGAAGACCTAAAAGATCTGCTTTGGATGGGAAAGTCAAGGTCAAGAGGGAGAGGAGGCCCTGAAAACTTGTTATCAGGGCTACGTGGAGCTCTCTGGGACCAGTGGAAAACGAGCAGCCTTCCTTCCGACCTCAGAGGACCTGTGCAGTGGTCCTAAGCTCTCTCTCGTTTTGGCCACTTGGCTCCCAAAATAGCATCCTCATAAACTTTTTCCTTGTTTCTTAACAGTGGAGATTTTTTTTCCTAGGTGGGAGAAAATAACTTTTTTTTTTTTTTTTAAAGCAAGCAGCATTATTCACAGGGATGTCTGGAATAATTAGTGTTTATAGGGCTGTGGCTCTTAATTAAATACTTTACCTTCCTCTGATTCTTCCCCGTTGAGTAAAGGCTGGTAGGGAATACGTTAATGAATTACTTAGTAATGTACCGCGTCCTCACAGTTGGGTGATGATTGCTCTTCCCAGAACTGGAGCTAAACCACAGCTCTGGAATTTGCCATCAGGAGGGTCGGACCTTCCACTGCCTTTGTTGCTCTTAACCATTTCCTTCTTTGACGCTGTTTCGGTTTTAGTGGAATCCTGCCCTCAGAAGCCGAGCTCATGTACATCAACGAGGTGGAACGTTTGGATGGATTTGGACAGGAGATCTTCCCTGTGAAGGTAACATACCCTGGCCTGTCCTCACTTCAGCTTTCTCAGAATGGCTCAGGTGGTTGGAAAACTAGTGATAGGCAACCGACCAGAGCGACCTGGCTTCCTTATCGCTACGTGGCATTAGATGGCGAGTCCTGCTTACTTTAGGTAAAGCAAACACTTCTTCTTAACTAAGAGACTTTGAAGTTTTCCATGGTCTTGGGCAGAATATCTTGTTTGTAAGACAACCGTCTGAGTGAGTACCAGACATACACCAGCCCATCCACCAGCCCTGGGAAGGTATGCGGTCACGTCCAGTTCTGTGACAGGAAAGCAGCTATTAATATGAAGACCCTACCCAATAGTTTTCTTTATTCGCTGCTTCTCTCCTCTCTTTGAGCTGATACAGGGATCATCGCTTGTGAGGCAGAGTGAAACCTGTCCTGTATGCAAGCGCACTTTCTTTCTCGAGTTCTATAGAGCCTCCATTGTGGGTTTCCAGCCCCTCAGGTGTTTTCTGGAAACCGTGCCTGGGAAACTGTTACAGCACATCACATCCTTTGCAACAGATCCACCTCCTGAAGTGGGTGTGGTTGGGGAGGGGGGGTCACGGTGCATGGTCATTTATAGAGTTGGGCCCGTACTCCAAACTCATTTTCTTCTCTCTACTGACCCACTCTGCGAAAAGACGGAGTTTTGTCAGAAACCGAAAGCAACTGGCACATTTCTGCAATTTGGGAGATGGTGCAATTTTAGCACAAACGTTTCATTCTAAACTGGCTCCGCTGGCTGTTTTATAAGTGTTCTGTTCCTCCTCTGCTGCACGCTTGCAATTTGCCTTAATGAGAACTGCCCATGTGCATCAAGTAGAACGAGCAGGGTGGCCGCAGCTTGTGGAAAGGGCTAAATGGCTCTTTTTTAGGTTTGTTTAATTTTCTTGTGCTTCTCTAATGGCCACCCTTCGTAGGGTTGTAATCCATTTTCCTTGCGATAATGCCTTATGAAGCCATCTGCATCCCACTTACATTTCAGCAGCCCATATATAGTCATGATATTCTGGGCCATTGAAAAACCAGGGTAAACTTCTCTCCACTTCCAGAAAACTGACTCCTCAGTCCCAGGAAGTCGGGGGTTTCGTTGTGCTCATTTACTCGTGTTGTTTTTGGTCATTCTGGGCTGTGGGAAACAAGAGCAGTGGAGATAGTGTTGAAATCCACTGTGCCCGTTCCCCGATGCACTTTCTGGTATGTTCTTTTGTGGGAAGAGCACAAGGCAGGTACTGTCTACCTTGGTCCGAGTGGGCAGACAGGCACTGCTGACTCACTGCCTGTGCGTGTGACTTAGCTGGGTGTCTTCTGTTTCCCCACGTGTCTGTTCATGACTAAGGTGGCCACCTACCGACCACCTGACATCCCCGGAGACAAGGATGACGGGAGGGGCAGCAGGACCGGTGGGGCGGTGCCGTGATCAGCTCTGAGATAGGTGAAAAGGCAGGCAGGAGAGTGTGCAGGGGCAGACCGAGTAGTGATGGAGCCCCAAGGAACGTACACGGGCTTGCTATGGATACGTTTTAGGGAAGAACATTTCCACGTAGCGTGGGCTTATCCACGAGCGATTCTTCAAAGTTTCTCAAGGCCGGAGGAGTACCAGTCCACTTCCTGACAGGTCCGCCCCTCCCGCCTCCACACACACAGGTGGGCCGCTGCCTCGGTGGCTCCCTGCGTTGTCAGAGCGCGGGGACACAGAGAGGGTGCTTGTGTCTGGAGCCTCGATCCTTAGCCGAGTGGGACACCAAGCCCCTAAGGTTTGACCGATGCAGCGTCTGGGCCTCGGTCCTATGTTTTCTCCATTGCTCGGCCCTGGTGAACTGCTCCTGCCGCGCCCCCACCCCTACTGGCCCGCTGCACCAATGGATCTACTGGCAGAGTGCCCCAGGAAGGCTCTCTGTAGGATTTTCTTTCCGCTTCGCCTCTCCACTTCTCCTGACTTCTTTTCTCACAAGTGTTTTTCTGCATGTCACCTGCCTTGTAACTGCTCCTGACAACCGAGGCACTTCCTTTCCTTCCCTCTCCACCCTCTCCCAACCCTGTCTCTGCTTTGCATCCAGCCGTTGTCTTGACCTCGCTCTGTCCCTGTTAGAAGAGCCCTGTTCTAATGTGCGCTTTGCCGGGCGAGCTGGAGAGACGTCCCTGTGATGGGGCGCTGTTGTCTGTGTGTCTTATACGGGATCAAGGGTTCTGAGGAATGCAGACATCCTTCTCTTCCATCCCGTGTCTAGTCATGCGCGCCTCTCTGCTCCCTCCACAAGGAAGGTATCCCCCAGGGAAAGCAGGGGGCTGTGACAGTTTATTCCCCGGATGGTGAGCCTTGTTCCTGCTCTGCTCCCAAGCACGCCGGCAGCAGGTTGGGCTCTCCCAGACAGGAGGCTGGAAGCATCTGACCGGACCAGGAGACCAGACTTGAAGATAAGTCATCCGGGCTTCCTCAGCACAGGGCCCAGCAGATTTCCCGACAGCTCTGTAGTCCTCGCGCCCCTCCTGTGCTCATGAAGCTCCCAGCCAGCGCTTAGCGTCCCTCTCTGGAACATGAATATGTGGCCCAGCATCACCCCACAGGGTGTCCTTACAGGAATGACAGAGGCCAACGCAAAGAAAACGAAGCGGCCTGGAAGACGTAGAGACTCTGCCGGGTGAAGAACTCCCCGCCCAAAATACCATCCTATGAGTCTCCACTATATTACATCTTTCAAGGAATAGATTGCTTTTAAAAGAGAAGGTTCAGAAAATCATTTAAAAAAAAAAGAAAAAAAAGAAAGGAAAGAAAAACTCTCAGAAATTAAAAATGTGATATCAGAAATGGAAAATGTAATAGGTTGCAAGACAAAATTAAGAAAATCTCACCAAAAAGTGAAGTTTGGAACGTGGGAGGTGGGAGATAAAATTAGAAGGCCAGCCCAGGATGTCCAACAGTGGAATAATGGGAGTTCCAGAAGTGAACAGAGGAAACAAAGCTAGTAATTCGAGAAAGTATCCCAGGACTGAGGGGCATGAGGCTCTAAATTGAAACACCAAGCACAGTGGATGCAAATAGACACACACTAGGGCATTAGGCAGGGGAAGTTGATGTCTGTAGGGAGAGGAAATGGTGGGAACAAGTCTGCTGTTGGCTTCTTCTAAAGAGGCTGCAAACAATATGCTCAGTTCTTCAAACTGCGGGCTTATATAATCACACGTGTAGAAACGCATACGTAATCAAACTACACACACGTATAATTTTGATTTAGAAAAAACGTAAAAAAGATACTAATAGACGCTCGTGAAAGATGAGATCTTAAGTGCCCCCAAATCTGAGACAATCCTAAAAATCTCTCTCGGACAGGCAACGTGTAGTGACAAATTCAGATAAAAGATGCATGTATATGTGTATAGTCCACTAGGCTGTGCAGCGGCGTGAGTCCCTTCAGGACCAAGTTGCCTTTCGTCCGGATGCTGTCTGTGATTCTTTCATTTATGGGCAGGAAACGGGGTGTGGCCCCCCGGGTGAGCTGCGGCCCACGTGCTCGGTTCTGCCAGGTCGCCGGTGATCTGTTTCATCACGCCGCTCTTCTGTTGATCTTACGCAGGACAATCATGGAAACAGTGTGCAGCTGGGCATTTTCTTTATGGGCATTTTCGTGAGAAACAGAATTGGAAGACAAGCAGTGATACACAGGTAGTCTTCTTCATATCTTTTTCCTTTTTTCTTTTTCCCCTTGAGGGACTCTCGAAAACCCTGCTGAGTAGGACAGGTATCCCAGCGAGTTGAGAGCCAGATGGTGGGTCACCACTGAGCTTTTCTCAATTCAGAGAAGATCAGCCCTCTGTGCGATTCGAGCGCTGATGGAGAAATGCATCTCACTTCTCCTGGAGGCCCGTTTGGGGGTGGGGACTCTCACCTGAGTCCAGGAAAGGTGCCCTGGAGCCAGAGACCTGGAGCTAAACTCTGTGAGTCTGGTTGGAAGCAGGCCGTCCGGTCAGTCCTTCAGTCCAGAGTGGCTTCTTCCCATTTTCCATCGCCCTCCGCCTAACCACATGTGCTAGAAGAGGGAGGACTGATTTTTATATTAAAAATATAATGTATTTATGAAAGTGCATTTTGAAAAGCATTGAGTGTGTTACCATGAATTAAAGGAATTTGGTACTTTTTCATCATTTTGCATTTTAGAATTCTTTTTCTAATGCTTATTTATTTTAGAGAGAGTGCAAGCAGGGAAGGGGCAGAGAGAGAGAGAGGGAGACACAGAATCCAAAGGCGGCTCCAGGCTCTGAGCTGTCAATGCAGAGCCCGACGTGGGGCTCAAACTCATGAACCGCTACATCATGACCTGAGCCGAAGTTGGATGCTTCGCCGACTGAGCCACCTAGGCACCTCTCATTATTTTGCATTTTAAGCCCTCTTCTCCGTTTAACGTGAGAGACCAGTGTCTCCTCGGGTCACGTGTCCGGGAGCTTGCTCGTGTTGGCATCCGTAGTTGCTACCGTGGTGTCAGTGATCTCAAAAGCTGCATCCTTGCTTTCATTTACAAGGGCAGTGTGGCCAGTTATTTACTGGAAGACGAGCTGTCTTGTACATGCATCTGGTAGGCATAGCTGTGCACCTAGGCCAGATCATCAAAGACAGCTCTTAGAGTCAAAGCAAAGTCCACCTTCTGGGCGTGGATCTTGCCCAGCTGTGTACTCTCTGGATCAGCAGTTGATCTGGGTCATTTTGCAAGTATTTTCCCACCAAAAGCTTCCTAATTGGCTTCCCCCCAAACCCCGCCCCCCTCTGCCGCTAGGTCCCCACCCTGCCATTATTTTTGTTCATTTATTTTTTTCTTGCTCTGTGAAAGGGGACATTATTGAAACAGGAGTAGGGGGAAGATCTTGGTGGCTGCAGAATAAGCTTTTTGACTTTTGGACATATTCAGTCAACTCCATACACGTACAATAAGTTACAAATTGGTCAAGCAAAATGCATAAATTAGGCAGCGATATAACTATGAATTTTTATGCCCATTTAAAGCTGTTCGGGCATTTTGTCCCACACAGTTCTTCATAGCTGAATCAATGCTTCATTTTCTCCTTGAGCCTGGAGAAGTAGACAAGTCTTACGTTTCAGTTGTGGAGGTTAAATAGAAGAAAATAGCAGTTTGAAACTCTGCTGATGGTAAGCCACTCATAGGCTTGCTTCGGTTCCTTAGGAACTGCTTCCGGACTTCTCCCTCCAGTCCTATCTCGAAACCCCTACAGGCTGGGAATTTGCTTCTGCCATGGTCTGCCATGGTGTCATGGTAACGATGCCCCTAGGGGAAGTTGCATGGTGGAGGAGGAGTGGATCCAGAGTTTTGGCAGTCGGTTTGAAGGAATGGAGCCTGAGGAAACCAAATAGCTCTTATCTCTCGAGACCTTCATTGAGGAGCCTGTAGCTCTGGGTCGTGTAGATGTAATCTCTTGGAATTGTAAGTCAACCGACAGCTCTACTGATCACCTGTAGAGAGTATGGCCCCAGCAGATGTACGTAAACACAGTTGGTCCTGGAATAATGGAAAGGTGACTGGAGGAATGCCCGTAAGCCCCAGTATGGAACTCGTGCATCCCCAGTGAGCAGAGTGAACGTGGCTAAGTCCTGTACTCGTTTGTGCCTCGATTGTCTCATCTCTAAAGGAGGAACAAAAATAGCTGCCTTGTCGACCTTAGAGAGTCGATAAAGGAACCGTACTCTATACAGATGGGAGGCAATATTACTACTTTTAATTCTCTCAGCCAACATCCATTGCATGTTGAATGCCGGGTGCTTGGCTCCGTGCTTGGAACACAGACACGAAGACAGCAGAATCTCTAGGCATGGCGTCTTTGGGCTAGTCTGGCTTAGTTTGGGCTCTAGTCACAGAGGTCAACAGTTGTAATACCACGTGGTGACCGATAGGGAACTATACGCATGCGTGTTGTCGGGACGAGAAAGAGAGAAGGTGACTTCTGAGCTAAGTCTTGAAGGAATCATCTAGGCAGAGAATAGGGCAGTGAAGGTTGGCATGAAGAGGGAATTGTAGATCGGGGCACAGAGTGAAGGTAGACAGTAGTAAGAGGCGGCTACAAACTGACTCCAGGCAGAATGGGAAACTACAGCTTACCTTCCCGGGCACTTTCTCTTGGTGGCGTCATCAGTCTGTAGCCTACGCTGCAACACGGAATCTATGTGGATTCTTTGGCCTAGATTCCCGGAAACACGTGACTTTGAAATAATATGCTCCTCCATATGCTTTGCAGTTTGGAAATGTGAAAAACAAGGCAGACGTTCCTTGAACGTTTTCCTCATAACTAGTCATAAAGGAAAGTACACCTTATGAACAGCAGTATCCAGATTTACGTTATACGGTTTCCTTAGCTATTTAAGTTTGACCCGGGGTGTGTTTTCTTTATTTTTTTGCTTGGAGAGAAGGCACATTTAGTTTTTGAAACTATAGTTAAATCGTAATTTGTAAAACGAGACTCACCAGCAGTGATGACCCTCCTGTGCTGATTCATAACTGCCTGGAACCTGCCTGGCAAACCCAGTTGTTTTTCTTGTGACCAGGTGGAATGACATCGGGAATATCACACACAACAAGTCGACTATTCTGGTGGAGCTCATCAACAAAGAAGAGACGGCCCTCTTTCACACGGTAAGCAAAATGGAACGATGGGGGCAGGGTCCGACAGACAGCTTGCCGTGTGACCTCTCAACTCACCACATCCCTTCTTTGCTCTCTGCGTCGTGAGAGACTAAATGTTCTACTGAACCCGTAACCGTCCACCTCTCGCCCAGTGCTGTCATTACTCATTTCCAGGTAGTGGTGGTGATTTCCCGTTCAGAACGCCAGGTTTCCAAGCCGAGTTTGGACTCGGGGATTTCGGTTCCTCCACCTGCTGTGTTTGGGGTGGATCCCATTGTCTGGCGTGCTGCGTTCCTCCGCGCTCAAGTTACAGCCCACATCCAGTAACCCCCCGATTATATTGCACAGCATTTTCTTTTGCTGGTGGACCTGGATTTTCTCCCCCCAGCCGCACAGCCCAAGCCTAATCTGAAGTAATCTGAGTGATCTTCCTTCTGTTGAGGGCCCTCTTGAGAGCCAGGGCTGTCCGTGCACCTCGCTGCCTCTCAGTGATGCTTGGTGTTCATTCCGTGCTCTGTCTTGATCCTTATTTATTTTTAAAGCATCTGGTTTGGAATTGTGTGAAGATATGCCAGCCCATGGTGTAAGCCCAGTGCCCTGAGTATGGAAGATTCTTAAACAGATTGTCTGCCATCCTTGGGTGGGCTTCCTAGCCCAGCTTGCTGCAGAATTTCAGCACACCGGTTTGCTGCTCGGGGGGCTATTTTGTGTGTGGCCTGACGATACGAAGGAATGTGGCCCTGTTCGGGGGAATCCTAGGGAGATGCGTTTATAATCAAATACATGTTTTATTTGTTTTTTTTCTCTGCCTCTTCTTTTCCAAGGACGATCTTGAAAATGCCAAGTATATCTCTCGGTTGTTTGCTACGCGGCACAAGTTTTACAAACAAAACAAAATCTGCACTGAGTAAGTAAGCCGTCTGTCCACCTTCTCACTGGAAGGCCTGGTCAGATTAAATCCATGTGCTTTAGGGATGTCGTAGATGGCGTCTGCCGTTCGCTCTTTTCCCTCCTTCCTCGTGGAAGCTGACCAGGCAGGAGGGAAAGAACTTTAATGACGAAGGCCGTCTGGCACAGCGCGTGCGCCTGGAGAGAAAATAACTCACAAATTGACTGTGAGTGCTTGACTACCTGGACGGGTTGGCCCACATTAGTGCCTTTCCATCCTCTGTGAGGAGTTCGGAGGAGCTGAGCGGTTCCCAATTTGCCAGGGTGCCCCTTCGTGTCAGATGCGGGGTATGTTCAGAAGTGTGTCACGGAGTAGCAAGCCAACTTGAAAGAAAAGAAGGTTCTGTCATCCTCAGCCCTGTTTCTCTTACACAGTTGGCTAACCCCGCGTGTGCTTCTGGGTCATGTCATCTGCCTGTAAATGAGAGGCCAGGGTAATTAGAGGAAGACTTGGAATACACTAATAGACGTCACGAATCCATGTGTGTTTTTTCAATTTAATTTGGAAATAAAGATGATAAAGGGAGTCTGATATGGGAACTTAAATGTGACCTGACCTTGGATGTAGAGTAGCTGGGGCTCACGCTATCATTGCCTTTATTTTGGTTGCCTTCAAAAGATGTTCCTCAGCAGAGGACGTTCGGCAGTTGGGGCGCCCTAGGTGCTTAATTGTGTTTCAAAGAATTCGGGGATATAAATGCAAGAGAGGAACTGCTTTTCCATTCCCCCAGTGGACACATCCAAGAGTGTGAGAGTATTGTCCCAGAGCAGTTCCTGCTGAAAATTGCGGCTGCTTTAGAACTGGAGCCTCAGGTCCTGACAGACTTTCTTCTCTACACGATGGAGGCTCTTTCAAACCAGTCTTTGCAATTGGTCACTGTCGGAGTCTGAAAGGATCGTTGATGGTATCAGGTCCGCCAGCAAAGTTTGCAAATGTAAATCGGAAGGGCAGTGATCAGGGAGCGGCAAGTCAAACAGCCATCACTGTACGGGCACGCACACGCGCACGCACACGCACGTGGCGTTCTTTTGAACAGACTCCCCATAGATCACTTCTGTGCACTTCTGCGCTGCGGCGGCCTTTGATCTGCGGGGGGGTCTTTGACATTAACACAAACTCTGTGGTCGGCTTCTGGAGGGCGAATTAAAATCTGACTGTTTTAAGCAGTGAATTTCACTGTGGTCTTCTGGTTGGACCACTTCTCAGCAAGGGAGTTTACTGTAAAATTTGCAGAGTATTTTGATTTCTTTGGCGCTCTCCGAATACTAGTGAGCATCCCACGTTAGCCTGAAAACTGAGGAAATGGTGTTTTCCTTTCTACTTCTGTAATAACCATTCTTTTCTCCTCACCAGGTGGAGGAGGTTCCTAACCTCTTATTTGGACTCTCTAAGATGTACACACACACACACACACACACACTCCATACACATAGTAAATTCTGTGTATAGTTTCAGGATCTCAGCACAGACTGCATTAAGGCCTGGGATAAACCCCCTGTAGTTTTAGGAAACTAGCATTATCTTAACAGCATCTTTCTCCAGAGGTCTGCACACCCTGACTGCTAAAAGACTATCATTGATTTTCATTTCATTTCATAGAGCTCCAAAGAGTGCTTCCCATATTTCTTGACTTGAGAAGAGAAATTGCAGGGAGTGGGAAGGGTGTTTAACCTAAGTCTAATAATACTATATTTGGCCAGTTGTTAAAAAAAAAAAAAGTCCAACGTTACTGTTTCCACACCTCATGAAAGAAAGAAAAGGTGTTTTATCACTAAAAAGGTAGGAAAGATGAACTATCAGACAAAGGAGAATGCTTTAAATTGAAGAATTGTAGCTTGATGGAAAATTCTACGTGTCCTGGGTTTTTTGTTTGTTTTTGTCTATGTATGAGTTCACTGAAGACTAGGGAAAATGTCAGTCTGGACTTTGAGACCCATTTCTCAAAGACACCTTTGATTTCAGTACTCAAGAATTTCTTTTTTTTTTTTCAACGTTTATTTATTTTTGGGACAGAGAGAGAGCATGAACGGGGGAGGATCAGAGAGAGAAGGAGACACAGAATCAGAAACAGGCTCCAGGCTCTGAGCCATCAGCCCAGAGCCTGACACGGGGCTCGAACTCACGGACCGCGAGATCGTGACCTGGCTGAAGTCGGACGCTTAACCGACTGCACCACCCAGGCGCCCCAGTACTCAAGAATTTCTTAATACTCTTAGCTCCCACACATTTTTATCCCTACGTTAAAAAAAAATTCACGTTGATTCTCAGTCTGGAAAGGATCTGATTAGATTACTACTTATAATCAGTATTATCTTAATTCAAAAAGATCTTTGTATGGTCTTACTCAAACATATTTAATCTGTTTTGGATTCCATTTGACTGGCAGCATTTAAAAAAATATTTTTTCTTCTTGCTGTTTTTCTTTATGAAAGATTTTACACATAGACAAAGATACAAAGAATACAATTTTTAAAAAACCCATGTAATAATAGTGTTATTTTTCAGTCTTGCTTATTTCCCTCATAATATTTTTTGGAAATAAGCCTCATTCTTCTGTAAAATTTAATATCTAAGGATCATGTGCTCTAAACATTTTGAAAATAAGAGAATAAAAAAGGAAATCAACATTTTTCATAGCCTCTCCATTCAGAAATAAATGTTTACATTTTGCCATAAATTATTTAGCTCTCTGTCTCTTTTTTTTTTAATGTTTATTTATTTTTGAGACAGAGAGAGACACAGCATGAACGGGGGAGGGTCAGAGAGAGAGGGAGACACAGAATCTGAAGGAGGCTCCAGGCTCTGAGCTGTCAGCACAGAGCCCGATGCGAGGTTCGAACTCACAGACCATGGGATCATGACCTGAGCCAAAGTCCAACGCTCAACTACCTGAGCCACCCAGGCGCACCTTATTATTTAGCTCTCTTGTCTGTTTCCCCACCCCCCACCCCGCCTTTTCCCCCTCTCTTGTTGGTCCGTCTGATCATCTTATGTATGATAAATAAAATGACTCTTCTCATTTCTTTAACTTTTCCTGTAGACAATCAAATTCTCCACCCCCCATCAGACGCCAGCCCACCTGGAGCCGATCCTCTCTGGTATGTATAAAGTCTTCAGTAATCAAATGGTCTGACTATTGGGGATGGAATGTCCTTTTGTTGCTCAATTGAAAGGAAACATGACTAGGGCATCATGACCAGGTGAGATCTTATGAAAACATAGAAGAGCATCAGTCAGCCAAGCAGGTGTCATGAATATTCATGTTCCATTTGTGCCCCATCACATGGGACATCCATGTGCCCATCCACAGCCATCACTTCTTGAAGTATGGCTCAAGGTTCACCCCTGAAGAATAAGTCTTAAGGTTGATGAGACCGTGTTTCTTCAGCATGTGACCTATGGTGTGTGTTTTTGTCCATTTGCTCATCTGTGATTTTATCACTGTTTCTGGTTGTTACATACACATGTCTTTAGTTATAAGCTCTACAAATTCTTTTGTATTTGCCACCATAGATAGATCTTAATAAACTAGTCAGAAAATGCTTTTTGAATGAACCCAAATTGAACGAGTTTAGTCAGTGGTTTCAAGTTAGGGTATTTGATGGGGAAGATTAATTATATATCTTCTAATTTTAAGACCAACAAAATCTATTTACTGAATTGATCTACTTTTCTATCTAATCTAACGTTAGCTTTATTCATTTTTTAAAAAATTTCTCCTCTTGAGGCGCCTGGGTGGCTCAGTCGGTTAAGCGTCCGACTTCAGCTCAGGTCATGATCTCACAGTCCGTGAGTTCAAGCCCCACGTTGGGCTCTGTGCTGACAGCTCGGAGCCTGGATCCTGCTTCAGATTCTGTGTCTCCCTCCCTCTCTGCCCCTCCCCTGCTCATGCTGTGTCTCCCTCTGTCTCAAAAATAAATAAAAACATTAAAAAATTTTTCCTCTTCTGAATAAGGAAACACAACTCTAATTTCAATACGTCTGTTCTTAGGCTGTGTTTTATTTTGAGGACTACTTTAGGATAATATCATAGAAAGATGCAGAAAAGTGACCTTTAAACATGTGACCTTTAAAATTTTCTAGGTGACCATTTCCTTCGAGTTGATAGGAGAATAAAATTGAATTTTTCCTCATACACAGTGTATACCCTATAGCACATCTTTAACTTGTCTTTCCAAAGGAGAGTTTTGAGGAATTTTTTTTTTGTCTGGAAAATGCATAGACAATGAACTCTTAGAATTCTAGAGTTGAGCCATTATGTCATCACATTCCTGAGTACCCAACATGAATATTATTAATCTCGATGTCATGCATAGTATCTCACAAGTGGCCCTTGCCTTGGAGGTCCAGAGGGTCACTTTGGGCTTTTCCCTTGTGGCATTGATAGATTTGTTCATGGCACTGGTTTCTTTATACTTCTCCTTTGTGAATATTATTTTTTTTTTAGACTCCACATGTCTTCATTAGGGAGATGATTTTTCATTTATGTCCATGAAACACCATGGAGGCCAAGTATTTTAAAGCTGTCTTGTGATTTGATCTCATCCTAATTATCTGGAGAAGAGAAAGAGGTTTTCGTATTTTATCTGGGTGAAGACAATCTGCAGGAAGCCAAGTTCAAGGCTCCTCCCTTTCTTCTACCCTTCAGGGCAAAACCATATTACCGGGAGTTCCCTGGGATGAGTGATATTGTCTCTTTTTGGCTTCCTTGCTGAGAACCAGGACTGCTATTTTTCTCTTGCCCTTCTGCTGCCTATATTATGGCGTCTCACTTGTTTCTATATTAGCAGGTCTGGAAAGATAGAATGATATGCACTATATATAATATAACACAATATTATATATATATAATACAAAGAGATGGAATAAATAAGATCCCGAAATGGTATTTGGAGGATTAGCTGTTATTATCCTTTGCTGTACACTTATGCCAATTCATGAACAGTCACTTGCTTATTAGATTTTTTTTTAATTCCAAAAAATTGGATTTTTAAGAGCAAGAGAAGGCAGTGAGCCAACTTTACCTTACTATGCATTTCTCTTACCTCACGTGAATCCCTTCCCACTGTTTTTGTTTGTTTGTTTTAAGCCTCAAAACTGGCTGTCCTACGCTGGAAAAATTGAGTTGAATTACGTACCACCAAGAAGAGGAAAATATTTTAAAATTGCAATTCATAAACCAGCCAAAGAGGGGGGGAGAAACAGCCAAAGGGAATATTGAGAAAAGCTGATACAGCACCTTCTTTTTGGTACCATGAACTCCTTTCTTAGATTAATTTCAATTCCTTATTTCTTCTTTCTTGACTTTTTTATTTTTGGATCCCTTATCTTTATTACCTTCTTTACGTGCCCTTTTGATGCTTAAGCATTATTTGTGGCAGGCAAAATGGCAGATGAGTTATTTGCCCAGCTTCAGATTATGGCAAGTGTTCTTCCAGTATTGAGGGATACTGAGAAAGTGTGACCCCTGCTGGCTTTGGGTTTTTTTGGCTTGATCTCAGCCGTTCTCCTAAAGCAGTAATATTTAAACCAGTATCTATGAGAGTAATTTCAAAATAATCAAATATATCCTGTTTGGTGGTTTACGGGCTTAAAGTTTTTTAAAGATTTTTGTTTTTTAGAATCAAAACTTTTTCTTCAAAGAAGCTGTCACTGGGGATCCCAATATCTAAGTAACATAAATATTGTTGGTGATAAGGGGAGGGAAGAAGTGTGATTTGATTGGCAAGAAGCTGAGATGTACTGAGGCTCGGTGATTTGCTGTAGATCACGTTAGCAACTAATCATATTTCCTTTGTCGGCTCACCAAATATTGAGCTGATCTAAACTTTTTTTTTTTTTCTTCTGAAAGTTTTATTCTTGTCTGCACCAGGAAGTTGTTCAGGTTGGGTCTAAATAACCATCTTTAAGGAGTCTCTTGGAAAAGATTTTTCACTGCAGAGTAGATGGTTGAACTAGATTTGCTGCAAGACCTGTCCACATTGGGTTCTGCAACGGGGGGTCCATAAGTGGTCTTGAGAACCACACACATATTGTCGCGGGTCACCATTCAGATTTTTATATAAATTTGCAACCGAACCCAGCTTAACACCACCCCCGTCCCTATTGGAGGTTGACGTGGTGCTGTAAACTAGGGTCATAGGTGCAGACGATTTCGGTTACAATGAAACCGAGTTTCCCCTTATTGTCATTATTCTTTAGGTCGAATATAATCAATCTACATGTTCTGAATTACTCCTTTTAAAAGGGCATTGGGAGTTTTGCAAGCATATCAGGAAATAGGCTAAATGTTAATTACAGCTTCCTTACCTTTCCCACCTTGAACCAGCTGCCTTATTTCCCTCCGTTTCTCCAGTCCTAGACTTAGTGATGAGATGGGGGTACAGATGAGTCAAAGAGGGACGAGTCAAGGGTGGACCAACAGAGAGGCCACAGTGTGCTTCCCTGCAGACGTGGGTGAATGATGGGCTGTCGTGTGCTTGGGCTGGTGCCCCGTGAGATTCCACGGCCATTTGTGCCACGGCCTTCCCACCTGTGCTGTCTTTTCTGTTTCAGCCCCGACAGCAGCCGTACATCTTGCCTCCCATGCACGTCCAGTGTGGTGAACACTACTCGGAAACACACACTTCGCAAGGTAAACCGTGGCTTGTCATTTTCCCTTCTTGAGACGAAAAGTCGAGTACCTGTCAGCGGTGAAGAAGTTTTTTTTTTTTTTTTATTTCTTAGATGACAGTGATACTTTTGTTTTAACTTTGTCATTGTCTGAATGGCAGCAGGCGGCGGCTTCGATTTGTGAAAGGCATAGCGTGTCATTTGCCCCCGAGAGGAAAACGTTCCCAGAATTGGCTGCCGAGGGAGTTGGGAGAAGGCAGTGAGCAAGTTCCTTGTCTCCTCCCTCTGATGAGTGGGCTTGGAGAAGAGAGAGGGACAGTAAGCCCCACGGAATGCTCTTCACCCTCGTGACCCGTATCGAGCACAC
The DNA here is from genome assembly GCF_016509475.1 of Prionailurus bengalensis. Classification (NCBI taxonomy): domain Eukaryota; kingdom Metazoa; phylum Chordata; class Mammalia; order Carnivora; family Felidae; genus Prionailurus; species Prionailurus bengalensis. Next base: position 29,010,858 of record NC_057360.1, read on the forward strand.
AGAGCACACAGGCGTCCAGCTTACTTAAAAGAAAGGCACAAATAATCTCCACTCCTCTCTTTCACTGCTGCCTGCCATTTCTCCGGACACCTGTTCTTGCCTCAGAGCAAATGGAGTCTGTTTTTTATTCTTTTTCTCCCCAAACACTCCCATGCCAAACGTGTGAGAAAATCCGTCCTAAGAATAATGGTTCTAATAATAACAATTACCATTTATAGAGCAGTTCCTCTCCCTAAGCACCGTGCTAAGCCCTTGCAACGTATTGTTTCATTTAATCCTCAAAATAAACCCACACGATAGGTACTATTACTAGTGCCATTTATAGAAAAAGAAAGTGGGGCGCAGAAAGGGTATGGGAGGAGCTTTGAGGTGAAAAATGACTCTTGAGCCAGCGCCCTCTTCGTCATTACACTAACTGCATCTCAGAAAAGGAATGTTACTAAACTTGGGTGTCGGCAGTATGTTGAACGGATAATGCGTTTCTGTGTCCCCATAGGCTGGCTGTTTTGAACCTCTGTCCTGTCAGAGTGTGAGTGTGGAAACTATAAGATAGTCAAGACTCTTTAATCAAATACTCCTTTTTATAAGCAGACGAGCAAAGTTACCCTGCTTCTGTGGGAAAGCCCCAGAGCCCATAGAGATGGCGAAGTGGCACACCTTTGTTCCTGGGTTTTGCTGGTTTTTCTTGTCCATCTCAGCTCATCTGGTCTGTGAGCACACTCCTCCTCAGGCAACTGAGCGTTTTCAGTCACCTTTTCTGGTTGGTGGTTTTTGGTTTTATTTTTTGCCTTTCTTCCTGTCCTCCTCTCCTTTGCTCATGCTTAAATCCAGAGTGTGAAAATGATGAACTTTGCTCATCAGAAAGTGTTTGGGCAAGAGGTTGCCTTCCTAGGGTGTGTGTGTGTGTGTGTGTGTGTGTGTGTACGTGTATGTGTGTGTTAAAGAAACCACAGACACCTAGTATGGGCCTGACTTTAGCCATCTACGTTTTACCTCTTTAGGAGCCTCCCTAAACCACTATTAATTTTAATGTCAAGTGACCTCAGTGATGAAGCCAATTCTAGAGGAGAGTTGTAGGCAGTGGCCAAAAGAACTCCTGGTTCTGATTTTGCCCTCCATCGGTTGCTGATCAGAACCAACTAGCCATGCGTGCTGGCACCTTGACTGCATCATTTGTCTTGTGTCTTTACGAATGCTCAGGAGTTCCTCGGGGAAGGGGACCTTTTCCATTGTTGTCCGGAACATAAGCTCCAGGTATCGGTAACTTCAAATGCATGGTCCTGTTAAAGCTCTTGACTTCCTGGCCCAAATAGCCGGTCCCGTTGCTGGGCCCCGGACAAGAAGACAGGTTTACCCAACATGAGGGCCATTGTTGGTGCCTGATTTCAGAGCTCATGGCAAAATGGAGAACTTCCCCAGGTGATAACTATTCCAAACGTGCCTAGCTTTCTTTGATTGCATTCACTTTCTCTTTTTAGTATGCTTTCAAGTGTTCTTTCTGTATGTTGGTGTCTCACCCGAGAGTTATTAGTTTTTCCATGGAATATGTGGGTGGAGACCATAGGATTTCACTCTTAATGACCTCTGAAAGTCACACCCAGGAGTGTGAGGATGAACTTAGTTGAAGCAGGGTGATGTGGACGTTCATGGGCCTTTGTTTGATTTCTTGTAGATAGCATCTTCCATGGGAATGAAGAAGCCTTGTACTGCAATTCCCACAACAGCCTGGACTTAAATTATTTAAATGGCACCGTCACCAATGGCAGCGTGTGCAGCGTTCACAGCGTCAACTCCCTCAACTGCTCCCAGAGTTTCATCCAGGCTTCTCCTGTGTCCTCCAACCTCAGTATCCCCGGGAGTGACATCATGCGGGCCGACTACATCCCTAGCCACCGGCATAGCGCCATCATTGTGCCATCCTACCGGCCGACCCCCGATTATGAGACGGTCATGCGGCAGATGAAGAGGGGGACCGTGCACGCCGACAGCCAGAGCCAGTCTCTGCGGAACCTCAGCATCATCAACACGCATGCCTACAACCAGCCAGAGGATCTGGTGTACAGCCAGCCCGAGATGCGGGAGAGGCCACCCTACGCTGTCCCTTATGGGCCGCAGGGAGGCTACGGTAACAAACTCGTCAGCCCGTCTGACCAGATGAACCCAAAGAATAACATGGTGCCGAGCAAGCCGGGGGCAAGCTCCATCTCCCACACGGTGAGCACCCCAGAGCTGGCCAATATGCAGCTCCAAGGCACCCAGAACTACAACGCGGCCCATATGCTCAAAAACTATCTCTTCAGGCCGCCGCCCCCCTACCCACGGCCGCGCCCTGCCACCAGCACCCCAGACCTCGCCAGCCACCGTCACAGGTACGTCAGCGGCAGTAGCCCCGACCTGGTGACCCGCAAGGTGCAGCTCTCGGTGAAGACCTTCCAAGAAGACAGCTCCCCAGTGGTGCACCAGTCTCTCCAGGAGGTGAGCGAGCCCCTCACGGCCACCAAGCACCACGGCACGGCGAATAAGCGCCACAGCCTGGAGGTGATGAGTAGCATGGTGCGGGGCATGGAGGCCATGACCTTGAAATCGCTCAACATCCCCATGGCGCGCCGAAACACACTCCGGGAGCAGGGGCCGCCCGAGGAGGTGCCGGGGAGTCACGAGGCTCACCAGCTTCCCCATTACCACCACAAGAAGACCCTCTCGGATGCCACCATGCTGATCCACAGCAGCGAGAGTGAGGAGGAGGAGGAGGAGGCCCCAGGGTCGGTGCCCCAGATCCCCATGCTCCGGGAGAAGATGGGGTACAGTGCCCAGCTACAGGCAGCCTTGGCCCGAATCCCAAACAAGCCCCCGCCCGAATACCCTGGCCCGAGGAAGAGCGTTAGCAACGGGGCCCTGAGGCAAGACCAGGTCAGCCTGCCTCCTGCCGCCGCCAGGGCTAGGGTCCTGAGGCACGGGCCGGCCAAGGCCATCAGTGTTTCCCGAGCGGATCAGCTGGCCGTGGCTGGGCCTTCCCTCGGTCCGTCCATCTCCGAACCCGACCTGACAAGCGTGAAGGAGCGGGTCAAGAAAGAGCCTGTGAAGGAGAGACCGGTGTCTGAGATGTTCTCCCTGGAAGACAGCATTGTAGAGAGAGAGATGGCCATCAGGGTAAGTGTCCTCCTCTCCCACGGCAGGGTTCAGCGGGCACTTCAACACACAGCCTCCTCCCCACCGCCCCACACAGCTTCCTCCGCTCCTTCTCCATGACTCTCGGCTTAAAGTATGAAAGCACATGTGCCCTGGGCCCTGAAGAAGGTGCGAGGCTTATTCAGGGAATCTGTTAGGAAGTTAGAGAATCAGTTGGCATTTCAACAGGTAGCGTTTCATTTCACAAAACTTTGTATTTTTACCCCTTCAGCTAAACCTTCCGTTTTTCATTCATGGCTTCTAATTGGTACACTTGGCCCAAGGCGCTGTAATGGCGTTAGGATGCTGTAGGTTGGTTGTTGAGATCAGCCTCTAGGCCAGCATCGTGCTGTTTATTTGGGGTCAAATGTCCTGTGTGGGAGTGGCTAGGAGCTCTCCTTCCTACGTCTCTTGTTCCTATTTTAGGGGGAAGCATTCCTCCCCCCCCCCCCCCCAATTTATAGTGAAAGAGCAACATCCCTTCAGAGCACAGCTTTGTGTGGAGATCCCTCTCCCAGGAAGGCCCACCAATATTGACCAGACCACGACGTGTCCATTTTATTTTCAGATTTTCTTTCAGTAGATGGTTAACACAGAGCAAGAAAACTACAGTATTACTCAGAAGTTCACCATTGAGTTTCGGCTCCCCATTAAGCTCATTCTATCAAAATTCACACACACGCGTGGAAACACACGCATATATATACGCACACTTACGACATTTGAAGATGCCTGATATCAGACATAAGTAACTCTGATTCAGGGTATATACCAGCTTGGGGGCCGGGTAAGCTGTCAGAGCAAGAGCGTGTAGGTAACAGGTGCGCACGCAGAACGACAAAGTGAGTTAGCTCCTACTAGTGAGAAAATTGCCAGATTGTAGTTGCTACTTTAAAAAACAAATTTCAGAGCACCATTGTTGCTTGTTCTGGACATTTTCACAACCTCAAAAAATAAAAAAATCATTTCCTTTCATCACAACTAATCAAGCCCTGGTTGACTCATCCTCTGTGGGCACCACATCTCTGCCACAGGGTCTCTGCCACTTAGCAACTCCAGAACATGTAAGTGAAAATTTGCTCTGATGGAGTTCTTAGACTCCCTTCCTTTTATAAGTCTCCCTGCACCGCAGTGGTAATCAAGCTGAAGAGAACAGTCGAGGGCCCACGGTTTAAGGAAGCCACGTTTGTGGGTTCCGGAATCTAAACTGCAGCAACTTTATTACTTTAGACAGAACCTTCAGAACGTTCCCAGCAGCACCCTTTTGGCCACCAGTGGAGCAGCGCTAAGGATCTGGTACAGGAATAACTTTTTCCACTTTTTGCAAATCTAGAAGGAAATCGTGAAAGATGTGCTTGTGCCTCCCCTGGCCAATATAACCGTTTGGCTGACAGATGGAATGAAACGCGGGGGTGGCGCCACGGGGGAGACCTTTCCCAGCTTGGAAAAAGTAACGCATTGGTAGAAATGGATTTTCAGTTCGTCTTGGCCGCAGGCCCCTTGACCACAACTCAAGAACGTGTCAGCCCAGGCAGCCAGCTTTGCTGTCACCCCTGCCCACTTGATGTTTATGGACGCCTACGTGGTCCCATAGCCTCATGTTGGTCGTTCATCCCCTCCTCTTGTTACCTGTGTTCAACAAAGCCCTCTATCCAGACCCACGGCATTGGCTTTCTACGTAGAGCTTCACAAAGAAGCAACGGGATTTTCCACTGTTTTTCCCCTGTGTTCTGCCACCCCATCCATGTGGATAATAGTGAATAGCTGATTCCACCCCTTCGTTGTAGTTCGGGAACATCATTACCCCATCCCTACTTCATTCTCCCATTGATTTTTTTTTTTTTTAATTATATATACTCAGGTGCTCAGAGACCACAACTCTTGTCTGAGGTCTTGACCTTAGAGAAAGACTAGGAAGTTCTTCAGTGAGCCAGTGTGCCAGCGAGATAGCGACGGTGCCAGTGGCTCTGAAGGTTGGGATGGTTTCCCATCTGCTTTTTTTTTAATGAAGAAACTCACCCCCACCCCCCCACCCCCAGCCCCGTCCATGCCCTTCCCACATCTCAGATCCTCCTCTGCCCTCCCCATCGTGGGCAGCTTCTGTCTGACTTGTTAGGAATGGATAAGAATGGAGAAGGCTGTCCAGGCCTCTCTAGGATATGAAAACAGTGAGAACATTCAAGCAAATGGGAACTGGAGGGGCAGCAAGTATGGTGAGAATGTGCCCTGCGGGCAGCTCTCTATAATGTTGGAGCCACTTGTCCCTTTGATGGATGATTCAGGCCTGCTGTGGTGATAGCTCCTCCTTCTGGCCCCTACTGCTGCCTTGAGGACATTTCAGTGTTTGTAGCCCCTGAACCTGAAATCAGGTGCCAGGAAAGAGAAAAGGCCAAATCAGACTTTTGAGTTATTTATTTGTTATCTCTGGCAACAAGCTGATAGGATAAGTGAGAAGGAACTAAGAGTAATCGTTTATCACTGGGGTTTCAGTTTTCACCAGGTCCCTAGTAATCTTTTCCTGACAAAGATAAGTTAGTTACTTTTTGCCTTAGGCCCAGTTAGTATCACCTGATGGTACAGGTGGGAAGGAAGCAGCAGGATTGTTAGGAGGACCTGGGAGACATTTTTTCTGAGAATTTTGCAGAGGGAAATATTCCTATGGAAGGAGATAATGAGGCGGGGGCGGTGGGGGGTGGTGCGGAAATATTTCTCACAAAAACAAACTCATAAGCTAGCAAACAAGCAAAACCCCAAATTTAAATCTGGAATCTTCAAAATCTTCCTGGGATTGAGCAACCAGGGCCAACCTTGTGGCTGAAGGTTAATGGACACTTCTCTCACTTTATCACAGTTAATCTTCCTCTGAGATGTTCTTTAGTTTGATGGGTCGGCCCTGTCACTGAATGAAGCATCTTAGTGACAGCCATCACTCCATTCTGACTATAGGTGGCATTGAGAGGCTGATGGGATATAGGGTTGTAATGCCAGCCTGCCCCCCCCACACACACTTAGAATAATCTGCCATCTGCTGGCACCAGGGCTCCATCGCCACACCTCTCTGGGGAGCGCGTTTATAAATGACACACTAAGAAACAGAATTACTTAAAACCTGGAAAAGAAACCGGAGAGAAGATGACCCTTCCTCTGGGGCAGCCAAAGGAATCTGCAAAGGAGTTTCACTTCTGTTAGGATCAAAATCTTAAATGCTGTTTTGACTCCTCTGCCTGTATGCTTTAGGAAGTCCCTCTGTCCTTCTGTCTTCTAAGACACAGTTGTTTTGAGGAAATGCTCTTACAGGCTTGCCTGAGGACAAGGAGATTTCTTTCATACCTCGGTCAGGGTCAGCGTAGAGGGCACAAGGAAGCACAGAAGTACACCTAACAGTGAGAACTTTGACTGGTCCCAGTTTCAGAGTATTGGTGCAGGTGAGAATGGAGAGGAAATCAAAACCCCCAAACAAGGGCCACGTGTTAACATCCAGCCTTCTCCCTGGATGGTGCCCTCAGCCCCCAAATCCTTATTCCCCCATAGCAGAGTCACAGTCAGTAATGTCCCATCGTGGTCATTGGGAGCCATAGTGCCCATTCCTTTGGGCCTTCTGGATGCGGCATGAAGGGTTATGCCTCACGGATCGTGCTGGATGACCGCAGACTTTGGCATTGGCAAGTCTGGGGATGATCTCCGTCTCAGCCTCTCAGAATGGAAACTTGGGAAGGTTTCTCTTCACAGTTTATGTGTCTGGATCTCTTAACAAGGCAACAAACGACGTTTATAAGTTTTTAATCATTTAGTTTGTATAAAAGGGCCATCATTGTGATGGGATTGGATTCTTTATGAGACTCCTGTCTTCCTTCAGCCCTTGTCTTCCTGAAGTGTCTTGCTTGTATGCCGTTTTGCGCTTTTTGGCCGAATGGCAGTGGGTATTTATGTGAAGTCTTTGCTTGTACTCGTTTGTTTGTTAGTTCACTCATTCATCCGTTTTTAGATAAAAGCTCAGGGGGAACTGGCTTCTTCAGGCACGGCGGGAATAAGGGGAAGGCTCTGTTTGAATTTGCCCTACCGATGGTGATTGTCTGCATTCCTTGGCTGGGGAGTTACAGATTTGGGGAGATTAGAACACATTCCAGCACTCTGCTCGTACTATAAACAATGAGAACATGCCTTTTCTTGCCACAAGAATCTAGAGAAGCAGAAGATGGCAAGCCTGGAGGCACAGAAGCGGCCGCTCATGTTGGCGGCGCTGAATGGACTCTCAGTTGCCCGGGTCTCGGGGCGGGAAGAGAGCCGAGCTGATGCCACCCGAGTTCCCATGGATGAGAGGGTAAGCACTGGGCTTGTCGAGCATGTGATTCATTCTCTGTGGTCTTGCGATTCCTGAGCTCTTGCCTTGCCCAAACATGCCAGCACCAAGGTTTGTTTGATGAATTAATTCTCTCATTTGAGATTAGCCAGGCCCGGTGTGCATTGTATTAAATTGATTCTTTCCAGCATCTCCAGTTTCCTTGTCAAGTTCATGCAGTAATGCCTGCGTCATGGGACCGGCCCCTAACCAGCTGCGTGGCCTTGGTCAAGTCAGTCTTTTGCTGGGCCTGTTTCTATTTTTGCCAAATTAAGCAATTGCTGTAGCTTTCGACTTCTGTGAATTTTGTGAACCATTACCCTTTATTAGGGAGTGATTATCTTACCCAAGCATTTACAGAATTTTTTTTTAATATACTGTCCCCTTCTTTGGCTGTAAAACATGACTGACTGATAATGCATTGTGAGAACTTTGGCTTTGAAAAGCAGGAAGAAGCTGCATGGTAGTATTTTAGACGTGAAGAAAGGCGTTCCTTTAGTTTCTGCAATTACTTTCTGCTTAAGAAACACATGTACATTTCATTTTTTTTTTTTAATCTTTTTTTGAGAGAGAGACAGTGCATGAGCAGGGGAGGGGCAGAGATAGAGGGAGACACAGAACCTGAAGCAGGCTCCAGGCTCTGAGCTGTCAGCACAGAGCCCATCGTGAGGCTTGAACTTGTGAACCGCGAGATCATGACCTGAGCCGAAGTCGGCTGCTTAACCAACTGAACCACCCAGGTACCCCTATGTGTAAATTTATTTCAGTGCTGGTGACATTTGGATTTTAGATTTCTGCCAGTGTACATGAAATGTTAGAAAGATTTTAAAGGCAGGAGGGACTGTAGAGGAATCATTTAATCCAGTTAATACCGTGTTATTGTACTTGGTAGTTTGGCCACAGGAAAAATAAAAGATGGGCTCTCATCCTCAAAACTAGAGAACTGTGGACCAGTATCATCTTAAATTTAGCTCAGTAAAAACAGCTCTGGAAGTGGAGAAAAGGTTGTTTGGATAATTAAGATGAACAGTCTTTTTATCACTGGACTTTAAACAGAGGTGTTGGGGCACCTGGGTGGTTCAGTCGGTTAAGCATCCGACCTTTGATTTCAGCCCAGGTCATGACCTCATGGTTCATGGGATTGAGCCCCACGTCGGGCTCTGGGCTGACAGCAGAAACTGCCTGGGATTCTCTCTCTCCCTCTCTCTCTGTCCCTCCCCCACTCGTGCTTTCTCTCTCTCAAGTAAATAAACGTTACAAAAATAAACAGAGGCGTTAATAACGAAAATACTGACTTTGAATTTCAGCTCTTGCCTGGCCTTAATGACTGGTTCTATTTAAGGTATGAATGAGAAGGAAATTGGTTATTGGGCCAGAGAAACTAGCAAAATGGTTAATAATGAGACCAAATAATCAAGCATTCGTTGCACCTCTTGAAACTGCTTGTTATTAACATGATCACTGTAAATCTTGAAAGAAATCTGATTTGTTGGGGTTTGGGGATAGGATAATCCGGAAAGCTGAAGATTAATTTCTGTTGCAGTTCAGAACCCTGAAGAAAAAGCTAGAAGAGGGAATGGTGTTCACAGAATATGAGCAAATTCCAAAGAAGAAGGCCAATGGCATTTTCAGCACCGCGGCCCTACCAGAAAATGCCGAGCGAAGCCGCATCCGCGAAGTCGTCCCCTATGAGGAGAACAGAGTGGAGCTGGTACCGACCAAAGAAAACAACACAGGTTACATTAATGCCTCCCACATCAAGGTAAGAAGGGGAGCGTGCTGGGAAGGTTTGTTGCAGATTGCTGGCTTCAAGGTCAAAATGCAGGGAGAAAAAAATTGTGCTCTCCCACTGAGCATCTTGGCTTATCCCCGGCCCCCGAGGGAGTGTTTTTGAACTCCTGTGCTTCTTAGGCAACTTCTCATGCCTGTCACTGCAGAGACGAGGAAGCCCAGCAGCCTTGGGGAAAACCTCAGGTCAGCTATTTCTGAAGCCTGCTCACCACCGAGGATTTAACTTTTTCTTCTCTCTGCGAGTCATCACTGTCCCCAACGCTCACAGGAGGAGCTGAGGATTGTCCTTTTCGGTTTGTAGTTAGCCCGTGATGGAGACTCTGGAAGTCACTGTCAGTGAAGTTTCTGTGATATTCAAGAGCAGTGGGAACTTTGCAGTTCTCCCTTGTGACACTACAGGTTATGTATCATCCAGCCGAAGTCCCAAATCTGCATGTTCTTTAGAAGAGTGGACTGATTTGAATGTGGCCATAAAGGCGTGGTTGGTATTGAAGCTTGTAAGATTTGCCACATCATTCGGTGCATGAATACCATTAAATTTTTGTCAGCATTTCAAATCTTCATATCTCAGTATTTCATTGACTTTAAAATTGGCTTCGCTCAGCCCCAGCTAGAATTTTGAGTTACAGATACATGTGTGTATATGGTTAAACGTTTTCTAAATGGCTTACCTTCCTCAATCTTCCTAACAACAGAACATACTCGTTTAGAACGTCACTGTTTGCCCTGACCTCCAAAATAGGAGAATTTATTCATATACGGATAGTAAAACAATTGTTACAGGATGTTTTTAAATCATCCACGGTTCACGTTAACAGTCTTTTATGATCGTAACCTTAGAAATTTGGTTTGGGCCTTGTTCCGAGTCATTTCCTTTCTTCATTGGACTTTCCAACTGTAGCTGAATTTTTGGTAGATTCCTTTGAGCCTCTGAAATACAGCCAGATGTCTGGTGCATATATCAGTTATAACGGTTCCAGTACAGAATCTGAAAAGTAGACTGTGCTTGGATGTATGGGTTTTGTACACAGAGCATAGATAACTACACATATATACGTGTATTTTTTTTAAGTGCCGGAAAGTACCGTCAAAAAATATGAAAGAGTAACTGTCACGGATCATATTGGGTATCTTATTTTAATTTTTGAGAGAACCAAAACTATAAAACTGAACCTCAGGAAACTCTCAAGTAAACTGATGATGGTCAGTTTCATGAGCTTAATTGAGACTATGAAATAATAACCAAAAGAATGTACTCAAAGACGCAACTCACACGGCTGCTCCTTGATAGAGTGTCTATGGAATCTTACACGGCTATATCATGCTATCTTCTCCTTTTGGCCAAATACCCTCCGCCATTTTCCATCTGCTCTCTGGAAAAGCTGTCACTGTGCGTCGGATGTGCCCATTGGGTATTGTTAACAGAAACATTCCCCTCCTCAGTATTCTCTGAGGCCTATGTTTCGTCTTGTGGATCCGGGTTAGACATGGGTGCATTTAATAGACCCATAGAGCTTGTAAGAACTTGTCCTTATGTTTTTGGAATTGAGTTGTATATCTTGCCAATGTTTTCTCCCTGGGTTCCAAGCAGCTATTAACACAGAACAGAGATTTATTTGCTCCAGAGGTAGAATCATCACATCTGTGAAATCTACCTCCATAGCATTGGTTGTTGTGTTTTTAATGCAGTTTTTAATACCCTCCTGTCAATACTTGGAATATGCTGAAAGGCCCCAGGCAGCAGCATACTCTGGAAGTATTTATGGTTCCTATATGTTGGGTGCCAGGGAGGCTAATGTTTAAAATCACAATTCCACAGATAAATGAAACTCCTAGCCAGCCAGCCAGTGTATGAATGTTATCTCCCCCAGTACTTGGAAAATGGATTTTGCTTGCCAGCTTTGACCTAAACATAAACATGTCTTGTGTAATGAGACAATAACTGACATTGTTTTTGTTTGACTCAAGTTAGTATATAGTTTCAAAAAATAAACGAAGGGAAAAAGTTTCAAACAATGATCGCTTCATGCTCCAGGAACTCTCCAGAGACTTGCACTGGTGGATGGATAAGGAGGCCTGACTTGGAAAAAATGTCAAGGCACGGGAATGGGAAGGCACACAGAAAGAATGCCTCCAAAGGACACGATTTTGCCCTCATGGCATGCCCTTCAGCACTTTGGGCACAACTTCTTATTCATGATTCTCTGCCACTGATATTTATAGCTGCAGAATTATCCTCCCAAGATCGCCCTGAGCTGCATGGGATAATATTGTTGTTATCTGAAATCATCTCATGATTCCAAAGTTTGGTTGGATACTCTGGTCCTGCACAGGGGAAAGTTAATAATCAAATATCACGTACTGTTGATTTAAATGCATTCACAACACCTCTACTGTATATGGCACCACAGAGTAGGAGGGACAACAGAAGTAATTGACACAGTTCCCAGCAGGTCATTGGTACAAAGACATTGCTTCTAAAGGGATGTTATTCCGTGGCACACTTTTGTTGTTGTTGCTGTTTAGAAGGATGCCAGAGAGACGTGCCTGGGTGGCTCAGTCAGTTAAGCGTCATCGGACTCATGGTCTCGACTCAGGTCACGATCTCACAGTCTGTGAGTTCGAGCCCCGCGTTGGGCTCTGTGCTGACGGTGTGGAGCCTGCTTGGGATTCTCTCTCTCCCTTTCTCTCTCAAAAAAATAAAAGTTTAAAAACCTATAAAAAAAAATATTAAAAGGATGCCAGAGCATACTGTCTCTCCAACTCTGGATCACAGTATAATAGCGGGGTGTGAAAGCAACCTAGTAATCAGGACCAGTTTGGGTTTGTGAGTGTGTGAGTGTGTGTGTGTCTAAAAGGACTAGAACGGAGAGGAGAAAAGAATAGAAATTATCAGAGTACATTGCACATAGTGAGCATAAGTATTGTTTCTGCAACAAGTAAGTTCTGTTAGGTTACACACACCCATACTGCCATGTAATGTGTGTATGGGTGGGTGTGGGGGTGTATATTTTTAACATGTGCTGGTTTGTATATAATTACTGTAACTTGCAGGCAAAAAAAAAAATATTAGGTGCATTTTAATAGGCTTGAGTGGCAAAAAGTGTTTTCATGTGAGAATGTGTCACCGAGGTTTCTGATAATGGCACTAACCCATTTGACCTAAAAGGTGTTATCCGAGGTTCTCAGGTAGGTACAAATGGACCCATGGCCAGCAGGTAATGCTTTCCTCGATCTGGGGTTCGTTTACCGATGTTTTCCTTGGTTTCCAGGTGGTGGTTGGTGGGGCAGAATGGCACTACATAGCCACTCAGGGGCCCCTGCCACACACATGTCACGACTTCTGGCAGATGGTGTGGGAGCAGGGAGCGAACGTGATTGCCATGGTCACCGCGGAAGAGGTAAGGGGACTGGCTACCCAGCCATCTGTTCCCGGGGGAGGGGTGGCCAGAAGAGAGGCTCCATATCTGGTGACCTTACTGCCTCATCCTGCTTCCTACAGCACCATTTCTCTGCAAATCCTTTTCTTTCTGGCATTCTAGATTTGTTTTATTTTCCAAAGATAACTTACCATTGTGTCCTGTCTTCATCCAGCTTCTCAGCTCTTTTCCTCAGATTGCCATCAACTAAAATCAGTCAAACAAACAAACAGACAAACAAGAACCAAACTTCAGTTCAGCTCACTTTTATGTGCCAAACAAAGCAGTCATCTTTCCCCTGGAATCTGAGTGAGAACTTTGGGCTGCTCTGGGCAGACGGGCACATATTCCCAGCCTCGGCCGGGGCCAGCTCCACACCCCTTCGTGCTTATCAGCTGCAAAGAGACCAGAAGCTGTTGATCCTGTAGAGGTCTCTATTCTTTGGGGAGATGGGGGGGGGGGAATCTTTTTCTTCTTTTGCCAAGTCAAACATAGTTTTTCTGTTATAACCAGAACACTCTACGTGGTGTTGTAAAAGCTGGCTCATGCTACCGGCCGACCTAGCAGTTTGCTTGGGGCTTGCTGTCTTTAGGGGAAGATGTTTTGTGTTTCTTCTCTTGTCACATTCTTGAGTTTTTGTTTTCAAGTCATTTAAGGGACTAGCTTCATCTGGCTTTCACCAGTATCTGTGGTAGGGCATATACTTTCCTACACATTTTTAAAGGGTGGGGAGCAGACAGCGAACTGAAAGAAAAAAAAAAAAAAAGTCATGTTTCCTCCAATGACTATTCTGAGCAGTTGCTTTCCAGAACAGCCCCTAAGAGGCTGGGTGACTCAGAAGGATGAGCGTCTGACTCTTGTCTTTGGTCATAATCTCATGGGCTCTGTGTTGACAGTGTGGAGCCTGCTTGGGATTCTCTGTCTCCCTCTCTCTCTGCCTCTCCCCCACTTATGCTGTCTCTGTCTCTTTCAAAAAATAAATAAACTTAAAAAAATAGTCTTTAAAAACATCTCTAGAATGGTATTATCCCCTTTGGAATTGCATTACTGTAAGGGGTTCATCCAACTCAATGCAATGTGTCATCTGTGCTGAACTCAGGGGTGTGGTGGCAAACAAGACAGGTGTGATCCCTGTCCCCAGAGAGCTTCCTTTCTAGTGGGAGGGACAATAAAAAAAATGAACAAATAAAGTAAGCTCAGTAGGGGTAACTGCCATGAAGGAAATAGAACAGGTGATGGGACAGAGGGGTGGGAGTGGGGGCGGGGGTGCCACCAAGGGCCCCTCTAGGGAGGTTGCATCTGAGCTGAAACCTGAGTGACCAGAAGGGGCCAGCCTTACAGACACGATGTCTGGTGATCTATGTGGCAGCCAGAGGCTTAAAGTCTCTTGGAATCTGTTATCGGTGTAGTCCCTCAGGAGGAAGAGCAATTAAAGCCTCAGGTAAAAAGTACATGCACAGGATTGGTAAGTGAAGAGGCATGTGTGCTTCAAATCTAAGACTCAGTTCAACCAGATGAATCAGGGTGGGAGTGTTTGTAGCCTCCGAGGATGTGTTGCTCTTTGTTTGTTTTTAATTTGTAGTAGCGTAGTATTGGTTTCAGGAGCAGAAGCCAGGGGTTCAACACTTGCATACGACAGCCAGTGCTCATCCCGACAAATGCGTTGCTTTGTAAGCGGGCCAGCCTGCAGGGCTCCCCGAGAGAACAGGACCCCAGCTTGCCCTCGACCTCCATAGCTCTGCGCCCAGCACTGTTCCGTCCCCACCCACTTCCTGCCCCGGGTTTCCTTCAGAGCCACCATCTGATCCACGCTCCAATCCAGTGATTTAACTGTGCAACCCTTAAAAAACAGACCCCATTTTATTCCTGCCTCTGCCCCCTCTGCACCGGCTCCTCTCGCTCACATTCGGCCGCAGCTCAGTTGTGCATCTTTTAAATACTTCCTTGCCGTAAGTACCACTGTGAATCCTACTAGGTCTTAGGGTGCACGATCTAATCTGCGATAGAGACTGCCCAGTGCACTGAGTTACTGACCTAGGAGCTAGTCACATTTCCTCTGTCCTCAGATTTAAGATTAAGAGGATAAGAGCTTCCCCTGACTTACTTGAGATTTTGCTTTTGTGTGTGATTCAGGAAGGCGGACGAACCAAGAGCCACCGATACTGGCCCAAACTGGGTTCCAAGCACAGCTCAGCCACCTACGGCAAGTTCAAGGTCACCACAAAGTTCCGAACGGATTCTGGTTGCTATGCAACCACAGGCTTGAAGGTCAAGCACCTTTTGTCGGGGCAGGAAAGGACGGTGTGGCATTTGCAATACACTGACTGGCCGGACCATGGCTGCCCAGAGGATGTCCAAGGATTTTTATGTAAGTTTTTTCTTCCCAGTCAGAACTTTAGCAACTGCCTCAATGGTCTGATCAGTTGGAAGGGAAAGGGAAAGCGAGGATGATGTCTCATAAGTGGCAAAAGTATTAATTACGTCATTGAAATTTATGTTTCTTCATATGGTGTATGTAGAACAGAGAAGAATAATACATGTCATTTGTCATATTCTCCTTACCTTTTATGCAAATAAGCTGAAACTGTGGCAAACTGATTCATTCTATCTTGATGTAGACCTTTGAGTACTCACCAGTAAGTAACTACTCTGATATATGTCACATGTCAGAACCTTGAAAACATTATGCTAAGTAGAATAAACTGGACACAAGGGGACACATGTTGTATGATTCCATTTTAGAGAGGTGCCCAGAATAGAAAACTTCACACAGGTAGAAAGTGTAGCAGAGGTTACCAGGGGCCAGGGGAAGGGGGAATAGGGAATAGGAAGTTATTGTTTGATGGGTACAAAGTTTCTATTTGGGGCAATGAGAAAATTCTAGAAATGGATAGTGGCAATTGTTACGTAACACTGTAAAACACACTTATTTTTTTATTTTTCATGGAGGCTTGCTTTTCATAAACCCCGCATTTCCCTATAGCTGGAATCTCAGTGAGTACTTTCTTGTACCTCTGATGAAGATACTAAGAGTTATTGAAATCAACTTTTGGGACGCCTGGGTTGCTCAGTCGGTTAAGCCCCCCACTCTTGATCTCTGCTCAGGTCATGATCTCATGGTTCATGGGATCGAGCCCTATGTTGGGCTCTGTGTTGACATCAAGGAGCCTGCTTGGGATTCTCTCTCCCTTTCTCTCTGCCCCTTCCCAGTGTATTCTCTCTCTCTCTCTCTCAAAATAAGTAAACTTAAAAAAAAAAAAAAAAAAAGAAAGAAATCAACTTGTTTTTGAAAGTATCAGTTTTGAACTCATCAGTTCACATATATTTTTCAGAGTATGATTTTCTTAGAAGCCGACTGATCTAGAATATATGCAGTACTTTATTTGAAAAGCCAAAAACTGGGTGTGTGCCCACTGCAGTCTAGGCTCTGGATCAGGCTCTCAGAACATAGAAAAGAGAGGGTCTCGGGGCGCCTGGGTGGCGCAGTCGGTTAAGCGTCCGACTTCAGCCAGGTCACGATCTCGCGGTCCGTGAGTTCGAGCCCCGCGTCGGGCTCTGGGCTGATGGCTCAGAGCCTGGAGCCTGTTTCCGATTCTGTGTCTCCCTCTCTCTCTGATCCTCCCCCGTTCATGCTCTGTCTCTCTCTGTCCCCAAAAAATAAATAAATGTTGAGAAAAGAGAGGGTCTCTCTTTTGAAGGTGCTCGTGAGAAAGGCAAGCCAGTGATGGCAGTCCAGGGGTGAGATCTGACACTGTCATCTGCTTTTTGGTGATGGTTATAATGCTCCCCCTTCCTTTTCCACAGTCTCGTGTAATTGTCCTGCACTTGTGGAGACACCCCATTCCTTCCTCACGCAGCTAGGCCTAGGGTTCTCGGCAGATTTATTACCTGCTATGTTGTTGACTCTCCAGCTGGTGGAAGACAATAGGACCATCATCTGGATGTTCCATAAGGTCAAACCCTTGATTTTATTTTGATTTTCATTTAGAATTGAGGCGTGGGGAGAGGAGAAGAGAGAGAGAGAATCGGGTTTTCAAGAACCTAAAAGTACCATTTCACAAGTTCCAATGGGAAGTTTCTGATGCAGACTTGTTCGCTGATGAAAGTGTTTAATTTCCCATCAGGGAAGTGACTGTGGTCCTTGGGAAGGTGGTCACTGACAGAGAGCAGAAGGGTGATGGGAATCACAGGATCTGGAGCAAGAAAGACCTAGAGAGGGTTCGTGCTTGGCCTGAGGTCAGACGGTTATACTGTAGCTTAAAATACTAATAAGGTGGGCAGGGACCTTTGTAGAACTTTCTTTCCTCATAACAGTGCTCTTTTTATTTTTTTTCCACGATAATCTTTTGCTAATTGATTTACCAGAATTATCTCCAAAATGCAGAAAATAGAAACAATGGAGGGGGGTGGCCGCCTGGGTGACTTAGTCGGTTAAGCATCTGGCTTGGGCACAGGTCATGATCTCACGGTTCATGAGTTCGAGCCCCACATCAAGCTCCACTCAGTCGACGTGGAGCCTGCCTGGAATTCTCTCTTTCTCTTTCTCGCTCTGCCCCTCCCCCACCCCCCCCTCTCAGAACCAATAAATAAACTTTAAGAAAATAAAAAGAAGATGGAAACAGAGTAGATCAGTTTGACGATTGGCCAACAGCTCTGACAGAAGATTGAGTTTATAAGGTGGTTAAAATTATAGTCCGATCTTTTCCATCAGAACCAATTTAAAGAATGCCCATCTAAATTACTGAAAAACGTACAGAACATTTTTACACTGTGTAAGTTTATTTACGTTTCTAAGAAACTCGGTGTGCTGAGGAGGGTCTTGGAAATGTTGGCTTTCCAGGTTTTTAGGAATTTCAAAAGATATTTTGCCTGTGTTTAAATTCGATTCCCTGGATGCAGGGGACTTTGGGCAAATTATCTTCCAGCCTGCAGAAGTCCTCACTGAGTTACGGCTTAAGGAACTCAATTAACGTGATCGCTAGAAAGAGCATCCATTTAAATCCAGTCTCTCTGTGTTTTATGGAATTCCATCTGCCTCACGGGTCAATATTCCTTTTACGTCTCTTCTTAAATTTAGCACAAGAAAAACCTCTCCGTTGAGCATGAACATTGCCTTTTTTGTCAGAGAATGCACAGTCCCCTAATTCCTTTCCCCTCTTACAGAAAACTTGTGACAATTCCATGCCCGGTATTTGGCTCACGTTACTACCTCTGTCTAGTCATCTCAGATTGCCTTCCCGCTTTTTGGGTGCTGCCACCACCGCTGCTGCTGCTGGTGGTCATAGTTTGTCTTGATAAACGACTTTGGATGACTTTGCAATAGGATAAGGTCAGAAAGGCAAATAGGAGTGCATATCAATTGCATGTAAACAGTTGCTTTTAAATTACCAGAATGGCTCGAACTCACTTCTCTTTGAGTGCTTCTTCCGGTCCTGTTTCAGAATGCCGAATCGGGAGGAGATTTTTCTGAGTATCAAGAACCTTTCAATGGTATCTCCCCTGAGCTAGCGCCTATGAAGTCTGTATGACTAATTGACTTCTTCTGGTTCTTGGACTCTTTGAGGATGACATTTATATACTTCTCTTCTTTTTTTTTTTTTTTTCCATCACCATGGGGAAAAAAAAAAGTCATTAAGGCTTGCATTACTGTAATTTTTCATTTGTGCCCGATTGGAGTAGCGAACAGACCCCCGTGCAGCCCTGCTGAGCTAGGCAGCTGTCAGAAGGGGCGAGGGAGGAGGCACGGCCCCTCTACCCCACACACATGTTCCCTCCAGAAAGGGAAGTGTTCGTCTTGAGCTACTTCCAGAACCACATGGAATCCAAGCTGAAAAGCAGGACCCCCAAAGTCTATTTTTAAATCTAAAAATGAAAGTCAGGCCTCGGTTGACATTCACTCATCCAGTGAGGGGAAGGAGGAAGGGGCAGATGGATGTTCTTCCCACCAGAAATTGGCTCTGACAGGCGGGCGTTTCAAGGGGACCTAGCTGGTGTTCTGATCCCAGTCTGTTAATAGTAGGAATTGCTGTAAGTAATGTCGAGAATCATCTGCTTAGGGGACTTTGGGATTTGCAGAGGGGAAAACAGAATTTAATTTTTAAAAAAGAACTATTTAATTTAAAGAACAAATTCTCCCATGGACTAATTGACTCCCAGCTGGTCCTTTCTGGATCCAGGACTGTACAGTGAGTACCAGCCAAATAATTAGTGTCTTGTAAGAACCGAAAATTATTGTCACCTAAAAAAAAAAAGATTCACCCTCAGTCCCCCCCCCCCCCCCCCTTGTATGCAAAGCCATGTAGGACTTCAGTGACAGGATTTGCATTTTGTCTTGCAGCCTACTTGGAGGAGATCCAGTCTGTCCGACGCCATACCAACAGCATGCTGGAAGGCGCCAAGAATCGGCACCCTCCGATCATCGTCCACTGCAGCGCCGGGGTGGGGCGGACCGGTGTGGTCATTCTTTCGGAGCTGATGATCTACTGCCTGGAGCATAATGAAGTGAGTCATTCTAGGCTTTCCTGAAGACTCCACCTTGGGGACAAATCTACACCGCAGCCAAACCTTCCCCCTGTGCCCTTTCGTTTCCAGTGCTTAATTTCCTCTCTTCTGACAAGAGTTTTCCAGATCCTTGATTCCTAGGTGGCCTCTGACATTTACAGCCTCTCTTATCTTTCGCCTTTCTCCGCTCTGTGTAGACACTCCGATAACACGGAAAAAAATGAAAAAAGATGAAAGTGTGAGATAGGAAACGTTTAGAAAGTCCGATCTACCTTGGCATCTGCTTCCAGAAGTCTGTGGGGGTTTACAGACAGTCTGGTTTTATTGTGGGTAATTTTCCATGGTGGGTTATCTGGTTGCAGGTAGTCTAGATGCGATTTGCATTCCTGGGACGTGTTTTGGCCTAAATCCTAAGTGAAAATGTGTATACTTGACAAATGGTTTTCATTCTTCACAGGGAGGTTTTATTTAATGAGGGCTGTCCCCTCTTGTCTAGACTGGTGAAGTAGCAGAGCAGGGTAGATCATTTTTTTAAGTTTATTTATTTTGAGAGAGAGAGAGAAAGCGTGAGTGGGGGAGGAGCAGAGAGAGAGGGAGACAGAGAATCCCAAGCAGGCTCTGCGCTGTCAGCACAGAGCCCGATGCGGGGACTCAAACCCACAAACCGCAAGATCATGGACTGAGCTAAAGTCAGATGCTTAACAGTGACTTGGAAGAACTGCGTCTTGTTCTTACAGACCGTGTAGGTCAGATGACTTTACAAGTCACAGTCAGACTGAACCACCCAGGCACCCCCAGGGTAGATAATCTGAGTACACAGACATGACCTGCCTTTGCCAAGGCTGGACACCTCGCTCTTCCCCGCCCCACCCCACCCCACCCCACCCCCAAAACAGGGCCGCGGCCGAGCTTGCGCCCACGTGGCATGCGGCATTCCGCCGCTGCTCTAGGCTGGGAAGTCACACAGAGGGCTTGTGGTTTCCTGGAGATGAGACGAGCAGCAACCAAAGGCTAAAGAACAGTTCTTCTGCCTTCTGTTCACATGGGGCTTTAGGGGTTTGAAATGGCCTTCGCTTATTTGGTTTTGTTCTTAGTTGGGGTCTTCAGAGCCCCCATGTAGAGGAACCGGGCACGCGTCAGTCCTCCTGTTTTACAGATGAGGGAACTGAGGCCCAGAAAGAAGTCAGCGACTTGTCCAGTGCCACATGGCTCTGAAACGCTGGCCGGAGGAGAGAAGTGAGGTCTTCTCCCTCCCGGCCCTGACTTCTTTCCTGTGCCACCAGATGCCAAGTGTCACCACGTCTTGTTCCATTTCCAAATTAAACAGCTTGGAGCATCAGAAATTTTTGAAGTGGCTCATTCGTTTTTAAAGTAGGGAAGGTTGTAATGCACGTCCTGTGAAAGAATTTCTATAATATATGCATTTACTCCATAGTATCCATGGTTTGAAAATCAGACAAAATATTGCCCCACGAAGTTTGTTACATGGAAACTCCCAGGAAAACAATAAATACCAACTTTAAACACGTTCAAAGGATTTGTAAACTCTCTGCCTGTAGAAAGTTAATTTTGGAAACTTTGAATTCATATATACGAAGGTGGTGCTAAAAAGTAGAATAGGGGTTTTACCAAAAGGGCCCTATTTTGTCCAAAACAGACAGGCATTCCATTGATGAGCAAAATGCCCATCGCAGAGTCAGCTGAGAGTACCCGACAGGAATTTTGTCATTTTCTTTGAGTCTTTACCCTTTTGTCTCTCATCATGAGATTTCTTGATCGTTAGCTTCCCTGCCACTACTAGAAGTCTCTAGAAGGGTCCAGTAGACTGAATAGCTTGCCATCGAGTCCCAACTCGACTCAGTGCTGGGAAGATGGAAAAAGACGAAGTGGAATCAGGGTACATATGGCCTGAGCAAATCCAAGCTGCGCTGGAGGCACTGGTGGGCTCCAGAGGGGGAGGAAGGGCCTCATCGTCATCCCCTCCCCCACTTAGCTACCTGACTGCCTTCCCCGAGGTCTCCTTCTGTTCTCCATTCCCTGTGAACTCTTCCTCTGCTCCCCCCTGCTCCTTTTCAACCTGAGAAGCTATTCTGTCCATCTTGTCTGACATGAAAGATTGTTCTGTTCTGAGCTCCTTGGAGACCCATCAAAAGCTGAGCCTCAGTAATGTGATGACAAGAAGGCTCATTGGTCACCAGATGTTATTGGCCCAGAAGAACACAAAGAGCACATGTCCGAGCCAGTGTGGTGCAGAGTGAGGGATTGGGCCATTAGGGCCTCGCATAGACTTGGTGAGTGCTCAGGGTGATTAAACTCTCTACAGTGTGTCCAAACATAGTGGATTTCCTCAATGCCCAGTTGCACGCCAGAACATTCTTTGCTGGAACACGGTCAGTCCAAAAAGGACTTCTGTTCCCATTGATATTCAAAGATAGCAAGATGACTCATATTTTTCACTTCCCTTCCCCTAGCACAAATATAGCCAGCCTTATCTGGCCCATTTCCCATCATTGCCATTGGTAGATGATTAGGGAGAAAAAAAGTTCTCTGTTCTGCTTCAGGCCTGGTCATAAGATTCAAACCCTCATTCCGGGAGAAGAGTGGGAACATGCATAGCTTTTGTTGTTGTTGTTTTAAACAAAGATTTTGACAAATAAATCTGAAGTTGTGTATTCTGTTTTTCTCCTATCTAAACCTTCCTGCCTTCTTTCCATGGCTTCTGGACTTAGCGTACTGTATGTGTTAGTCTGTAATCCATAGTTTTGATTTGGTCAGTGAAATGCCTTTTCTTTTCCCTGGGATAAAGATGCTCACAGTACGTTCAGGTAGCTGTGAGGTAAGGGTGGGAGGGTATTCTCCAGGCTTCTCTGAGAAACGTCTTCATGACCCATTGCTTTTGGTCACTAAATGTTACCTTGACATTTTAATGCCTGTATTTTTTTTCAGAGAGCACTAGTTTTATGGCTTGCAGTAGTCTCTCTTGCCCGCCCCCTGGGTTTAGCTCTCTATCCTAGAGTAGCTAATTATAAAAGGTTAGGTTCTCACTAGCCACATAACGAGGTGTTTTATCTTGCTTCTTTTCTGAATAAGTTATCCTTTCGAGCAGGGCCGAGGAAATGACTTCTAGGCAAGACTGAGCAAGCCATCAACCCGCTACGTGATTGGGGTTAGGGACAAGGGACAGCAGAGACTGTGGGGGGTGAATCTTCAAGGCAACCAGGACTCTTTGATCGATTTCCAGTCTCCTAACGGCCCCTTATCAGATGATAGAGTGTCTTTAGGGCTGTGTCTTACAGGCTAGTGAGTTGGGAATGATCATGATGGTGGAGGCAGAGGGGGTGGTGATGACAGTGGCGACAGTGACAGTATTACAGCAACAGTAACCTGTATTTAACCATGTGACTGCACCACTTGAGGCGCCTTACAACTACTGAAGTAGCTTTCACAGTAACCCTACGAGAGAGGTCCCGCTCATGCCCTTGTGGGACCAAGAGAGTCTGAAGTAGTAGACGAAGGAACGTGTCCACGCCCCCCAGCCAGGAAGTGTGAAGGCTGGGGGTTCGGCAGATGAAGCCTGACCCGAGCCTCTGCTCTTCTGTGTGATTCTGCCTCTCTGTCAAAACCTTGATGGGCAGTCTGTCCTCGTATCTTTTATGTTCGTATCTTCAGCACCCAGCTCAATAATGCTCATCAAGCATTATGTTATTATAGAAGGTCATTATCAGGCGGCTCTAGGTTGTATGTCATGGTATCAGTGACACTAGAGTATCGTGGAGGCAAAGAGCCACCAGTTAACCATCAGAAACTCAAGGTGCGGGCTGTATATTTTGACTAGGAGTTTGAGGATTCACATGCCCTTTTCTTTTTCCTTATTACTGGGGACTTGACTTTGTCCCTTTTAAGTCCATGGTGCACTTTATTTAACTGTTTTTGGAGAAGAGCACCCAATAAGGATGGCAAGTGTTGTAGCTACACAACGTTTAGAAATTGTGGAACTGCCTTGTAAAAGTAAAGTAAGGAAAGACATACAGCTGAGTTTTTACTGTTTCACCTCCGATGGTTGCTCAGTCCTTGATAACTTCTCGCAGGTGCTTGTTGCCTGGTGGCGAGCTCCCAGAGTGGGGGCCGTGTGCTGAGGCCACGAGGACGTTGCTGACTCCATGATGCTTCTGCCCTGGCTGGTCCAGAGGGAAGGGAGTGGCTTGACTGAGCAGGCCCCGGAAGAGGCTCTAGTCTGCTCTAACACCGATGACCCACCACCTTAATTCCCTTCTGTTGAAGCCGCTTCTGTGTCCTCAGAGAATTTATACATAGGCAGTCTCATTTAACATTCAAGGTATTTTCGGTGAAGAACTTTCACTCTAAATAGGACTGTCAACGATGAGCACCGGGTTGTATAAAAGTGTTGAGTCACTACATTATACACCTGAAGCTGCTATTACACTGTTTGTTAACTTACTGGACTTTAAATAAAAACTTAAAGGGGCGCCTGGGTGGCTCAGTCGGTTAAAGTGTCGGACTCTTGAATTCAGCTCAGGCTACGATCTCACAGTTTGTGAGTTCGAGCCCCACATCGGGCTCTGCGCTGACAGTGCGGAGCCTGCTTGGGATTCTCTCTCTCTCTCCCTCTCTCTCTGCCCCTCCCCTGCTTACACACCCTCTGGCTCTCTCAAAATAAATAAATAAACATTAAAAACAAAGTAAGTAAAAACTTCGAAAAGAAAAGCCGAGAAGCAACCCAGTTATCCAGGAGAAGACCCTAAACGTTTAAGAATTGATAGTATTTCTGAAACTGGGTGTGAAGGTAGAGCTAAAAACAGAAGGGCCACCTGAATAAAAACTCAAATCAACCAACCAACCAACATGACTGGTGTTCAGAGATGCTTTGATACCTGAAAGTTTACACATAAATTCTCTCACTTGATAATGACCACGATTCTGCGAGGTAGCAGGAGAGTGAGATTATTCTCATTTCATTAATTTAATAATAACAAGTAGTCTTCATGAAGAGCACAGAATGTGCCAGTGCAGGGGCTCCTGGATGGCTCAGTCAGTTAAGCGTCTGGACCTTGGTTTCGGCTCAGGTCATGATCTTGTGGTTCGTGAGTTTGAGCCCCACTCGAACTCCGTGCTGACAGTGTGGAGCCTGCTTGGGATTCTCTCTCTTTTCCTCTCTCTCTGCCCCTCCCCTGCTCCTGCTTGCTCTCTCTCTGAAAATAAGTAAACTTAAACAAAAAATAAATGCTTTACGTGCACTTCGTCATTTGATCCCATGAGGTGGGTACTATTTATCATCCCATGTCATTGCTGAGGAAACGTTGCTGATGTGGGCAAGGCCACACTGTCATTGGAGGAAAGCATCAGTATTCTTATTTTACAGAGGAAGAAATGGAGGCCCAGAGATGTCTGAAACCCTACCGCCCTGAGTTCTGGTGGAGGGGAGAACCCTGGTCGGGTATAACTCTGGCCTCCGGGTTTTCTCTGGCACGTGGCAACCAGCATCTCCTGCTGGCGTACGGTCTTTGACTGGAAGAACCTAGAGGGGCCAAGCCTTTGCTTTCTCTTGTACCTACAAATGGGCAGTGAGCAAATGCTTCCTGGATGGGGGAATGGGGATGGACCCAGGGGCCACTCCTCACCCAGGACCTTGTGCTTTTTCTCTTTTCTTGCAGAAGGTGGACGTGCCCATAATGCTGAGGCTCCTCAGGGAGCAGAGGATGTTCATGATCCAGACCATCGCCCAGTACAAGTTTGTCTACCAAGTCCTCATCCAGTTCCTCCAAAACTCCAGACTCATTTAGCCCCCGACCCAGCTACTGGAAGAGGGACCCAGCTCCATCTTGCAGATGGGGACGCACCTCCAGACAACATCTGCCCCCCCGAGCCGGGCGCGGGTGGCCAAAGCAGGCAGGTCATGGGCTCCCCGAAGGCGGGAGCCAAGACTGTTCCTCAACAACCTATATTATTTTATATGAGATAATTTATTTTTTTTTCCCTTTTGGATAACTTTTGTGAATCATCGTAATGCATAACGTTTTCACGATAATATAGTCCTTCTCGTTTGAACCACATTTCGACTGATCTGCATTGTAAATATGGCAGCAGGGAAGTTTGCCCGGTGGATTGTTTTGGGGACAGAGGCATAAGGGAACACATCTCTAGTGAAGCTGTGGCCAGATTAGAAACCAAGCCTGAAATTCATCAGCCTGATTGCTCACGTTCAAATCAGAGATGGCAAGAAAATGAATTCGTCCTAAAATATAAAGATAAGGGCCAAGGCCCTTCCCTGAAGGAAACACACACGCGCGCGCGCGCGTGCACACACACACACACACACACACACACACCACTATTCCCTTATATTATTCCCTTATATTTTGGGCTTCTGAACCTTGATGGCCAGTGGCCTTCCTTCTTCCTTTCTGCCCTCATCCTCCACTGTCTCTTTTTTCCCCAAGTTTGAGTCAAAGACAGGAGCAGCTAGAGGAAATGCTGCCTTTCACCAGATGGCCCTCACCCAGGTGAACGAGGAGCTCTCTGTTGTGTCTCCTCAACACTCCTTCCTTTGAACTCTGGAGCCTGTGTTGCCCTGCCGGGGACCACGACCTCAGTATTTGCTACTGCTCCCTGTTTGCTCAGTGGGCCCCAGTCTGGTGGTCTTCGAGGCTCTGGGCCAGGCCATCTGTGCAGCTAGGCCTCTTGCCGGACTGAGAGGAGATGATGGACCAGAGCGGGAAGAGAAAGGAGACAGGCAAGCCCTTGATACTGTTTCTTATTTAAATAGGATGTGTGTGCTGGCCGGGGGCCTGCAGGTTGAGGCGGTGGGTACATTCTGTCTTTACATCAGTCCCCAAGTCACTGGAAACGTTATCATGGGAACAGTTGGGAAAGCTGATTTATGGGAGCTGTTTGGCACCTAGGTAGCAGGGCCCTGGCCAGGAACCACACCGAGTGTGACCCCCCTCTCTGACTGTGCTGCTGTCGCCCCAGCCTTTGGCCTGCAGGAGCAGAACTAAGCCCACTCAGGACCCTGTGGTCCAAATTTGGCTACTTGATGAAAGATGCTGGGATTTGTCTCGCACAAAGCCTGTTCTCTCCCGTTTTCCATACGCCCCGCTCTCCAGTTGCTTTGCAGTTTCCTTCTGTTTGTCTCTTCCTGAGCCTACGTCAGTCGCCGTCCTGAATTTTTTAGGTCAGTACACAGCAAATTGTATTCCACACGTTTCTCCTCTAGCAGAATTTTAGGAAGTTTTCCTCTCTACTGTCTAGTTCTTGAATGCAGCGTTTAAACGGTGGTTCTGTTCTTAGATTTGACATTCGTGGCTGTTCCACTGTGCCTTCCTCCACTGCTGACTTTTTGTTTTGCTTTGTTTTTCCTGAGCTGAGAATGCGAAGAAAGAGTGGTATCATATCAACCAGAAAGAGCATGCCTGTGTGATGTCCGGTGACCACAGCCCAATAGAGGGGTGCGGAAGCAGATTCCCGATGAACTCGTTCAGAATGGGAATCAACTCAGTTTCACATCTGGCCAGGTGTGGTGGTGGTGGTGGTGGTTCTCTCATTTAGACGGAGAGTCCTGGTGAGAGAGGGCCCCCTCTTGTTGTCCAGAGTCTGAAGAAACAGTGAAGGAGGGTAACTTCAGTTGAGCTCTGTAGATTCTGGAATTTCGGTGTATGTTCTGGAAAAGAAAACCATGAGTATGACCTATATTTTCAGTGGAACAGAGCTCGTCACCCTCACCAGGAGATGCTCGGAACTTACACTGTTAACAGGCAAAGACGTTATCTGTTGCCTTTCCTTAGACGCTTCCCATCCTTGGGCTAGTCTACTGTTAGGGGTGTTTTCACAGTTGGTCTGCGGTTCCTGGCTTATTTGACAAACACCATCGGCAGTTCTCTTTTGCCTCTTAGGCCCCAGCGTGGGCTCTGTTAAGACTGAGTCTCACGTGGGCAGCACATAGATCTGTGTCTCTTGGAGCTCATCACACGGGCGGTGCCTTTCAACCCACCCGCCACGGGAGTAGTTGCTAAGGCACAAAATGCAGGGCAGGAGGAGGTTTGCTGTCCAATTTCCTAGCCAAAGTTTCTATCGAAGCCCGAAGGAAACCACTTAAAAGTTACTCCACATATTTCACTTTTAAAAACAAATGTTTTGGGTTCTGTAGCACATTGTGCATTCCTTTTCCCATCTCCAGCGAATGCCAGCACAGCTCCTGTGAAATGAGCAGCAGGCAGTGAAGGTCCTTCTAGTGGCATCTGCACAATAATTGCCCAGAGATGCTTTATATCTGGGAAGCAAGCCAAGGAATAAACCTTGAAGCAAAGTGTATTAAATTAGTTATCTAGTTAGAGCTTTTGGAATGAGTTCCTGATGATGTATCAAGTCTGAAGCTGGAGCTGTCGGGGTCTATTTTTTTCTGTTTGGATTTGAAGAGAGAAAATTAAAAACGGAGGGTGGAAAAAGGAGATACCATCTCACAGCAAAGCCGTTCAACACTTTGGGGCCTCTGGTTTTGAAGTCTTCCAGTGGAAATGTTTTGTTTCTTTGATCCGTACTCATTTGGGCACGTGGGCCCTGTGTTGGGTCTGCCCTTGTTTAACGTGGTCCCTGGATGGTGGGGGCTGAGTCTGATGTCTTCATCCTCAAGCTGAGCTGCGCCTGCCGGCCAAACTTAGCCACAGCCTGCTGAGCTTATCGGTTCCCGTGGGCTCTAAAGAGACACCACCTTTGGTAGCATTTACATTTACACACACCTGTTTCCCTGGACAGGAGGTAAAGGAGGATTTGGCTGCATTGGAGAGGGATGCCAAACGTTGATGTCTTCATAGCAGAGGAAAGAGGACTGTGCTTCTCTTCACAGTTAGAGGGGGAACGGCAAGATCAGGAAAGGTGAAAACATCTCCACATGGAATATTTTGAGGAATACGCTTCCAAGGAGCTTGCATTGAGAGAATTTAACTTTTGCAATCTTTGTGATCCTAGATTGACAAAAAGAACTAATTGTTTTCCATTACTAATCTCTCACCGTTTGCCTAAGACTCACCTGGCCATCTCTGGCCCCTTCATCATCCTTCAGCCTGGTTAGAGGGGTTTTGTGGGCTCTGTTGGGTTCTGGTGGGACTTGACCCCTGGCTCCCCCCGTACTCATTTAACTTTTATTTTGCTTGCTGTTAGCTCTTGAGGTTCAGTTATAAACTCCAGGGGCTTTGGGAGATCAGCATTTTTATCCAGCTGCCTAGTTTTCTCATCTTTCCAGCTTAAATACAGGTTGAGCATATGAAATGGACAATAGCTAGACCATTTTTTGTTACAATGACAGACAAGTCACATAAAATCAACCTAATATGCACAATATTTTTCTTCTCCCAATACAGGATGGGTCCCAACACACCATATGTCATTTCTTCAAATAAGTGCTAATGAACCTGAAAGCATGTGAAATGGGCAGCTTGGCTCTTTTTGTGAACCTGCTGCCTTGCTGTAATGAGCTTTGCCTCACTCAGTGAATGGGTCATGTCCTGGGGCTGGGAAGGCAGAGATGTTAGTACACCTAGATGTTAGTGCATTCTCATAGACAGGGCTGCCCATCGGGCGTATCACTGTGGGTTTTCAGCCGCCATCTTTTTTTGATGTACAATCTGTGTTCGCAGACCTCAGCCCAGTGGTTATGGAACATGGTGTGTGGGCCTGAAGGTGTCCTCAGCCAGAAAGCAGAGGGTGCTTTCTAATCTCACTCCTCTACTTCCAGTGGGGCGAAGGTAGAGCTATTGACTTCCTTTTTGGGGAGATGTGCCAATCACTTTGAAGTTGGGGGAGTTGGGGTATTCTTTGTGCCAGGTTGCTGAGACACAAGGGATGGGATCAGGTCAGACCCAGGTTAGTGTTCATCTGTTCCGCATTCCTCCTCCATTTTGGCAATAACTTGGGGTCCTAGAGGTGGAAATTTCCAGAAGCACCAAGTGATCACTGTTGGCACTATATGGGGAATTCAGCTTCCTCACACTTTACCAAAGACTCTTCTGCTGCTCTGTTTCATTGTATTCCTCTGTAGTTTATCAGACACTCATCATACTCTTATTTAGTGATTCCTTTTCATGAACAAAGTAATGACTCATCCAGTACTGCTTCCAGATGGAGAAACTGGGGTTTTCCATGGACACTGCACAAATTTTCCAGTGGCCTACAGCTTTATGGATGACAAATTAGTTGGCCCTATAGGATGGAAATAATCTTAGTTGGCCCTATAGAATGGAAATCTCTGAGATGTTAAAATGTTTGACACTTCCCTTAGATGCTGTGCAAGAAAAAAAAAAAGGTTCTTGTCTTTGCCTCAACTTCTGAGACATCTGGGGGCAAAAGACCTTAGTGATGCATCTTTTGAAAGTAACAGCATCATTCCTGGGAGAGAGGTGAGGGTATATCCAATCAAATTCTGCTAATCCAAATGTGTCGTCCCAAAAGTCACTGTAATTCATAGGGTCCTATAAAACTCAATAGCCACCTTGCCCAATACCCAGTCTTTCTCCTGCCTGTGCTCACATTGTGCATTTGGGTTATAAACTCAGGTGGGTGAGCATTTTTATTCTGCTGACTACCTCTCTTATCTCCTAGCTTAACATAGCTGCATCTTTTTCTGCAAGGTCAAAATAAGTGTTCTCTATTAAAATGTCCATGAGCCTGGCATTGAGTATCTGGCATCAATCGATTTCATAAGACCGGGTCATTTATCGTCGTTTGGTGCAGGAAGAGGGGGAGGATGTGTATCAGTTCCGACTGCTCAGAGCTTGGGTCAGCCCTTCTATTTTAAAAATAAATTCAAGGACATTTTGTTACAAGGCAGGAAGGCGAGAGCTGACGTGCAGCCTGGCTGTGACGAGCCACTGCGTAGAAAGTCACGGTTTCTTCTGTTGTGCTTTGGGACATCAGGATCATTCTTTTTTAAAAATGCCATAAGCTTGGCCAGAGGAGTTATAAAGAGGAAGAGGAAGAGGAGGATGTTTTAGATCAGCCCTCTGGTTGCTGTTAAAAAAATTTATTGGTTCACAAATAATTTTCTGAACTCTGGAACATCTGCTTTCTTCTTCCCTGCCTGTAAGGCTGGAGGGATGGAAATGACGTGGGGGCACCCCCAGGGAAGCCTAGGCTGTGATGTTGGGGTCTATTTCCGCCTTGCTCGTGGTTTCAAACTGCCCTCGGTGCCGTGGTAGAGCTTGATGAAGGTCATGGATTCTGACGTGTGCCTGGGCGTGCCACTCTCAAGTGTCGTCTTCTGTCACGTGCTGGCAGCCCCACCTTCCCATGCAGCCTTAGCAGAGGCTTCTGCTCATCCACTGAGCCCCCCTGAGTTAGCAGTCAGGGCTCCGGGCATGTCAGTTCCTCTCCCTTGCGATCAGAGGGGGTTCCCGTTTATAGCACATCACGTTTATAATCAGGGCACAGAAACAGGGAGGGTGTCCGTACAGCAATGGCAGTGGCTCTTTGTCTCATCGTGGGGCATGCGCAGGACTGTTTTGTGATGTCACCCTCTTCATTCCAAGAGCACCTCACTTAGGGCTGTGCTGACTTCTCCTTACTGTTCGTTTGTTTGATGGATCCGCTGTCACTTTTCTTTCCCTACTCTACCCTTTGAGTACAACCGCTACAAAAATAGTTCAGTCCGGTCGTGGAGAACCGCTCTCTTAAGCCTCTCTAAATTATGTAATTAGGAGATCTTCATTTTAATTTCAAAGCGCTTATAGAGTTTGAAAGAATAAGATCTGGCAAATGGAAAGAACCAGAGAGAAAACAGCTAGAAAATTGTCAGCAACCAAGAAGCTGCCCTCCCCCACCTCTTTCCCTGCCTTGGTGGTAGACATGGTCACTCAGTACTAGAAGAAGTGAAAGAGAAGATGGCTTCGATGATCGGTCCCGTTTGAAGCAGTGATCAATGGTCATAGAGTAGGTACTGCCGATTTCTTTCGAGGTGGACTTCCACCCATTCCCAGTGGCCGCGTTTGGCAGAGCGACGTGTGGGGTCAGATGAATACGTGTCGGGCTTCCCCCTCCCGACCCAGGGTCCCTTCATCATGGCCTCTTCACACAGACCGGCCGAATCTGGTGAAATAGGGACAGGGGCTGGGCTGGCCAGGACCCCCCGGACAGGTCGTGTTGTGATCAGTTCTCAGTTACCTGGGGAGGGGCAGGGTCCACTCTTCATCCACTCAGTCCCTTCCCTGATCGTTTCTCCCCGACCCCCTCCTTCAGGGAAACCCAGATGCCTTCTCCCCTGACAAAAAGGGAGAAAGCTGAAAAGATTGGGTTGGGGTCTTTTTGTGCCTTGAAGGGGAGACCTGCTTTTGCTCAAATCTCAGGAATCCTGCTTTGAGTCAGGGAGGCTGTCAGAGCCTCCTGGCTCGGGGATGCCTGGCCATGTGTGTGTTTCTCAGGGGCCTTGCACCTCCCTCAGCGACAGTGTTAGCTAATAAATGCCTTCAGCAGGGAGCCAAAAGCTGTAATTCAGCGCCTCTGCTTTTTGTTTGTCTGTTTGTTTGTTTTCCCACATGAACACTGTAAAAATGTTAACTGCCATTTCCTTTGACTCAACTTTCTTGCCGTTTGAAATCCCAAAAGTCTATCCACCATATCCTTTTAAAAGTGAGGTTACTCTTCATCAGAGATGATTTCCGGTGTATGTCCTTTGTTCCTTCAGCGGTCAGCCGACTTGGCGTGAGGATGCTTACATGGAAAAACACGAAAACGGTTTACATATGCAGATGACTATTTAAACGTATAACCTTAGGTAACTCGCGTTACATCGACTAACAGGCCAATTAAGTTTGTTTCACTGGACTTACTGTTGGGTTCCTTAATTCAGTATTTTGATGCTTTCTTTCCTTGTCTGTGTTTTATAAAACATTGTGAATGGTGGTGCCATTCAAAACAATTGGCATTCAGTAGGTTTCATTTTGAAACAACGTACAGACAAGTCCCCGGCTCAGACCCCCAAGCTCTTGGGTCAGCCCACGGAAGCCTTCGGACTGCTACCCGAGCTGAAAGGTGGGGATGTGTCCGCCAGATGCGGCTGGCTGTTGTGAGCTGACCTGGAAAGGTAACCAGCTGTGTTTTGCTGTGAGACACGCATTCCAGGTTGGGCCTGGGGATCCCGAGAACGCGTATCTTCTCCCCTTGGAAGCCACTTGCTGCCTGGCAACATTCAAGTCCAGACTCTTGGCTACAATGGTTGCAAGGGAGAGAGGGAGAAGTTTCTTGGACATTCCCTACATCAGGGGGTGATTTCTTAATATTTGTGTCAACTCTCATTTGGAAGAGACTCCCTCTCAATTTAATAATATTAAAAGCCTTAAGTAAGACTATGCATGTTCTTCTATATTGCTTTTTTTTATATCAGTAAATAAGCTGATGCTTGCCGGTTTTGTGCACAATTATGAGGTGTATAAAACTGACTTTTGACAGTATTTTTTGCACTGTTTCCTATCTGTTTTTATAAAGTCTTTAGAGAATGGTCCTAGTTGTGTATTGTTGATGTTCTCACAGCCCTTGTGATTGCTGTAAAATGTTTCGTATGTGCCTTTACAAATGTGAGATCTTTATTCTAACCTTTTTTTGTAAAAGATATCTATTGACTTACATATACAATAAACCCTTTTTTTTTTTTCCAGAGAAAACAGTTGAATCTTCTGTCTTCTGTGCTGTGTATGTTTACATCAGTTGAAAGCATCTACATCCTTTACTTGTAGGATTATTTTCCTAGGCAAAACTGCCTAGGAAAATCTGCATTTTCACTCAGTTAAAGCCCATTTACTTCTACCCACTTTTCATTCCTGTATAACCCGATCGTTTGAAATTTCCAAAGTTGTCCTTATTATCAAAAAAACAAACGAACCTGACAAGGGTGATCACTAGGCAGATGGAGTGAAGGCTACATTAGAAAGGGATCTTTCTCACAAATGCCACGATAACCCTTACCAAGCGCCAAGACCCAGCCCGCAGCTGTCACTTCCTCAGACCCCAAGCCGCCGACTTGGAAACCGCAGGCCCTGGGCTGCTCTGGGACACCCCCATCCTTGGTTTGTCCTTCAGTGTCATCAGCAGCTCCTGTCTAGGTTTAAAGAAGGCTGCCTGGCCCTTATTTCAGCCCCTCAGCTGCCATCGACACACACAGTGAGAACCCCCGGGGAAGAGGGTGGATGCTTTACGGACCTTTGATAAGTAACGGGACAACATACGCGCTTCTGTGTTACTCATTTACTACCCTGTCACTACACAAGGAGCCTGGACCCGCTGAGGTCCCGGCTTATGTCACACCGCAAAAATGAGACTACGGTGCGCCACTCTGGGGTGAAAAGGGGATGGTGAGCAAATGGGGAGAAAAGAGGAACAAGCAGTAATTTGTTTTCTCTTCCGCGGATGAGTAAACGGACTCAGCTCATTTTCTTTGGATAACGAACAGAAAAATCGGTTTTATCGTACAATGTGGAGATAAAACAGTAACCCCTAGTAGACCTGTTTATCTCCAGGCTGTGCACGGAGCTGGAGAAGGACATTTTTTTAAAAGAGAAGAAACCCCAAGAGCAAAAGATAAATATAAGGAAAACCTACACAGATCTGCGATGAAAGGACAAAAAGCAGGATCAAACAGGTCTATTTTGTGATTTTACCTCTTACTTCCCTTAATAAAAATAAATGGGGAAATGCCGTCTGACTTACATGTTAAGAAACACGATGGAAGAAAAGGGCTCATTCATAACTGCTGTCGAAAACATAACATCTAAGAATTAAGATCAATGTGTAGGACGTGTCTAAACAAAGCCTACCCGTGTTGAGGCAAAGCAGATGGATTGATAAACTCCCCACGTTCTTGGGTAGAGAGACACATGTTACGGAGAGGTCAGTTCACTCCAATGCAGTTCTAATATCGAAGAGCAC
This sequence comes from Prionailurus bengalensis, assembly GCF_016509475.1. NCBI lineage: Eukaryota > Metazoa > Chordata > Mammalia > Carnivora > Felidae > Prionailurus > Prionailurus bengalensis. The sequence goes on from NC_057360.1 coordinate 29,045,001, forward strand.
TTTGTGAGGGAGGAGGGAAGGCCAAGAGAGGGCTTGGCCAAAGGATTCTCAAGTACTTCGGAGAGCTAAATGTGGGAGAATGGTCAGAAAAATTCAAGAGAACACAGATTAGCCCTAATAGATACTAAAAGTGTGGCGATGCCACAATAATTAAGAATACAGAAATAAACCTAAATCTTAAGGGAATGATAATGGGACCATTTCAGATCAGCAGAGGAAAATAAATCAATAAATCATGCCACCATAAGTGGCTAGCAATTTTGAATATTAAAAATTTTAAAGGGTACAACTGGATCTCTACTAAATAAAATAATTCCAGGTAGAGCAAAGACTTAAAAAAATTGTTTTATTTCTTTTCTTCATTTAAGGATGAGAACAATCTTTTCTCTATAGCAAGTGTCATGAAAAATAAAATTAATGGACTAGAGAGAGAAAATATTTTCAGGACATGGCGAAGAGCTAATATCCCAAAATACACTGAGCTCTTATAAATTATTATGAGAGACATAAACAGGATAGACAATGGCCATGAATGCTGACTCACAGACGAAACATATGGATTCCTCGGTTTTGGAGAAAGTGCCCGACCTCAGTAATAAATGCATCTCAAAGTATTTCACACAGTAGACTGGCCAAAAAAAAAAAAAAAAAAAAAAATCAAATAGTATAGTACAGTGCCGTTATGATGGTAGAGGAAAACAAATACTACAAATATTACAGCCTTAGAACCTGTTGCAGTTTTTTAAAAAGGAGATGTGGCCATATTTATTCAAATTTTAAAAAGTCACCAGTACTTGCTCCTGAAATTCCATTTCTTGGAATCTATCCCCCGACATGGTCCCACCTGACAGCAAAGTTCCGCATCTAAGACTGTGCCCTGTGGCACTGTTGATAAGGAACAGCAACCTGGAAAAACCACATGTCCATAAACAGAATGAATAAAATAGGACACATTCACTGCAATGTTCTGACTCTAAAAAGAATGAAGCAAATCTGTAAAAGCTGGAATAAAAACAGGTCCATATTGTTAAGCCAGAGACAGATTCTGAAACAGTATGTCAGTACCATCCTGCCTTTGGTTTTCTAAATCGATTTACATGTACATCCTGCACAGGCATGGGAAAACCTGGGACCACATAAGCACATGGTTTCCAGGGGTTACATCTGGGGAATGGGAGCGGACAAGAAGAAAGAACAATTCACGTTTCCAGTATTATGTACAATTGAGAAACTGTTACTTTCAGAAGGTTTATAAAACCTTTGGAGGTGGTGGGCTAAGCTTATTGTAGGCTTGGCTACAGAGTAAAGTAGCCTTTTCTTAAAAGGTGAAACTCCCTGGAACCAGGACCCAGGACGGTGCCTAACTCATCTCTGCACGTGGAGAGCCATACAGCGTTCTGCATACAGTAGGTGTTCAATAAGCATCTTAGTGCACTTCTCTGAATAAGAGAATGCGTTCTGCCTGCTGAATCCCACTGTGTGCCGTTAACTGTGTGTGCAAGACAGGCGTGTGGGTGTGAGATGTGTGGGCATGAGACGTGTGTGGGTGTCGATGAGGCAGGAAGGGTAACGTTCAGGACTCAGCTGTTCAAGCTGCTTGCGGATCACGCTATGGAAGCTGAAGTGTAAACTCCACAGGCTTTAATTATTACCTAATGGGGAAGTTCCTCGCTTTGGACTGCAAGAAACTCCTCCAGGAAACACCCTTGCACCCCAAGCAAGCCCGGTCCCTGGCCCTGTCCTCTGCGGCTGTTGCTAACAAACAGTCCCCTGGTTGCTGCCATCCAGGCAGTGGGGAGCTGGTTTCCTGCCGGCCGGCCGCGCGGGGAGGGATCAGTGTTTGCTCAATAACACAGAGTTGGTAAGGAAAAAAAATTTTTTTTCCTTCTCAAGCTTATCCTGGATTGTTTCCAAACACGGACAGCACTGCACAGAACAGTCAACAGAAATGAGAAATGGAAAGTCTGCTTTCAGACAGAGGACGAAAAAAAAAAAAAAAAAGCCAAGGAAGCCAAGCATGCAAGATGCACCTTTATGCACGGAAGGGATTCCAGATACTAGACCCATGACTCAAGACAGACACGTTCTCCTGCCCGGGGAGCGGGGGTGGTACGCAGGTCACTTAATTGTACCTTCTCTCTTTTCTCCTCCACAGGCACTGATCCCTGAAAGTCACTACAGACTAAGTGGCCGCCTGCCCCCCACGCCCGCACTCCCACACCTGGCTCCCACTGCCACTTTGAAATCCTCCCCACAGGCAGAAGAAAAGACAAACTTCCGATACCATTATCTGTTTTATTCTCTTTCATCGTCCAGGTTTGTTCAGCACATTAGAACAGGCATGAAAGGGAAAAGAATCGCATATTTTAATTCAATCTTTCCAAAGTATATGATATTTGAAACCATGCCATTATCTCTTGGGGGGGCGGGGGAGAGAAAAGCATTCAAAAATTATTTTGGTATTAAGATTAAAGATTAAGACCAATTTCCAGGGGGGGGCCATGTGTAAGGTTTAAGGGCAGGTATTGTTTTTCATTCCAATGATTTTACAGAAATGCGGGAGTGATGTGTACAACCTGAATGAAATATTCAAATCCTTGAAGGCTTCTGCACCAACATTTAAATAAAAACTAACATGTAGGCGTAGTTTCAGTGGCTGTCAATCTCCTGTTTGATCTCGGAAATGTACGGATGGTCTTTCCCGTGAGCCACTTCCATTATCGCGATGGCCTAAGAAAGACGGAGACGAGGAAAGGGTTGAGAGCCTGAAGGCAGCCCCTCCCCCTCCCCTAACCTGCACCCTGGGCTAACTTAACTCCAGCTAAGACTTATCTGCTCCAAGGCACAGGATACATCCTGGCTCCTGGAGCCATGTTCTCTTCCAGAGTCTGGCTTTTTTTCCTTTCCTTTTCTTTTCTCTCTTTTCTTTTTAGTAGACAGGATCATCTGATGACCAACTAGTCACCCAGTCTGTACTGCCGAGTACAACATTCTACAACAGTTGAAAAAATGATACAGAGAAACTGATCTCATGACATTCTAGATCTTGCAGTAGAAAATGCTGTAGGGATAGAATTATTTGTGCTGAACCCAGTACACGCGGTGCTGGAACAGAAAAGGCCACGGTGAACTTCATACTGAACCTGTTTTGATTTTAGTCGACACTGCTCATCTCTAAGACACGACTAAGTCGTTTTTCCCTTTCGAAAAATGCATGCTTTCCTTGTAATACACATTCTTAAAAACAAAAGCAAAACCCAAAACTTCAAGGTCGTTGCAGGTTTCATTTGAGGCAGCTGGAGAGAACATATTTAATAAGGCATCTTTACAGTGAAGTAATATAAACCGAAGAGGTGCCAATGGCTCCATCATTTCCCAGCTGTGTGACCTTGGGCAATGAACTGCTCCGCGCCTCATTTTCCTCATCTGCGAAATAAGAATGATGCCTCCGAGTTGTCAGTACACGTACGGTGTTTAGAACAGCATCCGGCATACAGGAAGTATAGACCGAATGTTATCGGTAAGAATTTATTTTGTTCTGTATTCAACTCCATTGCGGACAGAAAAACTTAAATTCCCGAACAGGGAATTTCTGATGGCCTGTGACTCTGATAGATGATCCTTTCCATTGTACCATTCTCTTCCTAAATCTCAAACCAAAAGGAGGCAGGCCAAGGAACAGCGTGAGCCTTCAGGACACTCGGGAATGTCCTGTCCAAATGCCTCTACTGTGTTCATTTCACAATTCACAGTCCTTTTTCAGAGCTACTTCGTCCTTCACTGTTCTCGTACCTCATTACTAAACACCAGCACCTTGCAACTGTGACCTTACTGGCCCACCTTCCCTCAACTCACCAAGGCAACAAATCTGTTATCTTAGGAGGTAAATTCTATGGTTTCAAAACAGAAAAGTGCATGCTTAGCTCACATCGCCAGCCTGGTCAGGTCTCGACCCTTCCATTTGGGATGTGGGACCTAATACCATCTTCCCAAGTAGTCTACTAGGAAGTCTGAGAGAGTCTGGCCCCAACTTTTACAGACACTCTCTTACAGGATCAACAGACTGACCCAAAGATTACAGCTCCTCAACTGTTAACTGCTACGTAAAGAACGAGAATTGACATTCAGGATGGTGACTCCAGCTACCGTAAGGTGCAAGGTCAGGGCCAGGCCCCCTCACCCACCGGCAGCACAGAGCAGTCAAACACCGAGGGAGGCACATGCCCAGGGTCCTGGTGTCCCCTGTGTGCTGGTCACAGCCTGGGCAAGTGGAGCTTTCGACTCAGGAAGACCCCAGTCTGAATGAAGGCCTCCGACTGAATCTCCATTTTTCTACCAGAAAACCTGTATCATTTTTGTGAGAATTGAAAGGGTCCTGGCACATGACTGGTACTTGATGAACAATGATGATGGTTTTTCAGTGCGCTTTAGAAACTGCAAACACATCATCGTAATCCTGAGGAGCTCTCTCAATCCAACTGCCTTGATTTCACCTCAACTGGGCAGCATAAATCCCAATCCTAAAGGCAGTCACACGGACGATTCCCTCACCACAGTCTCCTGACCCGTCCCGTGGCCCCTGTCCACTTCCGGGGCTTCATGCGGGCCGGGGGCGGCACCCCCATCCCCCCATGCTCGGGCTGTGCCTAGAGTCACAGCCAGCCTCTCTCAGTGTGTGCAGCCCTTCCCCCAAGGGCGGGCCCGGATACAGACAAGGCAAAGGCTCCATCACTTACTATACCCCAACCTGCCCAACCCCCTGCCTCCCACGTCCCTGCCAGAGGGGGATCCAGAGCTGGGTGGTTCTCCATGACTTCAGTCCCTCAGCCCAACCAGGTGCGAGGGCAGGAGACAAAGGGGCCGCGGGGCGCCGGGACCCCCAGCCTCATGTTGCAGACGTACCTTCTTCAGGGCTCTTTCTCCAGCAGCTTTGTTTTCCAGGCCCATGTACAGCCTTCCCAGCTTCAGCCACATGGAGGCCACATTGAGGGAGTACAGAGGGTAATGTTTGCTGGAAGAAGAGAGGAGATAACAGGCCACCGTCAAAGGGCGCCAAGCAGCCTGCAGGCCAGGCGCCATGACCCCATGGCAGCCAGGCTCCTCCAGGCCCCGGCAAATTCTGGGTGGACACCGTGGATGGTTCGACCCTGTCTGAGCACGCAGACGTACTTCGTTTCACGCAAGTGTGTGTGTTTCTGAAAAGCTAGATCAAAACTGCAGGAGAAATCCTGCATAAAAACACCGAAAACAGGACATTCGACCCCAGTCCCAGGTTTTTGTTTCAGGTGCACTCAAAGCAGGGCACTGGGAAAACATCTTTGAAAGTGAATCCCCCATTTATCTGGGCCTGTCTCCTCACAGACATTGGCAGATTAGGCCTATCTGCTCACAGTAAAAAGAACGCCTGTCAGTGTTGTACACACACCCGTGTGTCTCCAGAACCCAACTTTCTGTCACACTCGATGGCTGTCACTTGAGTTAACAAAGCTGTCAGCTCTCTGAAGTCAGGAGAACACCTACTTCCTCTGGGTTTGCTTTCTCTGTTGTCCAGCAGAGGGCTTTACATACGGTAGGCGTTCTCTCTGTTTTGTTTTCAAAAGCAGGGAATAATTTGGGGGAGTGGGAGCTATTGTTTTTAAAGATGATTTATTTATTTTGAGAGAAAGGGAGGGAGAGAATCCCAAGCAGGCTCTGTGCTGTCGGTGCAGAGCCCAATGTGGGACTCGATCTCACGAACTGTGCGATCACGACCTGAGCCAAAATCAAGAATCAGACGCTTAACCGATGGAGCCACCCAGAGCCCCGTTCTCTGTCTGGTTTTAACTGAAGGCCGACTGGTAGGGCCTGCCTAGGAAAGACAACAGGAGGCAGCTTATGGGCGGGACAGGACGAGGGGAGAGAGAATGTACGTGTGTGTGCAGGTGTTTATTTACAGACCCATCTGTACAGCTCAAGACCCATCCATACGAGACAACGCATTCTATCTGTATTCCTGGGCAGGTAGCACGCTGCCTGGAGGAAGCGCTGGTGCCAGTGGCCCCACAGAAAGCCAGAGCTGGCCTCCGGGAGGGGCTCACCAAGCTAAGGAAGTGTCCAGCAGAGCAAGGCCCAGCTGGGAGAGGGAGCACAAAGCTAAGATTATTTCATTCATTCTCATTCTTTCTCTCTCTCTCTCTCTCTCTCTCATCCCTACCCTCCCTCCCTCTAGATCTCATAGAAGGCTCTGTGCATAAGCCCAGAGGACTTTGTCACCCACCTCAGGAAGAAGATAGGTTGTGAGAGAGTCTGTGATGTAGCAAATTGTTTGGAAGAGCAGATTTTAGGAGCTGGCTTCCCTTGAGCTCCCCCTGATGGCTAGTCAGGGTAGCGCAGGGGAAGGGGAAGGCAGTGGAAATCCAGACCAGACCCAAACTTTACAGTCCCCAACCTTGGATAGTGAGGGAGAACTGAGGGCTTCTTAAATCCAGGAGAAACACCTGGGGTGCTTCTGGGGCACAGGGATTTCAGAGCTAATGCCCAGAGATTCTGAGCCACTTGGTCTTGGCGAGACCCTGCAAATGCACAATGGTAATGTGTTTAACAAGTGCCCCACTGATAAGATCTAGGCCATCCCAGCCCTGAAATGGCTAATCGGAGCCAGAGGAAACTGCCACGACCTCCATCTGTCACACACTTTAAGGTTTAAAAACCCTCTCGACAGGAAACTTCCCCAGGGCCAACATTCATTATTACTCTAAGTTAAAATCCAACTTGCTGTATTCAGAACTAGCAGGGTAGATAATGGGTAACCAACCAGAGCCAACTCAATGGTCCCGGCACTTCCCTGTTTGCAAACCGGGAAGCAATTTTAAAAAACACAAGAAGGGGATGGTTTGAGTAACGATGGAAAAGCAGGGATGTGGGACCACCAGTTACCAGGTAATAAGTGTGTTTCACTTGGAAAGCACAGGAGGAAAAGGAAACAAGCCAGTGGCTTTTTAATCCGGATCTGAATTAACTACTTTGGATACAGCACCCTGGAGAGGCCCTGGGAGGGCTCTTGCCCCAGCACCCCCTTCATAACCTCACACCTGCCTCTACAAGCGTTCTCTTCCAGATGCCAGGCCTGATGCAGAAGCACCCTGCACCTGTGCCTCCAGGTGTGGGTGCAGCGAGAGAACGCTGTTCTAGCATGTTCCCACACAGCGCGGTCAGGAAACAACACAGCCGAGGTACACATTTCCAAGCCCCAAATTCTGCTCCCCGCTAAGACGATCAGAAACAGCCACTGCCATCACCTGTAGGGCTTAATGATCTTCTGTCCGTATCGCAGGGCTCCTTCCCAGTCCTGCATGTACAAGCAGACACCCATGGCCTGGTACATCATGTGCAACATGTACACGTTGCTGTCCTCGAACACGGAGCTCATCTTCTCCTGGCTGAGCTCACAGATCTCCAGCAGCTCACTAGGGGGTGCTCTGGCGTTAAGGAAAGGACAGGCTGAGGCCTCTCGGCTTGGACAGTTCCAGAGGCCGGTTCCAGCCGTTACTCGGGTGCACTCCGCCCCTACCCTCGCCCTCTGCAAAAGTCAATTACAGAAAGCCAAGCAAAAGTGAAAGGCAATTATTTTTTTCTTTTAAAGAAAATTCTTTTAAATTTTCAAACACACAAACCATGAATTCATGACCTGAGCCGAAACTGGACGCTTAACCGACTGAGCCACCCAGGCACCCTGGCAATTATTTTTTTCTTAAAGAAACAAACTTCAGAAGAAAACTGAAGACCTCAACTATCAAACACAATTTGAAAACTTTTAGCCCCAGGGAACAGACCCTCAGGTCAGCTGTAAACCATGTTTAGGATCACCAATCTCAACCTTCTAGTTAAATTTAAACCTTCACCCAAGCTCAGTACTTCGGCTGAAGCATTTCTGAAGAAAAAGTTCTTTTTTATGCTAAGAAAAAAACAAAACAAAACATGCCTTTCTTCAATTTCCTCCAGTGTAAATGTGGGGGAAATTTTCAGCCCAAGAAAATGCTAGAATGTAATGGTTAAGAACATGGATTATGGTAGTCAGCAGACCGGGGGGGAAATCCTGGCGGGCTCTGTCCCTTGGGCAAATTACTTGCTACCTAAGAGTCTGTTCCCACCTGCTACATGGCGATGGCAACATTGTGTGTTCTTGTGTGTCCCTGTGAGGACTGGGTACAATAATGTAAGCAAAGCCCTTCGTGCTGCGCTTGCCTGGAGTATGACACCCAACTAATGAGGGCCGTCAAGGAACTCTTCTCCACAACTTTACACAATAAAACTCCTCCCCCACATCCAGCTCCTGACCAAACTAGTGAAACGAGGAGAAAGAAGATGAAATCAACATCGTAAAACTTGGGCGTGGCTGACACCAAGTCATGGGTGGTCAGTAATTCTTCCCACATTTCCTGGGAGCCATTCATTCTTTCGGGTTCAAAGCCTTACACCTGCCCTTCTGCTCCCTCCCCCCAGCTCTCTGGTACCTCTTGAAGGCGAGGGACAGTAAACTTCTGTTGTAAAGTTGTAAAGGATATATTTGTAGTGCTTGGCCCTCCGGAACTCCTCGATGACGTTGCGTGCGTATCTGACCATGTCACGGATGGTTTCCGCCTTTGGTGGATCGCTGAGCTTCCGGATTTCCACCTTGGCCTTATCCTGGGGGAAACGTCCACAAGTGCAAGGTGTTATCTCCCATGGAGACGACACTGATGGGGAAACCCCTCAAACAGTGTATTTTGAGACTTGCCCATTCTAAAGTTACAAAAGAATGAAAGGACATCGGGCAACGCATCTAAGGGAAACCTAGTACTCCGTTACCTTTTTAACAAAAAACAAACAAGAATAATTTTCTAGGGGCGCCAGGGTGGCTCCATCGGTTATACGTCCGACTCTTGTTTTCAGCTCAGGTCATGATCTCACAGTTCACGGGGCTCTGCCCTGACTGCACAGAGCCTGCTTGGGATTCTCTCGCTCTCCCTCTCTCTCTGCCCCTCCCCTGCTCATGCGCTGTCACTCAAAATAAATAAATAAATATTAATATATATATATATGTATGTGTATATATATGTGTGTGTGTATATATATATATATATATGAATTATCTAGACAGTCCTTATCCAGGCAGCACACTTAGAGTGTGTTTGCTATGGGCAGATATGTGTGTCCACACATCTATGAATCAAGAGAATAAGGAGGGTGGCGTGGGCAAAATGATATTGGCAATGCCAGGGAAAATGTTCCCTATTCTCGTGAAGAGGTTGGGAAGCCTCTCATGTGCTTTTTCCCTTCCCTCTCTTTTAAGCAGCCAGTTCTTTCCAAGAAATAGCCATTTGGCAAATCCCCTCTTATGTGCACAGTGAAATGGAAATGTTTCAATCAGCTGTGAGGATCGGCTTTAAACAGAGGCCTGGTGTAACTAGCTTCCTTCTAGCCACCTTGACAAGACATGTGAAAAATACTGCAGGAGGAGACACCCCAAGTCAGACAGGATCCCCGACTGGCAGCGAGGGCCTGAGACGCAGGCTACGGTCAGCACCTTGACCCCATCGGCCTACCTTGTCTTTGGTGGTGCACTCCTGGCACTGGCAGGTGAAGAAGTAGGAATCTCTTAACCGGTCATTCCTGTCTTCGGTTGGGTACAGGAGGTCGATGTAGCTGGTGAAAACCTGAGGGGGTCCGAAAGGTGGAAAACACCAGCTGCTACAGGTAAACTTGCTCCTTATCCTTTCTGTGGCTCTGCAAACACTTACAGGGATGAGCACTGAGGAAGCCACAGTTTGGGGTATGTTCTTCCCTTTAGCTCACTGAATTCTTTAATGTCAGCAGTCCCCCAGTGTTGTCCACCTCCTTGTGATGGAGAGAAAGGGCCTCTCTTGCCACCTTCCAGAGAATCCAGAAGCCCACCAAACAGTAAACTGGAGGGTTGAAAGCCTCCCCACCCCGGCCTCCCCGAAGACAGCAAGCTGTGGACTTGTCCCAGCAAGCACATGATGCCGTCACACGTGTAGAAGCCAAGGCCCCACTGGGCAAAGACTCTATCATCCTTGAGATTGGGCCTGGCCTCTCTCTGCCTGGCCTTTATTTATCCTCTTGTCTTGCACAGCTTGGGCCAGCCCAGATGCATCGCTGGGTGGGGGGGAAGCACGGACACATACACACTGATAGGTTTCCCTTCCATCATCTGGCAACGGGACAAGAAGCTGGGCCCAGAAGGCGGGACAAGTCGGCACAGGGAGGACACAGCTTCCAGGACGCCAGCACGCCACTGCCTGACCCAGCTGGGCCAGAGAACTTGGAAAAGTCTTGCCTCTGGGCTCACTGGGTTCTCCCGTCCTTGCTTTTTTCAAACGGGGTCTATAACCGGGGCTTGGAGCATATGGAGGAGACGGGCATTTAACTGGCCATTATCTACTCACTGGGACAGCGCTCGCTGCGCATCCCACACCATCAGGCAAATGTCTGACTGAACAGATGGATGTCACAAAGCCGTCCGCGTGCCAGTAACCTCGGGCACTGGCAGGCAGGCAGGGGGCACTCGCGAGGGGCTAGGTGCTTGCAGGCACGGCCAAGCCAAGCTCTCCCAGACCCCAAGGGCGGCACCGGAGACCCTGCAGCTCATCTGACACCCTCTTTGAAGGGCAAGTCTCCCCCAAGGCAGTGACTTCCCCAAAGCGGGGTCACTGCATCTCAGATCTGTCGGAGCGTGAGGGCAAACCAACAACAGGAGCCAGCCCTGCCCGGCCTCGCGTGGCCAGAGCTGCCTCAGTTCTTTGAAATGACTGATGGACACAAGACGCAACAGACACCAGGGCCCAGAAGGTGGCGACAGAGGCCGCTCAGTGTCGCCGCTCTGGCCCAGACAGAGCCCTTCTAGGTGACAAACCGCTCAGTCTCCAGCCAGCCTGTGGGAGCACTGGAGCCTGGTGACTCACTTTCCGGCCGGCCGAGATGGGTCTATTTTAACAGAAGAGGCATAACGGCAGTCGCCAGACATCTGGTACCCAAGGTGCCCCAGCCCAAAACAGGGTCCCCTCGTCCTGATGAATGAAGCAGATGACAGGAAGTCTAACCTGTGCCCTGGACTTCAGCTCCTAGTATGGCTGTGGGCTGGTTAACAACTTCCAGAGAAGCCAAGGCCTCGAGCATTTGGCACACAGATCACGGTCTTCAAATTTTAAAATACCCAGATAGGCACCTTAAAATGGCAGTGGAGATCACCAAACTGAACGTGACTCTGAAGGGTGTGATTACAAATCCACGTGTCCTTGCTAGAGATTTTATTATTCATTTAAGAACACAAAGCATTCATGTAGCAATTTGCCAGGCAGCCTTTTTGAGCTTTCTGGAGATGACACGTCTTAGAAGGTAGTCGTGGAGGCAGCGTGTGGGAAAGGGGAGGGAATCGCTGCACAGGTGACCGAACACCTGGGTTTCTCCACGTCCCTGAGACAAGGAGGGTACCTCTCGGTCACAGCCAGCCTCTACTTGCCCTGAGAGTATGTACAAGCCACCACCTGAACAGCAGTCCTCAAAAACGGTCTCTCTGGAGTGGAGATGTGGCATTGATGGGTTGTGAAATGCTGATGTGTCACTTGGAGCTTTAACTCGTCAGCTACTGGTCAGTTGCTTTTTCTCTCTTTAGATAACAAGAGTGTTGAGCTTTTGGGGGAAGAAGTTCACTAATCAGAAAAGAAAAAGCTCGGGGCGCCTGGGTGGCTCAGTCGGTTGAGGTCATGATCTCACAGTTTGTGAGTTCGAGCCCCGCATCGGGCTCTGTGCTGACAGCTCGGAGCCTGGAGCCTGTTTCCGAATCTGTGTCTCCCTCTCTCTCTGCTCCTCCCCCACTCGTGTTCTGTCTGTCTGTCTCTCTCTCTCTCAAAAAAAAATAAAACATTAAAAAAAAAAAAAGCTCAAGCTCAATTATTTGGCAACAGAAATACAGAGACTCTCGAGGCGCCTGGGGCTCAGTCGGTTAAGCGTCTGACTCTTGATTTCAGCTCAGGTTATGATCTCAGTTTGTGGGTTCGAGCCCCATGTCGGGCTCTGTGCTGACCATGCAGAACCCATTTGGGATTCTCTCTCTTCCTCTCTCTGCCCCTCCCCAGTTCATGCTTTCTTGCTTTCTCTCTCTGAATGAATAAAAATTTTTTAAAAAAGAAAGAAATATAGAAACTCTCAAGAGGTTTCATTTTGGTCATTTGGGTAGTCTCCTTTCTCTGTATAGCTCTACAAATCTCTGTAAGGAATTTAGCTTAAATTTATTCTTTCCCGTTTTTTTTTCTTAGCCACATTTGGAAATGGTGAGCACCAAACTGGAAGGCAAAAGTGTGGGAGTCTAAGCCATAGGTCACAGATCTGATCACTAACCCTGGAGGGCCTAAGGGCGGACACACTGTGACTGCCAGAGTCATTCACAGCCACTCTCGTCCACGGAGGCCACACTGATTTTTCCACGCCGCCTTTTAACACAGCCGTCGGAAGCACTAGGCCACAGCCGCCAGGGGCCACGCACTCACCTCCTCCCCCGGGTTGATTTCCTGTACAGCTCTCACTTCTGCTAGCGTCCCCTTGTAGGTCACAATGACATTGGGGCAGCAACTATGATTCATCAGTGCAACGCTGTCAATCAGAAGAGAAAACCCAATTTTCTCAAGAAGGCAGGCAGACTGTTCAGGTAAATCCCTGGCTATTTACTTACGAAGTTGCAGGAACTGGATCTTGGTAGGATGTTTAAAAACAAAAACAAAACCACAAAACAACCTAACAGTTGGCTACCATATTCCAAGAGGTTGTTTTTCTGCGTGTTATTTATAATCAGACCTAACATCTTTAACAGTATCGAGAAGCGAAATTCACAATTCCAAATAGCGGTATCTCGGCCAAAAATAAAAAACACGTAACAATAAAAACAGCAGCGACAACAACTCCCAGGAACATTCCTTCCTGTTGGAGGAAGGACTCCAAACCCAGCCCCCGCAGCAAGCTGCTCCAGAGGACACTGCACAGGACAAACGGGTTGCTGTCTCCAAGCAGCTTTTTCTATTAGTGGATTATTTCTAACGGGTTTTCTTCAGATGCTGAGAGGCTGCCCCTGTGGGAGACTCCAGCTTCCTTGGGGAGGGCCTGTGGTCCCCAGAGGGGCCCTCAGAAGCCTATCTGTGTCTCTCTCTGCACCTCAATTTCCTCATCTGGAAAATTGGGACATTACTGTTCCTGCTGCTTACTGTCTGCTTTTCAGGGACGGAGAGGACAGAGAGATTCGCCTATGCGAGGGGCTTTGAGCTTTCTGATTATATCAAGGTCAAAGTTCTGAGAACAGAAATTTCTAAACTACAGGGAAAAAGTGCTTGATCTCTGAAAATGCTGCCTTTGAAATCACAATGGCGATACGATTTCAGCCCAAAGGGATTTTTTCCCCCAATTAAAACTGCCTGGAAACTGGGGCTCATATGGGCACTCACATCCATATGTATCTTTGCTCTGGTGGCCAGTGTCACTTGCCTGAACCCTCGGCAACCAAAACCCCTCTCCTATTTGCCCCGGGGCCAAATGGGCAAAGAGCCGGGAAGCCTGACGGGTGAGCTGCCCCAGGTTTGCTGTACTCAAGAGGGAGTGGCCCTCTCCCACCGGCCAGCTCCCAGAGGCCTGAGTGATGGGGTGTGTGGCTGGCCTTGGGCCGGGGATAACTCGTCTTGTCCTTAGCAAGAGTCACCCCCGCCACGCGTGACAGCCCACCGAGCTTGCTGACAAGTGGTGGGCAGGCGATCAGGCCCTGGGAAATCTGATAAACAGATGCGCTGAACGTTGTTATTAGAGGAAAAGCAGCTTTCTAGAACCTTTTGTAGAACTATTCGTTCATTTCAAGCCAGACTCCTGGACATCTTTTTAATAAAGGTGAGGGAAATTCACTAAGGCAAAGAACCTGAAACATTCATGCTCTCGGTGGCATCATTCTCTTGCGATGATCACTGCGAAGGGCAAACCCTCAAATACCACCCTTAACCTTGCTCTTAGCCTTGAAAACACTGAGAGGAGAGACATTCCAGAGCTTCGTCCATGTCTGAAGTTGTCTGTAAGAGCCTTCTAAAGAGGGTCTAACGGCCTTTCTCTTTTCCTCCTTCCCTTTCCGAAGAGCAAAAGTCCAAAAGAACTTTTCCCCCAAACCCTTGTTTCCTCACTATCAGAATTCAAACGGCAGACGACACCATTTTGGCCACAGGGACACTATTGTGTGAATCAACCTTCTGTTTCGCCGGTCAGGAAAGCCGATGGCAGTGGCTCAGGAGATGTGGGCCTGTACAGAGATGCTTCTCTATCCTTCAGACCCATCGGACGTGCAGATGTGGGCAGCAACAGACCGACCCACCAGGAGCTCACATGTCCTCCGTGCTTAAGTGTGTGGGTGCCTCCTTTACCTTCAGCAACCCAAAGCCAAAGGAGCCTCTAGTATATATTAAGCAACATCACCAACCCACAGGGTGGATTAACTCAGGGGATGCAGGAAAGGCTCCTTTGCTCCATCTGTGAGGGGAGGACTTGATTTCAGGGAACTGAAGCATTCTGAAAATACCCACTCCATCAGAGGCAAGGGGCAAAGCCGTTTTTGGCAATCCATTACAGTCAGAGCTACAAAGATCTCCAACGGTCAACTGGCCAGCCTTTCTTGAATTACTTGAGTATCCCTGAAGTAAAGAAGAATCGTATCGTTCCTTGAAATTTTCCAAGTTCACTACTTCAGCACAGTCTCCTTCCCAAACCGTGCTGTTTCTATACGAGTATTTTTCAGAAGGAACAGATGGATACGGTCTCTGCGTTAGCCTATGGCAATGCTTGGTTGGCAATTAGTGTTTCACTTTGAGTGTGAGAGACCCAAAGATTTCCAGAACCAAAGATATGCAAAAGGCAAATTTCTCAGCAGGGCACAGGCTGTTCCTTCTAAGCACACTAGAGAGGATTCTTTAATAACAGCTCCCTACTTAGCAGGACTTAACAAGCAACTGTTCTCTTACCTACTACCTTTGGCTCCCTAAATGTATGGGAAATATTTTGAAACCTAGTAGAATTAAAAAGGTGTCTTAATTCACTTGGAGTTTCATGCCTACCACATGCAGTTAGGTAGGTTATTTTAAAAACTCAAAAAAAAAAAATCTAATTAGTGTTAAATAAGTAAAAGGAAGTGAAGTCAGACTCAGCTTACTCGGGAAAAATTGCTGATCCCAAATGAGAAAGCTCTTCATCTTCAATTGTGAAGCCGTTACAGTTAACCTACAGTGAGAAAAGAGGAGAGAGAAACAGATGAGCAAAAGCTTCTCTTCGGGTAGAAATCATTTCTTTAATTGTGACCTTATACAAACTAACTGGGATGATGTTCCAGTTTAGCGATGTGAAAACCTTTCTTTTGGCAAGGTATCCTTGGTCAAACAAAACTGACCCATCAATCTCATGTGTAAACAAACAAAAGCAGAATTGTTAGGAATGTAGTGCCCTTAGTGTAGCCGACCTACCCCTGCTATGCACAGTGGCCCAAGGACACTACAAGATGTCCAAGGACCGAGGTTTGCATATTTGCATGGGACTTAGGATACCTGGAGTCTAATCCCAATTATGCCACAGATCGGCTATGCGATCTCGAGGTCATCATGGAGTCCCTCTGTCCTTGATTTCCTCCCGTTAAAAAAGAAGTCACGGGGATGTAACGTACAGCACAGGGAATACAGTCAATAATATTGTATTAACTTTGTAAGGTGACAGGTGGTAACCAGACTTACAGCAGGGACCGTTTCTCAATGTACACGAACGTCTGTGTGTGTGAACGAATGTATGTGAACGTTGTACACCTGAAGCTAATGTAACAGTGTATGTCAGCTATATACCCATAAATGAAACATTAAAAAAAAAAGAAGTCACTTGATCAGTACCTATCCCATAAAGTGAGGTGGCAAAAATGAAAGCCCTTCCATAGGTAATCTAACTGCTGTCCATGCCTTCGAGAGGCAGAGGGGCCGAGGGCCTGAGGTTAAGGAACGGAGACCTTCCTTTCACATTTCAGCCCAGATCAACCACTGATGACTTTCTCAACCCTTAGAAAGAAATGTTACATTGAAAAAAATACCAAGAGCAACTCTCACCATTCTGGAAGTCCAACCTAGAGCTAGAAGGCTAAATACGGGGAATGTACATCCCCGAGTTTGTGTTGTTCCGTAAATTCATTCTTCCCGCCGACTTTCACTGAGAACATATGCTGGGCACTATGCAGAGAAGAGTGAACGGGCCACCATCTGTGCCCTCGAGGCACACCCAGTCTATTGGGAGACAATTCAGCGAATGTTTTTCATTTGTATCTACAATTTCAGGGGTGGACGGGGACTCCGTCTTTTGACTTTTCAAATGATGAAGCTGAAGTCAGAGAGGAGCAGTGACTTGCCCAAAGCGAGTGGCAAAGGCTGAGACCCCTGCCCCTCCCCAGCTGCCCTGAAGGCTGTGAGACACCACATGCTGCACGATTTCACCCCATGGGCTAGAACCATGCTCTTCCATACCAGAGACAATGCACGGGCGCGTTTCAGGCCAGTGGATGGGCTTTTTAAAACTAGCATCCCCTGGGCACTTACTCTGGGCCAGGCCCTGTGCTAGGTGCTGCAGATTTACCCTCTCATAAATCTGCAATACTACTCTGATATAACCCATTTCACAGATGTGGCCACTGAGGCTCAGGGAGAGGACAATGATTAAGAACTTGTTCAGGGCCATGTATGTAGTGAGTGGCAGAACAGGACAGGAGTCAGTTCAAACCAGACATTCAGACAGCAAAGTTTTCGGAAACACGAAAGAGTTTTACACTATACCATTTTCTTCTAAAATTGTTCTCACCTATGAATATTAATATGGCAATTTTACTTAAAATTAAAGGGCCAACGTCAAGGCTTGGAAATCTCAGCACACAGAGAAGTAGAGGCTATGATGGGTTTGACTTGCAGGTTTTACAGTAAGTTCAACATATTCACAAACAGTATTTACAATTTTCAACATAAAAAGAGATCACTGCAGGTTAGGAGAACAATGCACAGCCCTTGAAGACCTGGGGTGTTGGGCATTTTTATGTAGAAGACTTAACATAGTATTTTTGGTGCCAACTTCAAGTACCCCCAGCCTATTCTGTTATCAGGACATGAATCAATTACCATTAACCAATGGCCAACAACCAACATCAGGTAAGAGTAAACTGGGATTTTCATTCATTCAACAAAATGTATTGGGGCACGAACTATGTGTCCTGCACCATAGTAGGTCCTGAACGATCTACGATCTCAGACTGGATGCTAATAGGCCTCAGCAGTGTCTGCAGAATGACAGAATAAGAACTGAGCAGCAATTTTTCAAAATGGATGGAGGGACAGACAGCTCCTCACTAACTCCAAGGGGCAGGAGACTCGCTCCTTTGCCTCTTAATCTCTTCCTCTGCATGGAGCTCAACTGGATCAGTCTGTGACTCCAAATTCCTTCAGGCTTGAATGTTCTGCGTCGCTGGATTCTACGTTCCCCCCCGCCCCCCGCCCCATCCTCCTCCTCTCACTGTGCAAGAGTGAGCGTGTCTCTTCGTGGGCACAGGCGCCTGTAAGCAGTGTCACCACTGTCCCTTCCTGGGAGGCGGTGATGGTGTGTAAGCCAGACTGCATAGCAATTTCCCTGCCAGCTTTCCCTCCCTTCTGAAATATCCCTGGAGAAGAAAAGTGAACTTGCATGTTAAGAAAGATGCATGGGCCACTGTCCTTTTTTTCAAGTCAAATCAGGCGTAAGTACTTTGCTAAAGCTATTCTCATAATTAGCATTTAGACTAGATGTAGGCTGCACACCAAAAATACATTTCCCAACCATGCATATGTTCCCAGTGATTAAAATGCACCTCCGTGCTGTCGGAGGAGCACAGTCATCTCCCGCTGCCAGCTGCTGCTGGGCCACAGGCTAACCTACAACACCCCCCACAAAGCAGAGACAGGAGAGGGCTCAGAGGCTGGAACAGAGCACATACAGCCCGAGGCTGAGAGACGGGGCCAGAGGGTGGCAAGGGGCTGGACCAGCACTTTTCAGTTTTGCTTTAGAGTTTTCTTTGGGGATACTAAATGTCCCTTTCCAAATCTATACACGAAAAAATGTGTGTGTGCGCATGCACATACAACCTGAGAACAGATATTATGATTTGATAAATATAAAATCTAAAAAGGAATGAATTATCTCCGTTATATATGTGTATGTGAATATATGTACGTGTGTGTGTGTGTGTGTGTGTGTGTGTGTGTACAGATACAGATATATATATTGGTATCTCCTGGATTTTCTGAGTCAGTCCAAATTTCAGAGATCCTGAGTCATTTTACCACAAATATACTCCTGCTTGTGAGATCAAGTGCCTTGGTTTCTAGTTCTGAAAACATGGTCCCATATCTACTACACCAACACTGAGAAGTCCTATCAGCGTGTATTACTGTGTTAGAGGAAAAGTGATCTTTTTTTTCACAGCTGGAAGTGAAGGTACACACTATATTCATTTCATTGTTCCTATGCTTTCATATAACCATGCCTTCTCCATGTCCAGAAAAAAGTCATGTATCTAGTTTCTTTTAAAAAAATGGAGGGGCGCCTGGGTGGCTCAGTCGGTTAAGCCTCCGACTTCAGCTCAGGTGACGATCTCGCGGTCTGTGAGTTCGAGCCCCGCGCCGGGCTCTGGGCTGATGGCTCGGAGCCTGGAGCCTGCTTCCGATTCTGTCTCCCTCTCTCTCTGCCCCTCCCCCGTTCATGCTCTGTCTCTCTCTGTCTCAAAAATAAATGAACGTTAAAAAAAATTTTTTTTAATAAATAAAAAAATAAAAATAAAAAAATGGAAAATTAGTCAATTCCTCAGCTTCCCATCATCATGCAAATCCACTGTCTTAGGACACGTAGGAAAGTGTGTTGTAAATCCAGGATAATTTGAAAATCAGGAAAATCTACTTTAGCACTCATAACTGGAATCCATTTTTTCTTTTACAAAGAACAGCATGTTTATTTTTGATGATGACAGTCACAAAATAGAAACATACCTATATAGCATAATGTCCATCAAGGAATTCATTCAGCTGGTAGCAGTGATTCTCATGGGGGTTAAAGTGGGTTGGAAAAGTGATAAAGACTCATTTCATTCTCCATATATGTAATTTTTGAGATGGAAGAATTATGGATGCTTTTTAATCAGTTTCTTCTTTTTAGTATTTTCTTAAGTTATACACACTCATTGTAAAAAAAATTCAGAAAATTAACCAATAAAAAAAAACAAAAATTTTCTACGATTCAGGAGATAACTGTGAACTTCTACTTTACCTTTCTTTAGCATATGCATATTTTCATATTATACACAATTTTCATCCTGCTTTCACACTTACCGCTGTGTCAACATTTTCCTAATCTTTAGACATTTGTTGAAATAAAAGTTATAGAGGCCATCATAAAGCTATGCCATAATTTATTTACCAAATTCCTATACTGCTGGCCACTTGTAATACTTCCTTTTTGTTTTTCTTTTCCTTTTTTTCTCTTTTCTTTTTCAATTTTAAAAAGAACCCCACAATAGACAATTTGCATGTCGATCACTATCCATAATCTCTGATTCCTTCCTTAGGACAGATTCCTAGAAAGGGAATTACTTGGTCAAAGGGTACTTTTGGTGACGCTGCTTCTGTTCGAAGACAAGGTCTTTTGTGGAGCTAGAGACTGAAGGTTCTGGTAGGAGAATGTAGTTATTTCCACCCACAGATCAGTCTTTTGGTATTTCTCCCTCTGGGAAGGTCACTTACCAACTACACGTTCGGTTTGTAGGGGAAGATGCAGGGTATATAAGGGAGTGAAACCTGATCCAGCAAGTCGTGCCAGAAAGAACCACCCTGGCCACAAGAGGAGGATCTATGCAGCCAGAGTGCATTGGCTGAAGAGTAATCACTGTGCTTTCTTCACCTGTTCCTACCATGCCCGCGTCTTAGCCTTCCCACACGGCTGGCTTCCAGTGCCTCAGCCGCTTCCAAGTTGCGCTTGTCTAGAAGTCTAATTTTTTAATGAGATCCGATTTGGGGAAACCTAGACTTCTCTGAAGGCTTCTTAGCCACCATCATCAGTAAAGACTTCCTGTACCTAGACTCACTCGGACTCCTCTCCATGGTGACTGTCCTCCCTAGGGCCATCTTTTTTTTTTTTTTTTTTTAATTTAATGTTTATTTATTTTTTGAGAGAGAGACAGAGTGTGAGTTGGGGAGGGGCAGAGAGAGAGGGAGACACAGAATCCAAAGCAGGCTCCAGCCTCTGAGCCGTCAGCACAGAGCCCAATGCGGGGCTTGAACTCACGAACTGTGAGATCATGACCTGAGCTGAAGTCATATGCTTAACCCACTGAGCCACCCAGGTGCCCCCTCCCTAGGGCCATCTTGAGAGGGCCTCCTTCTTGAGGATGTCTGGATTGCCTGTGCTTTATCAACATGGTGTTGGTAGCAGTAAAAAACACTGCTGTCCGAATGGAAGGCTTAAGAGAAGAAAAGTCAGATTTAATGTGGGAATCTCAAATGGTCTTTTCCTTTCAGGGGCGCCTGGATGGCTCAGTCAGTTAAGCGTCGGACTTCGGCTCAAGTCATGATCTCACCATTTGTGAGTTCGAGCCCCTCATCGGCCTCTGTGCTGACAGCTCAGAGCCTGGAGCCTGCTTCGGATTCTGCGTCTCCCTGTCTCTCTACCCCTTCCCCGCTCACACTGTGTCACTCTCTCCTTCAAAATAAACAAACATTAAAACACTTGTTTAAAAAAATGGTCCTCTCCTTTCAAGGAGCTTCCAAGTAGGCCACAGTACTGGGGCACTGCAACCCCTCTGCTTTCATCAGCTCTCTCTCTAGCAAGAGGCAGAGGTAGGGCAACTCTCCTATGTACCACCATCGAGGAGGGCCAGGCCAAGGTCTGCTCAAGGTCACTGAGCAGGGCTCTGCAGAACAGGGTCCAACAGGTCAACACCTTGTCCTCATAGAAGCCGTCAGTCTGTTTCAGTTTATCTTTTCCGAGTGTGTGCTGGGGAGAAGGACTGGGCAGGGAGGGAATGGCTAGAGTAAGCGTCACCTGATGCTGGCATTCTTACCTGGGCAAAGAGGACCACCAGGCTATCGCTGTCGGGAAATTCGAGGTGCTTGGAGTAGAAGTGATGAAGGGCAGCAACATCACTCTGAATCAAGTCCTTCTTCTCATTGTCTAGTTTATCCAGATCTGTGGGTAAGCAAACCATTATTCACCAGGGAGGAAGGCTGGATTTCTAGCTACATCCTTTCCTTACTATAAATGGCAGGGAAAAAAAAAATACGCAGAGCCCCTAGAAAATCTTCTTCCCCACTACTTGGTCTAAATGATAAACTCTAGGCAAAGAAAAGCATGCCGTTTCTTCCTTCTCTTCCTGTGACAACCGGGAAGTCACTCAGATCATGAAATTTCAACTGACTGTTGGTAACGAGGTCGGGAATGGGTGGCCAGGATGGATAACCAGCCTCGGTCTGGCCCAGCCCCCTCTCCCCCCACTGGCCCTGGAATCTGTGTCATGGTCAAGAAGCTGGACAGCCCTGGCTTAATGCTTTTCGGTCAGGCCATCAGCTGTTTACAGGACTGCAATTCAGCAAAGATACAAAAATATTCAGCATGCCAGGAGAGCCAGCAGGAGATCACTTGGGACGCAATAATTCATCCTGCGAGTTCCTACTTCCCCTTAATTATTTCCTACTAATCATGTCAACTCAGAAAAAAAAAAAAGTTATAGTCATTTTTCAAAACAGCACACAAATCAAAGTAAAAACTAGTAATTAAAATCCCCACCACCGCGACGAATACAAGCTTTCCGCGATTTCCCTTCTTCAATCCTTAGTCCCCATTAACGGTGTCGCTAAAATAACTCTTCGGCCAGTCACCGAAGTCACAGACAGACTTACGTGATTCAAACTCCTTCACAGCTAACAATTTCTCTGAAGGCGTTCTCTCTGGGTGGATTTTCTAGCAATTGGAAAGAAATCACAGAGAAGGAGATTTTAACCACTGGGGCAAAAAACACTGCTTTCGCTTTTACATCGACGTGAAGGAAGAGCAATGATCCTCAATGAAGCAAAGAAAACTCTCTAAGGAGTCCTGTCATCGGGCTTGGAGAGTGTTTGCCCAACACCCAAACCCGACAGACTCCTTCAGAAAACTTTTTAAAGCTTCTGCCACATTCCTGACTCCCCGATAATGCCATATGCACACAGTAGGCTCAAGAATGCCTGTTACGGGAAAGCAGAGTGGCGGGAAATCAACTTTTTAGGGCCCCGACTTAAAAGGACTCTGAGTCTACAGAGAAACCATCCTATTTATTATTTCTCCTTCTAAAAAGGAACAAAATCAAACCCCCCATCCATTTTACACTTTCTTTAAGCATAGGCTAAAATGATCTCAAATTCTGTGTTTCAAAAAGAACACTTTTGGTGGTATCTGTGAGCCCAGATTCACTTTAAACGTGTTTCTGGCTTTGTTCTAGACACCCCAAGAGGAGCTAACAATAGTAAACCTGCTAGGCTTTGAGAACATGAATAAACTTGGTGTTGACAAGAGTTCAAAAGCGGAGCTCAAGAGCTGGCCTGAGGCCGTGTCTTTGTAATCTGGCTATTCAATTTGGGGATACAGGTGGTCTAACAGGGCGCTCTCACCTCCCTAGTTAACATGTTAAGCTTCCCCTTGGTAGTTGGGTAGCCTGTCTCCCCTAATCCTTTGCAAGCTACTAGAATACAAATGGTCTGGTTTTTCTAATCATCCAGTCCTACTGAGATGAAAAGATGGGCAGGTAACTTTTCATTTAATAGACTATTAGTAGTAGTAGTAATTATAATAAAAGTTGAATGGAACTGGTATAAACTCATCAGAGCATTCAGACCCCCCTCCTGGTGCCCGAACACTTCAATTGTTCTTTTTGGAGCAGAAATCTCCCATTCGCAGGACACATTTCTATAAGATTAGCAAGGCTTCTTGCCTGGGAAGGCTTCTCCTTCAGGAAAGCACACCAGCTTCGTCTGAATTCTTAACCACAATTTCTATAAACGACATGGTAGAGTTGGAGGTGGGGGAGGGAAGAACCAACAAACCAGTCACCCATCTTCCCAAGACACTTACAGATCTAACTGTGGTGGTTTATTCACCCTGACACCTCCCAGAGGCACCCCATTTCCTCCTACCCTTTCCTTCTGACCGCGAACTCAGCATATGTTTAAAGACAATTGTTCATAAGGACACAAAAGTCAACATCCTCCAGGGAAAACCATTTGGAGTTTTTGGTCTCACCCTGCAGGCAACCCTTGAATCCTTTGGTTGCCCCATGAGCTGATGAAGTGGCATTTCAGCGAGCACCTGACCCAAGCTGCACATAATGGAACAATGACCTCAGAGTTCGGAAATGTTCTACTTCTGTTTATGTCGCCCAGGATCCTAACTTGGGTTGGGGATAGATATGTGCCAGTCATTACAATCACATTTGGCTTAGGTAAAAAATAGAAAGTTTTAAAGGGAAGCAGGGAGGTAGGTATGAAGAAGAGGTGGATGAAATTTCAGCTTCAAAACATTACAGAACAGAGGTCCTGCCACCAACTTCCTCAGTATTAGCGAGCGCCTCCACGGATCTATGCCTTGTTAAGTGCCACACGACCTACTTCACGGTGTCACAAGGACATGCCCTACGGTGCTTCCCCCCTTTCTTTGGTTTGGTCCTTTGGAGATCCGGCGTCATCAGCCCACAGCCAGTAAGGACTGACGAAGAACAGCAGAGGACCCCGGTCCTGGCATCATCAGTGCTAGAAACTGTTCACAGCCGTCATCTGCTCCCACTGGGGGCAATTCTTTCTTTGCTTCTTCTTCTGTCTTTTACCCTGTTCCTCTCTCCCCTTACCTCGATCTCTACTTCTTTCCACTCCTCTTTCCCTTCTCCTTTGCATAGGCCGTGCTGGTGGCTCTATCCCATCCCTTGCCTGTCTGGGCAAGAGCAAGTATGGAGGCAGGGAGGGACAGCGCACAGCACGGGGGAGAGGTGGGGTGCCCTCCAGGTGTCAGAAAGAAAAGGGAAAATCGCGAAGCTTCTCAGGCCAGTCTGGGTCCCTGGGATGCTCTAGTTGTTTTCACTCGGGTCTTCATGCTTTAAAAGGCCACATTTTTCTATGTAAACCTATCATAAAAAGTTCAGAACTTAACAGCTGTGGCTATGCTCCTGGCCTAGGGTAAGTGACATCCTATTAGCAGGGGACAAAGGACAGACCAGCTTACGCCGGGACTGCCGTTCCCACGCCCGTCCATAGGGACAAGGCAGGAAACAGAGTCCAAGAATGTTTAACAAGAGCCGATCACCACCCACAGGTCACTCATCTTTCTGACCTTTAAGAAAAAAAGAAAAGAAAACGCACTTGAATATTAGCCCATTTCCTCACCTGTTTGGCCAGAATCCTTGCAGTCAGCCTCACAGTCTCTGAGGGATTCCAGTTTTCCCCAAAAACAACCATGGGAGAACATTCCAGCTTGTGCATGGGCCAATCTTCTTTCTGGGAAGGTTAAAAAAAAAGGATTAAACACACACACACACACAAACACACACACACAGGAATAAAGTTCGAGAAGAGAGGACGCAGTAAGTCCCTCTAGTTAGGGTCAAGTGAAATATGTTTCCTTTTGGAAAACATGATGATGCTCATAAAAGCTAGAGATAAAAACATCCTTTAAGATAGAGACGGCTGTATGACCTTGACTTGGGCCTGGCCAAGGCTGCTGGGATGAGAAAACCTGCTTTGTGTTTTTTCATCACACATCTCGTGTCTTTCTGCAGCCTCTGGTTATTCCAAACAACTCCTACAGCTTTCCATTATCTGTGGGAGTTGTCAAACCACAGTGGTGAGTGACGGGGCATTAGCCATGATGTGGCCCTGCTCCCTCACAGTCCTGGATGGTTCTCTCTTCACATCAGGGCAAATAACCGATAGCTGTACTCAGCAACTAGTCCCCTTGTACAGGTGATAAAAAGCAAAACACAAATGAAGGCTTTGTCGAGGGCCCTCAAAGAGTCTGGCAAAGGCAGCTATTGGGAATATTTAGGAATACAGACTCCTTAAACATTCAGTTGATAGCACAGGGACACTGTATCCCTTTTGGTCCCATCTGGCCACTCCTATGGCCCAGGTTGGGCCACTACTGGCAGGGCAGAGACGCCATCTGTGGAGACAGGCGGGGTGAGGGAGGACGGGCGGCATGGTGCCGTGGCAGCCAAGGAGGAAAGTAGTCTGAGGAAGGCGGAGGACTAGTGATGTGGTCGCTGGTGGCGAGGCTGATGGGATGACTGAGAACTGACTGGACGTCATGGAGCTCACTACTGACGGACAAAAACCAGCAGTGCTGGCGTGAAGGGGCCAGGGACAGCGCGGGGGCGAGGACACCGCAGGAAGAGCGGAAGCAGAGCTGGAAACTGGGAGGAATGGGCGAGGGCCGGGGGTGGAGGGTGGAGGGAGGATGACTGGAGGGGGGAAGCGTCAGAGCACTTGGCATATGGACGGGAGTCTTCAGACTTGCTCTCTCTCCACAGAATTGGGTGTGTCCTCTTCTTCCCTCGGCCTCCCCGCCTCAGAAAACGGCCAGTCTGTTCTTTCCGATGCTCAGGCTGGAACCCGGGGACATCCGTGTTCTCACCCCCTCACACTCCACATTCACCTCCGGCACATCCGTTCTCCCTGCCTTCAGAACCATCTGGAACCCGGTTGCCCTTCCCAGCCCCGCCTTCCTGCCCTGCCCCACCACCAGTATTGCCCAGGCCTCCCACCCGGACGCCTGCTTCTGCCCCTGCCCCTGTGGGCCATGCCCACAGAGCAGCCCGGGCGGTCCATCCTGCCACACAGAACTCAGATCCCACCAGGTCTCAGCTCAGAACCTTCGAACGGCTTCTCATCTCACAGCCAAAGGCAAAATCTTAAAGATAACGATGAGCCACTCATGACGGGAGCCCGCTCCACTCCTCTGGCCTCATCGCCTCCTACCACGCTCTCCTTGCCTCACTCCACGTCAACCACACAGTCCCCCTGCAACTCCTTAAACAGACCATGCATGCTCCTGCCGCAAGACCTTTCTCACCTGCTGTATCTCTGACTACGGCCCTCTCCCCCTAGATACCCATTTTGCTCCCTGCCTCACTCTTCCACATCTCTGCTCAAATGTCACCTTCCCAAGATGCCTGCCATGAATAGCCTATCAAAACAACACATGCCCGTCACTGTCCATTTCCTTGCTCCAGGCTTCTTACGTACTTCTCACCACCTGACACACTACATATTTATAAGTTTTTTGGTTAGTATCTGTCTCTCCCCATTACAATAAAGGAACTCAGTCTGGTGTGCTTTTTTCCACATGTATAACCCCAGAACCTAGAACAAGGCCTGGCATTTACAAGGCACTTAATGAAGTTGCTGAATGAATGAAGATGTCTCTCTACCCCTTTGCCCCCCACCTCCATCCCAAGAAGGAAAAACACCATGTCACCTAATGGCTTAATACGCTACGTGGCACAGGCCATTGGCTCAAATTCTGTGCCAAGATGTTCTGCACGATTGAATAACGCCGTGCCGAATATAACTAAGAGCAGGGAGAGAAAGAAATGACAAGATATGCACAAGGGAGAAGGGGATCTGTTTTTAGCCAAAGCCTGAAATGAGAGCACAGTGATGAGGCAAAGAGAGAAAAGACAAGAGGGCGTCAGGCCTCGGGATAGCTGCAGGAAACAGGGACCGCCAGCCGGGGACAGACGGATAATTAACATCTGTGAGCGAGTGTCTGGGGTGAAACTGGGGGTTCTAGGGGAAGGACTCCGCAGAGCCTCCCACAGGCTGCTTTTCTGAACTGTAGGTCTTGGTATCAGTGTTTAACAACGACAACTCCCGGGAGAGAGAAGTTTAACACGAACCTTTCTTACCATGATTTATCTATTGTTTCTTAATAGAATTAACTTAGTAATAGAATTAACATAAAATTGATGTTAGTATAAATAACACACAACGATGACACTTACTGATATGAATGTGTCCCCACAGGGAAGGGAACCAGACTACAAGGGACACTGTGGGAGAAGAGCAGAGAGCGGTCAAGCAGACACTGGTCTGGGGCTCAGGAAACCTGCGTTCTTGTCCCCGTTCTGCAGCTATGTGACACTAGGCAGACCTCTTAATCCCTCTGCATCTGTACCCTTGGCTGTAAATAACATAATCCCCGAGTTACTTAGCAGGTCCAGGATTCTGAGTCTCTGGTTTTACACCTTCCAACAGTGGCAATCGGATACGAAGCCTGAAGATGACCAAGAAATGGCGGACCTTCATGTAGGAATAATCGGGCATTCATGCAACCACAAAGGGTCCCTGTGAGGATCCAACAGCTCATCCAGAACAGTGCCTGGCACATAGTGCCCTCTCAGAAAGCACTGCTTAACTGTTCATTCCCTGGTTTGTTCATTCATTCAGTAAGTCCTACCACTGACCCTAGAGGCAGGGATGGGAAGTGTAGTCCTTGCCTTTAAGAAGTTCATGACTATGTCAGGAGACCTATAAAGAGCACCTGTAATGTGAGACAATCCCACACATGGCAGTCAAATCAGAGAGTCAGACAGATGCAAAGTGCAGAATCATTTAAGTTTCATTAAGCGGAATTTCCCAGAATAAGTTTTCACTCTCTGCTGGAAGGTGGTAAGAAATGTGGATTAAAGGAGGAAAGACAGAGATGTACCTCAGTGGCACTGCTCAGTTGTAATTCTTTTTTTTTTTTTTTTTTTAACAAAAAGGTGGGAGGGAGGAGAGCATCTGGCAGAAATGTCAGGTTCTGGGCATATCCTTACATACTTCTTCTACTGGAAAGATGGTCCACACATCATAGAGAACCCACCAGGGGCATGTGCCCTAGTTATGACTATAAAAAATTGTAAACAATTGGATTGGACAAAATTGAAAAAAATTTAAGCTAGCCTGATGAACAGGAATAAATGTTACCAATTAATAGTTTTGTTTTCTAGTATTGGCAGTTTGTTTATACACAGAGAACCCTTTATGCTAATTTTTAAAACATTTTTGTCAGTTTTTCTAAGACTTCCATTTTTAAAATTCTTTTAATGTTTATTTATTTTTGAGAGAGAGAGAGAGAGAGAAGGAGAGAAAGAGAGAGAGCACATGTGCAGGGGAGGGGCCAGGAGAAAGGAAGACACAGAATCTGAAGCAGGCTCCAGGCTCTGAGCTATCAGCACAGAGCCTGACGCGGAGCTCGAACCCATGAACCATAAGATCATGACCTGAGCTGATGTCGAACACTTAACCAACTGAGCCACCCAGGAGCCCCTCTAAAACTTTTTATTTTCTTTTTTTTTAATTTTTTTTAATGTTTATTTATTTTGAGAGAGGAGAGAGAGAGACAGAGACAGAGACAGAGACAGAGTGTGAGCAGGGGAGGGGCAGAGAGAGAGAGAGAGAGGGAGGGAGACACAGAATCCAAAGCAGGCTCCAGGCTCTGAGCTGTCAGCACAGAGCCCGACGTGGGGCTCGAACCCATGAACTGTGAGATCATGACCTGAGCCAAAGTCGGATGCTTAACTGACTGAGCCACCCAGGCGCCCCAGACTTTTTCTAATGTTTTTGTTCAAAAGTCAAGCTAATACTCCTGCCCTGATTGTAATCTTTATACAATTTTATGTAAATTTGGATCCTATTTTCCAGAAAATTATACAAACACACAGGAAGGACTCAGAAAGACACATCCCAAAGTGCTAGTAGTGATTTTCTGTGGAAGGACAAGATTATGGATCCTCCTTTTGTTCTCATTTCAGACTGTACTTTCTAATTTTTCTAAAATGAGCACAGAGTATTTGTGGAATAAAATTAAACAACTAAATCTACATAAAAGATACAGAAATTTCTGTACCCTTTATAAACTTCCAAGTCATTTTCAGTCAGCGTAATCATGCTCTGCCTGATTTTCCTTTTTGTGCATGGACAAAAATGCCTAAAGATGCATAAAGAGCTGTGAAATAGTCTCCCGGTACACCAGCATTTCCAACGCTGGAAGTAAAGAGTGATTGCTATTTCCTCCAGTTTTTTGCTGAGTGAGATGGTATGTTGTCTTCCTGGACAAGGAGATGGGGGGGTTTAATGTGCAGACCCCTTTCTAACTCTTGCGTCTGGTGTTTCTCTTGCTGTAATGGAGCTTTCAAAACAGACATAGTCTACTTGGACAAATGCGTGTGACTTCCTGAAATGTGGAATAGTAAGAAAACGTCACGTGATCTCTGCTGCCACTACCATTATCTTCCAGAGGAACAGCGCAAAAGCCGTCAGGTACGCACCGACCATCTCACGGGAAGGCTGCTGAACCGCCATCACAAGGACACGTGTTTTATTTTCTGGTCCGACACAAGAGCAGTGGGACGCGCTTGTTCATTCATCCACATGCTTTCTTACCGCGGATGTGAAACATTTAGAGAAAAGAGTGATCAAGTTCAAGATGCTTCCTGGGTTTGAGCTATGAGACCAAAGTGAATTTCACCGGGACTGAACCTACGACTCCGGCCCCATTCGCTAAATCACCCATAACGACAACAGGGTCAGATGGGCATTTCTTAGGCATTTTCTATGCCGGGGCTATTTCCTAGTCAATGACAAAAGTCACAAATTTTCTCTCATCCTGAGTCACGTGCTCTTCAAACATGTTTTTTTATACCCATCAGGGTATGCTCCTTCTTACTTTCAAAAGCATACTCCTAACCCCATCACCTCCATTTAGGAATCACAAATAGTTTCTTTTCTCTTTGTTGATGTTAAGAAATAATACCCTAGAAAGTTCTACTCTCTATGGCTCCTCTATAAAATAACTTCGTAAGACTATTCTCTTGAACGTGTCACGGTGCAATTTAATGAAGAAGCCTAAGTGAGGGGAATGATATACTTAGCTTTCCAGGCATATTTATAAAAATAAATAGAGTTCATTAAAACATACAGGTTACAAAATAAGCCTAACTAAAAAGGAATTTCTATTTCTTTTATGTTTCCTCCCATTATCCTTTCATGCATCATCAATTAAAATCTTTCCTCTGGCAGGATCACACCGAGTCAAGTGAATGAAGAGAAAAGTAAATGGGACAAGATATCACCAAATTGTATAAAATAAAGCAAACTCCTAAAGCAATGCAGTTGGAGAGGAGGGCTCGGAGAGAGGACACACACATAGTGAACAGGGCCTCCTAAGACGCTGCGCTCCCGGAAAGGGGACAGCCACGGGGAGGAACGCGTGCCTTAGCACTCTTGGAGAGATTTTTGGCGGAGACAACACCACCAGAGGGGCTCCTCCCTCTCACATCTACTAAAGGCCATTTCTCTGCCACGTTCCTATAGCGCCCCCTCTCCCAAGGGCCCTCGGGACTCCTGAGCACAGTGCTGGGAAGTGGTGACGGCCCTCTGCCAGCGGTCTGCACAGTCTCGTCCCAGCTCTGCCACTGTGACCTTGGGCAGGTCACCCAACCACTGTGGGTGTCACCGCTGCCATCCCAGACCCGGTAACCTCCACTCCGGCCCCACCCTCTGCTCTCTGGTGCCCACGTGGGGACTCCAGGTGGGCGGGGTCCGCCTGCGAAGAAGGCCCAGGTAAGAGGAGCAGCTGATGCTTTCTTAGGTGGAGAATCGCTCAGTTACCTGCCTCTTAACCATCGCTGTCCTTGTTCTGTGCCACGTTCCCTCCTGCAGCACAGCCTCCCCTTTGATCCCAACCCAGCATCCCCCTGGGAGGAACCCTGAATACATTTTTATCTGGAGCTAACGCCCCAGATTCCTCCCTAATGATTTTCTGTATGAAGCTCCTGACCCGCCATGTATTTCCAGGCACTTACTTTTATTAAACCCGTAGGACCGTTCTATGTCACTACAACCCACTGCCCTGCACTGATTTAGTTCTTCGGTGCTGAAGGATGGAAAACCTTGGCGGCCATTAACCTCTCCCTTCAGCAAAAGGGGACAGGTGGAACAAAAGTGAAACTTCCAGATGAAGTCCGGCCTGTCACCTCCGGCAACAAGTGGGATCAGGAAGCGTATATCGCGTGTCGCCTAGGAGGGTACTTGATCCGCCAGATACTTCGCAGAAGCACAGAGAAATGGACCTGCAGAAGTTCCCGCCAGGGCTGATGGAGTCCTGGCCCCGGCACGGGGTCAGGAGCAGGGAGGCCTCCACACCGCCAGGCTGGACACGGCAAGCTGTCTTGGCCCGAGGGCCTCTGAACACGACTTTGCGTCACAAGCGGCACCCCCGTGCCGGGCTTCCCTGCCAGCCAAGCCGTCTCGTCAGCGTCCGACCACCTGGACAATCTGTCCACAGGAGAACGTACAGGCGGCAAACTGCCTGTTACGAGGTGAGATGAAGGCATCCTCATACACACAGGCTGGCGCCTCCGGGTGATGCGCGGACCTCCCCAGCGGGAGCACCCCTCACTGCGTGCTCACAGATGAGGTTTTGGAGTCTGCAGCTTTGGGAAACTAGGTCCTGAAGGGAAGCGGAACCACAATGGCCGCCTCGAACACCCCAACTGGGGACTGTAACGATTCATCAAAATAATGACACCTAGTGAGGCCTAGTGGAGGCGAAGTTAGCAGCACGCTCAGAAGACCTAGACATAACTCGGCATCTCGCATGTGCTGGTATTTCATATTGATGCAGGGTTCACAGTTAATCAGAGAAGTTAAGACTCATTTTGTCACAAGCACGACTCACACAACATACACAGTTAATGTTCTTGAGTTCTTAGAATCCATCCATTCTCTTAGGGTTAAAAAAAAAAAAAGTCCCTCAAATCTAAATGTATGCTGTGTACTTTATCGGCTAAGTTTCAGTCCAGACTAAATTACTGTCATATTGTTTTTCATAGGCCCATACCCGTACAGAGAGCATCACGGTTTATATAGAACTTTCATAGCTATCAGATCACTACGTCCTTGACATCTGTCAGGATGGGCCCTGCTGCCTTTGTTCATTCACGTTTGAAGAAACCGAGCTCAGAGACGTCCCATGACTTGCCATGTTCACGGAGCTGGTAGGTTGCAAAGCTAGCATCATCTCCTTCTACTATTCCATGTTATATTGTCTGAACTCTATGTGGTTTTATTATCTTGCTTCTCTGAAGAACCACAATGTAATGAGTTAAGTTTTCTAGAAGTGTTTAACCTAAATACAGAAGGAGCTAACTCATCACATCTGGAATCAAATCCTGGAATTCCCAGGGCTCACTGATCGCCCCAACACCAAAGCAACCCATCTACAGAAAACTCTATCCACCGCCAGTAGGAGCCAAGTACGATCCCTCCCTCTTCAAAAGAACGCACACTCCCTGACAACTCAACTACAAGCCCATTTATATTCTCACTGTCACACAGGCTGAACCTCTGAAGACACAGAAAAGCGGGTTGTACATCGGGCCTTCCGAGCCAAGGGAGACACGCCTGGGCCAACGTCCCAGCCTATGCTTCATTCCGGCAAGGGGCCATTGTGACTGCAGCTCTATGGCCAGACAGGACACCAGGGTTTAGCAACCTCTCCTACTGCTAAAGAATAATGTTCTTTGGGGACTTTCAGAGGCCAGCTGCATAGGGAGAAGAGAAAGAAAAAAAATAAAATAGTGGGTAATCAGAAGTAGACTGAGGGTTGGGATGGGGAAGTAAATGAGACCAAGTATGGCAAGAACAATGACAAAAAAAAAAAAAAGAGGTGAAGATATGGAAGATCCACCCTGTCACTTACAGCTACTACTAAATAGCATTGGCATTTCCCAGTGTATGAATAGGTTTCCATTAAAAAACAAAAAACAAAAAAAACAGACTAAGGAGGGTATACAGAAGTCAAAGACCATATTCTCCCTAAATTCAAACTGTTAGAACATGGGATGCATTTTCTGTGGAATACCTACCTACGAACATTCTATGGAACTACAATCTAGTAGACAAGCATGGAAAACACTGCCTCCAAACCCCTCCTTAAGCTTCCCATTCCCGTGGTACAGCAGTCCCTGGAGATTTATCCCTCAAACCAGATGGCTGTGGTCTACATGCAACCAGCCTCCCCAGCCCCCCAACCCTGGCTGCTTCCAAGGCACCAGCTCCAAGGACACTCTGGGGCAGTCACCCTCTGGTTATACCAAGGCTGTGCCAGGGGCTCACCTAAGACTGGAATCAGATTCGGTTTGAACAGGCCATGGGCGACATGTGGCCCTGCTTATGGGGATTTATAAAAATATAGACCTGTGACAGTAAAAATGAAAATATTTTAAAGACACCACTTTAACATTTTCATGTGTCACCTCCGCAATGTTCCATATGTTGCTGGTGGCCTTGGGGGCAAACTGTCAACCTTGGTAACACACCTGCCTGTCCCCAACACGCTCTCCTCGTGTCTTTCCGCTTCTCCTGCACCTGCATGTGGCCCCCAAGGGTTGCCTCCTATCACCGGCTGCCTGTCCGTCCTGGGCCAGCACGCAGGGGTATGCGGCCACATCCTGGGCCCAAACCAAGCTTTCTAGCTTTGGCTGCAAAGGGGTGCTGGGAAATGTGGTGACAAGGAAAGGAAGGACATCGGGGTCCCGATCTTCAGAGGAAGCGAGGCCCTCCCTGCCAGTTGGCCCAGAACCTACCTGACACTCCACATTGCAGTAAAATGCCTGCTTGCATCTTCCACATTTGGACAATCCTTCTTTCCTTAAAAACAGAAAGGGCACTGTAGTGGCGAGAGGCACAGAAATGTGGAGCTGCACATTTTAGCATGCAATAATAAAAGCCATCTGGTCGGAAAGCAGAGCCAAGATTCACCTTACCTTACTCTCCCACTGATAAAGTGGCATTTTCCCAAAGGAGATTTCTGACCACAATGAGTCCTCGAGTAGGAGTCAGTCAGTCAAACAGTACATGCACCACCGTTTCCCGACCCTGGCCGTGTGAAGGGCACCTTCCGAACTGACGAACGATGTGCTCCTTGACTCCTGAGCCTGCCCGGGGAAGCCAGACCCCCACCATCGCCTGCACTATTACTCAGTAGTTTGGGGGCGAGTCAAGGGCTCTTACGTCCTGATTTTCTCACCTGCCTAAGAGGGACAGAAAGACACAGAACCGTCTGGGAAGTCTGACCTCCTACAGAGGACTGGAGGTCACCTGCACTGGAGGTCACTGCTGAAAACGCAGTGTGGGTGACAACCTTTATTATTTAGAGATGCACGGGAGGCGGAAGATGGAACTGAGGGTGTCGGTAATTCAAATGCTGCCCGGAAAGAGAAGTTTAAAAATAATGCAACCCAGCAAGCGGAGACATATTCTTGGATAAAAGATTTCCGGGTGTGATCGGTATACACTCCACCTTGCCGGTGTGATCCACTGAGTGATCCTTCTGCCTCTTTGTAATTAGGCCAGTACTCCCTGCCCACTGCCATATTACTAGTCCCCAGCTTCCGATCAAGGACAGGGACATCGTTGTTTCCCAACGGCTAGGTGCCAGCGCGTTTGTGGTGTTAGACAAGCCAAAGCGTTTTCAAAAACTGAGAAGCCTCTGCATTGCGCCTCAGGGGACAGAACCCTCCAGAAATTTCTTTGAGGCGTGGGCGATATTAAACCAGAGCACTGCCTTATGCCTGCCCACTGCAGCTTTCTGGCTTGTGGCAACGTCACGGCCACAAGGGGCACGCTCACCGCTGCCGGGGTGCGGCACTGCAGTGAAGCCACCTCCCCCCACACCACCCACACCCCCCTGCAGACTCTGCCATACACACATAATCACGCTGCAGAGCCCTCCCCTGCTCCGCTCCTTGTCAGTGAGCGGCAGTCACCACACTACTCCCACGGCATCGAGACTGTTCCCAAAATGCTACTGTTGGAACTAAACAGACTGCCTTGCAGTTTTCATGACGGCGCTTGGATTCCAAGAAGCGGGCTGAAGAAATGTGTGGGAGAGAAACACATCTTGTGGTTGAGGCATAAATAAATATCCCAAGTTTGCACATCTCAGCTGGTTAAAAAGGAACTCACTGATTTAGCGGGGTGTGGAAAGTACCCCTCCCCCCAACCCAAGGTGCATCTGAAGGGACCCTGGCTCTGCCTTTGCATTGTGCAATGAAAGAGAAATGAGATGGATGGTCTCTGCTCTCCTGCATTTATAACATGGGGGGTGGGGGGTGGGGGGAGAAGATGCTTCTCAAAAACCACTGTGAAGTGACTTGTAAGCAAGTACTTAGTGATGGAGACCTTACAGAAATGCCATCGGGATGGAAGGCCAAGATGGACAAAGCCAGGGAGGGAACTTTGAAAATTCTTTCCAAGAAGACGTGTGTTTAGAAATGGATAATGGATGCCACCCCGTGGACATGTCCACCTGAAGCAGTCATTCATTGACACTTGCTTTTCCGGGGGAAGAGGTCACAGAACCTCTTTGAGAATCTGACTGAAGCTATTAATTTTCCCAATATCCTACCTTCTCCCCAACCACCCCCCCCAAAACGACAGCAAATTTTGTGAAGTTTCAAAGGCTTTGAGCCACCATCCATGGACCCCTGAAGGGCCTCTGAAACCAGAGTTAAGGCCCCCTGATAACAAAAGATTAGAAAATTATCACAAAAATATCTTTATTAGCTCTAGACCAGATGAAAAAGCAAGATTATGTGGCTTTTTCTGCACAGAGGCCAGCAGTAAAGTAAATACAAAGCTAAGGTTTGTTTTTAGCCTTACGGTAACATCCCAAGGGAAAGAAAGGGGAACAAAGAGCTCTCGAGAGCTAGGGATGAACTCTAGTGGGATTGCATCCGAATAATAAAGGTCCCACAGGCCAGGCTTCATTCACCCCAGCCAGCCACCAAGTCTACAAGCCACACACAACAAGGGACAGGAAGAAAAGCCCAACTTTTAAGTGTTGGCAATCTGGCGTGCACTTTCCACTGTCTAAGGAGGTGGTTCTCAAAATGTGGTCTGTAGACTGCAGGGACCTCAGAGACTCTTTCAGGGAACCGGCGGGGTCAAAACTACTTTCAAAACAACACTACTGTCTCGCCACCTGCACTGCAGCAGGTGTGAGGTGTACAGGAGCCTGGAGGGTAAGACTTCCAGAGCCTTGGTCTGTCCAAGCATCCTTGTATTCTTGACTTCCACGTGCTCTGAGTGAGGGTGGGGGAGGGGAGCCCGTTTCACTTAAGAATGTCCCTGATGGGGGCGCCTGGGTGGCTCAGTCGGTTAAGCATCCAACTGTCGGATTCAGCTCAGGTCATGATCTTGTGGCTTCATGAGTTTGAGCCCCGCGCTGGGCTCTGTGCTGGCAGCATGGAGCCCGCTTGGGATTCTCCCTTTCCCCCTCTCTCTCGGCCCCTCCTGCACTCCTGCTGTCTCTCTTTCTCTCAAAATAAATAAATACACTTAAAAAAAAAAAAAAAGAATGTCCCTGATGAAGCAGCAACAAATAGTAATTTTGTTAAATCCCGACTCATGGGTATGTATCTTTTTGACATTCTGGGACCAAAGGGGACGAAGGCCTGAAGACTTCTGCTGCATCTTGAAGCAAGATGGCCATCTCAGGGAAAAGCACCCGGGTGGTCACTGGAATTGCAAAGTGAACTGGCCCCTTTCTTCCTGGCACATCATTTTTACTTGAAAGAACACCTGGAGACACACTGTGTGTGGTAGAGACTCGAGGATCTGCCAGACACATTATGGAAATGTCACTTCAAGGAACACATCTGAAAACAGGTGTTACCAATGATACAATTTGGACTTCTGAGCAAATACTAGAATTCTGGAAAATATGGATCTGCCACCCTGACCTTGACAGTCTCTCATCTGATGCGACTGGTGGGATATTAACAATTGTGATTTTTTTTTTTTGTATGGTTTGATGAAGTACATCTACTTTTAGAATGTCTACATAAGTCGGGGAACCATTCAAATGACATGTATGATATTTTAAAAGTCGCACATGGGACACCCGGGTGGCTCAGTCGGTTAAGCATCCAACTTCGGCTCAGGTCATGGTCTCATGGTCTGTGGGCGTGAGCCCCGCATCGGGCTATGTGCTGACAGCTCAGAGCCTGGAGCCTGTTGCAAATTCTGTCTCCCTCTCTCTCTGCCCCTCCCCTGTCTCCCAGTCTCTCTCTCTCTCTCTCTCTCTCTCTCTCTCTCTCTCTCTCTCTCAAATAAACATTAAAAAATGTAAAAGTCACGCATGACTAAAAGAATCATTCAAAGTGCAAGACCAAGGGATTTCAATGTAACAGAGTACATAAGTCTCACTGATAAGGCTTCACATCGCACACTATGGGTCTAACCTTTAAGGCAAATTCACTTATCAAGTTTTACTGTTGAATCAAAAAAAAATATCCACAATTAACTGAAAAGGCTATTAAAATACTCCTCTCTGATTATGTATCTGTTTGAAGCCGGATTTTTTCCACACAGTTCAACCAAAACTACATAACATCACCGACCAAATTTTCAGAAGCACATTTGAGAATCCAGCCGTCTTCCGGAAATCCAAACATTAAAGAGATTTGTAAAACTGTGGGGTACCACCACTATTCTCATGGATGCTTTTGTTCCGTAAAATAGTTCTCATAAAAACACATCATGTTAGCAGTCATGGCTGTTGTCATTTTAAGTTGAATAAATACAATTTTGTTTTAATTTCAAATACGGTGAAATATTGATACACGTAATCCATAGAAACAAAAGCTCCTAGGAATTCTCAATTTTTCAGAGTATAGAGGGATCCTCAAGACCAAAAAACACGAAAACTGATCTAACTTGACAAGTCCATCAGCTCCATGAAAAAGACATTATTCCTTATTTTTGAAATGAAGTTAATGAGGACCCAAAGGTGAAATATCTAAGCCAATGTGATCGCTCAGCAAGGAGGTGCAGAGCTAGAATTCCCACATAAAAGTACAAATTTTGTCTTCATTGTGTAAGAATATCCTTCCTTGAGTATTGTGGCAGTTATTCAGGAGGACATACTACACGAAGCAGCAGTGATCTACGTGTCTGGATAACCTCACAGTAATAACAAAACAAAAGTAAAGGCACTCTCTACTCTGGTCTGCATAGTGTCCCAGGTCCAATGCCACCCCATTCCTGCCACTTTGTTTCAAAGATGCAAGGGGGCGAATCCAGGATCAGTTTTCAAAATGAGATTTGGGGAGCGAGCACCCCCACAAAGAGGATTTCTCAGCCAACTGTGTGACACGGTAATCGGTTTCACTTAAAATGCAGTGGAATGAAATAATGATTAATTCTGTAGTTAGGCCGTGCAAAGAAAGTCCTCCCCTGTCGTTCAGTACGATACATCTAAGTGTTCCTCAGACATCCACAGGGCTGGTCCAAGCTGGATCGTGTCCTCTGGGAACCGGGTGACATAGTACTGTAGCCTCTCACAAACTACCAACCAGCTTTGCCTGGCTCCGGGGCAGATTTTACCGCATGTATGCCCGTAAGGCACCTGCTTGGTCATATGTGAATGCTCTTAACATACATCTTCCTGAGCCAGAATGCTTTCAGCATGGAGAAGGAGAAAAGCTAAACCAGTCACTGATGGTGAATAGCATGCAAATCTACTCTGATCTACTTTGGTATGAGCAACTTTAGATGAGGCGGGTGGCGGCAGGGAGAGGGAGATGTTTCCACTATCCAGATACATGCC
Organism: Prionailurus bengalensis; assembly: GCF_016509475.1. NCBI lineage: Eukaryota > Metazoa > Chordata > Mammalia > Carnivora > Felidae > Prionailurus > Prionailurus bengalensis. Next base: position 29,083,767 of record NC_057360.1, read on the forward strand.
TCAGTTCTTTCTGTGGCTAGGGAGAGATATAAACTTTTCCTAAGTCTAAGGGTTGAAACTCCAACTAAACTTTGCTGAGCTGGTACCCATATTGTGTGTGCATGTGCTTGAGAGAGTAAGGACACAGAGAGAGAGATTCTGTGAGTGTTTGACTATTGCTGACTGAGACGGTTAGCCCAAGAGAAACTTCATATGGGATATCCGTTTTCACGGTAGGAACATACAAGGCATTTGGAATAAACTCTGTTCCTACAGAAGACACAGCCATAAACCTTTCATTTGCAATGTAACCTGATCTGAATTGTCCAGGAGGTTTGGGGAAAGACTGCCAAAAAAAAAAAAAAAAAAAAAAAGAAGAAGAAGAAAGAGAAGAGAACACTCAACGAAAGACTAATAAAGGCCACTTGAAGGAATAAATTGAAATAACCCAAAAGGAATGGAACTCAAAGACAGTGAGGGTGAATCACTAATAACCTCTCACAGGGTGTCCAGCTCAGAGTGTGCACCCACCTGGGCCTGCGGTAGGACCCAACAATTCTCATTTGATTGGTCTGCACTGGGATTTTTAGAAAGCTAAGAGATTCTAATGAGCTTCCAGAAAACAGAACTGCCTGCTGAGGCCTTTGGTGATCCTTTCGGGCTGAGTGTTTTTTTGGGGTGCAGAATTTGCTGAATCGTGTTGAAGTAATTCTTCTCTGCAATGCAGATTGTTTGTGAAGTGACTCCTCTTAAGAATGAACGTTCCACACTGGATGTGTTGTTGGGTTGTTTAGCTCTGCTGATGATGAATGTTAAGGCAAGAATAAGGTGGCTGACACGGTATTTTCCAACTATGACAAGAAGGTATCTTAGAAGCCAGATGCAGGTTTTCAGAGAGAAGGCTGTGGCTTTTTCCCCACCTCTCCTGATTCCTGCCTTACAATTTAGGGTGAATATGGAGAGTTACTTCCCCAACTCTCTATCTCAAATCCCTTTCTCTTCCTGGTGCTGGAGGTGCTATGTGATCTCAGGCAAAGCATGAATCCTTTCCGAACCTTTCCCTCCCCTGTAAAGATCCAGTTTCTACCACGTAGGTTTGGTATGAAAATTAAGTGAGAAAACACAAGTGTACTACATCACACTTGTAATTAGCCTCCGCTCTTTTTTCATTTTTTAAGTGGTCACTACTGAAAGACCTTCAGTACAATCTCATTCAGACTCACATTTGAGGATTTATGTTTCTAAAGTCTTTGTTTTATGGGCAAACATCTACCCTGCTGTGAACGGAAGGGCTCTTTGGACTTAAGAAATGATTCCATCCACAAAGGAGAGAGATGTCACAGGAAAGTGCAACTATCTGGTTATCAGCAACTAGAACAGAAAGTAGGCGACACGCTCCCGTCATTTTCTACTGGAGGAGACACACGCAGTGATTAATTTTCTTGCTTTTCAAATTTGGAAGCCACAAAGATCAACAAGTTAGACATGTAATTAACAACTCCGGCTAGTTAATGCGTTGCCGCAGGTGCTGTTGGTCTAGATAAAAAGGATTTGATCCTGTAAGCTCCCTACTTTCTGCCACTGAAATGAATGCTTCGTGGGTTTCACCATGAAAGAAAAGGATACCGGCATGGAGGAGGTTTGCAATAACAATTACTTTTAACTAACGGCGACAGAAGAAGTGACAAGTATGCTCTGTTGAACAGAGGCAGCCCCAGCCAAATGAAAAAGAGAAAAGGAAAAAAGCCCAGCGGCGCAATATAACTTCACCATGGGTTGAAATAAGACAATCAGAAACAAAGTTAAGCCTCCCACCCGGAGAGAGTGGTTACACTAGCAAATTTTTATTTGAGAGAAATAAAAATTGGGGGAATTGTGGGGGAGCCCTATTATCACCCTGGTCAGGGGACAAGGATAATACTAAGGCTACAGGTTTTTGTGTAATAGTGAAAGATGCTCCACGTATCACTTTAATCCACGATGTAACGGTGAAACGGACCCACGTGCAGCGGGGAGCTTCTTCCCGTGCTGAACCTTCCCCTTCGCACCGGGCTTTGTTCTGAGGCTTGTTAAAAGTTACAGCCCGGGGCCTCTTAGGGAAGCAGGAAATATTTAGGGCAGTGAAGTAGCAACTAATGTCGGTTTTCCCAACTACTGGAACAGGAGCCATGATTTACAAGGAGGATGCTGGGCTTGGTGGTCGGGGCAGTAAGTGGTTGGCCTTGTTATAAAATTCTGTCACGGGGCAAGATGCGGTGACACAGGTCAAAGGGCAGACATTTTTAGTTGTACGTTCTGGGGCTCTAACCTACAGCATGGTGACCACGGTCAATAATTCAGTACCATATACTTGGAAGTTGCTACAAGTAGACCTTAAGCGTTCTCACCACACACACAAAAGTGTGTGAGGCGATGTGTTCATTATCCTGATCTTAGTAATCATTCCACAATGTATATATCACATTGTCAAGTTGTCTCCTTTAAATATATACAATTACACTTATCAATTGTTCCTCAGTGAAGCTAACAGAATACTATCAACATGACTATACACATCACGGATGCGTTAAAGGTCAGCTCAGCGATGAAAAAAACGTGACGACACTGATTTAGGTTTTGTTGTAACGCAGGCTCTGGTGGAGAGGAAATGTGCCTTTGTCTTAGAAAGAAAAAAATTCATGAAGCTTATGGACAGAAGAGAGAAATATTCAGCCTAAGGAACAGGGAACATTAAACTATTATTTGCAGCCACTGGATGGTTCCTACCTTCCAACCTCACCTTGTAGACCCTTTAAAATCCCTAACGGTTAAACCTGCTCAGTGATGGCATCCAGGTATTTCCAAAACTTAACATTTCCATTTGGAAACGTTTTATATCCTAACTTCTATGCGAGATCTGAATGACACTTCCTTGCTACTTTGTCTTTCACTTCTCTGACTGGGATGTCAAAAGGAAAGAAACAACTAATGCCTTCCTTTTTACCTCCATTCTCTCATAAAGGCACTGACAATACATAACATTCACCGTTTCCTCCAGTGGTACAATAAATAATGGATGTTATCATTAGTGCCTTGTAATGAATACCAAGAACACTGGATTCCCCTACGACCGCTATGGCCCTACCTTCTACAACACCCAGGTGAGTAAACATCAAGAAAAAGGACAAAACCAAAGTCATTAAATTGACCTGTTTAAAAACTTGGAACTTTTCCTATTGCTCATGTCAACATTCTGGCCACAGAGTAAGAAAAAAAAAAAACAACAACATGTAAAAATACCTCCATAACCTAACGCTAAATGTAAATTCCAGAACAGAGGTCAGGCTCTCTGCAGCCAAGCGTGAGAATTAACGCCTTGCGCAAGAAACAGGTGACCTGTTTTGCATCTTACTTATAAGAAAATGCACCTTTTAAAACTGCTTACAGGAGAATTTTAATAGGTGACACTCTCTCACGCCTCTGGTTGTATTTTCCTATAGACAATAAAAAATGTGTTTCAGTGAATGTCTCCATCGTGGACTATACCTTGAGAACTCAAACTTATCAGCTACTGTTTGAACAGACTTAAGAGACGTTTTTCTTTCAATCCTTATTGATTCCATTTGTATTTCTGAATAAAAAAGGACATTTTTTATACTATAAAACTTTGTACATGAAGCAGTGAAGAATTAAGTTACTGTACTTTAGCCACGTAAGCTCTAGTCCAAAAGTATTATTTTCTCTGTGTAAATATTGCACCAGGCTCTGGAGGAATGATATTTTTGTAAAAGTTGCGCTATTTGGGGACATAAGCCCTACCTTCATGCAAATGGTGGTAAATATAAATATCAGGCAAGATGATTCAGCATCCAAATGGCCTAAATGACACAGAATTGAGAGCAGGAAGCTACTTCTAGGACTGAACTCTTTAAGGACACAGAAGTTTGGGTACTTACAGAGAAAGTTGTGTTACTCACCTCTGAATCCCCAGGGTCAGAACACAATGCCTAGAATAGCAAAGTGCTAAAAAAAGAAAAAAATGTACATAGTAAACTACTGTAAATATAAAATAGTAACTCAATAAAATGAAGAGATCTGTGGGCTGAAGTATTTGAGGGGAGTTTCATAAAAAAGATACAGTTTGAGCTGGATCTCTCTTGAGGATGAACAGACTTAGGGTACAAGGCCTTGCCTGGCAAGGAGGCCCAGGACAGAGAAGGGAATAATGCAGAGAAAAGCACTTAAGGTTACAAATGGGCAAAAGGAAGGATGAAGGATGACACAGAGCCTTTGTGGGACACTGGAAAGAAACTATCCAGCCTGTGGTTAGGGTGTGAGCGGAAGAGCAGGGAGGGACAATGCTGGCTAGTGTGGGAAGGGCACTTAATATGGAGCACGGGAACAATCAAGATTTTGTCAAGAAAATAGGGATCAGAGTGCCTGGGTGGCTTGGTCAGTTAAGCCTCCAACTCTTGATTTTGGCTCAGGTCATGATCCTCAGTTCAAGCCCCGTGTCAGGCTCTGCACTGATAGTGACTCTCTCTGCCTCTCCCCCCCTCTCACTCTCTTGTGCGCGTGCTCTCTCTCAAAACAAATAAACTTAAGAAAATAGGGATCGATGAAGGCTTCTGTATTTGTAAGGATTCATTTCCAAGAATGAGCAGAGTTATATATTTCGAAAGGTGAAGAGGTCTGTCCAAAGAGCCACCAGTAAAATAAGTTGCAGAAATGAGACTATTCATTTAAAAGTTATTTCCAAAGGTAACACAGAGCCAGGCCTGGGGCTAAGAGCTGGGTCCGCACTCAGGAGCAAGTGTGCCCAAGGAAGTCTATATGAGGGGCCGTGGGAGCAAAGACGAAGGGAGCTACCCCAGCCTGAAGAAATCAGGATGCGCTTCTGGGAACCGGACGGTCAGACAAGCAAAGACAGACAGCGAGGGAGAATCAGCATGACGCACGCATTTGTGGACGCATGTACATGCGTGTGTGTGTGCATATGTGTGTGCATGGGTACGTGTGTGTGTACCACCCCTGACAATTTGGGATTGCAGCAGTGAAACTAACCCTGCAGAGCAGGAGGGACTCAAACACCGCTCCCGATGCCTAGCCCCAGGGTCCCCAACAGGCAGCCTTGACCTCACTCACAGTGGAGTTCTATGGGCCCTTCTCTGAAGACACACAGAAAGAGAAGGTGGAGGTGAGCTTCCTGCCCTGCTCTGAACCTGGAAAGTACTTCGTAGCTGAATGTTTTAGAAGGCCTGGGCACGTGTGAAAAGGAATTAAAAATTAAGTGAAATAAGTAGGTTGTTTCTAAATTCTAACTTTGTGAACCTGAACCAGAAATGAACGTTTTTAAGGTGAAAGGACCTTAACGTTTTCCTTAAAGTGATGGTTAGAAAGATTTACTCAGGTGTATGAGCGGATTAAATTTCATTAACTTCCAAAAAATGTCTCCTCAAAGCTGCAGCTGTTTTAACACAATGTGGGGATGTTCCAATTCATTAGACCTGAGTATTGGATCAAAGCTTGCCCTTAGTTTGCAGAAGTCAGGAACTAGGGTGTGTGGTTAAAGCAGAACTGTCTTTATGACATATATGGATTATCAGTTTTCGACCAAATAAAACAAAGAAAAATACTCAACCCCCACACCGTACTGCCTTCAACCTGAAGGAATAGCCGCTGAAACCTCACACAAAGTTCAAAGCACCCTGGTTAGAATAAAGATGGAAAAAACAAAAAACAAAAAACCCTGCTACAATATAAGCTCCGTGGCGATAGGGACTTTTGTTCCTTTTCTTCACAGTTGCTTCCTAGGGACTTACAACCCAGCGAGTGCTCCAGAGAAATAAATACTTGTTGAATACATTAAAAATAAAATCCCTGATCTCAAGGAGTTTACCATCTGCTCATAATTAAATGTCTCTTACTGTTGAGGTCTGAAGGCCACGGGAGGCTATCCCTGTGAACAGATTTGTGCCACTGACGGACAAGAGCTGTTTCAGGTAGCACCCAGGAAAGGGCTTCCTATGCAAACATCCCCAAGGGTGAGAGAAATCAACAAAGCATGAGCCCAGAACCTACGTCCCTGAGGAGTCTTTCCTGGTACTCAAAGATTGGAGAGGAAAGGCTCTTTGTGTCCAAGGTCTCTTTATTTTGCCACGAAACGCAACATAACTCCTTTCAAGTGCCAGGATATGAAATCCTTGAGACTTTTGTTTGGCTCAGATGACAAAGTGTATCATGTTGGTCAGCCAGATTTTCTCTCCACCTCTCTCCGCCAGGATATGCCTGTGTCTTTAAATGCTGGTGGGATATTCACTTGTCTGGTGAGTTGCCTTTATTTCGCCTCTTCTCCGTGGTGACTCCGGATGCCCTGAGCACTGACCCGCCCTGTCTATCATAGTGCACTTGTGGATACTATGATACCAGTGTGTGAGCTATCTTGGCAAGCATTCGGTTCAGATTCTAGGGACCAGAGACTTGCCAAAGCTAAGCGTTTACGAATTCTCAGACCCCCTTCCTGTAAAAGGGAATCCAATCTATTTTAATAATATGCATGCAATATCTCCACTCAGTCATCTGAAACCCTCCACTCAGTGTACAAGAATCACCAGATTTTATGTTAATAAATTGGCACAAGGAGCTTCCCTACTATTTTTAAACTTTTGATTGAAGAAGAATCTGAAACACAGCTGGATTCTCAGCGAATGCATGGACCAGAAAGATAAGTTGTTTCCTGAACCCTCAAGACTTTTTGGTATTATTTTCCTGCTAAATTGCATATTTCTGTCCTTCAGAGAAGTCTTGGAGGGATCTGATTTCCTTCTGTTCTATTGTGTTGGTGTGAACGCCTTTGCAATTGAAAAGGAGGCCTCTGAGGGTGGTAGGAACAGAGTCAGCAGAAGTTACACAAAGTGAGGTGTGTGGCTTTGTGACTGGTTAGAGCACCCGTGCTAATGAGGCCAAGGTCACAGGTTCAATCCCTGAAAAGGCAGTGACTTCAGTCAATTCGCTGCCAGAGCAATGCACCCCTAAACTACCAGATTTGCTAGAAATCCAAAGATGTGAAGTTGGGGATGTGGGTGGGAAAGGGGACGCTGACAGAGAGGCTGACAATGTAAGTCCCCTGAGAGCGGACAGAAACCTCTAGTCCCAGAACTGGCTGCTCTCTGGGGACAAGGGGCCAGCACAGGCGGCCTCCCCCAGGGAACTGCTTGCTATAGACAACCAAGGAGCCGCCAGGCCGACCAGAAGAGGGCTCAAAGTCAGAATCTGGTCAAATACAACCAGGGTGCCCTGTTGTAGGCCTAGTTCCATGGAAACGATCACGACACACATATTCAAAGACTCCAGGCAAACCCAGAGAGGGGCTGTCTGTGAGAGGCGCAAGAAAATGAAAAATCAGTAACAGAGAGGAAATTCTTCGAAATCCCATAGGCCTTACACAGATCAGAGAAGCATGGCTGGAAGTGAGAAATGATTACCTCGGTCTACATCTGAGGTCTGAAAAAATAGGTGTGGGTGTGGCGATGGGGCGTGACTTCAGTTATCAATGACTCCAAGAACATAAAGAATATTTGTAATTATTGATTGCCTCCTTGGGGAAACAGAAATAAAGCGGCATTAAAATTGTAATGATTTTTTCCTTGTGTGGACAAGAAAAGGAAAGGGATAGTAACCTAAGGCAAAAGAGGTTAAGTCAAAAACACCAAAATAAAGGAGACGAGACGCCTGGCTGGATCAGTCAGTACAGCCTGTGGCTCTTGATCTTAGGGTTGCGAGTTCGAGCCTCTTACTTAAAAATAAGATCTTAAAAAAAACAGAAAACACTAAAATACAGTAGAAACCTTCTTTGCCGTTTAAGTTCTAAAACAGGCAACTTTGCTGCCTGGGTTCTCACCAGCTTGGAGTTCTTCTGAACACCAGCTCCTACCAAACTATAGCTCTGAGCCCTGGATCTTTCCAAAGAAATGTAAGACATGTCTTAGTGTTTTGTTAAAGAACTTTCTGACAGGGAGTGTGCAATCTGCTTGTGCTACACAAATACCATCCGGGGGCCTCCTAAATTTTATTTATTTTATTTCCAAATCTAACCAATTTAACTTTGCACACAGCAAAGTTCTGAACAACGACTGCGTTGAAGAAAAACAAAAGGGGTTATACTCTGATGCTGTCGGACCAGAGAGAAGAGAAACAAACTATTTATATGTAGGTATAAAGACTTAGGTAACAAACTCCTCTTAGCTCCAGCATAATATGTTTAAATATTCCAAACCCACAAAAGGACCAAAGCCTTGTGTTCTTTTTTATGTTTTATTATGTAATAATTGATACATTAAAAAAAAAATAGATAGCGTTCATGCAAATTCAAAGGCACTGTAATAAAAACATCTCTGGGGGCGCCTGGGTGGCGCAGTCGGTTAAGCGTCCGACTTCAGCCAGGTCACGATCTCGCGGTCCGTGAGTTCGAGCCCCGGGTCAGGCTCTGGGCTGATGGCTCAGAGCCTGGAGCCTGTTTCCGATTCTGTGTCTCCCTCTCTCTCTCTCCCTCCCCCGTTCATGCTCTGTCTCTCTCTGTCCCAAAAATAAATAAACGTTGAAAAAAAAATTAAAAAAAAAAAAATCTCTGAACCCTGAACAACCTAAGATATAGATCAAAGATAGCTTCATCAATTTATTTGCTCAACTTTTAGAAACATTAGTTTGTCGAATTACCTATTAGGGGAAGGGGAAGCAAAAGAGGTAATAAAAATAGCATTCACTCTAGAGAAAGTGTGCAGGGAGGAGCAACACAGGTCGACTCAGGCCAAAGGGAGTAAGGGAAGGAAGATCACACTTGGAAAAGGAAATCGTGGCTCAGACTGTGAAGAGCACAGAGCCTGGCCCTTTAGAAGACACTCAATAAACATCCGACCAAAAATATGTGAAATTCAAGGAAGCCATTTCACCTCTCGAACGCTCAGTTTTTTCCTACCTGCAGTGGAAGCCATCCTTGGGAGGATCAAAAGAAGAATGTATCTGGAAATGCTTTATGAGCTGCAAAGAACAGCATGACTTTAAGGAATGTCGTTTTATGGGATCTTCAGATAGTTTTTATTGAGAGGATTTTGTGCAATTGCTTTTGGGGAAGGAAAGGAATCAGATGCCGGTTTTAACTCGCCAGGGTTTGAATTTCACTTCAGCATATCCTGCTGCTGTTCTGTCCCTTTCATGTCAAATCATTTCCAAGCGTACAGGTTGGTCCCAGAGCCCCTAGAAGCTATAACAGGAATTATGCTCCCGCATATGAAAAATACGCGTGTGATGGCACTTGCCACATCTGAAATCATGCAACACTTGAAGGGCAGACAGGAGCAATGACAGGCTTGCTATGCAGAAAATTCTGTTTGTCTCCCTATCTCTTCTCAAATATTTGCTTCATCTCATGGTAAAAGACTATTAAAGCGTCTAAGCACTTTTAGAAAAAGCTCTTTAAAAAAAAAAAAGTTTACCTGTGTAGGTTCATTATATCATTTCCATTAGGTTTAGATTTTGAGAACCAGTGAAACCCATGATTACTCCGGGGGACCTGGGGCTCAGAACTGCCGTTCTTAGCTCTGGGTGATTGTGCCATCTGAAGGATGGCTCTGCTGGTCAACAATTTCCAGTTATTTCCTCCCTGGTGTCCCACCCCACCCCCAACCCCACCGTGATAAAAATGTCCCTGACGCCACAATATTTTATCACCCTGTGTAACAGCCAGCACAAGTGAGAGTGCCAGGCGGACTGTGACAGCTTACTCTGCTCTAGCCTAGCGCAATACTAGGAGCATGACTTCTCCTGTTCCTTCTAAGCTCACAGGCAGGCGTTCGTGGAAACATTGTAAACATACAGGAACCTGGTTGTTCAAAGACATTAAGTAATTCGCCTAAAGACAAAACATCAGGACGGGGGAAGCCAGAACTCAAACCAAGCCAGTCTGGCACCAAAGTTTCTGCCTTGTTGGCTCTAAATAAATGAAAAACTTGAAATACTGTAATGTTGAAAGTGACAGCATAGCGTCTCCTTACCTGACATACAGATGGCTGGATTTGGTTTTATTTCATGTAACTTCTTAGAGGAAATCTGTTATCTGTATAGTTTAATCTTACTACCTATTTTTTTTAAAAAAAAAAAACAACAACAACACTGGAGCAAAAGAGGAATTCTCTTTTAGAGCATGTGTCTATTTTTCATTCAGAAAGCAAGATAATTTGAGAACATCTGAAGTCATTTCTCCCCTTAGAGACCCTGTAATTCTCAGAGAATGTTCTCGGGGTGCCTGGGTGGCTCAGTTAAGCGTCTGACTTCGGCTCAGGTCATGATCTCGTGGTTTCTGAGTTCAAGCTCCGCATTGGGCTGGGTGCTGACAGCTCAAAGCCTGGAGCCTGCTTCAAATTCTGTGTCTCCCTCTCTCTCTGCACATTCTCTCTCCCTCTCTCTCTCTCAAAAATAAATAAACATTAAAAATATATATACATATATATATATATGTATGTGTATATATTCTCAGAGAATGTTCTCAGAATCAACAGGATCACAGGAGCCCCCCGGAATGACTCCCCCTTCTGATGCACAGCTTCAGGGGCTCGGCCCCAGGGTTCTCTCAGAGAACCTAATCGTGTCTTAAGAAGGCAGCCTCAAGAGTTCTTGGCTCTTAATACTGATGAAAATCAACTCACTGTTACTTCGACAGTCTGGTAAAACAATGGGTTAGGCAGGACGGACAGTGCTATGCAATAAAACCGTGAAGACACTTCCATCTCTACATCTGCCGAAACAGGACCTCTCGGTCACTGTTTTGCCCATGCAAGCATTTTAATTTTTAAAACCACTCTGAGTAAGCCAGGCATGACATAAATTCCCTGAAATGGGGTTCTAACAGCTTTACTGCAAGGAAGCTAAGTGGGCCTTCCTACTTTTCCTCATACTCAGAACGAACTGACAAAAGAGGCAACATTCTCACCCTTAAATGACCCAGGAACCAAGAAAATCAAAGATCAAGAGGGAGACCTCTTCCCACCTGAGGAACTGCAAAGAATGAATATTCAGATAGAACTGCGTTAGGGCGGATTTTTTTCTTTTTTGAGAAAAATAATATAAAGTGTTAAAATATGTCCTTGAATACCAAGTATGAAATATGACATAAAAATATCTGCCATAAACCGGGGCCAATGGCCAAAATAAGTGTGTGTGTGTGTGTGTGTGTGTGTGTGTGTGTGTACATAAAATGTACCTAAGAGGTGTGATAGGGACAGCTCCCAAATGGGAAACATTTATATTTTTAGGAGCTGCCTTCTAGCAGCTGAGGCAAGATACGCATCCCAAGTATCACCCACCAAACTGAGAAAATGTGATACAAGTTTAAAATTCACAGAAACAAATCTTTGAATTGGGCCAACACCAAGAAAAATCCCATTCGACTGTGGCCTGAGAAACTTCCCTTTACTTTTTCAATTTCTAGAACAAACTTATTCCTGCAGAAATCACTTATTTTCCTTCAACATAAGTGAAACCCGCATACAGCCTCCGGGGGCTCACTCATGTCAAGCAATATTGTTTATGCTAAACTTCTAGCACAAGCAAGGATGAGGAGTAGTTGTGTTTCTTGTCCCGAGGGGAGGGGGGGGTGCGTGGGGTGCAGAAGTAGCAGATTTTGCCCTGTATGTTTCAATAGTTGAGAATTCTGCTCCTACTCCCTTGAGGTACTGCAGAGACATATATGTGTTCCCTCTACTACAGCCGGACGGACGGAGCTGTTCCTCCACATAATCAAATAGTTGACAGCGGAAATGATGCTGAATCCGTGAGAATGCTCTAACCACGAATTCTAAACTAATTGAACTGAACAGAAATCAGAGTGGAACTCCAATTTCATAGGGATCAAGGTATCATCATTTCTTGTGTGTTACTTTAGTTGATTTCAAATGACTCCTTAGAGAGAAGAAATGAACTGTGGGTGTTGACAGAAGTTCACCAAAGCCAGAGAAGTGTGGCCGGAGTGGGGAATGGGGGCAGATGCAGTGGTACCGCCCCCAATGCAGGAGGCAGCCCTGGTCAGGGGTCAGGGGTCAGGGGTCGAAAGGCAACAGTTAATGACACTCACAAACGCTATTCAGAAAAAGGAAAAACAAAGCACACGCTCTGTCGCACAGGGCGGGGTGATGTGTGGAGCTGCATCTGACCATACATTAATGTTCTAAGGTTGGGGGTGTGGATAGTAGATACAGTTAGGACACTCACAGCTCAAGGGAAGCATCTCTCAGCTCTGCTTCTCCCGCTCCAAACCCAGAGGGATTTGATCTTTAATTCATTGGAGGAGTGCACCGGTAACTACGACCTGTGTACCTACTATGTGCCTGGCACTGTGATCTTCTCTCACAGGATGGACTCCAGGAATCACCAGGATCCCTGATGGAAGAAGCACCTTCTGTGCTGGGTGACCCCGCTTTGCTCCTGCCACTCCAGACACCCACACTGCTTCAGACTCCGAGCCACAGCGAGGCTCAGAAGATCAAGGGACCAGTCACAGCAGCCTTTTTAACTTTGGGAAAACCCAATGCTCACTTCACTCAAACGTTGCAAAGTGGTGCCATGACCCTTTAGCTCTTGACTCACCAATTCAAAGAGCCACATCACATACAGCCCTTAAGCTGCCCACGGCATGATTCTGCGTCTAGTGCCTTTCCAGGTCCCCCCAAGCGGAAGACAGTTCTGGCAGGGAGTCTGGGCAAGATTACTATAATATTTAGCCTTTGTCCCTTCTTTTGCTATGTCTTATCGTAAAATAAGGCACACAAGTCTGGGAGACTGGGGACTCCAGTGTATGTTGGACTTGAGACCTGTATTCAAAAGGTACCTGCAGGACCCCAGGTCAGCATAATCTAACCCAAGAACCTCCATTTCAAAGATGAAGAAACTGAGGTTCAAAGAAAGTAAAGCAGGATCCATTCTTCAGAGACAAGTGGAAGGTTGGGTACAAACTTACTTCAACGCCATGCTTCCTGTCTCTGGAATTTTACTGAGCACCTAACTAGTAGCAAATGGGCAGAACTGAAGAGAGCAGACTTCATTCCCCTAGCTAGAGGTGAGACTACGTGTACACAACCACGCTACCTCTCTGAGGATTAGTTTTCTCATCTGTAAAAGGGAGACAATGTGTTGGACTGGTGATTTCTCATGTACCTTTCACGTCTGAAACTGTCACAGGGCTTGAGATAGAATTATGTGTCGCGGTGTATGAATACGTATGTATGTGTACATACGTGAGTATATGTATACACGACATGCTACAATTAAATATCATTTCCAACCACACATTTTGCCTAATGCCCTCAGAGGCCATGTTTTCAAAATCCCAAACCAAGGTCAGGCACGTCCCATCAGTGCAGCCCTTCAGAATCTCGGGGCGTGCTCAGCACCCCCTCTGGCTTCTCTCCAAACACAAGCGTTGAGTGAGAAGGAAGAGGAGAGGCCGCGTACTGTACAAGAAATGTTAAGTGTCATTACGTTCCCGGGAGGAAACGGCCAAGTGTGCGGCAGGGCTGGGCTGTGGGGGACAGAACACACCGCAGGAAGCACAAGTTAAAGGGGACAGACTGGCTGCTCGAACTCGCGGCCGGGCCGGCAATGCACCAAGAGCGCTGCGCGTGCCCGTGTTTGGAACAAGCCTGGCTCCGAGCCCACGTCTGAGGTCAGGACCCTGCACTCCCGCGCGCGCAACTCGGAAAAATGGGCCGTGCCGGGGGCGCGCGGCGGGCGCTTTGGCGGCTCGGTCCCAGCGCACGTGGCACGGCCGGCGCGGGCTGAAAGCGCGGCCGCCGCCCCAGCCGCCGGCGCTAGGACCCGGCGCGCCGCGCGCACTTCCTCCCGCCGCGGTCGGAGCCGCCGCCGCGGCGCCCCCGCCGCCCGCCCGGCCGCCCGCGCCGCCGCCCTACCTGGCGAAGCAGTACTCGCAGTGGTTGCCCCGCTCGTTGACCGTGAGCACGTAAGCGTAGGCCGGGCAGGAGAAGAGCAAGTCCCCCACGTGGAAGGGCCGCAGGGCCCGCAGCCCCCGGCCCTTGCCGGGGCTGCAGAAGCGCTCCAGGCCGCCGTCGCCCGCGGCCCTCATGCCGGCTGCGGGGCGGGGCTGGCGGGGCCGGCGCGGGGGGCACCCGGAGCGGCGGCTCCCCGCGAGCTGTTATTGGAGAAGCGTCACCCAGAGCCGCGGGGGGGTGGGGGGGCGGGGAGGGAAGCCGCCGGAGACGCGGCGGCGGCCACCGCTCCCCGGAAGGGACGCCGGCCCCGCCCGGCCCTCGCGCGCCCCCGGTGGGGGAGGAGGGGGACCGGACCGGCGGCCCCGCCCCGCTCGCCGGACCCTCGGCGGCCGCCCGGCACGCGCTCGGGACGCTTCCGGTGTGGCGGCGACCCGCGCCGCAGCCCGGGCGGCTCCTGGAAGCAGGGCGCGAGGCGTGTGCGTCTCCGCGGGCAGAGCGGACGCCGTCCCCTCTCCCGTGGGCGGTTGGGGTCGCCGCGGGCGGCGAGGTCCCAAGGCCTCCTCGGATAGTCAGCCTGGCCCACACGGTGACCAGCCCTTGGCATAAAGAAGGGGACAAAGGTGTTTTCTCAACCTTACGTAGTCTGTCCTTGTCAGAGACCCTGTAAGGAGTTATCCGGGAACACCGAAGAGAAACCACCGAGGAAGAGTGTGACTTGCTGAGGGCTAAAGGGTGCTCGCCCAAGGTTAAAGGCTTTTAAACCTCGTGAGGCCCTGAACCTTCCAGGGAGTCTCTTGAGTGTTCAGTGTGAACGTTTGCCCCTCTAGTGGAAGTTAATTACAGGAACAGGAGAGGAAATGCGCGGGTCAGCAGGGCTCACTGAGTCTCTGCATTCAAGACTTTCTCTTTGCAGAGAAAGCAGGAGATAACCTTGCCTTCAAGGAACTTAGACTCTTTTGGGGTCCAAAAGCCATGCTGTGGCCAGAACACTAGGCTAGAATTTGCAGCGGTTTTAATCGCTTCGACCACTCACTGTCATCTTAGAAAAGTCGGTTTGAGGGGCGCCTGGGTGGCGCAGTCGGTTAAGCGTCCGACTTCAGCCAGGTCACGATCTCGCGGTCCGTGAGTTGGAGCCCCGCGTCAGGCTCTGGGCTGATGGCTCAGAGCCTGGAGCCTGTTTCCGATTCTGTGTCTCCCTCTCTCTCTGCCCCTCCCCCGTTCATGCTCTGTCTCTCTCTGTCCCAAAAATAAATAAACGTTGAAAAAAAATTTAAAAAAAAAAAAAAGAAAGAAAAGTCGGTTTGGTTACGAATCCCAGAGAGGATTTGAAACATGCAAAGCTCATTGAACAGTACTTGGCACCTAAGTCCTATACACGTGCATGCTATTGGTATTACTCCTATGACAAGGGAGGATATAGTCTGTGTTCCACAAAGAGTTAAGGAAGGACTGAAATTGACGAGGAAGGACTGAAATTGACGTGCATGCGGTAAAAAACTCTTGAAAGTGCTAAGGGAGAATTTAGCAGAAAACACTAATACTAAAAACTCAAGTTTGATCTCAAATTATGTTACATGTGTGAGTTCAGGATTAGTTTAGCAAAGGGAAAGATAAATACGATTTGGAATATGCCATAAGATCAAGAGAATTTTTAACCCCTCAATAAAATTCCTAAAAAAAGGAATAAGCCTCTAGTCCCCCTGTAAAGAAAAATACATTATGGACACTATTTCATTTATGCATTTGAAGAAGCATTCACTGAGTAGCCACCAGGATAGAAAGATGGACAAAATGTAGGCCTGAGTCTTTGCACTTGACACATTCACAACCCAATGACAATTACTGTTAGTATAATGGGCCAATTGTGCTAAGTGCCTCAAACACATTATCACATTTATTCCGTAACTGCAACAGCCCAATGAGTTAGGCATTAAGTCCCCCCTTTCCACAATTAGGAAACTAAGAATCATTTCCAAGGCCACACAGTAAGTGGCAGAATTTGGTTTCAAACTCAAGTAAGTCCGAATGTGAGACCCATGCTCTTAACCCAAATGTCCTTCTGCATACAAATATAGCTCACCAAGGAGTCTTGTTATGGCGGCTTGTGCTCAGTTTCCTGTGAGAACACAAGCAGTGAGTGACAAGCTCAGCCTGAGAAATGGGGGTTGACTCAGGGCCTGGGCCACATGCAAGGAACGCTTGAGCCTAAAAGGATGAATGAAACTTTACTAGCAAAGGAGCAGAGACGTTTTCTGGGCAGAGAGAAATGCACACAAGGACAGAGGGACTTGAAAGAACAGAATGTGTGTTGGGGCCCTGGGAGTGGTTCTGGGTGGAACACAAGTTCCCAAGGAGAAGCCAGGAGGGGAAACAGGAACAGGGGAAGGATGTCTTCTCGAGAGGTGAGTTTTGTTGACGTGCTGTGGAAAACGCAGAAAAATGTTTAAGCAGAGGGGTGCCAAGATCAGTCCAGCATTTAGACTGAGTTTTACTGGCACCTTGCAGATACGCTTTGAGAGGAGAGGACTAAACATAGGTCCACCATTTAAGGGAGCATTGATAGTATTTTAAACAGTTTTATTTTTTTAAGTTTATTCTGAAGGAGAGAACATGTGCAGCAGGGGCAGAGAGAGAGGGAGAGGGAGAATCCCAGGCAAGCTGTGCACTGTCAGCACAGAGCCGGACGAGGGGCTCGAACTCACAAACCATGAGATCATAACCAAGTGGAAACCAAGAGTCAGACACTTAACCAAATGAGCCCCCAGGCACCCGGCATTTACAGTATTTTAAATGAAAGGCAATGAAAGCCAGAATCAAGGCATAGTATTAAGGAGAGGGGCAAAGGTGCAGAGGGTAATTCTAGTTTCTTGCTTAGTATGTGGCATTTTGGCAGGCAGATAACAGTGTGTTGGCTTTCTGTCTCTAGCCTGATCAGTCTTACAGGCTCCAGGCAGGAACCATAAATATCCTAGAATTTGGGGCCTGGAAGAGGCATTTTCTTACAAATGATGAAGATGAGGCCCTGTGAAGACAAATAGTCTGCCTAATAACCCAGTGGCAGAGTGGGCATGAGATTTCACAACATAATCATTCGGCAGTTAAATATTTATTACATGCTTACTCTATAAGTATGGAGTACTTATGGATAAGTTTTTGGGCTCTCCAGGTTTTTTAACATTATGATGCTCACTGGGTTCCAGCAATAGCGAGAAAGGCTGGTGACGTAATGATAACAGAAACTGACTTGTTCTCTGCCCTCACAGAGCTTTGTACCATCTGGTGGGAGGAGAAGACAGCAATCAGTTAATCACACAAACAAATACAGTCGGTGGTCTTAAGTGCTACACCAGCGCTTGGGGGATTTGACCCAATCCGGTAAAGCTTTTCAGAGAGTAATGCTTGAGCTACAATCCAAAGGATGAATAGAACTTAAGAGGAGGAAGAAGGACACGCATTCTAAGCAGAGGGAACAGCGTGTGCAAAGTTCCAATTGGTAGGAGGAAGTATGATCCCTAGGAAAGAGTGGAACAGAGCTAGAAGGAGTGTTGTTGGAGATGATTTTAGGAGGCAAATTGGTCTCGTTGGCCAGGCTACAGGAGTCTACTCTGACCAGTAAAAGCTCTGACGGTTTCCAGACCACTCTGTTAAAGGAGCTTTATGCCAGTCACAGTACTTAAATCAATTCTGACAATTATGTTTTATTACAGATGGGTGTTACATGTACGTACGTGAAAGAATTTTTTCCAAACCTTAGGAGTTTCTGATTACATGCCTTCTTAGGCAAATCTTGGATAAGTTTTTGGGCCCTCCAGTTTTTTTAACATTCTGATCCTGTGGGGCTCCCGCCAACACAAAGATGAAAAAGGCTGGCACAAAAGTAAATAAACAATGACAATACAGTAAACAATTTATTGTTTTAAGGATTAATTGTACGAAGTAGCCTACTTTTTGCTTCTTTTATTGCAAGTGACTTTTTTTTTCTTTCATGGGGAAAGATTTCCAATGACTGAGAAAAACAATACCCTGGCTACTGAGCTGTCTTTCCAGGTGAGCAGTGGCTGGAACAGACTTATTCTTGTGGGTGAAGGTGACTGTGATTTAGGAACACTGGAAAAGAAACCGCCTGACTTCAGAAAAATGCTTGTGCTGAACTCAAGTGACTCAAGATGGAGAAATGGTCAGTTAAGCAATGGTCATGAATTTAGGAGCTTAAATTACGAGGAAAACTGTGTTTAAATAAACGGCCAGGCAATGGCAACAAACCAGGCGGGCAGCCTGATGACCACACTCTTAGTGCAGCTCATACTTGTCAGTCTGGCACTCTGCGTGCTCAGATTCCGTGAAAGTCGCCTTCCAGCTGCCAGGGCCCCTTCACCTTTTACCCTCCCCTCCTCCCCTTAGCTCAGAAGGAACAGGGTTTGAATGGAGTTTTTGGTTCCTTCGCCTCACTGTAGCTTGGAGGAAATGATCCAACGACAAAGGCCCTGTTTGCTTAATTTCCCTAACCTAGAAGCTGATCCAATTCGTGAGTAAAATATCTTTCCAACCACAGATTAGCACATGAAGGAAATAGCTCTGGCCTAGGGAAATAAAGCGTTCGCAAAGAAGGAATACCAAGGAACATGGACGGTGGGCCTTCACCCTGTACCGCTGTACCTATACGTGTATTTCACTTACTGATTACACGCTATGTACTTGCAGTGTGATGGAGCCTTGTCATACAAAGGCAACAACACTGACATCCGCACAATTATTGTAGGAGCCGAGTCATGGCATCCAAAGATAATTCTATCCTGATCCCTAGAGCCTGTGTTACCTTATATAGGATAAAAGCATCTCGTGGAATATACTAAATTGTTAAATGGAGGATCTTGAGATGACAAGATTAGGCTGGATTATCTAGGTGAGCCCTCCATGCCATCATTAGTGTCCTTCCAAGAGAGAGGCAGAGGAGATTTGACACAGATGGGAGGAAGCAGCAATGTTAGCGGGCAGGCAGGGACGGCAGTGATGTGGCCACGGTCTCAGGAATGCAGACAGCCACCAGAAGCTAGAAGATGCAAAGAACGGCTTTTTCCCTCTGAGCCTCCAGAAGGAGTGTGGTCCTGCTCACACCTGGCTTTCAGCCCAGTGATGCTGGTTTTCAGGACTCTAGCCTCCGGAACCATGACCCAATACATTTCTGTGGTTTTAAGCCATCTGGTTCATGGTAATTTGGTGCAGCTGCCATAGAAAATTCATGCAAGTTATAATACAATAAAAGGGGGGTTTTATTTAAGTAATGTCTGTACCCCACATGGGGCTTAAACTCATGACCCCAAGATCAAGAGTTGCCTGTTCTTCCAAGTGAGTCAGCTGGGCCCCCTCAATAAAAGTTTTAATAGAGTGAGGAACAAAGTACAGTAGAAAGGCTTTACAAAACACCTGACATTGTAGTTCCTTCTAGAAGGAAGACTAAAGGTTGACCGAAAGAAGGCCCCCAAAATAGGTTCAAGAACCGGAAGGTGTAAATTCACTGGGATGAGAGAGACTTGACCATCTGGGCAAATATTTTTCTTTTCTTTCCTAAAACTTTTATTTTTTTAAGTAATCTCTACACCCAACGTCAGGCTCAAACTCCCAACCCTGAGACCAAGAGTCACAGGCTCTACCGACTGAGCCAGCCAAAGTACCCCAAGTATTTTTTCTTTTATTTAACATGAGATCATGACCTGAGCTGAAATCAAGAGTCACACTTGGGGCGCCTGGGTGGTGCAGTCAGTTAAGCGTCGGACTGCAGCCAGGTCACGATCTCACGGTCCGTGAGTTCGAGCCCTGCATCAGGCTCTGGGCTGAT
Source organism: Prionailurus bengalensis (assembly GCF_016509475.1). Taxonomy (NCBI): domain Eukaryota; kingdom Metazoa; phylum Chordata; class Mammalia; order Carnivora; family Felidae; genus Prionailurus; species Prionailurus bengalensis. The sequence goes on from NC_057360.1 coordinate 29,103,555, forward strand.
GGCTCAGAGCCTGGAGCCTGTTTCCAATTCTGTGTCTCCCTCTCTCTCTGCCCCTCCCCCGTTCATGCTCTGTCTCTCTCTGTCCCAAAAATAAATAAATGTTGAAAAAAAAATTTTTTTAAAGAGTCACACTTAACTGACGGAGCCACCCAAGCCCCCGCCCCCTCCACCCCCCCCCAGGTGCACTTTTAAAATCTATTCCCATTTAATCCTCCTAATGACATTTTACAGAGGAGAATACTGAATCACTATAGTTAAATAACTTGTCCAAGTGAACAGTGGGGTTAGGACTCAAAGCCAGGCTATGTTGTGATGAGTCCATGGCGTGGACCAGTCCGGTACGCTACCCTTTTGGCCCAACTTACGGCCCCAGGTAGGAGGTATCGAGTGAAGCTGGGCCAGCAAGGTAAGCCCCATGATGTAGGGTTCCCTAAGGCCGTGAGCATAGGAATTCGATGCGTTATATGGGTACTAGAAAGCCAGAGAGAAACATGGCTGGCATGATCTGATTGTTGCTTTAGAAAGGTCATCTTCATGACTAAATGTAGGATGAGTTCTAGGGGGCTGAGGGCAGAGAGAGAGAGAAGTAAGGAGTCTGATGCAGTAGATAGTCCAGAGGAGAGATGTTGCTGGCATGAACAAGGACAGTGACTGTGGTGATGAAGAAGAGGAATATGGATTTGAAGAACTTTTAATTTAGTTACCAGGACTTCATGATTAGGGTGTAAAGGCAATGGAGAAGGGGGAGTATAAGCCATGGAAAAATAGGTCCCATGATGGCCAACATCACCTCAATCCAGGCCGTCAAGTGCCTTTCCTCCCCTCTTCTGTCTTGCGTGTGTTCCACAAACAAGATTTTGTTACTTCTTCACTGTGTTTCTTGTTCAGTGTCCCTTCATTTCTATTTTTCTCCTAAGTTTATTTATTTATTTTGAGGGACGGAGAGGGACAGAGAGAGGGGGAGAGAGAATCCCAAGCAGGCTCCATGCTGCCAGTGCAGAGCATGATGTGGGGCTCAAACTCACAAACCGCGAGATCGTGACCTGAGCTGAAACCAAGAGTCTGATGCTCAACCAACTGAGCCACCCAGGTGCCTCCCATCATTTTTATTTTTATGCCACTCAGTTCACACGGCTTCATGCCTGGATTGCTGCAATGACAGTAGTATTTTGAGATAGCCAGAGATCAGCCAGCCAGCTGTGAGATATTTGCTTCCATACCCTCACCGTTCCTCCCATTCGGCCAATAGTCCTGACTCAGAGAAGAGGTGATATTGCAGAATACAAGGGAGAGGGCTCTCGGGATTCAGGAGCTGAGGGTCTCAGGAGACTCAAGCTCCAATCATAGCGATTCGCAGATTCATGACAATATAGAGCAAGGAGTCACTCTGCCCAGAGAAGATTCTCCCGGACAAGGGTAGGGAGGAGAACTGGAAGGAAAGCAAGAGGAAAGTTGGGGAGCTCTTCTGAGAAAAGAACATGCACCTTAGTTTCCTTCCAGGCTAAATGCTGGAGGAGTAGGGTAACATAACAAAAAACCCCTTAGCATTCAGGGGACTCAGCACAGAGATAACCTATGTGCTAGTCTCACATAGACCCAAGATTGCCCTGTGTACCAGAAATGGGTGTGTGGGAGAAAGACTCTCCGAGGTCTCCCAATGGGAAGCTGGAGAGTGGGTTCCCATATCCCTAAGAGGGGACCTCACGTAGACAAGTGAGCCATCCAAGGGAACCACTGTGGATGAGACCAAGGGACTACCCAGCAGAGACCTGTGCAGATCAGATGTTCCACCCCTGGCCAAACACTCCATGCATTAGCACCATGGTGCCACCCAAACAAGGCAACCCCAGGATACAGAGTAGGGTCTCCCCCTCTTCTGTGTGCCTGACTTACTGTTGTCAAATGTCTTGTCTTAAAATAATTGCTTTCATAATGAGACTTTCTGTCGAAGAACTCCCAGCTGCTCTTTATTGTACATCTCAACAAAGTCAAGCTCTTCTTTCTGGCTTTAAAAAACCAACCTCTGGCACGCCTGGGTGGCTCAGTGGTTAGGCCTCCCACTTCAGCTCAGATCATGATCTCACAGTCCGTGAGTTCAAGCCCCACGTCGGGCTCTGTGCTGACAGCCTGGAGCCTGCTTCAGGTTCTGTCTCTCCCTCTCTCTCTCTCTGCCACTCCCCTGCTTGCATTCTGTCTCTCAAAAATAAAATAAAAACATTTAAAAAAATTACATAAATAAAGAATCCAGACATTCAAAAGCACCCATGTTGCAACAATGCTCGCAAGTGACAGTGCTGTGTTATCTCGCTGGCAGGCAAAGGTGTAGACCCAGAAATAAACCTCTGCTTCCAAGCTGAAGTGCAGCAAGACCATTCCTAACGCATCGTTTACAGTCCCAACAGCAGCATCTCAGCTACACTGCAGCATTTCTGCTAGAGGCAGAGTTATCCCAGAAGAAGAAACTATTAATATCAGTGGGAGGAGTAACCAAGTCAGAGAAAAGTACATAAATATTTCAGAGTGAGATTGATCAATTTTTAAACTACCAGCCGTATTTTCTTGTATTTGGGGGGAGAGGAAGGAAGGAAGGGAGGGAGGGAGGGAGGGAGGGAGGGAGGGAGGGAGGGAGGAAGAGCTTAAGCTGGCTTTGTCCTCATGATTCAGAAATATAATAGTTCTAACTAGATACTAAAAATTGAATAAAGAGACAACAAAGGTCCAGGGAAAGGATCCCTTACTGACGGATTTGGTTCTCATCTAGACTTGTAAGCTCTGTTCTTTACCTCTGGAACACCACATTTTTCCCCCATTAAAAAAAAAAAAAACAGGACTAAATGTAAAAAAGTTTAGCTTGTATATTTCTATTTTTATTGAGAACTGTTAACTTTCTTGTTTAGGGGGAGGCAGTGTCATCTAGTTGACGAAACGAGGTGGGGTGGGTATAGAATTTTACCGTTGTTACCAATTGGCTGGTGACCTTTAGCCACTCACCCACTGATTTTATGTGAGGGCAGAGGAGTTTCACAAAAAGAAGAGATAAGGTGTGATATTTAAAGCCTTAAAGCTTTAGTCTACCTCTTTTATAGCTTTAATTTTTACAAAGAATTTGAATATGTCAGTATAGCTTATTTCTTTTTTAAGGCGGAAGAAAAATACAAGGGGAAAAAAAGTCCGTAGTATGAACTGAAGAACAATCCATGCAAAAGCTGAAACTTGTCAACTGTTATCATCTTAACTTTGAGTTATCCCAACACTTAAAAAAAATCTTTGGTTTGTTTTCTTTCCTAGTAAGGATTACTAGTGACATTAACCGTTTATTATTTGGGAGGTCTTGAAAATTTAAGGTAAATACAATCTATTTTCTTTAGCTGGAAAACAAATTGCTCGATACCAAACGAATTTACACAACAGTATCATTAAAGACAGAGACTTTAAAGAGACAAATAATATATTGAACTATTTCAGAAAGTACACACAGGACAAACACATATTTTATCTGAATATACTATAATGGCTACTTTTTTTTTCAACGTTTTTTTTTTTTTTTAATTTTTGGGACAGAGAGAGACAGAGCATGAACGGGGGAGGTGCAGAGAGAGAGGGAGACACAGAATCGGAAACAGGCTCCAGGCTCTGAGCCATCAGCCCAGAGTCCGACGTGGGGCTCGAACTCACGGACTGCGAGATCGTGACCTGGCTGAAGTCAGACGCTTAACCGACTGCGCCACCCAGGCGCCCCTATAATGGCTACTTTTTAAGAAATTTTAAACATTCTGCCATTTATTTCACTGACATATTTTTGATAGTGGCTGATGAAATTTTCATTTTTTGCATGTGTTGCTTCCTGGGTTTCCTTCATCACAAGCTATAGCTTTGTCTTTTCTTTTTTTTAATTTTATTTTTCTATTTTTTTAAATTTACATCCAAATTAGTTAGCATACAGTGCAACAATGATTTCAGGAGTAGATGCCTTAGTGCCCCTTACCCATTTAGCCCATCCCCCCTCCCACAACCCCTCCAGTAACCCTCTGTTTGTTCTCCATTTTTATGAGTCTCTTGTGTTTTGTCCCCCTCCTGTTTTTATATTATTTTTGTTTCCCTTCCCTAATGTTCATCTGTTTTGTCTCTAAAAGTCCTCATATGAGTGAAGTCATATGATTTTTGTCTTTCTCTGACTAATTTCGCTTAACATAATACCCTCCAGTTCCATCCGTGTAGTAGCAAATGGCAAGATTTCATTCTTTTTGATTGCCGAGTAATACTCCATTTTGTGTGTGTGTGTGTGTGTGTGTGTGTGTGTGTGTGTGTGTGTATGCCACATCCATTCATCCATCGATGGACATTTGAGCTCTTTCCATAGTTTGGCTATTGTTGATAGTGCTGCTATAAACATGGGGGTGGATGTGTCCCTTCAAAACAGCACACATGTATCCCGTGGATAAATGCCTAGTAGTGCAATTGCTGGATCGTAGGGTAGTTCTATTTTCAATTTTTTGAGGAACCTCTGTACTGTTTTCCAGAGTGGCCGCACCAGCTTGCACTCCCACCAACAACGCAAAAGAGATCCTCTTTCTCCGGATCCTCGCCAACAGCTGTAGTTGCCTGAGTTGTTCATGTTTGCCATTCTGACAGGTGTAAGCTGTCAGATTATGATTTTGATTTGTATTTCCCTGATGATGAGTGATGAGCATTTTTTCATGTGTCAGTTGGCCACCTGGATGCCTTCTTTGGAGAAGTGTCTATTCATGTCTTTTGCCCATTTCTTCACTGGATTATTTGTTTTTTGGGTGTTGAGTTTGATAAGTTCTTTATCAATTTTGGATACTAACCCTTTATCTGATATGTCATTTGCAAATATCTTCTCCCATTCCATCAGATGCCTTTTAGTTTTGCTTATTGTTTCCTTCACTGTTTCCTTCACAGCTTTTTATTTTGATGAGGCCCCAGTAATTCATTTTTGCTTTTGTTTCCCTTGCCTCCAGAGATGTGTTGAGTAAGCAGTTGCTGTGGCCAAGATCAAAGAGGTTTTTGCCTGCTTTCTCCTTGAGGATTTTGATGGCTTCCTGTCTTACATTGAGGTCTTTCATCCATTGAGTTTATTTTTGTGTATGGTGTAAGAAAATGGTCCAGGTACATTCTTCTGCATGTCGATGTCCAGTTTTCCCAGCACCACTTGCTGAAGAGACTGTCTTTATTCCATTGGATATTCTTTCCTGCTTTGTCGAAGATTAGTTGGCCATACGTTTGTGAGTCCATTTCTGGGTTCTGCATTCTGTTCCATTGATCTGAGTGTCTGTTCTTGTGCCAGTACCATACTGTCTGGATGATTACAGCTTTGTAGTATAGCTTGAAGTCTGGGATTGTAATGCCTCCTGCTTTGGTTTTCTTTTTCAAGATTACTTTGGCTATTCGGGGTCTTTTCTGGTTCCATACAAATTTTAGGATTATTTGTTCTAGCTCTGTGAAGAATGCTGGTGTTACTTTGATAGGGATTGCATTGAATATGTAGATTGCTTTGGGTAGTATTGACATTTTAACAATATTTGTTCTTCCTATCCAGGAGCATGGAATCTTTTTCCATTTCTCGGTGTCTTCTTCGATTTCTTTCATAAGCTTTCTATAGTTTTCAGTGTATAGATTTTTCACCTCTGTGGTTAGATTTATTCCTAGGTATTTTATGGTTTTTTGTGCAACTGTAAATGGGATCGATTCCTTGATTTCTCTTTCTGTCACTTCATTGTTGGTGTATAGGAATGCAACCGATTTCTGTGCATTGATTTTATATCCTGCGACTTTGCTGAATTCATGAATCAATTCTAGCAGTTTTTTGGTGGAATCTTTTGGGTTTTCTATATAGAGTATCATGTCATCTGCGAAGAGTGAAAGTTTGACCTCCTCCTGGGCGATTTGGATGCCTTTTATTTCTTTGTGTTGTCTGATTGCAGAGGCTAAGACTTCCAATACTATGTTGAATAACAGTGGCAAGAGTGCACATCCCTGTCTTGTTCCTGACCTTAGGGGGAAAGCTCTCAGTTTTTCCCCATTGAGGATGATATTAGCGTTGGGTCGTTCATATATGGCTCTTATGATCTCAAGGTATGCTCCCTCTATCCCTACTTTCTTGAGTGTTTTTATCAAGAAAGGATGCTGTATTTTGTCAAATGCTTTCTCTGCATCTATTGAGAGGATCATATGGTTCTTGTCCTTTGTTTTATTGATGTGATGAATCACGTTAATTGTTTGGTGGATATTGAACCAGCCCTGCATCCCAGGTATAAATCCTGCTTGGTCGTGGTGAATAATTTTTTCATGTATTGTTGGATCCGTTTGGCTAATATATTGTTGAGGATTTTTGCATCCATGTTCATCAGGGAAATTGGTCTATAGTTCTCCTTTTTAGTGGGGTCTCTGTCTGGTTTTGGAATCAAGGTAATGCTGACTTCATAGAAAGAGTTTGGAAGTTTTCCTTCCATTTCAATTTTTTGGAACAGTTTCAAGACAATAGGTGTTAATTCTTCCTTAAATGCTTGGTAGAATTCCCCTGGAAAGCCATCTGGCCCTGCACTCTTGTTTTTTGGCAGATTTTTTATTACTAATTCGATTTCCTTACTGGTTATGGGTCTGTTCAAATTTTCTATTTCTTCCTGTTTCAGTTTTGGTAGTGTATATGTTTCTAGGAATTTGTCCATTTCTTCCAGATTACCCATTTTATTGGCATATAATTACTCATAATATTCTCTTATTATTGTTTTTATTTCTGTTGTGCTGGTTGTGATCTCTTCTCTTTCATTCTTGATTTTATTTATTTGGGTCCTTTACTTTTTCTTTTTGATCAAACTGGCTAGTGGTCTATCAATTTTGTTAATTCTTTCAGAGAACCAGCTTCTGGTTTTATTGATCTGTTTTGTTTTGTTTTGTTTCGATAGCATTAATTTCTGCTCTAATGTTTATTATTTCCTGTCTTCTGCTGGTTTGGGGTTTTATTTGCTGTTCTTTTTCCAGCTCTTTAGGGCATAAGGTTAGGTTGTGTATCTGAGATCTTTCTTCCTTCTTTAGGAAGGCCTGGATTGCTATATACTTTACTCTTATGGCCACATTTGCTGCATCCCAGAGGGTTTGGGTTGTGGTGTTATCATTTTCATTGGTTTCCATATACTTTTTAATTTCCTCTTTAACTTCTTGTTAGCCCATTCATTCTTTATTAGGATGTTCTTCAGTCTCCAAGTATTTGTTACCTTTCCAAATTTTTCCCTGTGGTTGATTTTGAGTTTCATAGCATTGTGGTCTGAAAATATGCACGGTATGATCTCAATCTTTTTGTACTTACTTAGGGCTGATTTGTATCCCAGTATATGGTCTATTCTGGAGAATGTTCCATGTGCACTGGAGAAGAATGTATATTCTGCTGCTTTAGGGTGAAATGGTCTGAATATATCTCTTAAGTCCATCTGGTCCAGTGTGTCATTCAGAGCCATTGTTTCCTTGTTGATTTTTTGATTAGATGATCTGTCATTGCTGTGAGTGGGGTGTTGAAGTCTCCTATTATTATGCTATTACTATCGATGAGTTTCTTTATGTTTGTGATTAATTGATTTATATATTTGGGTGCTGCCACATTTGGTGCATGAATGTTTACAATTGTTAGGTCTTCTTGGTGGATAGACCCCTTGATTATGATATAATGCCCTTCTGCATCTCTTGATACAGTCTTTATTTTAAAGTCTAGATTGTCTGATATAAGTATGGCTACTCCGGCTTTCTTTTGTTGTCCATTAGCATGATAGATGGTTCTCCATCCCCTTATTTTCAATCTGAAGGTGTCTTTAGGTCTAAAGTGGGTCTCTTGTAAACAGCATATAGATGGATCTTGTTTTCTTATTCATTCTGTTACCCTGTGTCTTTTTTTTTTTTAATGTTTATTTATTTTTGAGACAGAGAAAGAGCATGAGCACGGGAGGGGCAGAGAGAGAGGCAGACACAGAATCCGAAGCAGGATCCAGACTCTGAGCCATCAGCACAGAGCCCGACGCGGGGCTCGAACCCACGAACTGTGAGATCATGACCTGAGCTGAAGTTGGATGCTTAACCGACGGAGCCACCCAGGCGCCCCTATTACCCTGTGTCTTTTGATTGGACCATTGATTCCATTGACGTTTAGAGTGAGTACTGAAAGATATGAATTTATTGTCATTATGATGCTTGTAGAGTTGGAGTTTCTGGTGGTATTCTCTGGTCCTTTCTAATCTTTGTTGCTTATGGTATTTATATATATACCATTATTTATATATATGCTTATGGCATATGTATATATATGTATATATATATATATTTTTTCATCTTTTCTCCCCTCAGAGAGTCCCCCTTAAAATTCCTTGCAGGGCTGGTTTAGTGATCACAAACTCCTTTAATTTTTGTTTGTCTGGGAAACTTTTTATCTCTCCTTCTATTTTGAAGGATAGCCTTGCTGGACAAAGAATTCTTGGCTGCATATTTTTCTGATTCAGCACATTGAATATATCCTGCCACTCCTTTCTGGCCTGCCAAGTTTCTGTGGATAGGTCTGCTCCAAACCTGATCTGTCTTCCCTTGTAGGTTAGGGACTTTTTTTCCCTTGCTGCTTTCATGATTCTCTCCTTGCCTGAGTATTTTCTGAATTTGACTGTGATATGCCTTGTTGATGGTTGGTTTTTGTGGAGTCTAATGGGGGTCCTCTGTGCTTCCTGGATTTTGATGTCTGTGTCTTTCCCCAGGTTAGGAAAGTTTTCTGTGATAATTTGCTCACATAGCCCTTCTACCCCTTTTTTCTCTCTCTTCATCTTCTGGGACCTCTATGATTCTGATGTTGTTCCTTTTTAATGAGTCATTGATTTCTCTAATTCTTAAATCGTGCTCTTTTGCCGTAATCTCCTCTTTTTTTCTGCTTCATTATTCTCTATAAGTTTGTCCTCTATCTCGCAGATTCTCTCTTCTGCCTCATCCATCCTTGCTGCCGCTACATCCATCTGTGATTGCAGCTCAGTTATAGCATTTTTAATTTCATCCTGACTAGTTTTTACTTCTTTTATCTCTGCAGAAAGGGATTCTAATCTATTTTCGACTCCGGCTAGTATTCTTATTATCGTGATTCTAAATTCTGGTTCAGACATCTTGCTTGTATCTGTGTTGGTTAAATCCCTGGCTGTCATTTCTTAGTGCTCTTTCTTTTGGGGTTAATTCCTTCACTTTGTCATTTTGAAGGGAGAAAAGGAATTAAAGAGATAGAAAAATTAAAATTAAAAAATTAAAATTAAAGAAATATCAAATTAAAAATTAAACACACACACACACACACACACACACACACACACACACACACAAATCAAATAGATGCTAGATCCTAGGTGTGTTTTCGCCTGAGTGTCGAAAGTGGTTTGACAGATTAGAGAAAAAAAAGGGGCCGGGGGAAAAAAGGAAATCGTTTGAGAATTTGAAAAAATGAGTACACTGAAGTAGACTAAAATGAGATGATGGAGGTAAAATAGAATTTGAAAAAATATACATAAAAGTAAAGAATATAGTAGAAAAAAATTAAGGAAAAATATTTTTAATAAAAATTGAAAATAAATACGAATTTCTTCTTTTTCTGTATTCAAGAAAAAAGAAAGAAAGAAGAGAAAAAGGATAAAAAAAAGAAATCATTTGAGAATTTGACAAAGTGAATACACTGTAGTAGACTAAAATAAAATGATGGAAGTAAAATAGAATTTGAAAAAAGTTACATAAAAGCAAAAAATATAGTAAAAAATTAAATAAAAATATTTTTAATAGAAATTGAAAGTAAAAATGAAGTTTTTCTCTTTCTGCATTCAAGAAAAAGAAAAGAAACAAAAAAGAGAAAAAAGAAAAAGAAAAAAAGGAAATTGTTTGAAAATTTGAAAAGATGAAGACACTGAAGTAGACTAAAATAAAATGATGGAAGTAAAATGGAATTTGAAAAAATTTACACAAAAGTGAAAACTAGAGTAATAAAACTTAAAGAAAATTATTTTTAATAAAGATTGAAAATAAAAATGAATTTTTTTTCTCTTTCTGTATTTGAGAAAAAGAAAAGTGTAAAAGAGAAAAAGAAAAAAAAAAGAAAATTGAATAGATGAACCTGCTAATAGATTGAAGTAGGCGTGAAATTACTTCGTTTTCCCCTAGAAGTCAGTCTATGTAGCGCTTTATAGTCCATAAACTAAGCCGACGGTGAGACTTGTGTTCTTGAAGAGTGAAGTCAGCCAAGTTGGGCGGGGCTCAGTGTAACAGCTCCGCTCTCCACTAGATGGCGCTGCTAGCTTACTGGGGTGGATTCTTGCAGTGCTCATAGATGCATATGCGCATGTGCGGAAGCAGTGAAAGTGGCGCCACCCAGCTACCCAGTCTGTTCTCCCGGATCAGCAATCACGCATCCATCCTCTGTCTTCAGCTTTCCTCCACTCCCAGCTCTTTCACTCTCCGTGACCAGGCCCCAGGCAGCACCTCTCTCCCGAGTTCCGTCTCAGATGTGGCTGTTTTCCCCAGCCCCTTACTTCTGAAGGACTGCGGCTTTGACCCGTTCCGCCCCTCTGCAGGAGGGTCTCATGGAGCAATGGCCGAATGAGCAATGACCGAATGTCGGCTGCACCCAGGAATGCTTGCTGGACCCTGCTGCTGCCGGTGCCCCGAGACTGTGGCCAGGTGCCAGCCGGCCCCAGAAAAAGTTCACGAGATAGTGTAGCAGCAGTTTTCAGGGATTCTGGAAAATCACAACACACATCTGGCACCAGGCTTGACCCTTAAGGACCTTGCCCCAGCACCCGCGAATGTGGCTGCCTCTGGGGTCTGCTGGGACCAGGTGGCCTCAACAGTCTCTACCAAATGTCCTTCCAGCAGTGGAACCGCTTTTCCCTGTGTGGCCCGAGAACCTCCCGGACCTCACTCTGCTCCTGGGGATTCGCCCTTCCCACCAGAGCACCGCCAGGTATGGAGCAGCGGAGTTGCAGCCTTTGCGCTCCCCTTGTTAACAGTCTTAATGGAATTGAAACCCTCTCCTTTCTCCTTTCTCCCTTTTTAGTTTAGTCCCTGTGGCCGTTTCCAATTTTTCACTTTCTCTCCGGTTGCTTTTGGGGAGGGGTGCTTTTCCCATATTCTCCACACCCCCAGTCTCCATCCTCTCTCCGCCAGCAAAAGGGGTTCCCTATCCTCAGCGGCTTCCCGGTCCCCAAATTCACCTCTCTGCACCGCGGACCTGCTGAATTCTGTGGTTCAGGTTGTGCAGTTTGTTGTGTTAATCCTCCCATCAGTTTTCTAGGTGTGTAGGATGGTTTAGTGTTGGTCTGGCTGTATTTCATGGATGCGAGACACACAAAAAACTTAAATGCTGTTCCGCCATCTTGGCTCCTCCTGTCTTTTCTCACCTTTAGGATTTTGTAGATGAAAATCAGAGAAATTGAAAACTGAAAAAAAAAAAAAAGAATAGATGAAGTGGAGTAAATCGAAGTGATTAAAAGTAGTTCTTGGGGTCAAAGGACAAACAAACAAAAGGGCTTGTGCATCTTTTTGTTGTTCATTCACTGATTTAACACTGTAAACCACCCTCTGGGGTACTACAGAGGAGCCAAAGTAGATGAGACCCACATCTCGAACTCCAGGGATTTAGTGTTGCAAAGAAGAAACATGACATACATTTAGGAAGCTAGAACTCTCCAGGAGAATGGAAGCTTCATAAGGGCAAGGTATTTTGTCTCTTTGGCTCCTTACTATAGCCTCAGGGAGTGTCTTGCACAAAGCAGGTACTGGAGAAATAGTGGTCGGATGAATGGATAAAACACAGTAGAGTGTTGAGCCATTTAAGAACTGTAAAAAAAAAAAAAGTGAAATTGGTAAGAGGAGGAGCAGGTAACTTCCAGCATCTTTGAAATTATGGACGTAACTTGTAGGTAAGTATGTTGACAGCCCATGAACAGAATCTCCTGTGTGCGCTGCTGTTGTTTTTCAAATCCATCACCTGCTCCGTCAACCTCTTCAAGTAAGACCACGAACACAGCAAGTAATGAACATGTTACTTAAACATGCTGGGCCTCAGCGAAGTGAGGAAGTTAGACTACATGAGGGTTTGTGGGGGCAAATACGCAAGATCCTTTTAAATGTCAGAATGGTTAAATGTGTACACTATCCCATCAAACCTCTGATTGGATAGATATTCTACCGCCCAGAGTAGAAGACCCAAGGAGAAAATACTAAGGTGGTTAAGAGTAGAGGTGCTTTGCCAATACGATGAAAATTGTGAAGATAAGACATGAATGACTGAATTTTAGGAAACAGTGGAAGGGAGAGAGGATCAAAGTCTTTTGGGTTTTACTGTCTAATTATTTAAATTAACTTCAACCAAAAGAATTGCCTTTGCCCAACCTAAACAACGTTGAGCCTAACTCATGTTCCTAAATCCTCTGAATGTTTCTCAATATCCTTCTGAATAGTTAACTAAAAATACCAGTTTGTTTTGGGGTGTTTTTGCAGGGACCTCTTTGCTAGGTGACTGTGACTTTTATACAAAGGGGTGCTGGTGCCTGCCAAAGTTTGGCCAGTCTGCAGCAAAATAAGAGGAATCCAAACAATGCAAGATCTATATTTGTAAAGCCACACTGACTCATTTGAAAGGACTTTAAAGAAAAACAAAAACTTGAGATTAGAACATTTATGGTTAGAATATTTTTTTCTTCTTAAATGTTGGAGGCCAAAGATGGTATTCCTTTTAATGTTCTGGAGAAAATAAAAATTGTCATCCTCTGTGGATCCCACCACCTTTTAAATAAATTGTACTATTTTCTGAAATTTAAAGGCACAGATGTTAAGAATGGCATTAGAGTGTCATTGCACAGACTAGTTGGTTTTATTCCTTAATGCAGATTGTGGAGTCTTCAAATAACCTTATTATGCTAAGTATTCAGAATCATGACACCTTGGTTTCCTTTATTTCTTGGTCTTAGACACTGATGCCTCTCAGCGTCATTTAATACACCAGACTACTATGGAACAAGAAACAGAAGGCTGCATGCAATTGAAACTATCATTTCTTTAAAGGCATCTAAAAAATTCATTTCTGGTCTTACCACAATTCATTATTTTTGGAAAAGAGACAAGGCATCTTTGATGACAGTGTTAATAACATTACTGTTTTGTTTTTTTTTGTTTGTTTTTTTTTGTTTTTTTTTTTTTCAACGTTTATTTATTTTGGGGACAGAGAGAGACAGAGCATGAATGGGCAAGGGGCAGAGAGAGAGGGAGACACAGAATCGGAAACAGGCTCCAGGCTCTGAGCCATCAGCCCAGAGCCCGACGCGGGGCTTGAACTCACAGACCGCGAGATCATGACCTGGCTGAAGTCGGACGCTTAACCGACTGCGCCACCCAGGCGCCCCAACATTACTGTTTTAAGCAAACATTTACCGATGTAGTTTTATGGAATCCCATAAATGACTTATTTATGTTACATAGAGTACTAAGGAAACAACTATGGAAAAACATTATAAGATCACTGATTTTATTGCTCTATAAGCAATGTATATTAACTTTATGAAACTTCGAAAACACATATAAACCCAGAGATTACTAGTGTAAAGTTTTTATTGTAGTCATTCAACACCTTTCTTTAGCAACATAGAAATCTTTTACAATAAAAATTGGATTATATTGTACATGCTGTTTTATAACCTGCATTTTCCATCCTAAAAATATGTTGTAAATCTATTTCCATAGCATTAAATGTTTTTCTACATCATTTTAATGACTTCATACTGTGATATTTTATAATGTACTATCATCTAATTAACAAGTTCCTTGTTAGGTACTGTTTGTTGTTGTTGTTGTTGTTGTTGTTTTTCCCGTTGTTGAAATGACCATCGTTGCTAAATTAAATCTTGTTTTACATTCTTGAGTAATTCATTGGGCTAGATTCTAAAAGTAGACTCGTCGGGTTAAGTGTACACAAATTTATAAAACTTTTCATATATAGCGTGGAACTGACATAAAAATGTGTGTTTATTTATTTGCTTAATTTATTACAATATTTACAGTCCATGAGGAAGATAGAAAAATAATCTAATTCATTGCATAACACTCCTTGCACTTCATTTAATTTCCAAAAAAACTCATTACAGCCAAAATGAGACTTCTTAGACTAAGTTGTCAAACTTTGACTAAAGGGATCCTGCAGATCATTTGGCTTGAAAGCTTTATGCGAGAGCTGAGGGAACTGAGCTGAAGTTATAACGTGTCCTGTTCACAGTTCAGCCTAACAAGGAATGGAGCCAACTCAGTCCTGGATCCAGATGCTCTTTTTTCCTCCCAAGACCCTCGAGAGAAGAGCAAGTCATTCTTCTTTAGACAGTCAGCACAGAATTGACGTGTCTCTGAGCTTTCTGGAATTGCTCTGCGGTCTTTCGTTGTACCGTAATTTCTTTCACTATCACCTAGTTGATGGACATGAGGATTGCCTGGAGTTATTAACTAGTTTAAACAATGTGGCAATAAACAATCTTTTTTTTTTTTTAATTTTTTTTTTCAACGTTTATTTATTTTTGGGACAGAGAGAGACAGAGCATGAACGGGGGAGGGGCAGAGAGAGAGGGAGACACAGAATCGGAAGCAGGCTCCAGGCTCTGAGCTGTCAGCCCAGAGCCCGATGCGGGGCTCGAACTCACAGACCGCGAGATCATGACCTGGCTGAAGTCGGACGCTTAACCGACTGCGCCACCCAGGCGCCCCTAAACAATCTTTTAAATAGCTGTTTAAATATGTCTAACAAATATAAATTGCTTTTCTTTGGGGAAATGTTACATGTTGTATTATTTCCTGGAGATTCACGATGCAAATTTACGGACTAAACAAATATTTATTGAACACCGACCAGCTGTGCTACATGCTGGGAGTAACATTAAAGGCTCTGAAAATTCTTACAGTAACAAAATGTTTTAAATTTTTAAAATTAAAAATTTCCCAACCTTTTTTTTTTTTTTAAATCATAGCACCCTTCTCTACCCCCCCCCCTTTAAAAAACTGAACATCTTGGGGCGCCTGGGTGGCTCAGTCTGTTAGGTGTCGGACTTCGACTCAGGTCATGATCTCACGGTTCCTGGATTTGGGCCCCGTGTCAGGCTCTGTGCTGACAGCTCGGAGCCTGGAGCCTGCTTTGGATTCTGTGTGTTTCTCTCTCCCTGCCCCTCCCCCACTCATGCTGTCTCACTCTCTCTCTCTCTCTCTCTCTCTCTCTCTCAAAAATAAATAAACATTAAAAAAAATTAAAAAAAACTGAACATCTGCTAGTATTGTACTAGTCGTTTCTGGAGCAGAATTTGGAAAATGCTATCTGGTATCAGTCTTGTTGAAAACTACTAATTACCTAGTTGTTACTTTTGTAGGGATTCCAAAAAATCTTGGGAATTATTTAGAGGAAACATGTTTTAGGCATTTCAGAAGACTATATCTTTGATCTATGTTGCCAGATTAACTTCCAGGATGGGATGTATTTGGATATGAATATTTTAGTGCGACAGTTTTACTTTATTTTATTTATTTAAAAAAATTTTGAGTTTATTTATTTTGACAGAGAGAGAGAGAGAGAGTGGGGGAGGGGCAGAGAGAGAGGGAGACAGAGAGAATCCCAGGCAGGCTTTGCACTGTCAGCACTGAGCATGATGCAGGGCTCAAATTCACGAACCATGAGATCATGACTTGAGCCAAAGTCAGATTCTTAACCAACAGAGCCCCGGGTGCCCCTACTTTATTTTATTTTTAAATTAGTGTTCATATAATTAGGACAAAAGGAAGACTCGAACATGAAACGAGAATGTGGGATATAAAATAGTTTGGGCTCAGCAATGGGTTTATTCGGGGAGAAGGGTGAATTTGCATGGAGAAGAAACAGACTGAGGAGGAGTGAGACAGAGATGAAATTATTAACAGGAATTAAAACTGGAGGTTTCAAAGATTCTATAGCAACATGGGAAAGAATTAAAAAATATTTGGTAGAA
The DNA here is from genome assembly GCF_016509475.1 of Prionailurus bengalensis. Taxonomy (NCBI): domain Eukaryota; kingdom Metazoa; phylum Chordata; class Mammalia; order Carnivora; family Felidae; genus Prionailurus; species Prionailurus bengalensis. The sequence continues at coordinate 29,119,586 of NC_057360.1, forward strand.
AAAGAAGGATACAAAATCCTATTCACAATATGTAAAAACCAATTAGGAAAAAAAAAAACAGGGGTGGGGTGAGAATCCAACAAAATAATAGTGTTTGGGTTGGGGTGCTTTTTTCCCCCTCATCTCTAATTGTCGTTTTCATTTTTATTTTTAAAATATATGACAAAATTGAAAAGGAAAAAAATACTAAAGGATCAGACAAAATTAGAAGAGAGGCTTATGGAGGAGGAGGAAGGTAGTGGTTGAGTCGAACAAAGGCAACAAATAGATTAAAAGTGAATAAGGGTAGAAGAGAGAACATTCAATTTGTCCTGGAGGAGATCATTAATGACTCAAGTGCTGTGAAGTGGACAAAAGCCAGTCTGTAGTGGGGTCAGATGAGAGAACCAGACAAGAATAATTTTTTTTTAGGACCTAAGATCATAATAATTCACGTAGAGGTTCCCCCCAGCCACTGTTACTTTAGTTCAGGTTTTATCATGTTGGGATTTTGCCTATATCGGTTTTTTTCCAGGAGCTGATAAATGAAAACCTTAAAAAAAAGAAATCCTATGAGTAAGTTTCTTTGCCCTTATATTTGAACTGAATAATAAAGAAATGGTAAATTCTCTTTCAGAGCTGTGCTAGAAATGCTACCATATAGAAGTCTTAATAATATACTCTGTGCATGCCATTTAAAAACAGAAGAACTTGGTCGCCCAAGGTCATTTCAGATGCCTTTTTTCCTAAGTGATTTGTGTATATTTTATCCATAAAAGACAAATTATTATGAAAGGATATGAAATATAGGTTTAAGGAACTCAAAGAACAAAGTGCATTCTTTGCTCTTTGAATTTCTTAAAATTAAGTTCTTAAGACTCCCGCTGCTTACCTTCAAACAAGCAACCTTGAAACTACTCCATGAAACCCAGTGAAAGGACGAACCAAAGAGTTTTCACTTATAAAAAAATATAGCACGTGGGAGAGAGGACGTTCAAGTCTTCCAGTATCCATACTTATTAACTAAATTGAATGCCTGTGGCGGGTCTCATGGGAGCACACAGTGGCAGCCTCTTTATATTACAACTCAGCCAGAAGCATTTATTCCCTTGTAATTAAGGCCAAGGGTGCAACCAGTGATGCGAATGGAAGCAATTATGTGGATTATTCCGCTCCCTCAACATTTCTCAAGAGTTTGTATGTTTGTGGCTTTATGTGAGTCTGAAGTCCCTGTATAGTCCCCGGGTTATCCTTGGTTCTGCAGGCCAACCTCAGGTCATAACCACAGCTAATATTTACGTAGCACTTACATGCTAGACGCTGTTCTAGGTGCTTTTGATACAATAGCTTCGTCCATTCTTTCAAAACTCTGGGGTGGGGGGCAGCTAAATGTGAAGTCCTAGTTCTCCAGAAGCAGATACTGAGATGAGGTTCCAACGCAAGGAAGTCATCCCTGAGTTGGTCGTAGGAAAGACCAGTAAGGGGTGATGGAAGGAGGGCAGGAAAAGGGAGTTGAGCCAAGCAAGGGCACATCTCAGGCCAAGGCCCTCCCAGGGTAGCTTCAGTTGGTTCTGAAGGGAAACCCTATAGGCTAGGAAGGGAAGCTTAGCTTCCCTCCTGCTGCCCAGTCTTTGGGTAACAGCCCACATGGGTGGCAAGGAATGTGTGTGTGTGTGTGTGTGTGTGTGTGTGTGTGTAGGGGGTGGGGGTGGAATCTAGGAAAGAAGAGCATCAGGTGCTTATTGAAGGGGGTGGGACAGAAACACCGACAGGTGTCCGCTATAGGTGGGGTCTGTTATCTCCACCGGATCTTGGCCAAGGTCTCAAAGCTTGTAAGTAGAATATCTGGAATCTGAAAGCCTGCAGTTTGATTCCAGAAGCCATGGGCTTAAACCCCCATGCCGGGTGGGCAAGATCGTATCTTCACAGCGCGCCGCTGTCTTATCAATACATTTTTGAACGTTTTCACAATGGACTGTGTATCATAAAATATTTTGAATTTATTGGGCTTCTAAAAATGCTGGAAGTATGTCTGAGGAGGAATCTATTAGTAATTCATTGAACTAAGTTTCAGATGCCCAAGCCCCCAAGCCTAAGTTCAGCTCAGAGAACAGACTAAAAACATTAGATACTTGGTTTACCTCAAGGAATGTGCTACTCCCAAAGCACCCTTCCAGTGGAATCTGTCCAGTTCTCATGAACTACGTCAAAAGTGATTCCACAAATCTTTCTCCGCAAGGCATATTCACGCAGATCCTGTTTCACATTAAGATGATGTCAGTTTATATTGCTGACCTGATCTGATATCTACTTATCGCCCTCTTAATTGTTTTTGGATGTTTAAAATGTTTTATTTTTATTCATTTTTTTGAAGTTTATTTATTATGAGAGAGAGAGAGAGAGCTTGCACGAGCAAGGGAGGGGCAGAGGGAGAGGGAGAGAGAGAGACTCCCAAGCAGGCTCCGTGCTGTTAGTGCAGAGCCTGATGTGGGGCTCAATCCCACAAACTGTGAGTTCCTGACCTGAGCTGAAATCAAGAGTTGGCACTTAACCAGCTCTTGGTTGGTGCCAACCAAGTGCCTCTAAGTTTTTTTTATATATTTTAAATAAAGCTTATATTCTGTTCCAAGTCATTGAAGCAATTTTTTTTTCAGTTTTTGTGGAACACGTTTCTGAAATATTTTTTAAACTTTTAAAGGAATTCACTTTATTTTTGCTAAAGGAATTCTCTTTATTTTCTGTTTTAAAAGAGGGGGAATGGGAGCCCCTGGGTGGCGCAGTCGGTTAAGCGTCCGACTTCAGCCAGGTCACGATCTCGCGGTCCGTGAGTTCGAGCCCCGCATCAGGCTCTGAGCTGATGGCTCGGAGCCTGGAGCCTGTTTCCGATTCTGTGTCTCCCTCTCTCTCTGCCCCTCCCCCGTTCATGCTCTGTCTCTCTCTGTCCCAAAAATAAATAAACGTTGAAAAAAAAAATAAAATAAAAGAGGGGGAATGTATGTTACTTGTCTGTCTCTTTGCCCTCGGTAAAAAGAGGAAAAGTTTGTGCCTAATGTTTGGGTGACCAATTAAGTCAACTCAAGAGTTTGCGAATGACTGTGGTAGATCCAGTGACTAGGAGAGAAGCGAGTGCTGACCCAACCTCTGTCAAGAAAATCAGCGAGAACCTTACTGGTCCAAAGAGGGCAGCACGAAGGTGGAGGAAGACACTTTAAGGGGAAGGCTGAGGGAATGCAGAATTTGTACAGTTTTCTTCCTGTGTGTTGTGGGTGAAGGGGAAAATTCTCCTTTTTAGCAGACACCTACGGAGGGTAACGTTCTGTGGGCGCACTGAGGCCCAGTGTCTGCTATGCCGCCATATTGTTCAGGAGGGAGAATGAAGGAGGGAAAGGCTTGGATGCTTGCCAAAGGTTCTGAGAGCCTAGATAATAAAAGCTAACAGTTCTATGGTACTTATTACAGTAAAACCTTGGCTTGCAAGTGACCTGTTCTGCAAGTGTTCCACAAGACAAGCAAACATTTCTAGTAAATTTTAACTTGGTAAATGAGCAATGTATTGCAATATGAGTAGAGCCTGATGCCAAGTGTCACATGATCACAACTGAGCCAATGGTTCTTGAAATTTGCTTTGATATATGAGCACTTTGGACTACATGGATAGCATGTTTCTGGAATGAATTGTGCTCACAAACCAAGGTTTTACTGTAAATGCAAGGGCCTGTTGGAAGTGTCACATATATTAACTCCTAAAAGTCTCCTAGCAACGCTATGAGGTAGATACTAGCAGTATCTCCATTTTATAGAAGAGGAAACTGAGGCACAGAGAGGTTAAATAACTCATTCAAGGCCACACAGCTATTTAGTTGTGGAGCTGGAATTCAAGTCTGGGTTATGGGCTCTCAGATTCCTTGCTCCTGCCCATTACTTTGAACCGCCCACCTGAAGTGTCCAGAATGTGCGATTAATGTTGTTCGTAATTTATTTGTAGTTGAATCTATTTCTGAACGCTCTGCACGTCTTTAAAAGAGACCCCGGTTTCACACTTGGTAATAGCTAAGCTATAGGAGAAAAATTGACTTCTGATAGAAACACCGACCGGAAGCTCCTAAAGTTGCTCTAAAGCACAGAGCCCCTATCCATGTTTGGAAGCTGTAAAGTAGAAGCAAGCAGCCGGGCAGATAAGCTCTGTTCTGCACAGAGGAGACGGTATTCCCTGCCCATGGGGACTTGGCACTGGCAGCAATTATATCACAAAGTCACTCTCAACACTCAGCTGCTTGCTAAGAATTAATTGCTGGAACCAGACCTCGTGAGCTTCATGTTACCCTGCTTTGGAAGAAGCACACACATTCGTGTGATATATTTAGTCTTCAGAAACGGTTACGTTTAAGAGTATCTTTCTTACAAAAAAAGAGAATGAATTCCGGGGTTACATGGGGTCATTCGCTACCCTCCCCAAGTAAACAATCGCACACCTATTTATGCTGTTGAGTAAAGCGACCTCCCACCCCGGTTGTGGTTTGTGGAAAGAAGCGACTCACCAGGGCTTCACTTGCAAAGGAGCCCAGATCTGCCAGGGCCTCTGCTGCCCTCTAGAGGCGTGTCAGATCAGGGCGGCTCACCTCTGAAACTCCCAGGGATTGCCTGGAAATGCACCTTACTCTCCCTTTGGAATGTACCATCAATGTCATGTGTCAAAGGTGATGAGGTGGAAATACGCCAGATTGCAAAAAACAATACTGGGATTTAATTACAATTCCAAGCCATGTCTTTGATAGTTACTCTATACTCAGGGATGATAAAAGCTTCCTCCTGTGTTTCTTGCCACCCTCTCTCTGGCCGCACCCACCCCCATCTCAACCGCTACATAGAAATTAGTCGCGGTCGGGGTGCCTGGGTGGCTCAGTCGGTTGAGCGTCCGACTTCAGCTCAGGTCAAGATCTCATACTCTGTGAGTTTGAGTCCCGCGTCAGGCTCTGTGCTGACAGGTCAGAGCCTGGAGCCTGCTTCCGATTCTGTATCTCCCCCTTTCTCTGCCCCTCCCCTGCTCATGCTCTGTCTCTCTCTGTCTCAAAAATAAATAAAAAAAAAAATTAAAAAAAAAAGAAATTAGTCAAGGTTGTTTTAAAACCATAAACAGAACTAACATAAAGCATTTATCACATGGCAAGTACTAAGTGCGTCCCATACACTAACCTATTTAATGTGCATAACAGTCCTGTGAGACGGGTGGTATCATCATCCCCATCTTATAATAGGGAAGCAGAGGCAGAGAACTAGTGAATACTGCTCATGGTGCATGAGCGGTGGAACTGGATTTGAGCCCACGCATGTGTGGCTGTGTGGACTGGGCTCGTATCCACTTCACTGTACTGTGTCTTTTACAGCTATTAAAGCACACATTAAAAGTCTAATTTTTAAGGTAGAGGTTTTTCTAAAAAATCTTTGCCCTGAATCTAGTAATGAGGCAATGACTGGCCCGCACACTTCAAAAATGTCAATGACATTGGGGCACCTGGGTGGCTCAGTCGGTTAAGTGTCCGACTTCAGCTCAGGTCGTGATCTCACAGTTTGTGAATTCAAGCCCCGAGTCGGGCTCTGGGCTGACAGCTCGGAGCCTGGAGCCTGCTTCTGATTCGGTGTCTCCCTCTCTCTGGGCCCCTTCTCAACTCATGCCTCTCTCACCTTCAAACATAAATAAATAAACTTGAAAAAAATGTCAATGACATAACAGAAAAGGAGGAAGAGAAGAAGGAGGAAGAAAAGGAGACCAGAAGGAGGAGGAGCTATTCTAGAGATTTAACAACTAAATATAATATATAGCCTGTGATTATCTCCCACATATGAAAAACTATATTGGATAACTATTATATTAATGTTAAATTTCTTGAGTATGATCCTTTTGTTGTGGTGATATAGGAGCATGTCTTGTTCTTAAGTGATATTTGACAAAGTTTTCAGGGGTGAATGGTTATTATATAAGCAAATCGCCATCACACTTTTTAGGAAAACAATAAAAATACATGTAAGAAAGAAAGAGAAAGCAAATGTGGCAAAACATTAAAAATTGGCAACACCAGTTAAAGGCTCATTATGCTATCTTTAAAAATGTGTTGAAGGTTGGGGGAATTCTTAGATGAAAAATTAGAGGAGAAACACACTCCCTCTCAAAATAAGAGCCAGGGAAGGAGGTAGCCGATGTATCTGCCTGCACGGCCCTGCGTAAGGACAAGTGAGAGCAATGTGTGGGGCTTGGAAGCTATTGGAAGCTTTGCAATCTGTAGATGTGTGTTATGCGTGGGTGTATGAGATGTTAAAGCTTATTGGTTAATGTTTTTCTTTTTTTTTAAATTTTTTAACGTTTGTTTATTATTGAGAGACAGAGAGGCACAGAGTGTGAGCAGGGGAGGGGACAGAGAGAGGGGGAGACACAGAATCCGAAGCAGGCTCTGGGCTCCGAGCTGTCAGCACAGAGCCCGACGCGGGGCTCGAACCCACGAACTGTGAGATCATGACCTGAGCTGAAGTCGGCCACCCAACCAACTGAGCCACCCAGGCGCCCCACTGATTAGTATTTTTCAACTAGTATTAGGTATTACATGCATTGGTTTGTATTTTCAAAAAATATTCACACTTCCATCCAATGGAAATGAATAAAGCAAATGATAAACTCTTTGTAAAACTGAAAACATCTCATTTCAGTCTTAGAGTTATTGCAGTTTTGTTATCAACAAATAAGGCATATATAGACGTCTGCCTTTCCTATTCATTTGTTCAGGAAATATGTATCGAAGCGCTCCCTATATTCCAGGCACTGGTCAAGATGTTTGATCACAAGGTGCTCTGAACACAAGGTGCTTGTCTTCTGGTGGGAGAGAGAGACAGTAAACATAACTAAGTAAGGGTTAGAAAGCCACCATTGTCAAGGGAAAACAGAAAAGGAGACCAACATGGCAGGAATTTTTGCAGATGGCTGTGGAGGAGAGGGTTTGTCCTTTGATATAGGATCCCCAGGGTAAGTTTCACCCAAATATGACCTTGTGATAGTCTGGAAGGGAAGTAGAAGAACACAATGAAGAAGGACCTTATGGGGAAGAGTGTGCCCAGTGTGGCTGGAACTGAGTGGTCCAGAAGTAAGAGTAAAAGGATAAGAAGCCAGAGAGTAAGTAGAGGACCTTCATACAAGTCGTTATGAAAGGCACTGGTTTTCATGCTGATTAAAAATAGGGAGCCGTTGGATGGTTTGAGTAGAGAAGTGGCATGATTTAACTCAGTACTTAAAAAATCAGTCTTTTAGGGAGACCAAGATGGAAGCAGGGTCCCCAGTCAGGAGGCTACTGCAATAACCCGACCAAGAGAGGACAGTGACTTGGCACAGGCTGGTAGAATCAGTGGCCGAGAGATGTGATCAGATTCCGGATGGTTTCATGGTAGAACCAACAGGAAGGATTTACCAATAAATTAGATGTGGTGTTTGAGAGAAAGACATGAGTCAAGGGCCACTTGATCAACTGGATCAAGCAGTTGTCCTGAGCAACTGGAAAAAAGAAGTTGTCTTCTAAAGAGACAGGGAGGATTAGGAGGGATTTTGAGGGGGGAAGACCAAGAAGTGAATTATGGACATGCTGAATGTGAACTATTAGATGTCCAAAAGTGGAGTTGTTGTAAAGGGAGCAGGAGATAGAAGTCGAGATTGGAGAGACGTCAGGGAAAGAGACTGAAAATTGATCAGAACTGTTGTACAGGTGGTATTTAAAGCCATGAGTCTAACTAAATAGGATCAGCAAGACAGTGAGTGTGGATAGAGAAAAATAGTAAGGACTGGGCCCCTTACATTATTCTGTTATGTGTTTATTATACTTGTTATATTTCTCATTTTGTGTAGAAAATTACAAAAGAGAAAATTGACAATTATCTAAATTACTGAAGATAGTCTATCAAATAATTAGATTTTCAAAGCATATTAATTTTCCTCAACTATCTGGTTTAATTTTCTACACATGTGTGCATTATTCAGACACTAGGGCTGTTGCGATTTTAACTGTTTCATCCTAGTGTTTTTCAATCAATAATATATTCATCTTTAAAATGGTAAAGTTCAACAATGCTTTTAAATGATTCTGTAGGTGGAGTAATCCTCAACTGTATTTATTTTCTGAATTTGAATTAAATGTTCTGTTGCAGCATGATTATTCTTTCCTCTCTTTCTAATGCTTCTGATTTGACAGTTCTCATTTTGGTGATGTAGTAAGTGAATTTTAAATGTTATGCCCAAGCAGAACTATTACTAATCAAGGAAAGAAAGAGAAGAGGAAACGCTGTCTTGAGAGAAAGATCTGTAAATATATTTGTTGTTTCATAGAATAAAGACAATTGCTGATGATAAGAAGTTCACTCAACTGCAAATAAGCCCATGTAACAAATGCATTTTATCAATAAATTTTAATGTCAGAACCATTTTAACACTCTTTTATAGTTAATTGGGTAAATATGGGCCAGCTCAGGAGAGGTTTTTTTTTTCCCATAATGGGCTATATAATGGTGGTAGGTAATCTAGATAATTAGGCATGTGATGAGATTTATCAGTAAAGAAAAACCCAATTAAGCCTAACTTGAAAAATAAGGGAGTTTATTGACTCATCTAATGAAAAATTCCGAGGTAGTCAGGCTTCAGGGTTTGTTTATCAATATGTTGTGTGGGTTTTTTTGGTCTGCCTCTCTGCTCTGCCATCCAATATGTTGTCTTCAATCCCAAGCTGGCTTTCTTTGCAGGTGTTGAGAGGCTGCCAAAAGTAGCTGGGCTATTTGCTTTCCTGAAAATGCCCAAGGAGAAGGAATGCCTTCTTTATTTATTAGGCAAGTGATCTGAGCTTAGTGCCAATCCTTGTGGCCAGTAGAATGCCATGTGCTGAAATTCTTAAGGCCTCAGTCACTTGATCCCCGTGACAAAGAGGATGGGATTCTCTTGACTTGCTTATATCTTTGGAGATGTCAGCGGGGCCAATGCCCTTTGAAGCACTTGGCTGGTACACAACAGGGGTGGGGTAGCATGTTGTTGGGCAGACAGTCATTGGGGGAGGAACCACGCGCCTGAATCATCCAGATGATCCAAAATCAGTTGACACTCCAGTTCGATTTCTTGTTCAGACTCAGCTTCCTAAGCTTGGCTATATTTCTCTCATGACCTTTCTCTATTTGGTAGTGACAGAAAACCATCTCTATCTACCTGCGAAAAAAATTTAAAATTCAGGCGACATGGACAAGGGTAAAAACTTTCACTTTTTCTCTAACTACTAGCCAATATAAACAGTTAATGCCTTGTTGCAACTATACAGAATGTTTGTTTTTCTGTTACCAGAGCATGTTTGTGTGTGTGTGTGTGTGTGTGTATATACACATATATATGTATATATATATATATATATATACACATATATATGTATATATATATATATATGTATGTATATGAGCACTCCCTTGTGACTGATGTCGTTTAACAAATTTTTATAACAGAAACTTATTTTCAATGCCTTCAAATGCCGTTATATGGGTGATTTCAAGAAAGACATCATATTTATGTCGTATTTAGGTTTAATGGCGGGGGGTGGGGGAAGCATTTCAACTAGTTGACGCATTAAACCTATGTGATTACCACATTTCCTCCTAAATCATACGAAGATGAAAGTAAAGATGCTTTTAAAGGTATACATTGTCAAAAACAAAAAGAATGTGAGAGCAGATAACAACAGCAAAATGTTGGAAGTTAGAAAGGTAGTGGAAAAGTACCAGCCCATGACGGCTGAAGACTTGGAACAGAAAAAGTACAGAAGCAATCTGATTTGAACCTCTAAACCACAAAGGCTCAGGAACTGGCAGTACAAGGTGCCTTGAAAGTGAAAGTGTAGATGGAGCTGAAAATGGGATTGTTTACAAAGCTATTAAAGAATCAGTTAAGCCCCAGATCAGTATTTTCGTGCTGTGAAGGCAGGAGATTGCCTCTTTTCTCTATTCTTCTATTCTCTGCACCATAACACAAAGAAAGGAGATTTTGTTTCTGGGGAGGTGAATCAGAAGATCTCTGAATTGGAAGACACCAGCACAGCTGAGGGTATGGTGATCTCCTAAAAACAGGATGATGAGGATGATCATAATAAAAAGGGAGAACCTCAACTTTATTCTCTCACCAGGCTTCCAAAATGCCGGAAGCTGGGCAGGAGATTGGAAGTCTTTCTCTGAGAAATCTGACTAGCCCGAGAGCATGGAATTCAAAGTACCGACCGCCAAGGGTCTAGTAGTGAAAAGGCCAAGTGAAGTCATCTTAGAGTGAAGTCCATCATTCATGAAGCCTCACTTCCTTACAAGTTCCAATCAGCTTTTTAGTTCTCCATTTAAAAACATGAGCAGGCATGCCTGGGCGGCTCGGTTGGTTAAGCATCTGACTCTCGATGTCAGCTCAGGTCATGATCTCACAGTCGTGAGATCAAGCCCTGCATCAGGGTCCATGCTGAGTGTGGAGCTTGCTTGGAATTCTCTCTCTCCCCCTTTCTCTGTCCCTCCTTCGCCCGGTGTGTGCACGTGTGCGTGCACGTGCTCTCTCTCAAAAATAAATAAATAAACATTTAAAAAAATGAGATTACCATACATTTGAGGAAAACCTCTCACAGGAAAGACAGAGCAAATAAATACGAAAATTTAGAGGAAACAGAGATCATATGTAGAGAAGAATATTGTGAGGTTAAAACTAGCCTCAGAAATGTAAGAAAAATCATTATATCTATGAAACAAGAACATTATGCTACTAAAAAAGAACACTTGGAAACTTATGAAAGAATAAGAGAGTTCTTGAAATTAAAAATATAAATGCAGAGATTAAAAAATAATGGATAAAGATAAAATAGTGGAAATTTTCAATAAAGCAGGACAATTGAACAGGACATAGAAAAGATTTTAACAATTTGAACAGTCTAAGAATTCCCATATTTAAATAATAGGAGTTCAAGAAAGAGGAAATAAACAAAAGCTACAGCAATTGCCAGAGAAACAATTCATGAAAACTTCCTATTACTATTAAATGAACCCACCAAGAGCCAAGGATAATGGGTAAAAACGAATCTACAGGGGCGCCTGGGTGGCACAGTCGGTTAAGTGTCCAACTTCAGCCAGGTCAAGATCTCGTGGTCCGTGAGTTCGAGCCCCGCGTCAGGCTCTGGGCTGATGGCGCAGAGCCTGGAGCCTGTTTCCGATTCTGTGTCTCCCTCTCTCTCTGCTCCTCCCCCGTTCATGCTCTGTCTCTCTCTGTCCCAAAAATAAATAAACGTTGAAAAAAAATTTTTAAAACGAATCTACATTATGTGAGATCTCCATAAAATTTTAGTACACTGGAGACAAAAAGGAGGTCTTCAGAAAGAGTGGAGGAGGGGACCAAGTCACATTCATAGAATGCCAGAATGGCATTTGAGTTGGCAATAACAACACTGGAAGTTAGAAGAGAATGGAGTAAAGTCATAAAAATTCTGAGGGTGAATGATTTCCAACCTTGAACTCCAAGTACTGCCAAACTATCATTCAAAGATATTTTCTGACATGCAAGATCTCAAAAAATAGGACTTCTATGAATCCTTTCCTCAGAACTAATTAGGGGATGTGGTATACCAAAACAAGGAAATAATTCTGTATGGTATCTAGAACACATACACAGGGAGAAATAAATGTCCAAGGATGCTAGTGAAAGGAGATCAGAGGACATCAGCTGTGCAACAGATCCATGGAGCACTCAGCTCAGAGTGGAACTAATCAGATAAAACTGGGAATATTCCCGATCCTGCCTTATTTCATAGATTTATACTTGGACAACAATTTATGGGTGAATCTGTGATAAGCATTTAGAAAACAACACAAAGGAAGCATCAACTAACTCTAGGAACACAAAATGTTCAAAAAGGAAATATAATTATATTTCACTCCATATTTTGTTGACTCTAAGATATTATCAATTATCAGATGTACCAATATTTTATGTACCATGAAGAAAAAAAACCCCTCTGTAATCAAATGGTGACACAATTACTTAATGTTGGCTCTGTGTGATGTACACATCAAGTCACAGCTTGTTTTGGAGAGGGAGAGCAAGTCTCTTGCTACATTGAAGTTTCTTTCTTCTAGACTGAGGGATTTGGTATATTTTTCTGTCTTCAGGGGCATTGCTGTAATAGGAAATGCTTTCCATGCTCTCGTTAATCAACATAACAGTTCCATCAACTCATGGGTATCTTTTTTCTTCGATCTCACAAAGCACTTGGTGATGCTTTGCAATAAAATATTGTATTGCTGTCATTCTTCCAATGAGAAATATTTGCTTTACCACTAATAAATTTATGCTCCACTGCACTGAGTTGTTTTGCTTTGTTTTGCTTTGTCTTTGCCTTTCTATGTACACAAGAACTTTTTGTTTTAATGCCAATTCGCAGTGTAATCTTTTTGAAGACACTGCATACTCTCAACATGTGTAGCGCCTGTCATGCATGAACTCAACTGAAGTGATGACTTTATTAATAGCTCTGACCAAACGTGTGCACAGGCAATAACAAATACTACAACAGCTGTCTGGATAACCGCCTTTGAGAGACATATCCAGATTTCAGAGATGTTAAAATGTGAGCGAAAAAGAATTACTTACTCACGTAGCTCATCTACGATGACATAAACATACCAATAATACTATAAACACTGAAAATGAACTAATCCAAAGTTAAGATGTAACTATATTGGAGAAATAGAAGGAAGAAAAGGGTATATATCTGTCTGTCTATGACGTCGACAGGTGCAGCAGTGTTGAAGAAGAGCTAAATCCTCAGTTTAAATGGTGAGAGGGTGATTTTGTTAATGCCTAATCTTGAAAACTTATGATGTACAGGTAAACGTGTATTGAAAGATAATATTAACATGTATTAAATAGCTGAAAAGATTGGGAGAGCTTGCCTCTGAATAGCAGTTTTAAGGTTCTTTAAAAAACAAAACAAAACAAAACAAAACAAACAAGGCTTTGAATTATTTGAAATTTTAGGCTATGCATATCCAACTTTGACAAATATAAAATTTAACTTTGAAATACAGGAGTGGCAACACAAAGATTTCTAAAATAATGTTCCCTTATTAGTAAACTATGCTGAAGTTTGCAAGTCTTATTGGATCTTTAAAAAAATATATCAGGAATCGTTTCCTGGTGGCATGACAGACATAAAGCATCAGAGGTGCTATAAAGTACACTGTAGGCTTACAGTGTTACACGGGACTAAGAAAGCGATTTGTGTTGTTACTGAAGGTGGATTTTTATGTTTTGGTTCAGATAGAAATCTTACCCCAAAATATGTAGAAATGAAAAATCTTCTCTCTCTACATATTTTATTAATGAAGACACTTACAGCTAGAATTATCTCCACCACACAACGTAGCTGTCTGTTTCTAATCATGACTGGCTGGGCTTTTACCCATTTCCAAAGTTTTCTCCTTTGGAAGAGGTTTGCAGATCAACCTTTCAGTGCCTTGTGATGTATTACCTCTCTGTGGGCTCTCCTCCCTCTGCTCCCATCTTAGGTTGGTGGATCAAATTTCTTAGTCAAGACTCAGTTTCTTCCATTTCTTAATTAACCCAAACCCTGTTAGTTACTAAGTATCAGGGCAGCATGGCTTAATTAGAAAGGCACAGAAACAGGAGTCAGGAGACTTAGTTTTTATTCTAGCCGGGCCATCAGAGCGTCTTACCTCTTCGTACATTAGTTTTTTCACTTGTTAATGGAAAGGTTTAAAACAGAAGCTTTCTAAGGCACCTGACAGCTATAATGTGGTATGATTCTGGGCCTATGCATTTATTTACATGCCTTAATACCAGATTAAATCAGAGTGTGAACTAATTGTGACATTTTGAGAAAGCTCCGAATACAAATGTGTACAATTGATGGACAAATAAGGACTTTAAAAAAGAGCTAGATAGACTTCAGTTTCTGAGCAAAGGAAATATCTGAGTAAAGAGTACACACAATTCTTTAGAGTGAGAAACAATATTAACATTGCATTTTATGCTGGTAATATATATGTATAGCATTTTAATCTAGGGATAAATGCATCTTAATTAGTTGCGGCACATTTGTGAGTGAGTAGGGCATGTATTCTATATTTCTAAATATTGCTTCTAAGCAAATTAGCTAGTTTAATTACAAACCCATTAGATGTTATCCTGTGACAACCATCATGGCTTGCTTTACGTGTTATGACATACCTGTCAAGGTAAAAGCTTACTTGGCAAAATCCGTTGAATAGTGACTTTGAAAGCGTAAGTCACTGATACTCAGTTAATTAAAGAAGCTATCCTAAAAACTCAGCCTATCATATAAAAATGCACCATCTAAGAAAAATATTCTCAGTTCAGTTACTGTATTTAATGGAAACAGTAATAAATATGGGCTTATTAGTAATAAGAATTTTACCATATTGAGAAAGCCTTAAAAGACCAAGCTGGTTTGGCTGTGCCTGGGTGGCTCAGTCATTTAGGCGGTGAAGGGTCTGACTCTTGATTTCGGCTCCGGTCACCGTCTCATGGTTTGTGAGCCGGGCATTGGGCTCTATGCTGACAGTGCAGAGCCTGCTTGGGATTCTCTCTCTGTCCCTCTCTCTCTCTGCCCCTCTCCGGTGTGCTCTCTCTTTCACTAGCAAAAATAAGTAGATAAACTTCAAAAAAAAATCTTATAAAAGACAAAGCAGGTCACATTGGGATGGTTTTGTGGATCAGTCCAGGCAGTAGGATCTTTGTGCTGCTAGAAGGTACCTGACCTACAGTTAGAAGACAACTAGTTTCTTCTTTCCCAGTTCTGCCACCTCTCGCAAAGGCCATGCCGCAAAGGGGACCCAGGTGAACGACACGGATTCGTCCCCATTACAAGGAAAAGTAATGTGGAATGTCAACTCTGTATTCAAGAGATCACACATTATGTATTATTTAAATCCCTTCCATTGTCCATGGGCCAAGTCACTCTCTCGCTGGTTTTCAACTTTTGATCTACATTAGAAATATCTGAGGATTTTGTCTTTTCAAACTCATGTGCCTGGACCTCATCCCTCAATATTTTACTCAATCGGTCTACCATGTACATTTTGGGAAAGCTACACTAAATACTGGATCTAATATCAACGAAAGATTGTAAAACATTGCCAGTATGACAAGTAAACCCATTAATGAAACATTTCTGACACAACTGATTTTTTCTTAAAATCGATTTGAACTCTAGACCATTACTTTATGGTCTTCGGGAGGGACATGTTAGCAATATGCCCTATTTGCTTTCCATGTCACGGTCTATTTGTTTCAACAGTATTTCACTGTTTCAAGGAAAATTACTAGTTACAGTCTACTTCAACCATCTTCATTCTGTTTTCTGTTTGGGATTTTACCAAGTTATTTTTTCGATACTCCTCGAAACATGGGGAGCGGGGAGGGGGGTCTAGAAGTGTTAGCACACGACATATGAAAAAGAATTTCGTTTTTTTCATATGAAAAAACTTTCCATTATTTCATTTTCCCTTTCGTCTTTTCCTCATTTGTGTATAGGATCGCTACCCACGATATGTGGCCATTTTCCAAAGATGATGTGCAATTTCAGAACCTCGCACTTCTGGTAGATTTTTATCTTTCTAAATCCCCTTATCTCCCTGGTTCTTATCTAGTAGAGTAGATTTAAAAGTCCAAAGGAAATACCAGTTACAACTAGATTTCTTCTCCTTTGCCTCCCCTCTGATTTTGTTTTCTATTATTCATGACGAAAGGTAATTGGGCGTGAATGATGGGAGTTGGGGCAAAGGAGCAAAGACTGGAAAGTTTTGACATACCTTGTTCGGTAGGCAATTTTCTTACTAAAATCTTCTCCCCAGCGGGTCCTGGTGAGTCGCGTGTGTTTGACACGGGCGAGAGGCTACAAGATAAAGCTAATTAATTCCACATGCAGCAAGGAACTGCAGAGTGACCCTAAAACGTGGCCGGGCTGACGTGGAACACGCTGCCTTCATGGTGGAGCTACTCAGCAGGGCCCTCCACGGCCATCCATTCTTGTCAACCTGAATGTCCTCTTTCTGTTTTCACTTCTGGACATGGACAGAGCCCTAGACTCCCAGGCCCCAAACCACCTTCACAAGCCTTAGAAACCACAGTCTTTCTTGGGCTGGATTTTATCCCATCTCTTCCTAGATATAGCCTTTAATTCACACACACATGCACATACTTTGCTTTCCAATGAACATGATGAAGGGGAGAGAAAGAAAGGTGAAGAATCCAAGAGAACAGACAGATCCTGTCTTTTATCTCAAGTCTCTTTGCTTCTATGGTTCATGGGACTTTGGTTTTGGAGTCTCAGCCCAATTTTCACGTTCCAGCTGCCTATTACTGGTGGAAAAGGGGGGGAAAAAAGAGCCGCTTCCCTGTCTCTTTGCCTTCATCTGCTGTTCACGTGGAAGTGTGTGCGGCTGACCCAAACCTCGCTGACATGTCAGCGTGCAGCCGCAGGCCGAGGGGTGTTTGATTTATAAATGGAATGTATAATAAGCACGATGCCTTCTGAGCCGAACGTTCGTGGAAAATCACATGCCGCTCACATGAGGGACCAAGATCTTTTTTTATTATTTTAATGAATTGAGTTTTGTCAGTGCACCAGGGAGATAAGAAGATACCTGCCAATAACCCTCTGATTGTGTCCTCGGCCAATTGGTGGGCTTGAACACGGGTACTCCTCTCGTCAATTGAGTTTGTGTGTTAAGTCAAGGTTTAGCTCTGGATTTGAAGCTCTCGCTCAAACAAAGCCACAGACGCTCCGACGGTGGAAACCATCACATAATTCTCCTCTTTGTCTCTTTAAAGAGCACGGGGTTGGTAAAAAAAATCCATTTTGGGAAGACTCGGTCTGAAGATAATGATAGTGAAGATGAGAAAAGACAGCAGGTTGTAAGTTCTGGCCTAAGTTCGGAAAGAGGGGGGGAAAAAGGTTGAAAAGGTAATAAACTCCAGCAAAGGCCAACAGATCAACCAACATGAGAAAAACCAACAGGTAACAAGGGGCCTCTGGAGCTTCTGAAGAATAGAGATCAGTAGGAAGGCATTTTGAATGAGAAATAAAATGCTCCTTCCTGTCAGGGAGGAAGGGAGGTGTATGGTGCTTGAGACATGGGAAAAAAATGCAATTAAAAACCAGATATGAATAAAGATCAGGTGAGAGAGGATGTCACCCTGCGGCCTTTGGGGCTGTGTTTCTGCTGCTTCCAAAAATTATTTTTTTCCTGGAACAAAGGAACAATGTTGTGGAAAAGTGGGTGCCAGATACTTTAGGAAGATGAGACACAGCGAAGCGGATAAAAGAGACAAAGACAATTGCAGTCGTATGCAGTAAACCGAAGGCAGCTGAGGCCTGAGACAAAAGGTGAAAATCTGGAGCCAGCAAGATGACTGAACCATGGGAAGGAAGGAGGGAAAGATGATTCACAATAACATTTGAAAGACATTGGCTTGAATATTTATTAGCATGTTGCACACTGCTTGGCCTTGGGGAACTGTCTTTGTTCAGCGGGCCATTTCCCAGTTGTGAGGCAATAAACAGGAAAAGAGCTTGAGAGATGGCCCTGGACGCTTGGTACATAGTGTTTGAGAGCGAATCTGAGATAAGGCTTTGGCTCTGAGAGAGTGATGGAAGGGAGGCATTGTCCCCGAGAAGGATCATCTCTCTCCACAATCAGACTCTGAGCGGAAATGCATGATTAAAATGCTATGGAAAGGACTCCTTGTCATGAGGCAAAACTTTCCACCGCGTCCTCGGCTGGGGTGATTTTAGTTATATTCAATTCATCCTGGACACAGACACGAGTATGAGAAGTGAGCGAGGTCAACTTCAGGATGACTGAATCTTCTGAAACCATCAGTAACTCTCCTTTGGGAGACCTCAAGTCGATATTTGTATCGAAGTTCTTTCCTAAAAACGAGCACTATCAGAGGCGGTTTTAAGTGAGACTTGTGCTCCATCCATCTCAAAATTTCTCCCAGAAAACGGGACAAAAGGATACTTTGTAGCAAAAAGGCGATCACCATCCTTTAGGATGCTGTTCTCAAAATGTTGGTGGTATACACAAAAATGTAATATCCGTAAGGCTCCCTTATTGAGCTTTGTGGCCTCGCCCGCGTGCGATTTTCCTCCTTTCGTTTGTTGTTCACAATAAAATGATTGTTTCCCCTAAGCCAGTCAAGGAACTGCTTATGTAACTTCTCGGTCAGTGTTTATTCCAGCAACGAAAAAAAATCACTCATAACTGTATAGCTGCTATGTAAGCATTTATTAGTAAAATTCTACCCTAAAAAGGGAACAAGAACATCGAACTATAAATGAAAAAGAATCCAAAAGTCTATTTCCTACGAAGTTGAGACACTACGCCAAATGGCACAAGAAAACACGTAGAAGAGGGAGAAGTAAACCCAGAGAATAGAATTGTCTGAGGCATCCATGAGCCTCTGAGTCAGCTCAGCTCACTGCTTGAGGTGTGCAGTTGGTAGCAAATAAATGCCCTTCCTAACCTTCTAGAGTGCTCCGTCAAGAAGTAGATGCACCTACACGAACCATAGGAATGGAAAAGAACTCCAGCGTTGTCTACTTCAATACCCAAAGCAGCGTGGTTTCCACCATGGAGACTGGTGTAGACGCTGGGTTAGCAGAAATAAGGCGACAGAGACAATGGCACCAGATCAGCCCTCAGCAAAAGCGTTAACTTGTTGCTGGAAAGGAAATGCACGTTTGGAATCTCAACACATACAAAAATAGTTGTTACCTTATGTCCTCTGCAGAAGGGCAGTAGGATAGTTCTGGACACGTTGAAGCCCATTCAAATGAAGTCTATTCATTTGCCCACATCTGCACTGATGAGCAGGTATGTTTAATGAAGGTCAACTGAGATAGGACCACAGTGGTTTCTGGCTGGTTAGTTCAGCTTATATACAGAGGTTATTTACCGATCTTCCCAAAATGGTGATATGAAATTCTCAGTTTGCTCCGTCACACGTTAAAACAGAGCACGATGATTCCCTGAGAAGAAAACCCGGTGCTGGGGTATTTGCTTTACACAGAATTCCAAGATCCAAATGCAGAGAAACCATAATTACACATTATATCTGCATAACGTTCATAGTTCGCAAATGTTTTTAATATGTGTAACTCATTTCATAATTAGAGGATGATGATTTGCTTTGACTAGGTAAGATGATTGAGGGCAAAGTTCACGTCTTGTTTGTCTTCATACTATCGTTGCCTAATAGGGAGCAGGGCACGCCGTGTGCACATGATTAATGTTGTTGAATGATGAAAAATATTTATGTTGTTTCAAAAGAGATTTAAATGTTTCATTAACAATTCATGTAGTCTCTCTGCTTCTTGTGTTAAAAATAAGATGTTTGGACTGGATTTGTCCACATTGGCTGAGTATCAAAACAACTCTGGGGGTTTTTAAATGAACACATTCTCAGGCTCCCACCCAGTCTTCATAATCAGAATCTCTAGTTGTGGGTCCAGCAAAAGCAAATCTGAGAACCAATGGATGGGCTCCAAAATCCCTCCCGTCTTTAAGATTCTCTGAAATCCAAAACTCCCTGAGAGCTTTTAAGTGTTTGTGGATCAACTGTCTGGCAAATAGCTGAGTGAGGATAGGAGGGTTTTCAAGACTGACTGAATACAAGTGAAGATGATGCATCTTGAAGTGGTAATGGAAGGCAAAAAATAAACAAATAAAAGCATGCTTGATTTACAACACTGTTTTTACACATAGAAGAAGCTGGGACTGAAGTTATACTTCCTTACATTTGTGATTTGTGTAGTGTGTTGTCGATGGCCTCATCTCATTATGTTGTGTGGTTTATCACAATAAATCCCTGCACCCCTATCATGTCTGTCTTCTGAGACCCACACTGACCGGTCAGAGAGGAGAGAATCAACGGACAGAAAACCGAGAGAGCAAAGAATAATAGGAGATAGCATTTTTGACCCTTCTGGTCATTATGGGATTTTTGCATTGTTAGTCAGCTAGCTAATTGCAATTTAGAAAGCTGTAGTTGTCTGTCTTACCCGGATGAGCAACATTTACCCAGCTGCTTCCTTGCCATGGTGGATAATTACATGGTGACTTCTGTCCTTCTTAAACAGGCACATTTGGAGCCACATTCGATAGTTTTCACTACAGGGACACTGCTGGGCCTCCTGGGCAATTGTGACACCTATAGGGCAAGATTCAAGACAGGGCTAGATAGAGCCACGTGGGGTGGAAATAACTATTAATGAAGGTTTTTAAAAATATGCAATCTAACATGGAAATATTTGTCTGCTAGTGTCTCTTTTCTTCTCCTTTTTTTAATCAATCTAGTGTGGACCATTTGGATTTCAGACCACATTAAATAAAAAATAAAGATGAGAAAGAAGTCATAGCCAAGAATACAGGTTTTGTGGAACTTAGTTTTTATGTCACTGATGGTGAAGTCAGCTGAGAATGTTTCTTAGGGGGAA
This sequence comes from Prionailurus bengalensis, assembly GCF_016509475.1. Lineage (NCBI taxonomy): Eukaryota > Metazoa > Chordata > Mammalia > Carnivora > Felidae > Prionailurus > Prionailurus bengalensis. Next base: position 29,140,132 of record NC_057360.1, read on the forward strand.
ATGGAGATTTGGTGGGAGGGGGGGATACTCCCAGAGGCAGTCAGGTGGACCTTGTCTTAAACAATGGTGGTGTGTGTGTGTGTGTGTGTGTGTGTGTGTTTGGGGGGCTGGAGATGGATTGAAGAGAGGGTGTAACCAGGTTTTCTTAAAACCTACAGAGATTTAAAGGGGGAAAAAAATATCCCCACCCAAACTTCTCAGTCAGGTAGCCCTGAGACGACGGAAATAAGTTCTTTTCTCCTCACTCTCTGTAAATATGGTTTGAACTGAGAAGCCATCTGGAAGGCACCGGCTGTGGGCAGGTAGACCTGAGCCTCTTGGCGGTCTGGAGGAGACCACATTGAGTCCTGGAGGTTGGAGAGGCAGCCACGGGTGGGTGAGAGAAATGAACAGCCTTCTGGAGCCCACACAGGACATTTGCGGAGAAGGAACTCAGATTCATGAAACAGCCCAGGAGTTTGCAATTAGCACACACTCAATTACAACGCTGTGAAAAATATCTGTGTCTACACTAGCCCTCAGAAAAGAGGAATTTAGAACAGCATAAAACATTTCAAAGTTCCTTTTCGGGAGGTAGGGCGTGCAAAGATTGAAAAATTTAAATTATTTTTTTAAAAAAGCATTAGCAACCAATGTATCTGGGAGCTAATTCATTCAACAAATACTGGTTGAGAACTTATTCTATACCAGTCATTTTTCTAGCCTCTGGCAATGGAAAACCTCCCTTGTTCTCTTTAGGCTGGAACACTAGCTTCTTCTCCTGGGTGGGTCCTCAGTCTTGACCACCAAGGGCCTCGGGGCACACGTTGCCCCCAAACTAAGGCCCACAGAACTCAGCAGCCTGCTTTCTGCGCTCTTTCTCACAGAGTGTAGGAAATGGGTCTGAGCGAATTTAAGAAATACCAACAAGTTTTTTATAGGTACATTTTTTTTTCAGACTGGGTTCAGAAAAATTCATACTTTCCAATGCAAATCAGCTTATTTACCTTCAGGAAATAAAAATAGTCATAAGCCTCCCTCTTAGACATCACTTTGAATTACTAATGAGCTTCCATGCCCTGGCATTAATGCTTTAGTTTCTCTCCTACAGAGCGATCCCTCTGGGAAGTATATTTGTCCTTCTGTGACATCAGGAGCAGACAGAGGTCAGCCTAAATACCAAGTCACGTGAGATCCAAATTGAAGAGACTCTGAATAGTTCATCATCTGCACCAATCTCTCAACACACGTGTGCACACACACATTTTCCTTGAACCTAAGACTTTAGTGCCCGTGATAAAGATTTTGATTCCGTATAAAAATTTCATAGATCCGGAAAACACGGGATATGGCAAACATTAAGACATAGCATGATGTTAAAAAAAAGTATATGCTGGGGCTATCTCTGCAATATTTCTCCAAGGGTTTAAACCATCCGAAATCAGATGGAAGGTTGATTCAAGTGTACATTCCTAGACCCATTCCAGACCTGAGGAATCAATAAGGTGGGAGGTGTTCCAAGCAATCTTCAGTTTCAACAAGCAGGTGGGAAGTTCTGATGCACACTACATTTTATGATCCAGCTTTTCAGGGCATGGAACAACAATACTCTGAGACTTCTATTTCCAATCGAAAGGTAGGAGCAAACACACAGTTTATCATCACCCAGCAGGCAGTGCATCTTCCAGTGCTGCTTTGAGGCTGGCCCTTGACCTCAAAGCTGCTGTTAACCACAGTTAACCTGGTTTGCAGGGTGGCGACTGGGGGAGGCTTAGCACGTTCTCAAGGTCAAGGGATCTGACACATTTGTGGGATGGATAAGAATTTAGACTAATGCTATGCCGGGGAGCTCCTGCCCCCACGGTTGGTGGTCCTGCTCTGCAGAGCCGGCTGCTTTAGACTGGGAGAGTCGTCGTTTGATTGGGCCTCTGGGCCACATGGTCACTTCCTAGCTAAACAGGCTTTTGTCCTTTTGGAGCAGCAAGCCCAAATCTCCGAATGTTGAACAATTTTTGTCCCCATTTTTAAAAATATTGTTCAAAATCCTATCTAGAGCATTACAGGTCTAAGATAAGATTTCTGAAAGTATGGTGTTGTCATTACTCCACAGAATTCTCATTTTGGATAAGCCAATCAACACTGGCATTCAGATACCGGAAGGTGGCATGCAAGCCTACCTTTTGTGACTGAAGACATTCATCCACTTCTGAGGCTGCTGAACAGCATCCAAAACAGGATTCTTCCCGGATTCCCTCCCGTGTGGTTTCTCTTCTCTTTCCTCCCTCTTGTTGCCCTCTCTTGGGATTCTCTTGTTCATTCTTATTCACTGTGCATTCTGATTTGCAAATCTTTTCTTTTTTACTTTCTTTTTAAATTTATTTTTAATTGAGTATAGTTGGCATACACCCTTGATCTTGGCTCCCTACGTCCTCCCCAAATAGAGGAACACGAGGGAGAGAAACAGACTCAGATGCCACCTTAGAGTAGTCCACCCAGGGAGTTCCCAGGTCATTATATGTGATTGATGATAACAATGATGATGACGGTAAATGTTTATTATCCCATTGTGCCTGGCCAATGCCACAAAAGCTTCCCTTTAAATGTCATAGATGGGGTTCAGTTCTTTAGCACCGGTACTCCACCCCAAAGGACAGCAATAAGTCAGTGTGGATTATTCTTCTCCCGATGTGCAGAACATAGTTTCTTAGACACGGTGGTGGGGCGGGGGGGGGGGGGGGGGGCGGTAAGTGATACAATAAATGTGAGACAATATAGTCCTTGCTGATTTTAAGCTTCTAATAAAATTGGTTGGCAAATATATACTATATACATATTAATCTATATGAATACTAATATCTAAAATACATATACTGTATATTTAATATATATACTATATATACTAACTACTATATATATGTATATGTATATATATATGTGTATATATATATATATATATATATATATTCATGTCTTCTTCACCTATACATCTTTAGACAGCTTGATAGAAAACCGGAAGAGGAATGCACTGAAGAACATTTATGAGTGAATGAATATAAAGGCAATCTCTGTAAATAACAACCATGTGGAGGAAAAAAAATCAAAGGAATAATCTACACCATTTATATTCAAGGGATTAGCTTGATTAAATAAATTAGCCTATTAATATTGTAGCATCGTAAAACAAAGTGCTTCATAAATATTTGATGACGGACTTACTAAAACCTTATTTTTGTTTTCTCATTAAAATGCATGAATAAACAAAGCTAAAAATATATGGCTCTCCATGTGGGAAAGCCCGTGGGTCACTAAAAATTAATCTGCTTCAAATATTTCCACAAGTTATCAGCTACTCTTTAAGGACTCAAGGGATTGTTGACATTAACCAGGATTTCCAGGAAATCAAGATTTGATTCAAATTGAGAGATGTAAGATTTTATGAACCCAAAGATTTAAAAGGCATTAAAATAAATGTTGACTAATCCCTTAGGGAAATCAGTCTAGGATTAGATTATGTTCCTATGATAAATCAGAAATTCTCAAGAAAATAGATAAAACACCGTACACATATTAAAATCTGTGTGTTGTCTGGAAAATATAAAGAACAATACGTTTATGTGGATATTTTGTAATACTTAAAATTCTTGTTAGCAAAATTCACTCATTTTTATTTAAATATAATATTATGGAATAATGCCATGAACCCATTGGATATTCTGTTGTTTTTTAGGGGGGAAATAATGATTCCATCTGAAAATACATGATCATACAATGATACAGTTACAAGGACCTCTATAACCTGGGTGGTGAGACCCCTTCCCTTCCCATAAGGGCAAAACAAGGCTCAGAGGGGGACAGAATCTATTCTAGCTCATTCCCATGGTTCTCAGCAGAGATAGTCTAAGAGCAAGGTCCAGAATTTATATCTTCTCCAGAATTACCTTCTTTGACAGATGGTTCTTCAAACAGGAGAAGCAACCAGCTGAGATGCCTCTTGAAAATCTTCCTGTTTATTTTAAGTCACTTTGTGCTAAAAATGTGACAGAAGAGGAAGAATTAATTCTCTGCCATAGAAAGGACCAAATGTTCATTGAAGCCTGAGTGGAGTCAGGGGGAGGGGAGATATAAGACCACACTGAGGGGTCTGTTTAGCTGCCAACTGACCCCAAAATAATAGTAATGACAACTAAAATGTATTGACTGTTTATTATGTGCTAAGGACCATGTGCTAAGCATTTTACATAATTTTTATTTCATTACCTTTTGAGAAGCATTATCTCATTTATTCTTCCCAATAACCTTATAAAATAATGGTAATGATGATTATTGCATAGGTTATTATATTTTGAGGAAATGGGTTCAGACAGGGTAAGTATAACTTGCCTGTAGTTCCATAGCTGGTAATCCAGTGATTAAAAAGAGGCAGTCTGACTCTAGATCTTTAAAGCATTTAAGCTTTGTACTATGTCCCACAAAAGAGGTAAATTTGCTATTTTACATCAAGGGAAGTCCAGGGTGGAAGTATTGATGAGGACAGTGCATACAGACATCTCTAGGGTTCAGTAAAAATCTTCACTGAAACTATTTCTGGAAACCAGTCCACCATTTCTCTTTAACCTTGAAATGAGGAAGTCCTACCCCGTAAAACACAACAACCTCCTATCTCCTTCTCTCTCTCTCTCTCTCTCTCTCTCTCTCTCTCTCTCTTTCTGTTTGGTGATACTTTATTGACAAGATTTCATTTGTTTGATCATTGATTTTTACCGGGCTACTTGAAATCTGAAGTGGGAGTACCTTCGATCCACAGAAAATGGGATAATGTAATGCTGTGATTCTCAAACTCTGTCTCAGAGCTGCTTTGCACACTCTTAAAAATTATTGAGGACTCCAAAGAGCTTTTTGTTTATGTGGGTTATTTCTGTGGATATTTACCATGTTGGAAATTAAAACCGGTAAAGCTTTAAAGTGCAAGAACATGCTAGTGCACATTCTATTAGCCGTCAATGCGTTGCCATCAACACGCAACATGCAGCTTCTGGAAAACTGAACTGTCTACTCATGATAGGATGAAAATAAGAAAAGTAAAGTCTTAATATTATGGCAACAGTTTTGGCCTCAGAGATGCGCACTGCCCTAATGAGAATGCTATGATAATTTCAGTTGTGGTCTGTCACTTACTAACTGACCAAGGTGCTTAGTCTCACTAGGATTCAGTTTCATTTTAATACGTGTAATAGTGCCTATCTTGTAGGTTTGGTGTTAGTATTCAATGAAATAATGCCTATAGATACCATCCATAGTTCCCAGTAAGCACTCAGTAACTGGTGGCCATTATTAATATGGGTTGTGTCTAACTAAGAAGTCTCAGCCCACCAGGAAGCAGGAATTATCTGTACCCAGAGGGTGTTAAATGTTCAATCCGATGGGGGTCCTCCCCAGCCTGTTCTTCTATTCCCCTATTTCCCCCCATTTCTGAGTAAAGAAATAACATTTTAATTAAAATACCAGTTTTTGAAAATGAATGTGACTGGCAGAGAAAGAATAGTTTTTGAAAACTTGTCTAATATCTGAGCATTTTGATTAAAGAGAGAGATTGACATATTTTATTCACATCACAAAATTTTCATTGAAAAGCATACAATCTATTTTTACAGAACACTGCACTCTAGAAAGATGGTACTTGTCCAAAGGAAAAATTCAGCTCACAAACTACTACAACAAGTATGACTTTAGTTAGTACCTCTGATATCAAAGCAGATTTTCAAGTGTAAGCTAATAGCCTACTTACGAAAGGACCTCTTTTATACACTAACATTCCAATGAAATAGTTGGGAATCCGTGGAGACCTGATTGTATTTGATAGTTTATGAATAGCAATTGTTTTTGATGTAGACTATACCTTGTATGAAAATGCCTTGAAAATATAATGGGAAACGTTGTATCGGTATACATTTCATCTTAGGTCTATGCGTAGTTAGGTGTAACGCCACCTTGTCTGAAATCAAAATCTCCAAGAGCTCCTTTTTCTCACTCTTTTTTTTTTTTTAATTTTTTTCAACGTTTTTATTTATTTTTGGGACAGAGAGAGACAGAGCATGAACGGGCGAGGGGCAGAGAGAGAGGGAGACACAGAATCGGAAACAGGCTCCAGGCTCTGAGCCATCAGCCCAGAGCCCGACGCGGGGCTCGAACTCACAGACCGCGAGATCGTGACCTGGCTGAAGTCGGACGCTTAACCGACTGCGCCACCCAGGCGCCCCGCTTTTTTCTCACTCTTGATTTAACAAGGTGTCCACTTCATTAATTTCGTCACCAACGAACCACATCTGAGACATATTAGGATTGAAGTGTCCACAGGAATTGGAGGGAAGAGGGAAGAGTCACAAAAGCATAGTTTTTTTTTATTTTTGAGAACGACAAAAAGCGGCCAGTCAAAAGGCACCTGAAACGCGTTCACCAAAGCCATGTCCGTGGGGTGTCAATGACAGTTCCCACTTCTATGGAGTTGTGCCACTGTAACCAAGGGTTAATTAGCACCGATACTGAAGCCTCCTCGATACTGAGGCTTCAGTATCGAATGTTACTTGATTCCACTGATCTAGACATTCATATTCCAACTCGTGTGGACAAACCTTGAGGACATTATGCTAAGTGAAATAAGCCAGTCACGCATAGATAAATACTACATGCTTCCACTTGTACGAGGTATTTATAATAGTCAAATTCAGGGGCTCCCGGGCAGCTCTGTGGGTTGGGCGTTGGAAGTTGGCCCAGGTCATAATCTCAAGGTTTGTGGGTTCTATCCCTGCATCGGGCTGTGTGCTGACAGCTCAGAGCCTGAAGCCTGCTTCGGATTCTATGTCTTTCTCTCTCTGCCCCTCCCCTGCTCATGCTCTGTCTCTGTCTCTCTGTCTCTCAAAAATAAACATCAAGCAAATTTTTAAATAGCCAAATTCATAGAATCAAAGAGAAGAATGATGGTTGCCAAGGGCTGGAGAGGCAGCTGAAGGTTGGTAATCGATGGGCACAAAATTTCAGTTAAGCAACATGAGTAAGTTCTACAGATCTTCTCTAGAACATTGTACCTATGGTTGATAATACTGTATGGTGTTTGTAAGGGGGGCGGGGCGTGGCGCCTGGCTGGCTCAGTCAGTAGAGTGTGGGACTCTTGATCTCGGCGCTGTGAGTTGGAGCCCCACGTTGGGTGTAGACAGTACTTAAAATAAATCTTAAAAAGAATTTTGTTAAGAGGGTAAACAACATTTAACACAATAAAATAAAATGTAAACATTTTTTTAAATTACTTATTTCTCTGACCATTCCGGGTAAATATACTGCCACTCAGCCCAGTCAGACCCGAGAAACATCAGGTTGCAGGGCTTTCTCTTAGATTTGTCAGTTTCGAGTAGCCCAGACTAGTTTCTGACTATGTGTCCCTGCTGTGTGTTCTCCAAGTTAATATGTGGTGTTTTGAGGAGCAGTTTAAGTAAAAACTCCAGCTAGTTGTGAGTTATTGAAGTAGGATCCGCATGTGAGATTTTAGAGGACGTCTCACGAATCTTAAAACCAAAGGGCAACGTTTGCTCTTATCCTACTTGTTTTTAAAGAAATCTGCAAGAGCAGGAAAGACCAGATTATAGGTCAACAATGAAGAAGAGTCAATAATGAGCTACTTCAGGCGCAGAGCCTAAAGCACCTCCTGCCAGGTGCTCCAGATGTTTCCTCTCGCCTTGCCTCATCTCTTCGATTTTATCTGTGTTGCACTCTTGCCAATTTCTTCTACCTAACTGCACACTTCTCCCACCCCCAACCAATAGCCTCTGTAACGTCTTTAAATAAGTCAGAGGCTAAGAATTGAGAAAGGACGTGTTGACAGAAGCATTCACTATCTTCCAAGCAGGGTCTACTAAGCCACAAGTGTAAAAACACATCCTTATCTGTTCTCAACTCACTGAATGATATTTCCCCACCATCTCCAGAAGGCGTTTGTGTGCCCGTGCCAATGGTCTTTCCAAAGCCACGGACTGAAAAAAGAATGTTTCCCAAAGGACAGAAGATTATTTGTGTTGGAGCTAACCAAATATTTTGCAGGCCCCGGTATTGTTGCTTTAGCCAGTGATGAGCGGATGTTAGCTTCTTCTGATACACAAGAAGAGTACAATGTTCTCACCTTCCTGATGTCATCTCCGATTGTTATTTTTGTTGTACATCTAAATAATAGGATTTCTGGCATAAGGATTTATCTCAGGATTCAGCACAGTAGCGTTCAGCGAGCAGGGGCCCCCATGACGATGGATTTATACAGGTTGCGATTCTCTGACTAATTTGCTTTGAATGAGACGAACACTTGGGAAAACCGAAATGTCTTTCCCAAGATTTTACAGCCTAACTGGAAATACAAAAATATATTGCAAAATAATTACAATAAGTGTAGACGACATCCATCACCTCACACATATTTTTTTTCTTGTGATGGTAATTTTTGTAATGTTTATTTATTTTTGAGAGAGAGAGAGAGAGACTAGTGGGGGAAGGGCAGAGAGAGGGAGACACAGCATCCAAAGCAGGCTCCAGGCTCCAAGCTGTCAGCACAGAGCCCGGCACGGGACTCAAACCTATGAACTGCGAGATCATGACCTGAGCTGAAATCAAGAGTTGGATGCTTACCCGACTGAGCCACCCAGGCGCCCTGTTCCTGGTGCCCTTGTCACTTAGGAAGCCACAAGGGTTTTAGGAGCTCTATGCCAGGCCCTGAGTGGGTAGAGACCAATATATATATTTTCTATGATCTCACAGTTTGTTATTGGAAAAATGTGATATAGGATAATTCTTTAAAGCTTGCTTAAAATAAAAGGAGTGCAGCGTGAACATTGGAATCTTCTGTCAGCCAGTCATTTGCTGAGTCACCGAATGACTTTGCTTAACCACTCTGCTGGAAAATTTATGACAGTTTCTCCCTCTGCAGCAGTGGTAACTAAATGAAAAACAAGTCTAACCCTCAAAAAACACTTAATAAATGCATGTATCTAACATGCGCTAGGTACTACTAAAAACAACTTTTGTTTGTCATTTTTACAATTACATAAAAGCAACACGACTTGATAAGGCACTTAAAACATTTCAAGCTTAAAGTACTTTCAAATTCACAGTCAGTCTCATTTTATCAATAACCAAGGTGGGGAAAATTAGGCTCATTTTTCACATGTGAGAACCTGTAACCTGTCATCCAATGCTAGCCCTACCAGGATTTTGAGGAATGCTGTCATCTGACTGCTCGTTTTAAATAAGGAAGCCTAGAAAGGTCAGCAGAGTTGCTCAAGATCACACAACAAATTGTGGATGTGGAATTCGGTTTATCTGTTAAATGGTTTCAGAGCTTTTACTCTAGGCTGGCCTTCTGCTGGGTATTGAGCTTACTCTTGGTGTGGAAGATGAGACGGTCAAGAACAGACCTTGACAATGTGTTACTGTAAATGCTGAGATGAAGATGGGCTCAGGGTGCAGTGAGAGCACATAGGAGGCTGGATGGGGATGACTGACAGGAGCGGTGTGGGAAGGCTTCCTGGAGAAGGCGGTACCCAATCCGAATTTTCAGGCCTGAGTGCGTTAATGAGAAGGAGGGCAAAGGCCATGTCTGGCACAAGAAATAGCACACGCAAATGTGTGGACGCTTGATCAGGAGGGGTGTGTCTTGGGAACTATGAGCAGTTCAAGATGGTAGGAGCCCGGGGGGGTTGTGGTGAATAGAAAAGGAGATGCTAGACAGGCAGGCTGGGGTCACATCATGGCTTCCTGGACGTTGGGTGCCTGGCTAAAGACTTTGGATTTTAACCAGAAGGCAATGGGGGAGCATAATTTTAAGAAGGAATTATGGAATGTCCCTCAAAGGGAGATAAAACAACTCTCACTGAGCTGTGCAGAAAAGGAGTAAAACTTAGAAATTGATGTCAAACTAAAAATCCCCAAAGGACAACCCAGGTTTAGTCCAGCACTCTTTCTTCCACAGCATACTACTTAAATTCTTGGTAGTAGCTAAATGTTTTAAAGATTATATCCTGGAAAAAAAATTATACATATATACACATCTATATGTATCTATATGTATCTATATCTATATGTAGATATATATATAGATAGATATATAGATAGATATATAGATAGATATAGATATAGATATAGATAATTGGGTTAAATCCTAGTTCAGATTGATCTAGGCTAACATTTCTCCATAGATTTGTGGACAAAGGGGAAGTTGTACCTGGAGTCTTACTCTGCTACGTGAAATAGTAAATAAGGATTGAATTCTTCTTCAAGTTAGGAGAGAGAGCCGGGAATATGCAGTCCAGGAAAGTCAAGTCCCAGGGTCGGGGAAAGAGCCCTGGACAAAGAATCAGGAGAGGGCTCTGTAGCTCTGCCTCGGTCACCAGTTCTCTTGGTGAGCCCGAGACATGACACCAAGAGCCAGCCTTTGCCTAGTAGACACCCTGCTCCAGGTACTATTCTGAACACTGTATTGTGTCCACTGTTGTGGTGGGGCGCCTGGGTGGCTCAGTCGGTGGAGCGTCCGACTTTGGCTCAGGTCGTGATTTCAAGGCTCGTGAGTTCGAGCCCCACGTCGGGCTCTGTACTGACAGCTCAGAGCCTGGAGCCTGCTTCGGATTCTGTGCCTTCCTCTCTCTCTGTGCCTCCCCTGCTCATACTCTCTCTCTCTCTCAAGAGTAAATAAACATTAAAAATTATTAAACTGTGTGATAACCTCCTAACATAAAGTCACAGGTATAATCCCCCTTTGAAAAATAATTAGTCTGTTTGGGCTACCATAACAAAAAGATCTTAGACTGACGTGCTTCGACAACAAACATTTCTCACACTTCTGGAGGCTAGAAGTACAAGATCAAAATACCAGCAGATAAGAGGTCATGAGAGCCTTCTTCCTGGCTCCTAGCTGGCCATCGTTTCACAAGCTCTCCCAGCAGGGGGCTGTCTGGAGTCTCTTTTATAAGGCTCTAATCCCATCATATGGGCTCCACCCTCATGACCTAAGCACCTCCCAAAGGCCCCACCTACTAATACCATCATTTTGAGCGTTAGTTTTCAACGTATGGATTTGCGGGAGGTGGGGGGGACACGAACATTCAGCCTGTAGCACTTGCCCAAGTTTGTGTGTCTGGAAAAGTCCAGGTGTTGGATGAGTGCCGTCCAGGCCTGTGACTCTGCGTGGAAGGTTGAACTCAAGTGGTTTCTGCAGCCCTTGTCTCCAAGGGCTTCTTGGAGCTTCTTTGCATGCATTAAGGAGCCCAGAACTGAACCCGCCTCTCTCAAAAGTGGTCACAACAGGGAAGATCATGTGGGAGAACTGGTCCGAGATGTGAACAGACAGGAAGGACTGCCTTTCCCTGGCTGTTGCCTCTTGCCAGGCCCCTGACTTCACCTGGCAATGTCCCCACGGGGGAAATCGTGATTCCAACTTGGAGTGATTCAGTAATGTGTCTAAATGTACAGAACAAGTTAGGGTGGAAACAGACATAGGAGCCCACGTTCGCCTGACTACAGGGATCATTCATTGCTTCGCATATTTAATTATAGTCCAAGGGAGAGGCGGTGTGGAGACTCGTAAGCATGGGGAGTTAATGTGGGTTTATTTAATGTGGATTAAATAAAATAAGACCATTCGGAGGCTTTTGATGAGTTTCTGAAAGAAAATTGTTGTCGTTTGGGGTGCCTGGGTGGCTCAGTAGGTTGAGCGTCCAACTCTTGGTTTCAGCTCAGGTCATGATCTCCAGGTTCATGGGTTTGAGCCCCGCATCTGGCTCTGTGCTGATGACATGGACCCTGCTTATGATTCTCTCTCTCCCTCCCATTCTCTCTCTCTCTCTCTCTCAAAAAAAGAAATTAAATAAATAAACTAAAAACAATCGTTGTTATCTTTTTCTAACTCCTGAGTCAGAAGAATCCCTAAGATGGACCCCAGTTCAGGGAGCTTGCTTTCTACCTGCTCTTTCAGAGACAGTCCTTCAAGGATCTAAGATGAGGCTCCTTCGTGAGAGGGGAAGGACGGGGCTGCCAGGCTGCTGCCGGCCTCAGTGGCCCGGACAGCGCCCCCACCACTGTCCCCTTTGTCCTCTTCCCTTGGAGGCTTCCCTGTTTTCATTAAAGCCAGATTTCTTCTGTATCTGCGTGTTGGTGCAAAGGGAGAAAAAGATGTGATAAAAACTGGGTCACACACCCCATTCAGCATGCCTGAATCACTCAAAGGAAGAAAATATGTTTTTCAAGAACTCCATTAGATCTGTACTTGGAAGCCACCATTTAGTTGTTCTATTCCCTTAAATAATATAATTTTTGCATGAACAAGTCACCCAAACTCTGAAGTCCTCACAGTCACCTAACCTATGAAATAAAGAGGGTTGAATAACATAAAATCTGAGGTTGTTTTTTTTTTTAAATAAGGCTCTGCAAATTCCAAATTGTGTGAATAAATATATAGATAAAATAAAAAAATATATATATTTAGGGCACGAATGTAGAAGCATCTTGATCTTGAAGACCATAAGCTCTTCAAGGGCAGGGACTACCTCTTTAATTTCTTTTGATTCCCCCTAATGCCTTGTGCTTAGCACTGAGCAGGTGTTCAGTAAGCCTTTCTGGCTGTCAAGCCAAGCGCTAAGATGCAGAAACTTTATTTATCTGCATGAATCTGTGTTGGGGGCCAGCCCTGCCAAAATAGGCCAGTGGATTAAAGATTCTATAATTAGACATACAGTGTTGTACGAGGCACTCTGTGTCCCTGCTTGTCAATGTGTCCCCACGATGACGTAGTGACAGTTGCCAGCTCCCTAGGGGCTGTGTTCAGCTGATGGGAATGTTAATTTCACTTGATTTTTATTCTTGATGGAGGAAAAAGAAGGGCTGTCATTTCAGAACTCAAGAAAGGGATTTCCCCCTCCTCCCCTAAAACTAATGGGTTGGGGGGGGGGTTGTAAATTATAACACTGAGAAACAGTCTGTTTGTAAAGTTAAACAAATGTAGAGAGCATAGCCTGAGAAAGGAAATACATATACAGTTTAACACCATTTATGGAGAACTTGTTACATCAGGAGTTTCACTTTATCCTCACAAAATCCTCATGGCCATGCTAGTATATCATTTGCCCACTTGACAGATGAGAAAATAGATTCAGAGAGAGAGAAGAGTTTGCTCAAGTTCACATATAAGAGGTAACTGGTGAGTGGGGTCATCTCTCCAATCCCCACAACGCTGTGTTTAAGCATGTCCTCCCCCTCCCCTTCTTACCTTCCCCCTCCCCTTCCCTGTTTTACAGGGAGGGAGGGAGCAGGCATTGGGGTGATTTTGCGGTTGCCCTTGTTCCGCCTTCTCCCTGTCTCCAGTTTGCGCTGAACAGATCAATCAGTGGTTCTCTGAAAAACATGTTATGATTGTTCTCTTTGTAGGTATTTCTCTGTAGGATTCTAGGAACGTATTTCATAATTTTTTCAAGTGCTCTCCCCTTCCATCCTATGATTTTAGTCAAAGAAAGAGAAAAAGCTAGGATTGGGAATCACAGCAATCACAAAAACACATCAGTCGAGAATCACTGTTTTACTTGATCCTTATAACAAACGCTGAGAGGCAAGTGGGGCAGTATGGCTAATCCCCAATTCACACACGGGGCAGGGGGACCCCATGTTTTAAAGGACATGCTCAAGACCACTCCGATGGTAAAGAAAACATTGTATTTGAATCCCCAGCATGGACTCTAAGTTTGGGATTCTTGAAAATACAGTGGGATGTGATTTCGATACTCAGTTCCCAGAGCTTTTTGGGGGTTTAGGGACGATGGCGACCTGACTTCATCCCACTTCCTCACGAGTCTCACCTCTTAGCCTAGCTGTCCTTCCTGACCCAAGCAGATGGGGGCTGGCAGGCGGCTCAGAGCAATTAGGGACGTAGGCTCCATGGGAATTCCGACAGCTGGGAGAGGTCCCAAAGAGCAGACAAGGAAAAATAACACATACAAGGCACGCCTCAGCCAAATAGGTGAAGGTCAAACAGAACAATGCGAATAAAGTAGAACAGCCTGGGAGATACCTTCTGACTTTAAGAAAATGAGACCACTTAAAAGAAATTCAAGGATAGTTCCAAAAAGACTTTCCAACTAAAAACTGTGATTTGTGAGCTAAAATGCTCAGTGGACAATTTGATAGGCTTTGTTGAGATTCACATGAACAATTTGGGAGACCAAGCAGAAGAAAAAAATCCTAAGGCAAAAAATAAAAGGCGACCAAGCAAAACAAAGAAATAAAAACACAAAGGTAAGGAAATGGTAAGGGAAAAGAAGAGGTTTGAGAGAACAGGTCTTGGATGGTTAACATGTGATTAGGAGGAGTTTAAGAAGGAGAAAATAGAAGAGGTGAAGAATCAATAATGAAATAAAGACTAGGAGATAATTCTGCTGAGTTGAGGCTCTTAGGGAAATCAGGTGATAAGCAGCAACTCTAGCCCATGGGATTCAGTAATAACTGAGAGGTTATTAATTTGACATGTTTCTTTGTATTTGACATTATGTGTATGTATGTGTATAAGCTTATAGTCTAAAGTATGAAGAGATATATGGGATATATATATATACATATATATATATGTATATATATATAATTTGTATTACTATTTGTATTACTATATAAACAAATATATGTATTTGTTGGTTCATCCTCCCTTCCCTGTCCTGTGTTTGTCTCTTCCTACCTTAAAGGGTTAAGTTTGAAGGCACGATCTGAATGTTTGTCTCTGAACCTAGAGGGTGTTTAAGGTCAGTGACCAATTCACTTTTCATTTTTTCGTTTCTTTTCCACTTTCTCTTTGTGCTCTGGCCAGAACTTTAGACCCTTAATAAGTATTTATTGAATATTGGCTGCTTAGGGAGGGAAAGAAACCCTGAGAAATGATTTTGGGTAGGAGGGGACAGGGTAGTGGCTAAAGTTCTTCTTCTTGAAATCACCATTGCCTCCAGGCAAAGCTGTGAAGAGGCAGAGGTTCCCCATCCACCCACCCATCCACCATCCCTGCCTCAGGGCTTTAACCCTGCCTGTTCCACTGGCTCTGGGCTGTCAACTGAATCCCCCAATCCAAATGGATACCAATCAGTGCTTTCCCATGTAAACCTTTGCAAAGCTCATTCCTTTGGTTCAAATCTAAGGGTTAAAAACAAAAACAAAATACCCTAAAGAACAACTTCTAAAGAGGTAAAGTTTCAGGTATTATTAGGCCACGAAAAAAAAAGTATTGGGGGTCACGAAAGCCTTATTCTGAGCTCCTCGAAGGGCAGGGATCCCCCCTGGAATGATCATTAAGCAAGAAACACTAGCAGGTTTGAATCCCAGACTCAGCCAATGCGACAGACAGGGGCGGAGCCTACAGTCAGTTTCCAGCGCGCAGTGCCCAGATGGCTAATCAGTTAGATTTTGGGACAATTTCCTTTCCTACGCCCTCCCTCTGAATTACCCGGCTCTAGAGTGGCAAGCCGTGTGTAAGATGTTCAGGCTTCTTTTAAAATTGATCCAAAAAAGGGCTGACAGGTGAGCGCACAGCGTGGACAGAGGAATACTCAACTGGGAGAAACTGAGCAGAAGGAAAAGTAAGCGAACTGCCGAGAGGGTTTCCCATTAGTATCGGTTTAGGCATCAAAGGGAAACCTGAAAACACAACGAAAGCAGCAGTAAACACCTTGGTTGTAGGAACCGAGGATAATAAGGCAGAATTAAAGAGCCGCAAAAACACACAGCGCGCGCCCCACCCTCCAGAGCCAGGCCTCAGTGGTGCTATCCTGGAGGGTGGGGAGGATGGTTTGCTGGAGAAGAGGAACAGATGCTGGGCCCTGTGGGTCAGCCTTGTAACTGAGAGAACAGCAGACCTGGATTTGTCTCCAGATTTCCCATGAGTTCCCCATTAACATGGGAAACAGCAGGGTTGTGGGCCTGCAGAATTGGGCTGCACCGCCTACTAGGACAAGACCACTGTCCCTTTCTCCTTTCTCTTGCCTCCCAGAAGATTTAGAGTGTTTGGTGCATGTTTGTGGAATGCCTGTTTGTCCGAAGTTGGGTCCACATTTAGTTGAGCCTTGACTGATGACAATTGCTCTGCTCCCTTAATCAGAGTCCGAAGCTGGGAAGTGATGGCCTTTCTTTGAACTTCTCTGAATTCTTTTTCCAACCAGGTCTTGACCTTTGGACTTCTGTGTCTGTCTTTTTGTGGTGCGGTTTTAACAAGAATGGTTTAGCCATTCTCAATATCTGATCACCCTGGCTATCTGACTAGATTCCTCATTCCCCACCATCCCATCCCCTGGAGATCTTGTTAAATGCAGATTCGGAGGCAGTAGGCTTGGGGTAGGGTTCTAGGTTCTGCGTTTCCAACGGGATTCCAGGCGATGTTAGTGCTGCTCTGAGACCACGGTTCTGAGTTCCCCTTGAATCAGCAGGAGAGGTCTAAAAACATATTAATGCCTGGGTCCCACCCCCAAAGGTTCTGTTTTAACTGGCCAAGGGATGATCTGGGCATGGAGAATTGTAAAAGCTCTCCAGGGGATTTCCACGTGCCAGCTAGGGTTGAGAACGGCTAATTCAGAAGATGGGGTGGTGGCGTGGAAGTGGATGGTCTTGTAGCCAATACACTCTGGGTTTGAATCCGGTTCTGCCATTGAGCAGCCAGGTAACCTTGGGTGTGCTTCAGACTTCCTGAGCCTCAGTTTTCTCATTCATTAGAAAAGGGATAATAAAGCCTTCTTCTTAGGATTGTGAGGCTTAATTAAATTACATTCAGTACCTAAAGCAGTGCTAGATGTGTACGATATGAATATTTGTTTCCTTCCCTCGTGTTACTGTCTAGCTCAGAAGCGGCAAGATCTGGATTACACCTCATGGTTTGTGGTCCACGTGTGGTTAACAAATGCGTTTTGATAGGCTTAAATATATATATATTTTTTATATATTTATATATTTTATATATTTATATATATTTAATTATATTTATATTATATATTATATTTTATATATTATATTTATATTTTATATTATATATAATATATAATTAATTATTTATATTTATATTTATATATAACTATATAATTTATATATTTTATATATTTATATATTATATATATATTTAATGTGAAGGTGTCATTTACATATCTGCAGAGTTACATAAAAATCTAGATTTTGGCTTCTTTGGAAGAGAATCAAAATCTGGTTAGAATGGGTACCGTTCAGCCTCCTTTCCCAGGTAGAGGGAGCACAGCCTTACTGCTTGATGCACACCCTGCCCCAGTTTCCAGCACATTCCCAATGAGTCTATGGCCCCTCCATAACTTTTTAGCTGGCTCTATTTGCATTACCTCCCTGTGGCTCATAACCATTTGAATTTTCCACTCCTTGCCTAAAAACTTAGGTTCCAATTCCTTACCTTCCAGGATTTGGTTACATCTCACCCCTTTCTTGTACGACTTCCTCCTTTTCAGGCATCTGGGGCTCGGGGCATGCCGCTTCTTAACATTCGTCACACAGACTTCAAGATTTCACAGTCTAACGCTCGAAGTTTTCTCCCTGCTTCCTGTGAGGAGAACAATCTTCTTCATTCTTCATATGCTGGTGTATCCCAGTTATTTGTTTCATGGGGAAAAGTGGGTGTCATGGACTGAATTGTGTCCTCTCCCAAATTCGTATGTTGAGGTCCTAACCCCCAAGTATCCTAGTACTTCAGAACATGACTCTTTTCAGAGATAGAGCCTTTAAAGAGGCAATTAGGTTAAATATATGGCTGTTAGGATGGGCTCTAATCCTTTGTGATTGGAGTCCTTATATGAAGAGGAAATTTTGGGACACTTGGGTGGCTCAGTCGGTTGAGCATCTGGCTCCTGATTTCAGCTCAAGTCATGATCTCCCGCATTGGACTCCGTGCTGAGCTTGGAGGCTGCTTGGGATTCTCTCCCTCTCTGTCCCCCCTCCCCCGCTGCTCATGCTCTCTCTCAAAATAAGTAAATAAACATTTTTTTTTTAAAGAAGAGGAAATTTTGACACACAAAGGTAACACCAGAGATGTGAGGGTAATGAGGAAATACCATGTGAGGACACAGAAATCAGGTATCTCTTTGCAAGCCGAGGAGAGAAGCCCCAGAAGTAACAACCTAGCCAATATCTTGATCTTGGACTCACAGCCTTCAGAACTCTGAGAAAATAGACTTCTGTTGTTTAAGCTGTCCAGTCTGTGGTACTTTGTTATGGCAGCCCTAGCAAACAAATACGGTGGGGAAGAAAATGTTTTTTCTTTAAATAGAATCAATTCTTCGAAAGGGGTATCTAGTTAATGATACAGAAGAATCCGGCAGCTTTTCATGGCTTCTATCTTTTAGTTTGTTGTGGAAAAGCTTTATTAAAAGAGATTTTCCTACCTAGAATGGTGTCTTACTTTTCACTTTCCCATGGGGATACTATCTGTTTGATAGTCTTATCAGGTTCTTTATTTCTTCCATCATGAATATTTTGAAAAATGCTGGGGGCCTGGGTTGGTAGGTAGCTGAGATGGCTCACAACTTTGAATCTTAGTATTTTCACTGCGTGAGAAAGGGAAATCTTTGAAACCTTCCTTGACAGCTAGCTTATTTTAAAATAAATTCTAAAAAGGGAGATCTTTTTCATTAGAGAAATAAACTAATAAAAGAACCAAGGAATTAGATCATTTAGTTCTACTGTGGGTAAAAATCACCTGGATTACTGTATTCAGTCATAAACTTCCAAAGAACATTTTCTAACATCTGTTGGGATAGGCGTCAACACCGGGCTCGATGGCACCAGGCAGATGTCTGCTTCACCTGGGATTGTCCATCTTCCCAATAAATTGACCCTCGTCACAACCGGCCTTGATAGTCAGAGGTGCCATATCAAAACAAGACCCCCTAGATGCGGAGATGAGTTTGCTTTTGGGGGGCCAGGGAAAGAAAACTGAACAGCTAGAGAAGCAATGTTGGAGGAAGTCCTAATAGTAGACCCTAAGAAGTGCCAGCAGGAGAGAAATGTAGTCCGGGCAGCCATGAACCTGGCTAAAACTAGGAATTCAAATATTAAGAAATGAATGATGCATTGTTTATTGGCAATTAACAAGCTCTGCTCTTGGTACTAAGCCCATGACTTTAGGGTTCATTGCATTTCCTCTCCCTGGGGTTGAATTGATTCTAGAATATCCAGGGAGGGTTGGGGCTAAGAGGCGTACATCTATGTATCCATCCATTCGTTTATTGGTTCTGTAAATTTTCATTGAGCCACTCCTCTGTGCCAGGCAAGGTACTAGGTGCTGAACTATGAAGGGTGGTAGGCTTCAGAGACCCAGACAGACAAATCCATAGCTAGGACTTCGTCTATTTCCATTATACAGATCTCCTCTACTTATTTACCTACTACCCTATCAGTGATAATAATTATATCTACCATTTATTGAGTGCTTTTTATGGGCTTCTCATATAGTATTATTTTATCTTTACAATACTAGCCGAGATAGGCATTATTATTGCTATTATCCTCATTTTACAGATGAGGAAATTGTGGCTAAGATAATGTTAGCTTTCCTAAGGTCACAATCAATAGCTGGCAACTCCAGGATTTGAGTCCAGGTATGTCTGACTCAAAGCTCATGCTTTAATTGCTACTTGATATGGTCTTTCTAAAACTATAGATGTTGTTCTAGGCCAAAAAGATGGAGATTTCTCTTTAAGATAATGTATCTTTACATTAAAACATTTTAAAATCAAAGATATGCATGCACATAGTTTAAAAGCCAAATGGTTCTTCAAAGCTTATCACAAAAACCACCAATGCCTTGTCCACTGTTATCTCTATCATTCCCTGGAAACAAAACTTCCAACTTGTCTGCACTTTTATTTCTCATTTTTATCTATTTCTTAATTTTTCAGTTCTAGGTATTATCTGATGAACTCTCACTATGGAAAACTGTCCACTTCCACATATACATATTATTTCCTGCCCACCCACCTGCATCCTCCTAGTATAGTTAAATTATACTTTCTGTTAGATCCATATCCAGTATTTACATTATTTTAACTATACAAATGTTATTTACATGTAAGCTATATAGTACATCATGATTATATTTCTTATGCAACTTTTTGTTTTCCTGGAGTTGATAATTACTTCATGTTTTCATTTGCTTAGTTGTCTATGTAATCATCACTAATTTATCCTCCAGTCGCTCTCCCAATTATCTTCAAACACAAGGAATTCTGTCCATTTCTTCTAGGAGACAGCTCTCTGAGGGCTTTCTGACCTACTGCCTTCTGGGCTGGGGCAGAGCTATCATCTGGAATTATTTTGCCAATATCTTGGGGATTCCTTTTGTGTCTCTCTTGAGTTAGATTCTCCCTCTTCATCCATTGCCTTCCTTTTCATTGATTTAGAAACTTCCTGAGAAAGGGTGCATGGAAGGGACATTTTGAGACCTTAAAGATCTAAACATGTCATGTCTGTTTGACAGTTTGCCTGGGTAGAGAATTCTGGTTGGAAATATTTTTTCCCTCCGAATGATAAAGGATTACACCACTGTCCTACAGTGATAAATTGATTCTTGATCTTTTTAAATAAGAACTTAATCTATTTTTCTCCATCTCTAGAAGCTTTTAGGATCCTCCCTTTGTCCCCAGTATTCTGAAATTTTACCATGATGTGCTTTGTGTTAGTTTATTTTCTTCCATTGTCCTATGTACCCTATGGGCTCTCCATCTGGAAAATTCATGTCCTTAAATTGTGGAAAATTCTCTAAATTGTTTCTATAATGATTTACTCTGGGAGAGAATACTTCTCAGAACAGTGGGCTGGACCTTCTTGGTTCCCATAGAGCAAAAAAAAAAAAAAAAATGTTTTTGGTTTAAATTCATCAACAGCATTGGGCATTTGATAAAATGGTACTCAGCAACTGTTAGTAAATTGAACACAATTGACAGAAGTTTCTTGCAAAGTTTAAGTCTTAAGATTTAAGTCTATGATCATACTTCTCACATTTCTCAGCAAAGGCACAAGATGATCAGAATATTGAGTGACTGTCTCTGCTGGTGACCTTTTATTCTTTCGAAAGGTCGAGTCAAGCCAGATTTCAGAATGACTACCTGTTAATATGAGCTGCTTCTAAGCTTCCCATAGTTTTCCCTTGAGGTATTCAGGGGAAATTTTCTATCTCTTCCCACAACTATTCTGGATTTTCCATGATGGAGCTGGGGGAGACGGGTGGTCAAAGAAGGAGATAGGACACAAATTCACCAGTTTCCTGTTGAGTTGATGGAAGCTTTTCCTGCCTGACCTGCCCTTAGAAAGAACTGCCTGCTAAGGCATATATTGATGGGTAGGGGAGACTGGAGCTGAGGGTAGGACCAGAAAAGATGTACACCCCTATCAGGGAAATTCAAAAGAATGAAGGTTAAGTACAGGAATCGCTGATTTTAAATGGAAATCCTTTGGGATGCGTTTGAGGAGTAGTTTGTCTTTTAACTCAAGATTTAGGTTTGAAACATTTGTGGTTTATAGAGAAGAGGAATATTCAAATATCTTGTTTAAAAAATGAACAGAAATATCATTGTCACTCCCCAAACTCTGCACTTAATTTTAGAATTAGTAATAAGTAAGACATCTGGATGGAGCTGAACAGAAGTGTTTCTGAAGAATTTTGGGAGCTGGGCATACTTCCCTACAAATGAACAGCAGGTTTGGTTTTGAAAATGTTCTTTAATATCTAAAGAGACAACCAAGGCCTTGTTTCCCATTCTCCTCTCCCTGGGTTGCCTTCACCAACCACAACTTTTTAAAAATAATAGATTTTATTTCCTTAGAGCAGTTTCAGGTTCACAGAAAAATTGAACGGAAGTTACAGAGTTCCCACATACGTGCTCATCACCACCACCCCTCCCATTATCAACATCTCATTATCAACCTCTCCCATTATCAACATCCCTCACCAGAGTGGCACATTTGTGACAACTGATGAATCTACTTCGACACATCTTGATTCCCCAAAGCTCAAAGTTTATGTTAGGATTCATTCTTGGTCTTGAACATTCAATGGGTTTGGACAAATGTATAATGGCATGTATTCATCCTTATAGTAAGACAGAGAATAGTTGCACTGCCCTAAGAATTTTCTGTGTTCCACATATTCATCCCTTTCTTCCCCTATATTTCCTGACAAGCACTGATCCTCTTACCGTCTCTGTAGTTTTGTCTTTTCCAGAACGTCATGTAGTTGGAATCGTACAGCGTGTAGCCTTTTCAAGTTGACTTTTTTCACTTAGTAATATGCATTTAAGATTCCTTAATGTCTTTTCATGGCTTAGTAGCTCCTTTCTTGTTAGCACTGAATAATCTTCCACTGTATGGATGTACCACCCTTTATCTACTCACCCGCTGAAATACATGTTTGTTGCTTCCGGGTTTGGGCGATTATGAATGAAGCTGCTATAAACACGTGTGGACATAAGTTTTCAACTCCTTGGGTAAATGCCAAGGAATATGACTGCTGCATCATATGGTAAGGGCATGTTTAGTTTTGTAAAAACTGTCAGGCTGACCCCCGAATGGCTCCACCCTTTTGCATTTCCGTCCGGAATGGATGAGAGATTCTGTTGCTGCACTTCTTTGCCAGCATTTGATGTTGTCAGCGTTCTGGATTTTGGCCCTTCTAATAAGAATGTAGTGGTATCTCCTCCTTGTTTTAATTTATATTTCCCTGGTTGCATATGATGTGAAGTATTTTTTCATGTGTTTGCTTGCCATCTGTATATCTTCTATGGTGAAAGTATGCATCTAATCAGTGTATAACTTAAAAAAAATTTTTTTTAATGTTTTTATTTATTTTTGAAGAAAAGAGAGAGACAGAGCATGAGCGGGGGAGGGGCAGAGAGAGTGGGAGACACAGAATCCGAAGCAGGCTCCAGGCTCCGAGCGGTCAGCACAGAGGCCGACCTGGGGCTCAAACTCACAAACTCATGAACTCATGAACCGTGAGATCATGACCTGAGCCAAAGTCAGATGCTTAACCGACTGAGCCACCCAGACGCCCCTCAGTGTATAACTTTTAATCAACTTGTTAGTTTTCTTCTGGTTGAGTTTTAAGCAACCACAAACTTTTACCCTGTGTCTTTGGGGGCAACTTCTTATACGAAGTAATAAGAAGACTTAGCGTGTTACTGACATTCAGACCCTAAAAAGGAAGGGAAGATTTAAGATAAAACCAATTTTCTCCAAGATCTGGTTTACTTCAGTGCAAAGGTAAAAAGGATACTCCATAAGGAGTGGCAGCGGATGAGATTTGTCTAGTCCTGAGGAGTCATCAAAAATAGGCAGCCCAGAGCCAGCTTTTTCCTGTCTGTTTCTTGTTTCCACAGAAGCCATCCCAGAATCATGGGTCCCAGTGGCTTTCTATTTAGTTGTGCTCAGTTCCCTTCCACGAATATTGATAACATGGTCAGCCTTGCTGTTGCTGTGTCCTCTGTTCAATGCCTTCCTGGAGCACAAGGTAGCATAGAGCAGAGTTCTAGAATGTTTTCTGTAGTTCCAGGGAGTTATATTGATTTTTTTTCCCCAAATCGATTTGTTTTGTTCCCAATATCTGCAGATGTTTTTGAGAGAGTGCACTCTAGGTATAAGACTGGATTGTTCCCCATGAGATGAGTAAAAAAGGTGACTGACAGTGATTCTAAAGAAATTCTTGTGAAATGAATGGATGGAGGGTCAACACAACAAACCCAGGTAGGCAGACAGACGATCACAAATGTGTACAATTTCTGTACAGACTGAGCTCTTTCTGGGAGAGTCCAAGCGCGGCCCTGGGAAGCTCCCCAGAGAGATTATGTTGAAATTGCATCCCAATCTGCCTTCCCCCACTTATGCCTCCTCCCTTCACTGCTGCTTGGGCTGTGTGTCCCTTTCAAGTCGGTCATGTTCCAGAAGGGCTCATGGATCCTTGACTCCTGCATATGAGTCTAACAACATGTGTTTGTATTTTACTTAATAGAGAACTCCTGTCTTAGGGAATGGGTTATTTTGCACCAAAAGTATGGACTTTTCTCCTTAGAGCCTTTGTCATTGCCATTTCTGCTTCATAAACAGCATGATAAAACTTCTGATATTGTGAGGTATGTTATTTCATTTGCATTCGCCTTCTGGAATACTGCTGTTTAGGGACTACTCTCATACTATTGCATTGCTCAAGGAAGCACTTGTGATCTAGTTCAGCTTCCAAACTTAAAGATAGTCATTATGTTTCCATGACTTTGCTTAATCATAGACCAAAAATACAGCTCTGCAGATAAGCATGCTACCTCAATAAGCAAGCTTCCTAGGTCCTCGCTAACCCTGGAAGCCCTGTGGCTGCATAATGTCTAAAGGAAGAATTCTCTTGAGGATAAAGTCTGTCTGACCCTGCTCTGTCCTATACCTGGCCAAGTGCCTTGCACATAGTAGATACTCAATAAACATTTGTTCAATGAAGGACAGCCTACAGCAAATCAAATACAATTTAATAACTCTTCCCTCTGTCCTTAAAAATATTCCTTCCTCCCTCGGATTCTGACATGGCTGGTATTTAATGTACACTCATTATATACAAGGCTCCGTCTTTCAAATTTGTTAATTCATTCAGTCCTTTTAGCCATCCCGCGAGCTTGCTTATGAATTCAAATCTAACAATTAGAATTTTCTCACCAGACTTGAGTAGAATAGTTTGTCCCCAAGTTTTTGTCTAGTGTCAGATTTCATCTATGAAAACTCAAAGCAAGCTGGGGCAAAAATTCTTTTAGTAGCTTGAATGCAGCCTTCTGGAGGCTCAGTACATTTCCTTTTTGCAGCCTAAAAACAGAGCAGTTCTCTGAGAGTCTGAGAAAAGTCTGGCTCCTCTGGTTTCCATGTACCTATCTTCTTCCAAAGCTAACACACACACACACACACACACACACACGCAGTATGAAAGTAGTAAAGTGTAGTAAATAAAAGCAAAAGTAGTAGAATATGTTTTGCAAAAGATTCAAATAGTACAGAAGTCTGTTTAAATAAGAAAGGAACGTTCTTAGTATGCCTGGTTTCTTCTGTCTTTCCCAGGCTTTAACTGTGAATTCTGTTTGCCATAGGTAGGTACCCTGGTCATTATCACTTTGGGATATTTTCCCAGAAATGTTTTGAACCTTTTTCTAGAAATTATAGTATTCATACTGCTTTTGCAACCTTACTTTTTAAAAAAAATTTAACAATGTGTTGAGGTGCCTGGGTGGCTCAGTTAGTTAAGCATCCACTCTTGGTTTTAGTTCAGATCGTGATCTCAGGGTTTGTGGGGTCGAGCCCCACATCTGCTTCTGTGCTGAGCACAGAGCCTGCTTGTGATTCTCTCTCTTTCTCTCTCTCTCTCTCTCTCTCTCTCTCTCACTGTCCCTCTCCACTGCTCTCTCTCTCAAAAATAAATAAATAACAACAAAAGAAATTTAACAGTATGTTTTGGACATCTTCCATGGTGGTACTACTTTTTTTTTTTTTTTAGTGACTGCAAAGCAGTGACCAGCTATCAGTAACTCGTATTGATTAACTGTGTCTGTGAACCAACTACATGGTATCATTTAAATTTTTTCTCACAAAAACCACAGGAAGAAGGTCTTTTTGTCCATTCTACTTTTTCAATGTGAGGAAATTGAGCGATTTAAAAAAAAAATTATTATAATTCTTTTTTTCACTTTCTTGTTAATGTCTAGAAAGAGTGTGAGTGGGGGAGAGAGACAGAGCCCGAATCGGGCCCCATGCTTAGCACCGAGCCTGATGTGGGTTCAACCAACTGAGCCACTTTGGGGCCCCTATTACCCTTCATTTAACTAGTCCTTATTAAGGCACCCTGAATTGTGTATATATGTATATATATTTCTTTTTTTCTATTTATTATTATTATTTTTTAAATATAATTTGCTGTCGAGTTAGCTAACATTCAGTGTATACAGCGTGCTCTTGGCTTTGGTAGTAGATTCCCATGATGGATCACTTTATGTATATATATTTCTGCAGTGAATATCTGTAAGGTAAAGTCCCTGATTCATTTATTCTACACCTTGGTTTGAGAGCTTGCTATGTGCCAGGAAATGTTCTAGGCAGTAAGAATACTTTGCATTAAAGACAGACGTATAGATCCTGTCTCAAAGATATTACGTGCTAGTGGATAAATAATAAACAGGCAAATATATATCATGATGTATATCAGGTAGTGATGTATGCCAAGAATAATAAAGCAGAGTGAGGAAATGGAGATTGATGGGGTTGTTATTTCAGAGAAAGCGGTCAGGGAAGGCTTCTCTAATGAGAGACCTGATCATTGAGCTGAACATCTGTGCTTCCCATGGTACAACAGGGGAAGGAACATTATAGAACAACAAATGCAAAGGCCCTATCTGAGATGGAAATGACTCTGGCATGTTCAAGGAGGGAAAAGAATATCCTTGGATATTCCTTTAGGGACCCTATTACTTTAGGGAATTGCTTAAAGTGCTAAGTGGTAGGGGGACCCCATTTACTGAGAAGGGGTGGGAGGGCAAGGGGACAGGAGGGGCAAACTTGAGGGGGTGGGGGGAGGGAAGAAGAATCCTAGTGTGGACTGAAATTTTCTGTGTCTATTACACATTTAGGGGAGGTGTTCAGAAAGGAGCCTGCAGTACAGAGGACTAATCAGCGCTGGACACCCCGTTTGGGCACAATGGACATATAGGACATAAAGATATGGGACTGGGTGAGTGCACCAGAGAGTGAGGAAAGCAGAGAAGGCAATGTCTGGGTGAAGGAAATGCAAACATATTTCTAAATGTTGTCAAATTGCTCTTGAAAAAGTTTTGCAAATTTATACTTATCAATACCCTCAGGAGAGGGCTGGGGTCCCATTCCCGGGGGTGAAAAAGAAGCTATTTAAATGTGCATTTATTTAATCATACTGAAATTGACCCAATTTCCAATGTTTTATTTGCGCTGGCTCTTTTTTTTTTTTTTTTTTTTTAATCTGAGCTGCCTGTTCATGTCCTTTGCCCATCTTTTTGATTTCTACGATTTATGGATATATACATTTTATTGATTTATAAGGATTCTTAGACTGTTTGTTTTTAAGAATGTTTGTCCTTTGTCATATGCTCTGCATTTTTTTTTAACTTTTCTTTCTTTCTTTTTTTTAATGTTTATTTTTGAGAGAGAGAGAGAGAGAGAGAGAGAGACTGAGTGCGAGCAGGGCAAGGGCAGAGAGAGGGACACACACAGAATCTGAAGCCGACTCCAGGCTTGGAGCCCACGAACCGTGAGATCATGACCTGAGCCAAAGTTGGACGCTTAACTGACTGAACCACCCAGGCGCCCCTACTTTTCTTTTGATTTTTGAAGTGCTTTTTGCAATACAGCAGATTAAAGTTTTTATGTAATCAAATTTGATAATATCTTGTCCTTTATAGCTTCTGAGTTTTCTTTAATACTTAGAGAGGTCCTTTATTATCTTAGATGACAATCAGATTCTGTCAGGTGTTTTGTTTTAAATCTTTAAAAATTTCCAGTATATCTTTGGTTTCTCCTCATTTCATGGTGAGAAAGGAATTCACAGAACTAACTTCTTTCCTAGCTCATTTTGCTTCGGGCGTGCTGCTGGGGAAACAGGAAGAGGTAAATAGCTGAGGCAAGCTTTGGGTAGAGCCCCGAGCCGGGCACACAATAGATGTGTAACACACGTTTGTTGAAGGAATACGCTGCTGGCTTTTGGCTTTTGTCTTAACGAGGGCAGAGCTCTCCGTAGGTTGCCAAGTACTTTCCAGACGTTATCATTTACACTGCCCAAAGATTTCCTGCAGCAGAAAGAGGTTGGGGGCAAGGCCAGTGGTGGCTTGGTCAGCACTGGCCAGAGCTGGACGACAGCTTTATGGAGGAAATGTCTAGCATACGCTGCTGGGGTGGTCCCTCCTTACCTCACTAGGCCTAGGGGACTGGAGAATTTCAAACATGGCTTCTACTGCAGAGCTAGCTCTCTTTGAGGAAGGCTTTGTGACTTTAAACTGTATTGTATGCAAAATACATTTTGTGGTGCCAGGTGGGAGCTAGCTGGGCTTCCCGCTGTGGTTTCCAGACATTTTCCTGTCACTTTCTGCCATCTACTGGTGGCAGCGCAAATCACCCTGGATTTACTTCAGGTTGTACCTTTAGGGTGGGTTTTATTCCTGTACCTGCTTAGTTTGAAGTGTGATTTTCAAGAAGTCTTGTGCTGAAATTCATGGGGATCCAACATTTATTTCTCTCAAAATCACAGTCCCGAGGGGACTGGATTAGCTGAGAAGTCACTCTTTGTGGTCTTTGTTCCTTTGTCTGAGAGGCAGTATTTGAATACTGACCACCTGAGTTTAAATTCTGGCTCTACGATTTAGTGTGTGTGTGTGTGTGTGTGTGTGTGTGGCCTTGGGCAAGAAACTCAACCTCTCCGTGCCTCAGTTTCCTCCTGTGTAACAGGTCGAGAAGACTAGACCTTACCTCATAAGGTTTGGCTCAGGGAATGGAAGTTCTCAAATGTAAAGCATATAGTATCTAGCACCTCATACTTGGAAAGTGTTATCTATTATTTGTTTGAAACGTGCCTAAGAGTTAAACGTTACTTTGGAACATAGAGCATTCCATAAGTTAGTTATTATTTATAACCTATATCCAATGTTTTTGAAGTAATTTTGTTTCCAGACTGCTTTCATTTTATTCCTGGTGTTTCAGCTCACAAGCAGCAGCTTCTATTCAGGAGCCTGCCTGCCTTCCTTTTCTTTCTTTCTTTCTTTCTCTCATGTTTATTTATTTTTGAGAGAGAGAGAGAGACAGACAGACACAGTGTGAGTGGGGGAGGAGCAGAGAGCGAGGGAGACACAGAATCCAAAGCAGGCTCAAAGCTCTGAGCTGTCGGCACAGAGCCTGACACGGGGCTCGAACTCACTAACCGCGAGATCAGGACCTGAGCCAAAGTGGGACACTTAACGGACTGAGCCACCTAGGGGCCCCCCTGGAGCCTTTCTTAATATCTCCTTCTGGAATATTCCATCTTCCCTTTGGGCTCCCCCAGCACAGTCTCTCTTAGACTCATGACTTTCATCTTGGAATATAGGCCTGTCTTGCTTTGTACATTGCCTGGGTCCCTGAGAGAAACAGCCCATCTGACCATCACTGTGTCTCCCACAGTCTTTCTTGCAATGATGTTACTTAACAACTATCTAATATCTGTAGACAGGATGAGATCTGATTCCCTCAGGAATCCTGAGTCTAGATGAGTTGCTGAGAGACTTGTCCCCAGTGAAATGGAACAGTGGGCCTGGGACTAGGTAGAGCTGAGGACTTGGAATGTCAAGAATGTACATGAGAAGAATAACGGAGGAGCAAGGCCCACCCACAGGGAGGGAGCTGTGCGCTGAAGACTAATTTTGGGGGGACTAGGATGAAAGGTAAGTGTCTGAAGCTGGTCTTCTGGCTTCCATGCTCCGTCCAAGTCCCACTGAAGTGTGTTCTCATAGCCGATGCCAAGTTCCTCGTTTCTGCGGTCCCATCATGGACGCTCAGTCTCACGTGTGCTCACGTGACTAGTGATTTGGGTCTGGATGTCAAAATGTTTAGTCCCCAAATTCACTTGTAGTTATCAAGAGACCAAAGAGTCCCACTAGAGCAGCCCTATTACTTTTTAAAACAATGTTTATTTATTTTGAGAAAGAGAGAGAGAGTGAGAGCAAGCGAGTGGGAGGTGCAGAGAGAGAGAGAGAGAGAGAGAGCGAGAATCCCAAGAAGGCTCCACGCTGTCAGCACAGAGCAAGACACGGGGCTCTATCTCACAACCTGAACTGAAATCAAGAGTCAGATGCTCAACCCACTGAGCCACCCAGGCGCCCCAGCTCTATTACTTTTTATTAGGTACAAATGTTCTAGCTCTGCTGAGAGCCAGGGGTCCATGGCAGCGGAGGGGAGGGGGGGTCTCAATTCTGGTATTCTCCATTCATCCTTTATATTTGACTCCTGCAGGACAACTTAGTCTCTCTAATGATTTTTTCCCCTTTAAAATAGTTTTCATTTAATTTTTAATTTTAATCCCAGTATAATTAATACACAGTGTTGTGTTAGTTTCCAGTATAATGATCCAACATTTCTACGCATTACTCAGTGTTCATCACAATAGGTGTGCTCTTAATCCCCTTTACCTCTTTCACCCATCCCCCCTCACCCCGCCCCTCTGGTAACCACCAGGTTGTTCTCTATAGTTAAGAGTTTGGGTTTTTGTTTGTCTCCTTTTTTCTTTATTCATTTGTCTTGTCTCTTAAATTCCATGAGTGAAATCATATGGTATTTGTCTTTCTCTCACTGACTTATTTCACTTAGCTCTAATGACTCTTAATATGTATTCAAGAAACATTTTTTTAATGTTTACGTTTGAGAGAGAGAGAGACAGAGCATGAGCATGAGCATGAGCGGGGGAGGGGCAGAGAGCGAGGGAGACACAGAATCCGAAGCAGGCTCCAGGCTCTGAGCTGTCAGCACAGAGCCCGACACCGGGCTCGAACTCAAACTCATGAACTGTGAGATCATGACCTGAACTGAAGTCGGATGCTTAACCGACTGAGCCCCCCAGGTGCCCCTGCATTCAACAAACTCTTATTGAGCACCTACTATAGGCCACACCTGGTGCTGGAGCCCAAGGAAGATATTGTCCCCATCTCCTTGCTTACCACCAAGTGGAAAGCCAGTTTCACATAGGAGCAAATAATACCCGTTGGTTTGGAGGGTTTGATTGAAACTGGGTTTGTTATTTAAATGCATTTCATGGAAGTCCCTGGAAAACTCAGCTAAAATAGCTACTTCTTCAGGTAGATCTCTTTTGGTGATTTCTGACATGAAGGGGCTGATTGGCCTAGGAATCTATCCCTCTTTCAGGTCTTTCTTGTTTTTAGGTTCATTCTTACATTCTTTCATAAGAAGTAACCAAGTACCAAGGAAAGGTAACCCTTTCCCACACCCCTAGTTACTAGTTGGTCATCACTCCAAGGAGAAGGCCCCACGGTGAGAATAAAAGTGGTATATCTTTACAGTCTAAGTTCAAAGAAGCACCGTCCTCTTGTGCCCAACACCCTACCTCAGCCTTGTAGGGAGGTGGGACTAGACAGGCAGAAGATGTAGTGGATTCTGGTGGAATGTCTTAACCCCAGAAATGAAGGTGCCCCATGGTGGTGTTTGGACCTAGAGAGACTCTATTCTTCTTGGAAACTGGGGCCATGGGAGCAATTGGCCTGCCTCTCCCAAGGACAACATAGACATGGAGGCTACATGGGACGCTGTCGGCCCAGCAGCCACCATGATGTCGTGCCAGCCCTGGGATGTGGAGCAGATGGGACAGAGAAAGTGGAGGGTTTCCTTCTGTGTCTCGCCCTCTCAAAAAAACAGACTCTGCCCTTCAGTACACCCACCCCTCCCTGCTGATTTTCTGTGGCCTGTCCAAGCAAATGAGATTACACAGATAACCACACCAGACCAAGAGGGTGACATCTCTTCTCTTTTGCCCCTCATCAGCAAAAGTTCCTTGATTTTAACAAGCTTAGCAAGGAAGTAGAGCTTTGGATGAAGAGTAAGCAAGATAATACTACCCAAATATCCTGGATCATGATGAGTTTCAAGACTTGAGTAATGTCACTAGTCTACTCTCAGCAGAGCGAGGTTGAAAAATAAAAGTGATTCTTACTTTACGTTGACCTGCTGGTGACTATATGGTTCATGCTCGCTACAAATGTTAAATTTTATGCCATCCTAAGGGTACAAAGATGAAAAAGGTGGCCGTGGGTCAGAGTTGAAAGTGCACCGGCTTTGGAGGTAGACTGAAGGTATTTGCATCTCCCAGTTCTAACTTTGTAGTCTTTATTCACCTGTCTGCATTTGTCTTCTCATCTGAAAAATGGACGTAATACATTCCTTTCAGAATTATTATAAGGATAATGTACGTAAAGCCTGGAGCATAATGCAATTTTACTACTATGAAGACTATATGACCTTGTCCTCACGGAACTTGTAGTCTAGTTTGGAGTCCTAAGACAATCATAATAATAATCACAAAAATGTGGTCTGTAACAAATGATGCCTTCTTAAGTCAGACAGGAGTCTGAAGTAGGGAGAGAAGCATCCCACCGAATTCCATTACATCTGCTCAGTTTTGTCAACGTAAGTTTATTAAGCATCTATGATGCATCAGGCTTTGTTATTATAGAAGATCAATTCCCAGGTTCTGGAATCCCATTGCTGGGTTTGAATCCCATTGGTGCCACTTACTAGAGCTGTGACTTTGGGCGGTTACTTAACAAACACTCTGAGTCTCTTAGTGAGTTTCCTTGTTTACTGAAGAAGTTTTTTTTTTTTAATGTTTGTTTATTTTTGAGAGAGAGAGAGAGAGAGAGAGAGCATGACGGGGGGGGGGGGGGGCAGAGAGAAAGGAGACAGAATCTGAAGCACGGTCCAGGCTCTGAGCTGTCAGCATGGAGCCCGACGTGGGGCTCGAACTCACGAACCGTGAGATCATGACCTGGGTTGAAGTCGGATGCTTAACCAACTGAGTCACCCAGGCGCCCCTTTAGAAGAAGGTTTTGAATAGTACCTGCCGTGCGGAATAAGTAAATTAATGCACATGAAGGGTGTATCAACATCCCTGGCACATCTTAAGTGCTGAATGAATTGTAGTTGCTGTTCACATCATCACTGTCATCGACACCATCGTCATCACCACCACTAGTCCCTGCATTTAGGGTCAGGGACTTTAAAAAATGAATAAGATGTATTTCCGTAGTTCAGTAGCTCCCGGGACCATCTCTGATCTTTGAAGTTTTTTGTAGGTGATCCAGGCAGAATACAGACTATTTTCCTAGAAAGGGGAAAATTTTGTGCTTGGGACATTTGTAATACTTTGACCCGGAGGAGGGCATGTGTACTTTTACCTACTACACTTACTTTGGGAATGTGCTTCCCTAGAGCTCCCCATGAAATTGGGGTAGAGGTCTATTGGTTTTTATAGAACTGAAACTTATCTCACTCAGTGTGTACAATTATACAAGTGGGCAGATTTAGTGACTGAGAGTCCCAACTCGGCTTTATCTCTTAAATATATATTTACGCACAGCACTGGTATGTTCTAGAGTATTTATGCATAGTGGGGCTATGGTTTCAGGGTAATCCAATTTTTTAAAGTTTATTTATTTATTTTGAGAGGTGGGGGGGAGGGGAGAGGAGAAGAGAGAGAGGGAAAGAGAGAGAATCCCAAGTGGGCTCCTCACTGGCATTGTCAGCACGAAGCCCGACATGGGCCTCGAACCCAGGAACCACGAGATCATGACCTGAGTTGAAATCAAGAGTCGGAGGCTTAACCGACTGAGCCACCCAGGCGCCCCTGTTTCAGGGTATTCTAAAGTTCCGTAAAATAAAACAAGAGTGAGTTGCTGTTACCGTGCACAGGAACCACCTAATTCGGGAAACAGCATTTTTAGCATTAAAGGGGCATGAAAGTCATGAAGTGTGATTCCGTGAAAGGAATTCCTGGTATCTGAACAGAATAAGGACTTGTACTGCTGGTTTATGACAAAGAAAAAAACAAAGCAAAGCAAAACAAAACAAAACAAGAGTGCTCATTAAGTTCCTTTAATCTAAGAATTTCGAACGGCGAAATGTAACTCTGCTCAGAGACAAGGGCCGGACCAGTTGGCTTTAAAGTTTCTTTTGCATGATGGTGTTTAGCTCATTTGGTGGAGGGATGAAAAGAACCCAGAACTGTTAAATGGGAACCTCCCATCAATTACAGGCCACACGGAGTTCTCTTAAGAATTTTTTCAAAGCTGTCCCCTAACTATCTATAACAAGTCAGCATCCACTAAGGAGAAGGACATCTGTGTATTTTTAGATAGAAAAGTGCTGTCTCCTTGTCATTTTGTAGAAAATGCTTTTCTCTCTGTCTCCCTTCATTGGGCCTTCTGGTATCTCAGAAGAGAAAGGAGCTACCTGGTAAATAAAGATAAGCTGCGCTTATTAGCAGAGATTTGCAAGGGAAGAGGCTGTTTAAAAATGGATAAGGAGGTAATTGTGTTCTTCTGGCTCTACAGCGGGGACTCGTTTTCCTCTGTCAGGGCCTGGCAGCCAGCGAGGAGCTGAACAAGTATGCCTGCCACCCCGGCGTGACCTGGAGTTCACATGGACGAAGCTACACTCAGTCGCAGGAACCCTCGGGCCTTTGAAGTCGCTGAGTCGTCCTGACGGCAGATCCCTTCCGTGGAGGACTGATGCTCTGCCAGGAGAGTAAAACGCCGTCGTTTTTAGACTGCCCTTTGGGATAAAAGAGACAGTCGTGCAGTGCAGCCCCAGTGCCAGGCTCACGTCTGACAGAGCCGCCATTGTTCGTGTCGCCCCTCAGTGAGCTCTGCTCAGTTAGCGAGGCCCCGGGCCGCTTCAGGGCTCCGGTGCAGGTTTCTTGCAAGGATCAGGTACACAGCTGTGTGTGGAAATGAAGGATGGTGGAAGCGGCCGTGTCTACACGATATCCAACATCTGCTTCGAAACTGAGTTCAGTCAGCTCTCCAGATGTTTCCTCATGCCCAAAGTTTGCCAAAACCATCTCTTGACTGAATGCTGCAGTTTCCGTCTGATTGTTCTGGAGAAGGTGGTCTGTTCTTGTGCCACGTGGGCTTTTAGATGTGAAGAAGTGATATAAGCTAAAAGACGTAGGCATCCCAGTCTCCCTATCCAATGTTTACTTCCTGCTTTCTCCACCATCCTCATGGTGGGCGCGTGAAGGAAACGTGACGGCCCTGCGCTGAGGGGACTAAGTCTGTCTTTGTCCGCACATGAGCTCAGCTTCTCCCAGTTGTGCTGACTCTGTGGGATTCCCAGAAAGGAAAAGCCAGGAGCAAGGCACCAGGAAAATGACCTGGGCCACTTGAGTCTGGCCTTCTTCCCATATACCCACCATCTGTGAGTAGTCTCTGGGTGAGGGAAGGCAAGCTTGGGAAGGAGTTATGCTGAGAAATGTGGATACCTTTGCAGCCCTGATATTTTCTTCTCAGACTCATTTTTGAGGCATAATGAATGTGTGTGTGTGTGTGTGTGTGTGTGTGTGTGTTCCTTCAGACAGTGTCATAAAGCAGAACACAAAAGCTGTTTCCTAGTAGTTGGGGATTAGTTGTCAACCCTCCACCCCCCACAGGTTTTTTTTTTTTTGCTTAAGGCATTTCAAATATCATCTGGTTATTTGGTTATTTTTGAGGAATAAAGAATAGCTGAGAACTGAATGTTATTGAAACATCCATTTTCAGCTGTGATTTTAATTGCTTGGAAGTGTGGAATCTCAGTTTTTAAATTTCTGGACTCTATCTCTTCCTGGCACTTTCTCTTCAGGCTTCCTTTGAATAGATAGACCCTGCATACTCTAGAATAAATCTGCAGCTCAAGAATACACTCAGTCAGAGGTAGATTTAACATGAATGAACGAAGCTTAAGCTTTGGGGCCTCTCACTTTTTAAAAAAAAAATTTTTAATGTTTATTTATTTTTGAAGGAGAGGGATACAGAGTGTGAACAGGGGAGGGGCAGAGAGAGAGGAAGACACAGAAGCTGAAGCAGGCTCCAGGCTCTGACCTGTCAGCACAGAGCCCTACGCGGGGCTCGAACTCACAGACCGCAAGATCATGACCTGAGCCGGTCCGGCACTTAACCAACTGAGCCACCCAGGCGCCCCACCATGGTCACATTTTTTTTGTTAAATTTGTGGACAGAAGATCGTTTAAGAATACAGTTTCTCCCAAAGAAAGCTACCCCAAAGTTGTTAAGTTTCAGTTCTTGAGCAACACTCTGGGACAGCAGGGTGAATAATTTCTTATAAGCTGCCCATCTTTATCCTCACAGAGGAATACAAATTAGATTGACTTAGAATAATTTAGAGAGGACGTTTTTGGCGATCACCATTGTCCTCTCAATATGCGAAACACTGCTTATTAGACTTTGATTTGTCTTAAGGAAAGCAGCTGCAGAAGATAGAAGATTTTTCTGGAGGGTTTCACAGTGCTAACTAATGAGGAAGAAAATAGGCCAGGAAGGGGCTGCCACCTTGTTATTTGGTGGGACAGTAGCTATTGACAAAAGGACCGCATTGCACATCCTCTGGGAGAAATGAGAGGAAGGTTTGAAACGACTCATGGGGCTCCTATTTCCATTGCTTCTCTCTTCTCCCATTTTGTTGGGAGGCAAGGATGGGGGCCCACATGTTTCCTGTGGTTGGCATTGGTGAGTCAAGTGGTTCCAGAGGAGCAGGGAGCAAAGAGGATTCTTAGGGCAGTCTGTGGGCTCAAGAGAAGGTTCAGGGACACCCTTGAGGCTCCCTGTTGCTTGAACTCCAACTCTGGTCCTCCTAACCACGTGGGAACAGGAAGTTCCCTGAGGCAGAGGGAGGGACCAGACATATGAACTCCAGGTCCCCTAGGATTTAGTTAACAGGGTGTCTGTTCTAAGTGTGTTAATTTACACCATCTCTTTTCTCCTTGTTACTCCCTGTGTGTTTTAAATTAATTCAATAAGCCGCATGACTGGAACATTTTAACTTGCTTTGTGAACCTTTTTGTTCTCTGACCTCTGAGGTTGTTGTAGAGTATACTTGTGGACTATCATTGCATCAAAGTCATTTCCTGTATGACAGCATTAATCAGGGTTATTTAAATCTGGTAATAACAACACCCACATTCAGGAGGCTTAACAAACATTTTTCTCGCCACAACAATTGGACATGGATGTTCCTTGTCAGGCTGCTTTCCTGGGTAGCCCACCTCAAAGCGCTGACTCAGGGACATGGGGGAAGCTTCCATCCTTTGACCACACCCCCTTGAAGTCTTTAGGCATTCTCTCCGTTAAATGGGCAGATGGAGAGAGCAAAAGATTGTATGAGACTTTTATGAGCCAGAACTAGAAACGGTGCACAATACTCCCATCAGCGTTCTATTGGGCAAAGCTAAGTCACGTGGTCATGCCCAAGTGCAAGGGAGGCTCGGAAGTGTAGTCCAACCATATGACTAGGAGGAAAGGGAAATGGGATAATAAGGGATCAACCAGTCTCTGCTGGAGGGTGACTACAAACGAATACCAACTCTGCAGCGGGGAGGGAGGTAGAATCTTCATCTCTCAAAATTAATATTGTTAAGATTATTTTGGGAGAGCAATGGTGAACTATATTGGCCCGATTCTGCTGAGTGGTAAGGCGCGTGTGGCTTGATCTTTTAAGATGATATTGAATCGTAGAATAATTTGAAGCAGAGGACTAAATACAATAATAGAATTCTAGAACTAGAGAAAGCTTAGAAATTATTTAATCTAAAGCTTTAAGAGATGTTGGCCCTGGACACAAAAGCAGAGGGAAGGCACATTTCCTGAGCCCCACCGGTGCTCTTTCCATTTCCGTGGGGAAGCACAGTGACTTGACTTACCAATATCACACAGCCTCTGAGAGAAGTGAGCCTGGGACCCACGGCTTCAAATTATGAGTCAATGTGCTCTTCACATGTATTTAATTAACCTCCCCCCCACCCCGTGTACACATACATGCATTCATGCTCCTCTTCGGAGTCATTCATGTGAGTTTAATTTACAGTCCACTGAAATGGAAGGAGGACATGATGAATGTGCATTATTCGCAAAATGTGAGCCTAGCAGGTCTGTGGCATTACATCTGTAATAACATCATTTGCACAGCTTGCGTGGTGCTTTGCAAATAGCACCAAAGTATTTTGTGTGATGGTCACCAAGTTCGAAGAGAAATGAGATATTCTTTTCACTGGTCTGGAAAAGAGCAAGTCGCAGGGGCTGACTTCAGAATGCCTCATTGTTCCAAGCCTAACAGGTGCAGGTTTCGACACTAAGGGTCGGATCCCATTACCACTCTAGTTGTATGGATCACTGACCTTGAAAGGGGTCTGCACACACATCAGTGTGGGACCCGTCCTTTAGGAACCACGTCCAGTAATCTGAATGGCTATTTAGAGCTGTGAATGGCATTTAACAGGCGTCCTTCCATTCTTCCAGGCTCATTGAAGAATCTCAGCCCTTCTCCTGCTCATTAGAACTGACACTTCCCAGGCCAGAGGGATGACTAGGATGAATCAGAGAGGTGAGATCTTCATCCTGAAGGACAGGGTACAGTTCGGGGCCAGCTGGGGATGAAAGAAGTCCCTATTGACAATTGGGGCTTGGAGCTTAGGATTGTGTCTCCGTTATAACAAACACACGATTATGTGGAATGTCTCAAAGATACCTTTATTTAAACACTAGATGATGCAATCAAGTCATTTTTCTAGTATTCTGTTAAAAAGAGGAAATCCTCCAGCTCTTAGGCCTATACACCTGCCTAGTCTTGATTTCTCAAACAGACATTTTTCCTAGGAAGCTTCTTTAATGTTCTGTTTTCATTTCATTTACTTCATTTAGCGTGTACTTTGCTTTTGTAGACATCGTGGTCGTATTTACCACGTGGGTTAATTTCCTGATGCTAAAAAATAAGAAAGGGAGCTACAAATATTTCAGTAATCCAACTGAATTTTGTGGGCACGTGGCCACTGTATGCCTATTTCATGGAGCAAATTTGTTTGTTTGCTATTGGGCGCAAACCAGGCAATCCCATGATTGTAATTAGTTGCTCCATTCATTTTTCTGCTGACTTATTGAAGGTGGTAGTATTACTTAGAGGCAGATAGATAACTTCCATCTGGCCCGAAAAGGCAAGATGGACATGATTTTCTTGGGGTTGATTATCTGGCTAGTCCATGCATTCTGCTTAAAGTGGATGCAGTTTACAACTGCGGTTGTGATTATAGGGATGGTGCCAATGGGGAGAATGATCTCCTCACATACTTTCAACGATGTTGTAAGCGATCTTTTTGAAAAGCGACACTCTGGAAAATTTTCTATTATTTTGACATGGCACCATGGCTTGCACATGGTAACTATTTGTCATATTAATTAATGATTTCATTCATTCAAACTACGAACACTTTTTATGTGGAAGATGTTGGAATATAAAGCTGAGTGTCACATGATCGCAGTCTTCAGAGGGCTTACAATTTGGTAAAGGAGACAGACAGACTCCTAGCTACCACATGATGCAGTAAAGGCTTTGGTGGCCATCTGTATCAACCCATGGATGTTGTACGCATACATACATGCTTCCATTCCCAGCCATTCACCTGAACTTAATTTACAGGCCTGTAGCGCACTAGGGAGTCCCCTGAGGGGAATGTGGAGGAGGGTAAGAGTTTTTCCAAGGAACGTCTGAGAAGGCTCGGGGGAGGAAGCTTGGGGGCTTTGCCAACCAGAGGAGGCACAGTGCACAGAGGGACTGAGGAGTGATCAAGAGAGGAGCAGAGGCAAGAGTGGTCTTTTTAGTGCAGCTGGAACATGAAGTACAAGCGGACATGGTATGCGACACAAACACCTAAAGGAAGAGAAGTAATTAGGAGGGTGGAAATCTCAGCCCGGTGCTCGGGGGCAAGGGTGTGTGACTTTATTTATCCTCCTATTAATCCACTTATTGTTAGAAGCTCTCATGTTGCCACGTGAAGGAAACGTTATCTTCACCAATTTGGGATGAATTTCCTCACTTTCCCTAAGTGCCAGGGACCTTATGTAGACACGGATGGTGGGGCGGGGGTGGGGGGGGGTGGGGGGGGTGGGCATTAGGACTCTAGTTGGCAGTTCACCAAGCTGGCTTTCCAGTGAGATGACCTTTGTCTCGTCTGGCCCTTGGTCATCAGCTCTCCATGGCTGCAGCTGGTTCATTTTCAGAAGGCCGTGGTACTGCCCCCCAGGTCCCAGGAATCAACCTCTGAAGACTCTGCTTTATGAGGCTGTCTAGGGCCTGCTTTGACTAAGTCACACCACATTCACTTCTCTGAACTCTAGCAGCCAACCTGGGCTCTCCATTGGGAAATAAGGCATGGGGACCTTCGCTTGGACCACACCACCTTATTAAGGAGGGGTCTGTTTCCCCTCTCCCAGGAAGATCAGGGTACAGGCCTCCTTCTCAGGGACTACAAGCTTCCATGCTGTCATTACCTCCTTACCTATTTTCCCTACCAGGGCTAGCTTTTGTAATCTTGAAGGTGTGGGATATGGAGTTGGTGATGGTGGTGGAGAATCTTTGCTCTTAGTCATTGTATTTTTTTCCAAATTTTTTTTTTTTTTTTTTTTGCTTAGGTACTGTGTGTGTGTGTGTGTGTTTTAAATTTCTTCTAAAGGCTAAGCTTTGGAAATTCAAAAGCCAATAACAGTTTCTTTTCTTCCCTATTTTCTACCTTGCATTCCCTTTCCTGAAATAAGGGATCTAGAAAGGTCTATTTCAGTGATCTCAATCACAGCTGCATATTACCATTGCTTGAGCACTTAATGACTAATACAAATGCAATTAGGTCCACTTCCTGAGGTTCTGATTTAATTGTTCTGGGGTGGGACAGAGGCATTGGTGTTGTTTAACAAACTCCCCAGTAGGTTCTAACACGAGTTGGGATCAAGAATTACTAGACTAGCACAGAAATCCAGAATATTAAAGAGAATGTAGGAAAAACATCAGCTAATATTGCAAAGTATCACCAGGTCCAGTAAGCCAGCACCATATTTGGAAGAATCTTGAATGCCTTACAATGGAAGTTTGACTTTATCATGTTGGGAATACAAGACATTGAAAGAAAAAAATTAATGAATATTTACTGTCTACCTTGTGCTAACTGCTATGCTTTAAATAGTTATCAAATTTCAGCCTGAGATAAATTCCACAAGGTAGGTCTTCTTACCCTCTATTTCGCAGGTGGGGAAATGGAGCTCAGTGAGGGTATATAAATTTCTCAAGGTCATTGGGTAAGCAACTGTCAGACCCTTAATTAGAATCCAGATCCCTGATCAAAAGCCAGATTATTTCATGAAAAACTGTTGCCTCCCAACGTGAGATGATAAAACCGTGTATTCACTGAAAGAATCAATTAATACTTCTGTCAACAAAATGGTAGAAGGGACAAAGGTTAGCCCTAAGGGATTGGGGTAGCTTGTTTGTTATTGCCTGCTCTCTCAGGTGGTTATCGTCATGCATTCAGTGGTTTTTGCTGCTTAGGTTTTTTCTTAATAATTACTAATTTTTTTATTTGAGTGTGGTTGACACACATTACATACAGATGCACAGCATGGTGTTGGGAGAAGTTTAAACATTATGCTATGCTCACCACATGTGTAGCTGCATATAACTGAAAGCCTGTACCCCCCCTTCACTCATTTTGCCCATCCCCCCCCCAACTCCCTCCCCCTCTGGGTTTGTTCTCTGTGTTTACAGGTCTGATTTTGTTTTTTGTTTGTTTATTCTTTTTTTTTTTTTTTTTTTTTTTTTTTTAGATTTCACATATAAATGAAATCATTCAGGTCAGTGTTTTCATATTCTCTTGGTAAATATCTGGTAGTGGAATTATTAGAT
This sequence comes from Prionailurus bengalensis, assembly GCF_016509475.1. NCBI lineage: Eukaryota > Metazoa > Chordata > Mammalia > Carnivora > Felidae > Prionailurus > Prionailurus bengalensis. Next base: position 29,181,676 of record NC_057360.1, read on the forward strand.
CATAAAGTATTTCTATTTCTAATTTTTTGAAAAAACTCCATACTGTTTTCCACAACGACTGAAACAATTTATATCCCCGTCAACAGTGCATGCGGGTTCCTTTCTCCACATCCTTGCCAACATTTGTTATTTCTTGTCTTTCTGATTTTAGCCATTCTGACAGGTGTGAACTGATATCTCATTGTGGTTTTGATTTGAATTTCCCTGATAATTAGTGACATTGAGCTTTTCATGTCTGTTGGCCATTTGTATTACTGTTCAGGTCTTAATCTTGCTTTTGGCATGGATACTTTAGTGACTCAGACGTTAACACAATTTAAAATATTTAATTGTATTTGTTCTACAAAAATATAATTCTTTAAAAAAATTTTAATGTTTATTTTTGAGAGAGAGAGAGAGAGAGAGTGGGGGCGGGGCAGAGAGAGAGAGGGAGACACAGAATCCAAAGCAGGCTCCAGGCTCTGAGCTGTCAGCACAGAGACTGATGCAGGGCTGGAACTCATGAACTATGAGATCATGACCTGAGCTGAAGTCAGATGCTTAACCGACTGAGCCGCCCAGGCACCCCTACAAAACTATAATTCTTTACTCAGTAATCAGGCTTTTTTTTTTTTTTCACCAACCTCTTCCTATTTCTCCCTATTTATGTATAGTAATCAGTTTTTATGATTAATGTCAGCATTTTTTTTTTTGCACAAGTAAACTGCAGTGTCACAGGACAAAGAGAGAAAGCAAAACTCCTAAGTGTAAATAGAGTATCTTTGCTACTATCCTGAATGGGGTTTATATAACCTTTGCTTTCCTTATAATTTCGGAGGAAGATTATCATCTTACTTCCATCTGTAGATTTCCTCAATCTCTTTTCATGACAGTTATCAGCATTATTCACATAAAAGTTGCTAAATGTGTTCCTTAAGTGTGACCATTAATTGTCTTATTTTCTGCTTTTCATGACTAAGGCACATGAATGCCCATACGTATGGTCCTCATTTTTCCTTCCTCAGATAAAGGTAGGCAAAATCCCTTCTTCAAAACTGGCTGTTGGATAATTTACTTGCTCAGAGATTGCCCTCCATTTTGTTAAGCGATTTCTTATTAAAGACATCAGAAAATCAGAATATATTCCAACATGGTTTTTCCTCCATCGGTTATCGTATATTTCCTTTTCCCAGTAACCCAGGCCTCGCAGAGCACCTGGCACAGCTCAACACATGTTGACTCCAATATGGTCTTCATGTGCTAAAACAGTATAGGACAAGCCAGGTACATTTAATCATGCATTGCTGAAATTCAAATGTCCTTGTTATACATCAGGTGTCCAGAAGGATAAGATTCTGATTAGAGAGGAATTCATGATGAATTTCCCCTTTCTTCTGATACTTAAGTCATTTATGCACAGCCCTCCCATCCTTGACAGGATAGTGAGCTTTCCTTTGATGTACCACAGTCTCCATATTTGTTTCATTTCCTCTTCCAGAGCCACACACTTATTTGTCTTCCCTGTGTATGTTTTGGGGATGTATCTACTTAGTGAAAGAAGATTTTCAATAACCTCTGCTGCTTTCATTATGTTTCCATCAGCCTTCCTCTTTTATTACGCAAGTTGACCTGCGCCCCATCAAAGAAGGAAGGGGTGTTCAACATAAAGGATCCAGGTAACACAGGGTAGAGATGCATCGTGGTTGGAGCAAAATGTAATACTGAAGGTCACGGCAGCTAGAAAGCTGGAGACATCAGGGCTAGGTGGAGAAGTAATGAGGGTGAATGGTGGGCATCTCAGGATGGATGTGTGTATTTGAAAAGGAGGGCGTTGGAGAAAGATGATCTAAGAGCTAAAACATAAATGTGGGGGTTCGTTTTAAGGAATCGGGGTTGAGAGTAATATGAACACATTTCAAACCTTAGATGAGTTCCCCTGGTTTATTTATATTTGGCTTTCATTAAAATCTGTTATTATTGCTGGGTTTTTTTTTGCTTTTATATCTTTAGAAGCCATCTCCACTGTTCTGATACTGTTGTATTATGTTATGTTCTTTCTTTCCTGTTTTTCTTCTCCTACAACCACTGTTGGGCATCGTTTATCCTCAATAATGCAATTAGAGTAATCTTTGGTTTTTCAAGTGAAGACTCTGATGTGTGTATATGTTTGAGCTTTACTTTATGCCATGCTGTAGATCACTGATGGTAGTCAGTTGTGTTCGAATTGAAAAGATTATCAAGCCTCAACAAATGGCGATGATGAGGGGAATAGTTTTTAAAAAGTTGGGTGGCCTTATAGGAGGCTGTTTTGAAAGTGTCATGGTTAGAGAAGGAGAGGCAAAGAATAACTTGCCAATATTAGGAAAGATAATTTGGAAGGAATGGATTCCAGAAACTGCTCAAATAAAGGGAACATTCTAACCAGCAGAAGGAGAGGAGGGCAAGAGGCAGGAAGGGAGGAACTGAACAGAGAGAACGTGCTGTGTTGTTAAATGAGTACGAACCTGATGCTTATTCTGTGGAGGCTGTTGCCCTGAGTTTGTCCATACCTGGCCCTCTTGGTGTTCTCTGAACCGGTCCAGCTTTGGTTTGGGGTGAAAGTCTTTCTTCTTTTTTTTCTTTTGTCCCATCAGCTTTTTTTCCATTTTGGTGAATGGAGTCTAGGTCAGGTATAGTAAGCAATTAACGTGGCATGAGGAAAAGTTAGATAAAGGAGAATAACAATAACAAAATTATGATATGGAAATCACTTCTTTTAGATTGTAGATAAATATACATAAATAATGCTGTTCAACTCTCCCAAATTCCCATCGCTGAGAAATTCTGACCCAGCTCAATTAACCTGCCTTTTACGAAAACTCTTCCATATGCCCCCAGCAATGCATGACGTTCACCTCCCTTTCACCACGAGAGCATTTTCAGGCTTGTTTTAGTCCCACTGTGGGCACACTATGCTTTAACTCCTTTTCGCTTGCATATAAGAAGTCCCTAGTGCACATTTTTGACTCAAATAGCGATTAAAACGCATGGCAGACATTGAAGTAAGGTTTCTATTTGGACTGAATTGGCAAGCCCTGCTCTGAGTCTGTAATGGTCACGTAGATGTTTCTCTGTGAACGCATACATGTATTAACCTTTACAGGAGCACACACGTGTTTGAAGGCAGTAGGAGGAAGAGGAGTGGCATTGGGGCTCTGGAACTACCTGCCTTGACCTTGAATCTGAGTGTTACCACTATCCAGCTGTGTGACTTGGGGCAAAGCCTTTAACCTATCCTGTTGAAGTTTTCTCTTGTGTGATGGGGATGCTACCAACATCTGTCTGATAAGACAGTTGTCAGAAGAAAATGATAGAATACATGTAAAGCATTTAGAACAATCCCTTTCACAAGTGAGGACATGATAAATATTAGTTATTTATATTATTATTATTATTATTATTATTTTGGTCTTGTATACAAATTCCTTCAACTGCGTAACTCTTATCTCAAATCCCAGATTATAAACATCTTGTGGGGAGAGACCGTTTCTCTCTCTTCTGTATTTCATGGTTCAATCTTAAGCATAGTTGTGTGTTTTCTTACTTGTTGGAAAGAGGGTGATATGCTGGAGCCCAGAGAGCACATGGAGCCTCATAACATTTCCCTGAAACATTCCAGGCAGTAAAAGTGTAAAGGTAAATGAGAGTTCCAAACCCAGAAGAATCCCGTATTTGGCTGGACAGGCCAGGGTCCTCTGGAAGTTTCTGAGATGGTAATAAGAAATATTTATAGCTATAGGCAACATCTTTTTCCACAAACGGTATTTCAAAGAAACTATATGTATTCCAAGTTCTCACCAGATCCGTGTTAAATTAGAGCACTGCTGAGGAATTTAGGCGATTTTAAATTTTATTCTTTCTTGTTGCTGCTTTTGTTGTTTTTTAGTAAGTTCTGCTTCATTACTGTGTCCTGAACCAAACTTATCTAGGATAATGGTCATATTCAAGTGGTACAGAAGTTGGCCTGGGAATATTTAGTGCCATTTTTCAGGCTCTCTTCAAAGAGGAAAAGGAAGAGAGGACCGAGCCACATCGTGGTATTGGAAAAATATCTTCATCTCTTTTTCAAACATTTTGAGATGAGTGAGACTCCACATACATGTTGCTAAATAAATGCCTCCTCCATCAAATATTTTAAGAGAAATTAAATCCTTTGGACTCTGATTGTTTTACACTTGCCTCGTCAGAATCTTCCTTTGTAAGAGCAACTTGATAGCTAAGAAACCCCTGGGGCCTTTATTCTTGAACTAGGAGGTCGTATTTTTGTCAGTGCTCACTGCAACCTGAACCAAGAGAAGCTCAAGTTCAGCTTCAAATTTGGAACCCACAACCTTGAGCGAGTTATGATGCTGGTAAATCTATTCTCTCTGCAAATTCTCTCAGAGGCCACGCTTGAGAGGGGATGGATGTCTTAGAAAAGCATGTGTTCAGAGGAAGGAAAAGAACAGTTAGGCCAGTCAAGATATGCCTGACAGTCAAGTCCTGGGCAGAAGTCACCCTGTGGGGTGGCATTCTGGGAAAGCTGACAAGCAGAATGTACTCCTGAGTCCACATGGGAAAGGAATAAAACATCAGGGGTCGCGGACGACGTGAATGGGTTTTGTGGACCGAGTTCTCAATGAATTCTCCACAGTGAATGCTGTGTGTGTTCATTCATTCTTTTAACAAATACCCATTGAGCAGGCGCTGCGAACAAACACTGCACTAACGTTGGAAATACAGAGGTAGCCAGGCAGAAGCTCCCTTCTGTCAAAGATAAACAAAGCTGGATACTAGTTAAAGTGGGAAGGACAGAATTTACTCAGTAATAGCTATTGCAATAGGGAAAAGAGTCCAGCCTGAACTGAACTCATCTTCGATCTGTACAAAGGTGACTGGACATTTTTTTTTTAAATTTTTTTTTTTGACGTTTACTTATTTTTGAGACAGAGAGAGACAGAGCATGAACAGGGGAGGAGCAGAGAGAGAGGGAGACACAGAATCCGAAACAGGCTCCAGGCTCTGAGCTGTCAGCACAGAGCCCGACGCGGGGCTCGAACTCACGGACCGTGAGATCATGACCTGAGCCGAAGTCGGACGCTTAACCGACCAAGCCACCCAGGCGCCCCGTGACTGGACATTTTAACGGGAGAATGGGAAGGGAGGGGTGAAGGGAGATGGGCTCAGTAAAGTCAGAGGAGTGAAACATTTCAAAACACAAGGAAGGGAAGTTGGTCCATGTGAAACCCATCTGGGTTTGCCAACTGGTGTTTATGCCATTAGGTCCTTCCTCTCCCACAGTGACGGGGAGACGGGCCCCTGTCTTCAGGTGTTGGCTGGAACAAATGGCAAATTCTTTCGGCAGTCTTGCATTGTCCTCAGGCAGGTACTTTAAGGGGGACTGAAGTCATCTTAGGAATGTAGCCTGCAACTGTTAGAACTTATGTTAGTGTTTGTTCAAATCTAAGATTGAGGCCTCGTCAAGAAGAGGGTTCAGAGGAGTCTTCCTAGAGTTGGGTCAAGAAGAGAATCTTTGCATTCTGATAGAATGCATTCTATCAGGAAATTAGAGAATAACATTTTAATGAATGTTTTATTAAATGTATTAATATTATTTTATGGGAAGTGTGCTTGTTGGTACTTTAGGTGTTCCTAGCTTGGTAGAGAGGCATCCTTGTTGATTTCCACTGACATTAACTAACTTGGGAAATTCATGCCAGAACTACTCTGAGTCAGGTGTAACACATAAAAAGTACAATCATCCATTTTGACATGTTTGTTTCACTGTCCTCAAAACATCTACCAGGATGTCTGAGACATCTGCCTTTCCATCTGGGATCCCCAACTGAGGTATGGACGTTGCATTTAGGAAGTCTGAACTCTCTCAGATCCATGACTGAGATAGCTCATTTCATATATGTGAACTCATCTTTCTTTCCCTATTTTGATTCTGGGAAGATGTTTTGGACACTTTCAGAACCTGCTGCCCCAAGTCTTGAAATAACTTCTTAGTTCAATCAGCCCCAGCATTACCTTTGCACCACTTTTGTATTTTCAAAGTAGGAAACTCAAATCACAAGCCAAAGTAGAACCTGAGTTCTGGTTCCAACTCTGTCGTACTTTATGATACAGGACAAGTCAACCCCTTGGGGCTTCAATTTCCTGCTACGAGCTCAGCAGGACACAGTAAGATGTGCCCAGATGGAAAAGTGCTGTGAAGATTAAAATATGTTATGCACGTGCTAGTTTTCGTTAATTTTGTAAGCATCCCTTGTGCTAGGAGCACAGAAAGCTGACTTGGGCTCTTTGGGAGAGGCAAATTATGGGGAAGACTTGGTTCCCACCATTACGATAATGAAAATTGGCTTGAGTTGATGACATAAGGAATTAAAAGTGACATAGAGAAGATACTTTGATTTTTGTTGTGGTAGTTTTGTGTTTCTTAGGGGAAGGAGTTGAAAGTAGCATGAATACATTTTCGCCTTATTTCTTTTTTTTTTTAATTTTTTTTTTTTTACATTTATTCATTTTTGAGACAGAGAGAGACAGAGCACAAGCGGGGGAGGGGCAGAGAGAGAGGGAGATACAGAATCCGAAGCAGGCTCCAGGCTCCGAGCTGTCAGCACAGAGCCTCAGGCAGGGCTCGAACTCATAAACCGTGAGATCATGACCTGAGCCGATGTCGGATGCTTAACCGGCTGAGCCACCCGGGCACCCCTCCCCCTATTTCTTTAGTCCTCTATAGGAGTGACTAGAAAACTCAGCTATATTTCATACGCTATTGTCATTGATTAGAAAAAGGAGGCAGAGTAAGGTAGTGATCTGGCCGCTTGTGCAAGGAGACCAGCCACCTGTGTTTCTGATACAGCACATGATGATCGACACTGAGGGCCGTGTGGTGTCTCCCTCCTTGGGGTCTTTGTCTGGAATATGACTGATAAGGGGAACAAGACTGTTCTGAAGAATCTTTCCTCCTGAGAGGCATTATGGGTCCAAAATGGGTCAAAATCTCATTTCTTGGGGTCACCTGGGTGGTTCATTCAGTTAAGCATCTGACTCTTGATTTTGGCTCAGATCACGATCTCGCAGTTCGGCTCCTGGGTTCGAGCCCTGCATTGGGGTCTTCACTGACAGAACGGAGCCTGATTGGGATTCTCTCTCCCTCCCTCTCTCCCTGCCCCTCCTCTGCTCGTGCTGTCTCTCTCAAAACAAAGACAAAACAAAAACAAAAAACCCATTTCTTCCCTCCATCTTTAGCTAAAAGAGTCACTTGAGTGATTTGTAAATTTAACAACGACTGAGGTTCAAAGTCCCGTTATCCTGTGGGCCCTGACTTCTTGTCCATTGCGTTCCCTTATTGATGCTCTCCAGAGCTTGGGGCTCGTGGCAAAAAAAAAAAAAAAAAAAAGGAGCAAAGAGATACTGTCTGTATCTCAGTACAGCTCTTGGCATTCTGGATCAGGAGTTGCTTCCTTCTCCAACCTGCTGTCTCTACATGATGTGACAGCTGAGGACGAGTCTGCGGTGACGGCCAAGTGGTCGAGGGGACAGGGCACTCCGTGTTCCTCTGGTCCCCTTTCCTCTAGTACGAAAATCATGAGAATCATGCCACATCCCTCTGGGAGAAGCATTTGCAGCAGAGTCAGGGCGTTAGTAACAAAAACTTCCACCGAAAGCCAAATTTGATGGGAATCCTAAGCCTGATTTTCCTTGGGTTTGAAATGCATGCTGCTGCAAAGGCAAGCGACCTTCCTTTATTGATGGAATACCTTGAAAATTTCTTTCACAGGCTGTTGCTGCCATGCCCAACCGAGCAAATCCTGCTCTCTCCCTCTGCTCCCTAGAGGAAAGCCTCAGGACCCCACTGGAAAAAGCGAATGATCGATTAATGATGAAATTGGCCAACTTGCCAATAACGGTAAATTGCTTTGTTCTTCCCACAGCAAGGATGCCAGCTCAGTGTGTGGCCTGTGCCTGGAGACAAAGGATGGGAACCCTGCTCAAAATTAACATAGATGAGCTTTCAGACCCATAATGAGCACAGTGATAACAATAAAAGTGGCCTGCGTGTCTGTCGTGTTTTTGACGGATTTCAAATGTTTTACATAGTCTTATGATCAGATATTTACATTTGCAGAAGAAATGCAATGGTCAGAGCAGGCTCCCCTCCCCTTTATGTGGGTGGATGAGAGCGTCGTTCATGAACATGCACACTTTAATATGCATAAAATACTCTAAAGACAGCAAAACAACGGGAAGACCTCCCGGAAATCTGCAGTCCCCTTGAGGACATGAAATTTGCACATGAAACCACGTGCAAATAAATATAAAACAACGTGTCAAAAAGGACAAACTGATATATGTAGTCACTATTTTTATTTAGTATTTTTGAAATCATGGAATTAATTATTTTAAATTTAATAGTAATCATCCCATGCTCATTATGTACGTAGTCACTATTTTTATTCAGTATTTTTGAAATCATGGAATTATTTTTAATTTAAATTTAATATTAATCATCCCGTGCACATTAAGAAACTAAACAAAGTAATGAAGATTAAAGTAGCTATTAGCTGCAATCCACCACTCAGGAAAAAGAAAAGGAATTATGTAACATTTTAATGCAATTCTTCTGGTCCTTTTAATTTTTCTAAAGCTTATAGACTTCATTCATAGAAAAGGGCTTCACCCATACTCTATTTCTTTACTCTCTTTTAAAACAACAACAACAATGTGGCATAGTGTTAAATACATTCACATTGTTGTGCAACCAATTCTGATCTTTAAAAAAGGGCATATATACATGAATATGATAGATTTTTGATTACACTTGTTTTTTTAATATTTATTAATTTTTGAGAGAGAGAGAGAGAGAGAGAGAGAGAGACAGAGCATGAGTGGGGGAGGGAGACACAGAATCCGAAGCAGGCTCCAGGCTCTGAGCTGTCAGCACAGAGCCCGATGCAGGGTTCGAACCTCTGAACTGCAAGATCATGACCTGAGCTGAAGTCAGACACTTAATCGACTGAGCCACCCAGGCACCCCAAGATTATACTTTTTTTTTAAGGAACACTTTTTTTTATAAGTAATGTTTTTTCTTAGTATCAAGAATAATCCATGTTCGGTACAGAGAACTTAGAAAATACCCGTTATCCTAACACGAAAGAATAATTAATGTTATATTGTACCAGTTATCCTTCTAGCATTTTTCCATGTGAGCACACGTATCTGTTTGGGGTATGTCGGTACATCATTTGCATTTGAATTTATAAAGACAAAATTATATCAGAGGTTTCAAATACCTTCTCCTTTAGGATTATCTTGTAAGTTATGTGATACAAATAAATCTGCGCATGTAGTTTTATTGCCTATTTCTTTTTTTTAATTTGCTATCGTAGTACGGGCTTTTTGTGGTCACTTCCAGAGGAAAGGCTGGAGTAGTTTAAGGTGAAGGAATGTAATTTATCAGGAAGAGCTTTCTAGAGGAGGTGAGCGCAGGGGCTAGGAAAAGGTTGCAGGAACCGGCCCCACAGCCTCTTCTCTTACCTCCCCACTCCTTCTTCTGCTGCTCTGGTGTCTGAGGGGTCTGTCGGGGGAGGCAGAGTTCAGCATGGACCAGAGGCGCAGGACGAGGGAAGGTTCTTCCTGCCTCCTGTTTGCTGGCTAAAAATGTCCCCTCTTGAGGTTTTAAGATAATGATGCTCTTCTTGTGCACTAAAGCCAAGAAGGGATGATACTGAGAGGCAAATACTTATCTGCTGCCTATAACAGAACGTTTCAAGATACCCAAGAGAATTTAAAACTACTCCTCAATGGGGCGCCTGGGTGGCGCAGTCGGTTAAGCGTCCGACTTCAGCCAGGTCACGATCTCGCGGTCCTTGAGTTCGAGCCGCGTCGGGCTCTGGGCTGATGGCTCGGAGCCTGGAGCCTGTTTCCGATTCTGTGTCTCCCTCTCTCTCTGCCCCTCCCTCGTTCATGCTCTGTCTCTCTCTGTCCCAAAAATAAATAAACGTTGAAAAAAAAAATTTAAAAAAAAATAAATAAATAAAACTACTCCTCAAAATATAAAATAATTTCAAAAGTCCAAGCAATTAGTAACAAGTAGCAAGTAAGCCAGATTACGGACAGCTTGAATTGTGTCCTGGGGCTTAACAAATTGAGACCCTGGATTCATAGCAGTCCTCTTTAATCAGTGATTCATATGAATTGATACATGCCACTAGTCATTTTAGCTACTAATCACACAGGTTACAGACAAGCTGAGATATTTGCTGTCAGGTTGTTGGGCGGGGGGTGGGGTTGGATCGTGGCATGTGTAACTCGAGGTCATAAAAATGCATCTACTATGAAAAACTCTAAAATAGACACCATTTTCAACGTAAAGAGAGCTGGGCACCAGATTTAGTTTTGTTTTTGTATTTTGTTTTAAATGACAAGCTGAGCGATCTTAAACAATCCCCCAACTTTCTCTGTGCCTTGGGTTCCTTTTCAATATAACGGGTTTAATACGGTCTAGCTTACCTACCAAGGTTTATGGGAGGCTTGCATTTGTTAACAGCTATGGAAACACTTTGAAAATGAAAAATGCAGTGTAGAGGTACTGTTAGCTAAGCACTTTTGTTACACAACAACCCCATAACATGGGTCGGAAAGTGAATTAAGAGGACAAAATTGGTTTTCCCTGTGGACTGAAGTAGCCTACTGGCTACTATGTTTGGGAGTATGTGGGGAAAACTTTCTTTTTTGATACACAATTACATACACTTCTCATAAGAAAAACTGAGCATCTTTGAAAAGATAGACCACTAAAACATACACATAAAAAAGAAGAGTGTTACTCTACGTACAGCCAAGATTCATCATCTTGTGATCATGTTTGAATCTGCATGAAGACATCTGGTTGCTATTTGGGGCAAGGACTGGGGTCACAGCCTCACTGCCAGTGGGTATCCAATGCTTATTGAATGAATGGAGGAATGAATGAATGAAAAGTTGGGTTTTAGGTACTGAAAGGGTAAGGTGGTAGGTTACAGACACCTTTTCGAGAAACTACTATGTTCCAGTTAGAGCACCAAGACTTCACCTTCATCTGCTGTATTTATCAAAAATTCTTGGTAAAATTTTCTACTAGCGATTTATTCCACGATAATGATTGTGTTCCCAAAAGACATACAAGTGAAGCATGGTGGTGGGGAAAATGCAGACTGTGGACTATTTCGTAGAATTCATCCAAGCTGTGAGACACACATACCCATCCATCTATGCATCCAGCAAATCCATGTCTATGAAATGAACACACACACACATACATTAAACACACACTCACACACATACAACATATATTCTCACTTCCTGGCTTGATTGCTAAACCCAGTAATTTTGAGATAACAATGGAAAGAACAGACCTTCTTGTTTTATAGTTGAAGAGATGTTGAGTGACAGTTTAAGGCACATGGTAGATTAGCAGTGTCCAGCATCCCTTAACGACTACATAGGGAGCCTGGGGCTCTGGTTGGGGCTGGAGTCCCGGAGCCTGGACTGGGTGGGAGAGAAGTGAGGCATGGTTTACACCATGGATGTGAAGTCTGAATTCCAGCATCGGTGGTCCAAAGGGTGAAGTCTAACCGTTGGGGGAAGTGGGATAGGATGGTTTAAGAAGCAGATCTTGGGGTATTCCCAGAGAGAGAGAGAGACAGAGACAGAGAACTTTTTACTAGGGACCTCCCACACAGTTTGTTAAAGATGGTAATGCAGACAAGGGCAGAATCATCTCCGGAGCATGGGTGTTCTAACTCCGAGGTAATTTCTGAAGGCCCCACAGAGAATCAACGCATTTTACCAGCAGGACAATGTACTAAGCATATTCCACAAGTAAACAATGCAAAGCAAAAGATCAGGGTGGTGGGCCTTGTAACAGGCACCAACCAGATCCCCTTTCGGGTGACAGAGGACTCCTTCTCCCAGCTGGCAGACTCCAGCTGCTCCCAGGCAATTGTCTCTGGAAGAAAACCCCTTCCCTGGAAGGCCTGAACTCACTGACTGCTCAAATAGGAGAATAAAGGTATGGCCTCCTCATTCCAACTCGAGCAACTGTAAGCGTCAGTCACCCTAGGGGCGCCTGGATGGCTCATTTGGTTGAGCATCCAACTCTTGATGTCGGGCTCAGGTCATGATCCCAGGGTCATGGGATCAAGCCCCATGAGGAGTCTCATGATAAGCCCCACATGAGGGGTGGGGCTCAGCATGGAGCCGAAGATTCTCTCTCTTGCTCCCTCTGCCCCTCTCCCCTGCTCACGCACATGTTCTCTCTTTCTCTGAGATAAAAAAAATTTTTTTTTTAGAAGGGTCACCCTAGTTCTCTGTAGGACTGGTTGAGGACTGCGCTGAGATAGCATCACAGCTCGCCTTCTCACTCTGCCCCTTCTGCTTCCTTCCCTTCCAGTTCCCAGGTGTTGTTCCCAAGAGCACCCCCCAAAAACACCTGCAAGCTTCTCTCCATCCCAGAGTCTGCTTCCCAGGGCCTGACCTGCTCTCCTGGCTGACAGTCAGCTTGTCTTCCAGCGGACGGCCAGGACAGCAGTTTGACAACGTGCTGTGAAGGTCAATGTTCCGATCTAAAGAAGATGTGTGAAGACCAGACAATGTCCTGATACATAAGCACCTTGCTCTAGGGTGATGCTGTCGGCTCACTTTAAATATTCAAAGCCTTTCCCACAAGGCTTTGATCATCTCAGTGGCCTCCTGAGGTAGGCAGAAGAAGTATTATTTGTTGCCAATTTTGCAGATTTGGAAACCGATGCTAACCGAGGGTTACTGACGTGAACAAGAACCTGTGACTACTGGTAAGTGGCAGAAAAGGGACGTTCAACTGATCCCATAGATGAAAATGGGACTGTCTTTAAAAAAAAAAAAAAAAAAAGACGGGTTTATGAGGTCACTACAAGCAGGGAGGCAGGAGAATGGCTATAAAGATCTAGTGAAATACCAAGGATGTGGCCCGGATGTGTACCCATGGGCCATTGTAGCAGTGGTGATTCAGCGGCAGGGGATTCTCAGGGACCCTGGAGACTGTTGAGGATGCTTCCCTCCCTTGGAGGCCAGAGGTGCAAAGTGAGAGGCCTGGTGACAGGTTCTGGGATTGGTAGCTCTAGTCCCAAACTGCAAAGCAACTTTTCTGTGCAGGATTTCCTGGACCTTACAGGAATCACACCATTTCTGGCAAGATATTAATCTTTTGGTAACAAAGAAGCATTCTCCGTTTGGCCGCCCAAACCACACACGTCTATTTACATGCCAAATGCTAGATTAGAAATATATAGCTTTCTAACACGCCTGTGTCATTTCCCCCCACCAATCATTCTCTATGATTCTCGGGCTTCTCTGTCTCCCCCCCACCCCCACCCCCCAACCTGTTTTCCAAGCCTCCAGTGTTTTAGCCGCGTGGCCCATTTCCAGCTCAATCTCGGGTTACATTTGTTTCTAAGGTACCCCTGTGTGTTCCAAACACGCGCGCGGAGCACTGTGCAACGAGCCCACGTTTTCTCACGGTTTTCTTCCCCGCCGAGGCTCCCTGGCTTCTGTCCGCCCCCCCTCCCCCCCCCCAGCCGGAACGCGCCACCGCCGCCGCTTCCCTTGAGGGATGTGCTGAGAGCCTGAGAGCCTGGCCCCTCCGGCTCCGCTCATCTCCTGCAGCAGAGCACCCGGTGCAAGGCGACCGTGCGACACAGGGCGAGCAAGCCGCTTTCTGGTGCCTGTGACCCCGCAAGGCGCCAGCGGCGCGCGGGCCACCGGCCCCGCGTCCCCGGCAGGCCGTTCGCTGATTGCTGTCGCCCTGAAGGCCGAGCGGTGCGCGAGGACTTCGCCGCCTGCCCGCCTCCACTGCAAACAGACGCGCGTTCTCTGACTTTGACGGCTCCCTGGGTTCCTGTGAAAAACAACCACTGCGTTGCCATAGCGTACTCCTCAAACACCAGCATCAGGGGATCGCAGAATCACGGCAACAAACGTTACGAGGCACTATCTCCAAATAGACGCGCGGCAAAATAATCCAAATAGGACCATTAAATAATAATCCTCATTAAAACCAAGCCAGACGAAACGCAGTCACTCTTAGAAGTGTGCTAAAGGAGGGGGGGGGGGGGGACAAAAAACCCCCAACATGTTTTAAGAGAAGATTAATAATCTGCTCATTAATTTTATTGGATAATTACACATCATTGGTCTCTCCAGAGTCGTTCATTTTTTGAAATTAAAAATGCCTTTTAGGGTTTCTCCCGTACAATGTGCACATCAGGTGTGCAGAGAGCTTTTTAGCATGCAAAAAAAAAAAAAAAAAAAAAAAAAAGAATCACGATATTAGACAATGTGCTATTTTTCTATAAGAAAGCAGCCTTTCCCAAAACGTTAATCTGCCGCAGAAAGATGCTTCTAATTTAGAAGGAATTAGAGGGAGAGTCTACTCCTCTAAACAAACACCTCTGCTAACAGCTTCATTAGTATGTGTTTTCACATAATTCAATTAGCCAAAACACATACACATGCTCACAGCGCTGTTCCCTTGCTCTGGGAGTGTCAGCAAGACTTTAAGCAGATCTGAAACAAAATTGCATAAATGGCATGTAGAGCTGGGTGCATACAAAGATACCTTCAGGGTTCTAATAAATTCATGCAACTTTTTAAAGTATGATTTCCTAGCAGGCAATCACTTTTAATTAACGGGATCACCTACAGCAACACATGTCCTTCAAAAACTTACATTATTTTTTCTTTTTGAATTTCAAAGTTTCTGTAGTAAAAGTTGAATAGCTGAGTAGCTTAACCTCAAAAGGATTCCAGGCTTTTATGACAGTTATAAATCACTGTGGTGCCTTCTTTATAAGAAGAAAAGATTCTTAACACAACAGAGAAAGAAGGAAATCTCTTTTTAGTCATAGCTAGAAGCAAGCATTTTCTCCAAAGGTCAAAAAACTTTTCCTCAGTTAAAGAATAATTTTAAGGACATTGCAGCTACTTGTACAAGTAATCTCTTATAATTTACTTTATGAATTATACATTCAATTTCCAGGATTGTGGTTTGACACAGATGGACTCGCCTGTTTCTGGAACTGGTTTTGTCGAGCTTCTCGCGTTTCGTTTTCAGTAAACACGGGCCAGGGCTGAACGCAGGATTTACTTAATGAGCCCTTCTCCTCAAGGAAAATGAGAATCTATATACTCACCAAAGGATTTAGCTGAGTGGTTCTTGCCATTTCTTTTTCCAGCCTTTGTTTGAAAGACAGGGACATGCTCAGAGGCCATCTAGGACTAATGGTCAGGTGGCAGAAATCTGAAAAAGAGGGGTGCCTGGATGGCTCAGTCGGTTAAGCGTCCGACTTCGGCTCAGGCCATGATCTTGAGACTCGTGAATTTGAGCCCTGCCTGAGGCTCTGTGCTGACAGCTCGGAGCCTGGAGCCTGCTTCCGGTTCTGTGTCTCCCTCTCTCTCTGCCCCTCCCTGGCTCATGCTCTGTCTCTCAATCTCTCTCAAAAATAAATAATAAAACGTTAAAAAAAAAAAAAGAAAGAAATCTGAAAAAGAGACAACTTTGAAATGAGGGAAGAGTAAGAGACACCAAAGCGAACCTGTTCACCTTCCCGCCCCTCATCCTTAAGGAACCTGGTTATTTGTCTAAAGTGGAGCATGATGCCTTGTGCCCTCTGCAAGGCTAATAAAGTACCTGCAGGGCAGAGCTTGCACCACGCAGACAGATGCAGCAATCCATCCAAGCACGTGTCTGAAAGCATCCATGGCGCCTCCTGAAGCCAGCCACCATCGTTTGTCACCACCCCCCTGCTGGTCCTCCTGCCTGGTACGGCTCTTTGCGAACACCTTCTCCACCGACGGTTCATTCACTGGTTTGGGGGAGGAATTAGGTTGGCCACAGACCGTATGAGGTCTTAGGGACACAAGATTTTTTTCAAAACATAAATGTGGTCTTTTGCTTCCAAGCTCAACTGTCTGGAAAGATTCCCACCATCCTTAAGATCACACGTAAACTCCTTAATATGGCCCCAAACCCCTCCATGGTCCTGACCTCTGCTAAGATTTCCAGCCTCGACTATTGCTGTCTTTTACCTTTCAATCTGACTTCTAGCCATTTTGGACTATTTATAGACGCAGGCACCCACCAAAGGGCTATTTTCTTGCTCACATTTTTTTTCTTTTCTTTTTTAAAATTTTTAAAAATTAGTTTTCTTTATTTTTGAGAGGCAGAGAGAGACAGAGCGCGTGTGAGGGGCAGAGAGAGAGGGAGACACAGAATCGGAAGCAGGCTCCAGGCTCTGAGCTGTCAGCACGGAGCCCAAGGCGGGGCTCGAACTCGCAAACCGTGAGATCATGACCTGAGCCAAAGTCGGACGCTCAACCGACTGAGCCACCCAGGCGTTCCGCTCACATTTTTTCCCCCCTCCAAACATAGCTTTTTAGTCTCAATCTTTGGAAGATCCCTTTCCTTCTTTTTCTCAATTTGAGTCAAAGGCCACCCTAGGTAATGCCTACTCATCTATCAGTTCCCCACTTAAAGGCCATTCCTTTACATCCTTTTGGAAGCCTTCTCTGACTCCCCCAAGCTACGGACTCTTCTAGGCTCTGTTGATGCATTCTCTGTCAGCCCTCACTTATTACACGAGTATTTACTGAGTACTTACTCTGTGCCAGGTACTATGTTCTAATGGTGCTTCTATTTCAGTGGGGGAAAATGAACACAACATAGCTATTCAAATAAAGAAGTAAAGAAACAAGACAACCTGCCATTGTGAAGAGTGGTCTCCTGTCAGTAGGGGGATCTCTGTGAAGAGATCACACTCGAGCTGAGGTCTGAGTAACGACCAGGAACCAGCCCAAGAATATCTAGTAAAAGATCATGCCGTCTGCAAAAGAAAGAAAAACAAGCCCACAGTCTCTAAAGTAGGAAGAAGCTGGGGTGCTCAAAGTCAGAAAAAAGCCGGGGCAGCTGTGGTGTACCAGGCGTGTCTTACACTTTCCGTGACACGTCTTGATCTGGGGTCCTGTTAGCCACCCATTGGCTCTCACACCACGCAATGCAATTAATGCAATCAAACGTCTTTCCCAGAAATATAGCTGTTGTTTTAGCCTTCATGGGTCTTTTTTGGTCTAATTTCTCAACGTGTTCAGAGTTAAGCAGGGTACAGGGCTGCCATTTTCTAGGCCTCCTCAAAGACTTCCACATTAGTGAATGTGTTGTAAATAGGTTTTTTCCTAGGTGATTTGTTTATTTAAAAAAAAATTTTAACGTTTATTCATTTTTGAGAGACAGAGACAGAGCATGAGCAGGGGAGGGGCAGAAAGAGAGGGAGACACAGAATCCAAAGCAGGCTCCAAGCTCCGAGCTATCAGCACAGAGCCTGACGCGGGCTCAAACTTGTGAACGGCAGATGGTGACATGAGCCAAAGTCAGATGCTTAGCCAACTGAGCCACCCAGGCGCCCCTGGGGTTTGTTTGTTTATGGAGTTTATTGGGTGTTTTTTTTTCCTGTGTAGAACCCTCCATTTTTTCATCATCAAATGTATTCCTATTTTTCTTTGATGGCTTCTAAATAAAGCTTTTCTCATTCTGAAATTTAAAAAAGTTTCCAGGTTTGTCTTTTGTTTTTTCCTTTTTTTAAAAAAAATTAAATTTTCATTAGTTAACATACTGTGTGATACTGGTTTCAGGAGTGGAATTCGGTGATTCATCACTTACATACAACACTCAGTACTCATCACAACAAGTGCCCTCCTTAATGACCATCCCCCAGCTAGCCCATTCCCCCACCCAACTCCCTCTGTCAACCCAAAATTTGTTCTTTATCATTAAGAGGATCTTGTGGTTTGTTTCCCTCTCTTCCCTTTTTTTCCTCCCTCCCAGATGTTCATCTGTTTCATTTCTTAAATTCCACATATGAGTGAAATCATATAGTATTTGTCTTTCCCTGCTTGACTTCTTTTGCTTAGCATTATACATTCTAGGTCCATCCACGTCATTGCAAATGGCAAGATTTCATTCTTTTTGATGGCTTAGTAATATTCCATTGTGTGTGTGTGTGTGTGTGTGTGTGTGTGTGCGTGTACCTTCTATATATATTCTTTATCTATTCAACAGTTGATGGGCATTTGGGCTCGCTCCATAGTCTGGCTATTGTTGATAATGCTGCTATATAAATAGTACGCACCCCTTTGAATCAGTATTTTTGTATCTTTTCGGTAAACACGTAAGAGTGAAATTGCTGGGCAGTTCTATTTTTCATTTCCTGAGGAACCTGTATACTGTTCTCCAGAGTGGCTGCACCAGTTTGCATTCCCATCCAGTTTTTTTTTTTAAAATGGCTTTTTTTTTCCCAACGTTTTTTATTTATTTTTGGGACAGAGAGAGACAGAGCATGAACGGGGGAGGGGCAGAGAGAGAGGGAGACACAGAATCGGAAACAGGCTCCAGGCTCTGAGCCATCAGCCCAGAGCCCGACGCGGGGCTGGAACTCATGGACTGCGAGATCGTGACCTGGCTGAAGTCCGATGCTTAACCGACTGCGCCACCCAGGCGCCCCCAGTTTTTTTTTTTTTAAGCTTAGTTTTTTAGCAGCAGTTTTAGGTTCACAGCAAAATGAGAGAGAGGAAGGTACAGAGATTTCCCACAGACTCTCTGTCAGCTCCCAAGAAGTGTGGCCTCCCCCCAGTGTAGACGTCACTCACCAGAGTGGTACATTATTGCAGTGGGGGAGCCTACATGGATTTCTGCAACATCATCACCCAAAGTCCATACAGTGCACGAGGGCTCACCGTGTTGTTCATTCTGTGGGTTTGGACAAGGGTATAATGACATGTATCCGTCTTCATAATATCATATAGGGTTATTTCCACTGCTCTGAAAAATGTTGATTTTTTTTTCTAGTTCTTTTAAAATTGCAAACTTTACATTAGATCGTTCGTGTATCTGGACTTTATTTTTGGTGTAAAATGGTAGAGATCCAACTTAATTCCTCCTCTCCCCCACCCCTATATAATAGCTTTATTAAGGTATAATCGACAAAATTGAAACATATTTAAAGTGTGTAACATGGTGATCTGATATAAATATATGTTGTAAAAGGGTTTACACAATCAAGTTAATAAACACATCTGGCACTTCACAATCTCCTCTTACAGAAACCTTTAATTACACAATACTGTATTTCCAAGTGTAGCCACAGTGCTACACATTAGACCCACAGAATTTATTCATCTTATAATTGAAAGTTTGTACCCTTTTAGCGATATGCTCCCATTTCCCCCACCTCCCACCCCCTGGCAAATACCATTCATTGTCTGTTTTTATGAGTTGGCTGTTTTTTAGATTCCACATATAAACGACACCACATAGTATTTGTATTTCTCTATGGAACTTCTTTCTCTCAGCGTGGCGCCCTCCAGGTTCATCCGCGTTGTTGCAAATGGCAGGCTTTCATTCTTTTTAGAGGTTAAATAATATTCCATTGCGTATATATTTTCTTTATCCATTCATCTGTCCACAGACACTTAGGTTATTTCCATACCTCGACTGGCATGAATAATGCTGTAATGAACCCGGGACGACAGGTCACTCCAGAGAGTGATTTGTTTTCTTTTGCATATATACACAGAAGTAGGATTGCTGGATCATATGGTAGTTCTATTTTTAATTCTTTGAGAAGACTCTGTAGTGTTTTCCATAGTAGCTGCACAAGTTTACATTCCCACCAACAGTGCACAAGGGTTCCTTTTTCTCCACACCCTAGCCAATATTTGTGATCCCCTGTCCTTTGATAATAGACATGCTAACAAGTGTGAGGTGACATTTTATTGTGGTTTTGATTTGCATTGTCCTGATGACTAGTGATGTTGAACACTTTTTAATTTACCTGTTGGCCATTTGTATGTCTTCTCTGAAAAAAAAAAAGGTCTATTCAGGTCCTCGTTCTATTTTTTAATTGGGTTATTTGTTTGTTTGCTACTGAGTTGTGTAAGTTCCTTGTTCATTTTAGATATTAATCCTTATTGAGTATGTTGTTTGCACATATTTTCTCCCATATGTTGCCTTTTCACTCTGTTAATGGTTTCCTTTGCTGTGTAGAAGCCTTTTAGTTTGATGTAGTCTCATTTGTTTATTTTTGCTTTTGTTCCAAATCCAAAAAAATCATTGCCAGGACCGGTCTCAAAGAGCTTGATTCCCTATGTCTTCTTTTAAAAGTTATATGGTTTCAGGGCTTATGTTCAAGTTTTTAATCTGTTGTAAGTTGACTTTTGTGTATGGTATAAGCTACTGGTACAATTTCACTCTTTTGTATGTGGATATCCAGTTTTCCCAACATTATTTATTGAGGAGACTGTCCTTTTCCTATTGTGTATTCATGGCGCCTCTGTTGGCAATTAATTGGTCATACACGTATGCATTTATTTCTGAGCTATCTATTCTGTCCTATTGACGTGTCTGTTATTATGTTGATGCCATACTGTTTTGATTACTATAGGTTTGTAATATAGTTCAACAATGTGATGCCCCCAGCTTTGCTCTCCTTGGTTCATATTGCTTTAGCTGTTTGGGGTCTTTTGTGGTTCCAAACAAATATTTGGATCATTTTTTTCTATTCCTATGAAAAATGCCATTGGAATTTTGATAAGGATTGCATTGAATCTGTAGGTCACTTTGGGTAGTATGGGCATTTTAATAATATTAATTCTTCCAATTCATGAACATGGTATACTTTTCAATTTATCTTCTTCAATTGCTTTCACCGATGATTTTCTTTAAATCAATGTCTTACAGTTTTAAGTGTGCAAATCATTCACCTCCTGGTTAAATTTATTCCTAAGTATTTTATTCATTTTGATGCTATTGTAAACTGGATGGTTTTCTTAATTTTGCTTCCCAATAGTTCATTGTTAGTATCCAGAAATTCAACTGATTTTTGTATATTTTGAATCCTGCAACTTTACTGAACTTATTAGTTCTAATAGTTTTTTTTTTGGTGGAATCACAAGGTTTTCTATATATAAAATGTCATCTGCAGACAGACACAATGTTACTTTTTCACTTATTTGGATGATTTTATTTCTTTTTTGTGTCTAATTCTCTGCCTAGGACTTCCAATACTATATTGAATAAAAGTGGTGAAGAATGGGCATTTTTGTCTTTTTCCTTATCTTTGAGGAAAACTTTCAGCTTTTCTTCATTGAGTATGATGCTAGCAGTGGGCTTATTGTACATGGCTTTTACCGTGTTGAGGTGCATTTTATCTATACCTAATTTGTTGAGTTTTTAGCAAGAAAGGATGCTGAATTTTGTCAAGAGCTTTTTCTGTGTCTATTGAGATAATTATATGATTCTTATCCTGCATTTTGTTAATGTGGTGTATCATGTTAATCAATTTGCATATGTTGAACCATCCTTGCATCACAGGAATAAATCCTACTTGATCATTATGTATGATTCTTTTAATATACTGTTGGATTCATTTGCTTGTATTGTGTTGAGGATTTTTGGATCTATGTTCATCAGGGATATTGGCCTGTAGTTTTCTTTTCTTGTACTGTCCTTGTCTGGCTTTGGTATCAGGGTAATGCTGGCTTCATAAAATGAGTTTGGAAGGGTTCCCTCTTCTTCAATTTTTGGAAGCATTTGAAAAGGATTGGTATTAATCCTTCTTTAAATGCTTGGTAGACTTCACCAGTGAAGCCATATGGTTCTAGTCTTTGTTGGAAGGTTTTTGATTAATGATTCAATCTTTTTTCTTAAAACTGGTGTGTTCAGAGTTTTTGTTTCCTCATGATTCAGTCTGGGTAGGCTGTATGTTTCTAGGAATGTATCCATTTCTGCTAGGTTATCCAATTTCTTGGTACATAATTGTTCATAGTAGTTTTTTATGATTCTTAGTTATTTCTGTGTTATCAGTTGTAATGTCTCCACTTTTGTTTCTGATTTTGTCTTCTCTTTTATTTCTTAGTCTAATTAAAGATTTGTCAATTTTATCTTTAAAAAAACCTAGCTCTTAGTTTTGTTAATCTTTTCTATTGTCTTTCCAGTAACTATTTTATTTATTGCCACTCTGATCTTGTTATTTTCTTCCTTCTACTCATTTTTGGTTTAGTTTGTTCTTCTCTTTTAGTTCCTTGAAGTATATATAAAGTTAGGTTGTTTACTGGAGATTTTTTCTTAACGTGGGTATTTATCACTATAAACTTCCCTCTTAGGACTGCTTTTGCTGCATCCAGTAAGTTTTGGTTCATTTTTCTCAAAATGCTTTTTAATTTCCCTTTTGATTTCTTCTTTGACCCATCAGTTGTTCAGTAGCATGTTGTTTAATCTCCACGCATTTGTGAGTTTTCTAGTTTCCCTCTTCTTATTGATTTCTAATTTCATATCATTGAGGTTGGAAAAGATGCTTTATATGATTTAAATCTTCTTAAATTTGTTTTGTTGCCTAACATGTGATCTATCCTAGGGAATCTTTTATGTGCACTTGAGAAGAATGTGTATTCTGCTGCTGGATAGAATGGTCTGTATTTGTATGTTAGATCCATCTGGTTGAACATGTAATTTAAGTCTAATGTTTCCTTACTGATTTTCTGTCTGGATGATCTACCCATTGCTGGAAGTGGGTATTGATGTTCCATATTATTAATGTTGTATTGCTGTCTATTTCTCCCTCCAAATCTGTTAATATTTGCTTTATATATTTAGGTGCTTCAATGCTGGGTGCATAAATATTTACAGTTATATCTTCTTTTTTTTAATTTTTTAAACGTTTATAAAATAAATAAAATATGAGACAGAGAGGAAGACAGCCCGAGAAGGGGAGGGGCAGAGAGGAGGCAGACACAGAATCTGAAGCAGGCTTCAGGCTCTCAGAGCCTGACATGGGGCTCGAACACATGAACCATGAGATCATGGCCTGGGCCCAAGTTGGATGCTTAACCGACTGACCTACTCAGGCACCCCTACACTTATATCTTCTTGATGAATTGACATTATGACCTTTAGCATTATGTAATGACATTTTTTGTATCTTATTAATTTTTGGCCTAAAGTTTGCTTTGTCTAAGTGTAGCTGTGTCTGCTCCATTTGATTCCCATTTACATGGAATATTCTTTCCCATCCCTTAACTTTCAATCTATGTGAGTTCTTAAAGCTGAAGTAAGTCTCTTGTGGATAACATATAGTTGGGTCTTGTTTTTGTTTTTGCTTACGTTTTTTGTTTTTGTTGTTTTAGTCCATTCAGCAGCCATTCTGTATCTTTTGACTGGAGAATTTTATCCATTTACATTTGTTGTAACTGTTGACAGGTATGGATTTACCATTGCCATTCGGTTCATTGTTTTCTCACTATTTTATTGTTCCTTTGTTCCCTTTTTCTTCTCTTACTCTCTTCCTTTGTGATTGGATAATATTCTGTAGTGGTATGCTTTGAGTCCTGTCTCCATCCTTTATGTATCTACTATAGGTTTTTGTTTTATTGTTACCGTGAGGCTTACATTAAACATTCTTATCATTATAACACTATATTTTAAGCTGATAACAACTCAACTTTGAATGCATAGAAAATCTCTACATTTTTACACCCCCCACATTTTAGGTTTTTGATGTCACAATTTTCATCCTTTTATGTTGTATATTCATTAACAAATTATTATGGCTATAGTTATTTTTGATACTTCTGTCTTTTATCTTTCTGTAGAGTTATAAGTGATTTACACACTACCACTGTAATAGTAGAACATTTTGAATTTAACTAAAGGTTAACATTTACCAGTAAGTTTTCTAGTTTCATATGTTGTCATTGTTATTGATTAGCATCCTTTCATTTTAGCTTGGAGAACTGCCTTTAACATCTTCTGTAAATCCAGCCTAGTGGTATTAAATTCCTTCAATTTTTGTTTGCCTGGGGGAATTCTTTAACTCTTGACTATTTAATTATTATGTGTCTTACTTGCATCTCTTTGTATTTGCTTTATTTGGGTATCTCTGGTCTTTTAGACCTGATGGTCTTCCCTGCCCCCAACCCCCCGAGGTTTGGGAAGTTTTCAGCTCTTATTTCTTTCAATAAACTTTCTGCCCTTTTCTCGTTCCTCTCCTTCTGGGACACCTATAATGTGTAGATCAAGCCAGCCAATGGTGTCCCATAAGTGCATTAAGCTATTCCCATTTTTTAAAAATTGTTTTTCTTTTTCTTCCTTTGACTGAGTGATTTCCATTGCCCTGTCTTTGTGTTGGTTGATCCTTTCTTTCATTTGATTTAGTCTACCATTGAATCCCTTTATTGAAATTTTTAGTTCAGTTATTATATTTTTCAGTTCTATGATTTCTGTTTGGTAGTTTTTAATATTTTTCTATCTCTATGTTGAAATTTCTTACCCTGTTAACGCATTGCTCTCCTAGCCTTGGTAAGCATCTTTATGACTGCTGTTTTGAACTCGAGTAAATAATTTATTTTGGGTTCGTTAAAGTCAGTTTCTGGGAGCTTATCTTGTTCTTTTATTTGGAACAAACTCCCCTATTTCTTCATTTAAAAAAAAATCCTCTGTGGGGCACCTGGGTGGCTCAGTTGGTTGGGCATACGACTTTGACTCAAGTCATGATCTCATGTCCCTGAGTTCGAGTCCCGCATCAGACTCTGTGCTGACAGCTCTCTCTCTGCCCCTCCTGTGCTCACACTCTGTCTCTGTCTCAAAAATAAATGAACATTAAAAAAAATTCTTTAGTATAAAAATAATCCTCTGTGTTTGTTTCTGCAAATTAGATAAAACAGACTCCTCTTTCAGTGTTGACAAACTGGCCTGAGGTAAGAGATGAACTTCATAAATCAGCCTCACCTGACCTTCTGGTTGACTCTCAAACCTTTGATTATCCAGGCCACTATCATTGTTCTTACTGGCTTAGCAGCTCCCAGCAGATTGGAGTATGACAAGACCCATCAGTGTCCAAAAGATGTGGGAAATGGACATACAACGGTTCAGCCCCCAGAGGACTATTAATTATCTGCTCCTTCAGCCAGAGCTTTGGGCAGCAGCCGGGACAGTCAGGGAAGTACATATGCAGTTTGACCCCTATCAGGGCGAAACCAGGATCTAGGTGTTTGTGCCTATTCACTTCCTGTTAAGCCAGAGGGAATACTCACTGGGAGTGCTTGTGCATCCAAATAGAACTGCCTCTTTGTTTTGTATGGTCTGGGGAATTCATGAATAGTGAACCCCATTAGCACCCAGAGCTAGGTGATTTGGGAGCCAGTCTCTTGGGTGGCAGCCATAGCAGGGTGGCAAAAGTGTGGGACAAGCTTCTTTCAGGGAGAGTTGGTTTTATTATAGGAGGGAACCAGAAGGGAGGGGTGTGGCAGGCAATGTTCCTCCAGCTCTTTCAGTTTCCCAGGAGGATCCCAGTCAGCTGTCAGATGCAGTCTGATTAGAAGCCAGACCCTCAGGTAGCAGCTGGAAAGGTATTTAATCAAATCCCTTTCAGGGAGAAACTGAGAGATGGGTCTCTTTGCCTGTCTCCCCTGTACTGAGCCGGGGTGGGGGTGGGGGTGGGGATTAGCCACAGGAAGTGCTTGACACCCATTTAACAACTGCTTCTTCTTAATATGGTTCTGTGGGACTCATGAATGCCAAGCCCCACTGGCTATTGGAACTAGGTGATTGAAGGACCATCCCTCAGGTGGAAGCCACAGATTGGAGCACTCATGTGTGGACAACCTCCTTCCAGGGAGAAGCTGGTGCCTTGGTTTTATAGTTGAAACAAGCCAGAGGGAGAAGGTAAGGGAAGTACCCACTGGCTCTTTTAGGCCCTTGGGAGAATCCCAGTCAGCTCTCAGATGCAGGCTGACTAGAACCTGGATCCCCAGGCAGCAGATGGAGAAGGATGTAGTCAGACTCCTTCCAGAGACAGACTGGAAATGGGTATGTTTGTCTGCTTCCTTTGCACTGAGCTGGGGGCGGGGCGCGGGGGGGGGGGGGGGCGATAGACATGGGGAATCCTCACCCACCTATTTTAAAAGTACTTCTTTGTTCGCTACAGTCCTGTGAAACTCAAGAATACAATTCCCACTGGCTATCAGAGCTGGATGATTTGGAGGCTTTGGGTACCAGCCTTAAAAGTTGGGACTCTAGGGGCGCCTGGGTGGCTCAGTCTTTTGGGCGACCGACTTCGGCTCAGGTCATGATCTCATGGTTTGTGAGTTCGAGCCCCGCCTCAGGCTCTGTGCTGACAGCTCAGAGCCTGGAGCCTGCTTCTGATTCTGTGTCTCCTCTTTCTGTCTGCCCCTCCCCCACTCATGCTCCCCTCTCTCTCTGTCTCAGAAATAAATAAACATTAAAAAAAATTAAAAAAAAAAAAAACGTTGGGACTCTAGTTAGTTGTATGGTCCAAGCTCTTTGCTCCTCGGGGAGAAGATTGAGTTGGGAGTTCCCTCCTGGGTTGTAAGGCCTTGTGTCAGAGGTCGGGTTTATGGCGAGAGTGTTTCTTAGCCTTTCCAACCCATTTTGATGTGGGCATTGTCTCAGTTCCCTGATATGAGTCACTCAGTTAGTTTCTGGATGTCTCTCAGAGGGGACTGATCCACACACATGGGTCTGTTCTGTGCATCTGTGAGAAGAAAGATAGCCCGAAGTCTCCTAGCTTGCTATCTTGGTAATAGCACTCACTCAACTTAATTCCTTTCAAGAATTTCTGTCCGGTTGTCTTGACAATGTCATCAAATAATGTATCTTTTAACCACTGAATGCTATGGCTGACTTCATGGGAAATCACCTTTCTCTATGTTTTGGGGTCTATTTCTGGTGCTATATTCTACTCTATTTATGCATCTTCAATCTTGTGCCATTACTCAGTGTTTTAGTTACTGTTTTATATCTGGTAGCATTAGTCACTCTCAATTATTCTTTCTTTGCAGTATTTTCTTGAATATTTATGTATGTTTACCTTGTTTGAAAATGTCTTTATTTTACTCTTGGTACTAGCTGAATATACGATTGCAGCTTCATCGTTATTTTCCTTCAGCTTCGTGGAAGATACTGGTCCACTGATTTTTAGTTTCTATTGCTGCTTTTAAAAAGTACATTGTCAGTGTAATTATCGTCCCTTTATAATGGCCTGTTCTTTTTCTGTGGTTTCTTTTAGGAATTTATTTTTGTCTTTGGTGTGTCATCATTGTATTTCTCACTGAAAATTTCTTTTTATTTCCTGGGCATTTGTTGTGATCCCCAAATCAGAGGACTCATGTTGATCATCAGTTCTGGAAATGAACCAGTCACTTTTGTCCCTCTCACATTGTCTCTATTCCTCTTTTCCGGAAATCTGACTGGATATATTTAAGACCTTTACCTTTTATCTTTTATGTCTATTAATTTCTTTCTACTTCTCCCTTGCCCTACTTCTAAATATGACAGGGCTACAGGACTCAATCACTCTATCTTTTCTTCTGAGGAAAAGTCATCTAATTTCTTGATTTAGTTCTATTTCCACGCTGGTGTCTCCTAAATTTTATTTTCTTCTTGTAATCTGATGCCTCTCAGCTTACGTATCTATTTTCCCACTTGCTATTTCCATTGGGATATCTCAGAATTCAGCTACTCATTTTCCATACTTCCCCATTTCAGAAAGCGGCTCCTTTTCTGACCCAGTTATCCATACTCGAAACCCAAGGATCGCCTTTCTTACATCTCCCTGAACCCTATATCTGATCAATCAAAATCTCATGCCTTTTAAACATTTAAAATGGTGTTGAATCTGTCCTTTTCTTTTAATCTTTTCTGCCACCACTTTCATCCAAACCATACTCATGTTATCATCTAAACTTCTAACTAGACTCCTTGCTTTCACGATTCCCCCTTAAGTCCTTTCTCCACTAAGTCATAGGCATTCTCTTGAGATGTAAATTAAGTCATGCTCCTGCTTAGAATTCTTTAATGCCTTAATATTGCACTTAAAATAACAATAATGTGTCCCATAAGGATCTACATGATCTGGTCCCCCACTCAACTTCTCTGATGTCATTTAATGTCACTTGGGTCCTTTCTTACTAAGCTATCGCCACATTGACTTTCTGTGTGATCGTATAAACGTTGTGTGTCAGTTATCAGTTTACTAACTCTCAGCTTCAACTTCACCCTTTGCATGATTGCAAAAAAAGGGGAGATAAGCCCTTTATTTTTCCTTTGTCAGCTGGCACCATGTTACATGTTATCAGTAGAGAACACTAGAAAGACTCTGCAGGCAGAAGGGATTTTGCTTCCTGACCCCCCTGTGCTTGCTCTCTGGGCTCTTGTAGGTCTTTCAGCTTCTCTTGCACCAGACATCTGGAGCATATGTGCCTTCCCAGGTGCCCCATTTCTGTGGCGTGAGCAGGTTTTCCCAGCAGCAGGCTTCTGCAGTGTTCGTAACTTCTTTACTGCCTGGCTCCTGCATTGCATAGTGACCAGCAGCAGTCGGTGGCCTGCAGTTTCTCTTAGCATCTCCCTTGGGCAGTTCTGATGTGCCTCTGATGAAACACTTCTCCCAAGAACATCTTTGTCTGGCACTCTAGAAGGTAGATTTGTAGCAAGTTCCATCAGTGTAGCACCACAGTGACTTCTTTGCCATTCAATGAGCCAAAACTGTGGCTCTCCAACAAGATCTGAATCTCAGCCATGGCAGGGGCTCCTCTTTGGGCATTCTGTCTCAGACCCTGGGGGTCAATGGCTTCTCCTTGTAACTGCTATTCCTGCATTATTTAAAGTTCTCTTTATTTTCCAGGTCAATGCCTCATCATGCAATTCTCAGTTCTAGTTAATAAGTTTTTATATTAAACTTTTCCTGTTCAAATTACTGTGAGGTTTCTATTTCTTGACTGGACCCCTGATTAATACAGAATTGGTAATAGTGATCTCGGGAGATAGACTGGAAAGATAGGATCTTGGTTTTGGTTTGGTCATGTCTTGAGTGCAATGCTGATCTCCTTCCTTGCCAAAGGGAGGTGGGATGCTAGCCATCTATGGCAGGCAGTGACATTACACTCAATCAAGCTGTCACCTGTGGGTGATTGTGATGGAACGCCAATAGAAGCACATGCCTTGAGAACCTGAGTGCCTGCACTTGACCATTGTGGGAAAAATGATGACTATAAGAACTGTGATGTGAAATGGAATTTTTCTGAGGGCACCTGAGTGACAACAAGGAGAAAATGTCCAGCTGGGATCCAGTAAGTCTCAGCCCAGGTCATGGTTTGAGAACCAGAGTTCCCATGAGAGCCCTAAGGCAAAGTTGTTATTGTTTATAATTTCAGGGCAGAAGATCAAACTCGAAATTTAATTGTGTTGGTTGCTGGCTTACAATGACATTTGAATTCATAGTATCACCAAGTTTCTTGTGTGAAAATTAGGGCATTAATTGGTAAAGAAAGGGATCCTGAACCTTGAAATCTTGTTGGATCCAGCTGAACCTTAACATTCTTGAACCCTTAAGTCCCTATGTGTTTTCTTTACCAATGGAAGTAGGTTTCCCTATAGTGGTTTTTATTAGTGTAACTTTATAGTAAGTCTTGAAATCAGGTATTATATATCTCCTAATCAGAATACTTTGAATAACCTAGGTTTTTTGCATTTCCATATTAGTTTTAGATTCAGCTTGTCAATTAAAAAAAGCCTGCTGGAATTTGAATTGGATTGTGTTGAAACTATAGATCAATTTGGGGATAATTGGTATCTTAATATTTGATATAGGTTAAATTGTGTTGTCTCTTCTCCCCTGAGTTCATATGTTTAAGTTCTAACTCTCAGTATCTCAGAAAGTGACCTTGTTTGGAAATAGGGCCATTGCAGATTTCATTAGCTAAGATGAGACCATACTGGAGTAGGGCAGGCCCCTAATTCAATATGACTGGTATCCTTCTAAAATGATGGAAATTTGGACAAAGAGACACAGATATAGGAAGAATGCCATGTAAAAATGAAGGCAGAAATTGGGGTGATGTTTCTAAAAGTCAAGGAATGCCAAAAATTACCAGAAAACCACCAGAATCTCTGTGAGAGGCATAGAGGCCTTCCTCATAGCCCTAGGAAGGAACCAACCCTACTGACACCTTGATTTCAGACTTCTAGCTCCCAGAACTGTGAGGCAACAAATTTCTGTTGTATAAGCCACCCAGTTGGTGGCACTTTGTTATGGAAGCCCAAGCAAACTACTACAATAATATTGGGCTTTCCAATACATGAATATGGTTTATCTTTTCGGTTATTTCGGGATTTAAGAAATTCCCTCAGCACTGCTTTCCAGTTTTTAGTGTACAGATCTTGCACACATTTCTTAAATTTATCTCTGAGTGCTTCATGGTTTGATGTTATTGTATGTAGCATTGATTTTAAATTTAAGGTTCTATTTGTTTGTTTTTAGTATACAGGAATAACTTGGTTTTTGTGTATTGACTTTGTATTCTGCAGTCATACCAAACTGATTTATTGTTTTGAGCCCCTTTTTTGTAGATTTCTTAGGATTTTCTACATACACCATTGTGTTGTCTGTGAATGATGAGAGCTTTACTTCACCTTTCTAATTTTTTTTCTTCTTAAGTAGGGCCCATGCCCAGCGTGGAGCTCAACACAGGGCTTGAACTCATGACTCTGAGATCGAAACTTGAGCTGAGATCAAGAGTCAGACTCTTAACTGACTGAGCCACCCAGGCGCCCCCACCCTTTCTAAGTGTTATGTATTAATTCTTGTTTAATTTTTCTGGTTAAAAATTCAGTACAATGTTGAGTATATGTGAGAGTGAGCGTCCTTGTCTTGTTTGCAATCTATGCAGAAAGCATTCAGGTTTTCTGAAGACATCCTTTATCAAATTAAGGCAATTCCTTCTATTCCTCATTTCCTGAGATTTATTTTAAATTATGAATGGGTGTTGAATTTTGTCAAATATTTTTATTACATTTCTTGATAAGATTACATACTTTTTTCTTCTTAGTCTATTGATATGGTGAAGTTCATTGATTGATTTTTGAATCGTATGTCAACCTAGCAACCTTGGCATGAATCCAACTTGGTCACATATGTAATATACTCTATATATTGTTTGATTCCATTTGCTAATATTTTATTAAAGATTTTTGTATTTCTGGTGATGAGAGATATTGGTCTATAGACTTGTCTTGTTATGTGTTTGTTGTCAAAGGTTTCACAAAATGAGTTGGAAAATGTTCCTTCCTCCTTCATTTTCCTTAAGCACTTGCATAGAAGTTATGTATGTTTCTTAAATGTTTTGTAGAATTCACCAGAAAAATATACTGGGCCTGGAGTTCTCTTTGGATGAAAGTTTTAATTATTAATTGATATAGAGCTATTTAGAATTCTATTTCTTCTAGTGCAAGTTTTGGTAGTTCTTAACTTTCAAGTAGTTTGTGCTTTTCATTTAAGTTGTATAAATTATGGGCATAGAATTGTTTATAATAATCTCTTATTGTCTATTTAATATCTGTATTACTTGTATCTTTTGTCGGTGAGTCTAGAGTTTTATAAATTATATTGGGTTTATTGATTTCCTCTATTCTTTGCCTGTTTTGTTTTACTGATTTTCACATTTGTTTTTATTATTTCCTCTTTTTACTTATTTTGGGTTTGATTTGTTCTTCTTTTTCTAGCTTCCTATAGTGGGTGGTTAGATAATTCATTTTTGACTATTCTTAATTTCCAATATATGCATGTGTCACTGTATGTTTCTCTCTATGCATTACTTTAGTCACATCCCACAAATTTGGATATGTTGTATTATCATTTTAATTTATTTAAAAATATTTTCTAGGTTTCTTTGTGTTGGTTTTTTTTTTTTTTTGATGCATAGGCATTTAGAGGTATGCTATTTTTTAAAAAAAAAGTTTATTTATTTGTTTTGAGAGAGAGAGTGCACAGCAAGGGAGGGTCAGGGAGAGAGGGTGAGAGAGAGTCCCAAGCAGGCCCCATACTGTCAGCATGGAGCCTGATAAAGGGCTCAATCCCATGAACCATGAGATCACTACCTGAGCCAAAATTGATTCTGGATGCTTGACCTACATTCTCCTACAAATGGACCTTGAACACTTGTTTGGAAGTTCTAGAGGGAAGCACAGCTACTCGTATACTCTTGAGTAAAGAGCAGTTCACCTCTGTCAGGGGAGGTTGTCCTCTTTGACCAAGCTTGCAGCTTTGGGAAGGGGACACATGAAGTAGTGAGAGAAAAAAGGAACACCCACCCAGCCAGTCAGATCAGCTGAATTAATCCTGCAATCAATAGGGTGACAGATGTCATAGCCAGATTGCCTTCATATCTGTGATTTTTAAAATTCAGACATACAATTTCTGCATTTTATTTGGAATATGTAGATTATTTGCATTTAATGTAATTATTGATATAGTTGTGTTTTAATGTACCATCTTTCCATTTGTTTCTCATTTGTCAATTTAGCTCTATTCTTATATCCTCTTTTCTTGCTTTCTTTTCAAGGAATTGACTATTTTCAAGTAAGTGTTCTATTTTATCTCCATTATTTGCTCATTAGCTACAGCTCTTCATTTTATTTGCTTTTAGTGATTGTTTTAGGCATTGTTCAATATATTTGAACTTGTCACAGTCTACCTTCAAATATCTCCCCCATATCTTCCTACTTCATGCATAATGTAAAAACCTTACAACAATATACTTCCACATCATCCTTTTAAAATTTGTACTACTTTTGACATACATTTTATTTCCACATATGTTATAAATCCTACAATATATTTTTATTTTTGTTAAAGCAGCCAATTATGGTCTAAAGAAATTAGAATTTTAAAAAAAGTATTCTAGGGGCACCTGGGCAACTCAGTCAGTTAAGCATCTGACTTCAGCTCAGGTCATGATCTCATGATGTGTGGGTTTAAGCCCCGTGTTGGGCTCTGTGCTGACAGCTCAGAGCCTGGAGCCTGCTTCACATTCTGTGTCTCCATCTCTCCCTGCCCCTCCTCTGCTCACTCTCTCTGTCAAAAATAAACATTAAAAAATTTTTTTATGTATTTTATATGTTCCACATACTTATCATTTTCAGTGCTCTTATTCCTCATTCTGAAATACTTCATGTTGAAAGTCTTTATTTCATTTTAATTTCTGATGGTTATTTTCACTGGATATAGAATTCTAGGTTGACAGTTTTTTTTTTCTTTCTGCACTTTAAGGATGTCATTATATTCTAGCTTTCGTTGTTCTTGTTATAAAGTATGCAGCCATTTTTATCTTTGGTCTTTTGTTTATCATGTATCTTCTTGTACTGAAATTTTTTTTACAAAGATTTCTTTTCCACCGGTTTTTAGGTATTTGATTGTATTATGTCTTGATATGATTTTCTTTTTTGTTTATCTTGCTTGAGGTTTGTTGAGATTCTTGGATCATTGAATTTATTGCTTTCATCAAGTTTGAAAATTTCTGCTCATCATTTCTTCAAATATTTTTCTGCCCTTCCTGGCCACTTCAGTTGCACGTATATTACACTGCTTGATATAGTGTCACAGTCACTGAACATCTATTTATTATTATTTTTTTGTCATTCTTTTCCTGTTTCATTTTTGGATAGTGTATGTTGCTCTGTCCTCAAGTTCAGTGACTTTATGCTTTCTAATTTGAATAGAATGAATGTGCAAATTATTAAGGGTTCTCTGGCTGAAGCAAATGAAAGAACTGAGCTTATAGGCAAGCACTGAGAGGAAAGATACTAGTGGAAAGGAATGGAAACATACATAATAGGCAGTTACCAGATTACCCTTCAATACTGTAAATTTAGAGCATCATACCTCAATTAATAGGCAACACATGTATATTAAGGTGACAAAAATAATGTGTGACTATTTAGAACAAAACATATGCATTCTGAGTTGCTTCTTCCCAAAGAGTTTAAGACAATGATGCCTTTTTGATGGTCACTGACAATATGCAAATCGCATTAAGAACCATTCTTTTTATTTCTCTTTAGTTCCTTTTTCTTGTCTGCTTTAGACTGGCTTGACTAGAATAGTAATAACTGAAAAAAAAATCAAGGTCCCATAGTTAGAAAATTCTGGCAATAGCAAAAATGTCTGTGTTCAAGTTTACTTTTGTTCTATTTGTAAAGGATTTGTTGAGCGGGTAGACATACCCATTCTTTCAGCTAATTTCAGATGATGTTTATCTATTCATTAAAAGCGTTACTTAAATGACTTCTACTTGACAATTTCCTTTACAGAAAACAAGCAAAATATAATTTATTAAAAATATTCTTACATGAAAACTTTTCGCTAGTCATACTTGCCTCCCTTCCTTGTTAGACCGCATACTGGTGCTTTGCTATCTTTAAGGTCTAGCAGAAGTGATTTCAATCTGAATTATAACATAATTTGTCTCTGAGTGCTATCACCTCCCTGGCAAAACTCCATTCTTCTGAAGGAGAGAGCTGGATCCTGAAATCTTACCAAGGACTTTCAGGGTTTGGTTTTATTTGCTGTTTCTAGAAATTTCAGACAAGTAGGAGTCTCAGGGTCTCCTATATCAACAGAGGCTATTCTCTGTTCCCCATTTCTCCCCTGCCACAATCGTCTTTCTGAATGTCATGACCATCCAGCAAGACTCACCTGCTGTGTTGCTAATGGGCAAGTTTTTCAGAACTTTGCTGCTGAGAATTTCAAAGAGCTCAGGGAAAGAGAGATTTATCTAACTTTTCAAACTACTTAACAACTAAGATACTAAGTTTGCCAATAGATACCTGAGGTTCCAAGGGCATTCTAGTTACCAGAAGCATTTGGTCAAGATATTGGAAAAGAAAAAAAGA
Organism: Prionailurus bengalensis; assembly: GCF_016509475.1. Taxonomy (NCBI): domain Eukaryota; kingdom Metazoa; phylum Chordata; class Mammalia; order Carnivora; family Felidae; genus Prionailurus; species Prionailurus bengalensis. The sequence goes on from NC_057360.1 coordinate 29,216,489, forward strand.
GCAGAAAGAGAAGTCAATGAAAATATTAGCGCATTGGTCTTTCTTTTAAACTCCTAAGAAATCATTGAGGATCACTTTCTAAATGTAGCTGCTTGTGTTCAAGGTCACATGACTTCAATGTCTGGCAACAGAACCTATGTTTTCAGATCACTTGAATTTTCATTCTGTAAGGACTGTCTCATTGTGCTGAAATCGAATGTAGAGCTCTTTATGGGCTAGTACTATTTCAAACAGAATTGCATGTAGATGGTGAATTATATTACCTGTAAGGAGGGTGACCAGTTATTCCCTGCTACATAACAAACCATTCCAAAAGGTAATGTCTTAAGACATTAAGGCATCCTTTAGGGCCTGGACTTCTTTAAAGCATGGCTACTGGCTTATAAGACAGCAAAAACAGCAGCTGCCAAGCTTAAACTAAGCCTGTCAGTGGCATTACCTCCACTGGATTCCATTGGTTAAAGAAAGCAAGAGGCCAGCCTAGGATCCAAGGGGAGGGGAAATAGATTCACTTCTCAATAGAGGTAGCATATGCATAGACTATGAAGGGGAGACTTGGAGACTAACATACACACATCTCAGGAACCATCCTGGTTTGCTTGGGTTTATGCCCACTGTTCTGAACTAATTAATAGAATTCCTCTTTTACTCTCAAAATTATCTTGGTTTAGATGATAAATTATATGGTCACACTATCCACAAGATCCCTTCAGAACTAAAATGTTATAATACGAATTCCAAGTAGTAAGACTGTCCAACCATGGAGTGAATTGTAAGGGCCAGGTTTCACTTTTGGCTTAATATGTAGCAAAGATTTCCTCAAATAAGGACAGTGATGGGTTAGCAAGTCAGTTGTTGTCTTTCTGGGTCAGCTGCTTATTATATGGCATTTGTGAAGAGCACTTTGAAGTGAGGGCGAGTCAGGGAATATAGTGATCATTGCTTCTCTATCTGTCTGACGTATTTTAGGTTATTTATATTGAAAATCTCCTAGAAGAGAAGGTGGAAACAGCAGACCTTGGATATGATGTACTTTGTGATTGTCTGTGTTTTTTTTTTAAATTCTTTTAATGTTTATTTTTCACAGAGAGAGAGGCAGAGAGAGAGGGAGACACAGAATCTGAAGCAGACTTCAGGCTCTGAGCTGTCAGCACAGAGCCTGACATGGGGATCGAACCCACACACCATGAGGTCATGATGTGAGCCAGAGTTGGACGCTAAACTGACTGAGCCACCCAGGTGCCCCATGTGATTATGTGTGTTTTAGCATTGCCTTGCTCTAATCACCTGCAACATAACTAAAGGATAAAGCCTTGTAGGACATTCCCTGGGCAAGGCACATGCAAAACTATGAGGTAGATCAAGCATGTTTTAACATCCTCGGCTCTCCATATCCGCTTTTGGTGCCTTCTGGGCCCTTTGGCTGTTCTCGTGTTCACAGTGCTCTCGGGTCGGCCTGCACCCATCATGGCCTTCAGAACAGAGAACACCCAGCCAGGGCCCTCTTCCCAGGCCTTTGATCTTGTTTTATCTTCTCCCAATAAATGGCAACATTTGCTCATCATGTCTATCACCCGAATTTCAGAATTGATGAACAACTCAGTACTCAAGAAGGATATGACTAGAAATATATTCGATCTCCTGGAAAAATTATTCACATGTGGACAGTAGGCTTCTGCTGATGAGGCCTAATATTCTTCATTATTCTTTAACTCAATGCAAAATTTCTCAGTGTTTAGCAACACCTTCTTTTTTTTAATGTTTACTTATTTTTGAGAGAGAGAGAGAGAGAGAGAGAGAGAGCGCAGCAGGGAGGGACAGAGAGAGAGGGAGACACAGAATCTGAAGTGGGCTCCAGGCTCTGAGATGTCAGCACAGAGCCCGAAGCAGGGTTTGAACCCATGAACCGTGAGATCATGACCTGAGCTGAAGTCCAAGCTTAACCGACTGAGCCCCCCAGGCGCCCCCACCAACACCTTCTTAAAACTCTCTCCTCTAGAATTCTGTAGGCGCTCAGGTCCTCCTCTTATCTGTGAGTGTCCTATGTTTCTCTCTGGCATACCCACACACTCATTGTATGTCTGTTTGCCTCTCCTTCACTGTAAGCACCCCTATACATTCCAGTCCTGCCTGAAAACCTTTAGTGGGATGTTGTATCCTACCTGTTGGAAGGGTCTATAATTAGCCTTTTTTGTGCTATTCTAGATAGCTGCTGTTAAGCCTATATATATATATATATATATTTAATGTTTATTTAATTTTGAGAGAGAGAGGGAGAGAGCATGAGTTGGGAAGGGGCAGAGAGAAAGGGAGACACAGAATCCAGAACAAGCTCCAGGCTCTGAGCTGTCAGCACAGAGCCTGAGGCGGGGCTCGAACCCACAAACCATGAGATCATGACCTGAGCTGGAGTCAGATGCTTAAATGATGGAGCCGCCCAGATGTCCTGCCATATATTTAACATCCCCTCAGGTTTATGTCATAAAGAAGTGCAGTCTATAGAGAAGTACCGGGAAGCAGGATGTTAGTAGCTGGTGCGTGAGGAGAGGTATAGAAACTGAGAGGAAGTATGCCTGTGACTGACACTTCCTCAGGCTCTGGAGTTTTCTGCTGGCACAGGCAGGCTTTCTGCCGCTAGCACTAAGAAAATGCCAGCTATGATAGGTACATAAAAATCAATGAAACAGATGATCACTATCTGGAATGAAGAATTCAAAATGAGATTGTTAATTTAATGGGTGTGATAGATATATGATTTGTCCCTAATTATTTGGAGTATCTTATAGGCAGGACCTATTCTCTATACTACTGACTCTGAGTTTAGCCAAATGACTCTGGCCTGCCGATATGATCTACAGTAGGTCGAGCTAAAGCTTTAAAGTGTGCTTATATGGTTTGGTTCTGTTTGATCTGCCTTTTGCCGTGAGGAAAACTTGCTCTAGACTCATCCTGGGTCCCAGAGAGAGAAGACTTCTAGAACCAGTCAGATCCAAGCGGAGCCCAGCAGAACTCAGCAGAATTCTGTCTAACTCACAGCCCTCAAGCAACATGAGCGAGACATTAACGTGTGTTGTCACAAGCAACTTGTGTTCTTGTTGCAGCAACGAAAGCTGATCAGTACGGGAACTGGTACCAAGAGTGGGATTCTGCCTTAACAAAACCTTAAAATCTATGGTATTGCTTCGGGAATTAAGGAAGATATAATACGAAGATGGAAAAATGGTAACCCGTGCTATACGTGGGTGAAACATTTGGTGGAACTGCCATAGGTGGAAAATGTACCTGCTGAATTTGTGTGAAGGGCGTTGAGACAGAATGTTGGCAGCATGGGTTGGTTGTTACTGGTTGCAGTTGATAGGAGACTACAAGAAAGAGACGAGCTAAGAAAAAAACTGGCCTGCTTGCAATAAGAAATGAAAGGCGAAAAATGAGGATTCATGAATTCTGTGGTGTGCGAATTTGATAGAGGCTACTGTTTTTCATTTCCTTCCAATAAGAAGTTCTCATTTTAGCCCATAATCTGAGGACAAGGGCTAAATGAGGAGCGTTACCATTAAGACACAGCCTGGGAACAAGACCAAATTCAGAACACGGCTCACACACCTCTCGTTCAGGTATCTGTTGGATGAATAACGTATCGTCCAGTAGATTATTTTGGTTGGACAAAATAGCTGAGAGGAAAAAGAAGGACGTGGTTGCACTGAAGCCTGGTACGCCGTAGGTACTTGTAATTAGGACAGAAAGATAGGTAGAGAGAGATACCTGACTTGAAAACAATTGTGGCTGTGGTTATTAGTAGCATATGAAGGTGACTGGAATCAAACAGATGAAAAGCACACAAACAAAACCCCTCAATATTTAAAATAACCCTGTTACCAAGAGTGCTTTAATATGGGTTAATGAAGACTGTGACTGAGATTAAAAATAACCTAAGTTTATAGGGATAAGAAGGAGGTTTAGGAAACTGCTTGACCACTGGGAGAGCATGTTTTCTGATGTCCTATCCAAATATGGTCAAAGTTCATGATGGAAGAAGGCAGAACTCCTAGAAAGTTGAGGCAAGAGATGCAAAGAATAGTAAACCAGCAAAGTGGAAGTGGGGCATAATCAAAGAATAATTCCTACTACCTTAGATTGGGGAACCCACGATATTTGCCCAGTGGGATTTCAGAATGGTGTGGATTGGTGCCTCCCATTCTTTCCCTTTCTAAACAGAAATATTCATTATGACTCTCCTATTCCTGTTCAACCATAGTATGTTGAATGTGGTGAGGGAGACAATATATATTTTTTAATGTTTATTTTTTTTTGAGAGAGAGAGACAGAGACAGAGACAGAGAATGAGTGGGGGAGGGGCAAAGAGAGAGGGAGACACAGAATCTGAAACAGGCTCCAGGCCCTGAGCTGTCAGCACAGAGCCTGGTGAGGGGGACTATATATATATATATATATATATATTAATGTTTATTTTTGAGAGAGAGACAGAGCATGAGTGGGGGAGGGGCAGAGAGAGAGAGAGACACAGAATCTGAAACAGACTCCAGGCTCTGAGCTATAAGCACAGAGCCTGGCGCGGGGCTCGAACCCACGAACCGTGAGATCATGACCTGAGCTGAAGTCAGTTGCCCAACTGACTGAGCCACCCAGGCACCCCAGGACAATATGTTTTTTTAAGTTCCTATGTCTCTGGATCAACAAGAACTGTAACTGGACTTAACAGAAATGATGAGATCCTAGTCTTTAAACCTGAAGACTTCATTGAATGATACTTTGGGTCTCAGGAAGAAAGCAGATATTTGTGATCCGGAGGCTGGTCTTTGTAGATGGTACTGTTTATCTACTATTACTCTTTCTGTCCCTGCCCTTGCCATGCTGTCCTCTGGTTGGAATGTATGCTTCCACTCTATTGACTTCCGGCTTGGCATGTGATTTGCCTTGGCAAGGGAATGGGAATAATATATGCACGTGACATATGCCACATCTGAGCGGAAGCTTTCAATGTGCTTGCGTGGATTGCCTCTGTCTCTACCAACCTTTGATGTTCTACTCTCCCCTATGAATACCTCATGCGCTGTATATTGGACGTTCCTCCCCCAGGTACTGGAATGGAAAGACATATGGAGCCAACTGAGCCCAGAGGAAGCCAGAACACCTTAGGGATGCCTCGCAAGTTCGCATCCCTACCTCAGACCTCTGTGAGCAAAATGTAGGTGTTTATTCTTGGACAGCGCTGAGATTTGGGGGTTGTTTGTTGCCGCAGCAAAGGCTGACCAGTACGAAGAATTATAAAATGAGAGAAGAAATCATACATGAAACAGAAAAAGAAAATATTGTTCAAGAAACCAAACTCTTGTTGACATCTAACATTTATTACATGCAATTGTTGAACTACGAAAGGAAGAAAACAAGGAAATCAAAATAAATGAGAACTTCAGTGATTTTATATCTGAAACGCAGATTTAATTGAAGGACTGGAGAAAACATCTTACAACATCAGGCACTGATTTAACAGATTGTCAAGGGTAAGCCTATTATAATGGAAGTAACATGGTTGGTTGGAAAAAAGCATACAAGCCAGAGTTTCTGAAAATCCAGACCTACTCTTTTGGTGTTATGTTGCATGCATACTTTGAATTTGTTACTAGGAGACATGACATCAACTGGTAACGATGACATTCTTCAAGATACTTCAAAGAGTATGTATTATATTTTCTAGATCTGTCTGAAGATGAACCATCCTGATAGAAAAAAATATAATTTGACCTTAGATCTACTCTCGGGCTCACAAAAGGAATGCTAACTAAATGCTGTTCAAGTAATTAGATTTAATTTAGACAAGATATGAGATTCACTAGAAGAGTTAAGCAAAACAATAGACAGTCTTCGAATAAAAAGCATATTGTAGACTTTGGTGGAAAATGAAATTAATTTTGAATTTGTACCGTGCATGGTTATTTGGTCTAAATTATAAATTGCCTTCAATGTCAGAAAAGATTACAAAACGTGCGTCTTGATCTAAGTTTGGCTGTTTCATTTTTCAAATGGCTAAACATATTTTTTTTAATTATAGAGGAAATATCTTTTTCTTATTGAAAGAAGCTACCTGTGATAAATGCAACAAAAGTGACATTCTAATAAAACAAGAAGAAAATTGAAGCAAGGGAAGGAAAAACTTGCATGGCTATGGAAAAGAAGAAACATAAGGAGATGTAGTTGCAATTGAAAAAGATTTGAATAGAGTGAGCAACATATTGCAATATTTTTTTTCTTTCAATATCCAAACATTGAAAAATTTGGAAGAACTTAAGAAATACTTGAACACTCTGGATACCACTGTAAGAAATGATGGACGGCAGTGTGTGTGGTAACAATTAATACGATGAATTTAAAACATTTCATAACATTTTCTGCGATAGAGAGAGTTTTCATATATGAAACCGTCATAATGTTTATACGTGATTTGTAAAATTCACGGTCCAATCTAAGTATTATTTTAAGCATTTTTTCTTAATTTATCAATTGTTAAAAAAATATTTATTTGGGGGAGAGTGCAAGCAGGGGAGGGGCAGAGAGAGGGGGACAGAGGGCTGAAGTGGGCTCTCCACCGCTGGGCTGATAGCGGCGAGCCCAGTGTGGAGCTCAAACCAACAAACTGCAAGATCATGACCTGAACCGAAGTCGGACACTCAACTGACTGAGCCCGCCAGCTGCCTGCCCTTTTACACAATTAATTTTTACTGGCAAGTCTCAAAGCTTTTACATATTGAAATTAATTTTAAAAAAATATTTAAGAATGATGATGGTTAAGGGCGCCTGGGTGGCTCAGTCAGTTGAGCGTCCGACTTTGGCTCAGGTCATGATCTGGCGGTTTGTGGGTTCGAGCCCCTCATTGGGCTCTGTGCCGACGGCTCGGCGCCTGGAACCTGCTTCCGATTCTGTGTCTCCCTCTCTCTCTGCCCCTCCCCCACTCGTGCGCTGTCTCTCTCTGTCTCAAAAATAAACATTAAAAAATAAACATTAAAACAGAATGATGATGGCTTGGGATAGGTTGTCTAATTTGGTATTACTAAAAATAGAACATAGATTATCTGACAATCTTGATTACAATCACATAATTAGTGGTTTTGCTGAAATGAAGGTAAGAAAAATAAATTTTGTGGATGCATAGAAGTAGTATGTGACATGTGTGTATCTTTATTACTAACCCAGCTATTTCTGGCCCATTTGCTATCTGGTATCTAACTTAGTTGTGTGTGTATACAAATGTAAGTTTTACACGTATTTTTCCATTTTGTCATTGCAAAAAAATGCTTATCAAGAGAGGAGGCTGGAACACATTACATTTAAAAGTTTGTTGGCGTGGGGGCACCTGGGTGGCTCAGTCGGTTAAGTATCCGACTTCAGCTCAGGTCATGATCTCTCAGTTCGTGAGTTCAAGCCCCAGGTCCGGATTTGTGTTGACAGCTCAGAGCCTGGAGCCTGTTTCAGATTCTGTGTCTCCCTCTCTCTCTGATCCTCCCCCGTTCGTGCTCTGTCTCTCTCTGTCTCAAAAATAAATGTTAAAAAAAATTTTTTTTTAAAGTTTGTTGGCTTGATTTACAACTTTAATATATGTAACTTAAAGTATGTGTGCCTTCCCTTGTGCTCTTGTCCCAGACTCTACAGATGATAGAGGTGCCCTTGGTCTGAGGACCCTTTTAGAGACATTACTTTGCCTCTTACTAGCTGTGTCACCATGAGCAGATCACTAAATTCCCTGAAGTTCGTTTCTGTTGTACGTAGGTTTATAATAGTATCTTACTGGGTCAGCTAGAGTTCTTTTGAAAATCAGCTTAGACGATGAAGGTAATGGTGGTGATGATGATGACGATGACAATGACAGCAGCAGCAACAGTAAATAACTAGCACCTACTACATGCTATTTATTAGCTCACTAATCGTTGCAGCAACCCTATGAGGTAATATGATTATTGTCCCCATTTAATAGATGAGGGAACTGAGGCACAGAAAAGTTAAGGAACTTGCCCAAGGCCTCTGAGCTAGTAAATGGTAGAGATGTGATTTGAAGCCAGGCAGTGTGACTCATATTTTGTAAACCATGAGGTACATATAAGGTATTATCATTATTGCCTTGAGTCTGTGAATGTATTAACTTGGATAGTTGTAAGAGTTTACACAGCATCTGCATTATTGGCTTGATGGTAGAATTCATGCCTTTCAATTCCTTATGTCAGAGTTAAAGGTTTGGAAATTTATAGTGCCCGAACTTTCTGGCTGGACTTTCATGGTGTAAATACAAAATTGATCTTGAAAACTTTTGTTATTACCACTTTATAAAAACTGTTAAAAAGTTTGACTGGAGACTACTATAACCTGTGTGTTGGAACAAATATCAGGGGTCATGTAGTTCAGAGAAGAAACCCCTTTTAACATGTTCCTGGTACTTCGAGTTATCTTAAGGTCTACTAATTCGATTTGGTTTGTAGAAGAAATAGAAAAATGATAGGAGATGAACCAATGAAAAATCAGGTAAGTATCGATTACAGATCAGATAGAGCTAGAACATTGCGAAGGGTGGGGATCTGTAGTCCTTTTAAAAAGCCCAAATTCACAAGGGCACCCGGGTGGCTCAGTTGGCTAAGTGTCCAACTTTAGCTCAGGTCATTATCTCACAGTTTGTGAATTCGAGCCCCGTGTCGGGCTCTGTGCTGACAGCTCGGAGCCTAGAGCCTACTTTGGATTCTGTGTCTCCTTCTGTCTCTGCCCCTCACCTGCTTGCTCGCTCACTCTTTCTCTCTCTCAAAAATAAACAAAACATTAAAAAAAAACTTTTTAAAAAGCCCAAATTGACAAAATGTAGCATATAGTTTTTTAAGTGATATGCAATAATGGATAACTGAAACTCATCCCCTCAATGATTTTACAAATAGGTAAGCAATTTATTTTAAAAGTCTGTTCTGACAACTCTATATCACATTATGTTGTTACAGTAGTAAGGCTAAATATAAATTCATCTTAATCTAAAAGTTCTATAACTTCCATAGAACACTTGCCTATAGAACTTTGGATGCCGACGGTCATTTGGGCTCACTCCCTAGATAGGAAATACACTACCCAGTTATTAGTGGGTTTTGGCAGATTGGAAGAAATAATACATGGCAAGGACCTTTGGGGTCCCTTATGAATAAATGAATTTGCTAATATTAAAGTCGGGAAAGTTGGGGCCCTCTGTAACCATAACTACATATCAGCCATTGGATATGTAAGTTAAAAGATTGGTATGGGCTTTAAGGTAAATTAACTTGAATTTAGGCATTCAAATAAATCCACCGCCCCCGCCCCCCCCCCCCAACGAGTAATTGTCTTAGGATACCATACCTTAATTCCTAACTTAACTTTATTTAGATGATATTTCCTTGGTGAAAATTATTCTGGGGTTCATCTGGTATTTGAAACCAGGGTTTTTGTTTGTTTTTTGCTTTGTTTCATTTTTGTCTTGTTTTGCTGGTGTTTGAGGAGCTCGGGACAATTGGTTACTATTTCAGCCACATTCGTCCTTTGATCTCAATTGTTTTGAACAATGTCACTGTCATCACACTAAATGTCTAGCATCCCAACGTGTCTACCGGAGCCATTGGGCCATGTCAATGCTGGTGTACTCAAGGTAAATCAAGAACATTCCTTCACAGCAGGGCCCACAGACTGGGCTCTGATGAGAGGCTAATGGGTGTGACATATAAAAAGGGTTTATATCCACACAAATTTGGAAAATGCTGCTTAAGACAACAAGATGTGTGTATTTTTCTGCGCCTGAGGACTTCTCAGAGCATTTACTATGTTAATGTGCACCGTGATCTTTGCAGAGGATTATTCAGTGTCTAGCTGATGAATGTTCTGTGGAACGCACTTTGAAGAATGATGGTTTGTAGTAACACTTCATGCTTCCTGGTTTATACGTCTCCAACAAATCTGGTTGTTTGCAAAAACATGGTGTGTAACTATTAAGGTGGCAGCTGAATGACAAAGAGGAGGAGTAAAAATCACTGAGCCCTGCTCTCTGGCCGTCCTTTCTGAAATGCTGGGGGCATGAATGGCCCCCCTGCCCTCACTGCTTTCTGTTTTTCCTCCAAGAACAGGAAGCAGGGCACTTGGAACAAACAGAACTGCTTGTGTGGTGAATCAGGCACAGCGGTTCCGGGTTGTCCTAAGGCTCCTGTCTGAATTCAAGGCGAGGCCACATATGAGGAAATAAAACGGTCTGCCTCAGAGATCGAACGCAGCGTTTGTATGGAACGTTGTTCAAGATGGATACAAATGCATCGCTTCTTCAGAATTAGGGGTGAATCAAAGGGAAATTACATCCAAGGAGATACAGCAGCAGCTCGCAGTTGAACCACGAGTGTAGTGCCGGGATGCAGCTTTGAAGCTTCTGGGCCAGCACGCCAAAGAGCCAGATGTGACAGGTGGGATTACAGCAGCTTCAGCTCAGCATCTGGAGTGTATAAATCTGTCCCACGGAAAATTAAGAGATGCACAAGAAGGTGGTGAGAGTGACCAGCTGAAAATGCCGTTTTGGAAGGAAAATCACTTTGAAGGGCATAGAACATTAAAAAAAAAAAAAAAGAATGATATCTAGGCTCAAATGGCTCTATTTCGCGGTGGGGGTGTGAAAGGATCGTATATGAGGATTCTTCGAGCTCCAAAATAGCAAAACCCTTATAAGATCTCTCTCTTGTCTGGCAGACAGAGAAAGAGAGGGAGAGGGAGAGAGGGAGAGAGGGAGACAGAGAGAACAAGGTAAGACTGTGTCATTGTGTGGATATGAAGGAAAGATGATGCCCTGAGACGGAGCCAATTATTTGCAATTAGGACCCTGACGCGGTAACTCTACGGGGGTGGAAATGTGGACACATTCCCCCAGGCTTCCTTCTACAGACCAGGGAACTGTGATTATTTGTAGTACCAAAAAGATATGAAATCTATAAAACAGGTGTCACAGGGGCGCCTGGGTGGCGCAGTCGGTTAAGCGTCCGACTTCAGCCAGGTCACGATCTCGCGGTCCGTGAGTTCGAGCCCCGCGTCGGGCTCTGGGCTGATGGCTCAGAGCCTGGAGCCTGTTTCCGATTCTGTGTCTCCCTCTCTCTCTGCCCCTCCCCCGTTCATGCTCTGTCTCTCTCTGTCCCAAAAATAAATAAACGTTGAAAAAAAAATTAAAAAAAAAATTTAAAACAGGTGTCACAGATAAGAACCATTTCGTAAAGACGGTAGGCAGCACTGTGCTTACTGCGTCACTAACAAGCATTTATGTGGATCACAGAATCCTCTGACTTGAAGGGAACTCGATTACCCAGTCAACCCGCTCACACAGAAGCTGCAACTGAGGAAAAGCAGAGAAAGTGATTCATGTGAGGAAGGCTCGGTTGGTGATAGAGGCTGGGGGCGCATTGGTGTCCAGGGGCCCCGAGTCCCAGTTCCATGTTGTCTTCGTCATGCTTTCGGTCTTGCACGATGGTCTCAGATGCTTTCCTAGTAAGTTCCTCTTCAACTACACCACACGATGGGAAGTGATGTGCGTATGGGCCTTGGCGTCTTCACCTCCAGGAAGTGTTCCTTTACAGGGGGTGGTGACTGTCTATGCCTTCCCTTTTGCCAAGGAGGGGGGGGAAGATAGGACCTCTAGCTTGTGAATGACCATCTCAGCCTACAGAATCTCATCTGATTCAGTTCTGCCATCAGAACCCACTGCTGATACCCTTCAAGTTTTCCTTCGGCCCTGATCTTTTGATCCTCAGCCCTGAGCGGTGAGGTCAGACAAGTGTCACCACGCCCATCTGCAGACACAGAAGTGGAGATTCGAAGCAGTTAAATGCCTTGCCCAGAGGTGGCAGGCAAACCCAGGGCATCTGCCTCCCAGATGTGTGTGTTCCCTGTCCTGCAAGCTGCTCCTGGGGCCACTGTGTGATGAAGGGTGTCTGTGGAGCCGTAGGGTGGTGACGTCCCCCCAGGGGAACCCACTGTGAACAGGAGTGGGTTTGGAACCCATGCCCTGCTTCCGGAGACACGTCTCAGGTTAGCGAGATGATAGACGAGGTGAGCAGCGACGGAGTGGCAGACGGGTGGAGGCTCTTGAAGACAGCCAAGATGGAGATGGGGTGTGACAGGTGATCGCGACTGCTAGAGGGGTCTTGACAGTGTGATGGACGCAGTGGCACTCGAGGAAGATGATTCCCTCAGATAACAGCACTAACAGCATCCGCAATAGCATCGACATCCTTCCCGCGCCTCATCTCTGGGGTTTCCAAATGCTGCCTGTCACCGTGAGAAAGATAAAAAGCCTTCTCGGTTGGAATCTGGCCAGCTAATCTCAGAGCTCCAGTTCAAGGAGCAGGCCAGATGTGTCCTAGCAAGGAAACACCGCATGTTTGGACAAAGGCTTGTTCAGGTATAAAATATAGCTCTGGGGTAGGTGACAATTCCTACCACATGTGTAGGGAGAGAGGCTCGCAAGCTGGTTAACGTTGGTGCGGCCTTTTTTTCCTATGGGAACAATGTGCTTTCTCTTCTCTGCACATCCTGGGGAGCTTGGTGTGAGCTCAGTTCTCTAAGCATCCGGGGATTAGCACATTTTTATCGGGGATCAGCGATCCATTTCTGAACTCCTAGTTAAACCTCATTAACTTAGAAGGTACATTTGGGCTTCCTTGGTGTTATCGTATGCAGCATGTGGTGCTAAGGACAAACCCAGAGTCCGGAGCCAGAGAGTCCAAATTTGGTCTATGTGACCTTTGAAGATTCCCCATCCGTAAGATCACCTACGCAAGATGTTTGTAAGACAGCGAGTGTTCAGTCAATTCATGTTTTTGGCTGAGGGTGTGTGTAAGAACGAACCCACCTTCTTTACTTTCAAAATGTTACAAGCTCATCCTTTTCCTGCTGTTCCACAGGTGTCCCGATGGAGCGTATTTGGAAGGAGACTGGGCTTCTTCTGTACTGTGAAGATACCCCAGGTAAGGTGATGAACAGCTGTCGCTAAGAACCACTGCAAAAATATTGCTGCTGCTGCTTTATGTTGTTTATGAAGAACCGAGCCTAAGGACTTAGTACATTAATTGTCTGCATGCAGACAATTGCCATATAATACCGTGGGCGTAGCAATTCATTCAAATAGATTCTCTCCTTGAAAATGATTTAATATTTAGTTTCCTGTAACCACTAGTACTTTTAAGAAATATTTTAGGGGCACTTGGGTGGCTCAGTCGGTTGAGAGTCTGAGTGGCTCAGGTCACGATCTCGCGGTCCATGAGTTCGAGCCCCCTGTCGGGCTCTGTGCTGAGAGCTCGGAGCCTGGAGCCTGCTTCGGATTCTGTGTCTCCCTCTCTCTCTCTGCCCCTCCCTGCGCATGCTCTGTCTCTCTCTCTCTGTCAAAGATAAATAAACATTTAAAAAAAGGAAATGTTGTATTTATATCCCACTTTGTTCCAAAAAGGATATGAGATGGTTTTTATAAAGCAACTTCTCTACATAAAATGGACTTTCATTCAGACTGACCTTCATGCCTCATAAGTTTGAATTAAGGAAGTTTTTCCATTTTTGAGTATTAATGTTTCTCCCAAAGTTCATTTCTCTGAATGTGCTTTCCATCTTCTTTTAATTTCTCTCCAAGGACAGATATGGCAGAAATGGTGAGTTGTAATGTGTCTGGGGATCACCTTAACAGAAAAACAGAAACTTCCAGATTTCGGAAACTGTGTCAGATTCTGTTAAAAGGATTTGGCTAAGCAGTCGGAGAGTAAGGCGGTAGAAGGCGCAAACGGGAATACAAATGAGCTCATTATCACGTCCATTTCCCATTCTTTTTCACAGGTGTCATAGAGCCACCAAATGTTCACCTTTTCCTCCTCAGCAGTGGAATGCATTGCCAGGTAAAGCCAGTGTCCCAGAATCTCATCTCCCCTTCCTTTCCCGAGTTACCACTTTAGAAGGGAAGAAGAGAAGGACTTAACCATTTATCGAGCACCAGGCATTTGAGGGGCTATTTTAGTCTGAAACCTTGTAAAGAAGTTAAGGAGCTGTTTGAGAAGAAGCTCTACAATGGAATGGACCAAATTAAGGTCACGGAAGTAACAAATGAACAAATAAAACCCTCTGAATGCATACAATTCCAAACAACATTCAGGATTCAGTGGACTGTGGTCTTGCTTCTTCCCTCTCCCTCTTGGCCAGTACGCCCATGACCTTCCTCATCTGGCTAGGACATGCCTGTCTTGGACCCATCTATTGTACTTGGTTCTGTTCCCGAGTCACCTAGCATTGGTTACTTTCTAAAATGTAGCCAAGAAGTCATTGCAGAGGGTGCACAGACCTGTTTACCAGCGTTGGAAGTGCTGTGGGCTCCTCACTGAATTTCGAATTCTCTAGCAGCTGCCATTGCTGCTTCCCCAAGAGCAAGTCCCTCCTAATTCCCAGCTCAGTGGGCTCGTTTGGGCTGCACAGGCATCCTGCAGTCAGGACTCTTCCAACGGCTCCGGTTCCACATTGAGGAATTTCATCAACTTGGAGTCATAAGCACAAAAATCAGCTGTTATTATTATTTGAGAGGTTTGCATACTCATTGTTTCTCCTGTTAGTGTGGGGAAACAGGTTTCCTTTTGAGCATCAGTTTTAAAAAGAATGGCTATGCTTTCCATATTTTAATTTGTTTGTGTATCAACTAAAATTCTGTACGGGTCCATGACTCCTCCGTTGTCACTTGATCCTTTGTTTTTTTCCCATATGAATTATGAGATAGGTATTTATGAAGAGAGCACAAGATTTATCCTGTATTTCTTTCCCAGCTCCTAAATGATTCATTTTTTGATTGATTAAATTTTTTTTTTTTTTTAAATGGCTTGTTGAATAAAAAGGGATTGTTGGAAAGTAGCATTTCTTTTACAGGGTTAAACTGATTTGGTTATAGTCTCTATGTCCTTCTTACTTTAGCTTTCTTTCGTTATATAATTACACAGCAAATCTAATGGGCCTTCTATGTAACCTCTCTCTCATCAGCACTGTTTGAGAAGTAGGATTCAGTGTCTACACATGTCCACTATACATCCAGCCTCACTGGGACCCCCATTGCCACAGAGACAGTTTTATAGGTAGAGAAACAGCCAAACATTCAACTTCTTCCTTCCCACCTTATTCTTGACCAAGAGTTACTTCTGTTAAGATTTCGAAAGTTACAAATCAACAGTCACCTATGAATACTGGCTGCAGCGAACTACATTTGCAAGGAAGAAATTTAATATAATTTTTGGGACAATTTGTATCCATCTTTTCTCAATCGAGTGCAGACCAAATTTTTCAGCCGTGAGCTGTAACATATTCATTAAGGGGTTGAAATAGATTAAGTGGATCATGGTTGGCATTTCAAACGGGGAATAGAATAAAATGAAATAGACTACAAAATGTAAAACTGTCTTGTGGAACTTTGTTTCAGGTGTGCCTGTGTGTGTGTGTGTGTGTGTGTGTGTGTGCGTGTGTGTGGTGTACTAGGAAGAGGTATGGTCCTGTGGATCATGGTGACAAATATTTGGAAAGCATTGATTTAAGTGACTTGTTTAAAAATTGTATTCCTCAAGTTTTAGGGTTCCAGAAAAGGTACTTGAGAGGTTAAACTCTAGGAGGCCCCTATCACTAATTCAACCATTGAAAAACTATTTTTTGTTGTCTCATGAATTGGGGGTACTGCATAAGATTACATTTGGAGAAACTATGCTGCTTCTAAACTTAAAAAAAAATTGGAAATCACTGGTTTATATCAATAGCAGGTTGATCATCTCTCCATTTTTAGAATTCCACTTCTCCTAAGGAATAATCATTCAGTGGCCCCCAGCCTTCTTCAAGGCTAAACGTTCCCACTTCTTTTGATGTTGATTAAATTTTTGCAACCTTTCTATAGTTCCTATCACACCTCTGGGGCCCCTTCTTATTTCTCCCTATTTCCTCAAATTTCAAGAATATCTGGGGCCCAACTGTCATTATGATGTTGTCTAGTCTGGGTCCTCACAACCCTGCATAGGTTTCCTCCTCCCACAATGTAGAGCAGACTTTCATTTTGCAGAGTCTCCCAAATCTGAATAAGGGGATCTTTATTCAAATAGCAGCCACGTAGAAATGAGCCACCCATCTAACTTTGTCTGTATCCCTCTCCTCCCCAGCTTGTGACATAAAGGGCCTATGGACTTTCTGGCTGTTTGGATACTTAGCAAGGATAAAGAATGTGGAATTGAATCACAAGTCAACGGAATAACACAATTTTTGGCTTGAAAGGGATATAAACATCATCTACTTAAACTCTGTCGTTTTTGCATGTTAGGAACCGGAGTCCCCACTCACTCACCCAACGCCACACAGCCTGTGAGTTCACATTCCCTTCTGCTCAAAGGCCTCATTTGAAAATACCCAACTTTGTTTAACTAACCAACATTTAGTGAGCATAAGAGATTTAGACCCTAAGCAGTGGCTGTAGAGCTTTTTAACTGCAATCCAGTATTTCAACTGCAATCCAGTATAGGTAAACACATACATGATTATGCACATAAACAGTAACACAAAAATGTCACAAAGCATTACATACCCTTACAACAAGCGGTGCACTTTTCTGTTTTCTGTTCTATACATGTACTAGGCACATGTTAGGGGCTGTAACACAGAAATCCAAAATACTCACTTTAAATAAGATAGAAGTGTATTGCTTTCTCATGAAATAATTCGGGAATAAATAATTTGGGACTGGCCGGATGATTTTGCCTGACAAGCTATTCAGGGACACATTTTCTTCCATTTGGTTGGTTGGATTTGGTTCATCTACACACCCACATTCTCACCCACAGGGAAGAAAAAGGGAAAGTCTGGGCTGAATAGTTTTGTCTTTACAGCACGTCCTACAGTTTGCTTGCATTATGCGTCTTCCTATTGGCCCAAATTTAACTATGTGGTAGTACCTGCAAATTTATCTCAGCTTGTCTAGCTACAACTCAGCATATGTTTCTAGAAAAAATAAAGAATGAATGGGTACGTGTGAAAAAGTGATGCCTGCTACGATTCCATTTCATTCACTTACAAACTTGCTGGTGACCATTTACAAAATCGATTTCATAATCCACTAATTGGCCACGACACACAGTTTACAAATGATTGTCCTCTAGTACGGTAGGCTACATATTAGAAATAATTTTACCCAGCCAGCTTAGCAGGAGAAGTTCAAAAATATCCATGTTCAAAATAGCATTAATATTTTAGCTAGTTTTAATTTTTACCAAAGTCGTACAGGCACAGAGTTGCAAGGGTCAAATAGTATTACAAGTACCCACAATTATCCCTTTACTTTCAGTTTCTTCTGGGATGTATTTTCAACACTCAAAACTGATTCTCTTGATACGTACCTGCATATATTCGTAGAACATGTTTAGACTTCTACTTCTTGGCTTTTGTAGTTTTGGGCATTTTTTATTGATTTCCTGTCGTAGAAATGAGGATTTACTCCTCTACCCATCTGCCCACCCTTCACGTACTCCTTATCCTTTCAAATGTCCAATGGATTCATCTCATAATCTTGGTTAGATCAGTATTCAGTGTTTATGTGATTATGACTACACAAATTAATTCACAGGTGCTTCGTGTATTTTCCTAGGATTAATTTTCTTTCTGGCACAGTCTTTCATATCTTCTTATTATTCCCTTTTCTAGAAATTTATTTAGTACTCTGTGTCCTTATCACTAATTCCTCTCCTCAGTTTTCCTCCCAGGCTTGTAAATCTCCACCCAATGCTTTCAAACATATTAGGTATTGTAATTGACTTCATCTTCTTGAAGGAGAATTTCCCAAAATCTGCTCTGCTCCCACCTGGACCAAATGGCTGCAGAGGTATGATTTCTGATTCTCTCTATACCATCATCTTGGGTATACCCTCCAACTCCCTCAGGTGCTGGATACACTATTTTTTTGGATCCAGTCTTCCCTTTTTTTTTTTTTTTAAATCCCTTCACAGGATTGGAGCATATCCTCCAGCAATAACCTGGACAAAGGTGTAGATAAAATAGATGCATTGAGATCTTGCATGTTTGAAAATGTCTTCATTTAACCTTGACAATTAACTCATAGTTTGGTTGGACATAAAATTCTGGGTTAGAGATAATTTTCCTTCAACACATTGAAGATATCGCTGCATTGCCTTCCAGCTTTTAGAGTGGTCATAGAGAAGTCTGATATTACTCTTCTGATGCTTGATCCTTTGTAGAAAACCTGGTTTTTCTCTCTGGAAGTTTGTAGGCATTTGATGTTTGGTGTGTTGAAATTTGGCATTTCTTGATGTGGATCTTTTTTTTTTTTTTTTAATGTTCATTTTTGAGAGAAAGAGAGAGAGAGAGAGCGCGTGAGGGAAGGACAAAGAGAAAGGGAGACACAGAATTCGAAGCAGGCTCCAGACTCCAAGCTGTCAGCACAGAGCCCAACATGGGTATCGAACTCACAACCTGTGAAATCACGACCTGAGTCAAAGTGGGGACGCTTAACCTACTGAAACTTCCAGGCACCCCGGCGTGGATCTATTTTTATTCATCGTTGGGAACACCCAGTGGATCCTATAAATCTGGAAAACAACAATAATTTTATTAATTAGTTTTCTCCCATCACTTCTTTTTTTCCTGCTCTCCCTTTTTTGGGACTCTGATTATTGTGATATTTGACCTCTTGGACTGGTCTTTTAATTTTATAATTTTTTTATTTGCTATTTTTTTGTCTTTTTGTCTTTGTGTTCTTTCTAAGTTATTATCTTAGCTATATCTTTCAACACTTCTGATAATTTTTTTCTGACATCATTTTTTTTTTAAAAAATTTCCAAGGTTTTTCTGTCTCTCTCTTTGTTCTTTGAATGTTCCTTTTTCAGAGCATCCTGTTCAGGTTTCCTTTATCTCTGTGAAGTTACTAATACTTTAGGGGGAGTTTGTTATTTCTTCTGGTATGGTCTCTGCTTCTTCCAAGTTACTTTTACCCTGGTTATTTCTTCTCTGAATCCATTTGAGATGATTCTCTCCAATTCTGGAGACCCTTGGCTGTCTGTTTACATTCTAGAACAGGATTGTAAAGCCCCAGTTGGAAGTTGTGTACCTGGAGGTATTCCCTGGAGGGTGAGCTGGTTGGGACTTTTCTTTGGGGAAATCCAGAAGTCAGTATCTTTAGGTCCTTCCGGTTAGGCTGATCAGAAGTCCAGGAGAAGAGTCTTCCAATTTTCTGCCTCCAGGATTCTGAAGGGCAAGTGGGGGAAGAAGGAGGGGTGAGGAGGCAGGGCAGGAGGGTCTCAATGTTCACTGCATGAACCTTCTCCCGTTCCTTCTGCTTTCTCAACAGCGCCCCCAACTTCAAATGTGCTTATTGTCCTCAGTCCAGAGGCCTTCTGTAGGGAACAAGCCTGCTGTCTTCTGCTGGTCCGTGTGGGAAGGGGCAGTTGCTCAGCTTAGCAGAAGGATGGTAGAGATTTGTGTTCCTGGAATAGACTTTCAACCAATCCTCTCCTTTAGCCCTACCATCAGTGCTGCTTCCAAAGTGACTCGGTTCCACCAAATGGTGGATCTGTATTGGTTCTGAGTTCAAATCGGGTTCCTTCTGTGACTTCCTCTAGGGTAAGGGTGCCATGTTTGTGAACCTGCTGTCAGTGTTTACCTGAACATCTGCTTTCCAGGTTCCAGAATATTATTGGGTCTTTTTTCACCATTTTATATCTCCTTGTGGGTTTATTTTCCTTAAAAATGAGCAAACAACAACCTGCCCCAACCCTCCCTCCCTCCCCCCCCCCCCCCCACATTTCTATTACATTAGTGGAGATTCTGAAGGAAGCAGAGGTTTAATGCATGTGTTCAATTGCTAGGGATAATTTCTATGCTTAGGCCTCTCAGTTTATTTTAAACAAATAGCTTTAACCCTTTCTTTACTTTTCCTCCTTACAGGCCTTCAAAAAGTATTAAGAAGTAGTAAAGAAATAGGGAAAGGGGATTAAGAGTACACTTAACCTTGATGGACTCTGAGAAATGTATTGTTGAACCACTCTATTGTGCACCTGAAACTAATAAAAAAGAAGTGACGTGGTTGTCTAATTTATATGTCATTTCTGTGCTATCTTTCTTCCTCTCATAGAAATGCATTTGAATTTTAACAGCCAATGTGTGGATATTACAGGTGGAAGAAGAAAAACGGATGGAAGCTAGTTAACCGTCAGACTCAATTTTCATCTCTTGAATTATTGAATGTGATTGTATCTAACATTTTATTTTTTAATTAAAAAATGTTTTGGTTTTTTTTTTTTTAAAGTAGGCTCCCCACCCCATGCGGGGCTTGAACTCACGGCCCTGAGATTATGAGTTGCATGCTCTAGTGACTGAGCCAGCAGGTGCCCCTGTGTCTAACATTTAGATCTGAATGTTGAAATGTGTATAGCTTGCACAGATTTTTTTTTTTTTTTTGCTGGCATTATGAAATATTTGGGGGAATAAACTTGAAAACTCTGCTTTTTAAGGTATTTGACCTTGGTTATTGGCCTTGAAACTAAGTAAATAGAGGTTGCCCTGTTGTTCCTGGGCCTCTGACAAGAAACTTGCATGTGACTGTGTGGCTTTTCTCTTTCATCAGCAGAAGAGATAAGGAACTTCAGACTGTCACAATAATAACCAAACCGTGAGCTCAAGTGGCACCCAAATTTCCAGCATTCATGTGCTCACGGAAGTGTTTCAAGGAAAATAACGTTGGCCCTCCACATGTCCATCGTCATTCTTTCTAGCCCAAAGCAGCAGCGGGGGGATGGGGTGGTTTGGAAAAGGTTTGTGAGATTTGGCATCAACCAGACCTAGAGGGCCATGACTCAACTTCTGGCTTCATCATTTAAGAGCTGTGTGAATTTGTACAGCTACTCAGAGGCTCCGAGCGCAGCTCCTCATAGGTAAATTAAGGACAAGGGCAGTAACATCTTCTCTGTAGGGTTAGATACCATGCTTGTAAATCTCCCAACACAATGGCTGACACTTAACGAGTGGCAAAGGGCGAAAACGTGGCGATGTCTCACACGATATGAGGAGATGTCCCCCTGGCAGCCTAGAGAAGCGTACAAACTAGCTTGGGGACTGAAGAACTGGAAAGGAAAAGGAAAAAAAAAAAAGACGAAGAAGAAGGAAAACAAGAAGAGAAAAAAGAAAAAGAGAGTGAGAGAGTCCTCAGTCGGGAATGATATCTTCTCCCTTCTGGATAAATGGTTCCGTGTGAACCATCCCAGATTAGTGAAGCAGGGAGGTGGTGAAGTAGGCCATATAATTCATGTTGCAGTTCATTAGGATGGATCAAGTCTCCTCTGCTTCACAGAAGCTCATCTCTTGAGCTCCATTTAAATAGTGTGCTGAGCCCTAGTGCATGCGAACAATAATGTCCCTAGTCACTGCCAGCAAATAACCTTTTTTTCCAGCAATAAACGCCAAAGCCTCCAGAAATTAACGTGGAGTTAATTTTAGCAGAGACATAACAAATGAGGCTGCCCTGGAAGGGAGGAGAAGAGTAAATTCGACCACATTAAGTAGGGCAGAAGCAGCAGTCAGATATGCCAAGAGAATTGAAACCTCTCAGCGGTACCTCAACTTGGGGTGTGTGTATGCATCTATATGTAAACTCTGTAGGCATGTGTGTTAAACACATATAGGTGTGGACATCTCTACCGCAGGCGGCTTACCAGGACCATCACAGGAGAGGCTGAGGAGGGAGGGAGGATGGAGGGGTGGGGAGAGACCGTGGGCCTGAATTGTAGGCTCAGGTCTGGGTTAGAGACTTCCAGCCTTCTCTCCTGTCTCTTCCTCCTGCCCTTGACTTTATATGGCTCTAGATACAGAAAACTCATGTCTCCCACGCTGTTTCAAACCACGAGAAGTGGCAAGATTGCCTTGATCTTTTGTTCAGAAAGCCTTGAAAAAATAATCCACTTGTGAAACTGAAAACCAGAAATTAAAAAGGAAAAGGAGAAAAGAAAAGGAAAGAAAAGGGGGAGGGAAAAACAACATCAGAAAACAACCCTTGGTCTTTCATTTGCCTAAACCGAAGTAGTCACTCATTTCTCTTCTTTCTAATAGTCGTAAAATAAGCTTTCTCTGGATGGAAGTCCCTTGGCTCAGAAGCCATTGGTTTTAACAAGAGACAACTGCCTTATAAAGCAAGCAGCACTGTTAAATAGCTTCACTTGCATTTGTTTCTTATTTAATTGACCACCATAAGCAGGTTGCCTTATGTTATTGCCTACAATCCAAGGCTTTTGTATGGCACAGGAGTTCATGTTGAGGGCGTGTGGCTGTCCCTAGAGTGGCATAGAACATGGCCACCGCGTGTGACTTCAGGTGCGAGTGCAAACTTTGGTCCTTTGCTTTCGAGCCATACTGGAAGTTCTTTTTAAAGACCAAGGCGTTTATTAGAAGAAATGCCACCCATGTCTGATGACGGCTCTATCAAGGACACAAGCCTCACAGCTTTAATTGCTCTGATAGTTAAAGCTCAGAAGAGAGTAGAACATTATTTATAGTGATCGCTGCTAAGTAAATCATTTAAAAAATGGCTTTCTAAATGTAATATTTCCCTTTTAAGAAGCCCTCCAGAATTACAGGGGCTTTACAATGGAACATGAAACATATTGCAGGGAGAGAGACAGAAGCCGTCTTGATTAATGCCCACGATTATCAGCGATGCAAATCACTTTCACTTATTAAGTCTTGTTTAATATCCTAATGAAGGCTTCTGAGCAGATTTGGTAATTCCAGAGAAAGTGACTGTGAACTAATGCCCTTTCAGCATGTTGAGAATGAGCAGCACTATAAAGAAAACCTCATTTACCGTAATTCCTCCCCTGCACAGGACCCTTTTCTCAGCGTCTCCTTCGCAGCAGGAGACAATTAACCTTTTCAGTGCCAGAAGTGATTCCCAGCACATTCCAGCTGCGAAGGCCGGCGGGGTCAGAGGAAGATGGAAGTTCTCTTTAGTTTTCACTTCCATAGAACAGTTCTAAGAAACTGGACTACAGA
Organism: Prionailurus bengalensis; assembly: GCF_016509475.1. Classification (NCBI taxonomy): domain Eukaryota; kingdom Metazoa; phylum Chordata; class Mammalia; order Carnivora; family Felidae; genus Prionailurus; species Prionailurus bengalensis. Next base: position 29,239,571 of record NC_057360.1, read on the forward strand.
GTAAGGGTTTAAAATGCCGCAGCTGGTTATGTTACTTGACTTGGGCACACGTGGCATCTTGTACCCTACCAGAGCCGTTGGAAGTGCCAACCCCGGCCAATCTGGCATCGCTTATTCAGCTCAAATCAAAGACCGCCAGAAATGAAAGCAGATTCGCCGAAGAAAAGCCTGTTCCACCCCGAAATGCTGGGCTTCCTTTGTGATCTGTCGGGAAGTAGGTTTTATTGAGGTTGAAAGTCTGGGAGGTCGCGCTGGGGGTGGTGATTTAGGGATCTGCCTTTGGCTTTCTTGTACAGCTCTGCTCCCATTCGATGGCTCTGCTGTACTTGGGGATACTGAGACAGCCCAGGGCTGGGGACTGTGCTCAGCCCTTCCCTGTCCGCATGGCTGCCCCCACCTGTGGATGCATCGTGATTTCCTAACATCACCACTTCTTCCTTCCAGAAGCAGGAGGTGGAAATGAGGGGGAGAAGGATCCCACTGGGGCAATGGCTGGTTGGTTGGTTGGGGAGTTTCCTGTAGTCATGTCTCTTTCAGGGCCCAGCGCGGGGGGAGCACCTCCATTGAAGCATCCCCTCTGATTTTAGGAATGCCCTTTCATACCTCTTCCTACCTCAGTCTGGCTGCGTTACCCCATGTCCTGGCATAAAAGATGGCGGCCTTGCCTTTGGGTTAAGACAGAGAAAGAACCAGGCAATTTTCTGGTTTGCTTGGAATATAAAACAGCTCCGAGCTGGACACTTAGGAGCTGATGTGAACTTCTCCTTGTCCTAACAGGGTCAAAATCAAAGCCAGACAGCCCCCGTGCAGGGACTCCAGTGGGCCGAACAATGAAACCATAGCATGAGCACATGAAGACTTGCTCATGGCAGATAAAAGAAAACCATCGCTCATTTTGTTTTTCCTAAAGGCTTTCGGGGCAGAGAGCGGTGGGTTTAGGTGAGAGAGGAGGAGAGTGAGGGTATGGAGAATGAAACGCTGATTCGTGGTCAAAGAGGAGGACAAAACGTTGGGAGGAGATCTGGATCACTTTGCTCCCCCAGATCCCAGGTGGGAAGAGATGCTGCCCATTGAGTCCGTGCCCTTGGGGGTGGGGGTGGGATCCAGCGATGGGCTGCAGCAAGGCAACACAACTGTGGGTGAGAACAAGGATTGCAGAGCTCAGTGGAGCCATCTGGAAGGTTTATCATCTCACCTTCTCTCTCTGGCTTCCTAATTCATGCTTCCAGCTGCCCCGCCCCTCCCTGCAAGCCTCTGGGATTGTTTTTTCTTCACTTTGTGCTTCTCAGCCTTCAGCATGCTGGGGACTCCGTTCATTTGTCTTGTTTACTGCTTAATTTTTGTTTCCCCTGCGAGAACGTTAGCTCCACGATGGTTGTCTGCGCACTGACACACTTTGAACAGCGCACCTGGCAGGTGCTTGGTAAAGACTGGCTGAGCAGATGGATGAGTCCGGGGGTTACGAGGCCTGAGTTTCTCTGGGGCACAAAGGATGGGTTTTAGGCTGGAAGGTGAAAGGTTAGGCTCATGCTGGCTCGACCACGGTTAAGCCACTGCACATTTAAGCCTTAAGACCTTTGACAGACTGTTGACACTTGAGCCAAGAGATCCTCTTCCCTAGAATGGGGATGGGTGTGACCTCTCTCAGCCCACCCCAAGGGCCCGTGTTTTCTCAGTAGCACAGCAGAAAGGTGGCTATGGCAATGCTGTGAAAACCAGAAGGTATTACATGCATTTTGGGTATTGTAATCAGTGGAGACAGGCCTGCCGCTGTTTCATTTTATTTCAGGCTCACTTTCTCATTGCCCTTGTCTGCACTCAGAGCTCACATGTCTTCCCCTCTGCAAAACTCTCCCTGATCTTCCCAGGCAGAATTACTTACCCCTTCACCTCTGCTCCCCTATCCAGCCCGACTCGTTATCACATCCACGTTTTGTGTGTCTCTGCATCCAGAGCAACTACCTGCCAGACGCCATGTTACATCAACTCACTTCAGGCACAAACAACCCATTTCACAGATAAGGGAGCTGAGGCACAGAGAATTAAGTTAACATGCCCCAAATTCATACAGCTGGGAAGTGGGTGGTCAGGATTTGAACCCGGGCAACAGGTTCCAGCCTTCCCATTCTGTGCCCACGACCCTCGGGCTGCAGAGTGCTTTGCACACAAAGCGGAAGGGTAGATGTCAGAGAGGTGGGGCAAATCAATAGCATCAGGCAATATTTTCTGTCTGCCTGCCTGCAAAGGGTTGTTCCGAAAAGCAAGGGGAGAATGGATGTGAGTGTGCTTTGTAAATGAAAAAGCACTAAGCACTGAGAGGTTATTGTTATAATTAGTTTTAATGACAACGGAAGTAGAAGTGTCTAGAACATTATCAAGAAGCATCTATGAAAGTACTCACCATCTGTTCTGGGGCAGTTCTGTAAAAGCCCAATGACATGGCTCACAGATTTCTAGACTTCTTTCTTGACCCCCTGCCAAGCTTTCAGGCTAACGAGATCTGATCAACTTTGCTTCAACCTCACTCTGAATTTTTTTTTTAACCTTGTATTTCTTTTATTTTGATTTTTTAAAATTGTGGTAAAATACATTTGCCATGAAGGTTTTACCATTTTCACCGTAAGGCTCATGAAGTAACACTGTGCCATCCATCACCACCGTCCATCTCTGGCAATTCTGCCCTCCTCAGCGGAAACTTTGTATCAATTAAACCATAACTCCCACAGCCGCTGGGAAGCTCTCTTTCACTTTCTGTTGTATGAATTTGACTACTCCAGGTACCTCGGGATCATCCAGTGAAATCATCGGATGGAATCATATCTGTCTGTGACTGGCTTATTTCACTTAGCATAATTTGTCTTCAAGATTTATTCATGTTGCAGCATGGGGCAGAATTTCCTTTCTTTTTAAGAATTTCCTTTCTTCCTTTTTTTTTTTTTTTTTGTTCACCTATTCATCTGTCGGTGGACACTTGGGTTGCTTCCATTTTTGACTATGATAAATAATGCTGTTATGAACATGGGTGTACAAATATCTGTTCGAGTCCCTATTGAAATTCTTCTGGGTAGATACCTAGCAGTGGAATTGCTGGATCGCGTGGCAATTCTATTTTTAATTTTTTGATGAACCACCAAACTGTTCTCCACAGCAGCTGCACCATTTTGCATTCCTACCAACAGTGCGCAAACGTTCCAATTTTCCCACATCCTCGCCAACAGTTGTTATTTTCTGGTTTTTGTGTTTTTGATAATAGCCATCGTCATGGATGGGAAGTAGGTCATTCTGAATCTTTGAACGATTGTTTTGCTTGTTTGCCTTCCATATCTCTGAATTATTTTTCATCTTCAAGAAACAATCTTGGCCACATTAAATAGACTTGATTCTTTCATCTTGAATGTCTTCATTCTTTCATGTATCTGGCCTTCAAATAGATGGCCCAACATGTGCCAGCTACTTACTGTTCGAGGTGCTGGAAAACCCTGGTGAGTAGGACCATGGCAGCTCTTTGCTCTCTGGGAGTTCCGGGTTGAGTTTGGTCACATAACACGTAATAACGGTGGTTTTTTACCCTAAGGTATAAATTATCTCATTTATAGCTACCTTTGAAATACCATCATTTCAATTGTACATGACACAAGCTTACTTACACAGAACCCTGAAATTCTTCTAAAGACTAAGGTTTTCTGGATGCATGTGGGCTTGGCTCTATAGACCCTTGGGTTTTTTGTTTTTTCTTTTTGAAAAATCAGCTTTATGTTTTAAAATAGTTTCAGGGGCACCTGGGTGGCTTGGTCGGTTAAACGTCCGACTTTGGCTCAGGTCATGATCTCACGGTCCATGAGTTCGAGCCCCGCGTCGGGCTCTGTGCTGACAGCTCAGAGCCTGGAGCTTGTTTCAGATTCTGTGTCTCCCTCTCTCTCTGCCCCTCCCCTGTTCATGCTCTGTCTCTCTCTGTCTCAAAAATAAATAAACGTTAAAAAAAATTTTTTTTAAATAAAAAAAATAAAAATAAAATAAAATAGTTTCAGATTTACTACAAAGTCTGTATAGAGAGTTCCCATAAATCCCAGAGCCCATTATTAACATCTTACATTAGTATGGGATATTTATCACAATTAATGAACCCATACTGACACATTATTACTAACAAAGTTCATAGTTTATTTGGATTCTCTTAATTTTTGCCTAATGTCTTTTTCTGTTCCAAGATTCCCATCTAGGAAACCACATTGTATTAAGGTGTCATGTCCCTTAGGCTCTTCTTGACTGTGACATTTCTCAGGTGTCCCTTGTTTTTGATCACCTTGACAATTTTGAGAAGTACTGGTGAGGTATTTTGTAAATCCCTTTCTTTCTTTCTTTTCTTCTTTTTTTTTAAACGTTTATTTATTATTGAGAGACAGAGAGACACAGAGAGCGAGTAGGGGAGGGGTAGAGAGAGGGGGAGACACAGAATCTGAAGTAGGCTCCAGGCTCTGGGCTGTCAGCACAGAGCCTGATGTGGGGCTCAAACTCACAAACTGTGAGATCATGACCTGAGTCGAAGTCGGTCGCCTAACCAGCTGAGCCATCCAGGTGCTCCTATAAATTCCTTTTTTATTGGGATTTGTGTGACGATTTTCTCATGCTTATATTGAGGCTATGGGTTTTGGAAAGGAGATCAGAGAGGTAAGGTACATTTTCATCCCATCATATCAAAGGGTACAAATCAACATAATTTATCACTCTTGATGTTGACCTTGACCACGTAGCTGAGGTCATGTTTGTCATGTTTCTCTAGGGCAAAATTACTCTTTCTTTTCCCCTTTGTATACCGTACCTCCTGGGAAGGAAGAGTGTCACTATATGGGCGTATAACTATGTGAGACGCGTGTCACGCTGATGCCATGAGGAGTTATACTCTTTGAGAGCGGTATGTCTACGTAAATTACGTGGACTTCTTCTGCATGGAACGCTTGTCTCTTTTCTCACGTTTATTCATTTATTCAATGGCTTCTTTATATCAGCATGACTCGGGGATATTTATTTCGTACTTTGGGTCACAATCCAGTACAATTTTGTTTATTTTCTTGATGAAATGGCTTCCGTTTTGACCATTGGGAAGCAGTTTTAGTTGGTGCCTCGGTCCCTTTGACACACTTCCACACCGTCGTGGGTTTCATGGTTTGTTCCGTTTTGAGCTCTTTCTTACTTCCTGGCACTACAAAGTGCGCAAGGCCCATCTTGTATATTCCCTGCCTGAGTCCTAGAATCAGCCATTTTCTCAAGGATCCCTGCTCCTTTTATCGGAGAGCGATGTGAGAAACGAAGATCTAAGTGCTAGGTTGGCTCTCACTGCTACTGGGATGCCATTGCATTCAGGTTGTCTCAGTTGATAAATGCGTGCAAATAGGCCCTCAACTGTGATGACTATTTTTAGCACTTTGGATGAAAATATTGATAAAATGTATTATACGCTTCTCCGCATTCAGGACGGAATACAGTCAGTATAATTTAACCTGTTCTTGGGAAGCGGGGCCCTTGTCTTGAATGCCAGTTGTTTGGCCATGGTACAGTGATTGCCCCCAACTCCTAACCAGCTTTGAACGAGCGTTTATGTTTTCACCGTGATGCCACGCTGTTGCGCTATTCGAATTCTGTCCCAGCTTTTCGTAACCTTTCCAATTCGTTTTCCTCTTGGCGTCTTTAACATCCACCTCTGCTTCCCTTCAATTTACTGTCTGTGATGTGCCGTCTTTCTGTAATCAGATAACCGAGTTTGGTCAACTCGTCCATAAAGTGAAAGCGCAGAGGCACTGACTATGGGTCCCGAGGTCCACGCGCATAAATAAAATGAAACTTGTAATATCCATTGTAGACTGTGCGGAAAAAGATCTTTTCCCCCTTTTCCTTACTCCTTGTTTCTCTGCTATGCTCTAGTTGCCAAGAGCACTGGATAGGGGAAGGTCAAATAAATGCTTTAAATTTCAACACCAAACTCGTATGGGGTGCTGGTTTTTCCAGGTGGTTCTGTGTCCAGGCCCAGAGGGCATCGAGAAAGCTCTAAGTGCAGGAAGGGAGCAGGAGCTTTGCAATGCATTTGAGCTCTGGCCCTTTTGCTCTGCTCCAGGCAAATCACTCAACCCCCCCTGGGTCCAAGGTGTCCGACAGTAAATGAAAGAGTTGGCCTAGAATGTCCAAGTCCCTTTCCAGCTTTTTTTCTTTTTTTTTTTAGAGAGCGAGAGAGACTGAGCCAGCATGAGGGAGGGACAGAAAGAGAAGGAGAGAGAATCCCAAGCAGGCTCCCCACTGTTAGCACAGAGCCCATCGTGGGGCTTGAACTCACAAACTGTGAGCTGAAATCAAGAGTCAGACGCTCAACTGACGGAGTCACCCGGGCACCCCCTCCCCCTTTCCATCTTTAACATCCTGCGACTTCTGAGGGAGTTTATTAATCTTAGGAGAACACTATGATCTAATGGGCTTCAGAGCACCTTAATCTCAGTTAAACTGCCTTCAGACTGAGTGACCCTGGGAAAATCGCTCTAAAAATACCTACATCAGAGACCCACATGTGTACATGTAGGCACTTATATAATAAAGGAGGCACTGCAAATTGAGAGGGATGAGTGGGTTGTATATGGACAGTATCAGGAAAACTGGATCACTATATGAAGGAAAACGAAACTGGATTTCCAATAAGGTCACTAGGTGGATTAAATTCCTAAATGAGAAAGATTAAATTATAAATTTATAGAAGAAAACGTAGGAGAATATCTCTGTGATTAGGTGTAGGAAAGGTCTTAAACAAATGCCCGAACACAAACCTTAAGACCAACAAATAGATGAAATAGATTCCATCAAAGTTAGTCAAGGTTAGCTTTGCGCAGTGGCAGTATCGTAGCCAATGAGGTTTATCCGAGGCGTGATTATTGCTAATTGAAAACTTTTCCAAAGTTAGTCAGGGTTCTGTAATGATCATGTGTCACATACATATACACATATGTATATATCTGAACGTATATGTATTTGTTTTTATTTTTAATGTTTATCTTTGAGAGAGAGAGACAGAGTGTGAGCGGGGGAGGGGCAGAGAGAGAGGGAGACACAGAATCCGAAGCTTCAGGCTCCAGGCTCCGAGCTGTCAGCACAGAGCCCGCCGCAGGGCTCGAACCTACGAACCACGAGATCATGACCTGAGCTGAAGTCAGACTCTCAACCGACTGAGCCACCCAGGCGCCCCTGAACATATATATTTTTTTAAGGTATGTTTGCATAAACATCACACTCCCTGGACCATGGACCATAACTAACCCTCCCCTACCTCCACCCCCACTCCCACCGCAAGGGTAGGGATTAGCACTTAGCACACGGTAGGCGTTTATACTGGTGGGATAAGTGAATGGGGGTACAGGGACCAGGTCCGCACTAGCTACTTCGCCGGGATCATTTGGGGATAATGTGAGAGAACAGGCATAAATACGCAGACTTTAAAAGCTGTTGGCCTGGAATAATCCTCAGAATTCCTCTGGTCCAAGGGTTAGAATACCTCTGGATTTTATAGCTGGGTTAAGAATAGGTATCTGGACTAAAAAAAGTTGCAGACTCTGGACCAGCGCACTCACCTTTCTCTAGATCCATGTGTGGGCTCAAAAATCTGTCATTATTTTTTTTACAAGAGAAAGGGCTTTTTTTAAAACATCATTGGGTTGGATAATATCAAGTGCTGTGAGAATTAAAGGAGCCCTGGAGATGAATTTGGGATGTCAGAACCGGCTTCTGAGTGAAGCTAGCAGTTGAACTAGGCCTTAAATGATGACCCCTTTTTTTTTTAATTTTTAAAAGTTTATTCATTACTGAGAGACAGAGGGAGACAGAGCATGAGCAGGGGAGGGACAGAAAGACGGGGAGACCCAGAATCCGAAGCAGGCTCCGGGCTCAGACCTGTCAGCACAGGGCCCGACGCCGGGCTCGAACTCACAAGCCGCGAGATCATGACCGGAGCCGAAGTCGGGCGCTCAACCGACTGAGCCACCCAGGCGCCCCAGGATGACAACACTTTTGATGAAAGAATTTGGTTTAATGCAACTTTGCTCCACCTTCCCCGTTTTTCTCTCTTCTTCATGGCAACTCCACTGCCACCTGGATCACGAACCACCTAGCTGGTCTGACTTCAGAGCGTGAGTGTTTTAGCTCATTCTGGGAGATCTGAGCTATGATCCCAGCCTCCGACTCCTAACAAAGCTTTCCCATCTGAACACACAAAGTTCTGAAAGAAGCTCTCAAGATCCAGTAAGTCCTGGTGGAAAATTCCTTCCTGTTTTGGCCAGCTCTGGGTCAGCTGGCAGATATTTAAAAAGAGAATTTCTTCTGATCCATTGAAGGGCAAGAGGTGCTTTGAACTCGGTCTGGCGAGGAACTTCATCATGTGTGCATCCCAGACCTGTTGCTATAGCACCTGAGATAAATGAGTCACAGGGGAAACACAGCAGGGGCTGGTGACAGCTATATGTGCAAATCAACGGTTGGTCACCCAGCCAGCCGACGATGATAAGCTTCCCTTCGGCCATAAACCCGACCCAGCTGTGGGGCGTGAGCAAACCTGTGTGAAGGCGGAGAGAAGGTTTATTTCCTATTGGCAACGAGTCCTTTTGAACCTTGACCTTCCTCAAACTGTCCTTCTCTGATAAATGCAGGGTACCAGAAACTGAAAAGAATAAGTAACAAAATGCAGCGCACCACCCCCACCCCCCTTCTAAAACGACAGACCTCAGAGTGAGATAGGACAAGTAAAGCAGTAAAGACAGATGTGCAGTTTAGAAAATGCACCGATTCCGGGCCCTCTGAAAGCATTTGCTGTGAGTAAATGAATAGTGGAGGTGATTCCTTCCTCTCCTTTGATTCACTTTTGAATGCGCCAATTCATCCATAATTAACAAGAGTAAAACGCACCAGATAGACATTTAAGTTGTGTTCGTGCTTCTGACACATCCTGATGGGGCCTAAGGAACAGGAGACCCTGGCAGTCGAGTGAGGGGCATTACAGCTGTTTTGCAACCGTGCTAACAGCTCCCCCAGTTATGGCTGTGAAAGTAAGGAGGCCAACGGTTTTGAGCTCCTGGAAACTCTTGTAGGACCAAACCAAACTTTTAGCAAGAAGTACCGAGAATTCCGAGAGAGACACGGGTAGGCACAGGGGCACATGCACACGCTTCTCGCCACGCCTCCACACGCACTCACGAGCACGCCCTCAGTAACTGTGTGGATAGAGGCAAAGGGAAGGAGAAAGTTCAACTCAGAAGCAGATAGAAAAACAGTAAGATTTGGGTATTGCAATATTCAAATTGACTGACTATATTTGTAACTTCCCTCCATCAATTTACGGATATATATATATTTTTTCTTTTTTTGAGGGAAGAATATGTTTCTCACATTAAAAGCTTTTATAGTACTCGAAGAATAAATACTGGAAAGATACACCAGTGGAGATAAACGACAACATTGGTAAGGGATTGATTTCAAGAGGGACAGAGAGGAGGTGATGGAAGGAAGCGATCCACGCCAATACGGGCAGAGAACCTTGAGTTCCCGAGAGCCTTCAGAGAGCCACCTCTCCCTCCCCCGACCTTGGCATTCTGAAGGCCAAGGATAATCTGCATGACTTAACGGCCTTCGCGTCTCATGCTCTCTTCCCTTCGATTCAGGAGATTACTGCCAATTTAATTCTTCTAAATACAGTTCAAATATATGTTTTCTTGCTCGCAGCACTTCTATGGTTCTCCTTTATCCATTAAATAAAATACTTTTCTGGCTCTATACATTCTTCCCTATGCTTTCATTAAACTACCTGCTTCCATTGACTAAAGCGGTCCTTCCTGGATTCTTTGTGCTCCCGACCTTCCTTCCTGATCAATGCCCACCTCCTAGGGGCTCCAGCGCTGCTGTTGAATTGTTGCCCATCTTTCAAGGCCTATTTCAACTACTGCCTTCTCTATGATGCCTTATCTGATAACCTTGATCTCTCCGGATGGACCTTTTAATTCCTACAGTCATTTATACTTTTCTGAAATTATTTATGTAGATAAATGATTCTATTTATACAATATGGATAAATGATTGTATTTATGATTATATGTCTATATCTATCTGTGATTGTTATCTCTCTATATAAATTATGGCATTGAACATACCTCCCTGTGCATTATTAACAAGATAGCTTTATGTAGTATCTTTCCTACTCGATTGAAAACTCCCTATCTGGGTCTTTCATGTTTGCCTCTTTTTTTTTTTTCTTTCTTTCACATTTTTTCATGTTTTTATTTTTTAATGTTTATTCATTTTTGAAAGAGAGAGAGAGACAGAGCATGAGCAGGGGAGGGGCAGAGAGAGAGGGAGACACAGAATCTGAAGCAGGCTCTAGGCTCTAGGCTGTCAGGACAGAGCCTGACGTGCGGCTCAAACCCACAAACCGTGAGATCATGACCTGAGCCGAAGTCAGATGCTTAACAGACTGAGCCACCCAGGTGCCCCACTTTCACTTTTTTTTAATTTGTGAAAGTAGCATATGACTATGTAAGCGCACACAACCTAACTGTACTGCTTAATATGTTATTAAAAGAAAACAGCAAGTAAACCAGCACTCGGGTCAAGAAAGAAAACATCGCCAGCATCTCAGGAGCCGCCACTGTTGCCTCCGTAAGCTCCTTCCCTACCCTCTTCACCATAGTCACTCCCTTCCCTTTAGCACCTGCCATAGAAGCCTGAGCTTAGCTAGCGGTCAGAAAACGCTTGAAGGATAAATGAGTAGACAATGAGGTAGGCGCAGCCTAAGAAAATGTCAGCATCACCGGAAAAAGGGCCCAAGCTTCATTCCCCTACTCAATGGTGGGTCAGAATTCCCTCCATACATGAAAGATACATATTCTGCAATCGTAGTTGTCATTTTTTAGAAAGCACCTACACAGTGAAGGATTCTCAGCAACGTGGGATCCGAGTCCTAGCAAGGAAGGACACTGCTTGGTTAAGTTGTATTTTGAGCTGTTAGGAAGTTAGAAATCGTGGCTCCCTTTGGGGGTCCTAACGGGGGTCTAACAAGAGCCACACAGGCACCGGATGCTTGGGAACTGTGGCAGGGACGGGTTCAGGACGCAGTTGTGCTCCCAGTACAATCAAAATCCTGGGGTTGAATATGATTTTCAGGATCTCTCGGAAGCCCCAGATGGGAGAGCATCGAAGGGTGGTCTGAGGGTAATAGAACCGGGGAGGATCGCAGTGTCTCATGCCATCTTGTTGCTGTGACCAGTAACCTTTTCAATATTTATGTTTTATTTTTATCTCTGCATTAGAGAGGCATGATTTGTGCACAGGCTGTTAAAAACAGTTCTGAGGGAAACACACTTCCAGCTGCTTCCTCCTGCTTTCCATCTGCTGTATTTATGCGTCTTTGTATGCATTTAACTGTTACTTGTTGGTGTAATTGGGGTTTTACCGAGGACAGGGAAAAACATTCCCTAAGGGTGGGTTGTCAGTGCAATTGATCTGAAAAAGATGATCTCGGTTAGCCACTAATAAACCTTAAACTTCCACGCGGAACAATAAAAGAAACACCAAGTAACTTTAAGTTTTAAGAGTTAACTTGCTCCAGAAATATTTTTATATTCCCATATTTATGCATCAGCTACTCTTCCCCCATTTAATCTTAAATATGTAAATCCTCAATTTATCTGGAATTACTTAGTGAAAGGCTGATGTGTGAGTGTGGCAGATTATAATATTCCATCGCCACCCCTGATCCTCTTTACCTCTTATTCTTTTCATAGCAGATCAAAAAAGCTGCGTGCGTGCCACAAGAATATATTATTTTAAGAGACTTGGACTTTAGAAATTGATTTCCTTGATGAGAAAAAGAAAAGTCTCCTTCTGACCCAGAGGGTCACTTCATAATCCTGTCACTCTACATCAAAAAAGCTTTTTTTTTTTTTCTTTTAGGAGAAGATGAGAATATTTCTAAAAAGGAATTAATTTTTCAGCTGTAGTAAAAACAGTGACTTGCGGACTTAGCCATCCCAGAAGAGGGGCCCTTTGCAGAATACATCTCCTGTGATTAGAAGAAGCTCTTGATATATTTTAGGGTCGGGCAGTTTTCATGGAAATTGGAATTTGTGCCATGGGATGAAATTGATATTATATTTTATTGATGATTTGAAGGCTTAAGTTAGTTTTAAGGCTTTTTTATTTATTTCTTTCTTTTTTGTAGAGGGATTTCACTGCTTCCAAATACATAATAATGACGGGGGACATGAGCAGCTCTCCTCCTCGTGTGTGGATTTAAATTAAGAGGCTATTAAACAGCACGTGATTTTCATCACCTTTTGATTGAGGTTCGATTGACGACGCTAATTTGCATGCCGGGAATGCCCGTGCCTGTTCCAGAACCTGTCCAAGCCAGGACAGTGCCTCTTTATCCAGCTGTACATGTGAACCACCTGGAGAGCTTTATCATCTACTGGTGCCCTTGCCAGACTTCGGGAAATTTTGATTCAGTTGATCGGGAACCCAGGCCTCACCGTGCTTTGGAAGCTTTCCCCAAAGTGATTCTAATGAGCAGACAGGGTTGAGAACCACTGAAATGTCGTATCTTCTGAAACCACACGGCATTCTATTATCCTGAAGTATCGGTCACAAAAGTCTAACCGTTGCGTTTCTAGAGTCCATTGCCTCACTTGTGGACACGTGGTTGTTCTGATGGAAGATTTCTAAGCTCTTCACTAACACGAAGCCTCAGGACATCTCTTTGAAGCCCCCAAACTAATACGTCAGTGTTCATTTTGCTGATGGATACAATGAGGTTAGAAAAAAATATTCTCAGCTCAGGATGTGTGTGTATGCTATATACACATGCATATACACTAAAACGGAAGACGAACGTGTGAGGAAGTATTAGCAAAATAATGGAATGTAAGGTTCTTGCCTGCCTCTTTAAGCCCCGTGCAAAATTATCTCGGCCACTGGGGACAGAAATTACATCACTAATTCCTTTCTTAGCTTTAAGCTTGTTACCCCGGTTGGCAATCCTTAAAGGTCATTTGATTCCTGAGGAGATAGCATTAGATAGCACTTCTGGTTCCTAGTGCCCTGGTGGGAAAGAATGTGTCGGATCCTCCTGGACCCAGGGTCGTGGAGAAGGGCAGGCCCTGGGCGTGTGACATCACGGGTGTGGGACCTGTGCAGTGGCACAGCATGCCATGCTTAGGAGGGCCCCACACTTGGTTTAATGCTCTACTGTTACCATCTTGAAATTCTTTATAATAATTTTTTAACAAGGGTCCTGCTGGTCTTGGGTATGGCCTCCAACGATACACTGTCCGTTGCTCTCTGGTGTGGGACTGAGCGGACTCAGAGAGAGGGTTTGAAGAGTTGTAGACCCACAGAAGGACTAGGGTCCCCGAGGCTAGAAGTCACCCGGCTGAGGGGCTTAGGCAAACACCCACTATTACCACAGGCACATTTGGTGTCATCTCTGTTCCACAATGACCTCAACTATATGCCAGGCACTAACTAGACTGCTGGGGCTATCACACTAAGCCTGCATGGACCAGGTACTCCGGCAAAGAAACAACTACAGTCACGTGTGCAAAGTGCTATGGCATGGGATGTGTGAGGTGCCATGGGAACGCCATACCCTCAAGGACACCCAACTCAATTTGCTGGGGTCAGAAAAGGCAGGATGTCTACACTAAGGTAGAAGGGTAACTAGTAATTAGCCATGGGAAGAGGAGGAATCAGCATATCCTAGACAGAAAGAATAGCATATGCAAAGGCCCAGGGTAAAAGAGAAAACTTCTTTAGAAGAAATGAAATGAAGTTCAGTGTGGCTGGAAATGCTAAGGAGAAGGGAGCGTTAAAAGATTACTTTGGAAAAGCTGGTAGCGGTAAGATGACCGATGGGGCTAGGAAGTCATAAGAGGTGAACGTATTGACCATCCCACTAGACCACAGAACTAACGGCTGCATGGATTGCATCACTTCGTCTTCACAAGGACCTTACAAATAGGTTTAGTTTGTTAACCCATTTTATGGAGGAGGAAACTGAGATTAAGCAACTTGCCCCAAGTAACACAGCTAGTAAATTGTAGGATTAAGATTCAGATGCGGTTGTGTCTCCTCACAAAGCCTGAGTCCCAAATCACTGTATCATGTAGCTAAGCAATTTGGCTTTTAAACTCAAAGAAATGGAAAATTATTAAAGGGTTTTAAACAGGCAAGTAACACAAAGAGCCTTGCGTTTTAGGAAGGGAATTCTGCCTCTGAGTTTCATTGAGTGGGTCTGGGGTGCATTTTGTGAGCTCGTAAACTATGGCTTTGCCCTTCTTTGCTCCTCTCGCTTATCTTTGGGACAAAGAAGCCCAAACTGATCACCTTCATTTCCAACGGGCCACTTTGGACAGAATTAGGTGGGGCAGACCATTCCAAGGCTGGAAATGAAGTTCTCAGTCTGTATGTGGTAGCTTGGCCTCATTGTGGAGAATTGTCTGTATAATCTGGACGCATATACAGAAGATAAGAAGTAAAAGGATTTGGAAATTAAATTAAATTAAATTTGGCAAATTTGAAAATTAAATTTTCAAAATTAAGTCCTTATAGAGCCTCACAAGATTCCGTACAAATAAACACATACTCAGAAACAAGACAAAAATCAACCAAAAAACTATCATCTTGCCCCTCTTTGCCTTCCCTGCCTCACACAGGGTGTTTTCTAGCTGGCACTTTCCTCTCTGAGAGAGTCTCCATCCACCATGCCCAATCTCCTCCCCTATAGCTTTTTCCCGGAGGCTGTTGTCTTTTCATCGCGGAAACCTTCTATTTCTGATACTCTCAAGTTCTATATGCTTCCAGAGAAACAGCAAGATGGAGTGGGAAATGAGTAGGGGTCTGCCATAACTGGGTTCAAGTCTCAGGAGTTTTTGACCTCCCGGCTCTTAGTTTCCATTTTCTCATTATAAAAATGGTAAGTTAGTATCAACCCAGAGCATTCTGGGGGGACTAAATGAGACAAGGTGTTTGAGAAGACTCTGTCTCTTGTAGGTTACCCGTCGGTTTCTTTTCCTTCTTTTCCACTTAGACACTTCCGCTTAGGCAAATGAGTTGCCTATCTGCTCTCAAATCCTACTGTCCTCTTGAACTTTCCTGGCCCTGCCAGACCCCTCTTCACTCTCTGCCCCTTTGGCAATCAGAGGCCCTATGGTAACACTCGGCTTTGCAAACAGTTTCCTCCTTCTGATGGGTGTACTAAGAGCTTCCCCAATCAGGCTCCTTGAGGGCAGAAGCCAAGTCTGATAAATTTTTTGAACAGTCCTATAGTGTCCTCTCCAAAGGTCTATACTTGGAAGGAAGTCACAAATGTAGCATTCGTCGGCCATCAGCTGGAAAGGCTATGCACAATGTGGAGGGGACAGGTTTTCGCCCATTAATGTTAGTGAAACAATAATTTTCCAGAATTCCTTAAGCTTTGAATTTTATGCTTATTCAGGGATAGTGACTGTGCCCGTGGCTTCTTACTTATCACTTAATGTATCAGCACTATCAAGTTCCTCGAAAGCTTGTTGAAATACAAGCTTAATGTTCTTCGTTCCAGAAGAGGCAGATATGGTTACACTGGGTATTTATAGAAGAGTCCTCAGTGAATCTCTCAGATGTGGGACTCTCTTTAACTCCAAACAGAGAAATGCATTTTGGTTTTTGGTTTTTTGTTTTTTGGTTTCCTTTCTTTTTCTTTTCACTTGCACATAGTTCTATTAGGAAAAACCGAAAGAGAGGGTGTCGAGGGAGGGCGGCAGGTCCTCAACAGCACCAATGGTCACCCACAGTGCTACTTACTAGAAACCAGGCACCATGGGAATTCTTTTACTAGTCCTAACAATCCATTACGTAGGTATTCTCTCCCCACTTCACAGTTTAGAGAACTGCGGCACAGAGAGGTTAGGTAATTCACCTAATTTTACTCAGCTACGCAAGGCAGAGCCAGTGTATAGCCCAGACGACGGGTTCCAGAACCCGAGCTTCTCATCTGTGCTGTGCTGCCCATATAGCACAAGCACTTAGGGTGGTGGAGAGTTTTGAATTACAGGTGTCCTCATGTAAACATGCTGAGTTAGCCCGGCCCCTTATGTCACTTGAACATCGATAAGAAGGAAAGACCAGGGTTGCGGAAGACATGGGCTGCCCCAGGGCTTCACCAACCATGTCTGATCATGCCCAGCTTTCCATTTGTGTGCTTTGTGAGGACTGCAGGAGAGCATTTAAAAGCCCTTCGGGCAGTGTTCGTTCTCCCTGGGTGTACAACAAATGACCTGGGGGGTGGGTGGGTGTCCCCCTCTTCAGGATGCCCCACCTTCCTGCCCTCTTGATGGATGCCAATTATCCAGTAAAGCTGTCCTTTCTCTTGAACCAGGAAATGGTCTCCGAATGCTCTAGAAAAAAACCTTCTCCGGTGGATTACAGTTGGCATGGAAGGTGAAACCTGTTTGCTGTGCTTGCCCTAGCCCACGGGGGTAGGGATCATGTCATATTTGTATTTGGTGCTAGGCATATAAGGGCCTCCACGAATCAGTGAGTGAGTGAATGGATACTTACAAGCATATTTGCATTTACTATGGACTCTGCTGTGACTCCGATTAAAGCCAATGGTTTTAATCAAGGCAGAATATCTTCTTTAAACACAAGGATTAGCCTCTATGAAAAGAGAAATGTAAACAGGACTCTAATTAGAGAATTTACTAATTATTCTTCCCTGCTGAGGACATTAGCTGGGGTTTAGTCTTTAGCTGTGACTGCCATACGACTTTCTCTTTATCTCCAGAAAGGGAAAAATTGACTGGAAAGATTCATTTCAATACCCTGATTCCTTTCCTGCTCTCTTTCACCCTCAAAAAAAAAAAAAAAAAAAAAAAAAAAAAAGATATTCCAGCATGAAAGATCACAGACTCAGCCCAAAACAGTGGACCCAGGTTGACGGCATTCAGGAAGCCTGCACACTCCTGGAGCCCCAACTGCTGAGGTAAAGATAAATCGGCAGGAAGATTTCTTTGGAATGATGTGAATTTAATGAATCATGAAAAATATCCCCAGCTGTTCTTAAATTTAAGGGAGATTGAGTGATAACAAAAGATAGTTTCCCTCCCTCTTAGATGTAGGTTGGAGCGGGAAAGAGCAGTGGTTAAAAAAAAAAAAAAAACCCGAGGCCAAAAGCTTGCCTTTTCTTTCCCATCTCTTCTATTGTTGAAGGGGAAAAAAGCTGTCTGCAGTCAGCAGCCACTGAAGGGCATGATGAAGAGTGTTTGCTATTACCAGACTTGAAGAATTCTCCACTCTGGTTTCAAAGATGTGGCTGCCCTAGCAGCAAACATTTAGGAAGTGATGGGCTTTGCTCTCGCCCCCTCCCAACCCCCAGCCACCACCGTCCTCACATCTCATCCAACCTCTTTATTAACACATGGACTTGCTGAAATTAAAAATAATGATTCTCCCATTCCTCATCCCAGCTGCTGCAGCCCTCACTTCCCCGGCCCTGGAAATCCTTATTAACCCATTGAGCGGTGTGGCCTCCCAGGCCTGTCCTCAGCTGGGAGAGCAAAGCCAGGCCTTGGTGGGTTTGGCTAAGGTTCAGGGATTCCCAATCTAGGTCCTCGAGATCCGTGCTGGAGGGCTGAGAGGGCTCTGAGGAGGGCTTGCAAAACATGAGTGACTTTACTTCTTTCCCTGCAGCCCTCAGCCTTGGCTGCTGTGGGTCCCCTTGAACAAGCCACACATCGACCCAGGAGGCCAGGTCCTGGGCACGGCGTCCGGGTGCACAGCTCGCTCTCCCGACCTGAAGAAGCACAAGGCAGGTGGGTAGCTGTGAGGGTCGAGAGGGAATGCCTGCTCAGCCCTTCCATCTTGGGGTCTATTACCTGTCTAGATAAATTTCCTTTTTCTTCAAGGTGGGTGAGGAAGGCTAATAGATGCTAAGCAAGATTTTTTTGTTTCCTTAAGGCAATTTGTAACTTCTAAGCATAGTTGAGAGATGTGTTTGAGGAATGGAAATGCTAGCTTCTCTGTGTAACCCCTAGAAAGGGGTCAGAGAAAAGCATGGATGGTGAAGGTAATAATAATAATATTGAATATTAATGGCAAACAACAAAATTGAGGACTTAACCCAGACACAATAGTAAATGCTTCTCATGCATGATGCATTAAATAACTACACACACACACACACACACACAGCCAATCTTCCAAGAGGTAGATAATTGTAATTGCCTATCAAACAAGCTGGACTTGGTGAGATTTTAACAGGAAGAAAATTTACTTTTTTATGCCACTCTTTCCAAACCCTGTTGGATCACTTTCCTTCCTACTGGATGATAAATTAGGCAGATCCATAGCCTGGGATAGCCATTTTGGCTTATTAACAAAATAATATCAATCAAGACTGTGCAATCCTGGCAGAAGGATAGGCACCTAGATCAATGGAACAAAATTGTCATCTCGGAAATAGCCCCACACAAGCACAACCGATAGATTCTTGACAAGGGTGCAAAAGTAATTCACTGGAAGGAGACCATTTTCCACAAATGGGGCTGGAGGATTTGGACATCCCCAAGCAAGACCCGAACTGACCTACATGTCACAACTTGTACAAAAATGATTGCACGATGGCTCATATACTGTAATTTTTTTGATGTTTATTTATTTCTGAGACAGAGAGAGACAGAGCATGAGTGGGGGAGGGGCAGAGAGAGAGGGAGACACAGAATCCGAAGCAGGCTCCAGGCTCTGAGCTGTCAGCACAGAGCCCGATGCGGGGCTTGAACTCATAAACCGTGAGATCGTGACCTGAGCTGAAGTCGGACGCTCAACCGACTGAGCCACCCAGGTGCCCCTGGCTCATTTACTTTAGTATAAGATGTAAAATTATACAACTTTTGGAAGAAAACATAGGAGGCAATCCTTGAGACGTAGGGCTTGGGGAAGAGTTTTTTAGACATGACATCAAAACATGATCTATAAAAGGAAAAACACTGGTAAATTAGACGGAAGACGGACTAAAGACTGGGAGAATGTATTTGCAAACCACGTATCTGAAAATGGACTCACATTTAGAGTACATAAAGAACTCTCAAAACTCAACACTTAAAAAAAAAGCAGACAATTCAATGACAAAGTGGACAGTGTGAAGGAATATTTTACCAAAGATGATACACAAGGACAAAAGAGACCATGAGAAGACGGGACGTTCATCATCGCCAGCCACCAGGGAAGTGAAAATTAAGATCATAATGAGATCTCACTACATCCTTACTGGAACAACTCAAACTAAACACAGTGAGGCCACAAAATGCCGGCGAAGCTGTGGGGAATCTATATCCCTCCTAAATGGTGGGAATTTAAAATGTTACAGCCACTCTGGAAAGTAGTTTGGCAGTTTCTTTACACACACACACACACACACACACACACCAAGAACAAAAAACAAAGAAAAAAACTGGACATACTTAACCATACAACTCAGCCATCACACTCCCGGCCATTGATCCCGGAAAAAATGAAGCAGGCGCATAAAGCCTGGGCACGGGCAGCTTTATTGATTTATCTACCTTTGTGGAAATGACCAAAATGTCTTGCAACAAGTGGATGGTTAAACAAGAGGTGGTGCATCCACACCATGATGTGCTATCTGCAAGAAAAGGGAACAGGCTTTTCATACGCTGAACGTGGCTGGGTCTCGAGGGCGTCATGCCGATTTTTCAAAAAGCTCATCTCAATAGGTCACAAGATGTATGAATCTATTTCTGTAACAGTCTCCAAATGACACAGGTATAGAAACAGAGAGCAAGTTGGTGGTTGTCAGGTGTTAGGGATGGTGGGAGAGGGGTGGTGGTGAGGGCGGTGACGTGACTCCAAAGGGGTGACCCCAGGGAAATCTCTAAGCTCAAGGAATGATGGTTCTGTGTCTTGATTTTCCTGGTAGCTGCCATTAGTGTGGATTTGCATGTGTGATGAAATGAGCCAGGACTGTACAAACGCAATGCACCGATGTCAATTTCCTGGTTTTGAGAGGATGGCTATCTCGGGTGGCTCAGTTGGTTAAGTGTCTGACTCTTGATCTCTGCTCAGGTCATGATCTCACGGTTTGTGAGATCGAGCCCCACGTGGGGCTCTGTGCTGACATCGCGGAGCCTGCTTGGGAGTCTCTCTCCCTCTCTCTCTCTCCCCCTCCCCCACTCGCACCTGCTCTCTCTCTCCCTTTCTCTCTCAAAACAAACAATTTTTTTTAAAACAACAACAATAACGACAAAACCCTTTTATATCTCATCTTATTTAAAGCTTCTCCCCTCACTAGCACTGCCAGATCAGGCCTGCTCTGGGCCTAGAAGTCTGCTGCATTGTTAGGGCAGGCCAAGCCAGGCTCTGGTAATAGAAACAAGACAAATCAAAACAAAGTCCCTGAAATTTTGGTTCCTGAGCCTAAGAAAGCTTTGGCACCTGTGTCCACTGGGGGGGAGGGCAGTTCACTTCTGAACGCTGACTCGGAGATGCGAGGTCCTTCCAACTTCTGACTCTGCCGTCTTCAACCTGTGCCGTCCCTGACCACCCGGGGAGGAGAAGGAAAACAGCGGAGGATCACGCGGGGGACTTTATGGCGACGCTTTACGGGAGTGTCCCTTATCTTTCTCACCTACATCCTGTGGCCCCGAAGTCAGGCATCGGAGCCCAGCTTGACCGGAAGTAATGCCGGGAACTACGGTCCAGCCTCGTGTCCGGGACTAGCACTGGTGGTGGGAGTGAGGAGGATCTTGTGGTGGGGTGGGTGGCGGGTGAGAAGACTCTGTATTCCCTGCAGAGGAAAGAGTGACATGACTCCTTTCTTTTCTTTCTCCTCCCTTGTCGCTCACGTCGGCTGAGTCCGGTCTCCCCAGGGAGGCGAGGAAGAGTAGAAGAGAAAGGCAGCACCTTCCACCGGTGGCGAATGCGGGGTGGGCTCCATGCGGGACCCACCCACTGGCTGTTCTGCTCGGGCACCTTCGTGGGGTGTCTGGAGACACCACTCCCTTCAGCAGCGAGTCTGCCTTCGATGGGACACTCACGCATCTGCATATAAGGGCACGTGTCAGCTTCCTTCCGTGGGAGCCACCTCATCCTGCCATTCCGGACAAGCACGGGGACACGGTGAGTCACCCTGGGCAGGTTCCTTTGAGGTGACTCAAGCCTGGTCCTGGGAAAGCCAGCATCCTGGCACCACTGAAGCTGGAGGTACAGACAGCTCCTTCCATGGCCTTCTTTACTTGCTTCGCCAAGAGAGGAAGCTTTAGGTGTTTCTCGGGCAAGAGTCAGACGGCACAGGCCGTTTGCTCCTGCAAACTCTTCACTAGCGCCCACAGCGTCTCCTTACTTGGTTTGAGAGGGGAACCCCCTTTCCTTCTCTGTGCAGGTGAGCAGGAAGGGAAAAACATCCATCCTCTCTGGTTTCATTCAAATCAGTTTTCTGGTCTCGGGTTACCTAGAGGCAAGTGGGGGATGCTGTACTGCAGGACCCATACCCAGTTTTCCCCTCGGTTAGCAACTCCCTACATGCGTGGTTGGACGCCTCTCTCTAGAATATGTTGCCGCTTAACACCTATTGTCCACAGCTCTGGGGTCTCAGCCAAAACGCAGAGTGAACTGGGAAAGTAGCATTTAACACCTTGCGAAATAACATTATTTGCATTTTATAGTTGTCGATCCTGAGGTTCAAAATGGTTCAGGAATTTGTGCAAAGCCCCACAGCCCTACGGAGGCATGCAGATTTCAGGAGCCGTGGACTGTGGTGGATGAGATACAGGAGCCGCGAGAAGAAAACGGATGGAATTTGATTTAATTATGGTAAGTCGACGCGTTCACGGAGAGTAGAGAAGAATCAGTTCAATGTGTTTACTTGGGGACCAGAAAGTCAGTAAGAAGTAAGTTCTCTGTGTAGTTTTTTACTGAATCTTTTTTTTTTTTTTTTTTTTTTTTAATGAGTCTTCTTCCCTCTCCTCCAACCTTTCTGGTTTCTGGAGCTCATTCATACCACCAGCCCAGGACTGCCCATGTCTCCTGAGAAAAGTCTAGCCTCACCACCACAGCCTAATACCCTTGGCAAAATTATAATTTAAGCAGCCGTTACTAGGGGGCTTTGTAGGGAAGGAACTTCGTTCAAGAAAACAATCTGGAAACTTGAGGGTCTGGGTTAGCAAGTGTCTCCAAAACGAAAATTTTTTTCGAATTGCCAAGCTGTCACGGATCAGAAATGGAACAGGAATTTGGGGGGAGGGAAGAGCACAGTTGAGGGGAGGGAGGTAGAGAGGAAAGAGGGTGAACAGGGCAGCAAGGTGGGAACCGGACCTACAGAGTGGAGCCCTGGCCAAGGACCTTAAGCAAAAGTGTCCAATGGCCATTTTATAGGACTTGGTGTGAATCACCCATTTCCTAACCTTCAGTTAAGGCCCCTGAACATCAGCGCCTTATACGCCCACTGATGGGGAATGGAGAAATCAAGGACACAGCAGGCTTTCTATGTCCAACTCGGGGGTGGGGGGAGGACAGAGAGACGCAGGTGACGAGAGAAGAGGGAGCCCACGAGCTTAGAGATACAGGCTCCGAGGCCAGAGTGGCCCCGAGAAGGACACCCCCAGGAATGCGTGACGGTCTTGAGGAGCACATCCACTTCCTGTGGGACATTACGGAGTCAGCATGAGCTAATGTCACCCAAACCTCATGTGACAGGGTGACTGCAGCTAACATCTGGGTTGCACTCATAATCAAAAACCCTCCTAAGAATGTGCTTTGTAACTCCTTCCTCACTGAACTTTTCACCCAACTTGCTAAAAAGAATAGCCTTGAAACGACTCCCACTCAATTCGCCATTCCCAGCCCTTCAGAGGAGGTGCTGAAGAGGAACAGAATAAACAAACGCCAGAAAGAGATTCAGGACGAGAGAAGCAAAAGGTGCCGTAGGATCACCTGATGATCCGCTCACAGTGATTGTTTGGCCAGTCGCTTGGCGAAAGCCTGGTTCTATGTGCATATGTGCGGGAGCCCGCATTTTAGAGCAGTGTTTCCCAAATGTCATCGTGCACACGAACCACTTAGGATCCAGGTGGGACGGATGGCAGTTGATGAGATTCTGTATTGCCAACAGTTTGCCGGTGATTCATGGCCACTGGCCTGAGCAACACAGTTATAGAGCACGGGGTTGTAACTTTCTAACCCAGGAGGCCATTTGTGGAGCCAAAGGAAAGAGGGGGAGATGGGAAAGACGAGTGTAGAGGAGGGGAGAAGAATAAAGAGGAAATAGAGGGAGAGAAGATCAAAGAAGAACCACAACACCATAGAACCAGGAATCTCCAGTAAGGGAAATAGGATGTCACCAGTAGCTGTTCTGGAACCCCTTGAGGTTTAATTTCAATGACATACGTTGCTTTGCCCTCTATTAAGTAGCATACATACTTTGTGCCCTAACAGTCCTGAAGTTTCAAGGGTGAAAAGGTAGATATCTGAATTTCTAGTCCTTATAACATCAGTACTAGTTTGAATATATATCCCCACCAGAATGGGCAAAACCAGTGCTGTTGTGATACAGCTGCTTCATATAAGAATGGAATTTATAATCTGGCAGAGAATATCATACACAGCATACACGGAGAAGTAAATTATAAGTCCAGTAAATTATGCACGGAGCCTAATACTACACATATTATATTTAAAAAAGAGACTTCCTCATCGATTTTATCGTTTTTCTACCACCTGTCGATGTGGGGAAGGCAGACTTATTATCACGATTTTATGAAGGAGGAAAGAGTTGCTCGGAGAGGTCAGGTGACATGTCCAAGGTCACACTGCTAGGAAGGAGCCTTCTGGTTTTGTTCTGGCTCCCTTTCTATTAACCTCCTCAGTGGAGGGCAGCGAACTTTATTGCATTCCCCTTCACCCACTTTTCTGACTTTCTCTAGCTTCGCGAGCCAGGGCTTCTCAACAGCTCAGCATTTAATTGGTTTTGAGTTTACAGTTTCCTCCCTCCTTCAGAATCTAAGCTAGTTAAACAAATTTCCTGGAAAACCAAAATAATCTTTAAGCAAAGTCCACTGCCGGGTCACATTTGTCTAAATAGAAGGTATTTTCAGAATACAAGTCATGGAAAACAGTGGGGAATAATGAACTTCATTTCTCTTTGCAAACGTAATTTCTCCATTGCCTGTTGCTTGGTTCCCAAATTCATGCGTACAGCCCAGCCTGTCTTACAGATAAGCGTGTCCATGTGAACTGTGTATTTATCCACATGCATACATACTTGGGACATTATTTTGCTAATTGAAGACAAGTACTCCCATTAATGCCAGCACGTATAACTTGACCCTATTGTTATCGTCACTTAATAATGTAGTTCAGCCCTAACTAGGTGTGTAGACTGCCAGACGATTTAATAAGTGTAATGCAGCTGAATTTCCACCTAAATTGCTCACGCACGTATTCACTGATGCCTGCTTACAGGAACTTACTATGCATATACAAGTTAACAAGTCAAGTGGAATTTGCTTTGAAGGACGAGTCTAATGGTGATGGGGGAGGAGGCAGGAAGGATGACAGTGAGCCAAGTTGCCCATTTAGTGGAGCTGTGTTGTGCTCCCCTGGCCCTCACCGAGAGAATACACCAGGGGCTCATTGTACCCCCAGTGCCTCCTGACTTTGTGAGTAGCGCAGAGGAGTGTTGCCGAAGGCCGCTCACGTTAAGTGCTGGAGATTCCGCTTCTCTATCCTTAATCCTGCCCCCAGGCCTGAAATACATTTCCATTTTCTCCTTTGTAAGTCTTTTTTTTGTCTCCCCATTTTACCCTTTCCTAGTCTTTTCATCATCATTTACCCCTGCACATTTTAGAGAATATCGAAAATACAGATTTGGACTATATCCAGACATTGATGTGGTTTCGCTTCGATCCCCACATTTGATGCAATCATTCCTGGAAGGATGAGCCAGTTTGCCTGGTCTCCTCAGGGCTCTGAAAGGCACAGTTGTGAAAGGGGCAAGTGTGGAGGGTCTCAAGACCTGAATTCTTGAGAGTTGCTTGATGTTAGAGGTTTGGGGGTGTTCATCGGTCTCCAGCGCTTCCCCTTTCTTTAGTTCTAACCAACTGATAATTATGCGTGAGGAGGCAGATGGGGATCAAAATATCATTTCTGGCTCTATTGATGGCAAAGTTGGATTGGAGAACAAAACAGGAAGTGTGTGCTCTGTTAAAAACAGGAAGATCCGACACACAGAGAGAGAGACTGAGACAGAGACAGAGACAGAGAGGGAGGGAGGGAGGGAGGGAGAGGATGCTAAGAGACTAAGAGACTCTAGAGATGGCCTACAAAAATGTCCTTCTAATTCCTTTCCCAACTCTAATCCCCTTCCCAAGCATGGTGTGGGCACGAGTATAGAACGTCTGATGGGGGAGTAAAGTTATTCCAGAAGCCCTTGCACACTTCCTCCTCTCATGCTCCTCTGTAAAGACGCCAGAGTGGGTATGTCTTTTACAGCCTCCTGTGTTCTAAGAAGCAGTCGAGGGAAGGCCCTGCTGTTTTAGACCCCTGCCCTACGACCTATGCTCTAGAGGGCCTTGCTCTGGCCCTCCTCTGGCAGTGTTCTTCCCCCCGACAGGACAAAGGAGGGGGGTCTCCCATCCCAAGACCATACTCTGCTTGGGAATTTCCTGCCCAGATGGCCCTGAGCCCACCACAGGGCAGGTGTGGGCTTCTACCTTGGTAGAAGTAGGCTTGTAGGCGTCTACCAACCTGCTTGTGCCCCCTGCCCTGAGATTGGGCCATATACTTGTATATATATAGTCCTCTAGAGCTGAGGGACAGCCGAGAGGTGGATACATGGAGGAGTGGAGAGGTCAGGGGTGAAGATGTCCTCCCAAGAGCACTACTACTTTATTATGCTTACTACGTCTATGGATCATGAATTCACGATGGGCCCATAGCGGGGACAGAGATATGATGCACGGGAACGGCACTAGGAAGAACTGAAAGCTAGTGGTGACTCAGTGGCTGGAGCTAGAATCACAGACATCCTCATTCACACTGGCGATCACTATTGGTGGTTGGCGGGGCGCCCTGCTGGAGATGTCAGGTGCAGCATTTACGCAAGGTATCTTCTTGCGGCTGGAGTTTCCTCACAGCCTCGTGGTTGGGTTCAAGGGTAGGCATCTTAAAGAGGCCCAGGCAGGACCTGTCATGCATTTTATGACCTGGCCTTGGAAGCCACATGGTGTCACTTCTGCCATAGATACCAACCCACCAGATTCAAGTGGAGGAAACACAGACCTCGCTTATCGATGAGAAAAGTGTCAACAATACATTGTTTTGAAGGGGCTGTAGGATGGAAGACTGGTTGAGGCTACTTTTTTTTTTTAAATGTTTATTTATTTTTGAGAGAAAGAGAGACAGAGAGAGAGAGAGACAGAGAGAGAGGGAGACACAGGCTCTGAAGCAGGCTCCAGGCTCTGAGCTGTCAGCACAGAGCCCGACGCGGGGCTTGAACTCGTGAACTGCGAGATCATGACCTGAGTTGAAGTCAGACGCTCAACCGACTAAGTCACCCAGGTGCCCCTGGTTGAGGCTACTTTTTGAAAACTTAGTCTGCCACAGTGTCTTTTGTTCAAGAGTGCACAATGGACAGGAGTTTGGGGAAAGATGCTTGGTCCAGCATTTCAGGAAGATATTGTGAGTTAATGTAAGTCAAAGGCTTCAAAGAGTGTTTGGCATATGATAAGACTCACTAGACAGCAGGGGCTACCTCCGTCACGGCCATCACTGCCACCACATTATCATCATCACCATCTCTGAAGAACCTACGGAGATGGTTCCCTCATCTACAGGAGGGAGGAGACTGAGGCCTGGATAGGTTAAGGGGTGTTTTGGCTCTCCTCAAGCGATCCAGTGGTAGTTCTACATTTGAACTTGGGCTTCTGACTCCTCTCGGAGAACTACACAGTAGTGGTTTGGGGGTATTGTAAGGAATGGGCATGTATTACAACAGCATCAATGACTCTGAACCTCAGTCGCTGCTTTTGTTTGTTTCATGCTGATGACTCCAGAGAAGATTTAGTTGGTATCTTTGTTGAGTATCCTTTAAAAAAAAGACCAGCAAACATTTTTCTTTTCTTTTTTTTTTTTCTTTTAGCTAATAACCACAGAACTTCAGTAGTAAGATGTCCACTAATTTGGATAATTTAGATTTAAAAAATCAGACTTTCATTTTTTATTTTGAAACGGTATCTCCTGAGGCGATTAGCAAAACAAATTTGTAGGGAATGATGTTTAATTATTTGAGGAGCCAAACTTTATCTATGTAAATATTATATGTATGGAATGGGATAATTACTAGATTTTATCACTTGTTCATTAAATCTTGTCTCCAGAACCCCATTTGGCAATGTTCTCTTACTTGATAGTGTTTAAGTATTTGAAAATTAAGCAATTTCTTCAAAGAACTCTTCTGTAGTTATAGCCACTTTTTGCAAACTTATTTTTTTTTCCCACAAAAATCAGAAATTATAAGCTTTTGTGTTGCTATGTGTTTCGTTTTGTTTCATTCTGGGTTGTGTTTAAAGAGCCAGTCTTCCCTTGAGGGAACAAGGGTGGTAAGGCCAAACCAATCAATATCCACTGATTTGAGGCCAAGTTGGGCTAATGGTAGGGGGTGGGGGTGGGGGGTAAAAGTGAATCGGACATCAGTTTGTGCTTCTTTCTTGGTGAACCTCGGTGTTTGCTCTGGGGACCCAGAAGCAACCTGACCAAGAATGTAAGTCAGCATTACTTTATGTAACCGTCCCCCTTTTGGGAGGCCAGGGCAAGGGTAAATGTTCATGGAGGTCAGCCGTCCAGACTGAGCCTGGGGCCTGTCCAAGGAGACAGAGTTCAGTTGATGTTGGATGTTCAGTGCCTGGCGTCAGCAGATGAGGAGGGTAGTAATGAAATCTTCCCACTCAGGTGGTTTAAACAGAAATGAAAGCACCGTTACTTAGATCAACAACCACACCTCCCTTTGTGAGGACGTCTCCGGAACCAGACAACTTGGGTTCGCCGCTTAGTAATTGTGTGATCACGGGCCAGTGTGCCTCAGTTCCCTCACATCTATAAAATGAGAATAAGAATAGTTCTTACCACACAGGATTCCTGTGCGGTGAAATGAGTAATATGTCTCAAGGACTGAAAGCTGTCTTGCACACGGCTGGTCCTCCCCAGATGCCGTTGGGTCTCTGCCCAACCCCAACGGCAGCCATTTACCGAGAATTTGCCTCGTGGCAGGTTCCCATGGGACTCCATTCCAGCCTTACAACAAGTCTGCGTGGTCACTGTGCTCACCCCCTTCCACAGAGGAGGAAAGAGGCACAGGGAAGTCGTACCGTTTGCTCAGGGTCACACATTCATGGGTCAAAGCACCAGGGTTCTAACCTGGTTTTGTCCCACACAGAAAACTTGTGAACTTCACCACCACGTGGCCCCACGATACACATAAAATTAAACAAAGCAAAAACAACCTTGTCATTAGCATACCGTTGCTCCCTGAGAAGGCCGTTAGGTTTTTCTCGGACTAGAAGCTCTGTTGTGGCTGTGAGTTTTTCCGACACCGTCTAGCACGGTGCTGTGGGCACAGGACACTTACCAGAGGCTTTCTGTTCCACCGTGACCGTCGTTGCTGATAACACTCTAAGCCCGGGTCTCGGATGTGGCCTCTAGTGCTGTCGGCAGGGACCCCGTGCACCAGCCTGTGTGGTACCGGAAGCCCGATGAAGGTAGGGGTGGTGTTTTGGGTGGAGGGAGAGTCAAAAGAGTCCCCACGGGAGTCCTTGATTTTCTCAAATTTCCATCCATTTTCAAGAAAAGCCAGACCGAGTTCGTTCTGTTCCGCTCTGCTAACATAGAGCCAAAGTCCCTTTCTGATTATGTCCCCCACTTCCCATGCTTCTCTTTTTTTCTCTCAAAGCTCAAACAAGGGAAGATTGATAGCTGGGTTGGGTGGAAAAACCCATGGTGTGGTCTCACAAATATAGGTCTAGGCTGGGGTGGGAGAGATCCTCCTGCCTCATATGTTTGTTTAAAGATAAAGAGGCCCTTTCAGTCCACATGGGGTCCAGCAATTTAACCATAAACCATATTAATGGCTGTCAGAAAGGACCTGCTCGGCTGAGCTGAGGGGGAGGGACAGAACCCTGGCTTCCCATGGTTCTGGGCCAAGCTTTCCCAAACCCCTCAGCGTAAAAGTGTTATCTCTTAAGTGCTTGTTCCAGTGTCTCACACTCCATGTTTTTAAAGTAAAAAAAAAAAAATTTTTTTTCAAGTGCTTTGTGTTTCTAATACAAAGAGATCCTGGGATTTCAGATCTGCCAATAACTCTCCCTATTCCAAAGGGGGAAAAAAAAAGTCATTTTTTTTTTTTCCTTACTGGAATTTTTTCATTCCTTCCCACCCACCCCACCTCCATTTCTCATTTCCTCAGGAAACCATTTAGTTGGAGACACAGGGAAAGTTTTCCAACACGCTTCCCGCAGCCCCCACAGACTCATGCACACCCAGAGAGCAATTTAGCACCAAGAACGTATGTTGCAATATACTCAACCTTGCCCGTGAAGATTTCTGTCTCTGGAGCACTCAGAAGGCCTTATGGTGACGGCCACCTTCATCCCTGCTCACACCAGTCACCCTTTGGGGACCCTTGGAGGTGTTTTGGCCTGAACATGACCTTCCTGTGGGCTTTCTAGAGGAAAAGGTGAAGTAGGGACTCCCTTTTGACTTTAGGAGGAAGTATAGGAGCGTTTGCCTTTTTGTTTCTACTTGAACAAATATCTGAGGACTTCACCACGTACCCAACAGTGTTTCAGGGGCTGGGGAGACAGATGGCGGAGGGGAGAGCCACATTCCCCGCTTTCAAATTTGACTTTCCAGTTTGAGGACCAGGAGTGTTGAGTGGAGAAGGCCAAACAAGAAGAGGCAGGCAAAACCCAAGAAAACTAAGAAGCGAAATGCACGACGTGGTCAGTCATAAGAGCTGTGAAGAGATCAAATGGCAGTTTAGAATAGTGACGAATCTCCTTTCCGCCCGCAGCTCTGGGGAAGCCTTCTGCCCCAGTCTCGAGTTTTGGAGTTGGCTGACATAACCACAGGCTCTGAGACCCTTAGTGGCGGGTGCCTTTGTCCCGTGCAGAGCAAACGTTCCACCTCGTCCTCTGGCGACGGCGTCCAAAAAACTTACGCGAGCAAAGCTCTGAGGTCCATTCATCGCGCTTCCATCAGCTCCTAGATGCACTTACCGAGTGGAGAGACAGAAGACTAGAAGAATTCAGCGTGCTTCAGAAATCGCTTTCCACTCTCTGCCCCCAAACAAACGAGAGCTTTTTAGAATACTTGAGCGGCAAGGGGAGTAGGAAAATTTCCAGCGGCAGCAAAACCATTACTAGTCCCCAAAAGGGACGCCCCCTGTGCTGTTCACCTTCCCTGGCTCAGCAAGTGTGTTGGGACAAAGCGGAACCCTGTGGAAAATCCAAGGAGTCTTGGATGCTCCGGGAAGCCGAGACTTGTTCTGGCCGCCAACACCCATCTTTTCAGGGCTGGGGGGATTGTTTCCGTTGCGTCTCAGTCTGTGTTCTCGCTTCCCCTGTGGACCCCAAAATGTTCTGAGAGCAAGAAGCGGCCTCCAAGAATCGGAGGCTGGGGAATTTGTTGTAACCGGAGGTAGAAGACCTTCGGAGACTGAGCTTACGCTCTGCTTAGTAACCACCAGATGTCAGCAACTCATCTGATTTCAGCTCTGCAGCGAAGGGAAAGACACCCAGACGGAGGAAACGACTTGCCTTGGGCTGACATCGGTTCTTTCTGAGTTTCAGGTATGACTTCAGGAAGGCATCTACCGTGAAGAAAAGTGTGAATGGCTTGAGCGGGATCCAAGTCGGAGGATGAAAAAAAAAAAAAAAAGCCACTCAAACACATTCACGTGATGGGAATTCTTGGGCTAACATTTTCATTTGCCTGTTGGTTGTTAGCACCACGTCCAGATAGCAAAGAAGTTCGCCAGGAAATTAAAGAAGGTTCATCGGGAAGACTTTTAAGGCCAAAGGCAACTGAATGGATGCCTTTGCTTTCCAGGGTTGGTTGTTCGTTTTGCTCTGTTTTAAATAATCCTGCCAGACTCTTAAGAAAATCTCTGGAAGAAGGGAAAGAGAAGTCTGAAAGTGCAAGCATTATTTACAGGGGGCAGAAAAAAGGTACCCAAAGGGCAAGAGGTAATTAGAATCAGCTCCCATGATGGTTGTTTATTTTGCAAGCCTAGGTTAAGCAGCTATCCATATACATAAAATGTGAGACAAAATGCCTTCGGGGAAATTAAAAGTCTAATATAAATAAAATTGCCCCCAGTTTCGTGGAGGGCACCTCCCTGTCAGTTCACGGGTTTCACAGACCTACCACTCTGTGTTCTTCCGCAAGCCAAGCCCAGGGTGCAAAGCAGTAAAATGACATTTATTAGAAGTTCTCAGAGGCACCTGGGTGGCTCAGTAGGTTGAGCGTCTGCTTTCGGCTCAGGTCATGATCTCACGGTTCTTGAATTCAAGACCCACATCAGGTTTTGTGCTGATAGCTAGGAGCCTGCTTTGGATTCTCTGTCTACCTCTCTCTGCCCTTCCCCCACTAGTGTATGCCCTCTCTCTCTCTCCAACTCTCTCTCTCTCTCAAAAATAAACATTAAAGATAATGTTCTCAGGGGTGCCTGGGTGGTTCAGTCGGTTGAGCGCCAACTTTGGCTCAGGGCATGATCTCACGGTTTGTGAGTTCAGGCCCCGCATGGGGCTCTGCGCTGACAGCGTTGTGTCTCCCTCTCTCTCTGCCCCTCCCCCACTCATGCTCTGTCTCTCTCTCTCTCCCTCAAAAATAAAACAAAAAACATTAAAAAAAAAAGTTATTAAGGGGCGCCTGGGTGGCGCAGTTGGTCGAGCGTCTGACTTCAGCCAGGTCACGATCTCGCGGTCCGTGAGTTCGAGCCCAGCGTCGGGCTCTGGGCTGATGGCTCGGAGCCTGGAGCCTGCTTCCGATTCTGTGTCTCCCTCTCTCTCTGCCCCTCCCCCGTTCATGCTCTGTCTCTCTCTGTTCCAAAAATAAATAAACGTTGAAAAAAAATTAAAAAAAAAGTTATTAAACTCCCAAGAACCCTAATGGCAGTGATTCCCCATACATTCTTTTCTCCGTCTCCTTCCAGTGTCTCTTCTCCCACTTTTCACTTTTACTCTCCTTCCTGCTCTTGATTCTGTACTTCATGGTCAAACGGGCATCTCTCACACCGTTATTGGAAAAAAAAAAAAAAGAAAACAACCTGTGGTTAGACATGCAAGGGGAAGGGGAAGGTATTCTCTGCAGCAAGGATCTCAACCTGAAGGTTCATTACCATAAAATTCAAATCTGCGACCAAATTCCCAAGCCTGGCGTTGAGGCTAGGGCAGGGGCCTTATGGGGGCTTTGCAAACATCTCCCTCTTCGAGGCCCAGGGTAGGGCTGGGCAGGGACAGGGGGCTAAAGCTGACCGCCCATGGAGAAAGTAGAGCACAGCCTACCTCACCAACCTGATTCCCCGTTCCCACCTCTCCTGTCCTCGTCCCGCACTTCAGTCCCCCAGACGGGCCTCCACTTTCCTTCTTTTAAGTCTGGCGTCCTGCCACCTCCCCCCACTCTCTCCCCTGGAATTTCCTTCAATCTCGTTGCAATTCAATTGCTGTCTCAACCTTGGCCACCTCCCTAAAGCCTTTTACCTGTCACTCCAGCCTGATGTCAGTTCACACCTCTTCACCCCTAAGCACACCAGTAGCTCTGTCTGTAGTTCTTGAAATTAACCATCTTATATCCTATTAATACAGATACAGCTGTAATTATATATCAATAATTAATGTGATGATTTAGATCATATTGCTATCTCTGTCAGTATTATGTGAACCTCCTTCTTCCGCATTTTCTTCCAAACAGATTTGAAATTCC
Source organism: Prionailurus bengalensis (assembly GCF_016509475.1). NCBI lineage: Eukaryota > Metazoa > Chordata > Mammalia > Carnivora > Felidae > Prionailurus > Prionailurus bengalensis. The sequence goes on from NC_057360.1 coordinate 29,272,610, forward strand.
TCGAAACGTAACAAAAAAAAAATTTTAGCCACCCGTTTAACAAATGGTAGGATGCCCAGTGGGCCCTCGTTCAGGGAAAGTGGAAGTGTTCTATTTGCTGATCTCAGTTTATGCACTAACTTTCAGAGTACACCTCCATGGAAATAAACTTCTAAGGCAAATGAGAAGTAGAGCCTGGACCCCTGGGTTCCTTCCTCTTTCGCTGCCCCATTTAAGATCCTCAAATGAAGAAAGGCCCAGAGAAGTGTAGGTGGTTCAGTCCCCACCCCCTTTCTCTGAGGCTGTGGTTCCTCTCGACAAAGAAGAATGTCAAGCCTCGATTCCCTGAGGGTAATTTGATCTGCTAATTATATGCAAAGACTAGGATCCCTAAAAGAGGGCTTGACTTTGTTGTCACCTGGGAAATGTCAACAAATGACATTATCTCCCTTTGAGCCAGTACCTCGGCTTCTGGCCGGGCCAGGAGGGTCAACAGGGGAAGCAGGTGAATCAGGAGCCCTCAGGGTCATGAGGGCCTGGGATAGGAGGGGCATTCAATGACTCTCTTTCTGTAACTTTTTCTTCTTGCTGAAATTTTTAGAATGCATCACGGTTCCTTTAACGAAGAGAATCTTGACAGGAAAATCAACTTCCTGCTTGTGCCAAAGCTCTGATGGGTGTGTGCGGCATCATAACATCGTTCATGCTGGCTAGACCAAGGCCACATCCAAAGCCAGTGGTGTGCACTGGGAGGCTATCTCTTCTGTACTTCCTGCTAGAGTAAGACGAGGTGGGATGAACGAGGGTGTGGTTGGTGAAGCTGATGATAATAACTTCCCACTCCCGTTAGCCAGTGCTTGCTGTGGGCTAAGCGCTTAACATCCATTCCCTTATTCAATCCTTAGCACAACTCTTGAGAACCAATCAATACTTCCATTTTATAGAAGAGGAAATTGAAGCTCAGAGAGGTAAGAAAATTTGCCTTGAGTCACACAGCTAATAAAAAGGAAGTTTCATCACCATTACTGGTTTTAAACCCGGGTGTCAGGTGCCTTGGATTCCAATCCTGATTTTGCCACTCTCTAGTTTCATGACTTAGGAAGGACAATCTTTTAAGCCTCTGGGTCTTCTTCTTAAGATGAAGGGTCTGGGCTGGACGATCCGGAAGTGCTCCGTTCAATACAGTGGTCACTCGCCAGGCGTGGCTATTAAGCGCTTGATGCGGTGAGCCTGAATTGAGAAGGGTAAGTGTATGATACCTCCTGGCTTTCAAAGACCGGGAAAAAGAATATGCAATATTTTGATAGTATTTTAAATATTGATTAGATTTTGGAATGATAATGCTACATATATATCTCACATATACTACATATATTATATCCATGGTTAAATGAACAATATTATTAAAATTCATTTTACCTGCTTTATTTTTCGTTTGTAAAATGTGGCTAGTAGCACACTTAAAATTACGCGTGTGGCCCAAAGGATTATTCTTTCAGACCGTGCTTTCTCGACTTTTCTGAGACATCGCCGCTAGAGGTCACGTGTCTCAAGAATGGCCATTTCTACGCGACTCTGCAGGTCTGGAGCTGGGTGGCCTCAGGAGGAGCCAAAGCTGAGGGAGGAAGCACAGACACAGCAAGCCCGACCCTTGAGCGGCACAAGCTTGGACTATTGGGACCCAAACTGGCCATCCAACTTGGTGACGAACGGACTTGTCCCGGACAGCATGTTGACTAAACACGCGGCAACATGTCGACTCACACTTTTCGGCCAGCACAACCACCTTTGCAGGTGCCAGTTGAAGCGCCTCACGTACACGGAGTTCTTTACCAGGTGTACAATTTCATGTATTCTTCGTGGCAGCCCTATGGGAGCAAAATCTGCTATTACGCGGATTTCACCCATCTGTGTGAAAACTGAGGCACAACACAGGTTGAGTAGCTTGCCCAAGGTCCTAGAGCTAGTTTGCGACAAGTGGGTCTGATTCAAAAGCTTGTATTTGTAATCATTAGGTAATTCTACTGAGTCTGAGCAGCCTCAGTTTATCCAGTTGAAACCAGGTGACAAGTGGAAAAAAGCATCTGCTTTGTGGGAAGGATATGGGTACCGGAGGAACCTTCCAGAAGATCCTTGATTCTGCTCAGGGATTATTTCTGTATCTCCGAGGGCTGGTCCATCATTCTCCACCTGCCGGGCAGAAATGCTCTGTGAGGCTCTGCACCCCAGCGGTTTGGAGAGACTGTGCTTTCTAGGTTCTTTGGTTGAAGACAGACAGCAGTGAGGCAGAAGGAAATAATTTTTTTTTAATTTTTTTTTAACATTTTTTATTTATTTTTGAGGCAGAGAGAGACAGAGCATGAACGGGGGACGGGCAGAGAGAGAGGGAGACACAGAATCGGAAGCAGGCTCCAGGCTCTGAGCCATCAGCCCAGAGCCTGACGCGGGGCTCGAACTCACGGACCGCGAGATCGTGACCTGAGCTGAAGTCGGACGCTCAACCGACTGAGCCACCCAGGTGCCCCGGAAATAATTATTTATCGTGCATAAAGCTCTGCCAAGCAATTGGATAAAAACTGGGAGGTTTGTCTCCATTATCCAACCATTTCCAAACATTTAGGTGTGCAAGTTAGAGGTTGGACTTTTAAATTTCCCTCCAGGTATGTAACGCTCTGTGAGTCAGTCAGGGTCTAATCAAAAGAGAGAATCGACACAGTAATTTGAACACAAAAATGTTCATATAAAGAATTGTTAACTGTAACAGGTGATTAGAATAATGAGGGATAAGTAAAGAGAAGTCTAAAAATATAGGAAAAGCAGTCTAAAGAGGCAAATATTACACTCAGGGCTGAGATAGGAGCCTAAGGAAGAATTCTCTGCCTCTTGCCCACGCCTGGCTCCAGCCCACTCCCCAGGCTGGGATTCAGACGTTGTTGGGGGAGAGCATGGTTGTGGTCCCCTGGATGGAAAAGGAGTAGCTGTGTCCATGGAATTTGCTGGAAATTTGCCTCATCATAGATGAGCATAGACCTCATCATAAATGAGCTCCCTAGGGTGCAGAGAAAGTTGTTCAGGAGGCAGTGTCTCCCCGAAGGCATTTACTATAGAATTTCCTGAGGTCCTGGGGGAAGCTGATAGAGGAGGGGGCCCCTGGCTGCCACGCACCGAAGGACCCGGATGTTCGGGAAGCCGCGGCGCTTCCGCAGCCGGCTGCAGGAAAGGTTTCCTGGACCGCGGGAGCCTGGCCCTGAAGAAGCCACACGCTCTGCAGAAGCTGGGCAAGCCACGTGCGCTCCAAGGGCTGGTGCTAAAGAAGGCGTCGGCCCTGCAGGCTTTGAATGCTGAAGAATCTGGGCGTGTGCGGGAGTGGAGCAGTGGAGACATCGCCCGCGATGCAGGATCCTGCCGAACGGGAACACCAGATGGGGATGCAGATCCCTTTCCTCCCGCCATGTCTCTCCATGCTTTCTCCTCGCAAAGCTTTGCGTTATGCTAGCGGGCAAAGCAAAAATACTTAAAGGGTCCATACATATTTTTCCCGAGCAGGCAGTGAAGGGTGAATTTGGAGCTAAGAGGCAATAGATTGATAACTGGCATACCAGAGAAGAGAAGAATGGTTCTGAAAGTCTAGCATACCTACGCAGTACTGGGCACTTGCCAAAACTTCAGAGTCTTAGGACCCCACATTCTGATTCAGGGGATCTAAGACTGGCTCTGGAATTTACAGTTGCACGGACACTCCATGTCACCTTGGTGGGTGATCTGCTACCATCAGTATTCACTTGGATTATCGCAGTTGTCTCTTCACTGATGTCCCTGATTGCCTTCTTGTTCCCGTATCCTATATGGTGCACAAAGCAGCCAAGTGCTCCTATTCAAATAGAAGTTAGAATATGTCACTCAGTCATTCAAAATCCTTCAGTGGGTCCTCTTCTCACTAGAGAAAAAGCTCAAGTCCCTACAGGGACGTGTGTGATTTGAGCCCCCTGCTACCTCTCCCCTAATACTCTCTCTCTGGTCATTCTACGTGGGCCACGCTGGACTTCTTGTTGTGCCTTGAACATTCCAGGCACACCCCAGCCTCCGGCCCTATACCATTGCAATTCCTTCTTCCTGGCTGGTTCTCCTCCCAGATTTCTGCAAAGCTCAAAGCCTCACTGCCTTCTAGCTTTTGTTCAGATGACACTTTTTCAACAAACTCTCCCCGGATCACCCTGTTTAAAATTACAGCTCTCGGGCGCCTGGGTGGCTCAGTCGGCTAAGCGTCAGACTCTTGGTTTCAGCTCAGGACGTGATCTCACGGTTCGTGAGTTTGAGCCCTGCACTGGGCTCTGTGCTGACAGTGTGGGGCCCACTCGGGATTCTGTCTGTCTGTGTGTCTCTCTCTGTCTGCCCCTTCCCCGTTCATGCTCTCTTTCACTCAAAAATAAATAAAAAATAAAATAAAATAAAATAAAATAAAATAAAATAAAATAACAACTCTCTTCCTACCCCTTTCACCCAGGTAACTCCCAATTCACCTGCCCTGGTTGTTTTTCTCCCCAGCACTTACGGTCATTTAACTAATTACATGTTCTACTCATTCTATTGTTTCTTTTCAGTCTTGTCCCACGGGAAGGTAAACTCCATAAGAAAAAGAATTTGTATCCGTTTTGTTCAGTGCTGTGCTCTCTGGGGCCTTGGATGGAGCTTTGGATAACAGACGCTCGATGAATATTCCTTGAATGAATGAATGAATGCAGCCTGCACTTAGAAAAACCTCTCTATGGAGTATATAGATTGTGAAGTCATTGTACTCATGGAGAGACAAGTTCCTTAACAGTTCTCAAACGTGTCAAGAGCTTCATACACATGAACACTAACATGGACTTTTTCAATGAAGCCACCCTTCGTGAAAACAGAGGCTTCTAGAGCAGTGTGGATGCGGGGCGGGGGGAGGGGAGGGGTCCAGAGCACGCCTATTCGGAGAGGCGCAAAAGCAGCCCAGTTCAATGAAAGAGCATGTGGAGTTTTAGAGAGAAAACAATGTAATTCCTCAAAATGGCTATGTTTGAGAAAAGTCTGTACTCTTCATCACGTTGCTTCTGGAAAGTTTCTAGAGGCTTCTGGATTTAGAAGGCTGGGCTCCAGATACAAATAACACGGGTCTGTCTGTCTTCTTCCCAGAGCCACCTTTTCTTGGTTGAGGAGGAAGGAAGCATGCATGTGACTCGTACTTCCTTCAGGCCCTGGAGATTGTCCTCCATCACTATCCGGATCAAAACTCTCCTGCCTGCTCTTAACACTGAAGGACTGAGTGAATTCCAAGAGTGGCCTTGCCGAGTGAGTCATATCCCCATTTCGCGTGATTTGGACCTTATTCAGCCAAGGACATTTAAGCGTTTCTGGATGAATTATTTAAGGAGGGGGCAAAGGAAGACTGAGAGGTAGATCCTGAGATTCAAGTTGGACTCTGTGGAATTGATTAGCAGCAACAAACCAGGCTTGGCACATCCTGTACACGTGCTATGGTAGGGCCAGCAGTCCGTAAATCTTTAGACATATTTTAAAAATGGAGTTGGACAGAAAAAGTCAAATCTTGTTACTGTCAAAAGACAGAGGGGAAAAAAAATGAGACGATTAGAGTTGATTTGCAATTATTGGGACTATTAGGTCTATTTATGGAGTCGAGGCAATTCAATCCTAGTATGACTACTTCACCTGATTTTAACACTTGCTAACAAGGTATCCTGTCCTGAGTACAGGCACAATAGTCTGAAAAGATCCTGCTTTGTAAATTCACAAAGGTCTGGAAAATGTATGCCCTCTTCCGAAGGTTGTCAACTCACCAAAGCTTTGGAAGGTGCAATGGGAACTCACCACCAATCATCGTTAACTTTTTAAAAATCTATCTCCTGATCATCATTTTATTATCAATATTTCTATTGCGTAGGAAACCAGATCAGACTAACAAGAACAGTTTAAAGAGGCTAACTGACCCTCGGGTGTCCCTAAGAACCATGAAGGAAGACAAGAAGGATGAAAGGGAGGTTCATTGCCTCCCTTGACCCGGTGTCTTTCTGCAACGATTTCTTGGTTTATCTTACTTGCTTATATTGGTAATGTATATGCTCTCCAGATTGTCAGAGCCCATGGCCAGTCCTCCATATCATACTCCATCCGTAGCATGTGAGTGACAGCATTCAACTTGCAAAGCTACCTTCGTCAGACCCGGATACCCCTTTCTTCTGGTTATTCATTTACCTCACTAGCTGTTGCCTCCAATCTCCTTTGCTGTTTCCTTGTCACTTCTGTAAGATCCACCAGATAGAAGGTCCAAGGAATTAGTCTAAATATGTCACCTATGTTGTAACTAATCACTGCCAAGATAACCTCACTCATGGTTTGAAATATCATCTATCTTCCAACAACTTCCAAATTCACATCTCAAGCCTAGACTAGTCCCTGAATTCAGGTAATATGCAATTTTTTATTTGACACTTCTGCTTTGAGGTCGGATAGGTATCTCAAACTTAACATACCCCCAAACAAGCTCCTGATTTCCGTACTCCCTGAAAACAAAATCTCTTTCTTGTAGTTTTCCCCACTTAGTTAATGGGGATCTCATCTTTTTAGTTGTTTGGGGCTGAAAAACTTGGATCCTTCCTTGATGTTTTCTCTCATAACCCACATCTGACCCATCAGCAAATCATGTTGGTTCTACTTGTAAAATAGACCTAGAATCTGACTCCCTCTACTATCTATTTTTTAAAGTTTATTTATGTATTTTGAGAGAGAGAAAGAGAGACCAAGCAGGGGAGAAGCAGAGAAGAGAGAGGGAGAGAGAGAGAATCCCAAGCAGGCTCTGTGTCATCAGCAAGGAGCCTGACGTGGGGCTCCATCCCATGAACTGTGAGATCATGACCTGAGCTGAAATCAAGTCAGACGCTTAACCAGCTGAGCCACCCAGATGCCACCTCCCTGCTGCCACTATTTTGATCCTAACCAGTATCATCTCTCCTTTAGGCTATTGGGTAGTTCTCAAGTGGCCATTCTGCTTCAACAGTTGCCCCCCAATTATATTCTCAAGACAGTAGCTGGAGTAATCCTTTGAACAGGTGAGTCACATCTCCTCTGCTAAAAACCTTCCAGTGGCTTTCCATCTTACTCTGAGTGAAAGCTAGAGTTTTGCAGTGGCCTGAAAGTGGCCCTGTGTGACTGTCCTCACTCCAGACACCTGCTTAACCTAATCTGCTACCACTGTCACCAGCTTCGCTAGGGCCACACTGGTCTCTTGACTTTCCTCAGACACACCAGCCAAATTCCTACCTCGGGGCCTCTGCTTTTGCTGCACGTTCAGCCCTGGAAAACTCTCCTCCCAGGTAACTTAGTGACTCCCTTCCTCACTTCTTCCAAGGTCTCTGCTCAAATGTCACCTTCCCTGCGAGGTCTTCCCTGGACAGCCTTAAAAAAATTAGCAATCAGGGGCGCCTGGGTGGCCCAGTCGGTTGAGGGTCCGACTTCAGCTCAGGTCACGATCTCGCGGTCGGTGAGTTCGAGCCCCGCGTCGGGCTCTGGGCTGATGGCTCGGAGCCTGGAGCCTGTTTCCGATTCTGAGTCTCCCTCTCTCTCTGCCCCTCCCCCGTTCATGCTCTGTCTCTCTCTGTCTCAAAAATAAAAATAAACGTCAAAAAAAAATTAAAAAACAATTAGCAATCTGTCTCGGCCAGGTTTTTCTAGGTAAGGTGTGAAAAATTACAAGTAATAACGCAACCTACCACGTGATCCTTACCGCTGCTCCCCTTCCCGTCCCTTTGTGTCCCCCTCGGCCCCTCAGTCTTCTGCCCCTATTGGTTTGTCACACTTAATATCTGACATAATATGTATTTGCTTGTCTGTATTGTCTGTCTCCTGAAACTGAAACATAGAAGTTCTCTAAGAGCAAAGGAACTTTGTATTCCAGTTGCCTTGAATATCACCTGGCACAAAGTAAGTGTCTGATGCCTACCTGTTGAGTGGATGGTAAAGAAGAAGCATTTTCTGGTAGACTGGAACAGGTGTACCAAATGGCATTGCAGTGGACTGAATATTTGTGTCCCTCCCAAATTCATATGTTGAAGCCAACCACGTGATGCTATTTGGATACGGGGTCTTTGGGAGGTGATCAGGTCATGAGGACAGAGCTCTTAGGATAGGATTAGTCTTTTTTTTTTTTTTTTTTTTTTTAATTTTTTAGGTGAGCTTCACGCCCAGTATGGAGACCAACGTGGAGCTTGGACTTAGGACCCTGAGATCAAGACCTGAGCTGAGATCAAGAGTTGGGATGCTTCATGGACTGAGTCACCCAGGAGCTGTGGGCTTAGTCCATTATTAAAGGGACCCCAGAGCACTCCCTCATTCCTTTGGCCATGTGAGGACACGGGGAGAAGATGGCCATCCATGAAGCAGGAAGCCAGACCTCACCAGACGCTGAATCTGCAGACGTCTTGATCTAGGACTTTCCAGCCTCTGGAACTGTAACAAATAAGTGCTGTTATGTATAATGTGTCTCGTCTATGTTAGTTTGTTACAGTGGTCTGAATAGATGGACGCAGGAACTGTGAATCTAGGAGGGTTCAATGGAGCTGGATGCCTTTATGAGAACAAGCTGATGAGGGAAGTGATAGTGTCTTTCTACTTAGAGAACTTCCAGCCAGAGGCAGGAGCCTGAGTGCTTCCTGTCCAGAGCCCATTTGGACCTGTGTTTAACTGGTTCGGCCACTTACTAGCGGTTTGTCTTTGGACACTTGACCCTGCTAAATCTGCGTTTTTCTCAACTGTAATATGAGGATAATAATAGAATCTACTTTAAGATTATTATGAAGAAAAATATGTTTAAAATGTCTAGCCCACTGCCTATATATATATATAAGGGCTCAGTCGATGTTACAATTATTATTTTTGTTGTATGAAATACAATTTTGGCAGGATATACCCTAAAACATCAACAATGGCTAGCCTGAGGTTTGAGATTGTGGGTGACTTTTATTTTCTTCTTTCGGCTTCTATTTTCCCATTTTCCTACAATGAATAAGTATTATTTACTATATGAAAACAAACGAGCATTATTGCTTTTCTACAAAGAATTGACCGACACAGTGTATGGCTGGGACTGGGTCAAGTGGACCAGTTTGAATGGGCTTGATGGGCTCCCCAGGTTCTGATCAGTCTTTGTATTGTGCTATTTCTAAAGCAAAGGCTAGCACACTTAAGAGCCCGCGTTCTCAGGGCAAGGGTGGGAGGAGGCAAGAGTAAGAAAAGACAGGAAAGGCAGAGAGCTTTGAAGACTAAAGACGGACAGAGGCTAAAGTGAGGAACTTCTGAGTCTGGCTTTCTATTTCATGGCTTAGGATGAGTTTAACTTTAGGGCCCTATGCTGGGAAAAAAGAAAACACAAATCAATTCCACTTTGGTTCAAGCATGAAAAGGTTTCATAATGAGGCAAAGCCTGAAAGTGGGTTCTTGAGGAAACCTGGATTCCAATGTGTTGAAGCTAAAGCTTCTCCAGAGGTGTGCTGTGTGATAGAAATAGAATACGCACCCTGGGAATTTCCAGGTTTCTAGTGGCCACATTTACAAAGGGGGGGAAAAAAAAAGAAAAGAAAAGAAAAAGAAAAGAACAGGTGACGTTTATTTCAATAATATATTTTATTTACCCCGACACACCCCAAATCTCATTTCAACATGTAATCAGTATATTAATGAGGTGGGTCACTTTTGTGGTTGTTCCCAGCCTTCAAAATTCAGTGCGTGTTTTACATTTACAGCGCGTGTCAATTCAGGCTAGCTGTCTTCCAAGTGTTCAACAGCCACCTGTGGCTAGTGGCCACAGCTCTAGAACATGTCACTGCCACCGCAGAAATGGGGATTCCCAAGAGTCAGCTGGAGCCTTCTCTTTCTTCTCTTCTGTCTTATCATTATCTCTTGTCAGAGGTCCTCAGATGTAGCCGGCCATTTCCTGTCGGGGTTCATCCTCTGCCAACCTTTCCCAGAAAAGGAGCGTTTCCTGGAAAAGATAGGGCCTGTTGAGAAATACAGAGGGGCAGGCAGTGAGCCATTTTGAGGGCGCCCTGTGTCACTCTGTGCCTTTGGAGTCTCCAAGGATACTGTGAGTGGGTAGACAATACCTAATGGCCAGTGCCACTGGGTTGAGAAACCCTCAAGGTTAGCGGAAGGCCTGAGCAGGGCTAGGTGGGGAGAGATGGCATGGCTTGGCTACCTGGCTGAGAAAGTGACCCTCGGGAGCTCCTCCTACCATGTTGCCTCCCCCCGACCCTGCTCCCCACACCCAGCCTCCATCCCGGCCCCCCCACACGTGGGGTAGCCTCTGTGTTCCTTTTCTCCCAACTAAAGGGAATTCAGGATAAAGAAATATGTTTATCTTGCCTGGGGGGTTCAACTAGTACATTTGTCAGCGTTGGAGCTGGGGTTTAAACGTGACTAGCTAGTTCATCTGTCACAGGGGTGTATTTATCTGTGTTCGGAAGATTTAATTTTTCCCAATGAAGACCTGTATAAATAGGTCTAATGAGCCTTGAGGGCTCTCATTTGCTTTCCGAGTTTGCAGCAAGCTGGGACATCTCAGGGCACACGCGCCTCTCAGGGTTCCGTGCCACTCATCAGGAGGAGAACGGGCAAAGGCCAGCGCCGTTCTCCTTCCGGAAGGTGCCTGTGGCCTTGGGAGGCCCAGCGTTCCCCATTCAGGGGCTCACATTTTGGGATATTCAGTGAAGATGATTTTTTTTTCTTTATGCTTATGATAATCTGCATAATCTTTTGTTTGTGGAGCTGGCGAAGTGCTCTCCAGATGAAAGAGAAGGGGCACAGTTAATATATATGAATAGAAGAACACTACCGGGGCACTCGCTTCTCCGCAGATCTGCTCTCCATTGAGGCGATGGCTGCTCCTGGCTCTCCTATGTTCTTCCTTTGTTTTATGAGCAGGGTTTCTGTCCAACTGTGGTAGCTCCAGCGGTATGTGGGGGGGGGGGGGGGGCAAGGGTAGAGAGAGTGAGAAGGAGAGACAGAGAAGCAAGGCTGCGTATGGCAGGCAGGAGAGAGAGAGAGCCAGAAGGGACGGGGTGAGGGAAGGGAAAGAAGGTTTGAAGACACTGAAGAGAACAGGAGGACAAGAAGGAAGGGAGGAGAAAGTGAGGAGATAGCGGGAAAAGGGGGAGTGGGGGAGGGAGGGAGAAAATCACAGCTGTTATTGCTGAAAGAGGCCCCAGAAATCATCGTTTTGTTTTCGAGCTGGGGAAACATGGGAGACAGGGCGACGGGGACGTGCCCGCAGCCACGTGTGGCTACCGGCAGAGTCCGGGTTCTGTCCACTGGTTGTCCCCTGCGGAACCTCTGAGCCTGACGCGAGGCTCGAACTCACGAGCTGTGGGATCATGACCGGAGCCGAGGTCGGACGCTTAACCGACTGAGCCACCCTGGTGCCCCGAGACTAGACAATTTTAAAGCAAAATTGCTCTCTGCCCTAGTTTTCCCATTTGTGTTTCAAAGTAACGGGACTAATAACTTCTACCTCGTGGAATGTGTTTGAGGGAGTGGCCAGCAGAGTCTGGCTGCGGTGCAGTGGAGGGGAGTTATTTCTGCTTCGTTGCCCTGGGTAGCTTGTTGTCTCTTTCTTCAGTCCTGTGACTTTTAGGAGTCTGAGCTGAAGCTGGCGTGTGCTGCTTTGCCAAAGCTGATCTGGCTCGTCTCTTTCCAACTCTGCACGCTAACTGTGTCTCCTTGGTAGGCCGAAATCAGCCTTGCTGGGGGTATTTACGCCATGAAATTGTCAAATGTTGTAAATCAAGGATTTTTTTTTTTTTTTCTCTCCTGGAAGAGTCAGTAGTTAAACATTAGCAGCACGCTATTGGGCTTGACCTTCTTATTTTACTTAGCTGTCCTCTGATTTCTCTGCATTTTGAGCACGTTGTCCATTTGGGCAGCAATGACTTATTTTGTGGCCTACTCCGGATCAGGTTGCCGGATAAAATACAGCACGGCCCGATAAACTTTAGTTTTAGATAAGCGATGAATAATGTTTTAGTATAAGTATATCCCGTGCAACACTGGGGACGTACTTATACTAAAAAAGAAAATTAAGTGTAACTGAAGGTCCAGGGTTTTTACTTGCTATATCTACCAACCTTAGCTGTGGAGAAACCACTTATACAAGATACAGTGTCTTCATGCGTGTTGCTTAGGATCTGGTAGGAGTACTGACCTTGTGAAATACGAAATCAAGGGATTATTAACCCAGAGCTTTCTACACTCTGATCCTCGTCTTCCGCATCATCTCGCCTTTATTTAATGTTAATTGAGCAACTGTTGTGCGCTGAGCACTATTCTAGCTTCTGGGGATTCAGCAGCAGCCAGAATGCACACGCCTCTGTGCTCATAGCGCTCCCCTCTTGTTTGGCAGAGACAGACAATAAATAAGATATAAATGTAAGAGACATGGTCTATTAGATAGTGGTAAACACTGTGGAGAAAAATAAACTAGAGAAGTGACCGCTGGGAGGTCAGGGAACAAGTCTTTCTAAGAGAGAGTGCTCTAGGTAGAAGAAACAGCAAGTGCAAAGCCCTTTATTGGGTGCTGGCCAGAGGCCAGGCCTGTGCTAAATGCTTCACTTCCATTATCCTATTTAATGCATGCAGTGGCCTTAGTGGTAGGTATTATTATCATTCCCTTTTTGCATGTGAGCAGACTGAAGATGTTTTTGAGAGGTTAAGTCTCTTGCACAAGGTCACCCAGCGACCATCAGGATGTTCTTTCCCACTGAGAACAAGGTTTAGAAGAGGCGCTTCTGCATTCTCTCTACTCTCAACATGCTCTGGCTGTGGGGAGAATCCAGGAGGAGACGGGAGCAGCTCTGAGCCTTCCTGGCTCTTCCTGTGCTCTGCAGCGAAGGAGGGAGCCATGTGCTGGGGTGGCAGGGTCCCCCCTTACTCCACACAGGCCCCAGCCCAGGGGCACCATCACTCCTCGGGCGGGCACAGGCTGCCGCCGCTCGCAGGCCTGCACCGGGAGGGGGGTGCGGGGGCTGTGCGCATCAGGGCCTCCCGCAGGATGGGCAGGATACCATCTTGCCCCCACGGTGGCCGGCTACGTGCTCTTCACTCCGCCCAGGAAACGCCTGGGCAGGCCTTTGGAGCCTTCGCCCCTGCGGCAGGGGGCTGGCCGTCACCCCGAGGTCCAACAGACGCTGACCTTGCACCTAAAAAGAATACATTGTTTTCAAACACTGCTTCCTATTCCTGCCAGATAAACCAACACATTAACAATGCGTCCAGGTTGTAAAATGTTGGCTGGGGATTCGTTTTTAGCAGCAAACTTTTTGTCAAGAGATTGGCATTTTCCTCTCCATTCACGGGGGCCGGCTCTGGTTTCAGGGCTGGGCGCTGGCCCCCGGGGACCCACAGACACACACACATTCTGCCCGCTCAGCCTCGCAGCGTTGATAACATTGTTATTATTAGACGTGGCCTCTGGAATCCTGAAGTTCATTCCCAAACAACGGCCCTTGTGGGTGAAATGAAAGAGCAGCTCAGGCTACCGCGGTGGCGGCGGATCCATTACCTCCGGCCCCGCGAGCGCATTAGCCCCGGGAGGAGAAGCCCCGCCTGCAGACTGTCCCCGTGCGGGGCTGGAACCCGGCCGCCACCAGCGCTCCCGCCCCCCACTCCCGCTCTCCCGGGCCGACGCGCCCAGCCCCCTCCTGCTGGAGGCGGACCTGACCTCTGTTAATTCGCCCCGCAGCCTGCTGCCCCTCCCCCCCCCCCCCCCCCCCAGTCCGTCCTTCTCCCCCGCGGAACCGGCTGTGCCCCAGGGCCCCCTGTCTCCTGGGCCGGCCCGGGGTGCACGTGCCCAGCGCATTCCCCCTGAGCACTGACTGTAAAATGTTACTGCTGCCTTGTCGCTTTCTTTCTAAGGACGCTTTAAGACGTGTGTATGTTTTTTCGCACAACATTAGTACCTTGAAGTACTTGTATGTGCCTTCCCAGCCAGATGGGAAGCTGGGAGCCTCCTGATGTCTATGTGGCTTCTCATGTGCCTAAGAATACCAGACTGTGAGGTCCTTGCGGGCAGAAAAAGTGTCTCTTTTTTCCCCATCATCTATAAAATATAAGTTGATTCTTGAACAACAGGGGGTTCAAACCGCGCCGGTCCACTCCTATGCGGATTTTTTTTTTTTTTCAGTAAATACAGGATAGTACTATACATGTAGTTTCACTTCCTCATGATTTTCTTAATAACATTTTCTTCTCTCTAGCTCACATTACTGTAAAAATACAGCACCTGTATTTTTGTAAGGGCACCTGGGTGGCTCAGTGGGTTAAGTGTCCCACTCGGCTCAGGTCATGATCTCACAGTTTGTAAGTTCCAGCCCTGCCTGGGGCTCTTTGCTGTCAGCACAGAGCCCAGCTTCAGATCCTCTGTCCCCTTCTCTCTCTGCCCCTCCCCTGCTCACACACTCTGTCTCTCTCTCAAAAATAAATAAACATTAAAAAAAACCAGTGTATAATTTAACATCCCAAACGATGTGTTAACTGTTCATGTTATCAGTAAGGCCAATAGTAGGCTATTAGTAGTGGGAGTAAAAACTTACACCCAGATTTTCAACTGGAGGGATATCAGTACTTGTAACCCCCACGTTGTTGGAGGGTTGACTGCATTTGGAGTCAAGTGTATACACTGCACTAACCTTAAGTGTATGTGTATACACACACACACACACACAAACACTGAGCTGTACTCATATGTATGTAAATATATACAAAAAATATGTATGTATATATGTGCATGTGTGTATATATGTGTGTGTATATATAATGTGCATATATATGAATATATATATATATATATATATATATGACTGTTAACCAACATCCAGATCAAGATACAGAGAGAGCGTTTCTAGATTCCTCTGCGCCTTCCTGGTCAATGCCATCCCATCCCCTGAGATGACCAGGTTTTGACATCTAGGAAATGTCTTCAATGTCTTTTCATCCCACGTAGGAAATGCTTGATTAAAATATATTTTTTTAAGTAAACAGTATTATGCTTTGTATCCAGCGAAAGGGGCAGAGCGCTATACTCAGTTGACTGCCTAAGGTTGGCTCTTGGTTCTTAATGAGTTAACTGTGTAAGCCTGGGGTTGTATTTCAGCAGCTCTGCTCGGTGCTGAATTTAAACACAGTGGAAACCAAGTTAAGGGCAGTGCTGTTCTGTATATCAGTATGCCCACTGAGCCAAGGAGACCCATTTATTTTTAATTGAATTAAATTGCTCACAAAATGAAAGTAGCATACTTTCATTAATATTTAATTACATACAGTGTTAAACAATGATCACAAAGAAAACTTTGCAGCTTTTTTGGTCTCTGCTTTTTTTAAATTATTACTTTGTTAAACAAGATACTTTTATTAGCTGTTTTATGCTTGGAATTTTAAGGGCCCTGTTATTATACCACTCAAGAAGTATTTAATTGGCAGGACTCAGCTGAGTGAGGTGGTAGGTTGGCTGTGACGCTGGCCACTGGTAATTGTGTGTGTGTGTGTGTGTGTGTGTGTGCACGTGATGCATATATATGCTCTCACTTCGGTCCCTGAGCCACAGAAAGATATTTGAGGGAGCATTTAGGGCCTCCAACAAAGATAGGAAAGTCCACATTCTGGATCTCTTGAGGTCAAGTGGCCATACCTACTCCTCCAAAAAATTCTGTATATACTGAGGAAAGACATTCCTTTTTGTAAGAGACCATCTGCAAAGAAAAAGAGTTCTACTTTGACAGCTTTTTTCTGTACCCTAGCAGATTGTTCTCACATCAGAGGGCAGTGATTCTCCAACTTTCCAGTACCTAAGAAGCCCCTGGGGTGCTTGTTGAAACATGAATTCTCTATTCCCATGGCCAGAATTCAGTAGGGCCACAGAACCTGCATTTTTCACGGGCTTCCAAGGTATTGATTCTGATGCAGGGGGTGGAGAGGCCACACTGAGAAATATCACCATGAAGACACAGAACAGAGTCAAAAAGAGTCCATCGAATCATATTTTTAGCAATGACATTGTTTTCAAATTAAGTCTGATACGGAATTCCAATAGTTAGAACAAATAAAAGGATTGTTGCTATGATTAAAATGATGACAAGTTCTTTTCCTTTCCTTTCCTTTTTCCCCTTTTCTCCCCTTGGCCCTTTCCTGGGGACTGGAGCCATGGCGTTGTGGCACTTGGAGGCACAGTTTGAAAACCCTGAGTTAATCTTGAGAGATAATAATTGATGTTTTAATTAGTTAAGTATTTGCTTTAAAAAAATTTTTTTTGACATTTATTCATTTTTGTGAGACAGGATGCAAGTGGGTGTGGGGCAGAGAGAGAGGGAGACACAGAATCGGAAGCAGGCTCCAGGCTCTGAGCTGTCAGCACAGAGCCCGACGCGGGGCTCGAACTCACGAACTGTGAGATCATGACCTGAGCCCAAGTCCGTCGCTTAACGGAGGGAGCCAGCCAGGCGCCCCTAATTAGGTAACTCTGTAACATCATGCGTGAATTGAGTAAGATGTGTCCAAAGATACAACAGTTTCCTGCAGAAGTAGCATCGAATTCTCTGTCATAACAGGAATTTAAGCAGTCTTTGGCTGCCCACATGGTAGGGATTTTCATTTGTTCCTTCATGCATTTAACAGAAATGGACTCAGAGGGGGCACACGAGTGGCTCAGTTGATCTGACTCTTGATTTCAACTCAGGTCACAATCCCAGGGTTGTGGGATCAAGCCCCGCATCAGGCTCCACGCTGAGTGTGGAGCCTGCTTAAGAGTCTCTTCTCTCTCTCTCTCTCTCTCTCTCTCTCCCTCTCCTTCTCCCTCTCCCCCTCTGCCCCACTTGTGCTCTCTCTCTCTCTCAAATTAAAAAAAATTTTTTTAGTTGACCAAATGCCCACCATGCAGTGGACACTAGTGTTGGCCCTGGGAAACAGCAGTGGACAAGACAGACCAGGTCACGGCCATCTTGGAGCTTGTGTTGTACTCGCAGGACAGATGGTGCACAGGAAAGTGAACACCCAGGGGCTGTGGAGGGCACAAACACAGTCGCATGTTATTCAGGGAAGGTGTCCCAGAAGAGGTGATCTTTGAGCCAAGACCTCTATGATATGGGGGAGGCTCCAATGGGAAGAATTTAAGGAAGGGGCATTTTGTGCATAAGAAAGTCTGAGGTAGGAATAAAGAAAAGAAGGAAGATAATATAGTTGCAGCATAGTAAGCAATGGTATGAGATGGCGGTGAAGAGTCTGGAAGGGGCTGGATCAAACTCCAAGGCCAGAAGTTTGACTGATGTAGAAGCCAATCTCACTTTGGATATTTCACTGGACTAGTGACTGTGGCTGGTTGCATTTTCCCAAGATATGTACGACAACGTCTCCCATTCCCGCTCTCTTCTGCAATGTGACTGTGTCTCTTTCTCATCAAAATGTGGAGTTCACTTTTCTACTCTCTTGAATCTGAACGGGGTCTGTGATTGCTTCGACCGATAGAATACAGCAGGAGCAATGCCATGCCAGTTCTAGGCATAGCTCTTAACTGGCCTAGCAGCTTTCGCCTCCTACTTCTTAGAACATTCACTCTTGGGACACTCCCTCTTGGGATCCAGAGATCATACTGTGGGAAGCCCGAGCCACATGGAAAGACCATATGTGCCCTCTTTGCTTGACAGTGGCTCTAACTGAACTCCCAGTTTGGTCAACATTAAGTGCCAGCCAGGAGGGGGAGCTATTTTGGATGTCTAGACCCACTGAACCTTCAGATGGGCGTAGCCCAGCCCAAATCGGGTTATAAGTGCAGGGAGAAATCCTAAGCACGAACCGCCCAGCAGAACCCAGTCAACTCTCAGAACAAGAGATACCACGTTGTTTCAAGCCATTATGTTTTGAGGTGGCTTCTCACGAAGAGATATCCAACCAGTAACCTTTCAACACTGAGATCCCCTGATGACCTGAGTCTGGGATGTTAATCCAGTTCTATTTGTCCCTCTGTTGTGTGGCCGTGGACCTCTTAATGGACCAGTTGTGAACAAATGAAAAACTAAGAGAGGCTTTTAAGACAACCCACTTTCAAAATCTGAGTTGTTTTCACTTTGGGGTGAATAACTCCTTACATCGATGATTTTACTAATTTTACTATCCTAAAATGATTCTTTTCTTTGATTACATGCTCCTCTTATTCTAAGCTTAATCGCCACAGAGAAAATGAGAGCTTGAGTACGGAAAATCCTCTGAAAAGCGAATTTTTCTCAGATGTAGAAGGGAGGTTTCGGTTAACTGTAAACTCCAGGCTTCATTAGGAGGACTGTGGGCTTTGGTTTTAGAAAGAGAATAGGTTGGTTCCATATCCCACAACTTTTTGATTGTATAGTTGGGTCACATAACTTAAACTTTCTAGTCTGTTTCCTCATCTTTAATACTCAGTTGTAGGGAGGATAATATCAAAGAGCAATGGAGAGGGCGCTAAATGGGATTTTTGCAAAATGCCCGGTGAGTGTACCTTTGGCACTCAGGAAATGCCATTTCATCCCATTCTCTTCGACTCTCTGATTTCCTCCCTTCATTTTCTCCCCAATCTGTTCTTCTCCGATAGGACACAGAGCTCGGAGCATAAAAACGAGACTGTAAGTGAGAAAACTCCAAACAGAGCCTGGGGTCCAACAAGCATGTCACTTGGCTTAGTCATAGAGGTTGGAAGGGGCGCAAAGGTCCCCCTGAAAAGTCCTTGGAGGCTTGTGTTTCTCCCTTTGCTGGGTGATTCATGATCTTGTGGCTATTTCGGGTTATTGTTAATTGGCCTTTTAGTTTGCAAAGCACTTTCACATACCTTATTGCATTTGGTCTGCACAATCACTGCAGGGCAGTTATTATTTTCCTCATTTTACAGATGAGCCAACTGAAACTCACAATGGTTAAGAAATGAGCCCACAAACTGAGAGTTAAGAGGCAAAGTCTGAACTTGAACCCATACGATCTGGCTCCCCTATTAGAGCAGTTCCGCTATTCGTATGCTGTCTCTTGAAAATAATTGTCAAATTGGTAACACAATAATGGTTCTCTCTCTAGAGATGTCTATTATATGAACTTTTTTTTTTAATTTTTTTTTCAACGTTTATTTATTTTTGGGACAGAGAGAGACAGAGCTTGAACGGGGGAGGGGCAGAGAGAGAGGGAGACACAGAATCGGAAACAGGCTCCAGGCTCCGAGCCATCAGCCCAGAGCCCGACGCGGGGCTCGAACTCACGGACCGCGAGATCGTGACCTGGCTGAAGTCGGACGCTTAACCGACTGTGCCACCCAGGCGCCCCTATTATATGAACTTTTAAAAAGGCACTTCTGGGAATAGAAAAATAGGTACAAATCATAGCCCCTCCTTCTTGAATAGAGTTGCCATTTAATATAGAGTTGAGAAAAGAGCTTCCTGACCGTCTCTTTCTCTCTTTCCAGCTCTCTCTTTTTAGTACTATGACTCCAAAGATTCCAGTCACCCCACCAGGGTGGATACCCCGCGACCCCACCACCATTTTACCATCACTCTCTGGACTCGTATCCTTGCTCCTCTTCTTCCCTCATTGAGATTCTAAGGTGCGTCATTAGAGCAACTCCTTATGTAACATTCTAACTCTTTTCTCATAGTCGGACTTGTCTGGCAAAGCACCGGCCCTGATTACATTGAATTCTCAGCCTACAAGGCATCGCACATTTCTGGCTGGCCGTGGCTGAAGGAAAGCAAACAACTGTAACGAGTGTCCTCGCTTTAGCTTCAGGATGACCACCTTCGACTTGGCTCTCGTTGTTGGCTGCCAATTCTACTAGGACTCCCTAGTCCATTCACTTTCCTTCTTACCTGCACAACTTCTTCTCTTTCCTGAGTATTCAGTGTCTCCACTCCCACCCATGCTCAGAAGGGAAATTCCATAACCTTTACAACCACATCCACTCACCTCCCTCCCTGCCTTTGTACTATGTGCTCTACCTTCCACACTCAGCTTCCGAGACAAGGAAAACCCCTTCACTTTTGCTACCTGACGCTACAAGTAGCCTTGCGTCTTGCTGTTCAAGGGCATCACTCCAGCAATTCTCCTGTTTCATCCATTTCTTCTCTTGTGATGCATCATTCCCCTCAGCATACAACCTCTGCTGTTTTTTCCCATCTTAAAAAAAAAAATTCCCTGCCTTGACCTCTTACCACCCTATAGCTTTAGCTCTATTTCTGTGCTGTTCATCTTAGCAAAACTCAAAAGAATCGGTGATGCTCAAGGCCACAGTTTCCCTTCAATTCTCATTCTACTCCGGTCCGAGTCCGTGCTTCTCCTCCCTCCCCCAAACCACCAAAGCCTCTCTCCTCAAGGCCACCGATGATGTCTGTGGTTCCAAATCCAATGGTGACTTCTCAGTTCTCACCTCTTTTGTCTCTAAGAGAAATTTAACAACGTAGATGACTTCCCCTTCCTTGAGGATCTCCTTCACCAGGCTCTTAGGATACCATATGTTTCTGGATTTCTTCTAGTTTGCTGGCCACTCCCTTCTCATTCTCCTGGTTCCTGCTCATTTCCCTGATTTCTAAACATTGAAGAACTCCACCTCCACCGTCAGACATCTCGTCTCCTTTCTTTACATTTACTGCCTTAATGATCTCATCTAATCTCTGTCAATAAAGGGATGACTCCCTATTATGGGCTGAATTGTATCCTCCAAAATTCATATGCCAAATTCCTAACCCCCAGTACCTCAGAATGTGATTATATTTGGTGAAAAAGTCTTTAAGGAGGCAATTAAGGTTAAATGTGGCCATTGGGGTAGGCCCTGATCCATTGTGACTGTAGTCCTTATAAGAGGAGGAAATTCTGATGCACACAGAGACACTAGGGATAGGCATGCAATAGAGAAAGACCATGAAGGTTTTTCACCAAGAAGGCAAGGTGAGAGGACTCAGGAGAAACCCAACCTGCTGACAGCTTGATCTTGGACTTCCAGACTCCAGAACCGTAGGAAAACAAATTTTTGTTTTAGCCATCCAGCCTGCGGCATTATGTTATGGCAGCCTAACCCGACTCTTATATTCCCACGGTTATTTCTCTAGCTCAGAACTCACCCTGGCACTGCCCCACTCAACACCTCCACTTGGGTATCTAGCAGGCATCTCAGGCTCCACGTGACCTTCCCTCCAAAAGTATTTCTCCATCTCAGTAAATTCTAACTTCGAGCTTATTGGTTAGGCCAAAACCCTTGGAGTCTCCTGTGCCTCCTTTCTCTCTCTCTTTCACTCCCCACCCTCCCTTCTCATGTTCCATATTGAGGTCCAAAGCAAATATGTCCAGCTCTACCTTCAAATGATATCCAAAACATGTTACTTTATACCACCATCATGCCACCACCTTGGTCCAGTCTCCATTGTCTGTTGCCTGGGGAAGGCCAGTAGACTCCAACCCATTCTTCTTTCTGCCCGCATCTCCTCCTTGGTCTGTTTACAGCCCTGCAGCCAGAATGATGCTATGAAAACATACTGGGTCACATCACTCCTCTGCTCAAAACCCTGTGATAGTTCCCACCTTGCTCGGAATAAAACTGAGTCCTTACTGTGTCTCACATCTCTCATCTCATTTCTTACTCTTTTCTCTCTTACCCACTTAGTTCCCGCTCAGCTGGCTCCAACTTTTCTTCAGACACATCCCGACACTTCTGTCTCATAACCTTTGTCCTCACTCCTTCCTTGGCCTTGAGTGCTCTCCTCCCAGATACTTTTGTGTCCTTCAGGTCTTTGTTTCTATCTCAGAGAGGGCCTCCTTGATCACCCCTCCACCCCTACCAGGCATTTCTTGACCCACCTTCCCTTCTTTACTTTTCTCCACAGCACGCATTTCGTTTTCTACATATTTTACTTACTAGTTCACTGACTGTCTCCTTTAAGAGCAGGTAAGCTCCATGGAGGCACAGGTTGAGAGTAAGTTTAAGTTTCAGGCTTTCTACTTTGTTTCCTACTGTATTTTTAGTGTCTAGAACAGTGCCCAGCTCGTAGCGGGCATTTAATAAATATTTCTTGAATGCATCAGTAAATGAAACTATTGGAAGTCTTAATGGTGAGGCTGAATAGTTTGGAGTAAACGTGACAGTAGGAAGAGAACCCATGGAAGATCTTGAGTAGAAGAGTTTATTAACTATTGTATCTACACTACATAAAAAGATCTACACTGATCCCTTCGATAATTGCTGTTCCTTCTGTCTTTTCTCCATTTAAATTTTTATGTGGCATATTTCTAGTCATCCTTTTGGACCCAGCATAGTAGGCTTTAACCATAACTAACTTCCCCTAACTGCTCAGGCTAGAATTAACCCTGCATCTTCTTGGGGCCCTCTTTTGTGCCCACTGATTTTGTTACTACCTTGATCACACTGATTACTACTGCGTTTTTATATGTCTGTCTCTTGCCCTAGAGTGTGGGCTCCCTGCGATCAAATATTGCCATGTCTGGTTTCTATGCCTTCCTCACCTAGCACTACATGTAGGATAGGCAACCAACAGTATTTGATTTCAGTAACTTGAAAGTAGGAATTACAGATTCTCTCTATCTCTTTTTAAAATGTTTATTTATTTAGAGAGAGACAGAGAAAGCATGAACCAGAAAGGGCAGAGAGACAGGGAGAGAGAGAGAGAATCCTAAGCAGGCTCCGTGCTGTCAGCACAGAGCCTGACGCGGGGCTCTAACTCACGAACTGTGAGATCATGACCTGAGCCAAAGTCGGACAGTTAACCGACAGAGACACCCAGGAGCCCCAAGAATGACAGATTCTCTTATGGTATATAAATAGAGAAAGAATTTATCACCAAGGAAAATTAGATTCCATGTTGTGAAAGAAGTTGTAAATTTGGTCACTTTCACACTCTCTGGGATCTTTGAGGAATTGGAGAGAATAAGAGGTAAGAGATACCACATTTGAACAAGTTTTATCCTTGCTTGTAAAAGAAATGTGGATTAAGGAAACTATAAACCAGTGAGTTTAACAACATGGTGTTATAATAGTTTCTCTTTGGGAAGTTCCTACAAATCAAAGTCATATTCACCAAAAATCCAGGGTGCATTTCCAGAGAGCAAGTCATACTGGAATAATCCCATGCTTGTTTGGGGCAGAGAAACTAGAATGACAGATTAAAGAGTAGATTTTTTTTCTGGGTCTTTGATTTATTGTTTACCTCCTTTCTTGAATTTAATTCTTGAGGAATACTACTTGGCAATGAGAAAGAATGAAATCTGGCCTTTTGTAGCAACGGGGATGGAACTGGAGAGTGTTATGCTAAGTGAAATAAGTCAGTCAGAGAAAGATACCATATATTTTCACTCATATGTGGATCCTGAGAAACTCAACAGAAGACCAGGGTGGAGGGGAAGGGGAAAAAAAATGTTACACAGAGGGAAGGAGGCAAACCATAAGAGACTATTAAATACTGAGAACAAACTGAGGGTTGATGGGAGTGGGAGGGAGGGGAAAGTGGATGATGGGCATGGAGGAGGGCACCTGTTGGGATGAGCACTGGGTGTTGTATGGAAACCAATTTGACAATAAATTTCATATTAAAAAAAAGAATTTAATTCTTGAAAAATACATTTCCCCAGAGTCTGTCTCTGTCAGGCCCTGGTCAAGATGATGAGGCTATATCGTGGAAGGTCTGATGACGGGAGACAGGAAATGAAGTAGGATGCACAGCATGTCACATGCACACAGTGTGGGGAAGCAGGTGCAAAGCGGGAAGATGGGTGGTCAGGGAGATTCCACAAGAAGATCATCTGAGGCATGCTTGAAGCAGAGGGAGCAAGGCTTCACGGTAGCTGGCAAAGAGTGCTCAGAGCCAAAAGGGACAGATGTCCCTTGAGACTTCTGGGGGGACGATGTCTGCAGCAGGGCCAGTGATGGCAGGGCCACAGATGTCATCAGGCAGGAAAAAGGCCTCAGTGCTGGGGCAAGAACTCAAAGGGGATTGTATCAACTTTACGTTTTCCAGTGAGCTATGGAAAACCATCAGCCAGCTGGAGCAGAGGAGTGAAATGATCTGATGTACAACTTAAAAAGTCCCTTGAGGACACGCGGAGACCAGTGTGAGTCCATTGCAGTTGGAGAGGCCTGGGTGGCCAGCATCAGGGTGATAGCACCTGAGGCTGTAAGAAGAAGTCCTTGGATTTCTGATATATTTAAAGACAAAGCAAAGGGGCCTCATTACTTGATACTTGGGCAAAGATGGAGAAAGAAGGCCTGAGTGGAGGGAGGGAGAATAATGTGACCGGTAAAAGGGCAGACTGAGTCACAGTTCTGTCGATTTCTCATTATACGACCTTAAACAAGTTATGTAAACTCTTGGAATTTTAGTGTCCTTATCTAGAAAATGAAGACGGTAATATCTGCCTCTACTTAAGAATTGTTGTGAGGATTGAAATAAGGTAATACAGGTAACATTTTTTTATGGTGACACACACAGAAAAGAATCCATAGGTGGTAGTTGTGTGTGTGTGTGTGTGTGTGTGTGTGTGTGTGAATAGTAGGGATCGCAGGTTGAGGGTAAGTTTGAGGTTCAAGCTTGTGTTGTTTGACCAATGCTAGAAGAAGACTAAAGTAGTCTTTGAGAAAGAATTCATTCAAAGGGAAGAAAGAACCAGGTATGAAAATGACACACACACACACAAAAATCATAGGAAGGGGAAGAATAAATCTGACTCGCTTCCTGGACCAGCTGCAGGAGCTCACGTCTGGGCCCTAGGGAAAGAGATTACACTTGTGAAAGGAGAAAAAAAGAACTGAAAATAAAAATCAAACTAAAATGTATTAATATATCAAGGACCCAAGCATTGTGTGCCCTTTCAACACTTTCAACAGAGTATAGCTCAGGGGCACCTGGCTGGCTCAGTGGGGAGAGTATGTGACTCTTGATCTCAGGGTGGTGAGTTTGAGCCCCACATTGGATGCAGAGATTACAGAAATAATAAACAGATAGAGTGTAGCTCAAAAGCGTAAGAAAGTCGGTCTGCCGTAAGCCACAGTCCATTTTTGGCAAACTGAGGACTCCAGTGTAGCAACAGCGGTGTGGACAAAAGTCGGCAAAAGCCAGAACAGTGCTTTAGGGGAGACCATCTTGCCACACGAAGATGGCAGTGGTTCCTGGCAGAGGCAGCTGGTGTTAGACCCAGTGGTGACGGGAGCCGTGCTCACCAAAAGCAATGGTACCCAGTGAAATTGGCAATGGTGCTGGTGGATGGCTCAAAGTGGCTGAAAGGGCATCTACATTAGCAAATACGAGACTCCCCTGGGGACATCCAGAAGAACTGTAGCTGGACGACAAGGTAGAGGTGGAAGGAGAAACAGAGGAGGAGGCCCTGTTCTGCGGGACTGGGGGCATCTATAGAGGTAGGGAGAGGCAAAACCAGAAGTGGTATTTGCATTCCCTGGGACCTCATCATATCCAGAGCTGAGGGAAACTGGGGAAAGTTTCCCTAAAGTTAATAGGGTATACTGTGAACTCCATCTTCAACCGTACTCTGTTTTATGTTTTAAAGTTTAAACCAATGTTTAGATAAACTTGTAGAGAACAGATTTATCAGCTTTACTGTCCCCAAAGGATAACTGCTAATCATGATAGCTAATATTTATCAAATTTTATTATATGGCAAGTGCATATGGCTTAGCCACAGCACATGTGCAAAAAGAGATTTTAACTAGCATACATCTCAATGCATAAAAAATAGTTTGAATGATGCCCTCTCCCCACAAAACCCAAAAGAAATCTGCTTTTAAGAGACATTATAAAAGCTTATGTTTAAAATTAGGTAGGTAATTGTCTTAGTCAATAGTATTTAGAACACACATGAAATGTGTTGTCCAGATGCCATACTCGAAGAAAGAAAGAAATGAAGTATACATTTCCAAAGAAGGTGTGAAAGCTAGAAAAAGGACTCAAAACTCAGTCCAGTGAAGTGTTGTTGACGCCATAGGAGATTTTTAGCCTGGAGAAGAGAAGGCTCAATGGGGGAGTATCTTCATTGCCTTCAAATACAGTACTCGTCACTGGAAGAGGGATTTGTTTTTTTCTGGATGACCCCGATGGGGCGGGACTGGGACCGGTGGCTGAAGATGCTGGGAGACGGTTTTTCATACAATATAAGGGAAGACATTTCTTTTTTAATGTTTAGTGTTTATTTTTGAGAGAGAGAGAGAGAGAGAGCGAGAGAGAGAGAGAGAGAGAGAGAGAGAGTGTGTGTGTGTGTGTGTGTGAGCGGCGGAGGGGCAGAGAAAGAAGGGGACAGGGGATCTGAAGCAGGCTCTGTGCTGACAGTAGAGAGCACAATGCGGGGCTCAAACTCATGAACTGTGAGATCACGACCTGAGCCAAAGTTGGACACATAACCAACTGAGCCACCCAGGCGCCCCTAAGGGAAGACATCGCTACGAGAGATGTGTGATGTTAGAAGGGCAGCTTGAAGAGGAAGCGAGGTCTTTTTTTACTACAGTTATCCAATTAGGGATGCGCAGTCACTGGGCAGGGGCAACAGGGACAATTTCAGTGTTTGAGTGGGAGTCATTTAAATGGCCCCTTCCCGGGGTGCCTGGGTGGCTCTGTCAGTTGAACATCTGACTTCGGCTCAGGTCATGATTTCTCAGTCCGTGGGTTCGAGCCCCGCGTCGGGCTCTGTGCTGACTGTTCAGAGCCTGGAGCCTGCTTCCGATTCTGTCTCCCTCTCTCTCTGCCCCTCCCCTGCTCATGCTTTGTCTCTCTCTGTCTCTCTCTCTCTCTCTCTGTCTCTCTCAAAAATAAATAAACATTAAAAAAATATTTTTTTTAAATGGCCCCTTCTCACTCGGAAGTGGTTAGGTTAGATTAGTTGATTGAGGTCATAAGGCTAGTGGCCCACGAGGGGCCGTGGTGCCCCTGACTATATTCCAGAGCCGCTGCTGATCCCTTCAGTGGCCATACGTAGAGTATCACTTGTGTTGACAGAAAAAGAAAGAACGTTCATAAAAGCCAGGGAAGTGCAAACTCTTACGTCAAGATTCTGTTTCCTCTATGAAGATGGTTAAAATTGCGAGCTTTTCAGGACACCTGGCTGGCTCAGTCAGTGGAGCTTTCAACTCCCGATCTCAGGGTTGTGAGCTCGAGTCCCATATGGATGCAGAGATTACTTAAAAATAAACCTTAAAAAGCTGCAAGCTTTTCAAGAGCAAACGTGAAAATAAAGCAAAATTCTGAGGGTGGCACCAGCCCTGTTTTGACAATGCGTCAATGTCAACACGACCCCAACAGCCCGTATCTCCCTGGAGGTTTGAGCCACACCTTTCCGACCCTGCGCACACTGTATGTTTACCTCATAATGATACGAATCTACGTCCTTGTCACCCCTATAATTGCAGGCATCCCGAGTGAGTCCCATGTGTGATTTAGCTTTGGATTTGACAGAGCTCCTCGCATAGGCCTTTATATGCAGATGGTGCCTTTTACTGAATGAATAAATCCAAATGTCCTACTAGAGTGTCCCAAGGAAGTGATTATTTTTATATCAAAAATCAGTCCAACAGATGATTTGGTATCATATATATTATATATAATTTTAACCTTTTCAAGTGACCTAGCTGCTGCAATGGGTTTCACGGTATTAGGCATTTGCATGGAAAGGTAAATGAGAGTGAAAAAATTCCATTTCCAAAGAAAAGTAACCCAGTCCAAATGAAATTTATTAGCCATTTATCAAGAGCCTACTGCGGGGCGGTCATCAGGTTGGACGCTATAGGGATTACAGAAACGACTCAGATGTGAAACCCACTTTTAAAAACCTCATAGTCTTATGAGACGAAGTGATAAACTATTGCCAGAGTTGTCAACAGTTGTCCCCCCCCCCCCTTTACCTGTATAAGGAGTAAACAGAATTTAAGGGTTGAGACTGAGCCAACAGAGAAGACAGGAGATTGAGAGGGAGGAGATCCAACGTGGAAACATGATGAGTGCCGGAGCCCCAGTAGAAGGCATGGTTGGTGAATACTCCCTGGTGGTCCAGAGGAATATTTGACCCTTACAGAGAAGTTGAATATTTAGTTTTATTATCTGCCCTGAGGGCAATCACAGGGGCCCCTTGTCATTACTACTGAAAGCTTCAGTAATGTTTACTCTATAGGGCGTGGCTGGGTGAGTGAGAGGTGTTTGGGATAACATAAAACAAAGGGGTCATATCCCATTCTGGGGCCCCCTTGGGGTATGCAGTGGAAAAGTCACAAAGCTGGGCTATGAGGGAGACTGAAAATTCATCAGAAGCAGCAAATAGGGACCAGAATGACTAGCTTCACTGTGAGATTGCCAGAAAGCTCTGGAAACTTTGGGACAGACTCTGAGGTTTCTTTTAAATGGAGAAAAGGGAATGCGAGCCAAGCTTAAAGGGCCACGCAACCTTATCAAGCTAAGGGCTTGGGATCACACAGGTAGCTGATACATTGTTTTGCGAAGAAAAGAAAAGTATAATTTGCTAAAGCCGTTAAATGTGGGTAGAGGAATAAAAAAGAAAAATTCAAAGACATCACCAAAGTTTCCTTTGCAGGAGAGAAAGACGACGGTAGTGTCTTTGATAAGTGATGGCAAGAGAATGCTCTGGACCAAACTGAATTTGCAATGGCGGCAGAATAGTTGAGAGGCAACATCCTGGAGGACGTTGGAATTACAGGATCAGAGCTAAGTAAGATTTGGGGATATACTATAGGAGCATGGGTTAAAGGTGACAATGGAAGCCATGAAATGGAAGGCTTCGGAAAGATTGATGTGTGATATGCAAAATTAAGAGGTGATAGAAAGCCAAAGATAGTTGGGGAGAAAGAGGAAAGTGGGGAGCTAGGAGGAGAGCCAAGAAATTAATGTAATGGGAGGCCAAGAAGTAGCCTCATCCAGTAAGTGATTGATCAACAGGGTCAGATGCAGCAAAGATACAATGGAGGAAATAAATAACGGGGAACCTACCGAATTTGTATTAATATGTGTATAAAATAATTTACTTCTTTATATAAATATCAAATATAGGCTTCTAGAATTCAAGCATCATGATCATAGTCAAATAGTAATGTTGTTGTGACAAATGCAGAGGCAACAGAAGATATTTATATTCCTAAAGATATTTTTAAAGAGTTTACAATCTAAAAGGTAAGGCAAAGCCTTGTCCAGTACAAACACATACACAGGTTGAACAATTATGACAGTATTTGCTCAGCATATTTCCAAGCTCTGGCTTATGAGCTCTTAAAAGCTTATTTGATAAAAATAAATTTGAATTTAAGCAAAAAATTTGCATTGTTCCTTAGAGTTCAACATCGCAAAATGCCCCCTGGAAACTAAGCAAGAAGAACTCAATATCTAAGACATATATTTTAGAGAGACACTGGTATTTAACCTCTCCTTCCAAAATCTAACACTTAAAAACCT
The DNA here is from genome assembly GCF_016509475.1 of Prionailurus bengalensis. Taxonomy (NCBI): domain Eukaryota; kingdom Metazoa; phylum Chordata; class Mammalia; order Carnivora; family Felidae; genus Prionailurus; species Prionailurus bengalensis. The sequence continues at coordinate 29,302,081 of NC_057360.1, forward strand.
CATAGGCAATTGGTAATTTGTGTATCTGATGCTGATGCTGTGCATGAAAATAACCTTTATTCTGATGACTGGATATTCTTATTCTTCAGTATCTGTCACCCAGCCTTTTGCTGGGAGTTTCTTCTGGGTACTTGCCTCTGAGATGTCTAGGTTTCCTCTGACTTCCCCTCATTTTTCTTCTTCGCTTTTCTTCAGCCCTCAATTCCTGTCCATTTCTTTGTTTCTTGCACACAGAATTCCAGCTGTTTCTCTGTTCTTCATCTTTTACCTGTGGCGATTAGGAAAGTTATGCAATCATCAACCAGAGAGAAATGATTTCTTTCATTATTTGAAAGTAAGGTAAGCAGTTGCATAGAACTTACGGAAGCAAGAAACCAAAAATTCCCTCTCTATTTTATGTTTCTATAATTGCCAAAGCTCTGCTTAAAATTAGCTCATTGATAATGTGTGGTGGTGATCTTGACAACGAGCCTAGTAGGCCTCCAACCAACCCTAGGGCGTGCAGTTGACCGTGGCCTCCAGCTGTTGTGCTGTGAAATCTCATGGCTACCTTCACAGCAAGGTCTGGCTTCCCATGGGCTTTCTCCAGCCAGTGACTGAGTATGGCATGAATACTAAGGCAATTTCAATTCTAGGAGACACCAGGCTCCTCCGATGGCTGACTTGGGCTCCAGGATTCTCCGAGGACTTGCCGAACTTTCCTTAGACTGCTTCTACCCAACCTACCAGCCTTCTTTCCTTTCCTTGGGGTCAAACTGGCATAACTGCCCGGAAGCAATTCCAGTCTTTCCTGGTTCTCTCACCATTTTCCATCACAGACCTTTCCCATAATAAAATTCTTGCACATCTCATCCTGACTTGGTGTCTGCTTCTCAGGGGACTTGGGTGGGTACACATATACCTAGTGGAAGAGTGAGGCTTACAACGCCATGGGTCTTAAACCTTGGTTTTCTCACTAGCATTTGGCTTTGGTTACACAACCTACATCAAAATAGTTGAATCAAAGTGATCTGACTTACAAAGGGGGTGACGGTGGCTAAACAAGCAAGTCTGGTGAGGAGTCAGCAAGGTTTTTATTGAGAATTACAATCAGAAGGTCAAATGCTGGGAGATCTTTGCTAAAACCATGCATTCGCTTGGCATTGCAGTTCTCCCCTTGTATTCACATATCACACAAGAGATAGGACTGAGTGAATGGATATACTGCTTGGGTGGGGTCTGATTCTCTGGTCTCTAACAGATGTATTCAACATTGCCTACATTTTTTGACGGGAAAGACCAACTCAGTATTAGTATGAAATTGTTCTGACTCAGAGAACAGAAAGTTGGAAATGTTTGATTTTCTACAAATGATCTGTTAGACTGAGATAAAATTTTTTACTTATCAGATTAGCAAATATTTAAAAGATTGATCTTATCCAGTGTTGGTGAGGGGATAAGGAAATAAGCAACTTCTTTATATGTGTTAGGAGTATAAAGAGGTAAAGACCTTTAGTGAAGTTAATTTGTCAGGATCTATCAAAATTAAAGACAGACATAATCTATGGTCAAGGAATCCTGTTTTAGAATCTTTCATACAGGGGCACCTGGGTAGCTAAGTCGGTTAAGCGTCTGACGCTTGATTTTTGGCTCAGGTCATGATCTCATGGTTCGTGAGTTCGAGCCCTGGACTGGGGCCCTGTGCTGACAGCATGGGGCCTGCTTGGGATTCTCTCTCTCCTCCCTCTCTCTCTCTCTCTCTCTTTCTCCCTCCTCCTGCTTGTGCTTTCTCTCTCTCAAAATAAAGAAATAAACATTTACAGAAAAAAAGAATCTTTCATACAGAAATGTTTGTCCAAGAATACAAAAATCTATATACATGCATGTTCACTGTAGCTGAGTATAGCGCTGTTTGCAATAACAACACAGGAAGCAATCTAAAGGGCCAGCAAGATGAGGTTGGTTATGCAAATTATAGTACATCTACACCATGGAATATTATGCAGCTGCTAACAGGGCTACCATTAGCCCAGAAGGCGCCTGTGTGTAAATCAGAAAAAGATAACCCTTTCTCTGGGTGAACAAAGCGAAATGCCAGGAAGCACAATCTGATGAATGAAGCACCGGCTAGATTTTAGCTTCCATTATTCCCCTCTGCCAGGTGCTCCGTTACAATGCACAATTTGAACAATGCACCCTGGCTGTTACAAACAATGAAATAATGTTTCATATTATGACAGGGAAGGCTATCCATGATACCATCAGCCTTCCCCACAAGAAAAGAAAAAGATACATAAAGGAAGAGAAGAAAGTTGGAGAACGCATTGTTTACTTCTTCATAATAAATCTCCCTGAAACTCAGTATCTCAAAACGACAAATATTTATTATCTCACGGCTTCTGTGGGTCACGATTCCTGGTATAGCTTGACTGGGTCTCCTAGCTCAGGGCCTCTCGAAAGACTGCCTTCGAGGTGTTGATTAGGGCTACAGTGTCTCAAGGCTCAATCGGGGAAGGATTGGCTTCCCTTCTTATATGTGTGTATTTATAAGGAGTATATGTGGTTGTTGGCAGGATCCAGTTCCTTCTCTGCTGTTGCACTGAGGGCCTCTGCTCTTCGATGGCTATTGGCTGGAGGCCACCCTCAGTTCCTTGCTAACGTGAACTTCTCCATAAGGCAGCTTAAAACATGGCAGCTGGCCTCCCACAGTCAGAGAAAGAGCGTAGCAAGATGGGCATCACAAGTCCTTCATAACTTAATTTCAGAACTGACATCCATCACTTTCTCAGTATGCTATTTGTTACAAACAAGTTACCAGCTTCTGCCCACACACGAGAGCTTTTCCGGGGATCACACAAGGGCTTGAATAGGGGACGCTGGGGTCATTCGGAACCATTTTAGAATCTGCTTACTGCAGAGGATATGCATTGCAACTGTAAATACGTGAATAGTTATATCTGAGGCAGAGGCTTGGAGAAGTTTTGCTTTTTAAAAACAGTATTATCCCAAACTTAAAGAAAAGTTGCAAGAATAGTACAGGGACCTCTTACATACACATTTAGCCAGTTTAACCAATTGTTTCCATTTTGCCCCATCGCTTTATCATTGTCTGTCTATGTATGTGTTGATGTAGGCATGCATATGATCTTTTCTTTCTGAACTACAGTAAAGCCTTGGTTTGTGAGCATAATTTGTTTTAGAAATGTGCTTGTAGTCCAAAGCACTTGTGTATCAAAGCAAATTTCGAAAACCTTTGGCTCAGTTGCAATCAGATGACATTTAGTGTCACATACTACGCCTATAACAAGGCATCACTCATTTATCAAGTTAAAATTCATTAGAAATATTTGCTTGTCTTGCAGAACACGCACAGAACAAGTTACTCGCAATCCAAGGTTTTACTGTATTTGAGAGTAAATTGGAAATACAGTGTCCTTTTATCTCTTACTATCTCAATCTTTATTTTTTAGGGTTAAAGACATTTCTTTACTACAGTAAAATATTAAAATTAGTCAAGAAATTAAACATTGAAACTCTACGGTTACAGAGTCAATATTCAAATTTTACCAAATTTCTCAAGAATCCTGTTACAGCTATCGTTTTATTCTCAGGGCAGAATGCAATCTAGGATCATGCATTTCATCTAATGGTCACGGCTCTTCAGTTTCATTTAATCTGGAATAAGTCCTCAGCCTTTCTGTATCTTTCTTGACTTTGGCATTATTAAAAGAGCACGAGCCAGTTATTTTGTAGAAAATCCCTTAATTTGGATTTGTTTGGTGTCAGCTCGTAATTAGATTTAGGTGGTACACTTTTGGCCAGAATACTTCCAAAGCATGGTTACCATTAAAAGCATTGTGCCTTTAATAAATGTATACTAATAAACCTATACTTAATAAACCACAAAATTTGTCATAATGCAGATTTACTTTTGTATATAAGATGGAACATTTTCATACCCCCCAAAAAAGAAACCCCTTTGGCCATCCTTACCAATTGTACCAATCAATCCTTCCTATGACGAATGACAGGATATTGCTTTTGGTGTTTACCGTGGACACTGACCACGAGCTTACTTATTCTCACCATCCTTCATAGCATTTCTTTTGGATGCTCTAAAGAAAAAGCCAGACAGGGGGTGGCAATCATCAGTGAACTGAATAAATACTTTGAAAATGAAGTTTTAACACAGGGAATGACCTACTAATCTTCAGTGGCTCTCAACTGTGATGACGAGTTCAGCTGGGGATGCCAGCAAAAATTCAATCCTGGTGCATGCCGACATTACCTGGCCAATGATAACATTAGCTAGAGATTCAGCTAATCTTCAAAGGACAAGGAGAACTTTCTAATTTTAGAACGGGCATTTATTAGTGCTTCAAATGAATGGGTGATTACTTTTAAAGACTGCCACTAGGGGAATGATAACTAAGCTTAGGCAGCTTCATTTCCGGTGAGTGGAAGAAAGAAAAAGGAAAAACGACAGAAGAGATGGAATCTAAGACCGCATCTCATTCGAAGGTGTGTTGGTTTTCGGGATCCCTGAATGTCTTCTTCATCAACGTTGCTCACACCCCTTTTAGGAAGCCTGACTATGGGACCTGGGCCTTCTGAACAAACACCTTCTAGGTAGACCACACGTGACAGACAGGCAGTGCAGCTGGGGAGTGAGTAACCTCTAGTCATCTTTTGATTTTGCCATTAGAAAAGGCGAGGGGCTCCTTTCTGGAATGTTCCTGTGGGCACCCAGCATTTGAACTCAGGACGCCCTCCTTACGCCATTTGCCACATTGGCCCAGACATCCGCCTTGGTGCTGCAAAGCACTGCCCGTCGGGAAAGCTGAATCGTGAGGGCGGCTTGTCTGCCTTGGTCGCGTATAGTTGTTGTTCCTTCTGTCTCAAGAACACAGCGCTGAATTTTTGACCTCCATTGGCACACTTTCCCGATCTTCTCTTCCCCAAGTGGCTGAGTGCTTGGTCCAGAGCCACCCCACTTACTTTCCACCCCCTTGATTCTCATCTTATTATCAGATTTTCTCCCCTTCTCCTTAATGGGAGACTCGGGGGAAGGGATTGTTTTGGCTGGAATTTGACAAGGCACAGGTGGTTTTACCAGCTGCAAGTTCTTTAGTTCTTGTTGGCTGCCCACCAACTCTTGGTCTTTTCACAGTTCTTTCTGCGGTGGTGGAGGAGGGGGAGGGGCAGGAAGGGACAGTAGGCCCTTGATGTGTTGTTCAACATCAGCAGCTGTCTCAGGTTGGCATGGAGTCCAGAGCGGTCCTTCAGGAAGGGTTCCCCCCGCCCCCTGAATGTTTTCACCTCTGGAGACTGGAGAGAGCTGAGGGGAACAGCCACAAAAATGGCAGCTCGGCCTGTATCTCGGTCAGCGGGCCCAGGGGCAGGAGGGCCACACGCCGTCCTTGCACACGTGCTGGCTGCCGTTGTGCGTGGCTCCCACACTCACGTGGCCGCCGCTTGCAGCCTCAGAAATTCAGGCTCGGCCAAGGCTGCTTGCCTCTCTACTCCCTGGCTGGTTGGAGTCCAATGACACGAGCATCGTCTCCCAAAATAGACAAAAATAATCCTCAGCCCGATCTCTCAAATGCCTCTTTTTGAGGAAAGAAAAAAGGAACTCAAAACTTAAAAGAATTTTTCCTTCTTCCTTTTCCTTTCCAAGCGTCTTTTTGATAGCAACAATAAAACACTTGAATGTGCCAGTTGACCTCTGGTGGCGCCCCGTTCACTGTTCTCTTCTCGGCCTTTTTTATTTTGAAAACATTCATCCGACCCCTTTCCTTAGTACGGTTTCAAGCCCCTGCTCACGCTTCCTCAGACTTTTCCTTCCTGCGAGGCTCTGCTTGAAAAGCTCGGTTCTGTGCTCTGCTCGTGTGTGGGTGCTCGCCTCCCCCATTAATCTGAGCACACGTGAAAGGGAAGGCCAAAACGGCCCTTTATTGATTAATTCCTCTCCCTCTTCTTTCCTCTGATGCTTCGCCTTCATGTCTCCTTGCCCTCCTCCTCCCTAATCGCCTCATCCCTCAGCACCAGACAACTACTGGGATCTTCATGTGGCCCTTTGCCACTGAGAACCAAGGGCTGCCTGGCAAAATCCCCTCTAGTGTGACGGCAAAGCCCAGTGCGGCCCGTAGGTGTTTCCGGCGGCTCTGACGTCTTCTTGTTTCCTCTGCCCCTTCACAGCCGCACAAAGTGCTGATTCCTGTTCCTGACTGAATTCCCTGATTGTCTCCTGGGACGTCCACACCACAGCTCCTACCTCCCCTCGTCGTCAACCCCATGCTGCCTTCATCTGTTAAGAGATCGTTCTAAGGTTGGGGCGCCTGGGTGGCTCAGTCCGGTGAGTGCCTGACTTCGGCTCAGGTCATGATCTCACTGCTCGTGGGTTTGAGCCCCGCGTCGGGCTCTGTGCTGACAGCTCAGAGCCTGGAGCCTGCTTCGGATTCTGTGTCTCCCTCTCTCTCTGCCCCTCCCCCAACCCCGCTCATGCTCTGTTTCTCTCAAAAATAAATAAACATTAAAAAGAGAGAGAGAGAGAGAGAGAGAGCTCATTCTACGGCTTTCCCCGTTCCAACTTGCACCAGAAAGCTACGGGAGGCATATCTCCATAACTCTGTGTGAGCTGAGTTGGGTTCTCCCAGCCCAGAACTGGCTCTTCCAGAGAGTATAAGCCCATTAGCTGTTTAATAATGCTTTGTTGATATTCCACCGCTTTCTGTTTGCTTTGCACACAGAGCATTTCTTTGAAACCCAAACAGCCTGGAGTGAGGCACAGAAACGAAGGTGGAAGAGTGGGGTGTGTTGTTTGAGGATGGTGGGGCGCAAGGGGGAAAGCAGAGATAGCAAAAGCGGGCAAGGAGAGGAGAAGAGGAAAGAAAAGAGGAAAAGTTTTCCGCTTCCCAGATTTTCCTGAGGGAGGACACAGTGGGGCTGCTATGTGACTACGTCTGGATTCCCAGGACCTCAGAGACACCCACCATCAAAGATAAGCAGAAGCACATATTCTAAAGCTCTGTATAAATGAATCTTGGAATACTCCCTGCTTTGGAGTCTCCATACTTAAAAAAAAAAAAAAAATCTTCTTCAGCCAGAACAACCAGGAATGAACCTGGTTTGATTTGGCCAACGCCAGCATTTTTTAAAGAAATCATAGTTCATAGTTCTGTTGTGTACGTCACTGCAAAGTATTCATCATACTTAAGGGATGCCGCATACACCTGTCAATTCAGTCGAGCAAATGTGCATCTTTCCTATCTGTCTCTCTTTGCTTCAAGGGCCCGGCAATGCTAATCTTTAGCAATATTCTTTCCCCAATAAGAGCTCACATCCAATCTGAATGCTAAATAATGTTGTCACGAGGTTGCATGGGCACTGGTTAAGATCTATGCCCAAACTATAATGAATCTCTCTTCTACATAACTGTTATTGTGGCCAAAATTGGTGAACAGCCCCTTCTCAAGGGAGCAGTGGGAGGAGACTGGAATATTGTGTTGGATTCTGTCCTGGACATATCTTCGGCTAGACTCCTGGAGCAGTTTAAATCAAGGGCTGGGCTGAGCAGGCCTGAATGGCTTTCAAATGACAGATTTATGGAGGGAGGCCTAATTAGATCATGGTAATTTGTAATACGACAGTATCTTTTGCTCAAGATCTCAAAGCAAATTTCTGCCTCCATAGGTGGGCAAAACAAAGACCTATGAATGTCGAGGGACAGTCTCAATTTCACAAAATAAATCCTTGGGCAGCCCAGGATAAGAGTCACACCTTGCATTTGGAAAAACGTTCTGCAGTTCTGCTACCTGTTTATATAATGTTGTCTTATTTGAGCCTCCTAGAATCCAGTGGCGGTATTAGGAAAGGCACCCAGTGTCTCCCCATTTTAGAGAAGAGAAAACGGAGGCACTGGTTTGTGGTTAAGTGACCTGCCCAAGACCATAGCATCAGTAGCTGGGTTGATCTTTATATGCCCTATGTGGGTTGACAAGGTTTTTTGGAGAAATCAAGCGGTGTGATTCTTAGCTGTAAGGGCAGGAGGAAACCTCGAGATACTGCGGTTTTGCTCCTAATGACTTGGCAGAAAGGAGCGCGGCTGAGGAATACGAGCTGCAGAGAAGCCAGACTGGGAAATGGTAGCTGGAGACCTGGGATTCATGTAGGTCAAGGGCTTAAAATGAATTGTAAACCCCAGTGTTAGGAGTATGCAAAAGCCTCGAATTTGCATATCAAGGTATTGCCTTGGCAAAAAATACTATCGTGTGTATGTGGCCACGTGGTCACCGTGGTGGCCCGTCAGTCATTATACAGCTGCCAACAGAGGTGGCGATCCCCTGAAAGAGCAGGAACAGTAGTGGGCAGGATTACTGAGTGCTCTCCCCAGGGCCTCTAAAGTCACACACAGTTGTCTTACCTGCCTGTTGGGACTGTCCATTCCGGGTAACATTCATTTGTTTCATTCATTGGGTAGCCAATGATACCCAGTTGGTCCCTATTCATACGGTTGGTCCCTATTAAGGTGATGGGTGGATTTTGCCTTCGAGCAGCTTACGTTCTAGTATAAGGGCCCAAACATGTGCCTATATGATAATGAACAAGGGGAAGGTGATACCTGTGATTAAAAAAAAACAAAAACAAAAACAAAAACTTGGTTCCTTGTTGCTGTGCTAAACTTGTACATCGTCTAGGTCTTTTGAAAGAAATAGACGGAGCCTTATATTTTTGGTTTCCCCAGTAGGATTCTGCACATGGCTGATGCTCATAAAAATGTGCTTATGTCCAGAGGATGGTTTTCTTTTCCCTTTTGGTTTCTTGAGGACTCTTACTGAAAAAGATCTTAATAAACAACTAACCTACATGAGTAGCTTGTGTTTTTCATCTGTCTCTCTCTCTCTCTTTTTGTCTCTGTCTCTGTCTCTCTCCCTCTGAACATGAATACTCTGTCATTTTGGAGATGAAGCCAATACCTACTAGTAAATGACCCATCACTGTTAAATGCAGATGGCAGAGAAACTTCATTTTCTAATCCTTAATTGTCCCCAGCATGTTAGGGGCAATTTTAAATCTAGTTATCCACATTTTAGCAAATCCAAATACATTTATTCCTAGGAAATAAATAAGGAGGTATCGATAAGTGTCTCATTCTCAGAAGGGTCACATCACACGGTCCTCAGCTCAGGCTCGCCCTGCCTCCTCTTTAGAACGAACCCCAAGTGGGTAGACAATGGGTGGGAGGCAACTTTGGGGACCCACAGAATCTTGAGACCGTCTCCCCTCTCTGTTTAAGCACATGGATTATGGCAAAAATCACAAACTGCAGACTTGGCAGATTCTCCCAGAGCAGGAGGGGAAGGTGATAGCCTTCTCCAAAGTCAGAGGAGGGATGGGTATTGAATAAATCACAACAAATATGTGATATGTCCTGCAAATGATATGAAAAATTAAATACAAAGAAAAGTGAAGACAGGGCTTCTCAAATGACGGAGCTGTGGGGAGGGTGAAGGGGGAGGTGGCGCGGGAAGGAGGGGCAAGGCAGCAGGGGGGGAGGGGCCAGAGTGCTAAATTTGTGAAAAGAAAAACACTGATGCTATGCATACTCTGAAAGATGACACGGTTCCCTAGTCCAGATGGCAGTTTTTTAGAGTTTTACTTGCATTTTCTGATTGAACAGACTTTGCTCGGGTCCCGTTATTAATGTTAGAACTTGGGGCTTGGGCTCCTGTGTTCTTGCCAAGGCAGATGACAGTGCTGTTCCGGTGAAGGGGAGTTCAGAGTCTCAGGGAGCAGCAGCAGCAGCTTGGACTTCTGGGGAAACGAAAGGAGGACTCCCAGGCGGCCGGTCCTGCCACCCTATAAAATGGAAGAACCTTGGCTCTCCATATGCATTCTCTTTTGTGATTTGGAAGACAAATAACTCCGCTTAGTTGTCTATGAACAGGTACCGCAGATGGCTGGATCCTGATCCTTATAGGCTGCTGTGGAAGCCAGGGGGGCTCTTTTACTCTTGCCCAGCCCCCTGAAGTTGTTAGCTAAGGGTGGGTTCTTGGAAGATAATGGGCTATGATTACTATATACTATAAGTAACTCCGAGGGCAGTAGTGAGGTTGTGGACTACCGTGTGAGGTTTCACCGTAAATAGGTAATGTATATAAAGTTGCTCCTGGGGCGCCTGGGTGACTCGGTCGGTTGAGTGTCCGACTTTGGCTCACGTCATGATCTCACAGTTTCAGGAGTTCAAGCCCCGCATCGGGCTCTCTGCTACTGGCACAGAGCCCGCTTTGGATCCTCTGCCCCCCACCCCCGCCCCCGCTCCCGCCCCTCCTCTCTCTCTCTCTCTTTCTCTCTCAAAAATAAATAAAACATTAAAAAAAAAAAAGGTGCTCCTGTGATAAAGTCACTAGGCAGCTTGGAGATGTAAGGAAATTTTTAGGTATTTTTAGATATTTCTCTTAGAGAATCCCAGGCAATATTTCTGAAATATTTTAAAAATATTTTTAGATATTTAGAAATTTTTAGATATTTCTCTTAGGGAATCCCAGGCAACAGGGAATTCTTCAGAATCTTTTCTCCTCTTGATATTGGAACCCAAGGGATATGTTTCTAAGATCAAAGAACTTTAAGGGAAGCAATAAAGGGAAGACAGTATTTTGCTTTTCTTGAGATTTCTTGATAATGATGGATGCCCAATTTCTTTGTTCAAAGATGTCAGCCTGTGAATCAGAGGCAGAATCCCTTTTGGTTTTAGTTGTCACGGGTGTCTATTTATAGTCATGGCCAAATGTGACCTCATCCTCTAGGTTTTGCAAGCTCAGCAAAGTGAGGCCAGGTTAGCCTGGCCACAGGTCTCCGAGGAGCACCCCAGATGCTGCAGTGTGTCTTGTCAGCAATGCCAAGGTTTTTCTCTTTCTGCAACTCCTCACATGCCTTTCATTTCAGAGAACAAGGTGATTGGAGACGCCATCTTTGAAGTCAGAAATAAAATGGAAGACTCAAGAATCGCTGATTTTCTTTCTTTCCCTTCCTTCCTTCCTTCCTTCCTTCCTTCCTTCTCTCCCTTTCTCTCTCTCCTTTCTTTCTTTCTTTCTTTCTTTCTTTCTTTCTTTCTTTCTCTTCTCTTCTCTTCTCTTCTCTTCTCTTCTCTTCTCTTTTCTTCTTTTCTTTTCCTGTTTTGAAGACTAGTATGGAGAAAGGAGATGATGGTAGACAAGGAAGAATGGGACAAATCACTGGTGGAAGAGTCCCCATGGGGGCAGACCACTAAGAGTTTCTAGGGATTCAAGCAGGAACCTGATCCTTTCTCCTAAGTATTTAAATATTGAGACCCAGGCAGACAAACACATCTGTGAAAATTACAGCTCTCATCTTGGGAGGAGCCATGGTGTTAGTGAGCTCTACCTAATTTCACAGTCCATTTCTTGGGGCCCTTTGTTCATCCAACCAATTTTCACTATGTGCTGCCTATGTGCCAGGCTCCCTCTGAAGGCACCTTCTCTCCGTTTTTCTGGTTTCTCATCCTTTGTTTGGAAAAAACGAACGGAGCAATAAAGCTGGAGATTGCTCTATCGGTAAAGTACAGCTCCATTTCTGTGACATGGCCAACTTCGTTGAAGTCAAGGAAAAGTTCTCCTTTTCCTAACCCAAGAATCTTTACTAAGCTGCGGATGGCTTTAGTGACCCCTTCCTTCCTATTTCATTCAATGCATATTTATTCAGCATGACTGAATCGTGTGTCTTCAAGTCTACAAAGTCATAGGAATCAGTTGCTTGGTTAATTGAATTGACAAGTCTGTTGAGCCAATTGTTAAAGAAATATGACCATTCAGTCAAGAGCTGTTGCTGTGGCTTCACATCGATGTGGCCAGGGTGGGTGACATTGTCTGAGACACAACGGTTTGCAGAGATGTAGTCCCTGACCACTAATTACCCAATGCATACTAAAATGTAGGGCACTTAGAGAACCCCAAGAAACATAAGGGAAAACAGCACAGTGATCAGGAGAGACCAGTAGAAGCTGAAGGAAAACCAAAGATCTTATACCTGGGAAAAGGATACATGTTCTGCCTTCAACTTCTACCAATCAAAACCATATTTAAGCCACATCGGTACCACAGCAAACACGTATTCGGTAACGAAACCTACCTCGATTTTTTTGGTGAGTGTTTAAGCTTCAGTTTTTCTAAGGTGAAAATACCCTGAAATAAAGATGAATAAAATCAAGGAGCGAAATGCGCAGCAAGAAAAAAAATCAATGCAAATATTCTCCTTTCGCTAATGTCCCCGTAAACTAAAATCCCAAGCAGCTTCTTTGATTTCATTTGTGGTAATTGCAACAGAAAATTGCATCTGGACCGACAATGTGTATACCAAGCTTCAGCCCAGTGTGCTTACAAATTGCCAAGTTATAGCAAACCCCCAGCAGAAAGGATGGAGATTTCTCACAGAAATACTGGCAACCCTTTAAGAGCAATGGCATTTACTGACACTACATCCTAGGAAAAAGAAATGAACTGGAAACTGTACATCAGGGTGATCATCAATGTCAACTGAGTCCTGGTTTTTCTTCTCACTCCCCTCCAAATAATTTGGCTTTCAAAATTACATCTGCTGTTCTGTCTTTAGTAGATACAGCCATGATGCAGTATCTAACTGGAATTCTCCTTCTTTCTCTTCCCTCTTTACTCCTGGAAATCTGGATATTTAACAGAAGCAGTTAGGAAAAGTATTATAGACAAATCTCAATCACCTACGTGGGAGAAAGAATCCATTTTTTGGAAGTTTATTGGGGGGCGGGGAGGGCAGAGAGAGAGGGAGAGAGAGAGAATCTCAAGCAGGCTCTGCACTGTCAGCACAGAGCCACATGGGGGGCTCGAACCCACAAACCTGGAGATCATGACCCGAGCTGAAATCAAGAGTTGGACACTTAACTGACTGAGCCACTCAGGGAGCCCTGAAAGAATCCAATTTTGATTCCTAGATTACAGGGTTCTGGGAGGAATGGAGGCGTCCTCATCGCTGAAAGCTTGGGAATATGTTCTGGAACATGGAACTCTTAGGGTTCAATCCTGTGTTCGCTTGAAGAATGAGGAGTCTGGTCCTCCCCCTGACAAAAATCACACACAATATAGGTATGCACATCCCAAATACTGAACAGGAATAATATGGTCTGGTGTGTCCGTGTTTTTATTTGTTTGTTTTGTACTTAGGCCACGTCTATACATCCGAGTCAGCTTGAAAAATAATACACCAACATCACTTAATCTCAGCCACTGCAAACAACGATTCACTAATTCCTTTGGAGTTTTTCAAAATAAAAGTTGTCTGACGAAAAGCCACTGCTGTTTCATGCTGTTCCTCACAAGATGAACAGGACAGAATCTCTATTTCTTACAACACCCGGCCAACAATAGATGTTTACTGAATGCAGCCTCACTTACTTATATGCTGCAAATAATTGTACCTTCACAATGATAGTCACGCTCACGAAAATACAGTATTGTTTGTATCTTTTTTAAGCGTTCACGACGACGAAAGGATTACGTGGTCACGTGGCAAAGATTCCCACCAAAATAGGAGAACAGTGGAAAAATAGGCGCAGACTCCGGTGTTCTTTAATATATTCATCACCGTGCAAGAGGCCAACGTCCAGGCTCCTAAATAATTATCAGTCAGCGCCATCACACTAAAGTGGGTTTCCATCAATACTGAGGTTATCTTTGCTTTGCCTCCGCTGACCCCGAGTGGGACGGGAAGAATGGCCCGGGCACACCTAATGGCTCCTTGCCGTCAAGCAGCCGTGGGAAGGGCAAGGGTACTGAAGCAGCGGAATCAATCACCAGACTCATTAACCCGGCAGCCTCCCACCCCCCCTCCCACGGGCTCCCCAGCCGTACCACTTGCCACTACCCTCCCTCCTCCGGGATCCGACGTCACCCAAACCACCTTCAAGGGGCCATGCACCTGCTCCCTACACCACACTTCCCTCCCGGCCCCTTGCAAACGGGCAGCCGCAACTTCAAGGAGAACATTTCCGAAACGAAACCTTCGCTCGCCCGGACGCGCACGCGTACGCACACGCCCGCCCCCCCCCCCCCCCCCCCCCGCACGTGTGCGCACGCGCACCCACGTGCGCGCGCCGCTAAAATCCTATCGGTGCCGGTGTCGTGGACAGACGCCCCTCCGCTGGGGGAGGAGGTCCCAGCCCTCCTTCCCCTCTGCCCCCACCACCCGGAGCCCTTGCTCTCCGTCCAAGGGCGCCGCGCTGCCTGCGCTCCGAGGCCTCAAGGCCACTGCCTTCCCTCTCTCGTGCTTGGAAGCCGCAGCCTCTGATCAGGGCTCTGTTTGCCAGCCCTGTACTGTACTTCATTAGGCAGCTCTATTTAATGGTTTCAACAAAAGCCATCATTTTAGCCCAACTGCCTTGACTAAATTAAAATTTCCAATCTCTGTTTTAGTGTTCTGCAACTGATGTATACATAAGCAAAACTGGTCAACATCTGCCAAGGGGTTGGCAAAAAGTTCTGTAAAGATGTACTTCACATTTCTGAAGCATGTGCAAAGTAACAGCGTCCTTATCCTCCCGAGAGCCCTCATGGTTTTACTTCACCATTTGTTCAAACACACTTTAGCCGCGTATAAGCCATACAGTTCATTCCCCCCTTGGTTGCCGTTTTATCTGTAGTGTCATTTTGAGTAATTGGGGTATGGTAGCTGATCAACTTACAGGTTTCTCATTGGCAGAAAGGGACCATATTGGCACCAAGAAAGAATATGATGGGTCCTCTCGGTGCATAAGCAAGTGTCCCTCTCTTGCACTTGGCTACCCAAGGCCATTAGGAAATAAGCTGAATAAAGCCTCCAAGTGTATACGTCTTCCCTCTTCCCGGGCAGAGGGAGGCACCTATAGAAGCAGCATAGCAAACCCAATGTGGAAAGATGGTCAATGTACATATTTAGTCAGTGATCTGTGAAAGTTTTTGAATTAGTTTTTAAAGCTTTGTTAAGACCAGAACGCACAGATGTTGAAAACAAGTTCAGATGTAGCGACAGATGGTATTTGATTATGAAGCAGACTGTTCATATAATACAAAGATGCTGCTTCTGCCATACCCAAGTAACTGCAGACAGTGCAGTAGAAATTTTGGAAGGCAGGCGGTTCGAGAGGGTCTTTGTGCAGCAATAACTTTCCCATTTTCCAGCAGTGCTAGAATTGGGATAATTTCCCCCTTTTCTTTGCAATCGGCGCCTCTCTCTGCTCTTCTGTGCCCTGCCTCCCTCTCCAGCCTCAAAACCTCCTCTCTCCCTTCAGTGAGCTGTCTTCCCTCGCCCACGTCTTTCACAACAACTGTGCCGATCGGAGGGTGCGTGGCCTCATCCGAAGCAGTCCCGGGCCCGAAGTTAGAGGGAAAGAGGAAGCGCTTGCTAATGCTTTCGTGGTCTGAGAGAAAAAGACTCCTCACCGTTCTTGCTTTGCGGTGAGAACTCCCTCTTTAAACAGCAGCCGGGATGATGGCTTCGAACGTGCTGCCACACGTGTGCTGAGGTTGCTGCTGACACGGCGCGGGCATCGAGACTCAGCTGCCCCATCTGTAAAGTGGGAATGCCTCTTGCCCCATTCATCTCTCAGGCGTGCCCGGAAGATCACATGGGATGCCGAGTCAGAAAGTGCCTTGAAGAATGGAAAGCACTGTTCACATGCATGTGACTGTCATTGTTGGGGTCTCAGGATGGGAGAGTGTGGGTGCCTTCATGCCGAAAAGAGAAACCTCCCTGTACTTTGGGAGACCTCAGTCGGAAATCCACTGTCCTTCTTCCGTGTAAGCCCTAGAAAAATGCCGTGGTATCAGAAGTGTGCTTATTAATTAAACGAGTGAAGAGAGCAGAACCCCTGGCTGCAGATGGGTGCCTCCCGAATGGTTATTTCCCCTTTTCAGACTAGAAACTTTGAGGATCAGTGACTTAGACATCATGGGACCCCCAGCGCCTGGCCATGATAGAGTGCCCTGGTGAATGAAGGTCCTGGGTGTAGAAGCAGACATGCTTAGGAAAGGACAGTGTGGATTCGACCACCTCCTTTCTGGCCTCCTTCAGAATCCAAGCTTTCAGGTCTGGGTGAGTTATCAGGCCTCGTCTCCAAAGCTTTTTGTAGCTCTGTTACTTTCCTTTATCAACACAGTTGTGGCCTGGCCTGGGCTGCGGTGCGGGTGGGGGTGGGGGAGGGCACAGGAGGGAGGTGGGGGCAGTGCCGGTACAGCCTCTTTCGTGTATGACCCGACTCAAAAGCCCACCGTCTGTCCCCTCCACTCCAAGTCTCTGGTTTTGAAGAGCTTACTATGTGCCAAATAATGTTTAACAAACACAGATGAGCCACAGGAGATGAGGGAGAGAACTGGCGTGCCAATACGTATAGGAGGAGATTTTGAGAGAGCTGCTGGGGCGGGGGGGGGGGGAGGGGAGGGGGTGTGTGGGTAGAGAGTAGTTGTAGGTGGGCTCAGGATGGAGGTGGATGAGGAGACAGAGGAATTTTCGGGTCCTCCTGCGGTGGAGGGCCATCCCGGGATGTTTTACGTGCTGCTTCTATGCAAACCTTCCTCTTTTTTGGTTACCTTTATGGGTTTACTGGTAAAGCTGATGTGGCACTAACTTATATTAAATGCCCAGGGTTTGATTAGCCAATGAGAAGAGGGATTTATATTCTCTCTCCAATTTGCAAATGTATATTAAAGCCCACTGCATCTTTACTGCAGACGGAACTGGTGATATAATCCGTGGGGCTCTGTCCAAAATGAAAATGTGTGGTCCTTTGTTTAAAAATTATTAAGAATTTCAAGAGGGTAGCGGCAGAGCGGTGAAGAAATGTGGGGCTCTCCTAAGTGTGGGACTCTGTGTGACTGCGTAGGACTCACGCCTACGAAGCCGGCCCTGACCGCAGAGGGATAGAAAAGCAAACTCCTCTGATCGCCTCCCATCCAGAATCTCTGCAGCACGCAGAAGACACCTGCGGTTTTTGAGTATCGATTTGCTGAACCGTGAGACATTAAGAGATTGCCCTGAATGAGGAGGAAAGCGGAAGACGGGGACCACGGATTCATGAAAGAAAACAGAGTGGGCAAGAAGGCAGGCTGGACAAGATTCAGAAGTCCCGGGTTCACACTCAAATCTTATCACTGGTCAGATTTCGGAGCTTATCCATGAGAGAGGAATAGTCAAGAGTTCCCGTTAGAGTCAAGAGTCTCCCAGGGTTGACGTGAGCTCCAAGGATGACGATGTGAATGTCAAAGTGCAGGGTGCTGGCCAGCCAGTGTTCTTGGTTCAGGCAATGTGCACTACACGTTAGGAGGTGAGTTGATGAACCAGCCAGTCAGGCGGGATTTATGAGGCAAACTTTGTGCTCGGCACTGTGACGAGTGCCATAGTTACTGCCGCGATAGCTGGGGAGACACTGGTGCTTGGAACCAGGCGGCTGGATCCTCTCTCTGAGTATTCCACTGAGTACTACCCATCCCCCAGGCCCTGGAAGAAGAACCGTAAAGCGAAGGTATGCGAGTCCTTACAAGGTACATAGGCCACTCACGAATGTTCACGTGGGTCGGGAAACCAGCTCCAGAAGAGGCTATTTTAGCCCAGGAGAAATACAAATAACAGTGAATTTGATGACCACGGATAATATCTGTCTGCCGATGAGTCGGTGCCATTGGAGAGCTGCACTAAATAGCAAGACAGCTTTAAATGGAGAGCTGAGGAGTGGAAGAGGTACCTGACCCCCACTCAGGCTCTCTTCCCTATTCTTGGTCCTTTCTCTGACAGCTGTTCTTGATGAGGACTGACCGTGGCTTCATTCCCCACGCCCACAACCACCATCACTCCTCCACTGAGGACCCGGGTCTCCACAGGAAGTATTTCCATCACCTTGGTTAGGACTGTCTCTGAGGAAAGGAGATGTAAATAGCTTAATATTTCCAGAAGGGCCTCGTTTTGTGTGTCCTGCTTTTGGGTAAATTGCCCTGTTAAGGCAAAAGCACCCAGACAGCCCATGCCCAAACTCATGTCCATAGAAACGATGAGATAATGCATATGTATTGCTTTAAGCCACTAAATGTGTGGCAATTTGTTACCCAGCTGTGGAAAACTAATACATATTGCACTAGTTTATTAGCATATAGTAATAACTCTCACTCATTGAGTGTCTACTGTGTGCTCAGCTTTGTACGAAAGCATTTATACATATTCTCTTAATTCTCACCACTCGGCGATAGAGGTACCGTAAGGACTATTTTAGAGATGAAGAAACTGAGGGGCAGGTAATTAGAGGTGGGAGGAGGGATTTGAACCCAGGTCCGCCTTATCTAGAGTTCATGCCAATGAGGTAGGAGGGCAACCTTCTTTCATTGTGGTGTTTTTCTTCCTTTCCCAGCCTCCACCCCAATCCATTATCTTCCGAGTTTGGTAACGTATCGAGATCCTGCTACGTGCCTGGATCTCCTCCCCTCCACTCACAGTTCTGCAAAGTGCTCAGGAAACCCAGCCTACCTCCTGGCCAAGTGCCTGGATGCCAAGGCCTCCTCAGAGACACATAGCACCCCGAGCATGTCTCACGGGGCTCCCCTAGCAGTTACCCTTGCTGCCTCCTGGGCCAAGGTTCCGGGAGCTATAACACTTTAGGCTTCAGGGTTCTTCACAAGGACAGCTGGCTGTAGTGCCCACAGCCTCCTCCTGGACACTGCCATTGACCTTGCAGTATGTGTTCCTTTTCTACGGCTAAATAGCAAATTGCCACACATTCAGTGGTGAAACGTGCACCAACAGGGCATAGTGCAGGCAGAAGGAGGGCTTTTGAATCAGATCTATTCGGATTTAAGTTTTGGACTCCTTGAGCCTCCCACTTACCAGCACTTAGCTGAGGGCCAGCCTGTAGAGGACACTTACTTGAGTTTGTTGAACAGATCAATGAAGTTGAGCAATACCGATGATGATTGATGATGATGGTGGCGATGGTGATGATGGTGATGGTGATGGTGATGATGGTGATGATGATGGCAGCAAGATGGTGGGACAGAGAGATTTCCTGAAACCAGCTAAGAAGCCATGGTACTTCAAGCAAGCTCAAAGCCGGTAACAGCTGTATTGAAACAGCTTCATCCACTTGAAATCAAATAGTGTTAAAGACCTGGAGACTGTGTAACAGAGACAGCCAGCAGAACGATCCTCCTCGTCGATTCATCGTCTTTGGAAGACACTCTGAGAAATGTCACTGCTCAGACAAAACCATCAAAACTTAACCATAGTAAAGGAAGAGGAGGTCAGAGAAACATTGTTGGAGCCTTTGGATATTTCTTGCCATTTGAGACAGAAGCAGAGTCAAGGGTATCTGGCTGCCTTAATGACATGTATATCTACTAATTGATATATTTTGTGGTTGCAATTGTTTTATGATTTGGGATCTGATTTATTTATAATGCCTTGTAAAGTTATAGGTAATAAATCACATTGAGCTACACCTTGAATAAGTCATTTTCGTTGAAAAAAATTTAGCAGCGCAAATTTATCATCTCAAGTTTCTGTGGGGCAGGTCTTGGTGGGGTTAGTCCGTTCTTCTCCTCAGTGTCTCGCCGGGCTGAAATCAAGGTGAGGGCTTGTGATCTTATGTAAGGCTTGAGGGTCTCCTCCAAGCGCTCCAGTTAGTGGCAGAATTTGGGGAATGTAGTATAAAAGGTCCTATTTTCTTGCTAGCTGGTGACTCGGGACAACTTTCAGCTTTTCAAGGCTGCCATCAGATCCTTGCCATGTGGCCCCCTCCATAGACAGTTCACAAGGGGACGATTCAAGGCCAGTAGGGGAATTTTTTTAAGATCTCACTTAATCAGTCCAGGAACACCCAGGGTAATTTCAGCTTTGATCAGCTGCTTAAGGACCTTAATTACCTTAATCTTTGCCATGTAATGTAACCCAACTATAGGAGTGATCGCTCATAATATTCATAGGTTCTGTCCACACTCAGAGTGAAGGCACTGCACGAGACATGTACACCAGGGATGGAAGTCTTAGGGGCTGCCCAAATATTGCCAACCACACAGAACTTGAAGAGTGCGGCCATCTCGGAAGACTAAAGAACCTTGAGAGGTTAGAATAGTGGGCGCCATTCTTTTGTTTTTAATGTGTATTTCTTTTGGAGAGAGAGAGAGAGAGAGCAAGCACACGCACAAATGGGGGAGGGGCCAAGAGAGACAGAGTGAAAGACAGAGAGAGAATCCCAAGCAGGCTCCGCACCACCAGTGCAGACCCCGGTGCAGGACTCGAACTCACAAACAGTGAAATTGTGACCTGAGCCGAAAACCGAGTCGTATGCTAAACTGACTGAGCTACCCAGGCACCCCAGTGGGCGTCATTCTTAATGGTGCTTGAGGGAACCCGCAGGTGGATGACGGCAGCTGTATGTTATGGTCCTCCAAAGCAGAATACAATGCTGATGGCTTGGAGTCCCCTAGTCCAGAGAAATATAGGACTTACCTTTCAGTGTGCGTATTCCCATAGTTTTCAGAAATGCATTTCCTTCCATGAATTTTGTTCTTGTTTGCGGTGTGGCAAAAATTATTACTATTGTTTCAAGGAAAAAAATGTATTATGGGTGTTTGTGATTTTCCCCTTACCCCTGGTTTTAAACAGGGAACAGGTCGTGTTTGTAGAGGCCGCTCTAAGGCTTTCCTTTGTGGTGGAAAGTCTAGGCAATGGGGATATGATAGAGAATATTTATTTTCTTGATTTTCCTTTCTTATTGGTATAAGAAGAAGAACCTAATTTCATCATATTTTCACAAATATGTTCTCACCGTATTTTCCCATTCTGCCCATTGCATAGAATGTTCTACATTCTTCTAAAGACATCTTTCTTGGAACTATTGAGTTCTTGTTTCAGTGTGAATGAATTATAGTCTAAGGCTGCTACACAGCTGTGAATCTATTTTCTATATACTTCCTGGTTTGTTTCACTGTTTATTCCACATCCTTCCCGCCCCCCCCCCCTGCCTTTTTTTTTTTTGGTTTGGTTTTCACCTTCATTCCGTTGGAATACATGTCAGGAAAATTTCTCAGAAAGAGTACATGGGAGATAAGCTTTGAATCAGTTTTTATTCATGATTGATAGTTTGGATTAATATTATATTCTAGGTTTTCGTATTCCACCTCTGGATAGTGCTTTAGGGAGTAACAAAGAGCTCAAGCAGCAAATAAGAAAAGCATTCAGGCAGAGGAAACATCTATGCAAATGTACTGAGGCATAAACTAAGAGGGTATGTATTGGGAACCAGAAGCAATTCAATACTGTAGGGCAAGAATTAGAGGGAAGGGAGAAAGTATTAGGAAATACAGCAGAAGGAACAGGTACAAATAATATCCTAGGGATCGGGTCTGCCATGCTAAGGGGATTAGGTATAACGCTGGAGTGAAAGGGAATTGCAGATTAGTCTTAATCTGGGAAATACCAGAGTTGTGACACAGAAAGATCAATTACTTATTGATAGCAGTTGTATGAAGAATGGCCATGAAAATGGAAGAAAGGAACCAGCACAAAAGAGGTAGTTCATTATAGCTGGGTGGAGGATGATAGAGCAGTAACCAGGGAGAGATCATAAGGGGTCTTAAAAAACCATGTTAAGGACTTTGGACTTTATTCTGGAGCAGTGACAAAACTCTCCATTTGAATAGAGGGACAGATTAATGCTTTAGGAAAATCACCCGGATACAGTGCAGGAGAATGGATTAGTGCTGGGGTGGAAAGACTGAAGGAAGGAAGGCCTATCCTAATGTTGTTCACTTCCTGCCTTTGTAGAACCTGGGATGAGAGTTGACAGGGCCTGAATTAGGGTACTGTGGCTAGAAGGTGATGAATGGATTTGAGTGATATAAGGAACATGAATTGAACATCAATAATGGTTGATTAGATGTGGGAATTGAGAGAAGAAAGACAGAATGACTCTTGGGTTCTTGGTTTGGTCCAGTGGATGGATGAATGACTCCATCCACTTAGGCAAAGACATTTTGGGGGAAAGATGTCATAATCTGGGATAAAGCAGATTAGCCATATGTATATCTCTTTCCTTCTCTCCTGAAATATAAATCACTTTTATCTGTCTGGAGAAGCAAGGAAAAGAGCTTCATATCTTTCCTCCTCCAGAGCAATGGAGCAGTCTCCCCATCACACCATCCTCTCTTGGGAACACCCCACCATCGGCATCCTGGCTTTAGAGGAATAGTCTTCTTTCAAGCTTTCAAATGCTCTCCATTTACCCCAAACACAGGTCCTTTACACTTGCCTGTTTTCCCTCCTCTTTGGCCACGCGATACTTACTCACTTTTTAGATGTCAGTGCTAAGTCACTTCCTCAGAGATGCCTGCCTTCTCCTGTCCCAGGCCCGGGGACATTCGTTCCTTGCCTTCACCTTTCTCAACTTCTGCACCAATAAAGAACTTTGTAGTCTACGAGGTTCCTTTGTTTTTGTGAATAACCGTCTCCCCCACTGGAGTATGGCCTCCACCAGGGTGAGAACTATGTCTTACTCATCACCGTTTGCACGAAGCCTAGAACAAATGTCTGTTGAAGGAATGAAAGAGAAGAATGCCCTGTAGCTTAGTTTGGCTGTGACCACAGAGGCTTTCTGCCCCCCAGAGTGAAATGACTCTTCTCAGACAACTCTCAGCAGCTGTTTGAGAAGCTGCGTGGCTAATTCCCAGACAGCAGTTTATCACAGGCCACGTTGAGGCCACTGCACACAGTTCCGGCAAAACTATAACTTGAGGCCTCTGAGGCACACCGCTTCAAGTTCTGAACTGGAGACACCGCACTTGCTGTCAGGCCACTCTGGGCAACGACCAACGGGGTGGTTGTAATTTTACCTACAGACATGGGGGTACGTGCGGCCGAAGCGCCCCCCCCCCCGCCCCCTTCTGGCACCTTTGCTGTCTGGAGACCATGAACTCCTCAAGGTAAATGTCCATGTGCATTTCTCCCTGGACCCAGATGAGTGCTGGGCACGTAAACTAGGCTCCATACAAATGCGTTAAATAAGCAAATGGATGTAGTAAGACGGAGCTACCAATCTGCCATCATATAATTTTTTTAAAATTCTTTAATGTTTATTTATTTTTGAGAGAGAGAGACAGACAGACAGAATGGGAGCGGGGGAGGGGCAGAGAGAGGGAGACACAGAATCTGGAGCAGGCTCCAGGCTCTGAGCTGTCAGCACAGAGCACGACGCGGGGCTCGAACTCACGAACCGTGAGATCATGACCTGAGCTGAGGTCAGAAGCTTAACCGACTGAGCCACCCAGGCGCCCCCATCTCATTTTTTTACAGTAAAATTTCTTTTAAAAATTGTTTTAAAATTACAAGAGCAAGACAGCTTGCAAAAATTCAAATAATAAAAAGTTTACACGGTAAAAAGTAAAAGGTGCCATTCACATCTCCTCTCCAATCCCAGGTATTTATTATCTATCTGTCTATCTATCTAGCTATGTCTCTATCTCTATCTATCTATCTATCTATTTATCTATCTATCATCTATCTATCATCTCTGGTACAAATTGGTCCAGACCATTTAGAATCAAGCAGTTGGACATTTCCTTTTATAAAAGTGCCCCAGCCCTCACCCATCAGAGCTGGCTGGACAACTCGTCTGAGTCATGGGAAGACTCTCTCTTTCCCTTGACATTGATTGAGAACTCCAGGGCTTGTGGGACTTAGGAAGACTATGGATGGGCCTTTGCTCTCTTGTCAATTATGCTTCTGTACTCAGGGGTCCCTGCTTCTAACACTAAAGGCTACTCAAAGCAGAGAGCTCTCGTGGGGCACCTATGCCACTGTGATAAGCTTGGTCTCAGACATCTTTGCTTCTGCCTTCAACACGGTGAACTTGGCACTCAGTCCTCCCCAGGCACCTGTGTAGCAATCCCACCCATCCCTCCATTTCAGGGAAGCAGCTTTCTGGCCTCCTAGCCTAAACCCTAAATTCCCACCTCCTTGTAGTCACCAGGGCATGGAGTTGGACTATGCCCCTCTCTTGCCCTTGAGACAAAGACGCCCCCATCCTCTCTCTTTCAGAGACCGCTATCACCGACAGATCTGATGGTCAGAACTTGTAAAGGCCCCTGGAGTGAATGAGCCAAATTCAATAACATAAAGACCAGGCTTCCCTTAAAGGGAAAGAAAGAAGATTCTCCTTCTGCGTCTTCTCCTGCCCCTCCCTCTTCGTTATTCCCCTTTAAGACCGGTACACAAGAGAGGTACCAATTAAGTTCTCAATTACTCATTTTGTTAGACATATAAATAAATATAATTTTAAGTATAAATGAGGTGATGTGGTTTACTATATTTCATAAAATCTAAGAGGCATCAACTGTAAGCCATGCTATTATCTTATGTTTAAGTAAGAAGAAAAAAATGCTATCTATTATAATTATTAGATGCTGTGGACTGTATGATGCATCACAATTTCAGAAGTATTGATATGTGGGAAAAATGATTTTTAGAAGCAACAAAATATAGTACTACATTATTCTGCTCCTAGACTTTTCTAGTTAGTAATTTACCCTGGAGATCTCTCTGTGTTGCTACATAAAGATCGATCTCATTTTAAAAATTAGTCTAGGGCACCTGGGTGGCTCAGTTAAGTGTCCAATTCTTAATTTCAGCTCAGGTCATGATCTCCCAGTCATGAGATCGAGTCCCACATTGGGCTGTGTGCTGGCCGTGGAGCCTGCTTGGGATTCTCTCTCTCCTCCCTCTTGGCTCCTCCCCTGTTTGCATACTCTCTCTCTCTCTCTAAATAAATACACTTAAAAAATATATCACATAAAAAAATTGTTCTGTAGTTTTCCAAATATATATATGAAATAATTTGCTTAATCATTCACTCGCCAAAAATTATAATCTTTGCATTTGAAAACAGTGTTTTAAATAAAATTTCTTACACTGGGGCACCTGGGTGGCTCAGTCAGTTAAGCGTCCGACTTTGGCTCAGGTCATGATCTCACGGTTCCTGAGTTCCAGCCCCGCGTCGGGCTCTGTGCTGACAGCTCGGAGCTTGGAGCCCGCTTCAGATTCTGTGTCTCCCTCTCTCTCTGCCTCTTCCCCTCTCACACTCTGTGTCTCTCTCTCAAAAATAAACAATAACTAAATAAATAAACAAAAAAACTTTCTTGTATTTTTTTGTGAATATACCCAGTTCCTAGAGGTAGAATTACTAGACCGTATTAAATTTTGACCGTTACCACCAATTTGTCCTCTAAAAAATGTCTATTTATAATCTTGCAATAATGTCTGAGTGCCTATTCCCCCAGACCCTTGTCAAAACTGGGTAACATCAATATTTTCTATTTTTCCAACGTAACTGGCAAAAACACGGTATTATGTTTTAATTTGCACTTCTCTGGTTGCCAGTAAAGTTAAGCATACTTTCACACATTCACAAACCACATTTATTTTTTCCTTGTTACCTTGACTCTGCATGTCCTCTGACCATTTTACTATTGAATGGTACATTTTTTAACTGATTTATGGATGTGTTTTGTGCACTAAGGCTAATTAGTCTAAATGTAACTAAGATGTATTTTCTTTTTGTTTATTTTCCCCCAATTTTTCCGCTTTTGTTATTGTTGCTGAGATGTAACTTTTTATGTAGCCATATCTTTAACTTTACTTTTTTATGGCTTCTGGGCTTTGTGTGGTTTAAAATATTTTACAAAGTGCAAGATGGTAGAATCAGTTTTCCAGAATGTTCATGTGTGTGTCACGTGTAGGAGTACGTGTGCATGTGTGTGCACACATGCGTTTGTGTGTGAATACATACTTTCAACCTTTTGTCCAGCAATAGTTTATTTTTGTGTATGTTGTACGATGGGGATCTGACTTTTCTCCATATCATTAGCAAATCATCCCCATGCTCTTTGTTGAATAGTGTTGAATACCTTTTGTGGTTGAATATCTTTTCATCCCGATTTGAAAGTTAACTTTATTATACACTAAATTCCTACGTTTACCTGTATCTGTTTCTGGGTTTTCTAATCTGCTTTCTTGAACTATTTTTCCTCAGTTCTAATTACTGTGATTTCCTATTTTGTTTTTATATCTGTTGGGGTAAATCAGAGAAGAAATAGAGAGAAATATACATTAATTCTCCTAATATTGATTGAGTGTCCCCCATGTGCTGGGCTTCATTGTAAGCCCCTGAGTGGTGTATCTAATAATCTTACTGGATTTTAATGTAATTGTTTTTTAAATTTTATTTATTTATTTGTTTGTCATTTATTTTTTATTTAGAAAGAGAGAGTGTGTGTATGTGAGAGAGAGCAGTGGAGCGACAGAGAGAGAGAGAGAGAGAGAGAGAGAGAGAGAGAGAATCCCAAGATCTGCACAGAACCCAATGCGGGACGGGGCTCCAACCCAGGAACAGGGTGATCATGACCTGAGCCAAAATTGAGGGTCGGCCACCTAACCGACTGAGCCACCCAGGTGCCCCTGTTGTTGTTACCAGGTTTAAAAATTAATTCTCTTTGTACTTTTCAATACTTTCTTGGCTTTCTTTTTAGCATTTTCTCTTCTAGGTGAACTTAAAAATTGTTAAAAAGAATAAAAATCATTATGATCTGTAAGCAGTTCTCTAAATTTGATTGGGGTCACATTAATTTATAGAGCTAATTGATTGCATTAATTTACAGAATAGAGTTATTGAGCAAATTAGGCAAATTAAACTATTTATCATTTGGGGTCTTCTTTTATGTGCCCTACTTCCCTTTTTTAAAAAAAACATGAGGGGGGCGCCTGGGTGGCGCAGTCGGTTAAGCGCCCGACTTCAGCCAGGTCACGATCTCGCGGTCCGTGAGTTCGAGCCCCGCGTCGGGCTCTGGGCTGGTGGCTCGGAGCCTGGAGCCTGTTTCCGATTCTGTGTCTCCCTCTCTCTCTGCCCCTCCCCCGTTCATGCTCTGTCTCTCTCTGTCCCAAAAAATAAATAAACGTTGAAAAAAAAAAAAAATTTTTAAAAAAAAAAAAACATGAGGATAATCATATTAGTAGCTCATAGGATTTCTGAGAATAATGAAATCATCTAGATAATTCCTGGCACATCATAAGAACATAATAAATATTAGTTCTTATTATCATTATTATTTTTATCATTGTTGTCTGACTCTCACTTTTTTCAGGTCTTCTTTATGTCTTTACAGTATAGTTTTATAGCTTTATTCCTGATAGTTGATAGGTTTGGTTGTTATTTTATTTCCATTGTATGCTCTAGTTGTTTATTGCTAACATATAAAAAATGTAAATTGAAATCTACATGAATTCTCCCAATATTTATTGGGTGTCCTGTATTGGCCCTTTCCATTCCTTCCTCCAGTATAGCTCTGGTGCCATTGGGAAATACCAGGTGTGGAGAAACAGAGGCCAGATTCAGGAGTTACTATGTGAGCTTCTCTCAAGGTTGATGTGTTATCACTCCAATGTCAAACATAAATATGCTTTAAAAATTTTTTTAACATGTATTTATTTTTGAGAGACAGAGATAGAGCATGAGCGGGGGAGGGGCAGAGAGAGAGGGAGACACAGAATCTGAAGCGGGCTCCAGGCTCGGAGTTGTCAGCACAAAACCTGACGTGGGCCTTGAACTCGTGAACCGCGAGATCGTGACCTGAGCTGAAGTTGGCCGCTTAGCCAACTGGACCACCCAGGCGCCCCCATAAATACATTTTCAATGCTCAATTGTTCATATTAATCTTCCCCCCACTGAGTTGGATACATTGGAGAATTGACTATATTGCATATGGAAGTAATTATTGCCCTCAGAATCTCTAAATACTGACTTATACAAAATACAGATTTGACGTCTATGTTGCAGATAGCCATTTGATCCAAAGGTTGGGAAGTCAGTTTGTTTTGAGACCTCAGAGCTAACTCAGGGTGCCCAACATGAGGATATGACTTGGTGGATTCTGGCCATTCCTATGATGCTAAGAGAGGAAGTGGTTAAGGGTTACCCAATCTGCCAGAGTGTTTAGATACGATACTTCCAAATGAGACATCATGTATAGCATCTCACTATGCTATGCGAGGTAGAATATAGTGGCTGAGGCTGCCATGAGTCTAAAAGGACATCATCTCTCCCTTGAGCAAACTATCCAGGCGATTTATTGATACACTGGGCAACTCAGTCGCATCATTAAGATCAAAGGAAGTCTATGATGGCCGGTGTTAAAAATCTACGGTGTTAGATTTTTAAGAAAAAACGCCCCAGGCAACGATCTTCACATGCAGATTTTGCTGGCTGTGTTCAGGTCTAGGAAGCAGTCACACAACCACACGTTTATCTATTTGGAGGCTTTCAAAGGTCGGTGGAGCCCACTCAGTTTATATTCCCATCATTTAAAAGTGCATATTGCTGTTCTGGACATTGTTTAACTTGGTCTTGTCTCTCTCTATTCATTCTTGCTACGATGGGATCCCCTCAAGTGTACTGGCCCGATTCCACTACGTCAGACGTATGCAGCAGGGAGAGGAGCTACACCAGCAGCTGGGGGAGCTGAGCGGAAGGAAGGAGGCTAAAACATATTAATCCCATTTCAAGTAACAGGCACTGTGTTAAATGCTTTCGGACACAATACCGCATTTAATCCTCACGGCAGTCTTGCAAGGAGAGCATTGTTACGATTATTTTCACACAGGAAGAAACTGAGGCTTAGAGAAATTAAGATCTGAACCAGGGTCTATTGGACTCCAAACCCCATGGGTCACAATTCTGAGCTCCAGCTAGAGCTGCCAGTGATCTCAGGCCAGGTCTCCAGGATTCCTTGAGACAAGACTGATGCAATACTGGGTCCGAAGATGAGGCTAAGTGGGTTGGACCTGTCCACTTAGCCCTGGGTTTCTTTACTGGGAAAGCGTTCCGTCAAGCTCTCCCCTGATGCGCGGGTCAAAATTCTTTCCAACCGAATGTAGACCTGTAGTCATCATGGGAATGTTGCTATGTTGTTCTTTCAGCTCCAAACTCTTCTTCTTGGAAACCAGGTCACAGACTTGTAGGAGTTTCCATCCACGGTTCTGCTTAGTCTGTTAAGATCAGATGAACAGGGCTGAGGAAGCTGTAGGCAGACAGAATTAGCGATAATTCTTTCCCACAATACTGCGCTCCATTCTTCTAACATACCTCAAGTGCATGCCCTCGGCCAAAACAGATCTGGCAAGAGGGAGATTAACAATGATGACAAAAATAGTCCCTGACTTGATAAAACAAATATCAACTGGGTCAGGGGACAAGAACTGCCCATAACCAACCTTGGGATCTAATATGTTCTTCGTTAGGACAGGATTGCACCACCTTAAGTATTTCACCTCATGCTAACTCTGAAGTTAGACCTTATACCCCTGCCCTTGAACTTAGTCAATATTTGCAAACTGCAGGGGGAAGAAAAAAGTATACAAATCAGCAAGTGGGGCAAATGTAAGACATTTGGGAATAACGTTTTTGGTTTTCTGGAAGCTCCTAATTCCCTATCCGTTAATCTTTCAGAACGGACCTTTGGAGACCAGGTGATTCGGGCAGATGTTTTTACGTGGTCGTGCGTGCATCGTCGCGGGGTGGGGGGCGGAGGGGGCGGCGCTAAGTTTTCACTGAATAAAATGTGGCTTTGTCTAGGTCTGGTCTCCCGAATTTCCTCTCAAGATAAAGATGAGCTCATTTGCACCTATCCGCCTCTAGATCAGTAAACACTCTGCCTGGGTCAAATTCCAATCCCAGACCTGAGGCCCCGGTACTTCAAGAGTCCATTGATTTTCCCTTTTCTGAGGCTTCAGGGTGAGGGGTCAGGGCAGGTGGGGGTGCGGGCGGCCTGGATTTCCTCTGCCTCCCACCTTTGCCACCATACGTGCTCTGCCCGAGTCTCCAGCTCCCAGAAGCGTGAGCGTCAAATCCCACTCCGCCCAGGGCAAGTGTCTGTACCTGACCGCGCCTTCCTCACCGTCTCCTTCTGTCGCCCATTCTGCCCTCTACCCAGACTTCCAGTGTGGTTTTGGTGCCATCTGTTTCACCAGTTAATTTTTTTTTTTTTCCCCCTGCTCACTCACCCTGAACTCTGGTCTTCCTAAATAAGGTTCTCCTGCCTCTTTCCCCACTTCTTCCTTCCCTGCGGTAGGGAACTACGAACCCATTATCACATGGACCCACGCGAAACACAGCATATCCCTTCTGCACATTTGACGCCCCCCCTCCCATGTGTCACAGACACATCGACATCCCACTTGGCGCGTCCTTGTTTGAGGAAAACAAGTCCACCCTGCTTGCTTCCCCTACCAGATGCTTGGCGACAGTCGATATGGGCTCTCGAATTGGCAAGGGAAAAGACAAAGGAAGCAAGCAGCCGTGGTGGCATTTAAAATGTCAGTGACCACCCTGTGGGGGCAGCCGTGTTTCCCAGACCTCAAGGTTAACGAGAATTCTTCCTACCTGACCGCCTCTTCCGCCTACCATTTATTGAGCACGTTGTATACGATGCACTGTGCCCAGCAGAGCTCATTTACTCCTTGGTGTGAGAGGTGGGTGTTCTTTTTATAAGAGATCTTGATTTTATAAAGCGATGATTCAAAAAGATGAAAAACCTGACATGTCACGGACTAGGCTTCAGATGTAGGTGTGTTTGGCCCCGTGCCCCCACCTTCTTCGGGAGTCACTGACCGCTGAGGTGAGCCCTGCAGTCCAGACTCCCCCGCCCCCGACCCTGCCCCGGCCCCCCGAGGACACAGACCAGACCAGGGGATCCATTGATCTAGGTCAGGACCTCACTTCCTCTCGGTGGTGAAGGGTGCACTCTTCCCTCAGTGCTTTCGTATTCTAATACCTATGCCTCTTACAAACAAAAGTTGTGCTTGTTTGCTGAAAAAAAAAAAAAATTAAATGCATACATTTAGGCAGAAATGTATAAAGCCAATGTTTAAACTCCCCCCTCGCCGAAATGCCTCCTTGCCTGTTTTCGCTCCTCGGGAGTAGCATTTACTATGAAGGTGCGTGTTCTCACAAATAGTGTGTGTGCACATGCATGTGGATATAGATAAAGGTATAGCAACTTAAAAAAAAAAAAACCACCCAAGGGTGCCTGGGTGGCTCAGGCGGTTAAGCATCTGACTTCAGCTCAGGTCAGGATCTCAAGGTTCCTGACTCCTGCATCAGGTGAGCCCTGCTTCCCTCTCCCTCTCCCTCTCCCTCTCCACCCTCACTCCCTTGCGCCCCCCCCCCTTAAAAAAACAAAAACAGAAACAAAAAGCCCGAGTGGCGTCATGTTACAGAAATATATTGCTCTATTACTTTAAAAAATCAACAACATATTATGGATAACCTTCCATTTCACTACATAGCTGTAGCTCAACCTCAAACTTTAATTGGATACATAATATTCCATAGGCCATGGACTTAAAATACAAATCTTACTACTAAAGGCACGAATAAAACTTAAAAAAGGCACGGATAAATTTTTTTTTTTTTTTGCATGGCTGTGGTAACATAACAGGGAAACTTATTCTTGAGGTCATTTGTACCCACGTTAAAGATACCTCAAAGAGGAGTAAAGGAACGTATTTTATTTATTTATTTATTTATTTATTTATTTTTTAATTTTTTTCAACGTTTATTTATTTTTGGGACAGAGAGAGACAGAGCATGAACGGGGCAGGGGCAGAGAGAGAGGGAGACACAGAATCGGAAACAGGCTCCAGGCTCTGAGCCATCAGCCCAGAGCCTGACGCGGGGCTCGAACTCACCGACCGCGAGATCGTGACCTGGCTGAAGTCGGACGCTTAACCGACTGCGCCACCCAGGCGCCCCAGGAACGTATTTTAACAATTTGCCAAGTGATGGATATTTAATTTGTCTCCAATTTCCCCTTATTACTCCATAATCTTGCAGTGACTATCCTCGAACATTCCCCATGAAATTTACATATAGTAACTGAGATCTTTCCGTCTTTAAACCAGTATCTGTGACTCTTCCTTGTTCAGTCAGGGGCAAGCACTGCTTCTAGAAGGGATTCGTGGCGTAAATGCAGAGAATTAAGAATCGAAGTTTTGACTTTAGAATTTCTAAATAGGGTCCTAAAATTTAGTATTGAGCTAATAGTCTTGGAAGTCAAGGCTTCTAATTTGCCAGTCAGGCTTTTTTTTTTTTTTTTTTGATAAGAAAGACTGTTTCATGTTCTTTGCGGCATTATTTACAGTAGCCAAGATATGGGAACAACCTAAATGTCCATGTATGGATGAATGGCTAAAGAAAAGGTGGTATATACAAACAATGGAATATTATTCAGCCATAAAAAAGAATGAAATCTTGCCATTTATGACAACATGGATGGACCTTAAGGGTAGTATGCTAAGTGAAATAAGTCAGATAATGAAAGACAAACACTGGATGACCTAACTTATGCGTAGAATCTGAAAAACAAATAAACACACAAACCAAGCTTAGAGATACAGAAAACGAGATTGGTGGTTGTCAGAGGTGGGAGGTGGAGGATAGAAGAAACGGGCGAAGGGGGTCAAAGAGACAAACATCCAGTTATAAAATAAATAAGTCATGGGGAAAAATCCCCACAAACAGTTATTGCTATTTTATTACATATTGGATGTGGGAAGGGGGTAGAGTAGAATAAATCTTGAAATTTACCTGAAAACTGATTTTGACAGGGTAAGAGAAGTGTATTTTAAAATGCTAAAAGAAAAGACTGTTTTTTGTTTGTTTGTTTGTTTTTTAATGTTTATTTATTTTTGAGACAGAGAGAGACAGAGCATGAATGGGGGAGGGTCAGAGCGAGGGAGACACAGAATCTGAAACAGGCTCCAGGCTCTGAGCTGTCAGCACAGAGCCCGACGCGGGGCTCGAACTCACGGACCGCGAGATCATGACCTGAGCCGAAGTCGGCCGCTTAACCGACTGAGCCACCCAGGCGCCCCAGAAAAGACTGTTTTTAGTTTCAAAAGCAAAGCACCAAAGGAATCAAGGCAAAAAGCTTCATCCACAATGAAGAACCTAGAGCAGTAACAAATGAAGAGGACTTCTAGGTGACCCTCACTGGCTGGAAGCTTTCCTGGACAGAGAGACAAAATGGCCGAGAGACTTGCTTGCAAAGGCACTTTGCCCCTCTTGTCCTGGGCTGAGCCTGAGGCTTCGGTAGAGGTGACAGAGCAGCCAAGGATGTCTGGGGTTCAGAAGAAGGAATGTGTATCTATGCTTTACCTGGCACCTAGAATGTAGAAAGCATGCAGACGTTGCCCTGGGCCACACGGTGTGGCTGTGGTAGGGTACAGACGTTATGAGCACCAAGTCCAAAGTGGCTTGAGAGGAGTCAAATGTTCCTGTGACCAGACCACTGGACACAGGATGGTGAAGAAATGAGCCACTGAGGGCCTGAGAATGCCCCAGAGGAAAACGGTATGAACCCTGCATGTCAGACGCCCGATGCAGAAATGACCATTTTGGCAAAGCATGGTGCCTTGATGACAACGGGGAATCCAATGCCTCATGTCTTCCTGCTCTAAGACTAGAGAGGACATCCGCCGGGACAGAAGCCTCCTGGCTAGCCCATCTTTTCTCATCCTCAGGGAAAGGCGCAGAAAGGGATAAAACCTAGTCTGGGACAGTGGCGATGCCTGAAGTGACCGGATTGTTTCTCCCAGCAGACAAAAGGGGAGTTTGATGAAAGAATTTAAGTTGAGTTGTAAAGAAAAAGAAAAAAAAAGTCAAAAAAAGTCACAGATTTTAATGTAACCAGATACGTGCCTTTATAATTCCTGTTTGTCCCTGGGTACAAATATTCTTAAAAGCTGACTGCTGCTTTTGTTGAGTTCGGTGGGTTGGTGAGGCAAGGCATGCACATTTTAAATAAAAAAACTATGCCACGTTCCTCTCCAGTGTCCTGTTGCTCACAACGCAAGCTCTCGTAAGCATCACCAAATTGTCTGCAGTCCGTGCTGCCCAACTCACTTCTTTAGAGCCTGGTATCTGATTCTTTCCTCTTAGAATATGAGCAAATGGGTTTTTATTTTCAGTTGATATTCCAGAAAATGAAAATGTCAGGATTCCTTTTCTGTAGAACCAAGAGCCTGTTTTTAATTTCCAGCATTATTTTTCTGGATTTCTTATCTTCTTCGTCTTTTTTAAATTGTTGAGGGAAATCCTTAGAGCTCCTCTATGTGAACCTGTCTTTATTCAAAGACTTGGAATTTCCAAAAGGTATATTAAACTGAGACATGACCTCTGAGTTAGGCAGCCAGGCAAACTAAAATGGCTGAAAGAGCAAAGGCTACTTGGCCCTTGTTGGAGAAAAAATTAGGAGACGGTCCCACATAGTGGTTGGGTTAGCTAACAGTGCCAACAAGAAATATTTGTTTCCGTTATCATTAGAAGGTAGGAAAAATAAAACAAATCAACACACCAAGAAACTTTTTCCTGCTTTTCACCAAGAAGTAAATCCAGATCTTCCTACATACATCCCAGTTTGTTATAAAAAATGAGCCTTGCTGGTTGGTAGTATAGCATTTATTATTATTTTTTACTACACTGCTCAACTAAACTTACTTACATTTTTATTTGGACTTTTTGCCCTTGTATTACTAGATGTAGGCTTTATAAAACAAATTGGGATGAACCATGTATCCAATATGATCTCTTTTTGAATAGTTGGTATATTTCACCCATAAAACTATAAAGGCCAGATGCCTTTGGAGAAGAGATTTTTGTTTGTTTTAGTTTTGTTTTTTGGACAACTTTTACAATTTCTTCTGTGGCCTTCATTCTTTAAAAAAAAATTTTTTTTTACCTATAGAGTAATATGCGATACCTACTTTTTGCTTAGAAATGTGCCCATCTCATTGAGATTTCTCACTTGTCTAACCAAAGTGTTGATTCGACAAATTCTTGAATATCAAATAGAGAAAAGGCATTAATAATATTCAATTTGGTAATGTGTAATTATTCATGAGTTTTTCTAGAATGCACGTACCTACACTCAGATGCACACGCACCTACCTCAAGACTCGTTTGCTCAACCTTACTATCAGTCACTGGGCTGGGATTTAGTGAGAACATTTCTTCCGGTTACCAAAGATTTTCCACTTGTGAATAATTGGAAATAGGACCATGGACTTTTGGAATTATTTCCCAATAGGCCAAGGGTAACGACAATAACAAGAAATCCATAGCTCCAATTTTGATGGTCTAGAACTACCCACACCAAGGAATTTCCAATACCAGCAAAGCACAGGGTACTATTTGCACAAGCAATGGGGAAAACCCAGTGCTTTCTCTACTGGCAGATTTATTTGCAGAGACACAGGCATTTTTTCCAGGGCGGCTGCCAAACTATCCCCTGAGCCTGTCTAGCTAGCACCTGGACAACTCAGCAGGGGGCTTTGCAAATAATACCCTCCCCTTGGCCAGGGTAGAGGCAGCCGGAGTGATTCTGTTTCAGGCTGCTGTGGCACCTTAATCTTTCTAAGCTGCTTCACCCCTATTCTGGGGCCTACCCAAGCACGGCCGGCTGGAGGTGTGGCCACAACAGCTCTATGCCTGAGGCTGAGGGCAAGGGCCTGAGGAAATGGTAGGTGTGGGAGAGAAGCTCTCAGTTCCTGGAGAACTTCTGTGTTCTTCAAAATTTGAATGTTCTGGGAAGTTGCGATGAGTCTGGGCATAATTCTTCCATCACAACTTAAAACAACATGGCAAGAGGAGAGACGCTGTCAACTGTGGGAGAAGAAAGGAAACTAACAGTGATTCAGCACAAACCTATGTGCCAGGCTCTGTGTGCTTTCTTTTTTGAAGGTTTGATAGAAATCACTGCTTCTTAATTTTTTACGCTCATCCACGAAGATCCCTCCCTCTACCCAATGAGTGCTGCTGAGCAGCAAACTGCTTTCTTTAAGTGAAGGTTCGACAGAACCTGTTATTTCATACCCGTATTGATACTTAGAGATCTGCTCCATCACACCTGACGAGATCATTGTTATTTTACGCAGAGAACTCCTTGTTTTTTTCAACGAACATTTTATTGTACCTTAGTATAAAGATGAAGCTCCTTTGGTTAAAAGAGGTCTCAATCTGGTGGCCCCTGAGATAATATCAAATTGCCGTTGAGATCTGGGGCATAAAAGCCACTGATGTTGATTCTCTCTAAAATGTCTTGAGTGCTAATCATTTTCCTCTACCACGAAAATCTCCAAGAACCAAGGGAGAAGGGTCTCTCTCTCCTTCTGTGCCTTCTTATGATCGATTTTGGGCACGTTTGGAAGGACTCTAGGACAGTGGGCAGGAAACAAGTACTGGAGAGGGAGGGAAAGAGGGCTGAGAGGAGGAAATGCCTTGACAGACTCCTGCATTCGGGCAAGGTGTAGCCACGAGTGATACCACCCGAAAGACCTGGCTTTATGTTTTCTGGGGGAGCCCTCCAGCCCTTAATCACTTGGATTTAGGTGACCTTGGACCTAATATGAAAATGTGAAAGGTATTCCTGTGCACCATCTATCTTTTTATGCATATACCACTGGAAGAGAAACATAACCAAGTCAGCGATGGCTTGTTAACTTTACCAGATGGCTCATCCCTGTGAACAGGAGGCTGGGGCAACACGAGAGCACTACGTGCTTGACAAGGGGTTGAAACACTGAAGGAAGAATGGATCATGAACACGGAGAAAAACATCCAAACTCACACCTGGTCAACTTCAGAACTTTGTCCTTGCCTGGTCCTGCATCTTAAATTGCCTTTCTCATGAGAAGCAAAAATATTTTACTAAACTTTTGTTTTCCCACATAGGACTCTGCCAGAGAAAGTCAACAGGGTGGCTACACTGATCATAAGACTCCATTATAGCCTTTTGTAATTCTTTGGAGTCTTCTGGGCGCTCAGGGGTTAAGGGTCTTGCTTAGGTTTCCCTGGATAGTAAAGGTTTTTAGAAATGAACCAATTAAGGGGCACGTGGGTGGCTCAGTTGGTTGAGCTGGTTGAGCATCTGACTTCAGGTCAGGTCATGATCTCACATTCGTGAGTTTGAGCCCTACATTGGACTCTGTGCTGTAGGTGTGGAGCCTACTCAGAATTCTGTCTCCTTCTCTCTGCCCCTCCACTGCTTACCTCCTCTCTCTCTCTCTCAAAATAAATAAAACTAAAAACTAAAAAAAAAAAAAAGAAATGAACTGGTTAAAGGCAAGTCTTCTGACATCCAAAGCAGTGCTCTCTTGATTACTTTTCTTTTAGTTAAAGAAGTTACCTTTTTTTAAAAAAATTTTTTTTAACGTTTATTTATTTTTGAGACAGAGAGAGACAGAGCATGAACGGGGGAGGGGCAGAGAGAGAGGGAGACACAGAATCGGAAACAGGCTCCAGGCTCTGAGCCATTAGCCCGGAGCCCGATGTGGGGCTCGAACCCACAGACCGCGAGATCATGACCTGAGCCCAAGTCGGACGCTTAACCGACTGAGCCACCCAGGCGCCCCAAAGAAGTTACCTTTTAGGTTTTTACCCCAGTGTCTCGACCCTCCCTCCAAAGCGTTATATTATTGTTTGAGAGGAATGTAGCATTTATATAAATGTAGATTTAGTAACCTTTCACAATTTTTAGACATCGTATCAGAAGTTTTTTTTTTCTTCCTTTAAACAGTATTAGCTCTTTTCCTTTATATATACTCCCCTTGTATTTTATGCCTTTTAAAATACTGGAGCATTCATGGATTCTAGAATTTGGCAACATGTGGTAAATATCTGAAGTTTTCCTATGACGTTCATTCAGGGGCATTTATCCCTTATCTTCGCGCGTGCTCGTAAATTAATTGTCGAATTGTGGTGCTTTTTAGCGGTTAGTCTTTAAGAAAAACTTGTAAATTACTTATGATGGTAAATGGAGATAGCAATGAATAAGCCCAGCATTTTCTTTATTATTAGTTTGTAGAGTTTACAGTTTCAAGTAGAACATGAGTCATGGCAGACGTGGAGACATCCGTGCAACAAGTTTTGGTCATCAAGGGTTGGATCGCTGTTGAGGATGGCAGTGCATATTATTCTAGACCAACGCCATTGGAGAGTCGAGAGTCACAAAAGTAATGATTTGGCGTTATATTTTTAACAAACCTGTCAGAAAACATGACCACTTACTGTAACTTTTCAGTAATTTAGCTTCTACCTGGGTTACCCAATCTAGTTTAAAGTGGATCGATTTCAAATAAATACAAGGAGATGAAACGGTCATTATATTACTTCAAATGCCTTCTTCCTTCCTTCTGAGTGCAGGTGGAAGAGGGGGCAAATCTTTTTTTTTCCCCTCCAATCAGGGAATAAATATTTTGGCATAGAGGGACATAAGCATGCTCTTTTGCCCAATTTAGTTAGGAAGACTGGAATTTAAATCTGTGCCACAGATAGAAACATAACTTTAAGTGAAAAAAATACTGTCGTTATTTACTAGTTTTGATATTGCATTGATTCTAAGCATCTTCGTGTGAACAGGGTCAAAATAGAATTTCATCATTCAGGTGAAAGTCAATGAAATCGGAGATTAAGAAGACTCAGTCTACGATAATATGGAAGCCAGAAAGGGAGGTGCAGCTGTGAATGATGTATAATAGAGTCAGTTTCAAGGAGGTAAAGGATTTTTGCTAATTCTTCATGCTCCCGATTCAAGGATAAAAGAGACAGGATTTTAAACCAAAGCGAAAGAGATGAAGGAAATTTTCAAAAGCCACAGACCAGTGTTGTTAGTATGAAATATGCTGCCAGTCATCATGTCTGAAGGAACATTCTAGAAAGGTTTTGGAAAATTTACATTAGTACTTAGTTCTGAGTCCAACCAGAGTAGAAACAATACGAGCTCTCATTCCACTTATTTCAGTGATATATTTGCCATTCTTTGACTTTAGGGAACATGTCCCCTTGTTCTGAGAATCGTCAGACATTTGCAGTTGGTGAATTAAATTGAGCTCCCAACATTGTTTTGAGCCAAAGCTTTTATCATTTAAAAATTTTGAGGGCTAAGTAAAGTTAAATCTGTGAGAATAGATAGATTTAAAAAGAGATCTAATCCATTACTACAATAGTCTCAAGTCAAAAAATCATTGCTAGGAGTCGTGTGCATTCATGTGAGGCTTGTGTAATTAAGCATTTTAATGAAAGCAAAGCTCCATAATTGATATTAGTCACAACTTGCCTGTTGTCCTCCAATGAGACGCAGGTCCAAAAGTTAAATGTCACATGTTTAAAAACCAAATCAGGGGTGCCTGGGTGGCTCAGTTCGTTGAGCATCCGACTTCGGCTCAGGTCACGATCTCGTGGTTTGTGGGTTCGAGCCCCGCATCAGGTTCTGTGCTGACAGCTCAGAGCCTGGAGCCTGCTTCGGATTCTGCGTCTCCCTCTCTCTCTGCCCCTCCCCTGCTCACACTCTGTCAATCTCTCTCTCTCAAAAAAAAAAAAAATTAAAAAATTAAAAAAAAATCAAACGGCACTGAGCTTGTAATGTATATTTTATTTTGCACAAGCTTGCATATATACTGCACATACATTCAGTTTAAGAGAAGATGAAAGGCACACAAGGCAATTGGACTACTGTATCCTTTAAGTGGTACAAAGCAAAAGGTAAAAGTTTGGAGAGTATACAAAAGCTTAAAACACACAAAGTAAAACCCCCTACCCACCCACCCCCCAACAACTTTTTTCTGTTTTAAAATTTAGTAGCTGCCAAACTAAATTTTTGTACTTTTACTTTAAAATCAATTGTCTACTGCACCTTTTTATTTTCTTTTTAATATGGACAGGGAGTCTCATTTTTTTATCATATCAATTAATATTACAGTACATCCTTGGTAATACAAAATTGTACACCTTCATCAAATAAATTAGGATAAATTAAACCAATAAATTATGCAAAGTCTTCAGAACAATAGACAACAACAAAAATCCACAATTGAAATTGCCTCTAGCTAAAAAAAAAAAATCAAAAATTGACTTTATCAGTTCAGTTATTGTACTATATTCAAATCAAAGGGTCTTTATTACAAAAAAAAAGAGCTTAATAATGCTATTTACAACATATTGCTAAATAATAGAAAGGCAGTGTTTTGTCACGGTTTATACTATATACATATGAAAAATGGCTGGGACGACATTGGGAGAAACTATGACCTTGGATTTTTCTAGGTAGCTCTGAGACCAACCCCAAATACGTTGTTGTTCTAATTCTAATTTTGAAGTGGTAATATGCAATTTCAAAATGCCTTTTCCTCCCACGTAGAGGATTCAAATATTTTTAAAATACAGAATGAATGCATTTTCACAAAAGAGGGCCAGTCTGCTTGCCTTTTCCGCTCACGTTTGTGCATTTTAGGGGGTATCCGATTTGAGAGAGGGCTCCGTTGAATGACTCAAAGTCCAGAGGCTTCCAGATCCTGTTATATTCTTAGAAGGATAATTATAAGAAGATGCAAAGGTTAAATGCCAGTTTTGATCCCAGCTCTGAATATGAACATTTTAGCTTTAGTTTCTTAAGATGGTTTACAACCAACAGATCGACAGAAAACAAAACTGCATTTCCTTCAACATAACATTTAAGTGCAATACAGTAACTGCTTACTCATATAAATCAGTTACATTCTTTTAAGGGGAGCTTTTTGAAAACAATGCTTCTTGTAATTTGCAAACACAGAGTTTTGTACCAGAAGGAAACATTTGTACTATTCACACCAATGAATATTCTATAATATACATGGCAAAGAGATTTTGCTCTGTCCTCACATGTACAGCTTTCAGGGAGTCTGTAAACCACTTTTTCTTTGATGAATTTATGATTGCTTCTGAGGGACAGCCTATTTTTAAAGCCCCCACATCTTCAGCTTTCTGACTTAGTATTAACCTGTGTGTGTGTGTGTGTGTGTGTGTGTGTGTGTGTGTGTTGGGGGTTACTTACTGTTTTCATGTACATAAAAAGAAATTTCATAAATTTACAGAAACTGCATTACCCTTGCCCTTGACATCTGATGAAAGAGACTGTTATCTTTTAAAAGTAGAGAGCAGGATTTTCAAGAATGCTTTCAACTGTCTATACAGTCGCTGTAGTGTTCCTAATAAATTCAACAGATGTTGTGAGAATGTAGTTATTTATTAAAATCTCATGTCTTACGTAACCACAGCCATGAGGTTAAATATTTACATTGCTTTATAAAAGTTCCCCTCTTGCTTTAGTGTTTTTGTTTTGCTTTTTTTGTTGTTTTTTACAATTTTTAAAAACGATATTCACCCACATCCCTAGCACAGCAACAAAGATTCTGCAAACATAAAACACTTTAATTAAATAATACTCGGAGGCACAAAGCAAACTTCAGGAATATGTGGGTGAACGTTTCCTTAAATAATGACTACATCCTACCATGTTCCAAGTGGTTTTACCATTTAATGCGAAACGTCCTCCTTAAACAGCCAGAGATACAGTAAGAATTAAATGTTTTGTTGTTGCAAATAGAACATTCTTTTCACAAAACGTAACAAATGTCTAAAATAGGTCCTTAAATCTAGATAGGAAAAGGTAAGCTTTCCACCTCACACGCATATATATATGTATATTTTTACATGTGTGTATATGTGTGCGTGTGTTTACGTTTACCCACCCGCACACACATATATAGCACATGGTGTGAAATATTGCTTCTATACTACTTTTCATTAGGCTAAGAAAACACAAGATTTGCACCACAGTTACAAAAAATTGGCTTCTACAAGAATTTTCAAAACTCGGATGCTGCTCAAACAATTGAAGAAAAAATAATTTGCGGTATCAAACTGTTCTAAAAATTCTCTTCTTCAAAAACGTATTCTCCCGCTTTGTTTTAAAAAGACACAAAATATGCATAGCTATCAACGTTATGTCAAACAGCCAGAAAAAAAATCTAGTGTTTATTGCAGCTGTAGTAATTGGAAATAAAGTCAAAAAAGATGAAATCCAAAGCCACAGAAGGCACAAGAACAATTGTACTTGTGGGAAAAAACTGGTATTTTTGAAGGATTTTTAAAAATCCCCCCGCTGGTGCATTTTAGGTCTAGGCACAGACTATAACCTCAAGTGTATATGCAAAAATAATTTCGGGTTAGCAGAAAATAACTGGAAATGCGGTATTTCAACATGCACTTTAGACTTTTTTTCCTATGTAAACTGTCCCTCATCCTTCACCCTCCCACCTTCGTAGAAAGTTAACTTTCTCCCAAGTAGCCAATTTTTTTTCACTTGGTGAGAGTTGAGCTGAGATTCGAAAGATGGTGATTTAAAACAAACAAACAAACAAAAACAAAAACAGAAAAGAAAAACCCCAAAATTGTTCAATAGGAGTTTTGAGAGACAGGCTTTTGTCACTTTCCAATGCACTGGGAGGCACAAGATTTTACGATCGTAAAAGAGGAAAAACCACCTAAAAACAAAAGTGATCGAGTTCTGTTTTCAGAACAGAGAGATGAGTTTATCCTCAAGCAATTTCTACTCTGAAATAATTTCTACGCCTCAGTGAACATTGAGCGGATGTTATCATAGATAAGCACAATCAACATTGGTTGTGAACACACACTTTTGCTTAATTTGTCTATTTAAATTAGAAAGGCAGGGGAAAATAATACGAAAGATCCAAATAAGTCTGGAATCAATACTGAATTTGCCCCAGATCAGAAGGTACTCGCAATCTGTCTACATAGGTGAATACCCTACGGTTTTGCCTTCTACCTTGCGAATGGCAACACAATGTTGATACGAATTACATGGAACAGCAAAGACCCGGGTGTGTAATGACGTGAACAATGAATTCATACTCTTTCACATGAAGGAAGGCAAAAGAGTGTGACCACAAGTTGAGATTGCTTCCCTACTTTGTGCCGATTCGATTTTCTTTCTTTTTTTTTTTTTGGTTTGCATTTTATTCCAATGTAATGATTATCCGAACACGTTTTTTTTTTCCACCCCCAGGCAAAGCCGGAACAAGAACAAATTGGATCTGATGGCTCTGTGTGCGTTATGTAGGGGGACACGAGTCGGATGATGCATTTGGCTGTGGGGTGCAGAGTGAAGCCAGGGGCGCTCCTGCCTGTGTTTGCTGCACTCCGTCCACACTGTGTGAGCCTGTTAGCCTCCTGAATGATGCAGGGGCATCATAGGACTGTGCCGTTTAATTTAAAGTCAGCAGGTTTTAAGGCTTTGTGCTGACAATAATTGCCTCCATACATTCCTGTCCATCAGCAGAATTTATAAATGATGTTAAATTGCGGCGATTGGGTCAGCTAGTTAGTCACATGGGCCAACCTGCATTTCTCCAAAGTCAAAGGTGGTTTTTATAAAAATTAAGGAAAAATGGTATTTGTGTTCTCTATAATCTAAATACCAGGTTTGTTCCTGTGTCATTTTAAGTGCGTATCAAATGACTTACGGAGGGGGGGCGGGGAGGGGGGCTTAGAAAAGCCTGTTAGGATGAACAAGGAATTCTTACTGCATCTGTACACAAAACCCATCTGAAAAAACAAGCGTGAATGCCATACGACTTTTTAAAAGCAAGCATGGGACACTGTACACCTTTGAAAAACTGGAAAAAAATCGACAAAGGAAAAAGAGGAGAACCATTGAAGAAAGCATAAAATAGCAGCTAGCTTTCTTATGTATGCTGAAATTGTGTCTTTTGGGTTAACCCCAAACCTTCCTATGCCATCCATACACTGTTCGCACATTTTGGTCAGTACTAGCTTCTGAATTAGAAGAGACTTTATCAGTTGCTTTAAAATGTTGTACCTAAAATGAAGAAACACTTAATTAGACTGTCACCGCTCTGAATATCCATCAGGGTACTGTGGAATTGTATATGAAAATGGGTCATTCTCACACGTGCTCCTCTCCAGAGGTGAAGATCAAGTCAGCCAACGAGGTTCTAATGCAGGCAGGAATTGTACGGGTCAACTTGGGATGTCCTTTATTCCTTGCTATAGAAAGGTATTCAGAAAATAGTGTTTTCTTGAAAAGCGTGTCAAATATTCAGCAGAAATTATAATCCTTCGAAGCACATCAACGAAGTTGAGCAAAGAGTACACTTGAAACGTA
The DNA here is from genome assembly GCF_016509475.1 of Prionailurus bengalensis. Classification (NCBI taxonomy): domain Eukaryota; kingdom Metazoa; phylum Chordata; class Mammalia; order Carnivora; family Felidae; genus Prionailurus; species Prionailurus bengalensis. The sequence goes on from NC_057360.1 coordinate 29,346,186, forward strand.
CGCGCCTCTTAATATCTAAAGTAAGACAATAGAAAATGATGCTCTAGGGTTTTTTTTCTCTATGAAGAATGATATATACTCGCTGATGATGAAGAGCCTGTTGTAAAATTTAGAGAGGTAATTTGAACACCATGTACAAATTCCTAGTCTCATTATGAAAGAGTCAGTTTTGTGTAAAACTGCTTTGCCTCCGTAAGAAACTGGCCCTAGCTTGGGCTCTTTGCCACTTTTCCTTGGAAAAGCTTGAGAGTGATTATTTTTCTTTTTGAAATTTGGCCTTTCGGGGTAACTTTTGAAAAGTGAGCTGTTTACCTGCCGCTGGCATTGTTTTTCAACGTGTGATAAAAAGCTACGTACGGAGTTCCAACCAAACAAAATATTTAAGTTTATATAGTGGTCTCGTTGAGTTTTCTGGCCTTCTTAGCAGTAAAAACAAGAGACACCCCACCGTTTGGAGAGCTGTCCTGTGTCACGGGCCTCCCTCCACCAACTGCCATTTGCGATAAACCATCAATCGAGCAGAGGCACCTTTGAAATGCCTTTCCTTGCTAATATAGATTTTACACACATCAACATTCTTTTTCCCTGAAAATTAACCCTATTTTTAAGTCTCCAAATGTTAAGGGCTTTGGGCAAAAGTAAACTAAAGACAGAAGGAAAAATAACCATCCCCTTGCGATGGAAAACGAAAGGAAATGAGCGAAAGATGATAAGGGGGAATTACCAGCTGATTTCATAACACATCCATGCCTCCCATACACATATATATGAAATCAAAATCTAGACACGTACAACGTGGACATCCAAAGGGGACTGCTACTATTCATACATTCGAAAAGAGTTGTTGAAATTTCTACTCATGAAGCAGCTCTTGTAGGCAGTTCGGGGATTTGAAAATCTCAGGGACTTCACTATCCAGCTTGCAGATGACCTTGTATATGGCCTTCTTCCAGGAAGGATCAACATCTTTGCCTGCGATAATGGCATTGAAAAACTCTCGTAATGTGATCTGCGCAACTTCCAGGAATCTCTCTGGAACCTGCTGATACAAGGAGACAATGGCATTAATAAAGTTTTCAGTTTCAAGTCTCCAGTTCTTCAAAGGAAACTGAGCTAAGTTCTTTCTTTCAGGAAGGGGCTTACACGGCACCTGCATTTGCTAAAAATGGCCGGCCTCTATTCTCTTATGTAAATTTGTTATATATAGTAGCATTGTAATGTGGGGTTGACAGCTTTGCGAAGTTTTAGAAAGGGACTCGTGCAAAGGATCCACGCAGACATACTGAAAAACTAGGGTCCCCTTCTGAATATCTGGGTGAGAAAAGGGGACACGCACTGTTGGGATTCCCCACTTCGTAAACAGGTGTATTCCAGGTGCAAGTTTCCAGCTAATCTTTCAGAACTTCAATCCTATTTCTCTTTGATTCCCGTTATGAAAACAAAACGTGTTCCCAAAAGCAGGGTAAGAAATAATTGGCCTTTGATAGAAACGAACCCCCCGTAAAGGAAGAAAACCTAGAATTTGTTTCCTGCATAAGTGGAGGGTTATTGACTCACCTGCTAAATTGGATATGAGAGTAATATGCATCACAAAGTACTCTGCATACAGAAAGGAATGAGATAATGACACTAACGCTGAATCTCCAAATACAAAGTTTTAGTGACTCCTAAAATTCTACATCAGAAAGTACTTTACTTTGAGATTAGAATTGTCCCACAACAGTGATTTATGCAGCTGATAATAGTAACGAAAGCTAACATTTTTGGGGTGCTCATTACGTGTCAGGCGCTGTGTTGTGTACTGTGAATGATGCCATTCAATTCTCCCAACATCTCTATAAGGTGTCATTATCCTCTTTTTTTTACAGTGGAGAAAACTGAGGCTCAGAGAGATCAAGGTAATTTTTCAAAGCCCTTATACTCTAAGATAAACATTCTCCAAATGTTCTTTTCAGAACCCCTATTTGTTTATCCTTTTCTTCCAGAGTAACTTAATAGAAATGTGCATGGGTGTGTGTGCCCGTGTTCTTAATTGTTTATTTAATAGTCTGACCTCTTGTCCAAGAAAACGGTAGCTATTGATGTACTTAGTATTCTTTGTCAGTTACTCAAGGTAAAGCATCCACACCAAGATAAAGGATTTGCAGAACGATTCGGTGAACTCATAATTTTCCAAGTACACACTGACACTCACTAGATTTCTTTTAGTGGGGGTACTTATACGTTAGTAATGTTTTATTTAATAGCAAGAGCAGATATATGAGGAAGTAAATGCACTGTAGTTGTATGTGTGGACAAGTCTGTCCACACATACGTAAGAAGTGAAAGATTTTCATCTCAGTTCACGTATGCCTCTTAACCAAAGTCCAAGGGAGGTAGTGTCATGTTGAACATATATGATCTCTTCCTCCCCACCTTTTCTCAATTTGTACAATAGACCATTTTAAAATGAGAGTAACTATTAAAGATAACTAAAATGATCACCAGGCATCCCCGTTTGATACATTTAAAGTTGGACAAAGAAGTTCACTCCTTCCAGTGGTCAGTCACTTGTCTTCTGTAAAGAAAACTAGTAATTCCCCAGAAAAAGAAGGGACCCCATCTGGGGTCTATCGGAGTCTAGAAAAAGTGAAAATTTTGAGTATCCCCTTCCAAAGACATACACACTGGCCAGTTTCTCAGGACATAGCTCCCCCAGATCATCCCAATACCTCCCTGTCCTCCATGGATGGGCAAACTCATACACCCCAATGGCCATTCCCCAATGAGAATTCATCTGGATTTTCTAGAGAACATTGGCGATTTCTCCCCCAAACCCCCGAAGATACATTTGTATTTGTGGAACAGGAAGAGCCTGGAGGAGAGATTAGCTCTCCAACTCACCTCGCACTAAATAAGAAGTCATTAAGCAGCCTTTTGGAGTACTCTCCTCTCTTCCCTCAAAGATAATCCTTCACATTTTATCAGATGGGCATTTCTGAGGGAGGGAATCTGGCTGGAGAATGGCGAGGCAGTACAACTACACACTCTAACTACTTGGTTTGGGAGCTGTTAGCCAAATGCTACAGAAACATAATCATAGGCATTTATTAAAATAAACATTTCAAGAAGCGTGGTTTTCCCGGCCACTGGCAACAGAGGCATGACAAAGATCGATGTTCCTCCAACACTTGGGAGACTCAGCATAGCATGAGAGCTGTAAAGGACAGTGGGTATGTCCTTTACAGATGAAGTCAGAGAAGGCCAGAAGCCCCTCCACACCAAGGGCCCCACAGGAGGGCTGGGGCACCGGGGGCCAAGAGGTATTGCTGGAGATCATCAGAGGACAGAGATACATCTAGAACAGCATCAGCACTACAGGAGGGAGGGAAGCGTAGTTCTAGGGTTTGCCTGAGAACAAATCAAAGGAACTTCTCTGGGGGAGGACGTGGATTCCACCCTATCGTTATCATCCGCCATGCTTGTTAATGGTTTTTAGTGGGTTTTTATCTTGTTTGAAACATTCATTTCTTTTGGTAGCCATCTTGGGCTGTCCTCTCCCGTCTTTTGTATTTACGCCTTGTGTTGTTTAAGTAATGAATTTATCACAAGATGTCTTTAGATAAAGAGCCATGGTTTCTATTCTTTGTCTCCCCCATAATGCTTAGTCTTTCATAGTGAGAACTTGCCTTCTACTTTAATCCATACTACTCTAGAGCCACACTTACCTTCTCCCTCAATATTTAAAAAAAAAAAGAAGTTTTAAAATAACGATGAAGAAAGATAGCATTTAAAGAGTTGGACTAGATCTCAAAGCTCATTTTCTAGACAAAGAAACGAGACTCTACAAGATGACTAAATTAGGAGAGGAGACTCATGTGAAATAACATGTCCAGGTGTCTTATCATTAAACCATGCTGGCTCCTTCTTAATGGCTTTTCAGTAACTTCTATTTAGATGAGGCATCAAAACCTTGACAAGCTGTGGATCTGTGACTGAGAAAAATCACAAAGAGCTGGTAACTTCAAAATAAATGTGAATGGTACAAAGGATTCCCAGGGGAAGACTTGGGTTATTAGTTTATGGTTGAGAAGGGATGAGTACTTTTGGAACAAATGGAATGGTTTGCTAATTTAGTGCTTACTTTGAAGCAATAACTCCTACAACGGATTGGGCTGGTTTAAAACAGTTGATAATGAGAAATCCTCTAATACTAGAGCAATGAATCTTTTTTGGCGGCTCCAGAGAGGTAAACTGATGAGTGACAACTGATCTTTTGAGAGAGTGGTCAAGGAGTTCCATCCACAGGTAGAAATACCACCCATGAGAGAAGAGACCTTTACCTTTCTGCTTCAAAACTTTCCCCAGCTCCATTTAACAGAGTAAGAGGGGGGTCCTTTCTGACTTGGGGGGGGGGCGACTATCTTAGAATTCGGGCTTAGGAGAATGATGTTGCCATATTTTTCTGTACCTCTTCACACCTAATGGATTTCCAATCACTAACAAACATCTGCAGAAAATCCCTTAGTGACAAGTAATCCCTTATCTAGGTTTCTTTTAATAGAACCCAACAATCTGCAGAATGAACCCCAGAGTCTCTCCTCAGCATCAGGTGGTAACAGTCAATCAAGCCCCTGGAATGCAAGACAATGCAGGCTGCTGGGAGGGGGGAGGGAAGGCCATGCCTTTGGACATGCCACACGGGAAAAACAAAAGGCTTCCAAAGACTCTGGCTGCAACTCCGAGGCTATTGTGAGAGCTGCTGGTGCCGAGTGTTCTTCAGGAGAGGAGAATGGAAAGTTTGCCTGATACAAAGGCATCCCAATATAGGAACCTCACCCCAAATGGTCTTGCCTCTCCTTGCCTTGATATTTGGAGGAGAATATAATTGCGAGGAGGTACTTGAAGGCACTTAAAAATTTGAAGGGGGCTGGCTACCAGCATCTACCAATTTCATCACAATTGTTTGTACTTGAGTCTCCTCAGAGCAAACAAGGGCCTTATGGGCTTTGATGAAATGGGGAAATCGGGAGGATGTTTTCCAACCTGCTCCAGCTGTGCCCGGGTTGCGCGTGCGCGCACACACGCACCCAGGCGCACGCACTCACGCGCACGCACGGTATGTTGGGTGAACGGCTGTTTTGCTGGGTGGTGGTGGTTGTTTTTTTTTTTTTTTTTTTCCTTTCTCGGAGTGAGTGGCAAAGACACATTTTCCCCCTGTCTTCCTCCTCCTCTTCCCAGTTGCTTTACCTTCAAGGATGATTTGTTTTATTAAACTGACTGTCCCTAGCCTCTGCAGTACATAATAAAAGCCTGACAGAGCAGGCTGCCTGCCTTCTGTGTCCTGCAGACACTCATCATAAGTGTCAGGACATACCAAGGTTAGTGGTCACTGCAAGTGTGCTCGCTGGCCCAAACCTTGCCAAACGCTCTTGGCAGCTGAATGAATGTCACAGAGAATAGAAAGGGAATTACAAAGGTTAAAAAGAAGACAGCCTCTCTTATTTTCTGGAGACGAGAGAAGCTGATTTTTCACACCTCTGAAATATCCCCAAGCTCATCCCTTGGCCTTCTGCAGGGGACCTGAGCCTGGTCCCTCGCACAGCTCCCCACGGATGCCTCTCCATCCTCGATCCCCTTTAAAAATCGGTCCACTGGCCTGATTTCAGCAGTGAGATGATCTGCGCTGAAACGGACAGAAAACAAACCAGGCATGGTGCTCTCTCCCCAGCCCCTCCCCCATGGCCAAAGGCTCAAATGGCTTATCAAGGTTATCAATAGATCACAATCTTATCAAGGGAGATCATCTTTTCAACTAGTTTTTTTTTTTCCCCCCCAACTTACTCTGACTGGGAAATGTAAAAGGAAACCTATGCCTGGGCAGGAGTATTTAAGGGATGGAAAAGTAAAATCCTGGCTAGTATTTTGGTGAATTAGTTTGTGTGTGGGTTTTCTTTCTTCTTCCTCCTCCATTTTTTTTTTTTTTTAATACTATAAAAGGGCAATAAAATGCTGACTGTAAGAAGACAATGTCAAGGAGAAAAGGGTACTGGTATTTTGGATACTCTTCACTGCTCGCCTTGGAGAGAGAGTTATTCTTGTCACAAACCCTTTTGTCTGCATCTGCTGACTGCTTGCCTGTAGCCAGCAGCATACTTTAACTGTTTTGTCACCTCCTAACATCACATGCATCAGCTGTTGGGCTTTTGTTACGGGTATTGTAGAACTAATCCACTGTGGCTGTTCTACTGTGCAGTAAATAAAACAGAAACGGGCTTCTCAGACAATTCTGCATGAATATTTCAGATGGCTTTACAACTCCAATTCACAAAATCAAATAAATAAATAACTCCCCCAGCCTCTACCCGCACAGAAACAAAACCCCTCAAACTAGACCCAGATGCCTCCAAGTCAACCGCATTGAAGACACTGACTTGAGCCTTCAAGCAATTGTTTCAGTGAAGTTGAAAGAATAGTGCTCTCTACACTTGAACACCGCGGTATTCATACTTGCTATTAGCGTTAGACACACCTAATTCTAAAAGCTGGGTAAGCAGCTTTGGAAATCTGGAGAGCCACTTTTCTCCTTGGGCTTTGTACAAAACTTAAAAAAAAAAAAATAAAGTAATGCCATCAGAAATACATAGAGTTGCCTTGTCAAACCCCTTTCACTGTTTCCATCTGCATTTTCTTCCCTCCCACTTATCAAAGGGGTCAAAGGAAGATGCTTGTGTATCTAGTTCATCCCAAGAGCCTTTCCAAAATGTTTAACCTGGGTAGGAGCACAAAAGGAAAATCGAACTTCGGGCTGGGATTTACATCATGAGTTCTCTTATAGTATAAACAATACACTAATCATACACAGCGAGGCATTTTCTAGATGACTTCTAAGTGTCTTTGGAGAAGCTACAAAGAGAAAGGGTCTCTGCACACACATGCACATGTGCACACACACACAGACACGCGCGCGCACACACACACACACATACACACACACACACACAGGTCCTAGGAAAGAAGACAAAGTTGAAGTACTTTCCCGAGCATTCATTCACCCTGGTGTGCACATGATTCCTCTAAACAAACTCTCCCATCCCCGCTGTTTGTTAAGTAAATATTGATCAAGGAGAGACATAGCTCCTGACGGCAGTGGCACAAGCTGGGGACTTAAACTGCAGACAGAGTGGACTTAAATGGATAAACTCAGATGCTTTAGTTACTCCTCACAGAGATTATCAGATGAAAAGGCAAGAACAGATACGTTATGGCTGCTCCTCTCCGCTGTCTTGTTCGTACTGAATTTTTCTGTCAGAGGCAGAGGAGGAAACCCGGAGCTTTGAAATGTGGTTACAGGACACTGTTACTAAGGGTCTCCCCTGCAGTCGTGCATGCGTTTATCCTGTGTGTATGACCGGGGACTAACTGGGCCCGAAGGCAGACAGGGTGCAGGATGCTGCCCAGGGTGCATTGTGGGATTGTGTCCCAAAGCCCTGTCATGGTGGGGAAGCCTTAGGTAGGAAAGCAAACACGAACGTGCTTTGGAGAGCATAAAATACCACCCAGATGTAAGGTGGTGCTTCGAACCTTTAAGGAAGAATCCAATAACTGGGAAGAGTTCCACTGTGATTAATAAATGTGCGCAAAGCAGTATTTTGAAAGATGCCTTGAGGATGTTTGCTTGAGTAATTTTACTGGTTTAGTCAACAAGTTGACAAAGTTGCTCTGCATTTCCTAAGTTTTATTCCAGTCATGTCACGATTGTGACTTGAGTCCCTATCAGGAGCTGCAGGGCCCTGGGTGCTTCCCTGGGAAGGCCAGGTTTTAAATCGTCTCTAGAGATTAGGTTTTGTACCTTAATTAATCACTGAGCACCGCGGTCAAAGAACAAGGTGTCGTATTTAGAGTTCCCACCAAATGGCTACGCGGTGTTTAAATTTTACGAGGTTGCTCACACCTATGTTTGGAAGGCCTGGCATTATCTGGGGAGCACTGGTCGAGAAGCCACTTGCCTACGTCTGCCGGGTTATACCTGATGAGGCAAAGGAAGGTTCTATGGCAGCAACCAGGCTTCAGACTAAAGTCTCTTTCACTCTGATGTTCCAAGTGGCGTTCATTTTTCAGGGAACTTAACAGGATTGGATCAGCGTGATCATGCAGTTTTAGGCCTACGAGTGGGCTCACTTCCTAGTAACATGTTTTGCTACTTAAATATGTGAAGAGTAAATGCTTATAGGAAGTGGCTATAGTTCAAGGCTGTCCTTAAAAAAAAAACCCAAAAAAACAATAAAACAAAAACACCCCCCCCATGTTTCCTCTAAGCAAAGGAACACATAGCAATAAGTCTGTATCATATTTTTTTTTACAAACCTTCAAAAGAACAATGTTCTGTTGAGCAAAATTCAGTAGCATTCTGTAAACATTAATTTAAGGAAATCAATAGACTCAGTGAGCTAAAGCCATATTGCAAGATAAACTGGCCAGAGTGCCACTTTGTCAAATAGATTTTCGTTTTCTCGGCTAGATAAAGACAGTTTCAAAACGGAGCAAACGTGTTGCAACCAAGGTTTGAAAAGTATGTGGCCTTCAAACAGTCTGCTTGTTCCTACTGCAAAGCTGGACAAACATACTTTAAAAATGATAAGATGGCTTAGAATTGATGTGGCTTTCCGATTTTATGGACAGTAGATTTCTTGGTTGTCTCCCAGGCAAAAAGTAAAACAAAATCCCATGCGTTCTGAACACAAAAAATCGTACTTGGGAGAAAGGGTTAAACTGTCTTGAGAAAGGGAGCTTTGGGGGCAGTGTCAGTTGGTGCTTGACTTTAAAAAAGAAAGGAAGAAAGAAATCTTTATTCATGCTGACCTGATGGGCAACAGGCCTTCTTGCCAAAATCCAAAAGCCAAACTCTCTGGTGGGTTTGGGATCAGAGGTTTCAGCTGGTGGGAGCCGCTCCAGTTCTGTGCTCGCCACGCAATGTCATGTTAATGCGCGAGGGGTGGGGGCGGGGATGGACACCAGGGCCCCCAGGTTTCTCCAGGCCAGCCTGAAAGAGCGGCAGGGATCGTCGGAAAAAGTGGCAAAAGGAAAGCATGTCTCTCCGTCTGTCACTGCGGCAGGGACAGACACTGAGCCTGTGGCAGGACACTTCCAAGTTAAACCGCCTGCCATCACCCTCCAGTGCCATGCCAGTCCGTACACCTGCCAGTGGAGGGGCAAAAAAGATGGGACGTGGTAGAAATGGCCCACTGGAGGGAATGCGATAAAAAGAAGGAACAGTCACGTGGAAACTGCAAGGAGGGAGGTTAGGGGCCCGCCTTGAGTGGAGAAAGGAACTCCACGAAAAAGCATCACGCGTGGGCTTTGGTCTGTAGCGTGGGCAGGCAGTGGGGGGCTACTCCAGGCTATCACCTTCACGCGGACCTCTCTGACAGCAGCCTGAAGGAAGCACAGAGGCATGCCCTGAGTCTTTTCTTGGTTTCCTCACCTGACTTGAGTCTTTCTCTTTTCAAAGTGCTCTTTAGAATATACAGAATGCACCATAAAATGTCTACACCCTTAAGATGTTGATAACATCTGTACGGATACAAACAGCGTACGATTATCAACGCATGTGCTAGGATGGAGCGTTTTGAGCAGTTGTGACTTCCGGTGATAAAAAAAAAAAAAGAATGTCTTAACATCTATTCTACCTGTTAACGATTTGTGTGTACTTCTTAAACGGTGTAAACATTCCATCGGTAACGCTGCGTAGAGATGTCAAGATAAATAAAACCATCTCTCCCCTATCCCAAGAAAAGGAGGTACCATATAATAAGCTCTTATGGTAGAGTTCAGAAGAAACTCTATGACACTGGCAACAATTGTTCAGAGGGGCTGAAATGTGGTTCACCGAATATGATGAAAATGGCCTGGAAGTCTTGGTGATGTACGTGTCAGGTAACACAAGGATTGTCACGTCATTTCTGGTGACGGAGTCAATTCTCCTTCCTTCCCCAACTCTGCACACGTTTCAAAGAGTGATTCCACGTTTTAACAAACAAAACAAACAAATGAATAAAATTCGCCAAAAAGAAAATCAGGGGCAAAGTATTAAAAACTAAAGTCTAATACTTTCGCCAGTCTCTGCAACCCCCCCCCCACCCCAGACACTAGGAAAAGACTCTTAGACCTTAAAAACAATTGGAAGCCTTCTGCTGGAATAATGCGTCTGGCAGGCTCTTCAGGTAAGAGCTCGAGCAAGACTATTTCGTCAAAGAATCAGAGGGTTTGGGGACCCCAGGACTAGGAGAGAGTCCATATTCTCCAAAAGAGTGAAACAACCTGAGCCAGCCGTTGGCAATCTTTCTCTGAAAAGGGCTAGAGAGTAAACACATAAGCTTTGTGGGCCACATTCTGTCTCCGTTGCACGTTCTTCTTGTTTACAACTTTTTAAAAATATAAAAACCCTTCTGAGCTTGGAGTCATAAAAGACAGGCCGCAGGCCAGATCGGGCCCATCCGCCAATAGTCTGCCAACCTCTGCTCTTAGCCAAACTTGAGGGCTAACCCTTCTCCTGAATGCGCCTTCATTCTTCACTAATCCTGTGTGCCTCACTGGATCAGCACACTCCTTGTTCTCGCTGGGTAGCTGGGATTGATTCACCCAAATTCAACCTGCAAAGTCACGCCATTCCGCAGATGCGCTGAAGGCTGCCCGTGTCTATGGGATCAGAGCTAAACCACGCCCAGAGATGGTCAAGGACCGGGAAGACTTGAGGCTTGCTCTGCCTTGATGGGGAGCTTCTCGTGAGGAACTTTCCTGCCAGTAAATATTCGATCGTACGAGACGGAGGGATCTGTACCTCCTTCACAACACATCAAATGAATCAGCTCGATACTTAGATTAAAAAAACAAACAAAAAAAAAAACCCCAAAATAAGCAGCGTACCAGTCACCGTGCAGTGTTAACTAACTTCCCTTCAAGGCAGCCCCACGAATTATGTGCCACTGGTGTCTGAGTTCAAGACAGGCTGATAGTGCTTAAAGTTTAACTTTTGCTACAATTACTGGGTGAGGTGGTAAGATAAGTAGGGCCAAGCTCGGTGCCATTCTTGGACGGGAGATTATCCAAAAACAACAAGACATAAACTCTCCAATATTGCACAAAAGGAAGCTGGGGCACAGATAATCCACAGTTACTCCTGTTTCGTTCGAGAATGCATTACGTGATTGTTTTCTACGGCAGGTTTATCTTCGTAATTAAGCTTTGCCGAGGCTGACATGGAAACTGGTCTGCGTTGCCCTGTATTCCTGCTGATGGAGCATGTGAGGGAGGAGCCCAAGGAGAAACTGTTAGGAAGCAGAGTTCAGGCAGGATGATGAGAACAGCACCACTCACCGCGAGCACCAGGAAAGGCACTGTGAGATGTGGGTGATCATCAAAAGAGTGCTTCCAAGAACACCGGATCCTGGGAGAGCCTGTCACTCTGCTAACAATAGAGGATGCGTCCCAAATCATATCCGGGCTGCTCTGAGAAAGGACTGGGATTAAACACCCCAGTCCCATCTTTTGGTTTTGCCCAAAACATCTTTGTTCTGTCAGACAAATTCTATTTTGTGCTTCTAGAGTATCCTGTTGGTCTCTCCTCCACAATTACCCTTTGCAAAACTAAGGATGAGCTGTATTTCAAAGCAACCTGAGGGCTTGTGAATGGCTTTGAAATTCCCTTTTCAAGAAAGGTAAATAGTTTGGAGAAGGGGAGAAACAGATTCCAGAATGGCCCCTGGGGCCCCTGGGGCCCCTGGGAGCCCCCTCCACCCATTCAACGGCTCACTGGGCTTGAGGTGACATTCACGGTGGGGAGTTTTAGGGTGGTGTCCGGGATTGGCCCTTGCCTTGGCCCTGCTGAAAGGCACTTACAGGAGTCTACATAAAAATGATCTTGTGTACCTTCAGGTCACTGACAATGATACATCTTGGAAAATCGTCTCTATATTAAAGGAAATGCAGTGGCCTTGAAACCAAAGCCTCTCATCTTCTTCTACCTACTTCTGGTTATTTCTCGACCGTTAGAACCACTCAAACCCCCACACTTGTTCTCAGTCAACGTTAGTGTCACCTTTTATGAAAAGTCACTTGTACAACCAGATTTCACTTTAAAATGTTACGGTAGCCCTCCCCCCCCGAAAAAAAAAGAGAAGTTGGGGACTACGACCAGAGGAAGATAAAAAAAAAAACACTTATCCAAATGACTTGTGTGAAGATTTGCCACCTGTCAACCACACACATGAGCACACACAAAACCCCAGTGGAAAAGACTTTCCTGATGGAGACTGTCACCATGTTGGGCGTCCCTAAAAGACAAGGTGGTAGTGCCTTTGCAAAAATTACCAGCCAAGCCTAGGAAGGAAGGTAGTTGTCTGAGGGGAGGTGTTGTAGATTAAACAGAGGTTGACACGTATCACAGATGCCAGCGGTCTGGGTCGATGTCGGGCATACAGGAAGACGTACGGGAACAGGTACACAGACAATCCCTTAGTTGTCCTGTTCTATACCATCTCCCAGAAAACCCACTTGCACGAGGGCCTCAAGGACGAATGTCCTCATTGCTTGGCTGCCCTAGCCAACACAACGAATAAAGTGAGCAGCAAGTATCACGACTAGTGCCAACTCAGTCAACAAATGTTTATGAATTTAAAAAATTAGTCCCTATAATCTCAGCGAGGGAGCTGCCACGTCTCCAAGGGCACCGCTGAGATTTAGATCTGCGAAGAGGGCCTTGGGAGAACACTGAAATGGGCACCCTAGAGATGTTCGCTGAGATAATTAAGCCACAGCAGAGCCACACGGGTGGAAGTGGCCCCACATGGACACCATCTGGATTCCTAGGGGCTCCGCAATCACTGCTTAAAGCTTTGCATCATGCCCAGGATTTATTTAGAGAATGCAGAATGTCTTTATTCTAGAATCACAGAATTTCAGAGAGAGAACAAAGCTCCGTGTTTAATCGTATCACTTTACAGGTGAGCAGAGTAGAGCCCAAAGTAGACAGGTGTTGCCAGAACTAGACCCTCCGATCCAGGGTTCCCTCCCCCAGACCCCATCACCCCATCGCTGCTCTTCTCATCTAGAACCCATGACTCCAGAATCCTGGAGCTGTGCCAGGCTGGTGTCACCTTTACAGCCACACTTGGGGCAGGAAGAATCACTTTCTCTTTTTAAAACCAGTTTTGCATTGACTCTTTGTCCCAATTCTGATGAGAACTCCCTCTTCCGCTCATTTGTTTGTTTGCCTATTTAGGGTCAGCGGGAAATGGCGCAACCGTGGAGCTCCTGATAACGGCAACAAGGTAACTTTTACTTGGCTCTAGGAATTAATAAAAGCAAATGCTCATACGCACTCACTTTGGGCTAATATATTTGTGGGTATTCATTTAATTCTCAAGACCACTCGGTGAGATACTTGCTATCATTTCCCCCATCTTATAGATGAGGAGACTGAGGCACAGAGAGCGGGTAAGACATTTGCCAAGGTTTCAATGCTAGAAAGTGGCAGAGCTGGGTTTTGATCCCAGGAACCGGTTCCAGGATGCATGCTGTTCGTGAGGCTCTACTCTATTAAAATCAGTTCAGGACCACGGACATGGCAAAGACTCCCCAAAGGATTTCCTTTTTCAGATTTCAAGGTGATGCTTTTATTTATATAAAATAACACCTACTTGTAAGTGAACATTTTGTTTCCTGCCTGAGAACAATTTAGAGACCAGAGCTTTCTTGCTGTAGTTATCATTGTTATAGGCTCAAACCCAAGACTAAGGCCATATCTTCCCGATATCAAACACTCTGATACTTTATCAACAAAAACACTGAAAACATCCAGACAGTAGGGCGGATCTGCCCATTTTTCATCTGGCTGGATATGTCCCGTGGACACATTAAGATCTGCCAGAATTCTTGCCAAGCGTCTCATAAATTGGTCTCATGGGATCATTTTAACCAAAAAGTGCTAACTGAGAAGCTACTCAAGAAATCCAACTTCCGAGGATAAACTTTTGGGACAATCAAAGCAAATCGCATTGGGTGTGTGTGAGAGAGTTATCATCACCAAAGCGTGGCGTGGTGGCCCACAGCTGGAATTCTGTCCCCTTGGCCAGTAACGGCACTGTCCCTCACGAAGACACAGTCATGCCAGAAGCGCATTACAGAAGGGCAGCTAAAATGATCAGGGGTGGCCCACGGACTGTATGAGATTAGACTTTTAAAAAGGATTAGAGCCCCTTAATCTGGACAGATGAAGATTAAGAGGGAGGAATGATCAAAGTCTATAAAATCAGAAAGGAAATGGAGAATATGGCTACAGTTCTGTTCACAAATCCCAGGATATCGTAACAAGGGCTATCCCTTTGGAGTTCCAGGAAAACGACTTTAAGAGCCATAAAAAGAAGACACAATTTTCACAGCAGGTAATAAATTTAGAGAATTATCATCTTGAGGAGTGGTATACTCTGAGAATGCAGTTAGGTTTGAAAAAGGCTTAAATAAACCTATGGGTGATAAAACCAGAATGAGGTAATAATGGAAGGTTGGGAATGTTCTAGGGACATCCTGAGTCTTTTGAAAACGATTCCATCAATGACAGGTACCAGCCCCTCCTCACAGGCTTCCCGCCTGGGGCTGGGTGGCTTCCTGATGCGACCACCTCTCTTCCCTTCCCTTTGCCAGACAGGTTATTCCTAAAATTCCGAACGGGGCTCCGTGACTGGAAAGCTTTCGGACCTGGTACAACATGACAACTCATTCCTTGGAGGGAGTTGTCTTTATTCCTCACCAATGTCTTTGTCCTAGTGTCTGTGATTCCCATAAAAATATGAACTTAATCCTGAAAACAAACAAAAAAAATCTACGTTTTGCTCAAAGATAGAGACATTAAAACATCTTCTGTTGCCGTGGTTGGGGGGATAAAAACTGGTGAAACTCTCCCCTGGGGAAGCTACTCATTGTATGCTAAAACAGACCAATGCATTCAAACCTAAGGGGAAATTAAACGTCCCGATTATGTAGCACCTATCACAGCCCAAGGTATTGAACTCTGAAATTTCCCGCAGTTAATAGAAAAACCCGCACACCTGAACAAATGCCATGGTTCTGTGAAATATACAGAATAAAACTTAAGAGAAAAGCTTTAGCTCCTTTCCCAAAGAGCCAAGTGTTAATCACTTTAAATATCTAATAATGGGTCATTGTTGGGGGCTGGGGAGGTTAGGGCCACGGAAGGAGGCAGGGGACTTCAGTAGGGGGTAGAAAGGGGATGAAGATTCCATTCAGAGAAAGGGAACCTTCAGACAACTGTAACATGCACAGCGAAGCATGAAGAACCTTTTCTGTACTCACGTTTTAGACTGCTTTCTGAAAACTGATAAAATGTGGCAAATGAAGGAACCAAGGGGAGGAAAGGGGTGGGGATGGAGGAGAAAGGCATTCGTCCAATAAGCAATATCTAATAACTCCTAACCCCAACCCTACCTACCTACCGTCACAGAGTGGGGGCTGTCCCTGGGCATCTATTCAAATTCCAAGTTTGACAATGTGAGTCCTCACGTGGGGGAGCCATTCCAAGTCACTGTTCACTCGGGGAATGGAAAAGTAGGAAGGTGGCAAGGGGCGGGGACGGGTTAAGGGGTAGAGTCACCCCGTTTCTCTTTGTAGCCTGCAGAGTGATTTGGGCAAGAAAGCTGGGACATCTGGAGTTCAGAAGTCGAGGAAAATGGGGAAGAACCGGGAAGATGAATACGTGATCATCAGCGACACAAAAGAACGGAGCAGAAAGAAGCCTGGATTTGGGCACTCGCGTCTGGCAAGGAGGCCAGCAGCAGGGCTAATGAAGCATTTGTGGTGTGGGACGCTTGCCAGCACAACAAAGAAGATGTGCTGGGGCTCTGCACATGTGCCGGGGCCCCCAGAGCAAAATAAGGACATAATCACCATCAGTGTCACAGACCAGACTGTACACAAGGTGACAGGGGAGGGGGGGGGGCCTGTAATACACACACAGGGAGGACGCGCCATGGCCCACGGCGGCTGCTGCCCTGAGGCCGGGGACGCAAGCAGTTACCCACCTCTCTGTCTCTAGCTGTCTCTCAAATCCTGAGGTCGGGCTTGGCCCCACCATTGGTGGGTGTTTCCCGTGCAACCCAAGTTACTCCTGACGGGGCAGCAGACAGCTGAAAAGCTGAAGAGAGTGTTAGACTGGTGGAAAAGGGCTGAATAAAGGGAAGCAGAAGGAAGGGGGTGGGGAACGGAAGGAGAGAGTTCTGAGGCCAACTCCCTCTGTCTTGTGCCAAGTTCTGGGCTCTCACTTTCGAGAACCTGACCCTGGCCATACCACCTGAGGTACGGTATTATCACGGATGGCCATGTTTTTATGCTGTCAAGAAAAGGCAAGAGAAACGCGGGGGGGGGGGGGCTGAGGTGGGGGACACACACCCGCAGCGGAGGGTCCCCCTCGGCGTGAGCGCAAGAGCACCTCGCAGGCAGGAGGAAGCGGCCCCCGCCCATTTGAAATGAGGTCTCTTCAGAGGGCCCGGCACCTGCCTGTGGCTCCCGCTCGCTAAGGTGGGTGTGTTAGTACAGCTGTCTAGCTTTTAAGTGACTTTTGTCAGTTTGAAAGTGAAAGTCTGTTTGAGGAGCTGCTTGAACAATAGCCCAGAGCCCGGAAGAAGAGCTCGCAGCACAAAGGACTTAGACGACACTCGTGTCCCTTTTCACTGCCTCTGATGAAAGATTCATAAGAATAACTTTAATTTTTTATGACCCCCTTTTTGGTATGACTATATTAGTTGTGTCAACTTCCGTACACAGGTTCTCTTTAAATACCCAAAGGTCCGTGCTGAAAGTTGTTCAAGGAGCCACGGGGGCAGATATCCTTACGGGTCCCTTCCTCCAGGACAAACCGCTCTGCGAGACACAGAGATTTCCTTTCGAGATGGTTCCCTTCAGCCTCGACATCACTGGGAACACCACCGTGAGGTGATCTGAAAGCTTTCTAATGTGCCAATTCAACCTCTCTTTGGAAGAACAATTATATTTGTTTTTCTTGGCTTCACCCTATTTAGCAGGAACAGAAGTATAATAATCATTAATGGCCCTCCTTTGCCTTTACTTCTCAGATGGCTGTTTCCATGTTGCATCTTTATTTTGTGTCTCAGCCAAAAGCAGGCGTTGGCGGGGGTGGGGGGGCGGGGGGCACACAGACTGTGCTTGTTTTATGGCACGTTACCAAAGAGCACCCAAGACTGGCTTAAGGCAGTCACTGAAGGGGATACAATAGTTTTGAACCAGAATTATCTACTTTCAAGAACCAAAGTCCTACGCTTCCCCGAAAAGAATGTTTGCAAAAATACCTGATGCTGGCAAATTTACACGGAGAGACTTAAGAGGGATGAGCGAACGAGCACTACATTTTCTGCCCTACGGCTGCAAAGAGAACCAAACAATTACAGTGAAATAAAATCCGGGCAGTGGGAGGAAGATGAGGAAATTTGATTTAAAACACTCTCTGCCGTGTGAAAAGGGATCACCAACTTTCGAACGCGCTTTGGGCTGCTCAATGAGTCTGTTTAATCTCGACGAAATAAACAGGCTCATTTCCAAAAGGCTGTTAGAACTTCTTCAGACGTTTCATTCAGGATGGGCCCAACACAATGCTAACATCCCACCGAAAGATCCGACCACGACCGGCCGCTTGCTCTCTGCAGAGAACTTGCTTCTTTTCTCCTATTGATAACCCTTTGTGGGACGAAGAAAAAGAGCAGAGGCAAGGAGGAGTGAATGTCAGACAATAGCCATCCCTCCACGCACTGTCTCTGAACTTCCCTCATCTCTGAAGGACAATTAATTATGAAGGCCTTAGGGGTAGGTCGAAGCAAGGGAAAACCCAATGCCATCTCCGTAACGCGCCTGCCACCTCTGTGTTTGCTAAATGGCTTCTCCTGTTGGGGTACAGCCACCAAGAGAGCCAATAGATCATGGGGGGGGGGGTGGCGGGGAGGGAGGAAAGCAAAAGATTTTTTTTTGTGTGTGCGTCTGCCCTTGTATAATTCTATTCTCACTGTGAACTCATCCATACACAAAACACAAGGACAATTTTTTTTTTTTTTTAAAGAGAGAAAAGCCACAGGGTATGTTGCAGCAGAAACGGCCTCTCAGTGGTGTGTTAAAAAGGATGGTCTTTTCACCAAATCATTTCACAGAGGCAAAACAGACAAACACAAAGGGTTGAGGCTTTTTCTCCGACATTAAATGGAGTAACTGGTAAGGTCAGACATATGATACCTAAAGACATGAATCTGTGAACTCTTGAAGTCAAAAGGCCTCTCTGTGCTGAGGAACAATCTTTCAAAGGAAATAGATCATAGAACTCCACTGAATCCGCTTTAAACTTTATGAAGCAGGAGGAGAAAAAGTTCTAAGTAGGGAAGCTTGACAGAAGAGCCTTGAACTATTTTCTGAAGGAAAGATGAGACCCTCCCTAGGCTGCCACAAAACATTTTTTTTTTCTAAAGGCTCCTCTGAACTTTGATATGTGCCAAGACACTGCCATTGAAAGCTGTATAATTATGTGCTATCGCCACTGTAGAAAATGCTTTGTTCACCCCAACAAAGGACAATAAGCAAAGTAAAGCGACGTTACACTGTATCTTTTTCTTTAAGAATGTTGAGAAAGGTCATGGAATGCTATAACTAATAAAGCTGTTGAGTAAGGAGGTTTTAAAGCTGATCTTACTGGGCTTGAATGTAACCCAATGACAAAAAAGACACAGGGAGCTAAAAATGCAATGACATTACCAAACAGATGATAAATCAATGGGCCCGCTTCATTATACTGATCAACACCTTGAATCCCGAAAGGACACGCGGCGCAAAACTGAAGCTCTGGTCCGCACACAATTCCGCCTCTGCCCTACCCCCCAACCCTTCAAGCCCACCTTGAAGCCGGGCGTCTTTACCACTCTCTCCTTCACCCTTCAGGCCATCACTTCGCACAGGAATACGCTCCCAGACAGCCGTGTGTGTACGTATATTTAGGGAACATTCATTTAGTCTCTTAACGGATCAATTTGGCTTGTCAGTGGCGGGACTGGCAGGGGAAGAAGTGCTAAGAGTCTCTTTCCCTCCTCGCCACCCACCAAGGGCGTGTGTCATGTGACCATTCAAACGGCTTGGCGGCTCTGGGGCCAAAAGACTGCGACGGCAGTAAAAGGTTTTCACTCATGTGCCAGTTTTCCGAGCGATCGCTCATAGTTAAGTATCTATTTGGAGCGGAGGGAAGCGCTTCCTAAATCCACCTGTCCTCATTTTTCTTTAAAGAGATGACGACGTGAACGAGAGATTTCCAAACACATTAAATCTTCCTCAGTGTGCGCGGTGCGGGCAGCGGGAGGGTTGGGCACGGGGGCGGGCAGGGTGGGGACGGTGTATTCAGCACGTGTGTTTCCGAGTGTGTGTGCCTGGGGGTAGGGGTGGAGGCGAGGGGTGCGGCTTCTTAATTTTCTCTTTCGAAGCGGAAGGCGAGGCAACCCACAAGTTGGGTCTGCGGAAGCACCCTTCTTGCCTGTCATGTGACACCCAGAAAGAAGTCGAAGCACAGGGTCTATGATGGAGCATCGACAGAGACATCAGTGTCTTGGGATGGGACATCAGTGTCTTGGGATGGGACATCAGTGTCTTGGGATACAGTACGTACAAGCCCGCTAGTCAGCGAATCAGGCTCCCCGTTCTGTTTATTTCTAAGCCTTCCATCCCCAAACCTGGGTCTTCAGTGAGGGCAATGGAGGCCGGTCAGCGTCGCAGGCACGTGCACCCTGCCCACAGACCAGTGGCTACCACCAGGAGGCCCGTGAAGGATGCTGGCTGCCCGCTGAGGGGGAAGAGCTACCCCTCTGGTACTGGAGAAGGACAGACAGCGCTCAGTGCAGCCTTGGAGACTGACAGCCATCACTACCTTCCTTCCTGCCACGGTGGGGAGGGCCACAAAAGAGTAATAAAATCCAACTCGCATGCCCCTCAAGTCAGAAGTATCAGCACGATTTAAAAACTGGGAAGGAATCCCAACCCTCCTATCCCTCCCCATAAAAAAAAAAAAAATGTTGGAACCTCTTCAAAGCGAAGTGCGAATGGAGCATGGAAATACATCCCATAACACCTGGAAAGACAAATTTATTGTTGCCAATCTCATTAAACGTGAGAAGTAGGAGTGAAACAAGCAGCCTGTAATTAAACCCCCCTCTCCTGCACACCTTCGCAAACTCACCTTAAGCAGCGAGGCGCCCCGCCCCGTGTGAGGTGGCCAACTTTCTTTCCTTCCTTCGGCACAGGCCCACCGACAGCGGCGTTGGTGCCCCTCCCCCTGCAGTGCCTTCTCCCGCTTCCCCTGGGTCTTCTCAAGCTCTCACCACACTGAGCCTGAGCGCTGTGCCAAGAATCTTGGCCATTGTGTAAACTGATACAAAAGGCAGAGCAAGCTCTCCTGTCACTTAGAAGGCCCTGACTCATAAAGGCCAGGAAACGCAGGGTCTAGAGGAGGAGAGAGATTCAAGCCACTCCTCCCTCCTTGCGAGTGATAAACCTTCCCCATCTGCTTCATTTTCCTGTAGGCCAGGGGTCAGCAACCACTCTGGCCTTGAGAGCCAGGAGCAGCAGGGGCGGGAGGGGGAGGGTGCCTAGCAGTCACAGAGGTGGCACCAGCCAGCTTACGACACAGACGGAGCAGAGAGCTGAAAAAAGACAAGCAGCAGAAGAGAAAGAAGGAAGGAGAAAGTCCCAGCGAAGGAGGGAAGGCATCAGCCTCCTTCTCCCTCACCCCCCTCTCTCCCTGCCCCTACCGGTTCCCACTAGTTTAGAATTACTTTATAAACAGTATAGAGCGTTAGGCACACTAAACTTTTTCTCCTATTAATATCTCTATCATTATTCCCGCTCACGTCAAATCAGTTAATATTGGTAAGACATCTGGAAGGATGCTCAGGACGTCATCAATAAACATTAGCTATTTTGTTATTGTTAACAAACCTCTGATTGAGAGATCTAAAAATGCAATCAATAAGCTGTTTTATTACTTGACCGGCTAATACTCGGTTGGGTTAAAATATTCCTTCAAATGTAGACAAAACTTCAAAGTCCCGCTACCTTTGCTTCATCTCCGTTTAAAAATTAGAAAATGGGGGTGCCTGGGTAGCTCGGTGATTGAGCGTCCGACTCTTGATTTCAGCTCAGGTCATGGTCCTGCGGTTTCTGAGTTCGAGCCCCACATCAGGATGGAGCCTGCTTGGGATTCTCTCTCTTTCTCCCTCTCTCTGCCCCTCCCCACTCATGTTCGCTCTCTCTCTCTCTCTCTCTCTCTCAAAGAAAGAAAGAAAGAAAGAAAGGAAGAAAGAAAGAAAATTAGAAAAGAAACAAGGCATCCAGTTCTCTACTTGGCCATCTTCTTCATTTGCTCCTCTTAGAGTACAGATTCACTTTGGTTGATCTTAAGAGGAGAAACTTAAATACAAAAGTCAAGCAGTGCACACAGTATGGGCTGAGATATTCAGCATGAGGTGCTGGGTCTGCTTGTGGCTCGTGGCCACGGCCCACAGTGGTACAGCTACACTGATAAGACCAGTGGCTTTTTAAGCATCTCGCTTAAGCGCTGACCTCCGTGCACAGAAAAGAAGGGGTTGTCTTATCTGAAGCTCTAGTTAGTAAGCGCGCCAAGCTGGGAGGCTAAATTAAAAGCTATTTAGTGATCGTATGTGGCGGTGGGTAGGCCTATGGGCATACGTGTGAGGGGAGGGGGCAGGGCAGAATCCATGCTCCTGCGTTTCTTCTTACCACATTTCCGGAAAGATCCTAGTTTTTACTGAAGAAGGAAAAGACCCAGAATAGACCAAGAACTTGTCTGGAGTCACATGAGAAGTGACAGAACTGCTCCCCGGGCCCCATACTCCTTGCACTGAAGCAGTCTTAAAATAGACGCTGCAGATAAAGGAGAGGTGGCCGGGCTGGAAGTGGATCTGATTCACAAAGAGAGAAATATCAGATGTTAATCATATTAAAGGAGGATTTAGATGATGCTAAATGGGGCAGCTCGTTGGGTACCTCCTGATGCCAGCCGCCCCTGTTTGTGTCATTCTGGCCCTTGTGCTGTGAGCAGGGGATTAAATTCCAACCAGGTAAGTTTCAAAAAACCCTAAAAACCCTGATGTGCCCTGTAAGGATTTGTCCTCTCGAGGATATTACACAGCAAAAATGCAGCACTCAGCGCACGAACCTTGGGCAATTCTTTTATGAAGCCTGACGCACACTGCCAAACAAATATTTGCCGTAATCAGCCGTAAAGAGTTCACTAGTGCACAGCTGAATTCTCCTTGGGTCAAGTTTAGAGCAATAGACTTACCAGAAAGGGGCAGAAAAAGACACGGAACTCTGAATAAGGTTTCTTTAAACTATTTAGCCACAGTCCTCCTCTTCAGCTTTAAAAGAAATTCTGCTAGAGTGTCCCATCAGGTTAGTCAACCAGAGCTCTCTTTCAACACACTTTAAGTACAGAGACTCTAAAATGGTGAAGCAAAACAAGGAGGATCCCCACTTTTCATGTGTTCAGCCCGAGAAAAACCTTGTTCGTAACACATTTGGCAAGAAGAACATTGTAGTCTAGGACGACAAAGGTAAATTGGTGGCTTCCAGTATAATGGTTCAAGCTTCCAAGGGAAAACTGTGACCTCCCCACGGCTAAGCTTCCGCCTTCGGTGCCTGGTAAGCCACCATCACTGATCTGCGCTGCTAAAACCTGTGTGGGAAGGGCTCCCCAAGGGAACGGGCAGACAGGGGGGCAGGAAGGGGCGGATCCTTTCGTTAGCAAGTCTAGACCAAGATGCCCTTCTCTTCCCCTGAAGCTGCAAACTTCTGGGTGTTTCTGGGTGCCTATCTAGGTGAGGAAAGCAGGACTATCAACATAAGGTTCCGGCAGGAGCAGATGTGGGAGAAAAAAAGATTCTCGTCCTCAAGATAACAACAAGAAAGGGACCGACTTTATCAGGCCACGGCCTGTCTACACTCACCATCGGGGGTTCAGCCTGCAGAACCCTTGCCACATTCCCACCTCTAACTATTGTTGCCTGGGCCAGCAGGGCTCAGCAAAATGCCTTTGTGAGGACTGGGAGATTCGCTAGTGTTGTCTCATGGAGAGTCATCATGTTGCAATGAAAAATGTTTGCTGAGGCACCACATTAGCCAGTAAAGAAACGCCTTACTCATAGCCACACATCTTTCACTGTTGCATAGCTATTGCTTTCTGGGACTCGTCTATACTGCTTTGCGTGTATCTAGAATATGCATGTCGTAGACGTGTGTGCGTGCGTGCGTGTGCGTGCGTGTGTGTGTAAGAGGGCATGAGCGACGGGCAGCTTGGTTGCGAAGCTACGCACACGCGAAATAAGCACACTAGGTTCTCTCCCGAAAAGAACAAAAACGAAACGAAAACAAAAACAAAAGATGTTGATGGCTCTCATAATACGGACTTAGTAAATTCTCGTACCATTTCTTCCATAAAGGCAATACATGCTGATTAAAGTAGAAACCACAGAATCACTCTCCCATCAACCTTTCCAGATTTTTTTTAGAAAACAACTTTTGCAGCTATCCTAGCACACAGCGTATGTCAGCCCAAGCGACATGCCAAAACCTAAATAGCAAAAAACGCCTATCAGAGTGGGGACCTCTTCTCTGGAAAGGGAATCACTGTGTGGGTGGGTTCCTTGCTGCAGTTTTCTTTGAATTCTCCAGTTCCCTCTTTCTGTGGCCAATGGGTCTTCATGCAAGCAGCCGAGCTGGGGAATGGGAAAGGAAGCAGAAGTGGGTCAGCTCCCCAGGACCCGGATGGGAACCACACAGGGGGCTCCTCACTGCTGCTTTACCTCTTACCCCAGTGGGGCATGCTCTTAGGAGATAACGAGGCTGGCGCCGATTTGGGGACACTGCTAAAGAAAATAAATTTCTTAAAAAAAGAAAAGGGAAATGACCAAACGATAAAGATGAGTTCCTACCTCAAAGTCATTTGCTTTATTGTAGTGCATGTTCAGAGCCCTGTACAGCTCACAGTCTCTGGTTATAGACAGCTCTTCAGTACTGGTGACTCCGTCGTTGATGGCTTGACGCGCGTACTTCTCCATCTGAATGTAGTAAAACTCACGGAAATTGCTAAACCACTTGATGAGCTGAGAGGTAATGCATCTGTTGAACTGTCAAATTTAAATGTTGAAAAGGATAAGAACATCACCATTTTCTTCATTTTATTCTTTAAGCAGTCTGAAGTATTTTTAAAGATCTCCTCTCCTTCTTGCTTGGATGGGTGTGTTTTTGATTTCACC